>NC_041806.1:4232609-5482609 GCF_900964775.1 Scleropages formosus
TGGGCAGAGAATCAAACCTTTGAGTCCAGTTCAGCAGAAGCGCCACCCGATGGAGAGTGCTGGCAATTACTGAATCGATCGCGTTCGGACTGTGTCGCCCACAGAGCTGCCCGGCCCCCCCACCAACATGGCCATCTCCAACATCGGCCCCCGCTCCGTGACGCTGCAGTTCAAGCCGGGATACGATGGGAAGACGTCCATCTCCCGCTGGGTGATCGAGGCCCAGGTGAGCCGTCCCGTCCCGCTGACCTGTGTAGCGCCCACGTGTACAGTACATGATGGTGCGCATCCCACTTTATGCATCTTACATACCTACTATGCAGTTGCTGCACGTTATTTAATCTTTGATAATGTTGCCGATGTGTGAGGAGAGAATGCAGGCTCTGTCGTCCAGGTCGACTGTCATTAGAGCCCTATGTGAAGTGCAGGAGATGAAAATGACTAAATACATGTAAATGTGATGATTTAGGAGTTTGGAGTCTTCACAATATGGTCCTGATCTTGTGCTTCCTGGTTCCCTCTGTCCATCAGCGCTGACCTCTGTCCATTTCTGTCCTGCCTCCTGCCCAGATTGGTGCGATTGGAGAGAACGAGGACTGGACCATGGTCCACCAGGTGCCCAATGAGCCTGATGCCCGGAGCCTGGAAGTACCTGGGCTCAATCCCTACACCTTCTACAGGTAACAGTAGTAAAGCCTCACCCGCAGCCAATCCCCCCCCCCCCCCGACACTGCACCCCTACAAAGATAATGTACCTGTAAAATGACACCCTACACTAATCCTGTTTCTACCCTGAACTACAGCACCTGACTGACACTGCAGCTCTGCTAACATTTCCATTTATTCTTTTAGCTGACATGTTTCTCAAAAGTGACTTACACTGTTAAACTACTTATTTACATATCTCGGTAATTTTTACTTCAGCAATTCAGGCTAAGTGCCTTGCTCAAAAATATACTAGAGCAGGAGGTGGGACTAAAAGACAGCAGCTCTACCCACAGGTGAGGAGCGAAATGAGTCTGAAAGAGCTGTGTTTGAGACCCTTCTTGAATGCTGTGAGGGATTCAGCAGCTCTGAGGGACAGAGGGAGTTCATTCCATCACTTCTGGGACAAAACTGAGAACATACAGACTTTTGATTGTGAACCCATTGGGAGTGGGACCATCAAGCAAACAGAGGTGGAAGAGCACAGTACTTATGCTGGGGTTGTGGGAGTGATTAGGTCCTGCAGGTATTGAGGTGACAATCCTGTGACCAGATTACTGGACAAACCGTGATATTCCACAAGTTATTTTGAGTGAGTTTTCTGTCTTCACGTAGACTTTGTGACCTCTTGCCAGGTTTCGAATGCGGCAGGTCAACATCGTGGGTACCAGTCCCCCCAGCCAGCCATCCCGAAAGATACAGACGCTGCAGGCTCCGCCCGACATCGCCCCTGCCAACGTCACCCTGCGTACGGCCAGCGAGACGAGCCTGTGGCTCCGATGGGTGGTATGTCCCGATGAGCCCGCTTTCGCTTCACGCCTTAATGGGGGCAGTGGGAGCGCTGGGATTCGAGGAATACCCTGACAGGAGGCTTGATTTAGCTCAGCGTCTTAATGGGCACAGTGGGGAATATCTTAGAGGATTTGGGTGATTCCGTTTTACTGTAGGTCTTAATGGGAGCAATGGGAATTGAGGGGACCCTGAGGATTTTTTATTTTACTCTACTCTACTGTACATTAATGAGTTTTTAATGGGTCGTAGACTGCGAAAGGCACAGAGCTCTGCTCTCACACTGAGACACAAAACCCAAGCCAGACCGTGAGGAAGTGTTTATTTAGTCTTTATGTTTTACCATCCGAATCTTAATGATGTTTTGTATTTTTCTGGGAGCAGTGTGCAGATCAGTAGGTGTGTCTTTCCGATTTGTGTTATGGGAAACTCTCCGCGGAGTGTGTGTAGTAACCGCCTGTTCTCTTGGATCACAGCCCCTGCCGGAGTGGGAGTACAACGGGAACCCAGAGCTCGTTGGATACCGGGTCCAGTACGCTCGGACCGGCTCGCAAGGCCGACCCCTAACTCACGTCATCTCTGACCGGCTGGAGCGCGAGTTCACCATCGAGGACCTGGAGGAGTGGACTGAGTACGAAGTCCGGGTACAGGCGCTCAACGGCATCGGGGCTGGACCCTGGAGCCAGCCGGTGCGAGGCAGAACGAGGGAGTCCGGTGAGCTGTCCTCAGATTCTTACACAAGTGTTTACACACTGCCATAGACAGGCCTGTGACCTGTGTCCCCCCCCGTTGGCCACCTCACAGTCCCTTCCTGCGGCCCGACCAACGTGTCGGCCTTCGCCACCACTTCCAGCAGCATCCTGGTGCGCTGGCTGGAAGTCCCTGACGCCGATCGCAACGGCCTCATCCTGGGGTACAAGGTATGCCGCCCTGCCGGACCCCCCGTGGCCCTGCAGCTCAAGCCTGATGGTAATAGCGATGTGTCTTTTCTCTTTGACCTCTACAGTAAGGCACAATCATTAACTTCCAGTTATGTCTAAATTCAAACTGACTGACAATAAAGATGCATTAGATGGGTCTCCAGCAACTGCAATTCAGTGACAGCTGAATGTTGATTCGTCCGTTTTATCCCCATCCTGTCATTCACCACCAACATTGAGGAACACTAGACACAATCTGTAAACACTGTGGAAATGAGTTCACTTCGGTTGGTCCCTCACACCTCCTCTGTTTGGGTGCTGTTTACTGCCATCTACAGGCTGTGTAAACACAGGTAGCTTTTGCTTCGCAACAAACAGAAATTCTCAGAAATACGCATGTGAGGACTTGAAGAATTAAAAATAAATTAACTGGGAAAAGTCCATATGTGGGAAAATTCATAACTTTATCCTTCATAACATGAGGAATCAGTGTACTGAATTGAACAGACATGGGCACTGGCCAGTGTCTGCACGTGGCAAGCACAATATGAAATACAAGTACTGTACATTTACTTATCTTCTGTAGTAGGAACCTCTAGGAATAAGTTAAGACTTTAGGCTGCTTTGTATGGAATCACCAGGCTGAGCTGTGTGCCCTCAATGTACACAAAGCCACGTTTAGGGATTACGACACGAGCCGTGTCTTCGTCTTCCAGGTGGCGTATAAGGAGAAGGACTCGGACTCGTCGCTCCACTTCTGGACGGTGGAGGGCAACACCAGCCAGAGCGTCCAACTCACGGGCCTCGGAAAGTACGTCCTGTACGAGATCCAGGTGCTGGCGTTCACCCGCATCGGCGACGGCGTGCCCAGCACTCCGCCCATCCTGGAGAGGACCCTGGATGACGGTGGGGCTCCGTCCTTCGACCTTCAAAATTTGCTCCGTTAACAACTTGTGTGTCACGATAGGCTTGCGTGCGATGCATTAAGAAGTGCTGTCAGGTTCACGCACTGCGTCGCGTTCATTGTTAGCAGTATTGTGCCAGACCCACGCAGCATTTCACACACGAAACTTGCAAGAAGTTCAGTTTTGCAGTTTATCTCCCCCAGATTTTGTCAGGACATAAATGTATTCAGACGTCTGATTTAATTTTTAAAAGAAAGCACTGGATTGTGAGTCACTTTCCAGTTTTCCTGCTGTACCACAAAAGGTGCAGATGGGCGCTGACTGACCCCTGCTCCACAGAGTGGAAGTCATCCCACATTTTACTCACACAGCAGCTCAGCCAGAAGCAATAAGTGGATTTATGAGCATAAATCCACTCAATTTATAGAGCTCCGCTAGAACACACGTTGGAAACGACTGCTGATTGCTGTTCCCGAGCACACGGCCTAGTGAGACGAGAAGCCAGCTGCACAAATTAATGTAGCTCTAAATAAATGTCTGTGTTTACACTTTGAGAGACTTTTCCATCGTGATTGGGAAACACTGCAAAACTATTTTCATAATGACTCATTTTACCCAGAGTGCCTGGCGTTGGTGTTACGGCAGTAGAGCAAGTGCTACAGATATAGGGGCACGTGACATTATTAAGATGGGTGACGGAACTAAGAGGAAATTCTCTGCCCTGTTCCCCCCAGTGCCTGGACCCCCGGTGGGCATCCTGTTCCCCGAGGTGCGGACCACCTCGGTGCGCCTCATCTGGCAGAGCCCCGCCCAGCCCAACGGGATCATCCTCGGTCAGTAGCCCAGCCAGAAGATCACGGTCCACCACAACCCCTGAACTTAAATGTGCAACTTAACAGGACTGCACTTCGTGGTACATGTGGCAGTGAAGTTAAGCACTTAGCGGCAGGTGACCTAGCGCTTAGAGCTGCCATGTTGCGCTCCAGGGACCTAGGTTTGAATCCCACTCCTGCTGTAGTGCCCTTGATGAAGGTACTTACCCTGAATTGATACAATGAAAATGCTGTGTAAAAATGAATGTAAGTAGATTAGTGTGATTTGCACTGGAGAAAAGTGTCTTGTAAGTGAATAAATAATAACTGACATTTTCTCTGTCGAGATTCAGACAGCGTAGGGCTAGTTTGTCCAGCCTGTACACACATATTATGCCCTCGTTATTTTTTCAGTATGCAGTGATGGCACCTCTTTGCATTTGCTTCTACATTCATTCATTGAGCATATGATTTCTCCAAAGTGACACACGGAGTAAACAAAAGTGTATTTCACCAGCAGACGGAGAGAGACGCGATTCTCAGAGTGTGGTCAGTTCGTGTGATTACACAGCGCTCTATCCTTGCCTTGTCCCCCCTCCCCCAGCCTATCAGATCACATACCGGCTGAACTCCACCAACAGCAACACGGCCACCGTGGACGTGCTGAACCCCAGCGCGCGCCAATACACCGTGACGGGTCTGAGGCCCGAGTCCGTCTATGTGTTTCGCATCACAGCGCAGACGCGCAAAGGCTGGGGGGAAGCGGCCGAGGCTCTGGTGGTCACCACAGAGAAGAGAGGTGAGGGCTCTCCTACAGCCTCCGCTCAGTTTCCTTCGCCCTTCTTCTGTACTGGGTTTTTTTCTTGCTACAAGTGCATGTCGAGAGGAATGTCAAGAAAGCACCGGGGTCATTTAAAAGGCAAAGTGGAAGTGGAAGAGGAAACACTGAATGTTTGAGTGGTTTCCACACCATTGTAAATCATCTTTGAAAAATCAATATGTCTCAAGAGCTTGTTTAGTGTGAAATTATTTTAAACAAATTCAGCCCATTTTAAGTATTGGCTGAACCTCTATACTGATAAAAGCTACTTGGTGCGGAATGTGCGTAACCATCTATGCTGTATGCAGCTAAGTATGAATTCCTGCACACAGGCCAGCTAAGAGTACCGATTAGAGGAAGTATAAGATAATGGTGAGGTCCGTGTGCCCCCGTACCCTGGTACACACTGATTGTCTGGAGAGGGTGTCTCTGCTGAACTCCTGTGCGTGAAGAGTCATGCCGGGATTTTATTAAATGATATTAAATAATAGTGCCTTCATTGTTGCCGGTTGCAATGTTTGGTTTTTCAAATTCCATGGGAGATCACTTAAGAGTTTTTTTCCCAGAAAACTCTAAAGGGGGTTTTGTACCCCTGAAACACGTGAACCACTCCACATTATTCGAGTTGACTTGAACGGTGCCTGGTTACGGATGTTCATTTTTGGTTAAAACTGGACTGAGAGGTTTTGTGAAAATTAATATCTGTTTGCATCTCCTTCTACGCTATGATAATTTCATTGTGACTAGTATGAAATGAACAAGCTGGTTCACAAGCTCAGGTCTTTAACCATCACGCCACCTGCTGACGGCTCCACCCCTCAGCCCGCCCGCAACCCACGAGCCGTCCCGCGGTGCAGCAGGAGGACGTGCAGGCCCGCAGCGTGCTGTTGTCATGGGAACCAGGCAGCGACGGCCTCTCGCCCGTGCGCTACTACACGGTCCAGGTCAGGGAGCTGCCGGACAGCAACTGGACGGTCCACTCCGCCTCTGTGAGCCATGATGCCACCTCCTACGTCGTGGACAGGTGGGGAAAGGGAACCGGGCAGGAGGTTCGGCGGGGGGGGGGGGGGGTTCCGTAATCATTCAAAAAACAGCAGGACAAACCAAGAAAAACGTCCAAGAAAATTGTTAGCAGGCTGACATTGCCGCGCACATCCCAAAACAATTATCTGACAGAGCCCTATCCAGGCAGAGTGCGCCATTTTACATTCTTACCACTGAATGCTCATGTTTAATACCTTTCTCCAGAGTACAACAGCAGTAGCCTCCTGGGTCTAGAACCTGCAGTGCCGTCCCAGATCGATTTCCGTAATGGCCGTACAATTACCTGCTTCAGTGGCATGTGTTTGGACTGCACGTTTTAAAGCACGTCTGATGGATGAGCCTCCCTCGGTGGGGTCGGGCCTCAGCGGGGCGCAGAGCGAAAGGAATCCGGCCAGACCGGAGCAAAGAAATGTGTTTCACATCACCGTCTCCCTCTGTGTTGCCGCCTCTGTAGACTGAAGCCTTTCACCTCCTATCAGTTCCGAGTGAAGGCCACCAATGACATAGGGGACAGCGAGTACAGCGAGGAGAGCGAAGCCATCACCACGCTGCAGGACGGTGAGGCCTTCAACCCCTACTCTCTATCCGTTGACTGTGTTGCAGCACCGACCTTGGTCCACTCTCTTACTGTCTCTTCTCTTCTGCTCGTGTAAACGAGAAAACAATTTGGAACCTGTGCTCTGCTTTAAACTGAATCTGTGTTACACTCCCCTGCCTGCAAAGGAAACAAATGCGCACTTGAATTGCAGTTAGATGAACGCAGAAAAGGTAGGGGGTGCGGTGGCGCAGTGGGTTGGACCACAGTCCTGCTCTCCGGTGGGTCTGGGGTTCGAGTCCCGCTTGGGGTGCCTTGCGGCGGACTGGCGTCCTGTCCTGGGTGTGTCCCCTCCCCCTCCGGCCTTACGCCCTGTGTTGCCGGGTAGGCTCCGGTTCCCCGCGACCCCGTGTGGGTCAAGCGGTTCTGAAAATGTGTGTGTGTGTTAACGCAGAAAACTGCCGCGTCTGCTGTGCGGAGGAATAGTAGTCGACTCATCTAATTGCTGCACTGAGGACATTCCTGGAAGCGGACGAATGCATGATGTCATGTTTACCATCTTGTTGCCGCGAGACGCTGGGTTCTCTTTTTACAGCTCTCCGGCAACATGACTCAAGTGTAAAATCTGGCCGACGCAGCGGCACGTTCGCTAACTTCCATGTTGGCCTCAACAGTAGATCCAGTGTTTTTGCGTCTTAGAGCATTAAACGCTCCACTAAAACCAACGCCCCGATCCCCTACCCTTCTCTTCCCTGTCCAGCTCCTGACGAGGCTCCCACAATCCTCTCGGTGACGCCACACACCACCACCTCGGTACTGATCCGCTGGCAGGTACGGATGGATCGCTTACATTTCCTGAGTCACGCGCTTTCAGTCTATCTTCCAGTTCTGCACAGAAGTTCTGAGAAAGTGCTCTGGTTACCTTTTCAGCAGAATTGATTTTGGAATTATGGCAATGAACTAAACCCAGAGTAGAATAACATACAGCGTGCGCTAAACGGCCACAAGCTAACACAGTCTACGCTAGCGTAGCGCTAATTTTTGGGACTCGGTATAACACCATATGCTAAACAAGGTGACGGCAACCCTGCGCACACTAACGGTCCACGCTAATGAAAAACCGTGCTTTGCAGCACTGTAACTTGACGCCAACAAAGACCACGCTAACCAGCGTGTGTAAGGCGTGCCAGTACTTCTCCCCGGCCTAGCCATTGCTCAGCTTGATAGGCCTGGCAGGAGAAATACGAGGTGCTCCAGATTGCGTCTTGGCCTCGTTACAATGTGAACGGTCCGTGGAGAGGGGTAAAAAACTCATAATAACAAGATCCAGTCTCTGTCCTCATTCTTGTTGCTTCGTGTTTTATGGTGGGGGGAATTCTTGAGTTCCATGAATCACAGCTTTGGACAAGCTCAGGTTTTATGGGGATTTCTGGATCGTGTCTCCGGCTGTCTGCGTCTGCCGGCTGAGGAGGTTGTATCTGGCAGGGATTAGAGGATACCTCTGGGTTTCTGTACCAGCCAGTAGAAGAGTGAGAATCACCAGAGAGGAGGTGGAGGGGAAAACTCAAGTTCACAATTTCTACCTGACTCAGCATTGTGGTTGGAGTGAAGGGTGAAGGTGACACCCGTGTGATCTTTTCTCCTCATCCGCAGCCGCCCCCAGAGGAGCGCATCAATGGGATCCTACTAGGCTTCCGCGTCCGGTACCGGGAGCTGCTGTACGACCGCCTCCGCAGCTTCACTGTCCGCACGGTCAACAGTCCCTCGGCCACCTGGACCGAACTCACCTGTGAGTGTCATTCTAGCCTTGCTCTCTGTTTACCCCCACCTCAAATCTGATGCTCCTCCTTCTCCTTCTCTCTTGACTCCTCCCCTTATGATGTCACTCCTCTTAATCAAGTTCGATCCCAAACTTAAACGCTACCAGGAAACCTCATTCAAAGTGAAGCTCAAACATAAATTAATTCCCAAATGCAAACCGGAACTCAAACGTGTCGGTTAACCAACGAAACAAAGAAAACGATGCTGAATTACAAGAGAGTGACGCACGCTAAACAACAATATGTACAAATCTCTCAAAGCTGCTGTCATCCAGACACAATAAACTGAAAACTGAAATGCGTGGGCTGTGCCACAGGCTGAGCATTATGGTAATCGCAATACTGCAGGGATGCTATGAAGACGAAACACAGCGGGATCAAGTTTACACCCTTCTTGTGATGTCATTCTCAGTGCTGCTACTAAATTTGTCTAAACATGTTGAAGCTGCTGATGTTCCTTGGAGCGACAGTAGCCAGATCTAAGCCCAAGGCCACTGTTGTGTAAGATGTAATCATTGAGTAACATTGCCATTATTCCTGGATCCCATTAAGCCTCCTTGCTCAAGGGTCTAACAGTACTCAAGAGGCTGTTACCGTGATTCTGGTTCCGTATCCCGGTCAAAACCTGGGAACCTGGGAATCGGGCTGCAGGGCAGCTTGGGCAGTCCTGTCCACACTGCCAGCACTGCAGCAACTCAGTTCAGTGGGACACGCGGCAGCCATGTGGCATTAATTGGGGAGGCAGGTGGTGTATTTCTTAGAACTGTCACCTTCCAGCTAAGGGACCAGTGATCAAACCTTGCTCATGTTTCAGTACCTTGAGACAAGGTACTTACCCTGAACTGATAGAGTAAAAACTACCCTGCTGTATAAATGAGTACATCATTGTAAGTAGTGTAGGGCTCATATTGTAAGTCACTTTGGAGAAAAGCATCAGATAAACGAATAATAATCCTGAAAGGCAATGGTTGTTTAATGCTTGTAAAGGCAATTCACGTGACAGTAAAATAGGTATTCCTACGTACCATGCAAATGAAGAAGAACATGTACACACACACATATGATCAGACACACACTGTGAAAAAAACCTTTTTTAAAACCCCAAGTAAACAGACCGTCCCCCCCGCCCCTCACAGCAGCTGAATCCTTGCCCTGGAGCCCTCCCGCTCCTCTCCAGTACTGCTGCCTGCCTGCTTCCCTCTGCCCTCCACAGTTGCATCGATTTGTTTTGCTATTGTTTTGATTTAGTTTGTTCTGTTTCCTGGATGGTTGAGCTCTTTTGTAACGGTGTGTTTCTGCAGCCTTTTCTGCTTCGTGCCCTGTGCCCTCCAAGTCGTTCGCACACACTGTCTGAAGAGGTTTTGCGGTGTGCACTAACGCAGTAACTTCTGTCTCTCCCTCTCTCACTCCATCTCCTTCTCCACCCTCTTTCCCCATGGCTGCTACATGCCTACCACGCCTTACCCCTCCAAAACCCTAAACCCCCCTCTCCGCATCCCCATCCCAGCCCCCTACAGCGTACGGAACTTGACCGAATCCTCGCTCACTCAGTACGAACTAGACAGTAAGTCCCTGTGGCTCTGTTTTACCTCTCTTCCTATCTCTCACCGTCATCCTCCAGTGCTCTTAATGTGAAATATTTATATCCTTTATCACCACGACAACACACCAGTGAGCTGTTGCCAAAGCTAAATTACCAATGATTGATTGAGTCACCGATAAAGTAGTTTTACAAAAATAATTAATGTGGCTTCCCTGGTTTGAAGCTGCATGTGGTGAAAAGGGTTGTTAATACATTATGTTTATGACTTCGTGATTTTCACTGCAAGTGCCGTGCTCATCTTTTTCTTTGGGTTTTTAAAGAAACACTGGCGAGGAGACGAATTTACACAAATTTAACGCAGTCATATAGCCAAACAGAGATACTGCCAAATCCGAGAACTTGCCGCAGGCCTCTTGGCTTCGGTGTTGGCTGTTCACGGTGCTCAGTATCTTCTTGTTTCTATTTATGCCGTGCAATGCTAAAATTCAGTTATTATATACACAGCTGGCTGCTGAATGACTTCACAGGTCAAGGCTCCGCTCGAGCACAACAGCCGAACCCCCTCCGTCCACGAGCTCGCTTCATTAGCCGCTTCACAAGCTCTGCTGACCTGACCTTTCCCATGAACCTCGGTGCTCGCTGAGGCTGGGCTCTGTCAGAGTCCGTCTCTGCTTTTTATAACAGACAGCTGTGGGGGTGGAGCCTTTGTGCCCCTCTCCCTCTTCCCATTAATTTCAGTAAAAACGCATACACACACACAGCCGTTCTCACCATTCTCCACACACACACACACACACACACAGATATTAAGCAAGTGGTGTTGTGGTGAAGATATTGGATTGCGTTTAGCCGGAAGGTCGTAAGGTTAAGCCCCAAAGTAAACCGCAGGGGTGCAGCCGTCGAACAGGCTCTCCCAGGTGCTTTCACTTTGTGTTCTTCTGTTGGTATTTATTGTGTTGGGTCCAGGGCATCTTGTTATTAGGCGATAAACGGTGTTGGCACGTCTGGTTTTGCTCTCTTGTGACGCATTCAGGAAGAGCTTGGTGAAAATAGAGCTCAGTAAATCAGACGCAGTCATTTCCTGGAGATCCTTTTCTTTTCCTGCATGATGTGGAGTTCAAGCAGCCTGTAATGGAGGTTTTGTCTAACGCTCTTGCCTTTCATTAGAACACGAGTGGCACTTTCTGCACTGACACGCTTATGTATAATAGTTTCTCATAAATCCCATATCTCACTCAGGTCTTGAAATTCCAGACTGCTGGAGAAGGCAACCCAGTGCTGTGTGTCCTTGTGCATTATGGGTAACATCCAAATGTTGTGTCCTGCAGACCTAAGCAAGCACAAGCGCTACGAGATCCGCCTGAGCGTATACAACGCGGTGGGGGAGGGACCCACCAGCACGCCCCAGGAGGTGTTCGTGGGAGAGGCGGGTAAGTGACTGACAGGTGGAGGTTCGTGTGCCACACCAGCCGTCGTTTCCCAGAATGCTCCTCAAAGCAACATTTATCACATTCACAGCAAACACATCTAGAAAAATATGTCCCAAGTAAAGATAACTTCACATGCTCAGCTGGAGCTGAAGTGCTGTTGAGCTTATCCTAATCCCCTTTCTATTGCCTCTGAAAGTCCCGTCTCTGTTTGATCTCTGAAAAAACATAATTTTTCACAACTTGTACACTGTGAACTGGGTGCTGCCAGAAGCTGAATTGCGATGACGAATGATACCATGTGCCATATTCCTGTAGGTGATGAACCCCTTGTTGTCTTTCCTTTTCCACAGTTCCTACTGCTCCGCCCCAAAACGTTGCCATCCAATCAGCAACTGCTACACAGCTGGATGTGACATGGGATCCCCCTCCGCTGGAAACGCAAAATGGGGACATCCAGGGCTACAAAGTGGGTGGGAGCATGCGGCCAAAAACCTGAAATACATGTCACTGAGTCTGAAAAGAAGGAAATTCCCAGGTCTACAGATTTTTGTAGGTCTGTGGCATGTCACAGTGGGCAGCATCAGGGTTAGTGCAGGCTTGCTGTTTCTCCCTGGTAAATAGACAGGTTGTTTATTTGAAGGAAGAAAAGTAAAATTGCGAAGACTGAATGAAATTAGGAAATCCAAATCGCTTCCCCAGCAGTTCCAAGTGAGGGTGTTTATTAAAGTATTCTTATAGTTTTATACCAGTTTTCCTAGTTATACTACAGGATGTTCTTCTGGATTCTGTTAGTTGAAATATCTTCTCGGGTACCTCCAGTCAATCACAAGCGTAAGTACGGACACCAGCGTGACCGCACTTTGCTCCGGCCCTTTGCAGATCTACTATTGGGAGTTCCAGCGGCGGAATGAGACAGAGCGGCTCCGTACACTCTTCCTGCCGGAGGGTGGAGTTAAGCTGAAGAACTTGACAGGCTACACCACCTACATGATCAGCGTGGCCGCGTTCAATGCTGCCGGAGATGGGCCCCGCAGCCCACCTACAAGGGGGCGGACTCAGCAAGCGGGTGAGGCTGCGGGTTCAGGCTGTCAGCATTCACACCTCCCTACTTTATTGAAGCACTTCTGGTGCTGCTGTATGCAAACTTGCACATTTTTGACCTTACCACTGAATGTGTCTGGTATCAAAAATGTGAACTTCACTTGTGGAAGTCAATCCCACATTCCAGTGAGTCAAAATTTGAAGTATTTGGTTCCTACTGCTGAGTATTTGTAAGACACAGAGAGGGTGAGCACATGACTCCTGCCTGTGTGCTTCCCACTGTCCAGCATGTTGGTAGCAGCATCATGGTGTGGGGTTGCTTTGTTGGTTGCAAAGTTGTAATCTTTCCCCAAGTCCATAGCAGTCTCAACCAGTATGGGTACCACAGCACACTTTAGAGGCAAGCTGTTCCATGAGGTTTATGGCTAGCTGGGCAGAACCCAAACACACCTCAAAAGTTGTGTAAGAACGATCTGGCAAAGAAGGTACACGAAGAACAACTCAAGCTAATGAGCTGGATGCAAAATTGTCAGTTGTGGAAAAAGCTTGATTCCACCACTGCACTCAGATTTTTCACTGCTGTTGACAGGTGGTACTTGCACTTTTTTGAGACATACAGCACATTTTCAAATATTCATTCCAACAATTTTGAGTTCAACCAGCATTCAATGAATTAGGCTTTTTATGTTAGAAAATCTACTTAAAATGGGTTTGCAGAAAGCTGTTTGTGATCTTTATAATATAAAAAGCTTGGCAAAATACTGATACAGAGAAGGGATTGTTCATTGAAGCAGTTTAGCTATTGCAGTCTTTAACCACCGCACTTCATTCTATATGAGTAAAACTGCTAATAAGAGAAATAAAAATATCATAATACTGACCACTTCTTTCAGACAAACTGTGCTTTTCACTTCTTCACTGAGCTTGGCCTCTTCCCACACCCTCGGATGTGTGCTGTCCTCTTCCCACTCTTACATCAGAAGGTTAAATTTGTTGAGATTAGAAGTTAGAAAATTAATCACGAATGTGGTTGAGTCACACAGCAAACATGTTCACTCTTTGCTAAATATAATGTCCAGAGCCCAGATGTATATGATAAACAGAGAATAATGCTAAACATATGTACTTTTGATGAAGCTTAATCTCCAGAGACAAAAATGTGCACGTTTAAGGAGCATCCCCTGATATCCAGGCTCTTGTAAGGTCTTCCTTTGTCCATCCTTTGCTCAGATGTGAAACATAGCAGCAGTTAAGGCTTCACCTGGAGGACAGATATAGTTTGTAGGATTTCGTATTCGTCATGTCTCAAAGCCTCCATGGGTTTTTGGACAGAGTCGCTAAATTGTTTTCTATCTATAAGATCAATTCCTAGCAGTGGGCGAAAAATGTGTTTTTCATTCTTTCTCCAAGAGAAACATTTTTTCCCGTTCCTTCTTCTTGCATCTCAGTGTCTTTTGAGGGCTGACAGGAGAACGGATGCTTGCAAAAGATTTTTTCTGGCCCTTCAACACAAGGTTGCCACGGATACGGAAGCATATGACAGCGCCGGGCAGATTGTGATCTGAGTGCGGGGAGACGTGCGGGGCAGATTTTTGGCCAAGGCGCACAATGGGGCCTGTGTTCCTCAGAGCAGAGCCCTCCTCGATGATTTGAGAAGACCAAAAAAAGCCCGGATTTTCTTTTCGAATTCATGGCTCGGGGACAGGGGGAGCTGTGAAAACGACAAGTCCAGTTCATTACCAGGAAGCTTTGTTTTCTTTGCCTCGCAGCTGGCCTGCCTCTCCCTTCCAGACCTCGGCCTCAGCAGCATCCTGCCCTCCCTTCTTATGCCTCTGCATTTTCCACTAGGGCACCAACATCTCCAAACATGTTTTTAAAATCATCTTCCAGCGTTGGTTTCTTCATCCATCGCCCTTTTCAGGACCACTGTGGTATCTGCTTGCCCACGTTTTGCAGGTTGCGTGAGATCTCCCAGAGACAAGGATGTCTTAAACTAATCTACTGTTCCTGTAAGGTGGTCATGATTCAAACATGTTCGTACTCAAGCTGATTATGCTGATTTTTCTTTCTGGATGACTCTAATGCTCCACTGTTCTTGTATGCATGCAGTATCAGCCAAAAGTCTGAGTACACCATTTGCTGGAAAATAGTTTTGGTCAGGAAATGAGGCGCCATGTCCTCCCAGCTCTTCTGCAGCAGGTCTGTCGAGTTTCTGCCATGCCAGTATAGACGACGTTGCCCACGTGCGCTCACGCTTTTACCTGGTTTTGTAGCCAGAGAAGTATGGCATCAACAGAGAGCATGTGGTATAGCCCAGCTTCCCTGACTCTGGCCACTGTGTCTTCTGCTCCAGCCCCTAGTGCTCCCAGTTTCATCCACTTCAGTGAGCTCACCACCACCTCGGTCAACGTATCGTGGGGGGAGCCCCAGTACCCCAACGGCATCATCGAGGGCTACCGCTTGGTCTACGAGCCCTGCACACCCGTGGACGGTACGATCCGACTCTCCCGCTGCAGCCTAAATCCTGAGCAAGTGTTGGGATTGTCCGCAGAAAGATCTCAGCATAGCAGAGATCATTAAATCCTGTTACTTTTCTAATTAAATATGCAAACAGCTAGTGAGTGCGTTTACTAACCCTGAAACATTTAGCTAAACTGCCTGGTTTTTCTCAAAGTGGATCTGTTAGTGAAGTTTACTAATTACCCAGCACTGGTCTGTTGCTGGACTTACACTGTGTCCAGTTCTGTATATTCGTTTCTGCTGAATAACTTTTCTGATCGCACACACGTACTGTCAGGGACAATCCCAACAGGATGCTGAAAGGTCCCAATGGGTCTTGAGTTCGCAGTGTCACTTCAGCTCTGAAGTGTGGTCTCCGAGAGCTGATCAACTCACTCGCAGCCCATCCGCGGTGTTGCCATCTCACCCGCTACAGAAGCTGAAACAGTGTTTCCGGAACCCATGAATAAGCGAGCTCTGACACAAAAACAACACTGAATTCTAAGAGTTTTGCAGAACTGCCCCGTCCAGGGTGTACAGATGACTCGGCATCAGAGTTACAGCTCATATTGATATGTTGTATCAGGATCGGGTGACCAAATTGCCCACCCAGGGGGTTTGTTTTTGAATCATAAGCCCTGAGGAGATCTGGAACCAGAGCCATCTGTGGTCCTCGAGGCCCAGGGCTAACGGACCCATGCTCATGGCCTGCTGATACAACAGAGCCAGATTTGTCAGGTTTATGGCGACAGCAGAGCTGTTTTATCCACAGGGGTCTTCGTACCCTGCTGCTCGGTAAATGTTTGGGGTGTGTTAATCTAACTTACCTCCCAACGAGTGGCGGACTGTGAGAGACAGCGGGACAACAGACCACGTTGTGTATGCTTAACTTTATGTCTGTTTTGTGTGTCCCCGTGCCTGCGCATGTGTGTTTCGGTGTTTTACTATTTGCCATGCCTGTAAACACGGTGAGTTTCTCCATCGTCCCCGGTGGTTGGTACTGACTCCTGTCTTCATTGCCCCATCACAGGCGTCAGTAAGATAGTGACAGTAGATGTGAAAGGAGGCGCCCCCTTCTGGATGAAAATCAAAGACCTGGCTGATGGGGTCACCTACAATTTCCGCATCAGAGCCAAGACATTCACCTATGGTCCTGAGGTAGAAGCCAACATCACGACTGGTCCCGGAGAAGGTTAGCGTGTTCATTTTTCCGCCATTTGCGCCCCGCTGGGGTCCATTGGTGGTTTAGCGTCACTGGAAGAGCTGGTGCTGGAAGACGGGGGCCATGTTCTTGTTGAGCTTATCAGATTCTCTTATTCGATTGTAATTTTTCTTGGCATGAGGGCCTGTGCATCACTCTGGCTAAGAACATCACCATCTCACTCCTCTCCAGGAGCCCCTGGCCCCCCTGGAGAACCCTTCATCACCCGCTACGGCACGGCCCTCACCATTCACTGGGCCAGCGGCGACCCCGGGCGAGCACCCATCACACGCTACGTGATCGAGGCGAGACCCTCTGGTGAGATCCTGCAAACAAAGTGGTTGGGTGGCCTGGCTTCTTTTAAACGTCCTTTTGTTTTCTGACGGTAACTTAGCGATTCGTGGATTTTGGAGCCAGATGGGACCTGAGGCAGGGGAAGTGAAGCAGGAGCAGGGTCAAAGGGCACCAGATTGATGGCGGAGCTGCAGGAAATACAGAGAGCCAAGTGGTTATTCTTTCTAGCCGTTAAGTGCTGTATCGATAAGTTACGCATGTGACCAGGCACTCCTGGGTTTCATATGTGCATGACCAGTTTTGACCTCTCTCGAAATGAGTTGAGAATGATGCGCCATGAAGATCCGGGAGAAGGGAGGACTGAAGAGACGCATGATGCAGGGAAGGCTAAGGGGATAGGGGTGAGATTTCTTTCACAGCACTATGGAAGACAAGTGCTGGCCTGTCAGCCCAGGAGATATTAGAATTGCTCATGAGACACCGAGGGATGAGTTTCCTCTGTGATCCTAAGCGTATGGTGTTCCGGTTGGGAGCCCTAACGCCAGGACTCTCTCTCTGTTGTCTCTCGGTTCCATCTGTCGCAGACGAGGGCCTCTGGGACATCCTCATCAAGGATATCCCCAAGGAGGTGACCTCGTACACCTTCAACATGGAAATCTTGAAGCAAGGTGTCAGCTACGACTTCAGGGTCATCGGTGTGAATGACTATGGCTATGGTTCGCCCAGTCCGCCTTCGCCATCCATATCTGGTCAGTCAGGAGCTTATTTTTGCCCATTTTACACCTACTGGTTTTGCATTTGGAATGCTGTTTGATTACTGGTTTTGTTACTCAGACTCTCTAAAAAATGTCTGCATTTCTTTGGCCTCCAGCCCAAAAGGTGGCGCCTTTCTACGAGGAGTGGTGGTTCCTGGTGGTGGTGGCCCTGGTGGGGCTCATCTTCATCCTCCTTCTGGTATTCATCCTCATCATCCGAGGACAGAGCAAGAAGTACGCCAAGAAGTCGGATTCAGGTAGGCAGGAGGAGCTTACGCACGGGGGGCACGGTGTCTCCGACTGGGGTGACGGCTCCGCTGCCGGAGGCACGAAAATGCATCCCTGTCACTCCTCCTCCAACTTAGCATGACTGGAGCCATTGTATCCTTCTGGTGAGGAGTCGAGTTACTTGTGACTCAGGTTCTCAAACACAGGAGATCTGAAAGCCAGTGGACCATAATCTCCTTTTCTGCAGATCGTATGACAAAAGATTACCGGAATGACCCAAAACTTTAAAAACACAATGGAAGCAAAAGGAAACTAAATAGCATTACTGACATTAAACATAAACACGGTCTTGAAGGTGTTCGTTGTATTTAAGAGAACATACAATAATGATATGCACGCTGCAACAAAAGCTTTTTAAATTAATTGTTTGCTTTCAAGAGTGCCTCGGAAGTTGCATTCATCCAAAGTCAAAGGGGTAAACTGATATGTTTTCTTCTGGTTTGTCATAACCAAAGAGTACAGAGGGAAGCTGATCTGAAGTGGTCTAGTGAAGTTGCTCAGTGGCCCTAAGGGTTCCCATCCATCATGTGGACAAAAGAAACGGGTCTGACCCGTAAGCACCACTGTTCTGAGCTGCTCCTTGAACCCGCTTTGGTGCTCCTCACGTCCCCATTGTCCCCATAGCGGGTGGCACATTGTGACATGTGACATCTCGTGACAGATGAACAGCAGCTCGCCGCGCTGGACTGTGGATCATGTCCGCACTGGTGTGGTGAAAATTGGTGTTGCAAGGGGCAGAGACAGGGGGCGATAGTGAGAGACAGTACAAGGAAAAGAGTGAGAAAGATGGGGGGACCTGGAGAGGCAGACAGTCATCAGGAGGGAACCGAGGCAGAGCTGAGGGGTTGAGGAGGGGGTCAGCAGGGGCCTGACATCAGCAGGCTGTTCCTGCCCAGTCAGCGGTTTGGGGGGCAAGCTGTGTGTCAGTAAACATCTTTCTGGCTGAGAGAGGAAGCACAAGGGGCTCGTTTTCCGCAGGCACAAAGAGGGACTTTGAGGCCCACAAGAGTCGGGCCAGCGAGCGTCTCCCCTCTGAGCCCCCGGCTGACACATTTGTTTAACCGCCGCACGGCTGCGGGACGAGGGGCGGAGCATATGCCACTGAGCCGGCAACACGAGCCAAAGCAGCCACAGCTCACAGTGATGCCTCTCCAGAATCTCAACACAGTCCCGAAGGGCCGTGGAATGCGGGGGGGGGGGGGGGGGGGGGGGGGGTTGGGGACGCCCTGCAAACACGTTGCGGGACAGGCAAACAAACGCTGATTAATTGGGAGCCTCTGATGTCTCAACCACATGCTGCTCCAGCTCAAAGTGATAAACAGATGAGTAACAGCCTTATCAGTCAAACAGTCTAATCAATACCCGTCATTCCTAACAAAGGTTTACATTCTGCTTGGTTCCGTTAAGTTTACTGCTTACCATAGCTGAAATTTGTCCTATCCCCACGTTCGTACTCATTACTACTAATTAAATATGTACTAAAACAATGCTTAATGGGCAATGTGGGGAATGCAGTGGAGCTGCCAGTAGTGGGAGTGGCAGTGTCATGATGGGTCCAGAAGGTAAACGTCTTACCGTTGTTTGTGTGGCTAAGGACTAATGTGTCCCCCCTTCCTCAGGGAATAATTCCAACTGCAACGCCCTCACCCATGGGGAGATGGTCAGCTTGGACGAGGGGCGCTTCCCTGCCCTGGAGCTGAACAACCGCCGTCTCTCCGTTAAGAACTCCTTCTGCCGCAAGAATGGCGTGTACACCAGGTCAGCCTCAGCACAAACCTCTTCATCGTTGCTCAAGTGGCCAATTTATTTATCTCTTAGAGCAGCAGGTGGCAGAGCGAGCCAGAGGTTCCAAGGTCAGGTTCCAGGAAGGGGACTTCTCATTGTACCCTTGAGTGGGGTATTACTTCACGGAGTACCCCCCAGTAGAAATGTCGAAGAATGTGCGTGTTGCCCTGGATAAACTGCAGCTGTAGCAACTATAACAACTATAACTTTTAGAGATGAGCAACAAAAACCTTGACCATCTTTAAATGCATGTTCAATGCAGTTTAATAACCCAGTTATTTAAAAAGCCACTATGAGTGTATTTTTGAGAAACCAGGAACAGCTACTCATAGTGATTTACCTGTCTGTACAGCAGGGTAATTTTTACTTATCAACTCAAGGTAAATTCTATGATTAAGGGCACAACAGCTCTAACTACTGCACCACCTGCCGTCACCAGTGGGAACTGTGTTTGACACGTACATTTATAAGTTATGCGTGGCATCCGAGAGCTGCAATGTGAAGTAAGAGAGGAGGGATGTGGTTCCTCTCACTGTGATGAGTGGTGCTCATCAGTCATGGTGAGCCTGGTGCTGGAGCTGGAGCTCCTCTGAAGTTTTGCCCAGGCAGTCATCTCACCGCTTGCCCCTTCCCTCCCCGGACCTCCCTTTATCAGCCTTGGGTCTGGATGAAAGGGGCTCCAGCTACCACGCCTCGCTCTGGGGGTATTTGCAGGTGGAACATGGCAGGGGTGCCCCTGGCTGTCAGTCAGGGTGGTGTAAAAAGCCACAGGTAGGGGATTGGTATCCCTCCATGGTAAATGCCCCCTCATCTTCAGCTTCTGTCTGACCTCTGGGCCTGAATTGTTCCTCAGCCTTTCCGTACACACCTGAGAGCAGCTTCATGTTTTTCCACAAAGAGACCGTGTTAGGCTTTGTTTGGCATTTAAAAATAGGTCATCAAAAGTGCACGTAGAGGGGAAAAATGGCAAAACTATAGGCACCTCTTGAGTTGAAGGAGCTTGCAGGACAAGTTCTGAATATGTCCCAGATCGGAGGAGGGGTCTCCTCCGGCTATTCAGAGCCTCGGTTTGTGGGTGTGTGGACCATGCGAGTCATTTGGTTTCTGCAGAAATGAAGACAATAGCTCCACCACCTTCTCAGACTCCAGCCTCTGGAAAACATGAAGGGTGTCTGAAGAACAACAGTTAAGGTACAGCTTAGGGACTCAACCAAGGTCTTGCAGAGTCCTGTTCTCTGCCACACACACAAATTGCCTGAAATCACTTGTTCCAAGCAGGGTTGCAGCTAACTGGAGCTTAACCTGGCAACCCAGGGCACAAGGCTGGAGAGGAAGGGGACACACCCAGGATGGGGCGCTAGTCCATCACAAGGCACCCCAAGCAGGACTCGAACCCTAGACTTGCTAGAGAGCAGGACCCAGCCAAACCCACTGCGCCACTGCCACCGCGCCCCCTTGTTCTCTGCCATTGTCAGGATAATACAATGCAATCAGATTGAACAACGATGCAGGAAACCACATCGAGTATGGCTCTGTGTGTGTGTGTGTGTGCGCATACGTGCAAAGCCGCTTGTGTTTTTCCTTCTTGTTAAAGGACGGTGCCTCAGGCCGGATGTTGACTGGAAGGAGTCAGAGGTTTGTTTTGGTCTTCTTAAGGAGGAGGCGAGACTGTCTCCTCTCAGGCTGCAGAGGAATGAGCTGCGGATCAAAGGCAAGCTTCAGGCACCTCCTTTGGTGAAGGTCCTTTGAGGAGATCTTAAGGAAGATGTCCCAGAAGAATGCTTCAGGGGGAACTGCTGGATTCAATGGGGATGGACACATCCCCAGCTGTGCAAGGGAGGGTGGAGTTGAGCTACTAGCCAAGGAACAAAGATAACGGATTACAAACAGTATGGAAGAAAGCCAACTGGCAAGTGAGGAGAGGAAAACAAAAAACTCTACATGCTATAGAGGACACCTGAGCTGGTGAGGTGGGAAGAAAAGGTGGTGATGAGATACACGGGGATCGTTAGGCTACTTGAAAAGCTAATTTAAAATAATGAGTCTTTAAGGTTGATAACAAAGACAGACAGAGCATCTTTAACATTAGGTGGTAGGTCATTCTCCAAGTCAGAGGGCATTAGGGGAGACGTTTGAGGACTTGTCAGCCATCTGCATGAGCTGTGCTGAGCTTTTACCCCTTGCCCTGATCTCCCCAGCTTATGGCGCCATGATATTGACCTCACCACAAACATGTTCTCATGCAACAACAGTGGGGTCACCTGCCGGCTGTGACCCAGACACCGTCTTTGTCGCACTACCCCCCCAGTAGGTTGCTGATTAGGCCTTTGCTGTGAGTCATCGCCATGTCCACACATGCCCTTAGTCAGGGTCACTGAAACTCATGGACCGTCTACAAAACAGCTGAAACTTTCCAACATGTAGCTGTCCTTGCACCGGAGTACCTTGGCAAGAAAATCTGGACCGCCACAGACTTCCCGAGCGCTCCTTTTCAGCGGTTGCACACGGCCCTTTAAAAGTGATTTACGCAGCGGTTGGCGCTCAAGAACGTTTGTGTTGAATTTCAAGCGCGGCCAATATGGCGAGTTTTTGCGATGGCAGTACTGCAGTTTGACATTTCGGGCCCAGAAAAAAGCAGAAGTTATTACAGGGAAATGTGGAAACAATTAGCCAAAACAGATGTCCAATTGTTTGATTTTGTTGACATGGAGTTGGGCGGCAGGGGTTGGGGAAGTGCAGTGGTGGGTGGGAGGAGGAGAGCCTAAGGACTCTAAGAGATTTATCTTTCTGTTCAACTGAAGAGAGCGTGAGAGGGGCAGCGACAAGGTATGGAGCATACTCAGTACCGCTGCCCCCGAACCGTTCCACCGTTCCACATAGAGCCCTTTGCCCCAGTCACAAGGGCCCAGCTCTTCGCCAGCAGGCTACCTTCAATCGAGTAGGGAGGTACTAACTCCCTGGAGGTGGGTGGAGCGCATCATGTGTGTCCCATGATGTTTGTGTTTGCCTCCCTTGGCGCGGTCACCCCCCTCTCCCCTGACATTCCTCGCCCCCATCTGCCAAACAAACATCTGAGTGTGTCCCGTGGGCCGCGGGGCGCAGCGTGTCGCCCATTGTGAGCCCCTTCAGCTCAAAGCCTGCTTTGCGTTAGCATCTCCAGACCGTTCCCTTTAAGACTATTGCTCAGCAGGGGGCATCACACTTAAGCTAATGGACATGCAGTCAGTAGGTGGCAGGTTTGAATCCCGCCAGTGGAGCTACTCTTGGACACTTGAGGTGCTTATCTTGAACTGGCTCAGCATTTACCCTGTGGAATAACTGGATTAAGAGTGGAGTTATGAGATGTGCATGCTGTTCTTGATAAGAACATCTGTGAAAGTAAATTAATCGTGTAATTTAATATCTTAACAGGGTGAATTATAACTGCAGGGATTCTGTGACCCTGTTGACACCGTAGCTCCGTACCCCTGGATGTGGTACCAACGCGGTGATACATCTGTTAATGAAAGTCATTCAAGGACTCAGTGGATTGGTTGTTTACTCAGGGCTCCTAGGGCATGGCCAGTGTGACAGCGTTCTGGAGGAATGACACCTGACCGCATCTCCCGCTCCCCGCACAGGTCACCTCCGCGTCCCAGCCCCGGAAGCCTCCACTACTCAGATGAAGACGTCAGCACCAAGTACAACGACCTGATCCCGGCTGAGAGCAGCAGCCTGACCGAAAAGCCCTCGGAGATCTCCGACTCGCAGGTACTGACGTGGCCCTGGCCGACCGGAACCCTTCCCCTCCCCCCTCGTCCCCTTCCGATAGGTCTACGTGGGGTCTCAATTATGCTCTCAGCCACAGCACCGCTTGTGGAAGCAGCACTTTGAGTGGCGTAGTACAGCTCCCTCTGTTACGAACAGGCAACATTACAGCTCTCTGTAACAGGGTAAGCAAAACCATTGTTTACCCAGCAGGCCGATAGATGGAAGTAAAGTGTATTCAAACAGGAGGGTGGGACCACCTTCATTCAACTCGCTTCAACAGTGTTCACAATTTTTTATGGGAATTTGTGACTTTTGCTCGTGCTAACAACAAAACCAGTAAAAAGAGGTGCATTTTACCACGGAAAAGAGATTGTAGATGGCAACTGGTCTTGAATAGGAGTTTGCGGAGACACGTTATTTTTGGTTTCGGTTATTAAAGTTGTTCAAAGTTAATAAAAAATACAATGAAAGTTAATTTATTGTAACCAAGGTTTTAACAGAACGTAGCCCACAAATCTGTTTTATTGTTTGCTCATTGAGACTGAGAGGTAAAAGTGACTTTGGTCTTACAAACAAAATGAGTTATGAACAGTTCTCTGGTCCCAGTTATGTTCATAAAAGCTCGGAAGTCAGTATATTAGGGTTGGCCGCATATAGACAGGGTTTAAAGAAGATGATACCTGAGCCAGTGCAGCACTCTGCAGGCACCACGATGCCTTTCAGGAAGAGGGCCGCTTGCGCGCTGACTGCGAACGTGGGTGGAGTGTTCCGGGACCGAGGCCCGGCTCAGGCCCGGCTCACTACCGGCTCCTGCACTGTGCTCCCTGTCCTTACTCCAGTGGAGTGTCAGCAAAAGCGCTCCATGCGTAAATGAAATGGCAGTTGTGTTGGGGGTTGGGCTTTGAACTTGGCCCCATCCCTGGAGTGTCTTATCAACCCAGACGGTCCAGCAGCACCGGGCCCAGGGCCCAGAACCCGACTCAAAGTACACAGAGGCCAGTGTCTCCCTCCACACAACCCCAGCTCATCTCACGGTGAGCGTCTCGCTCCCACATGGGGAGGGTCTCTCTTTAGCAGAACCCGCTCTACCTCGGGGTAGAAGATCTGTCTTGCCCTTGCCCCCCCATCCTTCTTAATCCTCCTTTTTATTTATTTAGTCTTTCTTTCACTTCATCTCATTACCCTTTTATCTTGTCTCTCCTTCTTCTCCCTCTCTATTTATGTACATAAAACATTCAGCTCTTTCTTGAGCTCTTTTGTTGGCGGTCCTCACTTCCCGCTTCCCCTTTCTCCATCTCTACGCACTTTCCCTTCTGCTGCAATGTTCTCCTGTCTCCTCCTTTGCATTGTCCGCGGAGATGAAGGTTCTGTTGCTCTTCCCACCTTTCAGAGAGAGCGTCAGGCTCTCGGTCCGTTCTGCTTGCAGGTAGATGAAGGTGGTGTAGAAGTTTCCACAGCTGCCCCTCCAATGGTGTTGCAAGGTTTGAAATTCTGATCGTTCGAACCTTCTGCCTGAAAAAGTGCAGATTTCTCTTACAGAGATGAGAGCACAGACACAGTTTGAGGAAATTGTTTGAATTTCCGAGTTATTTTCAATGAAATCACACTGGAGGTGAGATACACAAGTATGAGTTATTTATGTGGTTGCGTTAAAAGTGCGCACGAAACACCAGTTTGGTGCTGTTTTTTCACTCAGAGTATTTCCTGGCACAAGACCTCTCAGTATTGTGATTTATCCAATGCACCCAAGTTAGAGTTCTGAGCCGTGGGCCCATTTGGCAGCCGTAGGGCTCTGGGTCCCGGTGGGAAACCGCCGTCTCTTCAGATGTGACACGCGCACAAAGCCGACCTCGTCCTCCCGCACTCCGCACCCGCAGCCTGTCTCACACCCTAACTGGCAGGTGACGATGTCGCGAACCGTGGAGCACGACGCCACGCTCTCCTCCCGGTCGGCCCCGTCCCCCAGATTTTCTTCATCTCTTTGTTGCTCGGCCGCCCGTGCTGCTTGACAACGCGTTGGCCTCAGTTCAGCACCTCAAAGTCCTGGTAGTGTTGTTTGTGACTTGGAGTTTCTTGCAAAATGTTCTTGGCAAAGGCAGCTCTCATAGCTGGTCGTATAATGCAGCCAATTTATTTATCTACCACTTTCTCCAATCTGCACTCGCACCGTGAGGTTTGTACACTAAGCTGTTTACATCCACCGATGCCCTTTATACAGTTAGGTCATTTCTACTGTGTCGGTTCAAGGTAAGTACCTTGATCAAGGGTGCTAAAAAAGGAATGGGGATTCCTGCCCAGGTCCATTAATCGTAAAGTGACAGTTATTATACCTCTGCAGTGGACGTACAATAAGAGCACCCTCCCGGACCATGGACTGGCAGCATTTTGGCTTCAAACCCAGGACCGTTGACCCACTATCCTGCCTGTTGCCCTCAGCACTGATGCTGTTTATGTTGCATTTCTTTATGAGAGGAGCGAAAGAAGGATGACCGAGTTGGCCTCTGCTGACCCCCTGCCGAAAAACGGTCACTGCGGTTCTGCTTACCATCGCTGGAAACGACGGCACATCTCTTTCTTGGCTGGTCTGCGCTGGAACAGTTTGCGCTGCTCTGTGGAAGCTCTACTGATCCGTACACCGAGTGAAAGAACTGAACATGCAGTGTCACATGTGGTGGGAGCTCAGGCCAGTGTGTGTTTTCTGGACGAGAGAATTACGGCGCAATGGACGCAAGTGTGAAGCGCCTCCAAACGGCCTCGTTTGACTCGGTCAAGGACCTGAAGTCTTCAGATGTGGACTAACTGTCTCACTGATGACCTGGAGCGAAACAGCTCGGCTGCACAAGTCGTTCGCCTGCAAATAAATAGTTCTGTTTGATTTAGGCTGAAACAAGGGTGTGTTTTCAGAACAGTTTTTATACCCACACACACTTGCAGAGACGCACTCACTGTCACATCACTGTCCTGCTTGATGTCTCTCAGTAACGAGAGACATTATCTCAGCATGTCACATGACTCCCTTTTGTTTAAGCAGTCCAGTCCCCCCCCCCCCCCAAACACACACACTTTCAGTGGTCTGGGCACAATTCCACACCCAACCCACCTCATCTACCACTCAGTTTTAATCTATATCTAAAGAGATTGTCCTGCTCACCAGGGTTTGTTTGGGTGAGGGTTCGAGGGAGGGAGCCACCAGACCTCATTGTTCAGATAAAGGCTTCTGAGATCTGGGAATTCAGGTGACCTCATCAGAACCACAGTGAAGTTCCAGCTGTCAATAAGGAGATATGCTTACCACAAGGGTCCTCTCATTTGTACCACGGCACTCTGTTCTCAAAGCAAGTTCGTCGGCTTTTTTAATAACATCGAGAGGAAAATAGCTTTATCTCTATGTCAAGTGCCATCAAGTTGACTACGCGGGCACGGAAATGGAGTTCATCTAGAATGTTCTGCCCTCTTCTTGTGTCTTTGGTGTTGAATCAGAATCAGAATGAATCATAATCAGAATGAGGTTTTATTTGCCAAGTGTGCGGGATGAAATCCAAATGAAAGGGATGTGGCCGCTGTCACTGTGCTCGAGTCTGTCCATGTGGTTGCCGGACGTCCTCTTCTTCTTTTTTTGTCCAACTGTTCTAACAATTTGCATCTTTTCAGGTGAACCCAGTGTCCTCGTGATGTGTCCAGAGCACTATAACCTCTGTCTCATCATCTGTACTTTAAGAGTTCTGGCTTCATTTGACCCAAGGTCCATCTGTTTGTCTCCTGGCTGTCTGCAATGTCCTTAAGTCTCCTCCAGCACCATAGTCCAGAGGAGTCCATGTTTTCTCTCTCCTGCTTCTTCAATGTCCACCTTCATCTCTCTACAGTCCTGTAATAAAATCTGGATGATGACTTTCTGTCAGTCACGCTGCTGTATCTGTTGATCCTGCAGCAATTTTCATTTATTCCTCTGTTGGCGATTGGAGATTTTTTTGGTTTTCTCTCTGGGTCACCTTGCTTCGTGAAATATCGGACCAACTGCTCACCGCTGACGTTCACCGCTAACTACTGACGTTTAAATACGGCCTTTGGCGTATTTGTGTGGAATCGCTGCAGTCTGGTCTGGTCCCGTCCCGATCGTTCGCCCAAACGCAACAACCTGATATCCAGCTTTGTTTTAAGAGCTGCTCTTCCCAGGACATTTTTCGGGTCATGGTATCCCGAAACACAAGGCTCGAGAGCGCTCGGTGCCCGAGGCCTCTCTGGGCCTTGTGCTCATTTTCGCGGCCAACAGAAACAGCATCTGACCCAAAGAAGGTTCTGTTTGAAACCCAGAGCGT
This sequence comes from Scleropages formosus, assembly GCF_900964775.1. NCBI lineage: Eukaryota > Metazoa > Chordata > Actinopteri > Osteoglossiformes > Osteoglossidae > Scleropages > Scleropages formosus. The sequence continues at coordinate 4,259,862 of NC_041806.1, forward strand.
GGAAACTACAGCCTAGGAGCCAGAGCTGAGTTGTGGATGTTCTCTTTTTAGATGCACGCTGGAGTCTTTTGACACTCTCCCTTTCTCTCTGTACTCAGAATCGTAACGAAGGTGTCCCGTGAAATAGGGGAGTCAGTGATGGACTGCTGCAGCCATGTGCCAGAACAGCTGTATTTGGGATGAATGTTGCCGTAGCGCAGCTGAATGTTACACAGAGAGGGGGGTGAGAGTGAGCGTGGGGTTCCTGGATGTAGGAACACTGCTCTGATAGTGGGGTGAGTCAGGGTTATCGTACGCAGGCTTCCAGCTAAGGGTGTCCTGCCATCAGTTTTGTTCGTGGCTGCACGTACACACTCCCTGCAAACCACTTGCACCACATTAGAGGAGGGTGCACACAATGCTCTCCTGTGAGGTTATATCGATCGCAGGACGTTGCACTGTGGTTAGGTCCTGCGTCACTCTATCAAGAGCGGCTTCCCGGCTCCCAGATCCTTCAGCTGTGTGGCGGATGGGGGGGGGCATGCTGGAATTCCTCTTCATTTGGTCTCAATGCCCCACTTTGAACCGTTTGGAGAGGACTCCAGCTGGATGAATTGGCCAACTTGAATGGTTTCTCACACAGACTGGAAAGGACGGAAACCTTTCCCGTGGGACTTTTCTTTTTTTTTTTTTTTTTTGCCCGAATAAGGAATTTAAAAAAAGTTGTGCATTTGCTTCAGAGAAAGCAATTAAACCCAGTTGGCAAAGTGCATTTACATGAATTAGCTTAGCGTTTAGCGATTTACAAACACACACACGCACACTGTCTGAAATCTCTTGTCCCGAGCGGGGTCGCGACGAACCGAGGCCTAACCCGGCAACGCAGGGAGCGAGGCTGGACGGGGAGGGGACGCACCCAGGATGGGACGCCAGTCCATCGCAAGGCACCCCAGACCCGCCAGAGAGCAGAACCCGGCCAAGCCCGCCGCGCCACCGTGGCCCCCGGCGTTTAGCGATTGCGACATTAAAAGACAGTAAAGTACTCCAGGCCTTGGTCTGGGGATCCTGCAGGATGTTACGCAACAGCAGGTCTGTTTTCGATTGCATTTCTGAAGACAGAAGTGGAGGTCTGTTTCCCGGGATTGGAAAGCAGGGCCATTCCCCGAATTCGCTGGCGTCCACCGAATGACATCTCCAAATTCCTCTCATATCCATTTAAAGTAACTCAGGCTTGGTGTAAGCTGCAGTGAGGCGACCGGGGGTTGGGGAAGAGGTCATAGTCTTTGGACGTAGCAGCCCTGTATGGTATATGTACTGTTATTGGGTAATCAGTACATTTAGTGGCCAAAACAGATAATGATGATTTTTGTGTGCTGAATTAGTAATCTAAACAGAGCGCAGCTGCTTTTGTCTGAGGTTTTCATAGTATTTCGAGGGCTTCTTTCCAGTTTCTGAGCCCTGTTATCAGTAATCCGTGAACAACCAGCTCGAGCGCTGGCTCCGAGTCACCTCTGGAATGCCCCAGAGCAGTCGTTAGGAGAGTTGTGTCATCCTGATGTTTGTCACACCTATAACGGGAATGAGCCCACAGCCTCCGGCAACACGCACGAACAGAAAATTGGTTCTGAAAGAGCTGTTGAAAATTCCCAGATTCCGTGTGAAATGACACATTTCTCCCGGTGCCTCAAGAACAGCGGGGGTTGGGGTGGCACGGTGGCACAGGGGGTTTGACCGGGTCCTGCTCTCCAGTGGGTCTGGGGTTTGAGTCCTGCTGGGGGTGCCTTGCGATGGATGGGCATCCCGCCCTGGGTGTGTCCCCTCCCCCTCCAGCCTTGCGCCCTGTGCTGCTGGATGAGGCTCCGGCTCCCCACGTGGGACAAGCCGTTTCAGATGGTGTGCGCGCGTGCCTCAGGAACATGGCGAGATGCGGAAAGGTGCTGTCCAGCCTGCTCATTTCTTACCTTTCTTAGTTGGTGGGACAAATGACAGTGAAGTCACTTCTTAAATATAGGTCTGTGAGCTTAAAAAGTGTCTCGTCGAGCGTGTCTCACCCCACAGTCCCAGACTGGCCTACTAGGATGAGCAGAGAGTGAATCGCGCCGCTTCTCCCTCTTCAAAGTGCATGGCTGTGTGTGACGTGAGCAGAGCGGATGGGTCTGCATTGTCCCGCAGGGGAGGGAGTGGGACAATGAAGCACACAGAGTCCTAAGGACACCTGTTAAACCATCTCTTTGTCCAACTGTAGGAGGCGCTCGTGCTCTCCTATAAGATGGGTGGCCTTCATGTCCTTCCACTTCACTGGGTGAGGTTCTGCGGCTGCCTGTGTGTGTGTGTGTGTGTGTGTGTGTGTGTGTGTGTGTGTGCGTGTGTGTGTTTCTACGCATGCGTGTGGGTAGTCCCATGTGACAGTTCCCATTCTGTCCCCCTGATCGTAGGACCTGATCTCCACCACTGTGTTGTGATAAGTGCCTTTGTAGCTTAGCTCCTTAACCAGGTAGTCGTGAGCTAATAAAAATACAGTATGTATAGAGGTCCGTGGGAAGTACTGTGTTGGGACACAGTTCTTTAACCATTTGGATCCCTTGTTTTGAGCCCCTTTGTCTGGAACCTTTCATTTGACCATTTAACTTCAGTCTAGACTTCGCAAATGCATGCCTCTTAACTGCGTGGAGTTATATATTGTTAAAAGAAAGTGGTCCGGAGACTCTTGCTGAGGGAAAATGCTTTTCAAAATACGTCTTGTGTATTTCACAGATGTCCTGTACTGTTGCCACTAGATTTTTACGCTTTCTTTTAGCAGCGGACCAAATCCTAGAAGGAAGTTTGAAAGCGCTAACCTTGGCCCCCCTTCCTGTCCCTCCTCCGATCACAGGGCAGCGACAGCGAGTACGAGGTGGATCAGAACCGCCAGAAGACCCATTCTTTCGTGAACCACTACATCAGTGACCCAACCTACTACAACTCGTGGCGCCGTCAGCAGAAGGGCATCTCCCGAGCGCAGGCCTACAGCTACACGGAGTCCGACTCGGGCGAGCCGGAACACGCCAACGCGCCTCCCCCTCTGCCCCCACTGCCCCCGCAGCTCAACCCCGGCTCCCAGAGCCAGGGCCAGGGCAGCCTGTTCAGGCCCAAGGGCAGCCGGACTCCCACCCCCTCGCAGCAGACCTCCAACCCCCCTAGTCAACACAGCACCCTCTACAGGCCGCCCAGCAGCCTGGCGCCCGGATCGCGGGCTCCCATCGCAGGCTTTTCCTCCTTCGTTTGACATGGGTGGAAAAGCAGCGGAAAAACTCGAACCCCAGCGAGCATCTAGATGCAAAATATCGACGAATCCCGATTCACAAGTTCTGTGTCGATGGCTTTCTTTGTCTTTTTTTGCAGGTTTTTATTATTTCAGGCGAGAGTAAGAAGTGCAGCGGAAACGTTCCGATTCTTTAGCGCCGTTCTTCTGCGTGAGCGCGTGCTTGTGTGAACACGTGTTTTCTGACAAACACTCCCAAAATATCTATCAGCATTGTTTTTTGCTACTTCAGTGATCTGCATGGTTTTTGTTTTCTATCTTTTGTTTATTTTAGATTTTGTTTTTATTCTTACATAACTTTGAAAATGAAGAATCGATGGGATTCTGCGGAATATAGTATATATCTGTTAAAAATGTCAAAAAGGGAGAAAAATCTAATTTCAGCAGCTGTGTTGCTGATATCACTGGAATATCGATTACATGAGCAAAGCAAGGAACAAAAGGACATAAGAGGGAGAGTGTGAGATGGAAGAGCGGAGAAGGAGCGGACGACGAGGAGAGACGTCGGCACTCGTGCAGTTATGGTGGACTTTGTGCTCCAGTAGAGAGCTACGGTTAGAGGAAGTCGGTCAGGTTGTCTTTGTAACATGTGCACACTATCTCATTAAGACAATAGCCAAATGGAATGAGCTGCCAAGAGCTGCGTGTGCTCAACGCTATCTTGAAATGACATCACCCAGTGATTTCAGAGGTCAAAGGGCAAAGGTATGTGACCATTGAAAGGCTCGTGAAGTGTCTCCGATGTCCTGCGGTATATCAGCAATGCCTTGGTGACGGACCGCTGAATATCACTTAGCTGCGCGGCTGTTTTGGCTCAAGAAACGTAATGTTCGCTCCGTGTATGCATCCTAGCGACATGGGTGCGAACTGACATGAATCAAAGCCCTTGATGTTCACAAACTCACACAGCGTACGCACGCCTTCATGCGACAGGTGACTCGATGTAAGAACGCGCAACGAAACCGCACCGAGGTCTGGATCTACGTCCAACCTGCTGTCCAAAATCTCCTGCGTTCTGCGCCCTCAGTGACCTGTGTCGATAAGCGCCGCGCAGCCCGCTCAGCGTTGCAGCCAGGTGTTCCTTTCTGACGATGACGCCATCGCGGAACACTTTGAGTTGGCGCCAAAAGATGACATCATGAGACGAGTCCATCAGCGTTCCTACAGAAGGATAGATTAATTTATGGCACTGTTTGACTCGTTATCGCAGTTTAACCAGTCTGGGAGACGGGCGTCGGTAGCGAGGGCGGGACTGCGGGGGCATTGTTTTCTCATGCGGAACAGAAAAAGAAACAGGCCGAGAGTCAGTCAGGATGTTCTGTCCCCGGGGCGCCCGTCTGTGAGCCGGGGCGAAAAGGTCGGATGAGCTTCCGTGTTCTTGGATCTGCTTCGCGGCACCTCAGTAGACGTTCGCTACGAAGCCGAGTCAGCCTGGATTCGTGGCAGCATGGGATTTAGGCGGTGCCCACTTCTTGCATTGAAGGCCTACCTCTCCCGACCCCACCGCACCCCTTCGTCCCTTCCCTCTCTCTATGGATCGTGTGTGCATCTGTATGGTTTAAAAGGCTCTGTAGGTCTTTTTTTAGGTGAAACACAGTGTAATCATGGTACATTTCTGAAACGAATGGATCCAAGTGCCTGGGCATTAGTTTAGACTGAGGGTGGGGCCCATTTATTCTGCTGGAATGTGTCCTTTCCTTGGCAGATAACATGTGTCCCTTTTAAAGCATAGATTTTCCAGTGGTAAAAGAGGGATAGAAGGGCAGGTTTGCTATGAAACGGGCTGCACGCTGCATAACCTGCCATCACATCGCAGGGCTGACTTATTGCATCTTTCTATGAAAAAAGTAGGAAATTAATTGCTTTAACTCACTTCATTATGGCCAAAGTCAGAGGGCTGTCTTTGTTGCCGCAGGCTTCCCGTTTCATGTGGTTATAATGTGTTTTTTTTCTTCATTTTTACTCATAGCCGGCTTGAAAAAGAGCATTATGAGCGTGTTTAAAATCTTTCTGAACATCTGTGAGTGTGGTATGTGAGTCTGTGTGTGTGTGTGAGAGAGAGATAGAGAGAGAGAGATAGATCATCTTTGCTGACCCCTTAGGCACTAGACCTCCGGCTGTCTTGCCGTCTCTGTTGCCCACGGTGGATTAAAGACCCCAGATAAAGTGCTCCGTGATCCTGGGAAATCCTGTTACAGGATCCAGCCACCGTAAACCTTGTGTTTACGGAAGGTCATTAGCCCACCGCCCACCAACAAACACACGTCTCTCGCCGTTCACTCTTGTATGTCACATTCTGGTAAAAGGCAACACAGAAGTAGTGTTTTAGTGACAACACGAAATTGCGGAGGAAGCACAGATTGACACAAATGTGACTAGTCCTCTCTCCTACACTGTGTAGTGTGTTTTTTGTATTATTTTCACATTTGAAAATCAGTTTCATGCGTTGTTCCGGATGCCCCTGCTTCTCTACACGTTGGAACCCACTGACATTTCCTCGTAGGTCCCATCCCAACGAAGCACCGCCCCAGGAAAGCTCCAAATCACCAACAATTCTTTTTTTTTTGTTTTGCTTTTTTTGCTTTTTTGGTCAGGGAGACGGATACCGAGGAGCGCACCGAAATCTGTCACACCGGCTGATCACCAGCACGAGGACACCAAAGAGCCGATGCCTTTATTCCACTCTGAGATTCATAGTGCACTTCGTGGTAATGGACGGGGCAGGCGCTCGCTCACCCGGACCTCACAGAGCCGCAGTCACGCGCACGTACACACGGCACACGGCGCGGTGTTGGCTGGCCCGTCTAGCGGCTCACGTGTCCGCCGCGGCTGAAGACTGCTCCATTCATACTTTAACTTCCTTCACGGGCTCGGGGCAGGAAGCGCAGTACCAAATGGCTCTGAAATATGAATGATTATGTTCATGACATTAGACGGAGAGGATGCTACCAGCGCCAAGCTGAGTCATAACTTATGTCACGCATGTGTGCGTCAGCCCGTCTGTGCCACTCTAGGCGACGGTACCAGTTTTCAGCTCCTCCGAGCTCAATCGATGCCTGTTCCCTGAAATTGTACTGCTTTTGTGCTGTGAGGTCCCACGGAGAGACTGACGGCGGCTGGCTTTTGGGGGTCGCCGTGTTGTCGTCCATCTGTTTGAGGGCCTAGGGGACACATGCTGTCAGATGTTGGATTTAGGGTCTCGGGGACAAGTATGGGCAGCGGCGTCATTAAGGCTCTCACACGCAGGCACGCTTGAACTGTGACCTTTTTTTGTATATCTTCGTGGCTCTTCTCGTCTTGTGCCTGCCTTCATGTGGAGGTATTTGAGACATTAATTTTCTGTAACCTGTAAGAGGCACAGCAGAGTGTATTGACGGTGAAGTCAGCAGCGCGGTAGGTAGTGTGTCTTCAAAATGCATTCAGCAAATTGTAGTGATGTCACATGAAAGGAAGGGTTTATTACTCGGGAGGTTGAGTTTGATGTTCGGTTGGACGCCAAGCTTGGTGCCGAAAGTTTCGTTACGAGATGAAGTAAAACGATCGCTTCTTTGTAGCGGTTACCTGCGCAGGAGATCGGGGGCTCAATTCTGAGCGCGTCCTTCGGTCGCAATTCAGTTTGACCATGTCGGATGCATTCCGTTCAATTTCCACGGCCCTTTTCCCGCATGCTCTCTGCTCGCATTCCTGATTTTGCAGCGGTCGGGGGGGATGTCGGAAGAACAAAGACATAAGTGAAAAAAGATGCCGTCGGGATTACAGGCTGCTGTGTTGTACTTTTAGTGTGTCGCTAGCACTGCAATCGCGCACCTTCTTGTTAACTCTCGCACAAATCACATGACGGTTTGGTGTCGTCAGTTTCATCGTGGGCCTACAATGAAAGAGGGAGTCTGCGTAAGAGTGTTTCGGTGTGTTCTGGTGCTTTCCTTATCTGAAGTAATCCATTCACCAGAGACTCGTATTTCCGCTGCAGAAATCCAGTTCGCTGATCCTCCTCAAGAGTCCGACAGCGGAGTCACTTCACGTGTTTGAACCTTCAAGTTACAAACCGTGGGTCCAACGCACCCTGCTACATGATGCTGTTCTAATAGACATGCTTATTCTACTTCGTATACGGTTCTTAGTTTCTTTCTTTGCCTGTGTCCTGATGCAGGTCTTACACACACCGTGAGCACTTTACAAGGAGCATCTGTCCGACCTTTTCGAAGCAAACATTTTGTACATTATTTCCACGTACTGTGTGCTTAAATGACACTCCAAAGCAGATACAAAGAAGAAATCAGCCTAAATGTATTCTGAATTGAGAGGGAAATGAATATAAATATATATTTTTAATAATAAATGAAAATGTATAAAGTTTAATGTGTGTGGCTGAAAGGCTATACTGCCCTAGCTGTGAAAAAAGGAAACCACGCTGTGTATTAATAATCATATCACAAAGGACGAAAGCATTTGGGTTCGAAAAAAAAAGTGCTCCAAATGTTTGTAACCCTCACTTAACATTGGTTTTATTTTCCACTGTTGTGTGAAATGTGAAAGTTGTCATCTGCAGGACTCACTTTGACGTCCAGGTTTGTTTGGAATGCTTTACGAAACACAAGAAAACATACTTCCGTAAAAATGTATCCTTTTCAGCTCTCGATTTGGCCTTATTTTTACTTTCTACGCATCTGTTTTGCGCTGTCACAACGTAAGATATGAGGAGCCTTTTCGATCGGATAGTCATTGCCAGCGCCGGCCCAGGCCGCTCTCACTACGGCATTGTGATGACCCACTCACACCCCCCCCCCCCACCTCCAGGACATATTTGTATTATACTGAGTGTATAGTGCCAAGGATGTATTCTATGTGATCAAATATATTCTTTATTAGACTACGAAAAAAAATCACTTGAAAGAGTTTCTGGAGCTATCTGAGGCTTTACCGCTGTGGGCAAAATTTCAGGTAGAAGCAAGAATTTGAGGTGACGTGATGTCAAACAAAACATATTTTCTAAATAAAAACAAGAAATAAAAATGACAGTGTGTTCACTCTTTGTTGACCATATGGAGAATGGTAAATACCTGTTTGTTGTTGTCATAGTTTTACAAGTTTCTGTTATTCTTCACGTGTTTGGCAGGTTACCCGATCACCCTGCCTACCCCTGTGACCGCCTCAGGCTTCCACACCCACCCCCACACTGAGCTTTTGCCCTCCCGTGGGGCAGCTCATAAGCAAAGTGCCTAGAGCTGCAGCCGTTGGACCTGAACGTTACTGATTTGAAACCCACCTCCTACTGTAGTGTCCTTGAGCGACATACTTATCCTGAAAAGCTCCAGTAAAAGTTACCCAGCTATAGAACTGGCTAAATCGGTGTAAGTAGCTTAACGTGATAAGTCCCTTTTGAGAAAAGTATCAGGTATATGAACAAATGTAAATTTATCAAGGATCTGATTTTGAAAAGGTATCAGGTTTCCTAAAGTTATTAGATTCCAGACAGGTGGGTTCTGAAATGTAACTGTAAGACAAATCGGGAAAGAAGCTGTTAATCATCATGGGTTCGTATGAACATGTAGCGTCTGTTGACCAGGAGATCGACTGCATTGGACCGGCGACTTCCGAGCACCTTGGTGGGGTTCACGTGCACTCCCTGATGGTACTGTTCTTCTAAAGAAGCAAACAACGGACCAGCAAAGGGCTGTGGGACAAAATCACAGTAAAATGACAGTATCAGTAGCAACAATCATCTGTTCCCTTCAAGAGGTGTGTGACACCACATAGACCAGTTACCTTTTACCTTTTTTCATTGCATTATTTGTCATTTGTATTATTTTTAGTGCATGATTTTCATTTTTTGTATTGCTCGGCTTTTTGCACGAGGCCTTTTAAAATTACAGAACAATATCATTTTAGCTTTTGGCCAACAGAATGTTAACTAGGGACTTTTTAAAGCTCTTGTCTGATTTATTCATTTTAAAAAATCGATTGTATATAATTTAACGTATTCAGTACTGCCAAAATATCCAAGAAACACGCTGCGTTGGATCTGAACATCAGAGAAGATCCTGTGTAATGAAAGCTTTGAATATAATGAAAGCTCTCAGTGAGAAGACTTTCTTTCCGAGTGAATTCCTCAGATGAAGCTGCAATTAAAGGATTCCAGAGATCGCGCTAAAAAAAAAAAAAAAAAAGTTACACATTTGGCACGATTTAAAACGTTGTACTTCAATGAGAAAATAGATGTCATGGAACCAAGCAAAAACGCGCGGACGTGTGTCGCTATGGCAACAGTAAACAAGTAGAAGTTCGTTGCTAACGGCAACATGAAAAAGTAGAACTTCGTTGCGAATGGCAACATTAAACTAAAAGTTCTTTGCTAATGGCAGCATTTAACAAGGACATGTTTGTCGCTACTAGCAACGTTAAACAAGAAGGTCGTTGCTAGTGGCAACAGTTCAGCTGCCGGCGTATAACGTAAGTAGCTGCCATTCCGGTATTGCACGCACATGTACATATTTGCACGGTGAAATATACACCGACTGCGACGCTTTTTACTGTTTCTTTCTGTTATACCACGGAAACAATGTTGTCAGACTTGTTGTTCTCGGAGTCGCTTTGTAATTGAATCCCTACAAGATGTTTTTGGCTCATTCGCAGTGCGGCACGTTGCACTTCAGGGCAAATGGAACGAGGTCCCTTTAAAAGGGGGAGGAGCCTCAGCTGGGAGGGGGCGGGGCTCGGGCAGCTCCAGCTGGAGGAGTGCGGAGGTTCCTGTGGCTGGGCGCTGGAGAAGGTCCGTTCCGTTCGCGCGCGCGCACGCACGCACTGGTAGCACGAGACTGCTGTGTGCGCGCGCGGCTGTTTGACTGCGAGGGAGAGGCGCGTACAGTCGCCTGTAGTAGAGGGGAAGGGAACTTTCTTCGCAAGGACTTTTTAAAAACAAAATTTAAAGTTTCGACGACTTTATTATTTTATGCCAATTTCGTGAGGAGGACTTCGAGGGACGGGGTTACCGCGGCGTGGCAAAGAAAGAAAAAGAAGGAACAACACGTCACGGTGAGAGCTTCATCCTACTCTGTTCTCGAGTTTACAGAAGCTCTGCTCCTCTCCTCGGTGTGTGTTGAGGTTTTATTAGTTAAAGCAACGCGCTCCACGCGTTTTCAGCTCTCCCCTTGTCTCTCTTCCCAGCCAATGGGTAGTAGTTTTACGCCAACGCTCACTTGAGCTGCTCTCCTCAGCACAGTACAGCACAGCACAGCACAGGACTGTAGCGGCGCGCTTCTTCCGATAGCCAAAGGCGCGCGACGCGACGCAGTGCGCGGGTCCACCTCGTGACCGCACAAAAGAGCTGCGAGTCCCTGGAAAAGCGCATTAATTCCTCGCTATAATCACGAGTCTGTGACACGTAATCGGCCGACGCGCTGCTGGACGGTGCGAGTTCTCGTCTTTAGTTTGCACCGCAGTCGCATTTGTTTTTACCTGTTTTTTACCCCCCCGAATCAGCTACATTGAACGGTTAATAAGTAATTTAGGTCGGACGCTCCGATGCCCCCCCCCCCCAGTTGAGATGACCTCGGGTGTGTTTGTCTGTGTGTGGAACGAGCCCACGGAGTTCAGGAGTGCAAGTTTTGTCACTTTGTCAGGTGTTCTGGGACACTCACTTCACCCCATCCAGAGGTGGCTTTCGGACCCTGACGGGCCCCCCCCCCCTGTTCCTTGTGGAGGGGTTGGTTGGAGATCCTCCTCATTCCTTCAGCTTCTCTTTGACAGAGCTGGATTGTGATTGACATTAAATGTATACAGTTTAGTAATTTTCACACTCTCAATTGAGGGAGCATGAGGATTGGAATCACTGCTGGCCCCTAACCATAAGTCCAACCGTAACCCTAATCACACTAACCTTAAGTTAACCCCCTATCACCTTAACAATCGCAAGCTGAACCCACGTAACCCATCCCAACCCTAACTCCAACCATAACTCTAACCAGACTAACCTTAACCATACTGACTCCTATGGTTCTTGCTGCCACTTAACATTATGTGTTGTTTTAGAGGAAGCACTTTAGGTCACAAAAGACCGCCAGACGCCCCGCTGGTCACCGACGAGCCGCCACCAGACGAGCCCCTCCGACAGCGCTGAACCGCGGTTAAAGGCATGCCGGGCAGCCGGGCGTGGGCTCGTCGCGTTGGCCAACGAGGACAAAGGGGGTTTTATTGTGTGGAGGAGGGATTACCCCGCAGCCGCGTCCCTTTGTGATGGACCGCAAGCGTGGGGCCGGCGTCCCGCACCGTCGTTTCACTGAAAAGCGCCAAGGAGGAAATGCAGTTGGTTGGGAGAGCTGTTGCAGACTCACGTTTGCTAATCTCACGGCATGTGAAGTTTCCTTGGAGCGGAGAGCGAGTGGGGGCGGGGGGCAGGATCGGTGGGGGAGTTGTAAGTTACTCCGTTGTGCCCGTTGCATTTTAAAGAGCAATCGAAGTCCACTTGTGGTGGAGCTGTACAAACCGCTGTATGTCTCATCAGATGATGAGGTCACGGGACAGGAATGGGGAATTGTTGCTCATGAGCTTGGGCACCCTGTAGTGTCTGAGGTCATGTGGTCACTGACTGGACTGAACACGCTGGTGCAGAGAACCCGCAGCGGGACTGAGAATGGACCGTGTGAGCGACGAGCGGGAGCAAGTAGCCATGCTCGTCCATGCCTCGTGCCATTTTTAGCCCTGCTTATGCTAAACGTTGACAGAGCCGCGCTCGAACCGTGCTGATTTCCAAAATACGGGGAGAGGATCCCTCCACCCCCGAGCTTCCGTGTGAGAAAGTACCTGCCCGTGTAACCCCCCATGGTTAGACACAACCAATTTGGACAGCGTCACCGATGCCGTTTCCCACTTCACTTCCACCCTCAATAAGGTATTTACATGAAAATGCTGTTAATGGGGATAGCTGGTAGTGTTAGTGCTTAGTGCAGCCAAAATTCCCACCTTCAGCTGTAGTACCCATGAGCAGAGTACTTAGCCTAAAATTTTTCCAGTAAAAATTGAGCTGGCTGCTATAAATGGGTACATAATTTTAGGTAGATTAACATTGTACGTCGCTGTGGAGAAAAGTGTCAGCTAAAGGAATAAATTTAAAGAAGCTGTTGAGTCCTGAACTGTGGATATGCAGACAAGAAGTTTCTCTAGGTGTCAACGGAAGATATTCCAGGGAGAGTTAGGATAGCACTGGAGCTGGTGGGGGGAGGAAGTTGGACCACTGTTGTGTTCTGTAGGAAAGATCTCGCACTGTTGTTCCTAACAGCTGCTCTGGGCCTTTAAGGGGTGAGCCAGGTAAAGATGGCCTGCTATCTGGGTCCTGGCATCAGTGCGGGGGGGTGAGGTTCCCCAAGGGACACTGGCCCACGCTTGGGTAAGACGGCATGTTTGGCGGTGTATGTTGTGTGGAGCTGTGTTGGCTCAACTCTCTGGCCAAGACTGGTGTATCGATTTCTTTTTGATTTCTGCATTTATCCTCTTTTCACCACTCTGTAGCTTGATTATGTAGGTATTTAGAAGAGCTTCTGGACCCTTTGCTTCGCTGCATGTAGAATTGTGGGGGCTGTCGGTGAACAGCACCACGTTTGTGTAACCTCGGTGCAGCAAGTGGTAGGGAACAAATTAGGTTTGCTTGAGACTTTCATGTCTGCAGCTATGTCTCTTTCTGTCAATGTAATGCATAAATTGTACTTTTGCTGAGATATACGTCGCTTTGGACAAAAGCGTCTGCTAAATGAATAAATGTAAATCTAACAGCTTCTGATGACGTTACGTGGGAACAATATAGTGAACTCCTGATTTGACCCCCGAGATGCATGCGGAGTGATGCATAAAAGCCCGGTTGATTAGAGTACCTGAGAGGGGTTGTTGGTTCATGTCCTTGTGCGGGGGGGGGTTTGTTTTAAGGCCTCCTCGGGCTGCATCTTCGTCACTGGTTGTCCATCTTTGTCACTGAGCGCAGGGGGCTGCTTGACCTTTGACCTCAGGTGCCCAGCCTTGGCTCTGCTTAGGGTCACCTTGTCTGTTTCGGCATCCCCAGGGCCCAAGGTTGGTATGGGGTACCGTAGCCTAAACAAACGGGGTGGGTGGAGAGGCATCGAGGACACATGAAAGCTGCGAATACCGCGGCTCAGCTCTTTTTTTTTTTTATTATTATTATTTCAAGATTTACTGGGATTTGGGAGAAGACACGGGATGTGGACCCTCCTTTGGCATCTCTGTCCTCTCGATGTACGAGTAACATTCAGACCCTCGCTGTCCAAGTGGAAGCCGCTCCAGTAAGGAGTTGCGCTTTGCTGCCGTTTGCAGAGGCGAATTGGGGGAGCCGACTGTCGAAGAGCATGGCGCAGCCTCAAAGGCTGGCGGGATTCCTGGCAGAAAGTGCTCCGGGGCGGTTCGCTGCAGAACTGGAGGGGGCGGGACTCGGTGGATTGGGTTGGGGGGGGGGTGCGTAAACTGCTCAAGACGTCGATGGGCTGTTTCTCACAAATATGCTGAATTTGACTAAAGCCACAGCAGTGTCGGGCCCCCAGGGACTTGACCAAGCAAGTCAACAGTTTTAGCTAAACCTGAGCACTGGACTCCTTCAGCCATGGGATAGTTAGATCCTTCCTTTATAGGTGCCTTCAGATCCGTTCCACGGTAGAGTGCGTCCAAGATCCCTGTGTCACTGGGGTCATTGGGGTTCTGTGCCGTGGTGGTGGATGTATGCTATCGATTTACCAGCAGGGTATTTTTAGTAGTGAAGCAACACTGGATAAGTACTTGTAGGCTCATCAGTGTAACCTGGGATATGAACCAGTAATACGTCCGCTGGGGCAACAGTTGACTCTGTGCAGGGAGTGGTCCTGAAAGGTGGGGTGTTTGCATCGTCAGTGGAAAGTTTCGGGGTTCCCGCCTCCCGTATGATGGAACACACCAGAACTTTTGAGTGCACGGGGGTCCTGTCCACCTCTCCCTGCCAGGAAATTCCACTGTGAATTGTTTGTTTTTGCTGGAATTTGCGTGTTGAAATCGACAGCAGGCGAGGGGGGGGCTGCTTTTGGGGATGGAGCACGCTGGGCCTCTGCAGGCCAGGATCGAGGGTGCCTTTTTCTGGTGGGTGACTTAACAGCCCCCCCACCCCGCCTTTGTTCTGTTTGTCCCATGATCTGGCCAGATCGGGACGCCAACATTCCCCTTTCCTTTGTGGCCCTTGGGTGGTTCGACTCGCTTTGGGAAATGCGGGTGGCTCACGTCACTGCGAGACTATTAAAATGCTGCATTTTTGGTGCCGTGTGTGTGTGTGTGTGTGTACACACACCTGTGGAAAGGAAGGGGGGATACTTCAATGGTTAAAACAGCCTTGACTCAAACCTCCATCTTCTCCCCCTCATTCACATAGCCCTAGTGATTGAGGTAAAAGGCGGCTCTAGCGACCTACTCCGTTCTGTAATGCTGACCTTTGATCTGTTGGGTGGTCAGTTCAGGACCCTGGGACCCCTGGGCACGCAATGGTGCGCCGCACGTCCTCGTGTGTATTGACGCGTGGCGGCTCATTGTGCGGCCGAGGGGTAAATGGCTTTTCCTTTTGCTCGCCGGACGCTGGGCTTTAACCCCGGTCTGTTTACCTGTTTCTGCCAGTTTGAAGCGGCTGGTCGGTGATGCTGCCTGATACCTTGTATGTGTACTGCGCACCCTTTCTGTGTGTCGGTGTGATGCTTTATATGTAAATTGCGTGGGGCTGTCATTGTGCTGGAGACAATGACAGGATGTTCTCCTGAAAGGAAAGCACCCCTTTGAACCTGCAGCCTCCCGCCGTGGGCACCAAACCTGTGGAAAACAAACGCTTCCCTTTCACTTGTGCGAATTGGCTGTGTGTCTTGCTCTCTGGGAGCAGTTTGTGTGTGTGTGTGTGTGTGTCCAGCAGAAACCCAAACCGCTGTCCTCCCGGCTGAAATCCAATCTTGTTCTGGCTCCTCTTGTTTGCCTGCGGGGATCTGGAGCCGTAGTGACACCTGGGCAGGATGGCGGCGCTTCCCGTCCACGCATTCCAGTCTTCCTGACTGGCATTTGGGTCGCTGCTCATGAAATCGAAGGAATCAGGCATGCCTCATGCTTGTGGCACTCGAGCCTCTCTGCTCTTTGCTCCACGCTGTTTGTCGCTCCAATTCGTACGGCTATGCAAATCCCCCGCTTGCTGTAAGATGTTGCAATGCGTTAGCGCCCAGTGGGCTGGTTCGTCTCTTGCGCCGTTGCGTTGCTCTTGGCAGAGTCGGCGATGATGGCGGAGCAGACACGGCATTCTGAGGGAACGTGGCTTGGATTGCGAGACACGTTTCAGAGATGCTTTCTTAGACCCGCTCTCCGGAATGAGCCGGTTCTTCAACGCCCGTCGGACTCCTCGCTCCAGCTACACATTCCACGGCTTTCGGATCGTGGCACCGCATCGGAGTTGGAGCATGTTGGTGATTCTTCGAAACCCGAGATATCTGTTCCGGCAGCATTGCTGTCAGTATCGCTGATACTTGAACTAGACCCACGGCATGTTTTGAAAAGTTGAGAGGCTGCAGGGGAGCTGGGGGATGCGCTGTTTCAGCGCAGGAGCACACAGGTATCGCACCACATTGATTGTCAAGGGCCAGCAGGTGGCGCAGCTGTTAGAGCTGTCGATAGCCTTCCGCTCAAGGAGCATTACTTCCACATTTGTTCAGCTGACGCTTTTTTTCTAAAGTGATTTAAAACATTATGCTATGTGATTTTTCGTTTCTACAGCTTGTTAATTTTTAAAGAAGCAGCTGTAGGGTTAGCATTACGTCAGTAGGTGGGATTCGAACGTGCAACCTTTGCATCCGAGGGAAGCACCCCAACTGCCATGTTACTTAATAGCTGCTTGCGCTTAATTGATAAAGTAAAATGACGACTAAGTAACATTGTTTTTCCGCGAGATCTATATGGCTTTGGAGAAAAGCGCCTCATAGCTGCTCATTGGCTCTTTGTGATTTGCGTTGCACATGAATATTAATGGGGGCGTCCAATTAGAACAGTGCAGTGTGGATGACCGAAGAATGGGTTGTCTCCTTACTGTCAGTGATGTGGCATCCTCCCGCAGACGGAGGGCGACGAGCATTTCTTTCCAGATGAATGTTTGGTGCGGGCGTTGAACCATTAACCTGCCCTGGTGGGTGAAGGTTGTGATGCGTGTGGTGCGAGAAGGTGGGGAGGGGCAGTTTATCTGTGGTCGAAGAGTTGTCTCGCACACGCACTGCTTCACCTTCCTGCTTCTCGTTGTGTGTTGCTTTGTCTGCTGATGTGCATCAGAAGCAGTTGATTGAATCTCCATGAGGGTGGAAGAGGTGTTGGCTCAGTATCTCACTGATGCATCAGCCAGATTCCTCCCCAGCAGTCCACCCCGACACCATCGTACCTGCATTCCATGGGTGCCATTGCAGGACTTTTCACCCTTCATAGTACCCCCTCCCCCAGCCCAAAGGGAATTGTGGGAGTGAGAAACAAGTTCCCAGTGACACACCTGTCAGCAGCACACTCCTGTGATAGGGCGGTGGTCAGTTGTGCTCTCATCCCCACACATCCCTGCAGATGCTCTTGATCAGACTGCATCCGTGTGCTGGAGTGGAGTCAAGATGGTAAACGTTGGTGAGCTCTGAGCTTCACCATACAGCTGTGGAGGTGCTCTGCAGTGGAGCTGGCCGGTCCTGGTCCCGCAGGACCTCTGCCCGGCATCTTTAGAGTCGCTGAAGCACACCATGACTGACATCTGGAAAGTTTCCATCAACTATGTAGCCGACTTACAGTGCAAGGTTTGCATAGTCATGTACTTACACTGATTTATCCATTCATACTGCTGCATTCATTGTTACTGCATCAGCTGACAGTAAATATCTTGATAAAGGGTTTTAGAGCGGGAGGTGGGATTCAAATCAAGAACCTTCAGAAGAGTTGCCCTACCTAGTTAACAGTGAAAGATTACAGTAGAAACTAGAATGCTTTGGCCCCTGTGGATCAGGGTAGTGAGACCCACTTTATAGCCGTCACTGTGTTCTGCCAGTACCAGTGTGCCCTAGATTAGTATGTAGTCAAAGGCGGTTTTTGGCATTAATGTGGCCTTCAAGGTGCTTAACAGAGCTCGCATCAGTTGTAACGTCCACTTTATTTATAATGATACATTATATCGCTGCAGGACAGTGGAACCGAAGTGGCCAAGCTGTGGTCATTGTGCAGCGAGTGCTGGGTGTGTGTACCTCTGCCAGTGAGTTTAACGAATGGGCCGCTCTCTTTGATTATCATGTACGCACCTCGCTGAGTAGCATGCCAACACCATTAACACACATGCACACACACACCTCCGGCTGCCTTCAAGAGCCCTTATTGTGAAGGTGTATAAGAACCGGATGGAGGTTCAGCTCTTTGTCTTGCCTCCCTTTGACTAGACGGAAGGAGTCTGGCAAACAGGGCGCTGTGGCCCAAAATGCTGCCTGGGAGAGGTGCGAAAATATGTACAGGATGTGATTTACAGGGCCGTGCTGACACCTCACACGTAATGCGTGTGAACCATCTGTTATTCGAGTTGACACGGTTACGTCAGGAGGTTGCGGGGGGGAAGGGTGTGTGTGTGTCAGAGATTCCTGAGGGCCTCGAGTGTCTTTGTGTGAACTGTTCGCTGAGGTACTGCAATCCACGTGCGAGCGAAAGAGGGGGTAGGAAGGTGTGAGAAGTGACTGGCTGGTAAGGGACTAGTTTACATCTGTATCACTTGGGCACAGATGAGCGTCAAATTAACACGTTTCTCTTCACCAAGTCCTCTTACACAGTGTGAGGTTTGTATACTGAGCTTCTTACACTATTCCACCTCTTTATACAGCAGGGTATTTTTCACTATACTAGTCTAGGATAAGCTCTTTGGCCAAGGCTGCTATGGCAGGAGTCTGGGTCCTTCGATTAAAAAGCAGTCCCTCTAACCAATATACTGTTGGCGCGTAGCTCAAATAGTGTCACCTTTTACTCTCCCCTTTCTTCCTTTCCTTGTGCCCCTGAGCTCCCTTTCTTCTGCATCCCAGAATGCTCTCTGCTTGCTTTTTCTGAACTGTCCCGTGTGTGCGCGCGCGCGCGCATTAACTGCTGCGCTGGCAGAAAAAACAAACGCAGCGTTCTGCAGCACTGCTATCAGATGCTCGGCTCTGCGCTGCTCGACGGTCACAGCAATGTCGGCGCGGGACGTTCGGGGGATGCGGAACACACTAGAGCTCCTTGTAATCAGCACCGTAAGATTGATCTTCCTCCAAAGGTCTGGAGACGCAGCAGGAGCTGTGTGGATGTGTTACGGGTCCATATAATTTCTGCAGCGCTTTGAGGAGTGTTCGGTCATCACCTTTGCCTTCTAATCCAGGGCGAGAGATGTCGGGGCATTCGCTGAAGTGGCTCCGCCACCTGACCAGGGACGTATCTCACATGGGTGTGAGGGCAGCACCTTAGCAGTTTCTCCTTACCCGCACGCCGCTGCGTTTTTAAATGACTGTCCTTCTAGAGACAGTACTCCGTCTCCAGCTGTGCGCTTGTGGGAAGGCGGGGCTTCCAGCTGGGGCGGAGACACGGTGCAAAGGGCCTGCAGGGACATGGGTGTGTGGTGGCGGCGGCAGTGGTGTCCGTTTCAGGTGAGCGGGCGCGGTTTCGTTCTGCGTCAGGGCGACACAAAAGCCGCGTTGTTTCTGTGGTGACACAAATACACGTAAGCCTGCGCGGGAATGCAGAGCAGCGTAAGAAAGAGTTGTTCGCCATGACTGTGATATTGCACGCACACACATGTGGCCTGCAGTCTGACTGCACACATGTACAGTCCTGTGGTTCAGACCTCTGACTGAGCGTTCGTTCGCTTATCACGCACTCTTAACGGGTGGGAATGAGGAGCGTTCTGGGTATCGCGGGCAGTGACGTGAACATTCGTCACTCGCTGTGAGCGGGAGTGCGTTGTGGGCTGGGGACAGTTGGTAGCGTAGTAGAGCTACTACCTTTGGATCCAGTGGTCGCAGGTTCGATCCTCACCTCTGGCTGTAGTACCCTTGATCAAGGTAGTTACCCTAAATTACTCCAGTAAAAAATTACTCAGCTCTATAAACGGGTAAATAGCTGTAAACTTTTAAGTGTAATAATTGTAACCTTAACATTCTATGTCGCTTTGGCGAAAAGCATCAGCTAAATTAATAAATGTAAATCTGCTTGCACTTAAGAGGAGGATCAGCAGAAACTGCTCTGCTCAAAACATTCCGGACAATCATGAGAAGCATGATGGATTCCCCCCCTCCTTCCCTCTGTCCCCACTTTTTTGAACCTTGTATCCCCCCCCCAACCCCACCCCCCACCTACCTCTCACCAGCTCGTGTTACTCCTGATTGGCCAACCAGGACTCGAAGCCCCAGGCAGCCCTTCAAGGTCAAACCCAGATTTCCCTCCACGTTTACATTGGCTTGTGTACTCAGGCATTGCCATGTCAGGTTGGCGCCACCCACTCACGTCTGCAGTGCCGCTGTTGCTGACTCATCAGGGTCACAGATTGCATATCCATGTCCATGTGAGCAGGGCTCTTTAAAGGTTCTGGTTAAGAGAAAAAAGGGAAAAGTGCTGCACTGTCATTGGCCCTGTTTGGGGATGACCTTTGACCTCCCGTCTATGTGCTCAGTCATTCCTGAGAGGAAGTTTGGTCACATGGCATCGCTACTGTGTGGTGGCCAGGATGGGAACAGGGAGGTGTCTCCTCGTGGGGGGGCACAGCCTGTCAAGTGGTCGAGGGCTAGCCTTGAATTTGTGTACGCACACATGGCAGATTGCTACACATTGGCCCTCCTGATTTTTGAAGTCTTTGTCTGCGAGGTGACAAAGCTGAGTGTTGGAGAGACACCTTGCTGAAGTGTTGGCACCTCATTGTGAGATTGGGGCCTTTGGAAGTGGAAAGGTGCTGTCCTCCCCTTCCATTGGGAGTGGTGGGAGGGGCATCTACATTTGTTCACTTAGCTGAAGTTTTCCTCAAGAACTTCTTGTGCTGTTTGATACTTTCACTGACTTATCTATCCATACAGCTGGGTAATTTTTACTGCATCAGTTCAGGGTAAGTACCCTGCTCAAGGGCATTACAGCAAGAGCGGGATTCAGACCCCTGTCTTTTAATGGTAGGTCTGACCGCTTCACCACCTACTGGCCCTGTACTCTGGCGGGATAGATGCTGCCCGTTTGGTAGTGCCCGACTCATGGTCTGAATGGCGCTGGTCCGTTTGGCTCCCGCCTCCTCTTCATTAATGGTGCAGCCTGATTGGTGGTTTCTTGTGTCGTTGCAGTCAGGAAAGGATCTGATTGGTTACTAAGAGCACAAATAGACTCACTGGACAACATTCAAATGTTATTCAAAGTCTTTTCCATAGCTTTCTCGTCGTCCATGGAAAGGGCTCAGTTTTGCCTTCCATAAGGAGGCAGCTGTGAAAATCCACTTGTTTGAGACATTAACTGTGGCCCACAGGCATTCTTTCAACATCCCTGTGGATTAATTGGGAGATAATTGGCCCGTGGGCCTTGTTCCGTCTGCTGGGGTTCCTCCCGCATTGGATAGCACTTTAATGCCAAGGAGCACACAGTGACAACCCCACAACAATGTGAAGAAAGCCCTTGACCCATTCCTACTGAAAAACGGCACCTTTCAGCTGCTGGGACACCCTCGCTCTGTGCCTGGACACCACACGTGTTCGTACGAGTGCTGTTGGACACGGTGCAATGATGGGATGATTGACGGGGGGGGGTGTTCTCAGCAGCAAGAAGGAGGAATGTTGGAGAGCTTTCATTTGGCGCTTTTGTTGAGTGTGCTCTGCCAAGCCGTGGCGTTGGACCAGTGTTGACAGGCTTTGATCTGCCTGTGTCCCACTCTCCAGGTGTGCCGGTAGCCTGCCGACCGACAGTGGCGTTGACAGCCATCCGTTCCCCGCCCCGTTCTGGGTCTAATTGTTCCGGAAGTAAATGTCTGGTATGACTTGGCAATGAGTCAGATTAACTGGTTCCTTGTGTTAAAGGTGAATAAGTTACAAATATTTGAACATAACATTTTCTAAAAGTTCTGTCTGTAGTTGAGAAATTGCAACCTGTTTTTACCCTCCAGAGTGATGGGTAACAGTAAAGAGCACCCAAAAAGAATGGGATTATTGGGTCGTCTTAATATAACTCTTTAACATACGCAATGCGCACGTTTATGTGGAATTAAATGTGTCAACAGTCAGGATTGAACAAAAGATTATGGAGGCAATGAATTTTTCGTAATTTTTTTTTTAATTTAAGAGTAAATTACTTTAGAATCACGCATCTGCATCTTAGTCTCTTTCTGCTAATGTTGTCGCTTTGAAAAGTGTCTGCTAAATGAATAAATGTAAGTGTAGCTTGAAGTTAATTGCTTCAGTTATATCCAAGATTTCCAAGATTTTTACAGAACCGAAATACACTGCTCAAAAAAATTAAAGGAACACTTTGAAAACACATCAGATCTCAATGGGGAAAAAGTCATGCTGGATATCTATACTGATATGGACTGGGTAATATGTTAGGAAGGAAAGGATGCCACATCATTTGATGGAAATGAAAATTATCAACCTACAGAGGGCTGAATTCAAGGACACCCCAAAAATCAAAGTGAAAAAATGATGCGGCAGGCTAGACCATTTTGCTGGAATTTCATTGCAGCAACTCAAAATGGTACTCAGTAGTTTGTATGGCCCCCACGTGCTTGTATGCATGCCTGACAACGTCGGGGCGTGCTCCTAATGAGATGACGGATGGTGTCCTGGGCTATTCCCTCCCAGATATGGACCACGGCATCACTGAGCTCCTGGACAGTCTGAAGTGCAACCTGGCGGCATCGGATGGATCGAAACATAATGTCCCAGAGGCGTTCTATTGGATTTAGGTCTGGCGAGCGTGGGGGCCATTCAGTGGTATCAGTTCCTTCATCCTCCAGGAACTGCCTGCATACTCTTGTCACATGAGGCCGGGCATTGTTGCGCACCAGGAGGAACCCAGGACCCACTGCACCAGCGTAGGGTCTGACAACGGGTCCAAGGATTTCATCCCGATACCTAATGGCAGTCAGGGTGCCATTGTCTAGCCTGTAGAGGTCTGTGTGTCCCTCCATGGATACGCCTCCCCAGACCATCACTGACCCACTACCAAACCGGTTATGCTGAACGATGTTACAGGCAGCATAACGTTCTCCATGGCTTCTCCAGACACTTTCACGTCTGTCATGTGCTCAGGGTGAACCTGCTCTCATCTGTGAGAAGCACAGGGCACCAGTGGCGGACCTGCCAATTCTGGTGTTCTATGGCAAACGCCAATCGAGCTCCACGGTGCCGGGCAGCGAGCGCAGGGCCCACTAGAGGACGTCGGGCCCTCAGGCCACCCTCATGAAGTCTGTCTCTGACCAAACAATCAGAAACATTCACACCAGTGGCCTGCTAGAGGTCATTTTGTAGGGCTCTGGCAGTGCTCATCCTGTTCTCCTTGCACAAAGGAGCAGATACCGGTCCTGCTGATGGGTTAAGGACCTTTTACGGCCCTGTCCGGCTCCCTCTAGAGTAACTGCCTGCCTCCTGGAATCTCCTGCATGCTCTTGAGACTGTGCTAGGAGACACAGCAAACCTTCTGGCAATAGCATGTATTGATGTGCCATCCTGGAGGAGTTGGACTGCCTGTGCAACCTCGTGGGGTCCAGGTATCACCTCATGCTACCAGTAGTGACACTGATCCTAGCCAAATGCAAAACTAGTGAAAAAGAGTCAGAAAAGTGTCAGTGGCCTCCACCTGTAAAACCATTCCTGTTTTGAGGGTCGTCTCATTGTTGCCCCTCTAGTGCACCTGTTGTTAATTTCATTAACACCAAAGCAGCTGAAACTGGTTAACAACCCCCTCTGCTACTTAACTGACCAGATCAATATCCCAGGAGTTTAATTGACTTGATGCTATACTTTGATTAAAAAGTGTTCCTTTAATTTTTTTGAGCAGTGTATATCACAGGACACTTGTATTACTAGCCTTTTATTGGGACTTAGTGGTAGAAGTGAATTTGGAGTGACAGATAAATCAAGTTTTCCAGTCTTCATTTCATTCATAAGCCAAGCAGCCAGTGTGCGTGTGCGTCAAAGCTTAAAGGTGTCTATGACTCCATGCCTGAAGGAGGGGGATCTGAGATGAGATGACCCCCTCCCCTGAGGCCAAGATTAAGGGTTTCTCTTAAGCACCCTGCACAAAGCCCCATGTGCGCTCCAAACTGCACACACATTTATTTGAATGCTAACACTACACCGTGTGTGTGTGTGTGTGTGTGTGAAGGGATATGGTTTGGAATACGTTCTTCTGGGAAACTGGCAGCTTCCTGCATCGTGAGCTTCGACAATCCTGTTACTCTTGTTTAGCTAGCAAGTAATTTTCACTTTACTGGGCCGTCTAGTATAGCTATTAATACTAATATTAACAAAGCACAGAGTGACGCCTGGGCTACATGCTCTGCTCTACCTGGACCTGCCCGAAGGTGGTGCACCATAGGCTCTTTGAGTGAATTGTTTTTTTCCCGTATGTGGTGTAATTTAAATGTACTCATTTAGCTGACACTTTTCTCTAAAGAGCACTGTTTATACAGTTGTGTAGTCTTTTACTAGAGTAAACACCTTGATCAAAGGTACTACAGCAGGGGTTGAGATTCAAACCTGGTTTCTTCCAAGTCCTCCACCAGCAGCTCTTCACCACTGCACCATCTACTCTCACGTTCAGGTTTAATTGGTGACGCATGTTGTACACGCAGAATCGTGTCCTCTGCAAACACAAAGCTGACTGCCTTGTTCCTCTGGTCCTACCTTGAGCCCACAGTTAGGAAATGGGTCGAACGCACGGTACAGAGCCAGCAGAACTAGCAAAGTGGATAATTTGAGGTCCTACGTTGTGCAGTTATTTGGGAGTATTGTTGAGGGATTTGTTGGGAGGAATGTAGGTTTCACTCAGGGGTTTTCAGTGAGTCCTCCTGCATGCCAGCAGATGCATTTGTAGGACATCTGTCTCTTGTGACTGTTGGGGAAGTGCTGGGGGGGAGGGGGGTATAGAATTAACAAAGAGACTTAGTGTGCAAGTGCCATATGCAAAGTATGTGATTACGTTTGTTACGAGGGGGCGGGGGGTTAAAATATGCAAATCTCTCAACAGCTTTTTATTGTTGCAGGCATGCTCTCCTATAATTCCAGGAATGAGGCTGGTGGGAACTTTCTCTTAACTCATGGGGCGGGGGAGACTGTTTAAAAGGTGATGCGTATTGGAGAGGTATTTAATTAAGAGCACCTGAACCAGGACAATGATGTAGGTGGTCTCATACGTCTGATGAAACCCATTTGGGTTACAGCATGCAAGTTACTTTTCAGCTACTAGTCAGAAAAAGTTTGGAGGTAGCATAGTGGTTAGCGCTGATTGCTTTGTTTGAAGGTTGCAGGTTCGAGAGCCCCATCTACTGCTCTGGTACCCCCAAGAAGGGTACCTACCCTAAATTGTTTTAGAAGAAAAAACTGCTCATCTGAAATTCTAAATCGCTAAGTAGCTTAATGTTGTAACTCGCTTTGGAGAAAAGTATGAGCTCGATATGCACTTGCGTGACAATACATGTGCACCGGGTCCTTGTTTTACAGACATTCAGTTCAGCAATTTTTCTAGATAGTTTATTAATTGTATTCTCTTCATTAGAATACTTTCAGAAAGTCGTCGTAAACGTCACCTGCATTTCTCTTCCCTGACCTTGGCAGTATAGAGCAACACAGATGAATAGGAGTGTGAGAAACTGCCTTTGTTCAGCTCAATTCTGGTATTCACAGCTCGACTTAGTGTTGATGATTTACAAGATGGCAAACGTTGCTTATGAAAGTGGCCAGATGCTGACATACTAGTACCCCCCCCCCTTTTTTTTTTTATTTTTTTATTTTTTAAACCCTGTCCAACATGAGCCACCTCAGACGTTGTGGGATAGCATAGATCTGCATCCACTGTCCAGCTTGCAGTGAGCCCGGCTCTGTAGCGTTCCGTGGTGATGGGGAGGACCTAGTCCGGCCAGTCTAACCTCACACAGAGGCCATCTCTCAGTAGTAGCCCCTCTTACTATTATTGTGTCGGAGAGGTCTTAAATGGACACTCTGCCCCTAGATATTTATGTAGATCTTGGTCTTCAATGTACCAAATATGTCTCTGCGTTCTTGTGCACTATGTTAATTGATGGGATTTTTTTCTTTAACTTCTGTGTAAATGAGAATTTTTTTGGCGCGGGGGCTGGGAACATTATTTGCACAGTAATGCAGAAAGCCTAGAAAAAATGTAGTTGCTCAATGAAGAGGTTATGGGCCACGGCAGATGGGAGAATCTTAATTCTCCACAGAGACAGGCTGTCCCATTGAAGCGGGGCTGGCGTGTCATTTATCAAAACTCCCTCTGTCCTCTCCGCCACAGCAGTTGCCTTTTCAGTTCAATGGCCTCTTGTGGGGGATGTAAATGTTTGGAAGGGTGACGTCGCCGTGGCCCATTGTGGTCCGAGGCCCGTCGGCGTGACGGCAGCTCAGACCGAAGCTTCCGAGGAGAGTGTTGTTTTTGCTGCCGTTGGCGTCTGTGCGATGAGACATCCGTCTCCGTTCTCAGACGGTACTGCGATTACGCTTGGGTGAACGTTTCTGGAACGGTGTGGCAGTCGATGGGGGGGGATGCATGAGCCTATGACTCAACGACCCTCTTTGGAGGGGGAATAGCTCCCTTCGAAATTAAACGCAAGACGAAGAATACAGTTGAAATGGGATTCCTGAGTAATTGTGACCTTTCAGCACTTGTTGAATATGATACCACCGGTGGTTCATCTACTTTATTAACTTATAGTGGCGGGTGTCATCTGAGCTCTTAGAGAGGGTCTTGAGAGGTCTCCGTGGACGCTTCAGATAGCTGCTGTCAGCCTGTGTAGAGGATTGGCTCGACTTCAGAAGGAGTAACCATAACCTGACATCCTCAATGTCATTCCTGCAGTGTGACCTCGAATCTTTGGCCATCATGGATTTGTCGGGCTATTTTCACCTCCATTCTGAAAGTCTTTGTTCTGTCGCTAGTCTTTTGGGGTTAGGGTGGGAACTGGTGAGTGGGTGCCGCCCTGACTTTCCAGAACATGGGAATGGCGGTGAGAAATCTTGGCTTGTGCCCAGTGTGGGTTGCGGTGTCCAGCTTTTCCAAGCGAGTCGCATCTGGAGAAATAAAACGGGCTTTATTTTTGGCTTTATTGCGTGGGAGGAATGTCTGAACTTTGGAAATCCAGAAAGTGGCGATAGTGGCCCAAAAGAGCCTTCCTCCCGCCTCCTTCATACGCCAACCCAGATTGGTGTTCCTCTTCTCTCCTACTTTCAAGAAGCGTTCGCTGTCTAATGTAGGATGCCAAGGAGCTGCTCCTACTTTCTCCACCTTCTGTCTTGACCTTATTTCTGTCTGGTTCTTGTAGAAACAAGGTTTTCTGCTCCTACAGGTGGGACAACAGTGGGTCGCACATGCCTGTCTGAAGTTTGTGGCCAATTTTACTAAACAGTTTGTCCCCCTTTTTCCCCCCAGATTGACTTGGAGACCTATGTCACTATGTGTCCTGCGACGGCCATGAACTTGGAACACATGGATATATGTGCATCTTGACACAACCTACTGTGCTCACTGTTGGCAAGATCAGCTGCGTTGTCTTGGAAGCTACATCTGGACCCAGTAGGGTGGTTTGGCCTCATCGGCACATCCATCTCCCTGCACATCCCCACTTCGTCTTCCTGGCAAGTGTCCCATCAGTCCACCAGGATGCCTATCCTCAAGCAGTTGGTGTCAGGCTCGTCCCAGTCGAAGCGACGCTCACGGGCTGACCTGACGGCAGAGATGATCAGCGCCCCACTGGGTGACTTCCGTCACACCATGCACGTGGGGCGAGGCGGCGATGCCTTTGGAGACACCTCCTTCCTCAGCACCCGTTCTGGAGAACCTGCCCGGGACGGAGGGTCACATCCCAGCTCCCCCGGGTCCAAGCCGAGCCTGTTCCGCACATTCCGTAGCAGCAAGCGCTCACAGTCTGTCACCCGGGCAGACAAGCAGGAGCCGGAGCCCCTGGCTACCAGCGATGGGCCCACCTTTGTGAAGAATGCTGTGTCCCTGCCTCACCTTGGTGATGAGGGTGGCGAGAGGGGCGGTCGGGTGCCCAAGAGCCTGTCATCCAGCCCGCTGAAGAAGCTTCCGGAGGCTGAGGGGCGGCCTGCCAATGGGGCGGCAGGAGCGCTGGAGCTGGAGGAGCGAAACTTTGGTGAGCTCACAGACCTGCCTCCCGCCACCGGTGTTGCTCGCGGAGGTGGAGGAATGAAGCATGCAGAGTCCATCATGTCCTTCCACGTGGACCTGGGCCCATCTATGCTGGGGGACATCTTGAGCGTGATGGAGAAGAAGGCCTGGGATGAAGATGACCTTGGCTACGAGGAAGGCAAGAGCAGCGAGAGCTGTGCTTCTCCACCCTTTGGTCATCAGGCAGATGCTGACAATGATAACGAAGAGCTGGAGTTTCCACAGACTCCCATCCGCCCACCTCGTGCAAAAGATGCGCAGAACCACGATCTGAGTCCCTATACTCCCGAGACCAGAACCAGGCACCACCAGCATCTGGACAGCTGCTCTGTCTCAAGCTCTGGCTCTGCCACCCTGGAAGAGAAACTGCCCGGCCAGCCACAGGTGGGCGACACGGACAGCAGCACTAAGTTCAGCTCACCGCGGGAAGACGACAAGGACTTCTCCTTCATGGATGAAGACGAGGATGAAATTCGAGTATAAAAGAGGGTGGAAGACAAAACGTTGCATTCTTTGCCCCCCCCCCCCCTTTTTTTTTTTTTTTAAATGGCAAAGTTGAGCTAGTTAGGATGGAAAAGAGGAGGCTGGAAGTCTAGTGTAGAGTGATGGAACTGAGCTTAACCTCCAGTCCATCAGCACCTTAGGGAACTTGTCCTCATATGTAGGAACACACTTTCTTCACAGTTTGTCAGCAGCAGTCAGAATACAGTGACGAGTTCAGTGGGCCTCATTTCGGGCAGCATTAAACTGTGTGTCTTCCATCAACGGGCAGAATGAAGTGGAGGGATATGTGGCGCAAGGTGTTGGGGTGCACGCATTGATATGACCTTGCTTTCTCCATGTTGGGCTGTTACTGAGACTGGGAAGACCGTTGGGTTCATCTAGACGCCGACTGTTTGATCTGTCCAAGGCCAGGATGGTTTGAGGAACAGCAGTGTAGATGTGGCTTTTCCTCTAACTGGACATGGACTCAAACTGGCCTCATGAGCTTAGCCTCAGTTCAAGAGGCCCTGTTCTTGCTTCTGCCCTGGATTACAGCGGCACTTCACCTCCATGCCTTCATTGGTCGTTCCGTGACTGGAACTCCAAGCAGTAATGAACGAGAGTGGTCACGTTGGTCAAAGGCTCTGCAGAGACCACCACGGCTCGGACTCATGGGAGCAGGGGCAGAGGATGAAGGTCAGACTGAACGAGAGACAGGCCACCGGTCTGAGTTGATTGAACACGAGTGATCCATATATGCCAGGGTCCTACGGACTCCAGCTGCCAACATCTGTCCTTTGCCTTTCTACATAAATAAGGTCATTTTAATGTTGATAAATGTATGTGTTATTTGGTTAACAGTGGGATCTTTGAAAGCATTAACCTTGTCAAGAGTTCTCTTTTCTTCCATTTGTCCAGTAGAACCTGATGAGCAATACTGAACATGTACTGCATTGTGAGAGATGGTGTCCTTGGCCAGTTGTGGCTGGATTGTCGTTAAGCAGCCAGTTACTACATTCAAAGGGACCTAAGACTGAGCGAAGGCTGTATGGATTGTAAAAATTTTTTTGTGGTTTTTTTCCTTTTTCCCCCCTGTTCTCCTTATCTGCGGTACTTAAGACTGGTGTCTCCAGGCTCTCTTACAAGGGTTTTGGTTGTGTATGAGGTAAAGCTGGGGACCGCTACCAATACACTACACTGCCGACCAGCCGCTCCTTTCTGGGCTCGAACCTTGCCTGCCGTCATCGACGTAGTGCTGGCGCTCTTCTCTAACACCCTAAAACACTAATCTTTTGTACAACATGTGTAGTTTAATTTTCAGTATCTTGTTGACTGACTCTTAAACGTGGCATATTTAGGAGCTCGAGAGGAGATGTATCTGTGGGTTGTAACGCAAGTTAAAGTGTGCAACTCGCAGCATAGGTTTTAGTGCACAGAATCACAGGTTTTGCTGGGCTTTTCTGTGGCGGGGGATGCTGGGAAGGCTGACCTCTTGATCACAGAGAGTGGAGGACTGGCACGTTTGAAGAGGGAAAGAGCCAAGTGGGAGGGCGATGAGCGATGCCAAAGTGAGAATACCACCAGTAAAGGGTGCTGTCCCTCTTAAAGCCCCCTTGTGACAGCACTAAAGCTTTAGGAAGTATGTGTCAGTGCCACCCCACTGACCACCACACCCAAACTATTAATAAAGCGCACTAAAAGTGGGGAGTACCAGCGAGGAGAGCAAGCAGGTGCCCCCTGTAGCTGTCCTCTGGAAATGGTGCTCTGAGAAATCAAGGTGCCAAATCTTTATGTGCTGCTGCTGCTGCCCCCCTGAAGTGATCTTATGGTTTCTCTGTGTGTGTGTGTGTGTGTGTGTGTGTGTGTGTGTGTGTGTGTGTGTGTGTGTGTGTGTGTGTCTGTGTCTCTCTCTCTCTCTCTGTCTCCGGGTGGTGATTTGCTCCATAAAGTACAATGAAACCCAAACCTTTGAACGCACGCTGGTCGGTCCCGTGAGCAGACACGTGAAAGGCTGTATTGTGCGAGTGCCGAGAGCAACTCGGGAGCCTGCCAACACAAACCGCCGTGTGAACGCTCCGGCTCGGCGCTGCGCTCAGACGAACCTGATTTATGGCTTTTTAGTTCTTGTTCCGCTGGCACAGCTGTGTGTGCGGACCGTGCCACGTGCCGAACCTGTTGGCGAACGCTTTTCCTTTTTGCTATGTGCGCGCATGTCTGTGGTACCTTGCACCACCGGAGAGGTGGAGAGCACCCCGATTCCTGGTACGTCGGGTTGAGCGGTGCTGGTCAAGCCCCGGTGGAGGGTTTGTCTGCGGTCACGTAGGTCTGAAGGTCTGCTGTGGGGCTGCAAGCTGAGACTGGTAAAGGATGTGAGAAACATGAGGAAAAGGTGGTGATTCATTTGTTTAAAAAAAAAAAATCCCCCCCATGCAGTGGCTGTTCGGTGCCACATGTGAAATGTACCCCCCCCTTCTCTCTCTAAAATATAAATATATGTAATTACTCTCCTCTTTCAAATAACTATATTTTTCAATAAAAGAAGGCTGGTAATCTTGAGTTGAAGCAGCGCCTCCCTTTGTTTTGTTCAGTCGCCGCAGGCAGCGGAGCGGCGTGGCAACATTGTGTCCCGAGCGCCTTTGTTTCGCGTTTCTCTCGCTAACGACGATTCTCGACCCGTAACGCGTCCCGTGACGCTCCAGGCCCAGCTCCAAATTGGAGTGCGGGGACGAGGCTGTTGACAAGACACCTTGGCAAGTTAAGATGCTGCCTGATAAGATTTCACTTCTCAGAATTGAAACTACAGCTCACAAGGCATCATTAAAGAAGCAAACGGGTCGAGGTGTCTGAGGGGTAGTTGGGTGCACAGGAACCTGGAAAATGAAGAGCTGGAACTCAACTGTGTAAGTGGGGAAGAGTGGGGTTGGCAGAGTACTAGTTTAAAATTCCAGGAAGTCGTGTCCTATTCAGTGCGAATCAGATTATTTCTCAAAACTCCCAAGTTCAAAGTTTATCTTGATACTGATCACCTGCACCGAGGAACACCAGGTAGTGCCGCCGGGTTGGTCATACACTTTATCTGTTTTCTTTGGTCACACCTACCTGCCGATGACGTGAGCACAGGTAACATTTCAGACATCGTGAAACTGAAAACATCTGCACATTCATCACTGGAGGACTTTGGAGAAGCCAGTGTTCAGCAGCAACGGGGGGGGGGGGTGTGGATGTGTGTCATCGTAGCACTTCTACGCCTTGGGGTCACCAGATGTTCCCTCACGAAGCGGAGCAGGCTGCCATCTGTCCACTGGATCTCTTCCATCGTCTGTGCACAAGCAGACCTACTTCCGGTCTTTTCCGTGGTCCAGCCGGGGTCGAGTTCCTCTTCCCCCTGCCTGCCCCGGCTGGACGAGAGCAGCGCATCATGGCCAGAGCTGTCCAGGACAGAGGCCACTCTGTGCAGTCACAAGGTGGGGGGTACATATTGGCATGTGGAGCAACAGGCACATTTCCAACTGGACCCAGTGGAAGATCCACACTGAATGCTAGACTGTGTCCAGTCGAGAGTGAGATGCTGAATGTCAGAAGCAACACAAGGAGGCGTTTAGACCCATGAGCTGAGCCAGGGGGGTGGGGTTGGAGGTGCAAAATACTGGGCTGATGGGTGATGGTTTTGTTCTGGGATTAATGCAAATGCGATGACTGCCATTGTGCGCAGCTCACAATGATGTGCGGGGTCTTACAATAGTGAGCCTTTCTGGGGGGGGGGGATGATTATTTCCCATATTCTCCCCTCCAAAGGAAAAAACAAATGCAGCCCCCCCCCCCCCCCCAGTGGAGCTCCTCAGCACTGGTTGACTGAGGCTGGAGTGCTGCCCAAAGGGGGGGGTTACTGTCCTTAAAGAGGTCTGAGACGCTACACAATGCTTTACAAATCCTTCAATCCCCTTCCTGAAGAGCAGCTCGAGCAAAGCGAGCTTACAATTCATTTCACTTCCATGCAAGTCAGTTGAATTTTTTTCTTTTTTTAGCATAAATGAAACTCCTGGCTCACTCACCTATTTTAAGAGGTAGATTCCGGTGTGCCCCCTAGTAATACAATACATTTCTTTAGCATGTGTGTAACAGTAATCAGCAGACATTCCATAACTTAATGAAAAGCAGGATCTGGGTTGATTTAACAAGAAGGGGTGGGGGCTGGTCAAACTTTGTTAAATTTTGGAATGATGGAACACTATTCCAGTAGAATTTTTCCTTCGCGCGTCCTTTGCCGAGTTTTGGTGAGGCAACCTTGAGGTACCACAGCACCTCCCTTCCATTCCGCTCCAGGCCTCCGCCGAGCCCCTGCATTCCTGGACATGACACTGTCGCCACCGTCTGCATTAGGCGTCCCTCCAGCTCTCGAGCTTGTTTTGCCGATTTTGGCTGAAGTTGGGATAGATTCGTGTCTAAGGAACACCTCGAGCCTCAGACGAAACGCGTTGGACTGCATTCCAACCCGCTGGCAGATGCTCCCGCCCTTCGCTTGGACTAATGAAGTGAGACGTGCCTCACTTGTGTAAAGTGGACCTTTCAAGCGGTGTCTGCAGGCCTGATTTATGGACGGCAGCCTGTCGTGCATCTCCCAAAGGCGCGGCGCCGCGGTACGCAGCATTAACGTGTAGTTAGCAAGTGCAGAACAGTCGGTCCCTGTGAACGCGACTCAACCCGCTAAGGAAAATATTTTAATTGGGGACACACGTCTTCTGTCCCTACTTTACTGAAAAGAAATAGTGTGTTTGGTTTGTAGCGGGCGGCAGCTGCCAGCCACGGTGCATGTAAACCTTGTACGATCTGCCACCTAAACTGAACAATAATACTACATGCGATCAGCAGGTGTAGGTCCTGCATTGTTATAATTAAAAAGGGAGGGAAAAACCAGCAACCCAAGACTCACCATAGTATTCAATACTGACCCAAGTCATGTTCTTCCGAAAAAATTGCTCTCGTGAAGCTGAGCTCCGTATGTCAAATGTGTGTGATGCAACTGCTGTACATTAGACCTAATTATTATTTTTGGGGTA
Organism: Scleropages formosus; assembly: GCF_900964775.1. Taxonomy (NCBI): domain Eukaryota; kingdom Metazoa; phylum Chordata; class Actinopteri; order Osteoglossiformes; family Osteoglossidae; genus Scleropages; species Scleropages formosus. Next base: position 4,293,078 of record NC_041806.1, read on the forward strand.
ATGCAGCACAATATTAAAAACAAAAGGACGGATCCCGCTTGAACGGTGCGGCCTCTCCGCCCTTCGACCTGCACCCCCGACGTGAGGGCTGCTCTGGTCCCGGCTTCCCGGTCCGCACGGCTCCGGGTCCCCCCCCGGTGGTCGGAGCAGCAAGCTGAAACCCTCACGGCGGAGCCACAGCTCGCCACTTCGGACTCGTGACAATGACACGTAAAGTCCGCTTATTTACTTCTGCACCTGCGCTACTTGTGTGTTTCTACACGCGCGATTTTCTCGAAAGGGAACTTCGCGACGCACCTATTATGTCGCACGAGAAACGGTGATCCTGACAGTACGCTACTGGGTGACAATTTTATTCAATAGCTGCACGGAGAGCGGACATGAGGACACGTTCCCCGTTGGACGCATTCCTTACCGGAGCCCCTTAACCAGGTAGGTGGAAAAAACGCAATAGAGGACAGTAAGATAAAGGTCCGGTTTGTTTCCCGTTTACAGGTCAGAGGCAGAGAAGAGATCCTCGGCGTGTCTTTTCACCGTATCGTGTGCGCTTCTCCACGTTTTTCCGCTCCCCGGCTTCCCAGGACACCTCGGCGGGTCGCAGGCCGTCCGGGTGATGCCGGGTTGCGTTTTTCCCACACGTCGCATCAGCTCAGCAGTTCTGCAGCTCTTCGACCGTGTGCGGTGTTTCTGTGCGCGGCTTCGGCCCTGAGCAGGAGCTTCAGAGGTGTTGAAAAGTCTTATGCACTTAGATGTTTCATAAAAATATTTTAGATACTTATTTAATGTCTTCTGCATTAGTGTTAATGGGGAAGAGCATATTTTAGATTTCCAGGCATTCCTTTTGCAAACAGTTACAGTATCACAGTAAGGGTTTTGTATGTCGTTAAAGAAGGTAGACACACACACACACACACTGAAACCACTTATTCTAAGCGGGATCGCGGCGAACTAGAGCCTAACCCGGCAACTCAGGGCGCGAGGCTGGAGGGGGAGGGGACGCACCCAGGACGGGACGCCAGTCCATCGCAAAGCACACCGAGCGGGACTCGGACCCGGGACACACCAGAGAGCGGGACCCGGCCAAGCCCACCACGACCCCGCTCGGGACAAGCGATCGTCGACGATGGATAGTTACTAAGCTTTGTAGGAAGTTTATTAATTTAGAGCATTATTTTTGGAAGCATTCTCACTTTACAGCTTTTTTTCCCAACCAAGTGCCTAAACCTTTTGCGCAGCACTCTATATAAACATGCTATATTAAAAATGCTTTTATCGATGACTGCAGGTGTGATGGTGTAAGGAACAATAATGAATATTTGAATTAGCATTTGTATTGTTCTTTTTTCGTTGCATCGTAAACGTTCATAAAATTCTTATCGCAAAATATCTCGGCTTGCGTAAATAGCAGAAAATCCTTCATTAATACATGTCGGCAAAGAGCATTATTCTTCCACGGGTGTGTGGAGTGCTGTGGAATAGAGAAAATTGTTATTAATCAGATGGAAAATGATGGTTAATGGTCCAGGGAGGTCTCGGTAAGGACATATTTCTCTCCGTGCTCCAGCTTAGCGGCGGCTGTCAGTGTCAGCATCCCACCCTGGAGCAGGCTGAGGAGATGAGGAGATGAGAAAAGACCTCTTGCGCGCGAATGTTTTTTTTTTTTGCCTATTAATGCCAGAGGTGTATTGTGGAATCCAGGTTCTTGGTGACAGCGACACCATGAGGACTGGTTGTGTCACAGCCGCTCCATCATCCCCTGAATCTCACAAGGTTCCTTATGCATTTAAATGCTGCTTCAAATCCGTAACCTTGGAGAACATCTGGAGAACGTCCAAGGAACACGACCGGCTTTAGACGACGAAAAAGCTGCTTTGCACGTGAACCGATCCTCTGCTTCTTTCCGGTATTTCATGTGGCCATTCTTACATTTATTCGTTTATGGCTCTTTTCTCCAAAGCTTTTACTGTATCATTTCGTGGAAAGTATCTTGATCCAAGATGCTACGGCAGGAGAGGGGATCGGAACCCAGGAGCTTCAGCTATAAGATGACACCTCTAATCAGTACACCGCTTACAGATGTCTAGTCCTGTTCCATCTGGACAGGAACTGACTGTTAACAGGTGATGGGGCCCATGGTGACCTTTGACCTTTAGGGTGTGCACTCCAGCTCTGTAAGTAATTAGCATGTAGAAGTGACCCCTGCGGATGGATGATGGTTCGGCGGGGGAACCTCATCCTGGTCCTCAAGGGCAACGGTTTAGACCCACTTTGGCCCTTCTCTGCTGCTCAGCTGAAGTGATTGGATTGTAAGTGACCATCCAGGGTCATGGTGGTCTGGAGCCTATCCAGAAGTATAAAGGACGCATACAAATTTTACTCTCTTTCAGCCAACGACCAGGAAGGTCCGTAGCGACAATGTGAGCAGAGGGCGGAGCCGGTGGAGCCGCGGTGCTTCCGAAGGCTGGCGGGTCCTTGAAAATTCCCCTTCTGCACAGCTGCTAGTGTAGTGCTTGGAGCTGCTCCTTTTGGACCCAAAGGTCACAGGTTCGAATCCCACCTCCGGCTGCAGTACCTTCGAGCGACGCGCTTAACCGAAATTGTTCTATGAAGCTACCAGCTGTATAAATGAGTGAATATTTGCCAGTATACTAACACTGTTTATGCTTTAGAGAAAAGTGTCAGATGAATAAAAAAATGTAGCTGCAGCCTGTAGATTTCAGTGCACTTGTTTATATGGCTCTTTTTTTAAAGGAGCAGTTTTGTTGCCCCCCCACTAAGGGGCGCTTGTCACCTTCCTTTCGAAAGTGTCACTGTTTATTTCCCCAAGGGAAAGAGTTTGTAAAAGAAAGTTTGAGTCTTTGTGAAGTTGTCATTTTTTTTCATCTAAAAGTTTCCTTCGGTTACTGTCTGAAGTTTTTTAACCCATCGGCTGTTTTTATATGTTCACAGAGATTTTTTTTTGCCTACATATTATGTATTTACGGGGTCTTCATGCACCGAAGGATATCTTTCTGGCTGCGTTTAAAATGTCATTTATTCTGCTTTCGAAGGTAAACCAGAGACCAAAAAGGATTGTCTTGAACACATCCATCCATCCGCCCATCCATCATTGTTAATATTTAGTTAGGAGTTGGAGTTAATCCTGCTAAGTATGTGATATATAAAAAGTAATTATTTATACCACTAGGGGGGTGCGGTGGCGCAGCAGGTTTGGCCAGGGCCTGCTCCCCGGGGGCTCTGGGGTTCGAGTCCTGCTTGGGGTGCCTTGAGATGGACTGGCTTCCCGTCCTGGGTGTGTCCCCCCCCCCTCCGCCCCGGCCTTGTGTCCTGTGTCGCCGGGTTAGGCTCTGGCTCGCCACAACCCTTCCTGGGACAAGATTGTGTGTGTGTGTGTGTGTGTGTGTGTATTTATACAACTGATAAATGAGACTGAATCTGAACCTGAATACCAATAACGATTATACTCTTTGAGTAATTCAATATTCCTGCTATATTTAGCCTTCTGAGACCGAGCCATTCATTCGTGTCCGCCGTAGAGGACGGCAGCTGCGAAGCAGCGTCCAATGGAGGCCCTTGTGGAGGGAGACGTTTCTCATGTCGTCACGGCAGCGTAACGCCGTCGGAAAGTTACTAGGGGCACATGTCGGCCAGCTGACCTCACCGCCGGACCATGTCTCTGCTGACATTGGCTGTCGTTCGTCCCGTTGGCCTGTGTTGCTGCTGCTGCTGCTGCTGGCAGGGAGTTTCTCTCTCTCTCTCTCTCTCCCTCTCCCAGCTGTGGAGCATCATTCCTCCAGTAGGGGGTGCTCTCTGACACCCTGAAGTGCTGCTCTTCCTCTGGGAGGTAGTGAACAAATCTGGAAGGCATTAAAGAACCTGCCAGTGGGAACAGACAGAGCGGATGAGATTGGAGAAGAGCGGAGCGGACGTGATGGGAGGGGCTCAAGGGTGTGTGTGTGTGTGTGCGTGTGCGTGTGCGTGTGCGTGTGCGGTGGGGGGTTGGCCCCGCCGCACCCCAAACACCCCCCGTTTACTGCAACCTGGTGAACCCCGTGCCCTTCCACCCCCCTTCCGCCCCACCGCAGCCAAACCTCCATATTTCCTGCTCTCTTTGTCCTCTGCGCGTTGCATGTGCATGCGAGAACTTCTGCTTGTTTAGTTTGGGCCTCCAGCGCAGTTTGAAAAAAGCGTTCACCGCATTACGACCGCGCTTTTACAACGGTTACGGCAACGCTTCAATTAGCAGCGGCAGGGTTCCGGCGCCTAGCGGGCCGCGTCGGCCGAGCTCCGACACACGTGTTGCGCGTAAACGCGGCAGAGCAGACTGCCGGAGCCCAAGTTCAGACCTTCGCGCACGCTTTCCTCCCAGGAGACCGACACCGTGAGGCTTGCGCTGAGCTACTTACGCTGATTTACCCATTTAAACAGCAGGGTAATTTTTACTGCATCAGTTCAGGGCGAGTACCTTGCTCGGGGGTACAACAGCAATAACGTGGGCCGGAACATGCGACGAAAGAACCGCAGCGCTGCACGCGCTCTGCGTTTACTTGTAGATGTGGGTAAAAGAGGGAAATTAATAATAAATTACTAATAATGTGATTAATCGGGTTTTGTGCACTTGCGTGTGTTTCAGCTGGTTGTCAGCAGGGGGAGTAACGGTTACTTGCTGACTTACCCCTGGGGTGGGTTCCGTGCCCACGATCGTACGGGGAGCTCCCTGTTCGGCTCCGGTACTCGAACCCCCGCTGCCGATGCGCTCGGCGCGCTACTCTTCTGGCACTTTGACCCTGCACGGCATTCTGGGTAAGTGACTAAGTGCTCCGCTCAGCGGATGTAATATCATATAATCGATATTTAAGACGACGAGACCTGTAGAGAGATGAGGGCAGCATAAAGGAATGAAACATTTATTTCATATGTACTTCAGCCAAAAAGGCTCTAGTTATATCAAAGAATTAATGACTTGGAACGAGCTCCCTCTGTCCTTCAGAGCTGCTGAATCCCTCCCGGCATCCAAGAAGGGTCTCGAAACACTTTCAGATATTTTTCGGAGCCGTTTCTCCGAACGAGTCCGACACCATCTGCTACGATTTGAATCTAACGTCTATAGGCGGCAGATTGAGGGACATGAACCAGCAACACAGCGGTGTCAGACAGACAAGCTGCTTCGATAATCCTGTGTCTCAAGCTCTTCATCTGTTGTCGATGCTCTTTGTTTACCGTGAGTTGTACGTCACTTTGGACAAAGTGTTTGATAGATATATATAAAAAAAACACAGATGTAAACGCCGAACACTCGAGTGCAGAGGTTTCTCTGTCCTCAAATGTTTCTTGGCATTTGACCCCTATTCGGTAATGCTCCCGGTGCGTGAAAGTACAAGTGGCAGCGTGTCCTTTACCGCGTTTTACTCGGTGCGAACTCTTCGCCGGGTCATCCTTCTGTTCGCGCTCCGGTCGCTCTGGTCCCGGTTCAAGAACGCCTCGTTCCCGTGTGGCCCGATGAGCCTCGACTCTTTTTTCGGTCTTAGAGCCGCTTTGTGAAATTCCCATCTGTGCGGATCGTCCCTCATCGAGGTGACGGGATGTTCGACCTCAGACCTGGACCTTCTGGGGTCCTTAGCTTGTCACCGATCAACGTTGTCTTTCTATGTCCCAGGAGGAAACGGGGGGGTTAACCACACGGCTGATGGTCCTTGGTTTGAATCCCTGCTCCCGCTGTAGTACCCTTTCTCAGGGTTCTTAGCCTGAAATGGCAGTGAAAATTACCCTGTTGTGTAAATGAGTAAAGCACAGTGCATAGTTTAATGTACAAACCTCATATTAGAAGCCACCTTGGAGAAAAGCATCAGCTAAATAAATACATGAAAATGGAGACCTTCTGTTGAACCTTTGAGAAGGTGATTTGCTTCCCTATACACGAAGCTTTCCGTACAGGCAAGGTTTAAAATTGTAAAGCGAACCGAATGAACAAAATTTAGCCGGCGCCTTCGCGCAAGGCCGCTCGGAGCGACGGGTCGACACGAGGCCAAGTCGGCGAATAGCGCCGCGCCAAAATGCGAGCCCCGTTTCCAGCCGCTGAGGGTGATTCCAGCCGCTGGAATCTCTGAAGGCTCTTTCTGGCCTTCGTGACGGAGCGCACGCCCAACCCCCACCACCCCACCCCTCTCCGTACACTCTGGTCGGCCCTCGCAAACCAAAAACCCCTCCTTCTCAAACAGTGCTACGGAGCATATTGGATATATGTAATTATAATGATATAATTGAAGTTGATGTGACGTTGGGTGCCTGCTGAAGCGGACGTTGCTGTGATTCCTCATCGTTATCTACCCTAATGTTGCCAAGCAACCTTTCATCTGTTGTTCTTCGAGCTGAAGACGTGAGTCACGCATCTTCCCTCCTTTCCCACCTGCCGCCCCTCCCCCGTCTTCATGAATGGGTCAGAACCACCCGTCCGTGGACGGGCTGACCCGTCTGTTCTGCTGGACACCTTGCCATTAACCCCGCTGCTTGGACGTAGAGGTCATCGTCCTCACGCGGCTGGTACTCCGTCTCAGTCGGGAGGTACGGTGCCGTGAAAAAATATTTCCGATTTCCTCTGTTTTTGCAGCTTTTTCACTTGAAATTTGACACAAAAATTAAAGCGACGTGAAGCCCGGGAGAGAAGATGTGACACTAGTATGGATTTTATGCCGCTTCCTTGCTGCGGAAGAAATTAAATGTGCCGTCATTGGTGTGAAAAAGCAATTCCTCCTTCAGGGTAAATGGTTGCGGCACCTTTAGCTGCAACGACTGCAACTAAGGAAAAACTGACTCGGGACAAGTGGAAAAATTCTTTTTCACACGTATAAATTGTTTAAATTTTTCAGCATGAATCACTGCGTGTTGCTCCAGTCATACCGAAGAAACTTTTCTGTTGTTCGGCCGCACTGTGCTCTAAGAGTTCAGAATACTGTCATATCTGGGACGAGGGTTCGCACGAGAGCTTAGAGCGTTAAAAAGTACGGACCGGTGTCAAAAGTACGATTTTTTTTTGCGGTCAATCCCCACGGAAAAGACGGCGGCGAAGCCGGCGGAGCTTCGGACGCAGCGTTAACCACGAGGGAGGAAAAGAGAGCAGAACCTCTATCGTGGGAGCGGTAACATAACCAGGTGGAGGAGAGCGTCCGCATCCGCGGCTCAGCAGCTAAGTAAATTGCATGTAAATGTGAAGAAAAAGCTAAACGGTGAACTTTGAGGCTCCAGCAGCTTCTTGTTAAGGGCACAGTTACACACACGCACCCATGTTAGAGCAGGGCGTGGAGTCTTGCTGTATTTTGGGTGGAGGGATGCGAAGCCGGACGGACCCTTTCCTAACCCGTGCCAAAATTCCAGAGCCGGCCGGCCGGGGTCCGCTTCCAGGCACGTAGCCCGAGAGGAGGCCATCGCTCGCGCAGCTGTGGCGGATTCCGACGCCGCGCACACACACACACGCACACGTGTGGCACACAGGCCTACGGAGCGTGGGTTTCGGTCCGCGCCAGCCTGCTGAGCGTGCACATTTCGCACTAACGCAATCCTTCCGTAGCCGAAGCTCCCCGGCTGGACCGCGTTCGGAAAAGGGCCGCTTTTGCTTTCCGAGACCGAGAGAAATGCCCCGAGTCGGTTTGCGGGAGGCCGTATCTGCCCGGGCCTCGCGCGGCGGGTTCCGACGACCGAACGGCGTCCGACGTATGCGGATCGACAGGAGGCGTCAGAGCGACTGCTGCGCCGCCGCGATCGCGGCTCGTTTCTCTGTGTCGAGAGCGGCGTAGAGCAAGCGAACGAACCGCAGCCTCGTCTCCTGTGTGGAATTTAGGAATTTTGGCCGACAGCGAATTTTAATTCGCGGACTACGAAGCCCGGTGAAGGGTTTTAGGGAAACTCGCGCTGGCGTTCGCACACAGATGTCTTCACAGTGAGCACGGGGGACGAGGGGGCTGGCATAGGACACACGACGCCGCCCCTCCCCTCCCCTCCCCTCCCCCCACCTGCCTGCGGGACTGTGGGATTTTTCCGCCCCTGTCCGGAAGCGACGTGCAGGAGCGCGGCAGGTGAGGGCGGCTCGGATGTGAATGGGCCCCATTGTGCCCTAGAAGAAACGGGGGGACCTGCGGCCGAGGACCCGGCCCCGAGGGAAGGAGGCGGAGCGGCGCGTCCCCGGGGGCGGATCGAAGGCACCCGGCCGGCCGCAAACGCAAACGCGCCGTCGCTACGAGGTCGACGAAACGGTGAACGAGAAGCAGAGGAGCCTGTCGCCCCCCAGCCGAAACCACATGTGACGACCGACCGGGTCCCGTTTGGGCCGACGGCTCTTTTCCTTCCAAGCTGTTGTCTCTCCGTCCTTCGCTCGCTTGGCGCGGAAAGCAGCCCGGGAGAGAGGGTTGATTTCCGATCCCTTCCTCAGCTAGCGGCTCTCAAACCCTGTTCCAAGGCACGCGGCTCCTCTGGGGTTTGCACAGATTTGACTGTGGGGGTCAGTTTGTTCAGGAGGAAGCGGGGGGTGGGGGTTAGCGCTTAATAGCCGGTTTGAAGAAAAGGAACCTGGAGTGAAATTCATTCCCATGATGCTCCTTGTCCGCGTCCATGCAAGGACAAGAGCTGCATTTATTCCAAGTATAAATGGTGTCGTTGCCACGACTTTATAGAGGAAAATATCAGAATAAAGCAGATTCTGTTACCATCCTTCTCATTTTCTCACATTTCCATTCCCCAAATATCGGTTCACAACCCGATTTTCCGCAGGACCTTCGATTTGTTCTTTTGCGCCGATTCCGCTGCTCTTCGCACGTTGTCCCGCGCTTTGTCACCTCCCCCGCGTTCAGCAGAACCGAAGGCAGGGCTGACGTCGTCGTCTCCGTTCTTACTCCGAATGCGAGCGGAGAAATGAAGGACGGGGAAAGGAGCGGCTCCGGGATCGCGGGCCGTGCCGAGCGGGGGATGGCGCGGCCCGGTCCGAGGTAATGGAAAGAAGGTATCGGTCCGGCTGTTTTCTCATTAGAGCAGAAGTCGGGCAACAACCGAGGGCTCGGATCATATTTTCCCGTGCAGCGGAATCAAGTGTTCCGCCCGCGTGTCCCCGGCGGGGAGGTGGACGCCGCTGCACTCGTGCTACTCGAGGAGCTAATTGTGTTTTACGGCATTTTCCTCCAGCGATGAGAAAATAATAGGGCGGCCGCCAGCGTACGGCCATGCGAGAGCTCTTCGCGACTCGCCCGGGGAGCGTCTAATTCGCTCCGCGCTGGGTGGATCTCTCGTTTTCCGGGCCGCGCCCCGGCCGCACGTTCGAAATGCGGGACGGCTCACGGCACCGCTCGACGTGGCCCTTCTGCGCGCAAATTAGCGTGTGCGCTTAGTCTGTCTGGGGCAAATGAAAACATTCGGAGCGGTTAGATTCCCTGTAGCATTCAAGGAGGGTCTCGAACCCACGTCTTTCAGATCCGTTTCCCTTCCGCTCTCCTAACAGCCGCATAAATTAATCTCGACACCATCAGCTCTGATTATTTATGTGTTTGCTATTTACATTACTTATTTATTTATCAGACCCTTTCCTCCAAAGTGACTTCCAATGAACTCTATGTAGTGTTACCAGCCCACACACCTGATTAACCAAGGTTTATTTATACCATACATTTATTTAAATCTAACTACCATTGGTAGGGTACAATGAGCTCCCTCTGTCCCTCGGAGCTGCCGAATCCTTCCCAACAACATCCTCGGTTATGAATGCCAATGCATTTGCTGTTTGAATGTCACTTGTACAGGCAGCTGCTTGAGGGATGCGAACCAGCAACAAGGCGGTGTCAGACTAGCTGAGGTTTGATAATCCCGTGTCTGTGTCTAGAGCTCTTCATTTGTTGTTGATGCTCTTTTATTGTACATCAATGTAGAGAAAAGCACTTGCTGAACGCATTCGTTAATATAAATTCAACAGTTGTCTTCGTCCATCTGTTGCTCCCTGACTTAATGTCCAGCCCCCTAAGAGGGCATGACGAGAAGCGAAAAGTACACGAAGCAGTTAATGTAACGAGCCTGAGCCTTATTATTCGAGTGAATTTGCATCAATCCATTTTCCTGATGCTTTCCTTCAAAGCAGCTTACGCTGTAAGGTTTGTACACTAAGCTCCTTACACTGATTTACCCCTTTATACAGCAGGCCTTTTTCCCTGTGTTAAATCCAGGTAAGCACCTTGATCAAGGATGTTACGGCAGGAGATCTTTCGGACGCAAGGTGACGATGCCATCCCGTGTGCCGCCTGCTGCTCCTTTGCCGCTATTAAGGCGCTCGCGCTGTCACGGCAGGTCGGGGTGAGAACAGAGCGAACGGAAAATACGTTAGACAAATGTCACAATGCGTAGCGTATTTACCGCACCGGAGCATTATTACCCTTCCAAAGTGTGTACGCGATTCATCGACCTTCGCCTGTGCTGTTGCGTGTCTCTCTAGCTCTAGCAGGAGTGGGGGAGCTGAGATTTAACGGAAACTGAAGAGGCCGTTAACTACGCACAGCAAAAACAGGAGCGGCTTCGTGTGCTCCGGGTCGCGGCGTAGAAGCTCTCGGCGATGCACCTCCTCGCCCGGGACAACGCCTCAGTGCGTCGAGCCCGGTGGGAGATACTTCCGGGGGACGAAGAAGGAGGCGGCCCTCGTATATATTTTCTTTCTTGCGGCAGGTGTAATAAATAGCTGGGAAATGGAGGCGAGCGGCTCTCCCGTCCTCGGTCCGCCGTGCAGCCGGGAGACCCGGAAGTGAGCAGAGCGAGCCGAGCCGGCGGCCAAGACGTCTTCTCCCCGTCTCCTTCGCTCCGACTCTGTCACGCACACGCAAATTTTGCTTCTGCAGCAGGGACGCCTGCGTCAAGGCGCCGGACGGGGGGGTTTATAGGAGCCGGTAACCCGGAGCGCCGGACCGTGGGGAAAGCCAGCTGCGTAACCTGTATTTTGGATAATCGTGGGTGTCGGCGCAGGTAAAGTACAGTAAATGGTAGTTCCTCAGTGAGGGGGAGCACAGCTCGTGTCTCGTTACACAAGGTCATTCATTGGGAAACAACAGCGCTGAAACAGCATGGTAAACACGGTATCATGTGACCAGCTTGGCCAGGAGAAATGGAATAACTCACCTTACAAACATTTATGCTCTATGGATATGATTATTAACTGGCCAGTTGACAGAAAGAGCTTCGCGATGAGGGAAACGTCTCTTATTTGTAGATGTAATTGATAATTTACCACTCTTCATATGTACCACGGTTCGCATGTAACACAGGTCTGAATTCGCACTCTTGCTGATGGTAGAAAAAGGTCGGTCAAGCATCAGGAGCCGTTCCACGGCTGGCGTTTTGCGAGGAGCATCTCGGCTTCTGTAGCGCGACGGGAATCCGAGGACCCTGACTGGAGAAGAGCGGCGACAGCAAAGGCTTCTGGGAGAATCGATTTTGGCCGCAGGAGCCGGACGTCCCGAAAGGCGGCGCCGTCCTTGTTTATTCGAAATCCGTTGAAGGACAGTCGGTGAGTCGTCCTCCGAAGCGTGCGCGTGCGCGGGGGGTGGGTGTGTTCCAGTGACCAGGGGGGTGGAGGTGCCAAAGCGCGCCAGGCTTGCTGGTTCCGGGAGCAAAGCGGATACCGGGGTAAATCTAATAGTCATTAGGACGGAAGCATTACGTGGAGAAGAAACCGAGCGCGACAGGTCCGGCGCGCCGCGAGAGACGGAGATGCGGAAGTATCTCGGGATGCGGCAGAGTGCAGCTCGGGGCGGCCGACAAGCGCGCGGGGCGTGTCGGGGGGGGTCGGCGGCACAGGCGGCCGTCTCTGTCCGCCGCGGCGCTAATCGAGGGCCTCGCCCAGCCACGAGGACGACGCGTGCGGTAAACAAGCCGGCGCTTCCGGCGCGTCCTCTGTTAGCGCCGCCCGTCCGCAGGTTCGGCCGGAGCCCCCCGGAGGGCCGCGCGCACGCGCACAATGAGCGTGGACGGATTGATAGGCGCTTTCTCCCAAACCCCGAGCGCGACGCCACCCCTTCTCAGAAGGGCTTCCGGATGGGAGGCCGACGGTTCGCATCCTGTCCGTTTCCACGGAGACGCGAGCTGTCCGTGTCACGCTCTGTATTCTCACTCCTGGTGGTTTCCTGGTGTCGGTGTTGCAGCGCCGCGGCCCCGGGCCTTGACCCCGGCAAAGTAGGGGTTGTCGGGGTGGAGGGGGGCAGCTTCCTTCCTAGGGCGGGGGGGAAGGGTGGTGGCCGGTTGAGACGTTGCTACACACTTGAGTGTTTATGAAAACACGGGTGTATCTGGGCTCCCCGCCCCACTCCAGTGTGTGTGTGTGTGTGTGTGTGGGGGGGGGGGTGGATAGAAAATGGACGGATACCTTTCCACTCCAACATGATTTTGTTTTTTTTTTTTTCTTTTTTTTTTTTTTTTTTTGTTTCCCCTGCTGTGTTTACACTGTCTCTAAGGTCACGGAGGTTAGTTTGGTCCCCGTCTGAGTAAACACAGCCGAGGCTGCGACGCGCCTGGGTTCGTTGTCCTTCCAATGCAACCCGTCAGCTGCCCCGAAAGCCACACGCACACGCACAGGGGCTGGGATGCCGAGCCGCCAGCGAGGCGCTGTTCGCACCATCTCTAGAGCCGCTCGCTGCGGAGCGGAGCGTGTCCGCAATCCAGACTCGGCGAAGACGCCCTGCAACGGAAAGGGACGACCACGCGCTTCACTTTGAGAATGAAGGTATGCTGTGCGATGGCGTACCCCTCCTCGTATTCTGCGCTTCCGGGGTAGACTCCGGGCCACCGCGACCCTGCACCGGACTAGCAGTTATCGATCACCCTGGTTAGGGTTAAGGTCAGGATGGGTGACTAACAAAGGCAAGTACTTCATGAGAAAGCGGACTGGATCCGCGCGGTCGTTCCCAGACCTCGCCTCTTCGTGATGGAGCTAGTGGTGCAGACTCTCTCGCCCCATCTGCCCAACCTCAACAACAATGGTGGGATCCCATGATAAAAATACAAAAAATGAGGGACGGTCCCCGAAGCGGCGACTTCGTGCAGTTCCCTGGGAGGGTCCGTTTCTACGACGACGCGGCAGCATCGCCCGGGTCGCGGGATCGTGACGGACTCCGAGGGCGAGCGAAGGCGACGGGCAGAATTTCCATGGCGACATACAGTCTGTGACATCACCGAGTCCAAATGGAGAGCTCCTCCAGACTGAGAGGCTCCGCGACGCGTCAGGCGGACCGAAGACGGCTCTTCGGAATGGATTGGAGGTTAACGGGCAGCACCGCGACACCGTGTCTCTGGACAGAGCCGAGCAGCAGACCCATAAACACTCATATGAAACAGACCACAGTGCCTCCGTGAAATATTACATGCCTAAATAGCATTAGAGCTTTTTAAGATGTATGGAACTATGTGGATTCAATTAGAGCAGTAAATCTGTGGGAAGACGGGGCACACACACACACACACACACCCACCCCCGTATGGAGTGCAATGTATTGCCATTACCATATGGGGACCATCATGAACACACTGATGTGTACACCTGTCTACCACGCTGGTAACCATGCCACCCGCACACATACCAGTAGTTCCCGTTAACAAACACCTAGATGCCGTGACTCCCCTAATTAAGCCCCTATTTTATTGCTCTTAAGATGATATTTGTCATAAATCAACTTTTGTTCAAAAGCTCCTGAAAACACTTTCTGTTCAAAGCGCTACCTGCTGCACCTTAATAATGATCAAAGCATGTTGCGGTCATGTGTGAAAAAGGGCTTTATAGAGTCTTTGCTGTTCTGATCAGATGAGCTCGCGGATGGAGACGCGAGTAAAGGAGAACCCAGCCGGGCCACCCGCTGAAGTCCGTGAGAAGAAGGTGAGAAATCGCCGCTCGAACCCTAGCTGGAGTATCCCCACACAGTGTCACGCGAAGCCACGTGGTCTGCGGGAGGGTTTCTCGTTAGTTTTTCAACATTGAGCGTGACCCTGGGCAAAGGTGTCCGATACGTAAAGGTTTAAAGCAAGAGATCCCTGATGCGAGGCACGATGGGACGCGGCGGAGGCGCGCGGGGGCCGCTGCAGTATTTCCCAGCCGAGTGCTGCCGAATTGCGCTCCGCTGACGAGTGCCTGCGATATTTCTGCGGAGGCTACGACTGCGGCCGCTCGCCGGGGCGGCCGTGGGCCCTTTCCGTTCCATCGCCATAATTAAACTCCTGTCCCGCAACCCTGACCCCAAGGTCGGCAGCAGTGGCTCTGTGATGTATCGCACGTGACTAGAAAAACAAACATTTGCTCCACATTTCAGCAGCCGGAGCCACGTGGTAGGGTTGCGGTCCTTTGCTTCGGTCCTTTGTGCTCATCCTGTGAACACGAGTCTGCTCATAATTCATATTTTTTTCATAAATCCAGAATCACTTCTGTCAGCAGGTCGCGAGGAATGAAAACTTAATAACTCAAACACCTCTTTTTTCGTAAGGGATACAGACATTCCTCAATCTACTTACTAGGTATGTTTTGTAAAAGTGTTGGATGTAGCTACTGTATAATAATTATTATAATGTTAAGTAATAATATTTTAAATAGTAGCTGAAATAGGAGGGGGGTGTGGTGGCGCAGCGGGTTGGGCTGCAGTCCTGCTCTCCGGTGGGTCCGGGGTTCGAGTCCCGCTTGGGGTGCCTTGCGATGGAGTGGCGTCCCATCCTGGGTGTGTCCCCTCCGCCCCGTGTTGCCGGGTTAGGCTCCGGCTCCCCGCGACCCCACGTGGGACAAGAGGTTTCAGATGATGTGATGTGAGCTGAAATAAGGGGTTTTATTTTAATTTTTTACTAGCTTTAATCTATATTAAAATTAAAACATATCTGAAATGACTGCCAATAAAAGGTCTCCACAAAATCCTCTTCCGTCCCGAAGTTTGAAGAAGGACAGACTCAGCGGATGCGAGCACCGTGGAAGCGAGTTGAACTAAGGCGGTTTTTCACTCGTATCCTGAACGTGTGCCGTTTTGTTCTGGTACGGATATTTTAGAAAATACCGGAAAAAATACAGTTTTAAATAAACATACGGAACTGAAAACATAAGAATATATGTCTTTGGAAATTAGCAGCTCGAAAATGACAACGGTACTGAACCGTAAAACTTTCTGCAGTGTAAAAGTCAGTCCAAATGGCAATTTCTCTGCATGCCACGAACCTATAAGAGGAGAACACCCAAACAACAGGAGACAGGTACCGGACTGCACACTGCATGCGCAAAGAGCACAAACGCAAAGTCTGCTGGCTAAAATAAATATAGAGTCGCGAGTCTTTTGCTGTAACGGTTACATTTCCTCTCCGGAGACTTTGGGATTTGCAGTAAATTATGTTGTCGGTGATATTTAAACACAGACTGGTTTTGTACCTGACGATACCAGTGTCGTGGAGAAATAAATCAAAGTACCTTAGTATACAGACCTATATTGTGAGTGAATGTAAGTCTGCAGAACCATAATTATCGCTGATAAAAACACCTTCGTTGAGCGACTCAAATTATGGTGCATTAACAATAAGAGCTGAAATGAAGCCGGTCTGTTGAAAAGAGCCCCGAACTGCAGCAAGTTGCCCTTGGCCTGGTCTTTCATGCTGCGGGGAGGGGGGAGACGTATGGATGCGGGTGCGAGGGCTACGTTTACGGCGGGACCACCCGCGGGCAGCAGAGCCGCTCCGCATCGGCGCGCCTTTATTTGCTCTCGGCCGCCACGTGGCTCCGAGCCGAGCTTTTCTTCTTTTCCCTCCGCGCTTCGCTTCTCGGGTTTCTTAGCTTCAGCGGCAGCTGAAGATGGGAGGATCCGTTGGGCAACTCCAGCGCTCGGGCTGCAGCGAGGCACACGAGTTTGCCTTTACATTTACATTTATTCATTTAGCGGACCGGGGGGTGCGGTGGCGCAGCGGGTTTCGCCGGGTCCTGCTCTCCGGTGGGTCTGGGGTTCGAGTCCCGCTTGGGGTGCCTTGCGATGGACTGGCGTCCCGTCCCGGGTGCGTGCCCTCCTCCTCCGGCCTTACGCCCCGTGTTGCCGGGTTAGGCTCCGGTTCGCCGTGACCCCCACCAGTGGTTTCAGACACTGTGTGTGAGATGTGTGCATTTAGCAGACGCGTTTCTCCAAAGCGACAAACATCTCATACTTCTCAAGTTCTGCCTCTTTGAAATTGCAACCCGTGTATATCCACTCCGACATGTTGCTTGCGTTTGCTGATATGCATACGAAAGGACCTTTTCGGTACGGAGTTCCTTTTTTTCCCCATTTCTTGTAATTGCTGAAAGAAACTGGCTGAGAACATTTTCTGCGGGAAGTAGGATAGTGTGGGACGGGACAGGACAGGATCGCGCAGGATACGACGCTCCTGTGGTGTTAAATTGGACCCTAACCCTAGATGTATGCTTTGATTATATATGTTTAAAATGTACCCTTCGATTGCGTTGTCACTTCACTAGTAGGAGAAGTACTAACGAAGAAGCTCGTGACACCCAGAAGTGACCGACGACGCGAAGGGCGAGGTGGTGCCTGTATGCGCGAGATATGATACGAAATGGCCAGTAGGTCGGCAAGAGATGGGGTGTTAACCGCTTCCGCTTCCACGGAAAGAGCAGAAAGCGGTAAAGACGGAAGTTCGGAGGCCCAACGAGCGGAAGTTGCTAACGCGTGTAATTGTTACACCCCGGAATGAATTATGCATGAGCCCGGCGAATAAGGTTCTGGGGCTCTCCCGTCGGCCGATGTCGCGAGAAGCCCTTGCGTGTCAGGCTTCGGGAAGGATAAAATTTCTTCCACGCTGCTTTATTAATACCTGCGGATAAAGTTCAAGGCACCGAACAGAGTGCAGCACGAGCGAGTAACGATGAACAAAATAAATAATTAAAATGTACTTTTACACCGGTAAATCCTGTGCGGTCCTGATGAATCAGGGGCCAGAACTCTTTGTTGCTTCTTTATATCAGGAGATCAGACATTCGGAAAATTGTTATCTAACGCAACACAATGTAATATTTTACCGAACAGTGTTACCAGAGTAACCGCGGTATGGAGCTCGCTGCCGTTTGCAATCCTTACGTGGTACTTTTCTCCAAAACTACGTACGAATGTTATGTTTGCACGTAACAACAAGCCGCTTACAGTTATTTACCTCTTTGTACACTGGGTATTTTTTTAACTGTATCGGTTCAGCGTGACTGCATTGACCGGAGTCCCGCGATGACGAGGCGACGGCTCTAAACACCATACCGCCTGCTTCTCTTCACGAGAAACTATTTCTGCCGCACGCGTTAAAGGGAATATATAACTTTTTGATAATTCCGAAGAATGTAGAACGTTCACCCCAGTAAAGGATTTCTTCTGGATGAATAACTGACGCAGCCCGTGGCCGCTCGCGAAAGAAAGGGCCCCTCTTACGCCCGGCGCTTGGGAAGAGAGTCCGCTACATCTGCGAAGTCACTTTTTATGCGTCTGCGGGAAAAAAAAAAAAAAAAAACAGCATTAAAATCCATTCCGAAATGGTTTCGGCCTAAAGGGATCTATCGGCTCCGATGTCAGCCAGCGAGCCGGTTCCGGAGCGTTTAAAAGCACAAAATGCCGAATCGATCGAGGTGGGAAAAAAACGCGTGTTTTCAAGCGAGCCGACAAACGGAACGTGGAAAACGTCAGATGCTGATATCCGCAGCGGTCGGCACCGAGAGCCGCGCTGTTCTCGAGCGCACGACCCGTCCTCAATGCCCCCATACAGAGGCAAAAGCCCTCAGTCGGGGGAAACCGGTGTTTACTCTTAGTATCCGAAAACATTCGGCCTGCCTCTACCCGGGATACGCCCTTCCGTGACCCCGTCGCGACTACCGAGGAAACATCGGACCGCTTCTTTCAGCACGCCGGTAGCTGTTGAGCTCAGCGTTGATATTCCGCGTCTACGTATATGAACTATAGAGGCCGAAACGTTCCATCAAACGTTGCTTTTCTACAGCACTTCATTGGCCTGTTTGCCGTGTCTTAGTCGCTCTGCTCACGAGGCCTGCAGATGCACAAGAAGCTTCTTGTCACGGACTGATGGGACATCGCCGAAAAGTGCGCGGCAGCCCCCGCGCGCACGTTCTCGAAGGCTCGTTTTGGGCGTGAAACCACAACCCTCCGCCATCACGGCACCCGCTGGTCAAACCGCCCGTTACGGGAGTATTTTGTAGGAGTGGAAGGAAAAGACAGTTGACACGTCGGTTTATGTCTTGCGTACACATGCCTGCCTTCTTTCAGTTCCCAAATCGGAAGTGGCGATGGGCCGCATGACCTGAAATGGTACGTTGGGTCGTTCGCGGAGTACAATTAAGGCTTTGTGTGCCCGCCGCTGTATTGGGGGCCCCTGGATTCCAAGAGGTCTCTTAGAGGTGCTTTTGAAACACGGCAATGAGACGCCGCACGTGCAGCGCACAGATTCACAGGTCAGTGAAAACGACCTCGTTTCCGCCCGCGGAATTAGAACCGCGGGGGGTGCGCCGGGTTTGGCCGGGGCCTGCTCTCCGGTCAGTCTGGGGTTCGAGTCTCGCTTGGGGTGCCTCGCGACGGACTGGCGTCCCGTCCCGGGTGCGTCCCCTCCCCCTCCGGCCTTGCGCCCTGTGTTGACGGGTTAGGATCTGGCTCGCCACAACCCTACCTGGGACAAGCAGCTTCAGACAGTGTGTGTGTGTGTGTGTGTGTGTGTGTGAGTTAGAACCGCGACTATAGTTCAGTATCAGCGGAGCGATAATAATTCACGCGCAATAATGAACGAGCACCGCAAATGTAACAGCCCGGGAAA
This sequence comes from Scleropages formosus, assembly GCF_900964775.1. NCBI lineage: Eukaryota > Metazoa > Chordata > Actinopteri > Osteoglossiformes > Osteoglossidae > Scleropages > Scleropages formosus. The sequence continues at coordinate 4,311,894 of NC_041806.1, forward strand.
CCGTACCGAACGCGTTGTGAATCTCTCCGAAATGATCACGGGAATTAATATTATTTTCGTGTTACTTTCCACATTGTCGTGGCAGCAGGACGAGGTTGTCAGCATTTCTATATGAACTGCGTAACCTGCCATTTTCACTAGTCAAAATGTTCACAATTACAAAGATAAATAATAAATGTTAAATAAACCAGTTTGTCGTGAGCCGTCCGAGATAAGTTTTAGCAAATATTTTCAGTTTAATAAATATTTTCATTGGTTCACTGACCTGTTTCGGCACCAGGTTGTTGAATAGGAGTGAGTGATGCCAGCGCTGATATCCCATTTCCTGCAAATGTTTATTTTCTGAGATCTTTCTAGAGTGTTTTCAAAGTTTTGCGACCCATGAAAACGCAAGCGAAAGGCAGAATAATTGTATCCTTACACCCTTTTCCACGTTCTTGTATACAAGTGGTCGCTCTGCTAAATGCGTGAGTTGAGCTGTCATTCTGAGCACATGGGACACGTGCAGCGGTGCAGAGTGGAAAAACAGAGATTGTCAGTAATATTTTGGAGGTAAAAAAGACAGGGAGGTCCCCCAGGGAGACACTTGACGGTGGCTTGAAGAGAATTGCAGGACTGTAGCACCGAATGCTCAGAGGGACCCTCTTTAAGCCCCAGTGATTCGAGGTCGGTGCTTCTCGGGATATGAGGAAGTTTCGCACCGTCTATATTTGCTGTTCAGCCCACTCTCAACTCGTGTAAAAACAGAGGGTGTGCAGGGAGGGAGGGAGGGAGAGAGCGATAGATTTGGAAGTTGCTGACCGCCGGGCATCTGTGATAGCACATTCCTGGGGGCTGAGCCGGGGGCTCGGTGATTGTTCCAAACAGAGATTCTCTGTGTTTGAATCCAGCGGGTGTTAAATTCTTCCAGATTTCTGGCGCGTTCCAATTCGGTGCTTTTATCGGTCTCCGAGCGGCCCGCAGGATGTATCGTTAACCTCTGCCTCCCTTTGGCCCGTAGGGTGTTCTAGGGGGCGAGGAGGAAGACGGGACTGGGGAGTGGGAGGTGTGGGGTTAGCCTAAACATGGGTGTGTCTGAAGGAAATCCCTTGCCCGTCTACAGACCTCAGGAGCTTAGCCTCACCGCGGTAATCGGTCACACCTGCCTTGTGTTGCACTAGTTACGAAGGGGCTCTCTTTTAGTCTGCTTCCTCTTCCAGACCCTTGCGGCTCCCTGCTCGGACCCTGAGAAGAGAGGGAGCGATGCCCGTTGTGCGCCTCGTGTGCGTTGTCATATTGCCATCGAGTGAGGTTCCTAGGCGGTTGTGGATAGTCGTGGCTCTGCGCTGATGTTCGTGTTTTCATGTCTAAAGAGTCTTTGGAAACCCAGGTCTACAGCAGGTGCCGCTGTAGATTCGCTCGTAATGAATGGACCAGATATGTTCTGGAACGTTCAGAACGTTCAGCCACATTGTGTGCATGGCTGTCCACCTGGAGTATAGAAGTTAGATCCTAGATGCTTCTGCTCAAGCGGGGCAATCGCGATTTTTAAGGGGGAAAAAACCCTACACCTTGTGTTGCTCCCGCCCCCTCTCTATCAAAAGTTCGACGAAGGGCAAGGCCGCCTTTCCGTCTCTGAATCGGCGGGCAGAAGAAAATCACCAGCAGCCCTGAGGCACGGAAGGCATCGAGCTGCAGAGCGCTGCACTTTCCCTCCGCCCCTCCAGCTCTGCCTCAAATCCAACTGAGTTCGGCCCATATGCAGTATATTTAGTGCACGATCTGCTCTGGGCCACGAGGCTAATTCAGGACGTGGAGAACCTGAAACCACAACTTCAGAAATGGAGAACTACAAGAGGAACATTTGATCCCATCGTGACACCAAGCTCCAGAAGGGCAGAAAAACACGCTCACTGAAACACACCCTATGCAAATGCTAGACACGTGGTCTCTTGAGAATATCCCCGCGCCCCGAGCGAAGAAGGGACGAGCCGAGGTCGTGCGGTTGCTTCACTCCGCCAAAGAGCGGTGGGATGGGGCGACGATGCTGGGACCGGTGCAGTGAGATACAGGTTATTATTTTCCTCTGGTTTAATCAAGTTAAGGCTGCCAGGAGCTTGCCTTCTAATGGCCTTGCAATAAAGATAGGATTTCAGTTCGCCAACGTATAATGAGAGCCCAGGTGACCGTTTTGAAAAAAGCGCAACTGTAGACTGGGAAAATTCAAACAAAAACAAGCCCTGTTTCCAATTAGCATTGCAGATGGCCCCCGGAAAACACAGGAGGGCCCCATCAAAATTTTTGCGGTTGATTTTTCTGTAATCTCAGCAGGGATATTAAAGGCCACAATAGCGTGGAAGTATAACGTGATCCTGGTGCAGGTAGTCGTATAGTTATGTGTACTTGGCTGAAAGAAAATAATACCTGTTTTTACGATGGCGACGATGTACATTTTGGGGAAAGCTCATCGTGGTCATCTGAACTTTGATGTGGTGATTGATGGTGCGTGTGTGCTCACGGCGCTCGGTTTAGTCAATAGAACACTTGTACAGTGCCTGTCAAAAGTTTGAGTGCGCTTGCTGGAAACAGTTTTTTCATAAGTCACAAACTGATGTTTTATGTACAGGGCTTGAGAAGGTAGTCCTTACGCAATTTTGAGGTATGCCTTGGGTTGGTATCATGCTGAAAATGAAGTTCTGCCCAACTACCCGTAATCCTGATGGAACGGCTGCCTGTGAACTAGGCTATGGAAGCCGTGCTGGTTGAGGTCGCCAATGACTTGCTAAAGATCACGAGCTCTGTGGCCGTTGACGCCGCTCCTGACCATCGCACTGCCTCCTTCATGCTGGACAGTGGGAACCGAACCACAGTGGCACAGCTCATGTGCACATCTTCTCTCTGTCTTACAAATACCTGGTAGTTGGACCCAAATATTTCACATTTGGACTTGGTCCATAAATTTTCAACTCTGCTGCTCAGGTGTCCAGTTTCGGTGTTCTGCACTGAAGCAAGTGTGGTTTCTAGCAGGTGTACTCAAACTTTTGACCTGTGCTACACATTCCACAAGAAGGGGGTCACTGAATATTGCAGAGGACAAAAGCCCGCCTAGTCCCGACACAGCGAATCGATAAAATGTGAGAACAAAGAGGCAGAAGCCCCACCCCACATTTTTCCGCAATCTCGAGTGCGATCCTGCGACCGAATTCGATAAAGTCTGATATAGGCTGAGGGGTATCATCACTTACAGACGGACATCTCAGATTCACCTCTGAGATTATTTTTTTATCTCTGGATGAAGTTCAGCAGAAACTGCTGAGTTGTTATTATGTGCTGGATAAGCTGAAAAACCTGGAAAAGTCTAAACTCACCAACTCAACAGTGTTCGTGTTGAACGCGAATGTGTTTTTGTGACTTTTCCTGCTGCTGCTTGTTGCTGCTCTGCAACGCAATGATGGCGTCGGGCCTGGGTTTGGACCGAAATGCAGATGGACTCACGGGCCCAGCTGCCAACAGATGTTTAAAAATTAGAAAAGGAAATAGCTTAGCAGAAGAAACCCTGGGGAGAGGAGGGAGGGGTGGCCCGGTCCATCGCTCTCTTGTGAGTCGTGGATCTCGGCGATCTCTGGAGCTGAGAGAGGGAGGCGGAGGCTCCGGAGATAGAGGAGCAGGAGAAAAGCTGCCAAAAGAAGAATATAGTAAGAGAGAGGAAACATGAAAAGAGGATAAGGAACCAAGAAGGGGCACGATACAGGATAAGGGGAAAAGCGGAGAAATAGGAAGCAGATGAAGATGGGAGAAGAGGAGGAGGTGGAAGGAAGGGGAAAGGGTGCGGTAGAGCCTTCCTTTGGGGTCCCTCTCTAAATATGCCTAGAGCATCTTTTTCGAAAGCCACCAGCGTAATCACAGGACAGGCAGCTCACTCTCGGTGTCACGGGATGCTGCACAGCTGAGAATAATGCAGCCGTTCTACTCATAAAAAGACGTAAATGTGTTGCTTTAACCAGGTAACGCTGAAGGTGATTTCCAGGTTGGTTCTGGAACAGAGCTAAGCAAAAAATAAGTGTAGCATTTATTTAACTAGGGGGTGCGGTGGCTCAGCGGGTTTGGCCGGGTCCTGCTCTCTGGTGGGTCAGGGGTTCGAGTCCCGCTTGGGGTGCCCTGTGATGGACTGGAGTCCCATCCTGGGTGTGTCCCTTCCCCCTCCAGCCTTGCGCCCTATGCGGCGGGTTAGGCTCCAGTTCACCGCGACCCCGCTCGGGACAAGTGCTTTCGGTCAGTGTCTGTGATTTATTTAACTTGAGTCATTTTCAATGTTCCTATAGCATTCAGTTTTGTTTCCTAAGGGGTGTAATACGTTGCAAACATGCTAAAAACTTGCAAGAGCCAACTTCTGAGTTGAAATTGCAGTTGACTGCAGTCTCTAATTCCCGTTTCAGGTTCCGTGGAGCGAACCGACCATGAAGATGCACAGCGAGCGCAAGAGCCCAACTGATGGGAAAGATGGGATGGGAAAGAACTCACAGCCAAATGGGCAGGACTGGATTCACGCAGTCGCCGCTTCGTGTGTAATTAGCAAACCCGGTTACAACTTTTAAACTCACACATTCCGCTGGAATTCTATTTAAGTGCGACAGGGCTTGAGAGTGGAGCACTTGGCTAAATCTGCTCCCTCGCAGCCGTCGGGAGTTCGCGATCCGGAACCCGAGCCCCTTTTTTCGCTTTTTCAAAGTTTTCATTCCCCGTTTTCAGCCCCTGAAAAATTCCGTCTCGTTCGTGCAGCACACGCTGCCTGACGAAAAAGTAAACGACGCGTTTCTTCGCGAACGAGCGTGTGTACGTGCATGTGTGCGTCTATTGCTCTTTGCCTCGCGGTGAATTTCAACACACCCTCTAACTTCCACATTTTGACACTTATTGTGGGACTTGGGCTGTGTCTCTTGAACAATGAAACTGCAATTTAAATAGAGAGAAGAGAAGAGAAAATTGATGTTTCTGTCCCACTTCAATGCTCTTTTTGTGCTTTGAACTTTTGTTTCTGGCAGGATGGCCGGGATACAGGGGGCCTCTTGTGAAACCCAAAATGAAAGCTGCCTCTTGCATGGCCGCCTGTGTTAATGTCAAGCATTCGACTGCCTCGCACTCCGCCCACGAGAAAACCCATAAAAAAGGTCAGTTTCTCAAATTACCTCTGCCTCTTCCTGCTGTTGTTTCGAGCCATTTCTTTACGACGCAGGATGCAGAGGACGAGCGGCTTGTTTCCGAAGGGCAACCAACAAAACAAAATCGTTGGAAGGAATTTCCGGAATGTTAAGGGTTAAGGTAGAATAGGTGTCACTGTACACCCGCAACTTTTTATTCCTCTTTACGAGGATTTAAGCGACGACCCAAGACACTAGATGGAGTACTACCCAGAGACGTCTTGGCTCTGGTGAACTCAAGGAAAAGTCCATGTATTTGCTCCTTCCAGAAGATATCAAGGGTAGAATGAGTGATGTAATGTGGATTTCCTGACATTTGTTGATCCTTCGTTGATACAATTCGTTGCGGTGTTGAAAACTCATTGATTTCACATTCAAACTCTTGACAGCTGTCAGTAACCTTTAAGGTTCCTCCCCTCAACTCCAGGAACAATCTGCTTGGCCAAAGCTATCAGTAACAACTTACATCTGGGCTTTGTCCCCTTCCTCACGTCCTCCAAAATTCCCGGTGAAAAAATGCGGAAAAATTCCAGAGAAATGTGACAAGGACCAAGGCCTCCGCAATCTGCAAGGCCCCATGTTCACCTGGTTACATCTGATGAACTGATGTCTGGCTTGTTCCTGGTGGTTGGCACTGCAACTTATTTGCCCTCCAGGAACCGGTCACAGCTATAATATTCAGCCCTGTTCTATAGGGTTCGCCGTCCTTTTTTCCTGCTCTAACAGCATCCATCTCCCCCAGAAACTGGCCTCATGTAGGGTAATGGATCTGGTCTTGTAACAAGATTTACCCTTTGGAGTAGAACTGTTTGGAAGTTGCATTGCAGTTAAACATAAAGCTATAAAACTAATATTTAATCATCAGGAATAACTAATAGAACAGAATGAGCGAGATGTATCTCGTCTCAGATGTACGTCGCTTTGGAGAAAAGCGTCCTCTAATTGAATAAATGTAAATGTAATAAGATGCCGATTATTCCCTTTGACACCTGCATTATCCCCAGCAACAACTGAATTTTTTGTTGCTGTTGGTACCATCCCGTTGTCCTTCAGTTCATTTTCTGTTGTATTTTCATGTCCGAGTCTGAGCATGACATTCTCAAACGAGCGCTCTGTGCGCGTTGCATATGCACCAAATGTTTGTTATACGTGTTCCCATTGTTGTGCTCTGAGGTTTAGACAGTAAGTGTTTATCTCTGCATGCTTCCAGTTTTGAGTTTGTGTATGTTCATTTGTGTATCTCTTCTGTATGTTTTTTGAACTACATGCTCCTATGCGCTGGCATATTTTGATTTTGTCTTTAATTTTTGTGTGTTTTTAGCATGTGCTTGCGTGTATGTGTGTTTTGGGGTATAAGTGTGAACATATTCTGAGAGGCTCGCTATCAGCCGATGCTGGCAGATGAGACCCACAGTGACATACCGTCTGCTCGCCATCTGGATGTTGTTATAGGCACAATTCCCTCCCCCCCTCACCACTCCTGCCCCACCAACAATGGCAGGAAGTGGAGTCTGCCAAAGTTTAGGGGAACCAGATTTCTGGCATTGCACCCCTGACTTTCCTAATTCGGATCACAAGTGGCCCTCCAAAAAGGGGCGTATTTAAAGTCAGAGGAGCCATGAATTTGAGAAACATGATTTGTAAGTGGGTGGGATGCTTTTTCCACTGGGTGATGTAATTTACCCAAGGTTTGTTAATCTCCCTGCAGGAATCAAGTATTATCCTATCCTATCATATAATGTACTCCAGAACAAATTATTGTGTGCTTGTAGTGTGCGGGACACTTGGAGTGGAACAGCCGAGGAGCTTAAAATAGATACATAAATAGCCACGATAATCATATATGTATATATGTAAATAAGGTTATCGTGTCCTCATAGTCGTCTCTCTCTACTTGCTACAGTGTCCTGTGGCACTAGAACTGGTCTTCATTCCTACTGCATGCTTCCCTCCCGAGCTGGCTAGTCTACCAATATGGGTGCTACATGGAGACCAAAGGGAAGCGCACACAATTTGCCCGAACCGTATATCAGCCACGTCCAGACAGCACTGAGTTCAGAGCCCGGAACTGCAGTGAAACAGGTGAGTGGATTTGTTGACACCCATTTCCCTTTCTCCCACCTTTAATCCTGCAACACTGTCCAGATACTTTTGAGTATTACACCCATTATCTTCAGGTGCCTATAGCTGTCGGCTCACCAGTCCCCATCCCCTACCTCTTCAGAAAGAAGAGGCTGACCTCTTTCATCTGGCATTTCCATTCATATACAGACACAGTGTTTTTCTCCTTGCTAAGACTCTCTTCCTATTTAATCAATAAAAATGAATAATTGAGGCTTTGTAATTGTGGCGGAGCAGCACGTTCTCTTCATTCCTTCCTCAGAGACTGAAGAAGAAGGATAAAAAGCCATATTGAATGGGGAAATAATTCTGGAAATGAAGACAGCTTTACTACACATTTAATTGCATGCAGTCCTACGCCAGCACGTGTGTACAGCTATTCTCATGTTAAGACATTAATTCCAGTTGGAACACGCCTTAGTAAGGGACGTGTATGGACGTTTGTGGACACGGATAGGCGTGAGGAGTTCTCCGTAGGAAAGGTATGGCTTCGCTGGGGTCCTGGAGGGTGCCAGGCCGCTTGAGGACAAACTGGGGAGGATGCACACACTCATACACACGGGCTCAGTGTGTATATATGAATTTGTCTCCCTCGGTCACTCTTTCATTCTTCAGCTTTCTCCTCCCCTGTGTGATTCCTTCCTTCCTCTTGTATCTTGCCGTCCCACCTCACCACCCCGACACACACACTGTGAAAGTGCTGTTTCAGCTGCTCAGCAAGTCAGGCCCTGTGGGAAGCTGGAATGATGTCAATGTTAGAGGTGGGGGGAGCTGTAGGCGGGAATATCGAAGCTCAGATATTTTTCCCAGCTCAGCACTGGATTTGGGGTGAGGGGGGTGCAGTGTGAGGATGGATGTGACGGGGGGGTCTCCTAACAAAACAGCTCTTTATCCAGTTTAACCCAATCAGAACTTCTGCACCCTTTGTCGTACCAATGAAGGAGTCTCCCTGAGCCATGAAACGCAGTCGGCTAAGGGGCAGGAAGGCCTTTTGGCATGAGAACAAAACATGGGACAGTGTTCAAACACACACAGGTGGGTTTTGGATGATTAAACTTTTATCTGCAGGTTATTTGTTGTGCAGTATGTTTCACCTGTTGTATATTGGGTTTATTTTATACTTCAAAGCCTTCTTTAGAGTCTAGGTTTATGAAACTGGCAGCATGTTTGTGGTGGACCAAGCAAGTGTGGTGTGTGTGTGTGTCACCTGCGTTCACCTGCTGTGGAAGCGAACAGGCTGCTGTCATTTCCCAAAACCATCTTCGGGCCGTCACGCGCGCTCAGTCGCAACGGTTCACATGAGGACGTGAGTGGACGCCGGCAACTGCACACAAACAGGCGCATCCACTTCCAGGGTTTGTGGGTTTTTGGGACCCCTGTTTAATCCCCCCAGGACAAGAATCCCATGGAAAAAACTTGCAGCAAAAATGCAAAGATCTGCCCATGCTGTGTAGGGGGTGTGGTGTTCTGGAGCCTTCGAGTGGGTGACTGAATTGTTTTGAAAATGTCACAACGCTCTCCGACAGAAGTGTGGGAGACGAGAAACCGTGCCACTTTGAATACAACATTTGACCGTTCGGAACACGAGATTATCTCGTCTATATTAAAATACGTGGTTTTAAGAAAACCTTTTTGCAACTCACCTTAAAGACCGCAAAACTAATGACTCTTGACGGTTTATGCATCCATTACGAAAAAAGTACATTGAAACACCGCTAAGCGAGTGTCGGTATCTGAAAAAGAGCAGAACTCATGTAAATGAAGTCATCAGGTTTTCTCATGCTGTGAAACCAGAAGGGTGTTTTCTAGAAGCACTGTGAAAGACTGAGTCTGTGTGTCGGTTCATGGAGCGTGATGCACGGGGCAGATGTGTGAGCACATCTGTTCCCGTCACGGGCTGTTAGATTTGATGGGGTGTTTTGTGTATGTGCGCGGGGGTTGTGGGTGGGTAGGTAGGTAGGTAGGTGGCGGAAGGTATGGAACCATCTTGACACCACCCGAGACCTGGTTTCACAGGTCTGGCATGAGGTGGGTGGGGGGGGGGACCTCTTCATCGTCCCCTCATTGCGAAGTCCCTCCCTCTGGGCTCCTCAACTTATGAGAAGCCAGGAAGCCCCAAATCGTCCCCCTCCCAACTCCCTTCGGAACCAAATGAGACCCAGACAGCTGAAACTGCCCCCCCACTTCGGCTATTAAAAAAATCCCTCCGAAATCATGCGCCAAAGCAAAGTTGGCTCTATTCGTAAGGGTGACCCACGGGGACATATAATACACGCTCACAACGTAAAATACGATACAATGGCAAGCACAGAAACTCATGCAAATCATACACACCCGTGTGAATACGCACACCAACAGGCCTCACTCCATTCCCTGTGAGAAGAACCAGCCAGCTGTCACAATAAGTCTTTATTTGTGATGTATATCAGATATAGATTTCTCCGGCGATTGCCGGAAAGAGAACAAGGGGAGAGGGAGCAGGGAGACGGCCGGATGTGTTTCAGCTCTTCCAATGATCACCGCTATAGCAGACTCTACTATTTTCTCAAGTTCATAATGTGTGGGGTCTTACAACGTACAAATATGACATTCACGTATGTAGAACCAACCCTCAGCACAGATAGATCACAAAAAGACTCATCATCCCTACATCATCACACGTTTCCCTTTATGATTGATATTTTGGGCAGCACGTGGGCAGCAAATAATACCGCGGTTAAAACGATCGCCTTGCAATCAAGGCACTCGTGACAATCCCGCTCCTGCTGTAGTACTTTTGATCATGGCACTCACCCTGAATTGACGCAGTAAAAATTACCCTCCCCTATAAACGGTTAAATCACTGCACCTTTTAGGGACCGCATGACATGTGAAATTCTGTTGCAGTCAAGGCGTCTCAAGAAGGGCTCTCAAACTGTCCACGGGCAAGCCACTTCGCATCACTCGTCCTCTGATAATCACACGCAAAGGGCCGTTAAATATTAAATCTGTCCCAAGTTGGATTTATCTGCGAAAAAGACTTTTTCGGAGATTTACGTATTGCTAGCAATCAAAAACTAACGAGAAGTTTTCCTCAATTGCGCTAAAGCCTGGAGCCCTGCGGAAACACGAGCACACCCGGAGCTGGCAGTGTTTTCGGCGCTAACGATTTACACTCCGATGATCTGACATCATGAGCTCCGGTTATCCCGACATGGCTGTATGCGGGGCCTGTCGAAGTTTGCCATACACAGTCAACATCGGGAGCTGCATCCCCCCCATACGTCCGCAGCTGCCTGCAACATATATGTCGGGGGGCTGGAGTTGAGGGGTGTGGTGAAACGCGGTACAAGCAGCAGCTGCACTATGCCGTCCCTGGAAGCCGAGGAGCGCTCGGAGCGCACGACGTCACGAGGGGTGTTTGGTGGCCTGAGAATTACGCTGGAACGTCATTCCAGGTTTCGGTTTACGTTCTCACACACAAACACGTACATCCTGCAGCCTGAGTGCAAACGCACCGTGAGGCGCTGCGCGCGTTCTCAGCCGTGTGCCGCAGACGCTCGGCCGCACGCGTTCGCGCGCCGGTCCACGTGGACGCTCGAACGCCGCTAACGCAGGGGGTGCCGCGCGCGAGGGGAGCGCAGATGTGTGCGAAATGAACGAACGCGACGTGAAGCGATGTAAACGTACGGTCACGGGCTGCACGCCGTGTCCGATTTCACGAATCCCCGTGGATTTGTTTCGAGATTTTTCTCGGCACACATCTGCCTTGGGTTCCACGTGCGAGGAGCCCTCGATGCCGGCTGTAGGTAGGCGGCGAGTCTCCCCACGTCTGTGCGTTCTAAACGGTGGGATCCACACTGTTATGGGGTGGGGAAGGTTTGGGGGGCATGTCATGTGTTCAGTGGGGGGGTTAAGAGGGCTAAGAGGGGGTGGGGATTACTACAGTAGAGTACAGTAACGTATGCAGCGAATCACGTGTCGCTATGTGTGCGACACCCAAATAAAGCATGTGGTCGACATCACCGCCTCCCTCCCTAGTCCTCGCACACGAGACGGGGGCGGGGCCATTCGCCCGGGCCTCCGCCAGTCTGGATGGTTGACAGCGCAAGCTGGCTGACCGCAGAGACCAGATGCTACACATCACTAACTGACTGCAAAGCAACTGCGCCGCGCAAAACCAGCGAAAACACAGCAAAGCGACACAGTGATTGCAACGACGCGTTTCTCTCGCCACGTATGCGAGGGGTGGGTCTGCTGTTGCACCTTTGAGAGAAGCGATCCTGTGGCTTCAGTATAATATCCAGGTTTTCGAAACCGTGAAGTTTAAATGTCGCTTTGGACAAGTGCGCTGCCAAGCGAATGTGAAAAGATGTTGCGAAAAGTTAAGAGGAGACAATGGGGTTTATTATTACGCAATATTTTTGTGCGTTACCCTTTTGCAAAACCAGATCAATCTGCAGGAGGAATTAGTTGAGCTGAGGGAAGGGGTTTCACTCGCACAGCACATGGAGCGTAGAGCAGACAGTGCCTTTGAAGGAGCTTTATTGTTTGGGTTTGTCTGATTTGCCTGTTCTGGCAAATCCTGTCCGGGGTTTACCTTTTAACATCCTTGCACTTTGCGCTTCCAGGGTAGGGTCCCGACCACCAGGACCCAGACTTAGACAACCAGTTACTGATAGAGCGAGCGAGTGAGCTGCTTGCCTGTTATTGCATTTATTGTTCCTGTCAAAGATGAACCACTATTTGTCCTCAGGGAGGAAACTTTTCCCTGCTTTTTAATTTAGTTAAAATCCTGGTTGTTGTCTACAAATGCATCAATAAAGCTGCTCTCAGCTATTTACAGGACTTGGTCAACCGCTACACCCCAACCAGACCCCTTCGCTCATCTACTTCTGCTCGCTTGGTGGTCCCACGCACAGAAAGTAAGGCTGGAGGTTCTCGGTTCTGGCTCCGTCGTGGTGGAACGACCTCCCCCTCTCACTCAGAACTGCTGAAACTCTGTCTACATTCAAGAAGGGTCTGAAAACTCACCTTTTGCGGACTCGCTTCACCCAAGATCTCTCCAGCTCATGTATAGTGTAAATGTTCATACACCGTAACTTCATGATCATCCGCAGCTAAACGTTTGCACAGCTGCCACTCCTGTATTGTATGTAAATGTTTGTGTACCTTTAAAAAAATAATCGTAGGAGGGTGATCAGGATTCATCTATCCTGTGTTTTATGCACCTTCTCAAGTCATGAACATCAGTGCATCGAGTGGAAAGAAACAAACTAGGTTTACTTAAGAATCACACGTCTGCAGCTATGGCTCTTTCTCTTAATCTAATGCAAAAATTGTATTTTCGCTGAGATGCACGTCGCTTTGGAGAAAAGCGTCTGCTAAATGAATAAATGTAAATGAAAATAATTTCATGAAACCGTTGTGGTCGCCCACCAAGCCTGTTCCTGCCACTGATGCCCACTGCTGCATGGCACACGCCTGGCAACTTGGTCCTGATGCTGCCGCATACCAGCATCCCCTGCCCTGCCATGATAAAAGCACAGTTTGCATTCCAGCAACCCACAGAACACCCCCAAGCACAGCTAAACCCAACTGTCTATAAGGCATTCAGGGGAGGTGGGGTGATAAAAAGCAGACCAGTTAACTTTCAACCTTCTAAATATGGCAGCTCTGGTTGAGGTTATGCTCTCCCACCCCAAGTGTCTATCTGGGATTGGGGGTGGTCAAGCATTGGGCTGGTGGGGGGTCTCTAATTTTTGCTCCTTCTGTCTCGGAAGAATCGCCCCTTTCTTCTTGGGAAGGGCCAGAGAGGCGTGCACAGAGCCAGGGGGGCGGCGGTTTCCTGTCCAGCAGCCCTTGGCATTTAGCAAAGAGCCACAGTACTGGAGTAGCCAGTAGCGGCGCGTTGCACCATGAAAGGGTGAATCAAGCGCCAGGAATGCATGGAAACAAAGTCCAAAACTGCAGCATCCTAGCGGACAATTGGACCCAGTGTTCTGGTGCAGAGAGCATTCAGAAAAAAAACATTCTGTCTCCACGGACCATCCACTTGGATGCTAAACTGGACAAGCAGCAACATGCTTTTCTATGCTCCGTTGAAGAACTGTAGACTGTTGGTCCAAATTTGCCAAAAAAGACACTAGTGGGTCCAGAGTGTTGGATCGACACTTTAAATAGAACTTTTGCCTCTACTCTTTTTACCACCATGTTTGACTAAAGCATCAAAAATCCAGCCCAGAGCACACAAACACCCTACAGTGCTCTGCCGTACCTGTCAAAAGTATTCACCCCCCTTGGACGTCTTCATTTTATTGTTTTGCAACAAACGCTGAATAGCGATGTATTTAACTAGGGTTTTGACACTCAGCAGAAAAACCCCTACAAATATATGTAATACAAATGTAAAACTCAAGATATCCCACCCCTACAAATCGATGTAATACAAATGTAAAACTCAAGATAATTGTAGAAATATTCACTCCCTTTACCACGACAAACCTAAATGAGCTGCCCTGCCACTGTTTTTACAAATGACTTAATGAGCTGAATGAAGATCACCTTAATTTTCTACGCTAAGACAGTTACAATTTTTCACTCATTTGTACAGCAGAGTCATTTTTACTGTATCAAATCAGTGCAAGTATTTGGATCAATGTTACTATAGCGGAAATAGGGATTCAAACCGTGGTCCTTAGAATGGAAAGAGACGGTTCTAAGCACTGTGGTACCTATTGCCCCGCACTTGGGTAAAGCTAGTACAGTGAAAGTAAGGGCACAGTTGCAGGGAACAAGGTGATAATCTGTGACCCTTGACTTTTGAGGACCCTCCTCCTCAAACCTCCCCTGTGCTCATTCTGCACAGAGAGCATCAAAACAAGAATCGGATTCATCATCAATGCTGTAGAAAAGCGGAGGTTACATATAGAAACCCCTTCTTTCGGTTCCCACCGCTCTCTGTTGATAACTGATGACCTCACATTCCCATTCCAGTAAATTGATACTGTGAATAAAGCAGAAGGATCCTAAGCGCACAACCTCCAATCTCAGGGTCTCAGTGCAGTTGAGTTTGGATTTAAACTAGAGTTTATTAGTTTATTAGTCCTTGTTATCAAGTGTTGAAGTGTCAGATGAAGCTACCTTGAGAGAGATACACTCTTATAGCAGTGCATTCACAAACAAAACAAATATGACCACTCAGAGAGCTGGACTTTATGAACGTTATTTTTTTCTGAGTCATTTTTTGTTGTTCAGGTCCCTCTCCAGGGGGTGTGGTGGCACACCGGGTTTGGCTGGGTTCAAGTCCTGCTTGGGGTGCCCTGCGATGGACTGGCGTCCTGTCCAGGGTGTTTCCCCTCCCCCTTCAGCCTTACGCCTTGTGTTTCCGGGATAGGCTCCGGCTCGCGGTTGTTGGCATTGCTTGATTGGCTGGTAGGTCCCCCTCCAGTTTAGGAACCATACTCCTCCAGTGTGAAGGAAGCAAAGACAAAACTCCTTCCTCCTTCAAGATCCCTCAGCGGTTGCTTCAACAGCAGTCAAGGCACCAGCCGGTCACTCTGAGCTTATCGGTGGGGTTTACGGTCATCACTCATTCATGTGTTCAGGGGTTCCTTGTTTTGTGTTGTCATTGAGGCTTGGTAATTCACCAGCATTGTCTATAGTGGTGGAGCCATATGGGAAGGGTCACATACAATACTGCCATCCTCCTGACCAGTGCTAGACCCCCGGCGGTCTCTTACCCCATTTGACTTGACCCACCAGCCAGTGGTCAGCAGCTGCTTTCAGGATCTAAAAAAAGCACAGTCAGCTTAACACTCTGATGGCTCTGAAGGCAACTTTTAAACCCTTCCAACTTTGTATTGAGAAACACACGCAGCCCTCAAAATCAAAACAAAACAACGAAGGTCAGTTTAATAGAGCCATGCATCATGGGGGAAATCTGCTCCCCCTTATGCAAATCGGGAATTCAAGGCCTCTGAAACAACTGTTTACAGTTTTTTTTTGGTGGAGAACACCAGAGCGAGATGGTTATCAAAGGCTCGTGGTTCGGAGCGTGACTGTAATCGAAAACAAGCTGTCCGAGTGAAAGCCACAGAAAATCAAACAGTCTGCAAAAAAGGGTTTCAATTCCAGTCTGCAAAAAAGGGTTTCAATTCCAGTCTGCCTTTGTGTAATAATACGCTCCAGGCACACCCCCCCCCCCGTCTACCCACCGTGTGTTTGTGACTCATACCTTCCACCACTGGCTCCTGTCCACACAGGGAAGCGGAACACAAAGAGGCATTACTACCACAACACTCCAAAGGGCTCCAGGTTGCGAATCAGCTGACCTGTCCCTTCCCTTCTCCCCAGCTGCCTCCCGAGCTGTTCCTCAGAGAGTCCTGGGAGGGCGCTCTTTCAAAACACATCGCGCAGGTGAGAACGAGACACCCGGGCAAGCTGTGCCGAGTGTGCACTCAGTGAGCGTGCCTCAAACCTTCTGCATCTCACAGGCAACACGCATGAGGAATTAGAGAGCACTGCGCGCTTCCCCCTTCTTCGTCATCGCTTCAAAAGCTAGTCCGCTGACGCTCTGCGATACAACGGAAAAGTACCACGTTGTGGCCAAGGAACCTGCATAACAAGTGACGTGTGTGTAGTAGCCCACACTCAACTCAAGCGTGTGAATAAACCAGCCACCTTGCATGCTAGATGCAGAAGCACGACCACAAAGGCCAGTAAAAATAAGCTGTCTGAGCTGCGCGCCTTTCGCACACTGGTTTACACTGTGTTGGAAAGCCTGGCACAGCGCTCCGCATGTTCACGGCTAATTGGTTCCAGGTCTCGAGCTCACTAATAACAGCGAGTTTGCTTCAGCTGGTCTGGGAGACTCAGCACCTAGCGATGCGATGCATTAGGAAGCATCGAAAGATGCCACCGTGTTTTCAGTCAGCTGTCCTTAGCAGGTCATCGCTCCTTCTGCAGAAAGTGACGTAGCGACGGAAGCACCGAGCTTAAAACCGAGACGTCTGTGGGTCCCGGTCCCAGCAGTAACTCTTTAAGTGTACAACGTAATCAATTAAAATAACAAACCCCAAATTAAAAAGCTGTGGGCAAAATTGTCGAGTGAGCAAATAATGTAAAATGGTGAGTTGGCGGCCGAAGACGAGAAGAAGACTAGACAAAGAAGAGCATGCCGGGACGAGGACTGGCAACAAATGAAATTAGACATGACGGCTCCAGAAATGCAGTCCAGTGGATCCCTTCTGGCTGGAATCGATACCTACGGTCTGGTTTTCTTCTGATCGGAGCACTTTGCATCGACACGCTTGTGGATGTTATCCAGACATCTAGTTCATTATCTTGTCTGCTGCAATTGAGCCCTCAAAGAGAGGTCATATCTGGAATGCCTGCTGTGTCCGCTGGGTATTGTACCGCTGGCGGTCGCCGGGTGCTCTGACATTCCCCGGATTCCTCGTGGGCCTGCCATGGGAGCTTGCTGAACCCAGGAAATGGAGCCTGTGTCATTGTCACTCTCCCTCCTCCTGGTTCCTCCACCCCATGCAATGGCTTTGCAGGAATGTGAGGAGCATGACCTTGAACAAAGCGAACATTTATGGGAGCCCCCCAGGGTCTCAGAAGCAGGTTGCCACAATTAGGTTGCCCACATTGCCAGTCCTTGTGCTCCTCATTATCTTTCTTCAAATTCTTCTCCACCCGGTCAATGCAGAGAAGCAAATCGATATCTTCAGCTAGAAGGTATTGGTGGTGCCTGGAGAAAAAGGGTGCTTCACACTTCATTAATGGAGGTCACCACAAGTGTTCAGCTCTAGCAGCACCCGTTGAACCAAATTAGAAGCTGAACTTGTTACCTTCTGGGTGTCTGGCCAGAAAGCTTACAGGTTCAAATCTCAGAGCAGGAACTGATGTTATGATCTTCAGCAAGGTGTTTCACCCAAGATGCTATGGTGCAAATGCCATGTGAAATACCACGGAGCAAAACAGGAGTAAAAAATGATCCCGTGTAGCTTACTTTGCATGGGTGAAAGAGCATCTTGATTGATCACGCTCCATCGCATGCTAGACATTCTCCAAGAAAACAAGCACATCAGTGGACAGAACTCCTCTTACCTGCATCCAACAGCTTGCTGTTCAGTAGTGACAGGCAGGGGATGTAGATGCTGTCATCATTCTGGTGGACATTCATTTAGGCACCATTTTCCTGGTGTGGCTTTTTGATCGATGAGCTGATGGAATCTGGATTACACACCCAGCTTTCCCTGAGTCACCTTATTCCCTCCTGAGCGTGACTCAGCGCATCACCGAATGAGTCATCCGGAAGAAACTGCAGCAGCCAGCTCGGCTCAGAACGGAGACGCTGGACGTGTGACAAAAAGATGGGGTTTCAGTTCTAGGTCCTGTACAGCATGCAAAACAAGGACTACCGTTTAATGCAGCATTGAGCAAAAGACCTGCTGACTGCACCTCTGTGGGATATCGGGAGTCTTCGGGATGTTGCCAATAAATCTGTTTCCCTGTGTAACCCCTTCCAGACCCCCTATGGGTAATGAGCTCTAACAAGAGACAAGGAGGCCTGCCTTTTCTCCACACTTCACCACTCTGGCTCCGCGGTGGTCCATCACAGTCTCAGTGGGGGAGCTCTAAGAGTGTCATCAAGTTTCATAGTCCAGTACCTTCTTGTATCAGTCCTGTGCTTGTTTTCCATCTGCGTCAAGTCGAGTCGGAAGGAAGAGAGTCCACTTACAGGGAATGAGAGCCAGTCGCTGATAGGACTATAAGGACAGGGCATTTAACCAGTTGGAAGCGGGGTATAGAGATGAGAGCGCTGCTTAAACAAAGCTACGAGTAAATATTTACATTTATTCTTTTAGTTGCTGCTTTTCTCCAAAACAGCTTATAGTGTTAAGCTACTTAGTTATTTACCCTTTTGTTCAGCTGGGTAATTTTTGCTGGAGCAATTCAGGGTCTATTACCTACCACTGCTCTAGCACTGGGTACCAACTTTCATGTTACTGAATGCCCAGGAAGGGTGGGTGGCCACTTGTACTGCTATTTCCTTCACATGGGTGTTTTTTGTTTTCCTTTCCTCAGTTGCCAAATAGCTTACTTTACTGGCAGCAGCTCTTTTTTTCCACTGTGCTAACTATTCTATGTCACTCTGTAATCACTACTACACGAATAAGGCATCAAATTGTGAATGAATTGAAATGAATTATGAACTATTTTTCTAATAATAAATTTCCCCATTTCTTTACATAATAATACATAATAATTTCCCTTGTGGGATCTATCTATCTATCTATCTATCTATCTATCTATCTATCTATCTATCTTGTTTTGTGTTGCAGTGGTGTCATGGTGTCATTTCTGATCCTTACTGCACATGTTGTACAGCTAACCTGAACAAAAGTGTCATAATATATGACATCACTTGTCTACTCAGGCGGTTTGATGTCTGACGGCTTGTGACTAATCATATTTCTTAATTTCTGGCAATTTCCAGTGATGTTCTTAGATGTATGAGGCCATTGGAGTCTTATGACATTGTTTGTCCTCTTTATACTTACATGTTTTCTCAGTATTCTGCACATGCTGAAGAAAGCTTTAGGACGAAACCCATCTATTTTAGAATCTCATGCTGCCATAAATAGGAAAAATCCAGCACCCGTTGTAATGACGTTTTTCCCGCTGTTGCAGTGAACATATTTTATTTAAGTTATTATCTAATCACAATCAGGGAAACCAAGGACAGGTGACGGAAGCATTGACAGACACTGGCTCTGCCAAACAGGAATTCCTATCTTCACTTGGAGGAGCTATGAGAAAACATTGTGAGAGCTGTTACCGGTTCCAGGGCAAGGCAAGAGGAGATAAACATCTGTTTACTTTGGATCTTTCCAGAGTTTAAAGAGCCAGGCAAACTTGGACTCTGCTTTCCTGGTGGTGGGTTCACCCTCAGAAGGCCGGAGAAGAATGAGAGCGTTATGGGATCTTCATATCCAACCGTTCGCTGAACGTGGCTCCACTTCCATGAGAAGCAAAACCCATGAAAACCAGTTAAATCGACATTGTGTACTGCAGTTTACCTGCAGCGTAACATTTTTACAGCTAGTTTATCCACAGATACTTCACTTTTACTTCACTTCAGCCATTTCGCTAATGAAACCGATCTTGCAGAGAGCAGATCAGAAGTTTGACTCGTGTGTGTCCCTTCCACACTTTGCCTATCTCAGGTGGAAGGAGATGGAGGAACACAGGAGCTCATTTTGACTCTCTACTTCTCTGGGTTTGGACAGTCCAGGGCATTCGGAGTCAAGAATGTGATCACATCTTCATCATCAAAATCGCGAAAACCGAGAAAACAGGTCCCAGAAACCACTGGTTCCCTGTCAGAGAATTTTAGCATGAAGGCCAGTCCTCTGTAGGGTGTCGATGACCCCAAATGTAACCCTAACCCTAATGAGGACGGAAAACCATGAAGGAAAGTAACATGCACAACATATGTATCCAACCTGTATGTGTGTCCATATTAAGAGTTCTGCTTCATGTTCAGATTCTTGATCATCTGAACCCAACCCAACTGCTCATGGACAGTTACAAAGAGAGAAGATCCATGAAGCAACAATGCACAGATCCTCCACCCAACGCTTGTTCTCCGTGGGTACTGGAAGGTACTGAAACCCAAGGCTTTTGCATCACTTGAGGAATCGATCACCATCCTTCCTTGGTGGTGCACCCATTAGACGTTCAGAGAGATACGGTGCTTTTCTGGAGCTATTATTAGAACTTTGTAAAAATGAAAATTCTGGAGACCAACACTTGCCTGCATTCTGCTATCGCAGCTAAGGTATTTAAAATGACATTAACCTCTGAACGTATTCTGTTCTCAGCAGGACACCGCGACACCATCTCCTTCCATGAAAAGGTGTGTCAGCAGAAGGCTGAATGAAATATTGACAGCATATATCTAGCTGGTTAGTCACAGTCTATGAAGTTACTTTGCTTATTTGGTCTAGTTTACTTGATGGTTAGCTGACTGATCAAGGGTTCAGTGAGGACATCAGAATCAGGTGGAAGAAAGTAATGGATTTGAAGGAGGGCGTCCGTCTGGGGGGAATTATTGGCACCCCTGTCTGTTCACTCTCCTTTACCGTGTTTCGGTAGCCAATAATATCCCTTGTCGCTATATGCTCTTGGGGACATTTCAGAGTAGCTGGAAATGGCGACCAGTTGTTGGCACTGGTACTGGTGCTGATACTGGTGATACCACAGCGATTACGCGTTTTAATGGACGCTCAAACATGATTTTCATACATGAACGGGTTATAGGGGCATAAATAAGATAAATGGAGGAGTGGAAACATGAATGCCCAAGGTGCGTGCTGTGCCTCATGGCTGCGGATTCGACGCCAGGAAACGGGAACTTGAATAGCAGCGTGAAGGCAGTGGCTCTGTCCTGGTCAGGAGCAATGCTGCGTCTCAGGGTAAAAGGTCCCTTGTGTTTTATACCCCACCCCCGCACGCAGGCCTTGGGCAGAAACATGTAGCTCCATTGGCTGCCAGCCACACAAAATGATTTGCTTTGTGTCGGGAGAGGGGCCCTGTCGTCGAGTCCCTCGGGAGTAAACAGCCCAGGGCCTCGGCGAGTGGAAAAGTGCCTTTGTGTCCGTACCCTCGACCAGATTGGCGTAAGAGATCCCTCTCCGTGCACCGTAACAGGACACGGACATTATTATCATGTGTTAAATTTCTTTCTGTGGACTCTTCCTGAGGCCTGAATGATTTATGGGCCAGCTGTAACCTATCTGCTGGGTGGTAGTTACCTCAGAATGACAGCCACCTGATTCCACGTTCCCGAATTCGCCGTGCCCCGAGGCGCTCTACGGACGACGCCCCGGCTCGACAGTAACGCTCGACATTGCTCCGGGCTCGGCAACGGTGGGCGAAACAACTACCTGTGAAATCAAAGTGCGGGGAGTAGCTGGGTGTAGCTACCTACTGCCTCGAAAATACATTACATTCTCATGCTCTTCTGAGGGGTTGCGTTTCCAGGAGCGTGCAGCACACAGCGGGTCGGTACGTCCGAGCTAAAATCGATATGTACTACACCATGCAGCGTGCCGTTTTTTAGGACTTTGAACTTCCAAGGATTTCTTTTTACCTTCATGTAAGCAGTCAGGGACAGTCGTGAAAAGTTTGTCATACCGCAAGAATACAGTTACATCACTGGAGTTCAAGCGCATATTATATTATGTTGTGTATTATATTACGTGATGATGTAATGCAGAATGAGGAAGATCTGTAAGCCCTGTTTCCTGACTGTGAGCTCAGGACAAGTTGCTGCACGCTGACATCCTCACCGCTTGGTGGGGGACGGGGGGCACGGCGTGGCGTGAAGGTTGCCATGTCTCCCGCGTGCCCCTGGTTAGGTGCGCAGCAACAGAAGCAGAGTTCTCTGCAGGTGGCACTTGGTTGAATAAAGTCTTGCTATTGACCTGCAACTGGTGATCAGCTCCCTTTAGTTAAAAGCAGTTGTAGGATCAAAGATAGTCATTGCTTCTCAGCTGTTATACAGCCTCTATTTTGCATGCTGTTCTTTATTATTACTTTAATATCAGAAAAATGTAAATGAAATTATAATTTTGCCCATTTATACAGCTTGAAATTTTCTCCAAAGCAGGGATTGGAAGCTGCTGGCTGATGTGGGCAAACAGCTCCAGGTGCCACAGGTCATTGCCGTTATTTCATTGCATCCAGACAGGGTGTATATTTGGAGTGCAAGCGGATTGTGTACTTCATAGAGTTAACAGTGCTATTCGAGAATGCTACTGGGGAGGCATACAAGTGGAAATTGTTGAAGTATGCAGATCTGGGGGCAGAGACAAGAGACCGTGGGTGGTGGGCTCATGCAAGACCAGTAGAGGTTGGTGTTAGGGAGTTTGTGGCTAAATCAGCAACATCATTGTTGGGGGAATTTAGTGTTAGAGGCCGTTCCTTAAGGGTGGCGGTGAAGGACCTGTCTGAGACTCCTGAGAAAGCGATTGATTGTGGCTGATAAGAGAACAGGGTAGTTGAGGTTACAGGTTGGACGGAGGTGGGTAGTGGTGGTAAAATCAGTGGCAGGTGACCAGTAATGGGAGGCAGCTAGTGGTAAGTAAGGACACGTGGCCTTGTTAATTAGGTTAGTTTAAGTTAGTGGAGTGGTGCATTTGCAATTTTTGTTGGCAGGTATGGAAGTATGGTACAACCTGGGATGGTTTGAGTTTGTGAAGGTGGTACATCTGAAGGTATGTATAGAGCTGTGGTTTAATTGGGATAGTTGAGTTTGTGGAGTTGCGGTATTTGTTGAGGGTGAAGGGCATCTAACATGTGTGTGGAGGGGGGTGGGTCTGAGATGCCAGATTGCACTGTTGAGCTTTCTGGAGGTGTCGTGGGCCTAATTCAACGAAACACCGACGAAGGGAGGCGCCCACATGACAACCTCAATGAAATAGCCATGTTGTTACCCTGTGGTTGTGTTGGTAAGGGAAGGAAGTTAAGCTACTTGGTCTTGAGTGATGGAGATGTATGTTGGCAATTCTGGATGTTTTTTTCTGTGGCCTCATGGTGAGGTCGGTTGGATTGGGTCCTTGTGTACAGCCATTGTAATATACGCATGGGGTGAAACATCTTGTCCTCTGTATCTTCGATGAATGTAACCTTCCGAGTCATTCCCAGTAGCATGCTAATATTTCAGTCCTCTATACCAGACCAGAGCCAGGCCCTGCTGACCCTGTATTTTGTGCATTTATGAACAATGTTAGGGGCATTAAAGGGTGACCACTTTTTCAGAACTCCAACTCCCAGAAGGCCTTAGGGTATGAAATACTACCAGAAATATTAAAGCCTATGAAATTGGCAGAAGCAAGGCCAGCTGATTCAGTGAGGGATACAGGAATTACGGGCAGGAAGCCGCTTTTTCGGTATGAATTAGAGGTCTGCGGAGCTCTAGTGGGTTCCTGAAGGGAGTATCCCTTTGTACATCCTCAGCAGGCTCCACTGTCAAGGTTTGACTTCTTTGCTTCTTGGCAGCAGCGTGGATTGGGGTTCCTGTAAGGGCTGCAGGGGAGGGGCAAAGGGAGGGGGTCCGCCGGCGACTCAGCCGTGCCGTGTTTTTGGCTCCATGGACCTGCATAGCTGCAGCTGGGAGATTTACGATTCTTCCCCCATCTAGCCGTTCCCTCCAGATGTGACCACACCTCAGGCCAGCAGGAGTTCATGTGCAATATCACATGTGAATCTTGTGAAGCCTTTCCAGTTTTAAAGAAATTATTAGCAGTATTGTTATACATACATTTTTTGCTCCAAGCCCATTTTCGGGTCTCTGCTCTTTGTAAAGCTACTTACATAGCCAGCTTCCTGAGGGATAGAGCCAGGCAGCCAATGCCTGAGGTGCGAATACATCGCCGGAGAACGGCATGTTCGAATTCAGCGGCTCGGCTTTCGTTGCCGAAACAGGACCCGGGACACGCCTTGACACTGACACCAAGATGCAGCTATTTAATTGCCGTCCGCAGCTGTTTCTTGTTCATTCTGAAAACCCTTTTTTTTTTTTTTTTTTTGCTGGACTACATCAGTGTCCTTCACGCTTCACCTTAATTTTTGATATCGCTGAGATCACTGCGATGCAACTGGAGTTCCAGGAATGAGTCCCTCTCCTTGTCCACCCTTCACCCTCCCGTTCCAGGCGTGCAAACGCCGCATTGTCCGAGCGTTCGTTTCTATGTTGAAGGTGAATAGCTCTGCGTGCTTGTGCTGTCTGACACGCGAGGCTCTCGGTGGACCACATGGGACTGATAGCTCACGGAGCATCCTGCATGATGACACTCAAATTTGATAAGGTCACCTTGAAATAGCATCCTTCTGTACTTCCACTGTGGAAAACACCGTATGAAGTAACCATATTTGCTTCTAATTATATTACCCTGCAAATCAACTCTAGCATTTGGTATTTTCACATGCAAAGCACTATATACCACACCACTCCAAATATTTTAAATTTCACTCATGATTTGAATATAATGAATATGTTTTGTTAGTACAAGATACGTATGGGACTAGCGGTTCTGAAAATGTGTGTGTGTGTGTGTGTAGTACAAGATATCTCTGCAATGATGTAAATGTAAAGACTAAAAAAAAAAAAAAAGATATTGACTGCGCTAATGTTGCTGTTTAAATTTATCCCACTTTTTTGCATATATCTTATAAATTTTCTGTAATCTTTCTTTTTTGCATTTATAATTGTAAATGCTCTCAGAAACCTTACTGAAAAACAGTTATCGTTTTTTTTTCTTTTTTTCTTTCTTTTTTTTTTTTCTTTTTTGCTGTCCTCGAGGGATCAACCCCCTGGGGTGAGAAACGTTTCCAAGGGCGACCGCCTCTGTGGTAACCGAGTAAATTCGGGACAACGGAGCGGCGACGAAACGCCTCTCCCGCACGGCGATTGGTCCGCACCCTTTCCTCCGAGCCGTTCCTGATCTCCGATTGGACAGTTTGCCTGCCTGTCAATCTTTCACCAGCGGACACCTTTCTAAATTCCTGAGAGCCCGGGAAGGTGGGCGCACTAGTGAGCGGCCAGGTGAGGCGCACCGAGGTGGGACATTTTTCAGGTAAGTCCCGTATTATGATTATCATTATTTCTATTATTTTTATACGACGTCTTTGAAAGCAATTAAAACAAATGACTGCTTTACTTTGTGTATTCTGATTTCTATACGATGCTGGCTTCCATGCTGCATGCATTCTTTGTCGAGCTTATATGGCTTAATTCTGAGCCACACCTCATAAATTAAAAGAAAACATTTATATAAAACCTTTTAACTCAGAATCCAATAATGCACTATGTAAACATTCCTAGATAAATCTTTAAAACATTATTTTACACATGCTACGCAGACATAGGTGGTTAAAGTGATTTATGGGCAGTGTGGGGTTTTTTATTTTCCACTTGCCCAGTTTTACTGGGTTCTGTACAAGAAAGTTGCACATTCCTGGACTTTTTAAAAGTGATGCAGGATATCTGTCAATAATGAGCAAAATAAAATGCTGAAAAGTGGAAATATGGGGGGGGGGGGGGGGCAAAAACTGTATGTTGGCACACAGGTTAAAAAATATTACTTCCTGTCATACTTTAAAAGTGATAAATCATTCCCATGTTAATGAAACTGCGCAGAAAGCAGGTTCCAGTATCCTGGCAGTTTGTCTTGTGGCATCAAGCTATGGGCGACATTCTGGTGGGAATGTGACTGCGAGATGTATAAATATCATTTCCCTCTCTCATGTGAGCCCCTCGATGGGTTTCCACACCATTTCAACATGTGGAAATGCTTAAGCTGTTTCCATTACATTTTTTCTGGCTGTATGTAGTTTAAATGATCAACACAGGAAAAAAGTTCTGGGAAAGAGGAACAATTTCTGTTGCTGATAATATGTTCATGTAGTGTTTTGAGTTGAGCTGAGGTTTCGGTGCACGTCCGTGGGGAGGAGACCTGCTCCCGTTGCAGCACTGTCCACCATGGAGACTGAGCGTGATGCTCCTCGTGACCCAACTTCCCGTTTGGTTGGCAAGCAGAGAGACTGGGCGTGCTCCTTTTCACGCGAGCAGGAAACCCTCGACCACACTCTGAGCAGGTGATGACAAAAGACATAGCTCATATGACTCCTTCTTCTTGTTACAGGTGACCCTGTTGACTGAACTCGGGGAGCGAGGGATGGAGTTGCTGGGATCAACCATGACGGCAACGTATGCTCGGCCTAAAACCAGCAGCTTCCTACCTGCCATCTCCACCATGGCATCCAGCTACAAAGATCACCAGCCGACCTTAGCCCTGACCCTGAACAGCAGCCAACCTTGGAGGACCAACACCTATTACAGGACCTTGGGTGTGATGCCCACGTTGGCCTCCATCCGGAGAGCTGCCTCGGACCTGGTGCGGGCCCAGACCGCGCACTACCCAACCAATCAGACAGCGCTCTCCACTC
Organism: Scleropages formosus; assembly: GCF_900964775.1. Lineage (NCBI taxonomy): Eukaryota > Metazoa > Chordata > Actinopteri > Osteoglossiformes > Osteoglossidae > Scleropages > Scleropages formosus. Next base: position 4,338,194 of record NC_041806.1, read on the forward strand.
GCTACTCCCCAGAGGACTGGCACAAGTCCAACCAGAGCAAGTACCGTGAGTCGGAGGCGTCCCGCAACAGCGCCGAGCGTCTGCGGTGGGACACGGTGCGGCTCATCCAGGACAAGGAGCAGCTTACCCGACGCACCCAGGAGACCAGCAGCAGGAACTTGAGCGAGCGCATTAGCGACATTGCCTTCTGGCGCTCGGAGCTGAACCATGAAATTGAGAGCATGGTGACGGAGACCGCCGCCCTCAATGAGTCGAAGAGGAGGCTGGAGCGAGCGCTGGCAGAAACCGAGGGGCCTCTGCAGGTGCACGGGAGAGACGACATGGGTGGTCCAGGCCTAGGGGTTCAAGCAGTGAGGGAGGGGGGTGAACTTAGAGGGTCCCAGCGACCTGTGGTATCAGATCACGGTATCTGTAGCTTTTCTTGTGAGTCAGTACCTTCTCAAACGTCTTGTCTCAAGTGTTGCTTCTTCAGCTCTCCTTCTGCTTACTTAGTTTTAGCAGCATCTGTTCCACACGGTGCTTGAGTGAAATCCCCCCTCTCTACATATTACATGTCCCACTTAAGTAAGAGTCAATGCCATATCTGTGCAGCTGAAGATCTGGTAACAGGATAGAATGACAATAGGATCAGGTGACAAAATGTTTAGAAACACTGCTAAGCAGTTATTGTCACGGAATCCTAGTTGTACAGTCATAACGACCTACAACGTAGATACATAGATAGCTGGATGGTCTGTTATATCTCCATGCAGCTCTCTAAGGTCATTGTTTTTTCCTTAGAAAGGGACTGACTCATTCCGGTATCTTCCTGCCACAGGTTGCTCGGGAATGCCTGTACCACAGGGAGAAGAGGATGTCCATCGATCTTGTTCATGATAACGTGGAAAAAGACCTCCTCAAGGTTAGATATGCTGACCTCGAGTCCAGTGTGCGTGAGGCTTGTGCTCTCACGGGCAGCTCTAGGATTTACAGTTTTTTTGGTCTTTCCAGGAAGTGGAGGTCATCAGATCATGTCAGGAAAGAATGAGGCGGCACTTAGACAGAGCCATCGCTCAGCTGGCGTGAGTCAGCGTGCCACAGAGCGACACCCAATGAGTAACCCTTGGTCTATGTGGCTAAGTTGATTCATATGGATGCCAATGACCAAATTAACTCGTCACCAGAGGGTGAGGATGGGTTGAGTCTCATACATTTCCTTTGACCTGGTCAGGTCCAACAGAGCCATCCAGCATGATCTGGAGAAGGATGTGAGCGACAAGGTGACTGCTCACAGAATCGACAGTCGATGCCACCAGCTCAGGAACACGTCGGATGGGATTGGTTTCTACAGGGGGATTGATCGTCTGGACCCCTCGTGAGTTTTGGTCTCAACCCTGGCAGAAAGTGGCTCAGGTGATGAGATGAAATTCAAGCTTTTGAACCTTGAGGAGACAGAGGCAAGAAGAAAGCAAATACAGTGGGTGACACCTGACTGTATTGCAAAGGACTTAGATATTATACAAAAATATTATATATATGTATATAGCCATAACTACTGTCTTACTACTACTGTTATTTTTTTTTTGGTCATTTTTCTTTGTTTTTCTTCCACATTGTTCACTGTTACTGATATTTATAATGGACAATGATGTATGTTGATGGGTGAAATGACCCCACCAAGTTCTCTTTGGTGTCCAGTCTCTCTCTCCCAGACTCATGGTCCAACTTCACAGACAACAACATCCTGCGGTCCCTGAGTGAACGTGCGTCTTCGCACAAGCTCCGAGACGAGATCGAAATCCTGCTGAACTCCACCTCTGCTGACATGTGGAGCCAGTTCAACACTGTCAACGTGGCGTTCACCAAACGCATCTCCGAGACTGTTGACGCAAAGAACAACATGCAGACGCACCTGGCAAAGGTGATATTCCAGTGGAGGTGGAATCCACTGTGTTCTGCTTCACTTTAAACCGGCAGTCATTACTTTTTGCTGCCCTTATTCCCCTTGTTAGTCTTTAAGTGCAAGGAGGGATTCAGCACCTGTGAGGGACAGAGGGAGCTCATTCTACCACACTAGGGCTAAAATTAAGACTCTGCAAACTTTAGATTTTGGACTCCTTGTGAGAGGCTAAAGGTGGAGCAGCATAGTACTTTTGCTGGGGTCTAGGGAGCAGTCACGTTCTGTAGGTATTAGGGTCAGATCCTTTGCTTATCTTGTAGCCTGTAGAATATTTTACATTATGTGTAATGTAGTGTACATTTATTGAATTAGCAGAAGGTTTCCTCCAAAGTGTAGAACTCAGAGTGGATGGAAAATGTTTTTTTTTCCCCATGTCCAACAATGACACTGCGGTACAAACAACTTCCCTTGATGGTGATCGGTTTAACTGCGGTCAAGAGTTCCACCTTGAGTGAAACAAGGTATAGAGTCAAGCGAGTACTCATACAACAGCATGGGAGTTGGCTGGTCTGCAATCCTGCATGTAAAATCTGCTCACATAGTGGGTTGGAAGTGATACAGGGAATAAACGCAATTGTAGAACCATAATTGTGTAAGGCAAGAAACACGCCTGTCACAAACCGAATTTGCCATTAAGTAGGCCCTCTTGCAGCTGGTGAAAGGTGGCCAGAAATAGACCGCGCTTTCGTTCCGCCAGCTTACACGTGGAGCACACTAACCCCTTGTCTGAGGCTAATTGGAAGCGGCGGATCGTATCGAGTTCGCTCTTATGCGGAGCACGCCGTTCCTAATAAAAATCGCTTCAAGATGCTGTGAGAGATGTTGATTTGGAGGACAAGGAAAGTCAAACACGGTTTGAGTTTCTCCTCTCAGCACTGAGCATTTGCTCTGCAAACGGAAGAGCCCCACAGCGAATGGTCGTTTCACACCGTTGGTGTCAACATAGCTTTCGGGCGCCCACGCAATAAATAAATATAAATGGTCCAGATAACTTGAATGCCTTTGCTTTAAAAAACTGCATGGGACCCGCCCCCCCCCAAGGCTGGCAAACAATCTTTTATTTCGTTCTTAGTTTCAGTAGAAATAGAGGAAGAGACACAATGCGTGGTGTTTATGCGTAACGCCTAATGGAAGTGTGTGTGTCCGAGTGCTCCCGTGTGTATGTTAAATAAATAAATGTAATGTGAATATTGAGAAAAAAAGGCACTCGAAGTGACGAAACGGAGCAAAGTCCCTTGAGATGATACAACGCAGCTGTCACAGTACCGCAACTACCTTAAGAAAGCAACACCTCCATTGAGTCCCTGTCCAGCCAAGTAGAGTTCAAATCCATCTTTTAAAAAGAGCCTGAATTATGGTTAACTGGTTGCGTCTGGTGCGCGATTACCCTTAATGAATTCTCGGCAAAGTGCATCTATGAGATAGCTGTGATTTCGGCACTCCTAGGATCGCTTTACCCAAGATATTACTTTACAGTTGCTAAACTCTGAGATGGCACGTCATCAGTGCAAAGTAGTTATCTTACATCGCTATCCTCTGGGTTACAGATGGATCAGCTGCTATTTAATGTCCCACTGGAATGTTAGGACAGAAACATAACCTTGCTATATTACATTCTTTTTTTGTTTTCATAACCAATGCCCTCATTCAGAACAACCTGCAATTACTTAGTTCCTTCAAACTGCATATTTACCGTGCTAATTTATGTTTTTCATTGTTCTTAAAGGTAAACAAAAGTGATTCAACCCCGTCGATCACTAAAATACCCACCAGCCACCACTTGCTCTATTTGCAAGATGCTTATTTTTGGCTTTACCCAAATATTTTTGCAGAATTTGTCTTAATGATGCTTGTCGCATGCCATTCTGTATTTTGGAACTTTTCCATGTTAAATATTAAGATGCAACATGTTGGGAAAGGTGCTTTGCAAAAGAAAAATGGGGTTAGAAATACCCCAGCAGTCCCACTGTGAGCAAAAAGCCCCCTACCCCCTTCTCCTCACGGTGCCACCGAGAACCTTGGAGAACCTTGTGCTCCATGCCCTCCATTCTCAATACTTAGACCCTCCAGGAGATCTTCCAAACGGAGACGCTGATTGAGGCACTGAAGAAGGCCATTCGGGAAAAGGAGAGTCCGCTCAAAGTGGCCCAGACCAGGCTGGAGGAGCGGACGCGCAGGCCTAACGTGGAGCTGTGCCGTGACAACCCCCACCACAGGTAGGATCCTTCGAGAGCTTCTGTGGGCACCTTCAACATTGCCGGAAGACTCACACGCTCACTCACTGTCATAAACCACTTATCCAAGTCAAGGTCGCAATGGTTCAGAACCTATCTTGGAAGCACATGGTGCTAGACTAGGAGGGGTACACCCTAGATGTACGCCAGTCTATCGTGGGGTAACCTTACCAGAAGAGTGACGACTCAATATTTTTTGATGATATTTGTGTATATATAGCAGGAGCACTGAAACTGGCGTTTTGCTTCTTTCACCTGTTTGTGAAATGCTCGATTCTCACGCTCTTTTCGTTATTCCGGTTTGCGACTGCGTCATGAACGCGCTTCGACACTCAGCTGTTATTATTGTTGCGATAAGTAATTGCTATTGCTTCAGCTAAACTGTGAGAATGTTATTCTGCACCGTAGCCTACAGGCTAGACAGGATGTATCATGTGCCGTGGCTGGGCTGGGATGTCCTTTCGTACTGAGGCGACATTGTTTTATGTTTTTGTCACGTCGGATAAGAGCAATTTTGTTGGTTTGAAAAGCTGTTCCGTTTCGGTGGTGACACTCGGGTCAAAGGTGTGACAGATGTGTCCACAAGGCTTTAAAGGGGGTCTTTAAAGACCTTTGATGGCAACACATGTCCATCTTTGACATCTCTCCTGGCAGGCTCGTGAGCGAGGTGAGGGAGATCGAGGACACTGTCGCCCAGCTGAGGGAGAGGCTGCAAGTGGCTGAGGGCACCCTTCAGTCGCTGGTCAAGACCAAGGCAGCACTGGAACATGACTTGTCCATCAAGGCCAACTCGCTGTTCCTGGACCAGGAGAAGTGCATGGGCATGAGAAAGACCTTCCCCAGCTCCCCACGCCTGCTCGGCTACACGTAAAGATTGGAGAGCATCTGCTGGACCACAAATAGGGTGGGAGGAGCATCACTGGGCTACACCCTGAGGGTGGGGCATCTGGGGGTTTCAGATGAAGTGAGACAACCGCTTGAATGAGAATACATAGAGTGGAAATCTTGTTGAATATGCATGAAGTGGGCATGGACTGAGAGGAAAAACTGACTGATATGCAGTAGGAGCTCCTGGGAAATAGTGCCCAACGGTACAGGTACCAGGAGGACCCCGTGGACTCACTTCCCCACCTATGTGTAAAGTAATTGGTTGAAGCACCCTAATTATGTGCATATTTATTTAAAAAATCATGGCAGCTTTTAAAAGACACCATCTCAATGTACATGTCCATATATTCAAAAAGCACAGATAACTCAGTGAATAACTGAAAAATTCTCCACTGTGCACAACTAGGGGGGTTTTTAAAGGCCATTTCCAAGGCACATAATCATTATTATTGTTTTGTTGCTCACTCGACACTAAGACAGAGGCTAGTATGTAAACTAAGCATTCTGCCCTTTCTATATGAATGCAAGAAATGTGGATCTGATTACTTTGGCTGTACAAACACACAATGCAGCCAAGTAATTGCAGACACACCAAATCCTCTCCCTGAGTTTGTTTATTGGAGCCATCAGTGGTACCCTTTAAATTTCCCTTTTACATATCTGGGGGAGGGGCGGCAGTATACGCAGGCTACTTGAGCTCTTCTGTAGAACTAGAGCTTGACTGTTTGAATGGTTAACGACTTGGGTAAAGGTCCCTACTCCAGAAGGTTAATGAGTGATCTCCAGCTCATCGGTCTCCGTTGACATTCGCGAAGACCTATCTCTTGAAAAACCCTCATTCCAGCAAATCCCTGTGGAGACAGTTGAAAAAAATTGACAAAACAAATTGTTTGTCCAGTGCTGGTTGCAAAACGAGGACAAAGCATGATTTCTCAGCTGTCGCAATCTCAGAGGGATGCAGAGGCTCTTCTTGAGCTTTCTTGGAAGAGGATGGAAATGGTCCAGTAACCCCAAAAGGGCAAAGGTCATTCATTAGATGCAGATTAAAGTTTGATCAACTCATTCTGTTGAGAAGAGCTGAGGCTGAACTGTCAACAAACACTACTGGTTAACTGATCTGGGGCCTGTTCTGGGAATGCAAAGAGTGCTCATGATGGGATGCTATTCCACTGCTCCCATTTGTACACCCACACGCGGTTTCACCGTGTCACACGGTGGACAAGTTCCTATCAACAGTTCATCTGGACAGCGCGTCAGTGGACGGTGGAAGGAAACCCACCCTGACATGTAGGGATGTGGAAACTTCAGACCGATCTGGTTCTGGACTTTGACCCACAACCGTATGACACTGAGCCATAAGGGCTCCGCACAAAGTATATTTTCTTGTAATTCTAACAAAACAAACCTGGATGTGTCCTCGGTAGACGTGCTAAAAAAATCGAGGTACCGTATTGGCTCGAAAGAGTGCACGTTGTCTACTGCGATAACTGGAAATGTGTTTTCTTTGGTTTGATTAAGACTGGTGAAGTGTTAGTGTTGGTCCGAGCTCTCCGCGGTATCGTCCCAGATACAGTGGGGTCCATCCTCTGGACTGTGGGCTTCTGTTTGCTTTTGATAGGACTGACTCAATCTTGGGTCCTTCGAACCGAAGAATTCATCTTGGGACAAAAAGGCTTCAGTGGTCACACAAACAGAAAGTAGAAGGAGATATCCCAGGAGAAGGTCAACATCGAGTCCAAACGAAGATCAGCTTGTCTTGCGCACTTAAGGCCCAAGTCCCAAGTCTGATCGACCTGTTTGTGGATCTGGCCAACGACGCCGTTTTCCCTTCACACAAGTATGTGCAAGTCACATGCTGAGAGTCTTTCCTTCCGCAAGATGAGAACCCCGTAAATGTCTTAATTGACGGGTAAACAGGTTAGATGATAGTGTATTGCACCTGTGTCCGACCTTACGAAAAACTCACTCTTTGCACTTGTCAAATGTGCTTTTTATATTCTTTGCTGTGGTCAGAAGCATCTGCACACGAATGAATCAATAAAGCAGTTAATATTGAAGCAGGTGACGACTGCATATTGAAGGCTGGTAAAGCTGAAGGGGTGGGAATCAAGAGGCCCTGTGCTCGTGAAACTTCTGGTGGGTCTAGAACATTTTATTGCTGCTGTTATTTCCTGGGGGATGTGGTGGTGCAGCAGGCTTGGCTGGGTCCTGCTCTCTGGTGGATCTGGGGTTTGAGTCCCGCTTGGGGTGCCTTGTGATGGACTGGCATCCTGTCCTGGGTGTGTCCCCTCCCCCTCCGCCCTGTGTCGCCGGGTTCAGCTCCGGCTCGTCGGGACCAGTGACCTCAGCCTGTGTGTTGTTATTCCCTGCAAGATATGGTCACTTTGAAGAGACCCTGTGTACTTATTGCATTGACTGAAGACCTGTGATTAGAACCCCCGCAAGTCGTCTTCACGGCGGTGTCCCTTTCTTCTACCATGATGGCACTTAGCATCCTGGTTTCGCAGATGTTTCCTCAGAAGCCACCCTATCAGCATAACTCATAATGGCAATGTAAGTGGTCACACTCGCAGAAGACCACAGCAAATTTTACTGTCTGTTTTCATTTAGTTGATGCGTTTCTCCAAAGCCGCTTTTAATTTTCCGTGTGTTTGCTGTGCTACGTACAGTGATTTACTCATTTATACAGCTGGATAATTTTTACTGTATTACTTCAGGGTCAACGGTACGACAGCAAGAGGTGGGATTCAACCCCACTGGTGTCTCACCACAGTGCCACCCGCAGCACCAAGAGCTTCCTCACTAGGCCTTAGCACACCTGAAGTAAGATGTACTGTGATGTAAAACGTAACTGTACACCACAGAGCCTCCTCTCTTGGAAGTGTGTGCAGGCCAGCGGTCGTCTTAATGCAATTTAAGTTGATTTTTATCTGCTCAAACTGGAAAATGCCAAAGCCCAGGGTTGTACCTTCAAGACCTAGAGGAGGTCTTCGCTCGAGACTGCTGTCGTCATTCCAGAGGACTCAGCACCTCACCACATGTCAGGCTGCCGAGTCGCCTGAGTTCCGGTTGTTTGCTTCTGGTTTTGTAAGAATCTCCCAGCTGCGAATGGTGCCTTAACCATCTTTAAGAATGGCATAAAGGAGCGTGCGGAGTTGTAGGCCTAAGTGAACGTGGATTGACCTCCTCAGGGTGGAGCTGGTGATGCAAGGCGTGTTGTGTGTGTGTGTGTGTGTGTGTGCGCGCTGTTTCTCCCAGCTTTTCCAGCACACTGGGCCAGGACACAGAACACTTTGTTTCCCCACTCCGCTTCCAGCGGCCCACAGGGGTGTCTCGTCGTCAAGGAATTCCTGCCAGATAACCTCCGATCTGCCGCGCCTGATACGGCGTCGCACACCCGCACTCCTGTCCGCATACCAAAATGTTTGCTTAAAACGGCAACGTTTGCCCAAGACGATCGGGCAAGACCAACTATCGGCAGCTTCCCCTTCCGTTCCGCTGCGTCGCGAGCTTCGAAGAGTGACATCAACAGCGCAGCTGACTCTTCTCCGCGTGGGCTCCCTCGGCATCAGCTGACCGGGGCTCATGGGGTGTCTATATGTGCTGCATCGTCAGCCCAACTTTGTGCCCATGTGTCTTTTTCAAGAGCAAAGTTCAGCCTGTCCCGTCTGAGGCTGACAGAGGTGGAGGGTCTACGCCCCCTAACCCCCTAACTCAGCTGAAGCACATTCCTGGCCTGGCTGTTCAAGAGACAGGCTTTGCATTGTTTCCCCCCCATCATGGGACACTTCTTTCACCACCTGGTAATCAGACTTACCGCAGGACACACAGCGGCTGAGACATTTCTCCCCGTCTCCCCCTTTTTCTCCTTGTTAACAAACCTGTACTGGAAACCTGTGGCACATCCCACTCGGTGGGCAGCAGGCGGCGTGGTGGTTCGAGCCGTCCAGCGTACGGATGGGTAAATCACTGTAAGTAGGTGAGTACGCAGACCTCGCGCTGTAAGTCACGTCGGCCAAAAGTGTCACATATACGAAGACATAATTAGGAAGAAATTCCACGTTTACTGCATTCCACAACACCATTGATTGTAAGACGCGCCCTGGATTTGGAGATTTTTTTTTTTTTTTTTTTTTTTTTTTAAAAGAAAAATTAAAAATACCAGCACCACAGGAAACGTATGAAGCAAACCGCAAAATTTCAATGAACAATTAATGATTTTTTTCTCCAGGCTTTGTATTACAGAAAACTGAAATTTTCTATATAACAACTGAGATGGGGGGGGGGTGTGCGGTGGGTTGGACTGGGTCCTAATCTCCGGGGGGTCTGGGGTTCAAGTCCCGCTTGGGGTGCCTTGCGACGGACTGGCGTCCCGTCCTGGGTGTGTCCCCTCCCCCTGTGCTGCCGGCTTAGGCTCCGGCTCCCCGCGACCCCGTATGGGAGGAGCGCTTCAGATAATGTAATGTACAACTGAGACGCGTAAAGATCACGAGACAAAAAATGTCTTAATTCATTTATTAATATATTTATGAAACTGGGCGATGCAGGCGATGCAGACGATGCCGACGACCTGCTCCTCCTCCTCCGATCTCCTTATAGATTTCCTAGGTTTTTGGATCTTTGAGGGCAGGTGAAGTTTTCCGGAAATGTACCTCGTACCGCGATTGTCTTTTTCAGGGAAAACGCTGATGGAACATAACAGTCGACATTTTGCTTCGGAAGAGAGCGATGCAGTATTAAGAGTTTTCCCTTTCAGACTGCCATCAGCCCCTGTACTACGGTAAGAGTTCCTCTTGGCAGCGCTTCAAATTATATGAAGAAGCAGTTCTCGCTTTACAAGCGTGCTGCCTCGTGGAGCCCCGACTCGGAGAATCCCATGAGCCGTGGTAATGGCCACTTACTGAAGCTGTAAAAACAGACAGGGCTCCTCTTGCAAGGACCCCTAATGCTCCGCATCCTCCGCACGAAGCCTTTTATACCTTCGCTACGTAACCAAAGAACAGCGATCGCTCGTATGCTGCTTTGCCCGAGATGAGGAGGCTTTCTGCAGCAGGGTACGTTTCGGGGTCGGGGGGCTGGATGGACCGCCATCTTCCACGCTGAGCGCGGACCCTCTGAGGCCTTCGCGGACTCGCCGAGGCGTCTTAGCGAAGATCTCTTTAAAAACTGACGCGGATTGCGGCGCAAGCGGCGGCTGCGTTCGTTCGGCTCGACGCCGTGCGTCTCGGTCCGTTTCGGGAAGGCGGCCGAGGCAGATCCCGCCCGGACCCCGGGATGCGAACCTTGAGCTTTCTTCGAACCCCGCACCCCCTCGTGCCCCCGACCTAACAACCCCAGCGGGCACTCGTAACACAGCAAACAAGCAAGGCGGTCAAACAAAGGCCTGTCAGTGCTGACGTGCCGGTGGGCGGTTTGCTCTCCGGCCAAGTGTTAATCGCCATGGGAACCAGCCGCAGTGGCGCGTGACCCTTCCCCGAACTGAGGAATGTGTTTTAAATGGACTCATCATCGTTATTTAATTGTCACTGGGTATTACAGTGAAATGAAACTCCTCGCTTCCTTCCTGGGGCAATTCCTGACAGACCCTCCTCCTCTGTTGCATATATGCTCTTAGTTATTTGTCCAAAGCGGGGGGGCGCGGGTCCTGCTATCCAGTGGGTCTGGGGTTCGAGTCCCGCTTGGGGTGCCTTGCGACGGACTGGCGTCCCGTCCTGGGTGTGTCCCCTCCCCCTACAGCCTTGCGCCCTATGTTGCCAGGTTAAGCTCTGGTTCGCCACGACCCCACTTGAGACTAGCGGTTTCAGACAGTGTGTGTGTGTGTGTGTGTGTGTGTGTGTGTGTGTTTACCATGTACTCATTTAGCTGATGCTTTTCTTTCTAGTTACGTAAAGTGATCATTTACTAGTATTTCGCTGATGCTTTTCGACCACGTTGACTTCCTTCGGTCAGACATCCATTTATACGGCCGAGCAATACAACGCGCGCGCGACGGGCGATTTGGAGGTACCAGTCGACCCGAGACACGCGTGGGAGGAAATGGGAGGAAACCCACGCGAACACGGGGAGAACACGCAAGCTCCACGCGTACCGAGCGCTCTAATTCGTTCCTTCACTCCGTCGTCAATTATGCGCGTTACATCTGTAACTTTATACCATATTCGGTAATCTTATTCAACTTTACATCCTTGTTCAGTGCTCCGCGTCACTCTGGTGAGAAGAGCGCTCTATGGAAATGAATCGAAGTTGAGAAAGAGTCGAACGCACGACCGAATGCGCGGCCCTCGCCGGTAACCTCCCGCGTGGCTCATTCATTGCGTTGGATACACCTGTATCCTGCGATCGGAACCTCCGGGCCACCCTAGGCCTCAACCTCACAGCATCGTGGTTCGCGGCGACTAATCGTGAGGCACGTGGCCCGCGTGACGGATGCGATCCGATCCGGTCGGCAGCGAGTCGGGAACCCTGGGCGGCACGGAGGTTGCGGGGGCTCGGCGGTGTTCTAAACATAGCTGGCTGGCTTCCCCCTTGCTGACTCACAGCGTGGGATTAATGGAGGATTTGGTTCTGCTTTTCGACGCATTTATTTACAAAAGCGGTCTCCGGGGAAACGGCAGGAAACGCAAGCCACTCGTGAAAGGGGGCCGAGGGAGACGGGCTGCGATGTCCGGGCGGGGCGGTACGATGAAGACGCCGGTGTTTCCGCTCGTTCTTCGCGAAGCATCGACAGCGAGTCCGGCGCGTCACAAAGGGCTTCGTAAACGGCCGTCGGAAAAGGTCCGAAAATAGACGCTCACGATTTTCACGCACTTCCTGTATCGTGATCTCGCACTCGTTCATAAAGCTCTCGCTTTTCCCCAACTCGCTTGCAGCGTTTTGCTGTCAGCGACCGTTTAGCCACTTACACACCTGGGTAATTCTTACTGCAGCAGTTCAGGGTAAGAACCAGCAGGAGCGGGGGGGATTTGAACCCAAGTCCAACAGCAGATGTCCTAACCACTGCTCCATCTGCTGACCTGGACCCATAGAAATATAAAAGATATTCGTAACCAAACCCTCAGAAGCGTTTTGCTGTTATTTCCATTTAAAGTTTTACTAGTGGACAGGAGTGTGTGCAGGGGAGCTGCTCAGAACTCGGTGTAAGCACAGTCAGTGGGTGACGCGGAGGCTCCATGCGAGACGTTTTCAGTTACACTGAGCGGCAGTGTGTGTCTGTGTGTGTGTGTGTGTGTGTGTGTGTGTGTGTGTGGGGGGGGGGGGGGGCGTCAGATGTGATTAAAGTGTGATGACAAGCTCTTAGCAGCACGCCTGTATGCTTTGGCACGATCCGACCGAAAGGTGCCCAAAGCTTCTGGCTCTCTCTCTCTGAAACACACACACACACACATCTCTGTTCTGTTTGGCGCCCCAAACACCCCCAGCCCATCCATCAGTCATCCACAGGCCGAGTGACCCCCATCACCACCCAACCACCATCCATCAGCGTGAGCCGGGAAAGGGCGCTGTCGCTTTAAATCCCGGGCAGGGCGACAGACCAGGCGATAGGGACACATCTGGGCAGTGTGAGCGAGGGGGGCGGAGGGGTGTGTTCACCGCATGGAGGGGGTCGGCCTTTGGCCTAAGCTGATAGGACGGACCCTGAGCGGTGCGCCACACACCATCGTCGTGGACGTCGGGGCAAAACTCGCGCAGAACACAGGCGCCCAGAGCTCCTCTCCTCCATCACCGAGCCCTCGTGCGAAGAGCCCAGCATCAAGCGCTCATCCCCCATCCAGGAGGAAACCTGTGAGTGCCCCTGCCATCTTTCACTTCTGTTTTTACCCGGAATGACTCACGTGTCGTACAGTTCCGCTAACGCACGCTGTTTCACTGCTGTCACTAGGTCTAGGGTTCAGCAGCAGATGCTGTTGTACCAGTATGAGTTGGGGTCCTTGCTCACGCGTCTTTCCTGCTCAGACCACTGCTGAACATCTCGAAAACTACTCAAAACGCGTTCTTCACGTTACAGATGTGCTGAGATGTCAGTTTTTGGTCTACGCAAACAAGATGTACGTTTTGTCAGCGTTATCAGTATTTAATTTGCATTTTTGGTCTCGCACGCTCTCCGTGAGCTTGCGTTGGCTTATTCCAGGTGCTCTGGTTTCCTCCCACAGTCCAAAGAAGTGCATTTCAGGTGAATTGGTAACTCCACATTACCTGTAGTGAGTGCGAGTGAGCGAGTGTGTGCGATTGCTCTGGGACGGACTGGCTATGTTTCTAGGATAGGCTCCGGACCATCGTGACCCTACACTGGAAACATGGTTATTTATGATGGATGGATGGAAGGACGGACAGACGGATGACGACTGTATCATTCAGACAAGGTTATGGCAACAAGATGGCAACAAGGAGCTTTAAAATAATTATTTAAAATTACGTGCTTTATTCAACTCAGCCTAATTTTAATATTGCTATCAACAAATATTGTGACCTCCTTCCTTCAGTACTGTCTTTTACAGTCACTGCAAAGGGAACGAACTTATTTATATGTTATACGTCACATGACACTTTTCACTTGGTTAAGGGCCGCATCCCCTGGGAGGATAAAAGTACGCAAGAGTTAACTTTTAAAAAAAAAAAAAAAAAAAAACATAAACATTATAGGTGAATTATAGTTTGGAGGGACTTGAACCCCCAGGCACTGCAGAGTACAGAGTGGTACAGAGTGAGAGTGGAGAGAACCTCTCACTAGTCCTTCTTCATTGCTTCTTAAAGTGGTTTCTTACCACATTATTTCTTACCTTACTGCTGCTCGTATGCAAAGCAGCTGGAGCGCCTTACCGTTTTCACACTCGTACCGTAGGTCAATCGTTCATACTCCGTTATGACACCTCTATCCAAATCTACTGCAGTGTTAGGTGCGCACACTAAGCACTCAGGAGACCAAGGTTCGAATCCCACCTCCTTTTGCAGTTGCCCTGAAATGATGCGGTAAAAATTACCCGGAAATCAGAGTAAGTAGCTTAACGCTGTAAGTCGCTTCGGAGGAATGTGGCGGATGAACGAATAAACGTGAACGTAACCTGTTTTTGACAGGAGGGAGCACTTGTGGGATGTCAGCCCTGGGATTAGACTGGTTCAGCAGAGGGTTAAGAGAAGATCCTGTAACCTTCAGGCGCTGAATTTGACGAGGAGTTGGTTGTACAAGGTCGCCTATGTTCACCGAAACCGCAATCTGCGGGGTCGGTGGGGGTTGGGGGTGACCGACCGCACCTGCTCCCCGCCCCACCCAGGCGTAAGGCGAGACAGGCCGACGGAATTAATTTAACGCTCTCGTGCGGCAGCGCCCCCACCCCACCTCGCCCCCGCCCCGCGGCTGGGGGGCTTTCGCAAACATTGGCATATAAGGGGCTTCGGTGGCCCCGCGGCCCCTTATTTGCAGTCGTCGCCACCCTCCCCTTCAGCAGCAGCCCTCCCGTTGGCCCCTTTACAGGAGACATCGTACTGCAGTATGTGGTACGTAGCGTGTTTAGCGTGTGCTATGTGGCGGGCAGCGGCTCTGAGATCCACGGTGCTCCGGGATCCCTCCCCTCGCCCACACCGACCGCTGTGACGCTCCTGAAAAGGTGCGTTGGGGGTCACAGCGGATTGGTGTGTAGGGTGAGCGCTAGCGTTTACTGTAGTAACCAGCGTGTTTAAGGTAACGAGGTCGGCGAAAATCTGTGCCGATCCTTCACTTGCCGTGCTGCCTACTCTGCACGCGCTTCAAAGTTGCCCAGGGTTCGAGGGCAGCTGCCTCGAGGCCTTTTTTACCACGGTGACCATTCGGCACTAACCTTCACCTCCTGCGTAAAGGGCAGCGTCTATATTCTGCTGCTGTAAAATGCAGTTGCCTGACCGCACACACCCTCGCACTCTGTTTACAGTTCAGGTTAAGGACCTTATTTAAGGGTGCAGCAGCCGGGACCTGCGGTCCTCGTTCTTAACCGCCGCAGCGAACGTTTGGACCTTCGTGTTTGAAACGCCATTTGGTTCTGTTTTATATGTGGAAAAATTATATCTGGCGAACAAAATCTAACGCACCGGACGAATTTGGAGGGTTAGATCGGTGGAAACGACCCAGAAATATTGCGCCGAAGACTGACCGCAATGCGCTACGCCGACCGTGTCCGGGGCGCTGACCGCAAATCGTCGGGACCGGGAAAATTAATGTGTCCAATTTGGCAAATGAACACGCTAAATTAATCACGTCATCTCCGTAATTAAATAAAAGGGTTAAATGGAACGTGGTCCAGTCTGGTGTGACGTTGGGTCGACCGTAGAGCGGACCCTGGCAGGATCTGTCTGGGTTTCGCTGGCGTGAGCTCCAAACCCTGGAAGGAGCAGCGATGGGAAACCATACGGCCCTTCTGTGTGTGTGTGGCGCTCAGCACCGACGTCACTTTTGTAACACGCACTTGGAAGCTTGACGCTGCGCCATTTCTAACATCTGGTTGACATTAAGGTACAATAACAGTTTCCCATCTTGAGATTTGAACCTGCAGCCTTCTGGCTGTGTTCCTTTTAATGTGTCACTCACTCCTTAGAAAATTATCAGTAAATATGATATTGTACTTAAACGACATCGTGTGACCGTAAAATAGGAGTGAAATGAAACGTAACGAAATTTCGGAGGGATGGCGACCGCCTTGTACGCGGTGGTCGCCATCCCTCCGAAATTTTGCTCAATAATTGAGCTCGTCGCTTCATATCGAACCCTCAGGATCTTTGCAGCTGCGTCTGAATATTATTCAGAGATAAACTATTATTTTTAACTGTCACCGATCTGACGCCTTTGTCCGAGGTCAATTGCAAAGTGAAGTTTTTACGCTAAGTACTTAGTTATTTACCCGTTTATAGAGTAGGGCAGATTTTCACTGTGAATTCAGGGTATCTCCGTTGAGGGTGCTACGCTGGGAGCGGGGATTCGAACCGGAGACCTTCCTATCGGAAGACCCTATTCGATATGCCTCCTACTGCCCTTATGTGCATCGACAGAGTGTGTTGTGTGGTGTAAGTGTGTGTTATCTCCTAGTATAACCTGAACCGTTCTTGTGGGTCAGCAGAACACGGGGGCTGCGTTGGCAAAGGAGGCGGAGACTAACAGCGAAATTAACATTAACTGATCAATGCGGCGGCTGCCTTTGGCTCCGGCGGTAGCTGGTTCGATCCCCACCTCCGGCTGTAGTGCCCTCGAGCAAGGTGCATGCCCTGCAATTGCTCCAGAACCTTCGCCTGGCTCTGTGCCTGGGTACCTAGTTGTGGCCTTGCGATGGACTGGCGTCCCGTCCAGGGTGGGCCCCCCTCAAGCCGTGTGCCCTATGTCTCCGGAATAGGCTCCGGCTCGCTGCGACCCTGCGCGGTTCTTGAAATTGGTTAGTTGGTTGATCAGTGTGATCCCTGCAATTAGGGACCAAAGCCACGGCGACCATAATGGCCAGTCGGCGGTTGGGTCGAACCCGCGAGCCGATAGGAATCCAGCGATTTGCATTTGAAGAAGTGCTGTTTTTGGCTTTGAGCGTCCAACTGTGGAATTTTCCCACATTCGCCGTGTCAGTGGCGGAGGCCTGACCTCCCTCGGTCATCGACGGACAGTCCAAACATAATACAGGATAAGAGTGTTTGTTTTAAAGGGACAGCGCATGCTTTTGTCGGGATCTGCCCCGCGCTGCGCATCCGTTAACCGGCGACCTGCCTCCCTCAGGCAAGCGTTTAGCCACGCAGTACCGCCGCCTTCCCCTCCCCGGGAAGGACTTAGTAACTGACATTTCCTGAGGCCTGCATTTTTATTTAATATGTTGTTTATGGCTGCAGGAAATGCGTAAACTAAAACACAGTAAATCAAAGTGAACCATGGAAATAAACTGCCGCAGGGCATTTGTGTGGGCAAAAACGTTCACGCATCACAGGTTTCCTCCGAGGACGGGGCTCCGGAGCCGCCGCGCTTTGGGTGGCATGTAAGAAGGGACACGGCCCACCAGAAAGGACACGGCCCCTCCCTTCATCTGACATCCACTCTAGAGTTATTAATATGGCGTGGGGGGGGTGGAGTTTTTTCCGATCACATTCCTCTCATACCAGGAGGCCTCCCGGAGGCCGAGCGCCGGTCATTCCCGCGGTGGCGCGCCCAGTGAGTCACGAGCCTCCCCACCCCCCCAACACACACTCACATGTTTATCCACCTTGTGCCCCCAACACTCACTGTAGTAATGGGAAAAGAACCATCCCAGGCACCCGCCCAATTACCATAGTAACCATTTCCACATATACGGTCAGGCATAACTTTGGGATGATCTTCTGGGAATCAGCCAACTCTGCCGACCACCCAAAATCGGTACTTATACGCCGATCATTGGCATATCTGAAATCGATCAAGTATAAAGTAAAATCAATAAAGTAAAAGTATCCTTGTTTTCTCTGCATTCAGAAGGTACTTCTGTATTATTATAAACTATTGCTCATATACCACATAGTGATAGTATTATTACTATTATTATTATTTATTAATCTTTATTTAGCTGATCCCCGTGTACAAGCTGTCTCCCAGCGCTAGAGAAGTAACTTTACACTGATTTACCCATGTGATTAAACAGCACGGTTGCTTTCGCCGGATCAGTCCAGGGTAAGTACCACGTTTCGTTATAAATGTGACTAAAAAAGCACATTAAAACACGTGACTTCGTGCTGACGAATGACGGCATGTCACGGTGCGAGTGACACCGAGCTCCTCGCGCGCACACGCCAAGTCCTCACGTCGTCGCGTGTTTCCATGGGAACAAACAACGCGCCGCAAGCCAGCCGCGAGCACGCGCGGCGCTTGAGTAACTTTTCGCCGGGTTTTCGCGCTCTGTCGGTCGTCGTGCTGTGTGGAGGGGCAGGGGAATGATGATGATGATGATGATGATAGTGATGATCCCGAGGGAAGAGAGATGGAGCACGGGTACAGCGACGATGGTCAAGAAGATGACAGGGCAAGGAAATGATGGTGATGATGGTGGTGATGATGATGCCCGCACTTGATGCTTGATGATGAGCTCAGGAATGGGAGACGATGATGAAGGTGCTGGTGGTCCCGGAGACAGCCATATGGTGATGAAGCAGGAACAGGGAGATGGTGATGATGATCATCCCAGGACAGGGATGTGAGGGTGATGATGATCGCAGGGCAGAGATATTATGATGATGATGATGATCCCAGGACAGGGAGATTGATGGTGATGATCCCACGATTGGGATATAATAATGATAATCATCCAGGGCAGGGAGATGGTGATTGATTATAATAATAATAATAATGATGATGATGATGATGATGATCCCAGGATCAAGGTGATGGAGACGATTAGGATATCGATGCCGGTGCAGCGAGACGGCGATCGCGATGACGACGGCGGCGATGACGTAGGGGCGCGCGCAGGGCGGTGGTCCCCACAATGGGACTCTTTATAACGGCGGTGCGCGCCGCGCGCTCAAAGTGCCCGCAGACGCACGGACACGCGGACAGGAAGCAGGAGGAGAGGAAGCGCCGCGCCGCCGCTCGGAAAGAAAACGCACTTCGTTCTCCGCCTTTTCCCCGACGGACTCTTTGTGGAATTACTTTCGCACAGCTGCCACTGTGTAAGTAGGCGAAAGCGGACCTGTTCCGTTGCTGCTTTTCCGAACAAGAAATTGCGCGGCGCGGCGCGGTGGAGCCGTGGGAGCCGTTCGCGCGCGCACTTTTGCCAAATTTTGCTTTGTGATCGCCTCGCGCAGGAGCCCCCTGGAGCTCCTCCAACCCCCTCGCGGGACCCCGCGGGACCCCACGGAACTGCAAGAAAAGCACTCGCCGGGCGCCCTGTCACACTGTCCCCGGCGCACGGAGTGACACTTTGTTGCCCGACTGGAAGTTGTTGAAACTCCGCGTTGCACAAGTTTTAGCTGCAGAAGTTGTGCGAGCGCACGGTAACGTTCAATATTATATGTATATTTTACCTGTTGTTGCCGCAGTCGGGATCATTGTGTCACATAAGGTGCTCTTTAAATCTAGTCGGGTAAAATGACTCGTTTTGTGACTGTTTTGGGCGACTCCGCGCGACTGGCAGCTATTCAATCAATGCAATGGCTGTATTGTGGCGAAATAACGGAACGCCTATCATATTATAGCCAGTTTTTACGTGTAGAACACTTAAAGAGGGTTTCATCTGAAATAATCTCTTGGCAAGATATGCAGCGGCTTGAGATACCTAAAAAATGCATTGTCAAGTCCGGAAACAATAAATTATGAGAGTCGCATTAGAGAAATATGCGCAATTTGACCGAGTTGCATTTGCGGAGAAATGACTCCCTGCCTTCACCCTAAACCCCTTGTTCGAGGCTTAAACGAAGGTGAAATTAAAATGTTCATTTTTTGTGTGCCCTGTAACCACTGTTGGTGTTCGCTCTCGTAAAACTAGGCACATGTGAAGTTCATTGAGTCCGTGCGCCCGCTTTGCGCAGAAATAAACATCCCCGGGTCTGCGTTGGGTTGGGGACGAGCGTCCCCCGTGGCCGAAGGGGGAACTGCAGGCAGGGAGGCGCGCACGGACACACCCATTGACGGGTGCGTGCGCGCGCGCGGGTGTGCGCGTGTGTTTGTGTGGTGTGTGGTGTGTGGATGAGCGCACACAGCTGACTCGCCCTCAACCTGTGCGTCCCTTCGTGCAGATCCCCGGGAAACATGCTGCTCCTGCTGCTCGCAATCATCATCCTGCACCTCGCAGCGCTGGTCCTCCTCTTCATATCTACCATTGTTAGCGTGAGTATTGTCTCCTTTTCACTCCTACTTTTTCCTGATCAAATATTTAGCTGTAGAGTGAAAAAACAAGGGGCTCTCGCGAATGCTCATTCATCTCAAACAAACAGCTTCTGCGCTTGGGACTTTACACACTGTTTTTACCATTGAGCAGTGTGGAACAGGCAATATAAAGTATGCTGTAGTATTATTTAAATTATTGGGAAGTTTTAATTACTTTGCTCAATTGCTACAATATATGCTGCGACGGACCGGTGTCCATCCAGGGCGTGCCGTCTCACACCCTGCGTTTCCAGGATAGGCTCCGGACCATGAGGACCCTGCATTGGACAAGTGGTCGTTGATAATAGCAGTTGATGTATTTAATTGCTCCAGTGTTTATAATATTTATGGGTGATGTCCTCTGCACAACACGTTCGAGGTTGACGGTGCGGTTGGTTTTTTTTTTTTTTTTTTTTTTTAATTTTAGGCATGGACCGTGAATGGCACCAGCAGCTCGGACCTGTGGTCGAACTGCTCTACGGTCAGCGGTTACCACTGCATCTCAGCGTACGCCGGAGGTGAGCACTGACTCCGACCCTACTCCCCGTTGCACCGCCATCGCGCCGCATTTGAGCCGATGTGGGGAAAAACACTCCGCCTCGCCGCCACGCCTGCGTATTGCGCGTTTGACGGGACTCCCGCGCAGATGAAGTGTGTGTTTTGTTTGGGCTGCTGTCCCCCCCCCCCAACCTGGGGCTTATGCGAGCGTGGGTGTGTCACCGAGAGCTAGGATTGGCTCTCTGCTGCCATCTAGGGGTGGAGACCAAAAGTGCAACAGAGGTCCACTCTCCAGGACCGTCTCTGTATAAATAGCTGCTGGGAGGTGTCCATATTCAGCAATGTGTGATGGGCTTGGAGGCGGGGCTGTTTAAAGTGTGTGTCCCAGGTCGTTTCGGACATCTGTCCCGATGTTGCGTTGTGCTGCGTCATTAGGAATGCTCTCCACGTATGGATTCCAGTGGCATGTAGACATGAAAGAAAGGTCCATTTTTTTTTGCCTGCAAGCTGTATGAGTGGCTAAATCAGAGTAAATAGCTTAACACCGTAAAGCACTTGGCGAAAAGTGTTGGAGAATCAGGTAAATGTAAATAAATATGTAAAAGTTTTAATATATAGACACCTGCAGATGAGTCCCCTCGACTTGCTCACAGCGTCTAACAGTGGGAGTTGCTGTGGAAACCGTTTGTTTTCTTAAGATCTTCAGTGTGATGTCCAGAAATCCAGCGAAAGGTGCGGTTCGTTCAAGCGGCGGGTAGCCGAGGAACCCCGGTGACTGCAGTAGGGAAGATGAGTCAGCAACTCCACCCAAATACCCCCCCCCCCCCCCACCACCCAGTATCCAGCATCTCCAGTACCTCGATCGAGGTTACTGCATCAGATGGGATTTGACCCCACCAGAATCCATACGTGATGTGTTTTGCGAATGACGCGGCAGAAGGCCGGGCTCCAGAGAGCACTTCCGGTCTAGCGAATTAGAAGATACGGAGGTGATGGGCATGCTAGGAAATGGACTGCGTGCTCAGACACCGACTGGAGACCAAATATGGAGCTTTGCGTACCCTGCCTTCGCCGCTCGCAGCGCGAGGACATTTATCAGAGGGGCCGCGGTGTTCCGGAGCAGCCCGCGGACACACGCGCCCAAGGAACGCACATGCAAACGCACGTCGACTCCCTCGTAAGCTGAGGGGAAGCCGGTGGGTGAGGATAAGATAGCGTCTTCTTCCTGTTAGAGGGAATTTGCGTGCAGAATGAGCCGCTGGGGTTTGGCTGTGGGTTCGAGGGTACAGCCGCTTTACCATTGTGCCTACAGCGATCTGGAATGGGCGCCGTCTTTGGCGTCCAGAGGCCCCACTAAGTCAATCAGCTTGTGATCGAAAGACCCGGGTTTGAATTCAGGCTCCAGAAGTAATGCCACCGAGCGAGGTACATACCCTGAATTGATGCTTTAAAAATGGGTAGAGCAGTTTAAATAGCGTAGTGTACAAAGCCAACACTAAGTGACCTCGGACTAAGGCGTCAGCTAAATGAGGCAGGTAAATACCGTGTTCAAGGGTACTACATCTGGAGGTGGCATTTGAACCTGTGACCTTTCGGTCCAAAGGCAGCAGCTCTAACCACTATGCTTCCAGCTGTCCGAGTGAGTGCCCTCAATTAACACCGCATGCGTGCACTGGCAGCGACGGTCAGCACAAAGTGGCCAGTGTGTGTGTGTGAGAAGTGGCCTTCGTTTGGTTAAAGGACCTCATGCCTTGAGGTGCTGCAGCGTCTTCACGTCTCAACGCATATGTTTCATTCTGGGGAACTGATTTCCGCAAGTCAGGCGGCTGGATGGGAAATTACTCCGTGAACAACGTACCCTCTGTCATGGAAATTACCCTCAATTGATAGCGTAAAAGTAACCCTGCTGTATAAATGGGTAAATCGCTGTAAGAAGCTCAGTATACAAATCGCTTTGGAGAAAAGTGTCAGTTAATACTGAGTCACAACGTTCGATCTGCATGGTTTGGTAAGATGTGAGCTCTTTAAACTGGTAAAATGCAGTATGTAATAATGATGGTAACTTGGAGAATACCTGGAAAATGCACCATCGCATCTGTCACGACTGACTTTAAGGACGTACAGTTAGATGCTGCTCAGGGCGTCATTGCGCCTCTACGTGGAAAAGATGGTTTATTATTAAGGATTATTATTAATGTTGAAGACTAACGTGCAGGTCACTGTCGCAGTGTCACGTAGTCGCTGCATCCATAGTAAAGGCCTGCAGTTTTGGACACTCTGCTATAAAGCAGTTGATGGTGTGTCACGGATCCGAAGGGTCCTTAGCTCACCTCCTTGGTCCGACCGCACGGCTGCGTTCTCCCTCGAGCGATTCGGCCCGCTGGGTTCTAAGCCCCAGTAGGTAAGATGGTCTAGGACACTGGCTTGGGAGAAGCCACTGGAAGGCGGGGAGCTTGCGGGCTACTGCAGTGGACGCATCGGAGGCCGGTGTTGCTCGAGTTATGACTTACGACGGCTCTCCTGTACAGATATTATATCGAGTCCCGAGGTTTGGTTGTAATGTCTAACGTTGACCTGTTGTGTAGCGACGCCCGTCAGTTACTGTTTGGGAGTCTTATCAGCGACTGCATTTATTTTTTGTTACTTTTTATTTGAAATAGGTACCAAGCTAAATATGAATCATCATTATTCATTTATGAATACTCTGCAGTACTAACTGGAATATTCAGGAAAAAAAATGATCTATACAGTATTGCATTTTATAACTACCGCACCATATTCTTATTATTATTATGAATTTACATTTGTAGTTTTTTTTCAATGAATGCTGTGAAATTAGTGGGAAAAATATCAGTGTGTGGTTCACGGGGAATACAGTAACTCTAGGTTGGACTGTGCTCTTCTCAGGGGCGTCTGACTGTGTGGCGTGGTAAATGCTGAGCCCAGATCTGGTACTTATTGGCCCTGAATAATGTTGCTCCATCTATTGATGCCCTTCACAGGACCCTTCATCTGCAGAGATTTCCGTGTGATGTTTCCCAGCGATGCTGCACCGATGTATTTAAATGAGAGCAATTTCGGGCGAAAACAAACACTTCCTGTAGCCAGCAAGGTGTTGCGAAGCACAGCAGATGGCATTCCAGGTGCCGCGGGCCACAGGTGTGTCCCAGACAGGCTCGCGCTCACCCTCAACGCCCCTCTTGCTCTCTCTGTCTTTGACAGAATGGATCCAAGCAGTCCAGGCCCTCATGATCCTGTCCATCATCTTCAGCTTCCTCTCCCTCTTCCTGTTCTTCTGCCAGCTCTTCACCCTGCAGAAGGGCGGCCGCTTCTTCCTCACTGGAATCTTCCAGATACTTGCGAGTGAGTACAACGCCTCGTCGCACCTCGACCGGATTGTGACTGCCCTGACCCTCACCGAAGTGTTGAAAATGAACAAGTTTGCTCTGGGAACGGGGCACCGGGTCCCCCGAGCTCTTCTGCAGCATTTCCCAGAGATGTAGGACAGCAGTGGGTTCATTTACTTCCACTCTTCCGTCCAGTTCCTTGCATGCAGTAGTGGCCAGGTGTACTCAAACTTTTGACTGGCACTCTACCTTGACGGTAAAAGGTTGATATGGCCCTGTGACTAAGAAGATCGCCGCCTTAGTCAGTACACCCTTTTACACCCAACACTATTGATTTTCATTGGGGGGGGGGTTATGTCAGTCTTTGATTGACAGCTCCAGCAGCCAATGAAAACCTGGCATTATGCAGTCATGTTCTCCGCCAGTTCCTGGGCCCCGTCGTTTGTTCTGCGCCATCTGCTCTCTGCTGTCACGTGATCCATATAGTTTTTTTGTGTACTTCAGTTATAATTGCCCCACCCTACCTCCCCACTGCCCTTGTTGTCTTTGAATAGAGAAACAAGTGGTGTTTTCTGCGACAGTGGGGAGATGGGCTCCTTTATAGTCTCTGTGCTCCTCACTGCTCGCACGCATGCTCTCCTCACTTCGTGGCAGCGCCCTTCCAAAAGTTAGGACCGTAAAGGTCCTCTGCAAGGTGAAACGCGCTTGAAAATGTTCACCCTTAAACTGTAAGAAGTTCCAAACTCATGCTTTAAATTTTCACAGATGGGTTGTGGAGCAGGGTCATGTATTGCACTGATGTCTTTGTAATATTAGGCTGAAAACAGGCAGCGCTGTGATTTTTTTTTTTTTTTTTTTTTTTGTATTACTAAGCATCCCAATCCAGGGAGTTTTAAAATGAACAATTGAGTTGTTCTGTCCCATGGTCCATCTTCTGGCTGTTGTCTCCACCTCCTCACCCCTGCCTTCTCCCGCAGGCCTGTTCGTCATGAGCGGTGCCATCATCTACACGGTGAAGAGTCCGGAGTGGGTCTCCGGGTCCTTCGGCTTCGCCTACATCCTGGCCTGGGTGGCCTTCCCCCTGGCGCTGATCAGCGGCCTCATCTACGTCATCCTGAGGAAGCGTGAATGAAGCGGGGGGGTGGGGGGGGGAACGGCGCGTGTGCTGCAGTGTAGACAAATTCCCAGAGGGGGAAACAAACCAAAAAAAGCAAGAAGCAACATAAAACTACAAATACTGTTATAATTTGAAGATGTATATAGTATGTATGGTTTAAAACCTATTTATAACACTTTTTACATATATGTACATAGTATTGTTTCGTTGCTTTGTTGACAAAAGATTCACGTTATAAGCTTTAAGTGCCTAAAAAACGTTAGTGAATTAACCAGCTTTTGTTTTAATTTTTTTTGCAGTCCCCCATGTCTTTCCTGTAAACAGCAAAAAAAAAAACTAAATTTTTGGAAATATTTTAACCAAAGCGCATGTGTCAGGTAGGATAGATGGAATTATTTTTATTTTTGCTCATTTTAATTAATTTAGGGGGAGTTGGAAGCAGCCGAATGAGTGCTCTGATAAGCCATTAATAAGATAGCTTGACTAAAGTGTTTTGTCCCTCTTTTTTTTTTTTTTTTTTATATGTTAAAGCAATTTAAGGCAATTTTCTTTGTGGTTTTTTTTTTTTTTGGAACAAAATGGTGCTATGTTATTTACCATTCCTATTATTATAAATTGCAATTAGCTTTATTTAGAGTCCAAAAACCAGATTTTGAACCACCCAGGAAGCGAGATGCCCGATAGTGGTTACGGTTAGCGTTCGGATCCTGTGCCTAACTGCTTGTGTACATAGAAGAGGCTACTAAATCATCCTTTGAGATTATTTTTTAATGAATAATAAAAATAGCTTATGAAGACTGATGGCCTAATGTTTAAGTGAAGGGACTGCTCCAGTCAGGGCGTTTGAAACGTGAGAATCGTCACCTTTAGACGGACCTGATTTAAACACGTCATGCCATCGAGCATCAGTATTAAATGCATTTTTTTTCGTTTTGCTGTACAGCCTTGTTTTCGTAGGGGTTGGCAGGGCTTTCAGCCGCGTATCTCTTGATTCTCGTTATACGTGAGAGCATTTCTTTCCATGACCAGCAGACACTTTCTGCACACTGACCCCGCTACTTTACCTCCGTACCCCTAAGGGCATTGCGCCAAAGCCGGACTGGAGTTGGCAGGGGAGCGCAGCAGGGCAGGCAGGTGCAACCTCAGTACACTGAAACCAGGGAGCGGGGCCTTGACGCAGAGCAGGGCAGGCTCTGTAGTCACCTGGGAGTATTTAAAGATGCTTGTACTGATGAACATGTCATCTGTTTCTCATACTTGAAGTGTGATGCACGGTACTGGAACCTTGGCTGCTTTGACCACCCCTCCCATCCCAGGTGTTCCTTGCAGGAGGGCCACGTTGTACCTGCACAAACCCACTGTGCCACTGAACGCAGAGGACACAGCCCATTGGTTTGCCAAAGCCATGTGTGAAACATGTTACAAACTACTACTGTTGGAGATGCACCTGCTGGTGTGTTTGACTTGGTGTTCTAGCAGAGTGTGTTGTGATGGACATATCTTGAAGATCCATGAGGGAGTCATGAACAGGAGTGTTTTGCATCCCTGTCATTGTAAATGATGGCTGGTGAGATAACTGTGTACACTATTAAAGTGATTGCTTATCCTCTATAGGGTCTGTGGACAGCTTTGCCTATCGTTGCATACATCTGTTCATCTGTCCCACAGAGGCAGGGGGGACGATAGAGCCTGACAAGCACCATACATCCCATGCAACAGATGCTTCTTGCTTTACCACACATACATGCAGCAACAATTCCAAAGTACACTCAACAATTCCTTATCACCTTCCTAATACCAGAAAGAGAGAGAAAAAAAAAAAATCTGCATTGTGTGAAGCTCCAGCCAGGGATTGTCTGATTACATAGGCTCAATTTACACCCTTCCTATGAACTTCACACATTATCAGCAAACTGGGTCTGGACCAACTACGTTAAGTCCTTCTGAATGTGGACAAAGGGACAGGTCATGCTCCCACAACCAGCAACCTCCATACTCTACCTTTCATGAATGGCACCACCCCGCACACTGATGTGGAACAGCATAGTGGGGTACTTACAGTGTAGCAGCTGATCAAGTCTCATACATAGCTGGGAGTAGTTATATTGATGATTTTGTAAGTCATAACCAGGATCTTCAGTTACATCCAGACAGCTGGAAGGAGCCAATACAAACAACACAAACAGATAGATGGGAGCACATCAGCAACTCTAACACTTTGCATCAGCTGTACAGGTTTCATGCCAGTAGCAGGAAGGCCAGACAGGATGTCACCATGGCCTGGACAACTACTTATCTGTTTTGAGGTAAAGATGGATCCTGCAGATGTATTTCCAGGTCATGACTTAGACATGTTGCTAGAAACACACTCCAAGTTCATTACTCCTACACTCTTAGTGAAGGACAGGAGAGTTTTTTAATTTGAAAAGAAAAATAAAGGTTTGAGCAACAGATCATGACAAAGAAAGACCAGTTGGGAGGTGTAGGATCAGTTTTGGAGAACTCGAGTTGGTGGTAGCAATCGCACATCCATGCAGAGATGTCTGACAGATGCACCAGCTGGAAAGGACAGGAAGACCTGGGTATCCTCAGCATACCAGTGGTATTTCAAGCCATGGGAGGCTATAACAGCGCCAAGGCAGGAGGTGTATGTGAACAGCAGAGGACCCAGTACGGAGCCCTGCGGGACACCAGTTCAGAGAGGCGGAGGGCAACAGGAGCCCCGCCAAACCACTTGATAAGAGCCATCAGATAGGTAGGACTCAAACCACCTTAGTGCCCTTCCTTCAATCCCAAGATGATCAAGACAGACTAGTTTGGTGGTTGACTGTCAAACGCTGCACGGGTCAAGGAGGCCAAGAACCAAGGACAGGAGGCTGCTCTAGCTGACTAGAGAACTGACATTGCCAGGAGCGCCATCTCTGGGGAGCAACTTTGAATCCAGCTTTTGAGATAGATTGCCATTGACGAAATGGTTCCAGGTGAGGAATTCAGGTAGTTGATCACAGGCTGTCTATTCTAGACTTCCACACAGGTAAAGAGGAGATTGACCTGTAGTTTTGGACCGAGTCAGGATCTACAGAGGGTGTCGTTACTACAGGTGAAGTGAGATCAGTTTTGAAAGCAGATGGGAAGGAACCAGAGGACTGCAAGGAGTTTGTGGTCTTAGAGATCAAGGTGGAGAGTTGCAGGGAGACCATGGGATCAGATCTAGCAACCAGGTGCTAGCTCTGCGATATCGGGAAGTCGGACATTTCGCTTTCGCAGGGATTTGAATTCAGGCAGCGCGACTTCCCAAGGAAGTCCAGCACAAAGAAGGTAGGGTGATGCTGAGAACTTGACTTGTCTGATCACCTTGACCATCTCTGGAAAACAAAGACATCTGCAGTTGGAGGAGGCAGCAGTGAACACAGTAGGGAAAGAGTGGCAGAGTTTTTTTTTTTTTTTTTTTGTTGGACTACTTTGTTGTGGAAGGTTGTTTTAGCTGAGGACACAGTGAAACATACCCAAGTTATTTGTAGACATCTAGGTCTCCCAACTCTTCAGTTTCACCACCATCATTGCTCTGCAGCCCAGAGTTTGATCCTCGTAGCAAGAGAAGGGGCCAACACGGTCTGGTGAGTAGCAGGTGAGGGGATTTATTTTTTTGTGTTTGTCACACAGGGACTAGTGAAGGGAAGGAACGGGGTGCAGATCAGGAGCGGTTGGTGAGGGATGCGGAAAACGGGATCGCTGTCGCTCTCGGCATCTGTCACTGCCCGAGGTTGTCGTGCCCCGGAAGTCCTCAGACCTTCTCCCTTCACTGTTGAAGGCCAGGAAAGAAATAGAGGTGTCGATTATTTTCAGCTGTCCTGGCTCCACCCCCCCCTTCAGACTGCTCCTGGCATGCTACAGTCCCATTAGCACATAAGGTATCGGTCAGCCATGGGGTGGAACTGGGGTGTGCTGGTTTGGAAGCTAGGGGACAAACAGTCAAGAAAAGAAGAAAGGGACAGAAAAAAATACTACACCACTCATTGATAGGTCTGACAGTTGTGCAGCAGAAGGGACAGCGGGGCACAGGCAAGGCAAGAAGGCATCCAGGAGGGCAGTACAGAACAACCATGACAGTGATAGAGACTACATGCAATTCAAAGGAGGACAGGGAGAGCAGAATATTCCCCCCAGGTACAGATGACCAGGCCTGTGCCTCCATCTCCACCAGAGGGACAGGAGATGTGGGAGAAAGAGTTAGTGGAGAGGGCTGCGGGTGTGGCTGCGTTTGGGGTGATCCAGGTTTCGGTTAAGGTCAAAGGCCAAGAGGTCCAACAAGAGATGGGAGGCTGAAGCTAGTACAAAGTCAGCCTTTCTCACCACAGACTGGTAGTTCCACAGGCCCATGGAGAGGTTCAAACAGGATGGAGGACTTGACAGAAAACAATAAACCAGGTTAGTGTAGCAGCATCAAAGTCTGTGATGGTGGTGTCATACAGTTCAGTTTCAGGAGACAACTTTGATGTTCCACATATGATCTCCCACAGAACAGGCTGGTGAAGCCAGCCTTCACATAGTGGCTGTAGCCACCTGCAGATACACTCCCTTGTCTCCACATGATGGCTCCCCAGCTGCTATTTAAACCGGGCTAATTCAGGTCAGCTGAGAGTCCTAATTGAAATCGAAACCACTCCGACAACGGTAACCAGAACAAACAGACGTGGTTAATCGAATCAACGGGGTCGCGCCCACCCTTCTACAACATGGGATGTGGTATTTTTAACTCTGCACGCACCCTGACAAACCGCAAATTCAATCAATCAGTCACAACTGAAAATTGCACGCGCATATGCACGAGATTACTTCTATCTAGCTGCACAACTACATGACAAGATGCGCGTCAGCAACAAATAAACTTACCAGAATCACAGAGAACTGCAGCGACAGTCCTACATTTTTTTTTTTTACATTAATTTATTTGGTAGACACTTTTCTCCAAAGCAACCTCCAATGAGCTCTATGTAGTGTTATCAGCCCACACACCTTATTCACCACGGTGACTTACACTGCTGGATACACTACTTACACTGGGTCACTCATCCATACATTAGTGGATCACACTCTCTCGCTCTCTGTCACACACTCTGGTGGAACCTGAACAGCATGTCTTTGGAGTGTGGGAGGAAACCAGAGCACCCAAAGGCTTCCCCTGCTAGATACACTGGGTCACTCATCCACATATCAGTGGAACACACACACACTCTCTCTCTGTCACTCACACACTATGGGGAGCCTGAACAGCATGTCTTTGGAGTGTGGGAGGAAACCAGAGCACCCGGAGGAAACCCACACAGACACAGGGAGAACATGCAAACTCCACACACACTGAGCGGGGATCGAACCGACGTCTTCTCGCACCACCCAGGCGCTGTGACACAGCAGTGCTACTCTGACTCTCCGCCTCGGTCCTCTAACGCTACATACAATGGACATTGAATGTAATTAAATGTTTTTCAAACAAGAGCTCAAAACATATCAGCAATCACAAATATCACAAGTTTTACAACATTTGCCATGTTAATATGTGTGCTTGTTATTCTCGCACATATGTTATATATACTTAACATATTATATATATTTAGAACATGACAAATGCATTCAGACACTTGGGCCACGGGCTTCACACCTCATTTTACCTTATTAAAATACTTGAAAGATCATTAATTGTGCGTTTTGCCCATTAGCTTTTATTGATGTTGTGCGGTCAGCCTGTGTGAGAAGGACGGAGGGGGGAGCGCGACGCCCCCTTTCCTTTGTGTGTGTGTGTGTGTGTGTGTGTGTGTGTGTGTGTGTGTGAGTGAGTGCTTGCGGCCCGACAGTGACACTTGACTCGCGCGCTGGTTGCTGTCAAAACTTTATCGATCGCCGTGGAAACCAAGGCCCTGAGTCCTGTGTCGCTCTGGAAGTCCTAGGGCGTAACAGCGAGAATAAAAGTCCGGGAGCGGGGCGGGGGGTGCTGGGGTGCAAGTGGTGATAAAGGGTTTAAAAAAAATAATGAAGAGAAAACTCAACGCAATGACTCGCGTTTGTGAAGAAAACCACATTTGAAACGGAAGGAAAATGTACTGAAATGTGATTAAAAACAACGCACATGTTTCAGTGTCTCCAAGAGGCCAACGGCGCATTGGACAAAGGATGATAACACACACACACACACACACACACACACACTAAAAACAAGTGTCTTGCAGCGCTCTTCGAAGGACTGCTCATAAGAATAAAAAACGGACCAGGATTTATAGGAGAACTAATACGCTGCGCCACAAGGGGGCGTGCTGCTTAAAGCTGCCGCCTTGCGATCGCAGTTAATGGTGGTTCACATCGTTTCTACGGCGATCTGCAAGGAGCGGCTTCTCCAGCCGAACCGCAAAGTCCTCACGGAGCCTGTGGTCTTGCGACACCTCGAGGACCTGGCGACCGCAGTCTGCACACGCGTGCGGTGGGTGGGTGGGGCACTCGCCGCTGGGGGTCCGACGTACACCGGAGCCGTGGTACAACGTATGCTGCTTTTACGCTACGTGTAAAACACGCCGAGGGGGGGACAGGAGCAAGAATATTGAGAAAAACACGCAAAAAAATTTCTGTGGAGGAGGGGTGGTGGGGGTGTCCACTGTGCAGTGCTACAGTGATGGCAGGTGTACAACCCCCCCTCCCCCCTATCTCCGTCCCCACCCTTGCATTCTTGCCCCGTCACAGCGATCCGCTATGTCCCGCCTCCCGCCATTCACCCCTGCTCCACCCCACCCCACCCCCGGAGGCAACTTTATTGAATACACCTTGAGGTGATCCCAGGGGACAGGGGGCCCCGTCACCCATCTGGGTCCCCCAAAAAGCCCCGTTCCTGGTGGTGACCCCCACCCCCTCCTCTGCTTCTACCTTGATGGAAATGAGCAGTGAGACAGACAGTGGGATACAAATGATCACAGGTCATCTCAAACACACACACACACACACACACACACAGGATTTATGCAATTAAAGGGCCCAAACTTATTTCATTTACTTACTTACCTAAACTGTGTCACACAAGGATACAGCAGCTAGCTGGGCTGTGCATTCAGACACGGGTTTGAATCCGGCTCAGTCTGTACAGAGCCTGAGCGTCGCCCTCCGTGCTTGCATGGGTTTCCCCAGGTGCTCTGGTTTCCTCCCACAGTCCGAAGACATCCGTTTCAGGTGAACTGGTGACGCCGAATGGTCTGGAATAGGTTCCGGACCAGCGGAACCTTGCACTGGACAAGCTGTAGGGATGATGAATAAATTATTATAAATTGGCAGCACCAGCCACTGAAACAGACAATTGAAAAGGACCTTTTTGTAGCTCGTGATGCTGGAAGGCAAAAATCAGACTTTCTGGGTTTGAGTCTTTATCGGGGTCCTGATTATTTTTGGAGTTATTAATGACAGAATTAGCTGATACCACAGGCCAAGCTGCGCCGGCGGGGCTCTGAACCGGCATCGAGCAGCGGGGCTCGCCTCGTCGGGTCCATTGCCGGGGCGGGAAGGGTCGCGCATTCCCGGCCTCCGAGCGTCGATCCCGCTCGAGGTGTAACGAAGCGAGGGCGGCTCCGGTCTCGCGATCGTGTTTCAGGAGCATGCGCTAAACAGCAGAGCGCGTCCAACGCCAGCTGGGCCCTTTCGCTCGCAGCCCCGCAAAGACCCCCGGGCTCCGGCCAATAGGATTAATCGTGTCTCTTGCGCTCTGGCGATTGTCCACTTACGGCCCGTTTGTGTCCTCGAGGGTCCTAATGGACGTGGGGTCCACAGGGGGCGCTGCTTTCTTAGGAAAACCAAGTCCCTGAGCTTGCAATCGTCGCTCGCTTTTAGGGTTCGGGTTAAGTTGAACCACACTTTGTGGTCGCAGCTGTAGGGATCACCCTCGGGCATTGCTACCGCGGTGAATAACCGCAGTTCACGCTTCAGCCCTATGAGTGTTCCCGCCGTCCGACTTTTGTACGTCAGGTCAAGGCGGGGGTTAGGGCAAAAACGCTTTGTTGCCCCCCAGCCGCCGCCATTATCGTTCCCTCGCCGCCCGATCCCACCCCGAGGTCTTTGGGGACACAATAATTTTTAATTCCTGGAACACAATGAGCGGCGGGTCCAAGCAGAAGGTCCACCTTAATCGATCACGGCTCCTTCGCGGGAGCCGGGCGCTTGCTGACAGCCACAACATCGCGGGGCGAGCGAAACAGACATAATTAAGGCTCATGAAATGCAAATGGGCCCTTTATTAAAGGGAGCGCTCTCGCTGGCGCGGGGCCATCTGCTTGCCATTACCGCGTGACGATGCTCGCACCGCAGTAATTTGTAGCCCGTAATAATTTTCCCTCTTAATTAAAACCGAGAGGGGCGAGAGGGTTCGTAGGTGCAGCTGGCTCAGATTAGGGGCTCGTTCAGGGCGCTGACCCCTCATCACCCCCCACCCCTGGCCCCCGGGCCCCCGAAACCCCACTCTAAAGGCGATTGCTGTGGGGTCCAACCTTCCCCTCCAGGACTGTAACAGAAATATAGGTCTGGCTGGGTAAAATGAAGAACCAGGCTGATATGAGGCTTATCGCGACCTTTGACCCAAGAAGGAGTTTCAGCAAAGGCGTTACCGCTCACTTACCCCCTCGATTACATCCCCGGCCGAGCTTTTGGGCATCTCTACTCATCGCTGGTGGAAGACCCCAGCTGCTGAAGGCTTGGACTCAACAACCAACTGCACACTGCTGCCCTGAGGCGGGTGGATTGTTCTCAAGGTCAAGGCTCAACCCAAGGTCATCGCCACGGTGATCTGTCCCCCCCCCCCCCGCATACACACACAGTGGATAATCCATCAAGGTTCCTCGCCCAAGTGCTCAGAAGTGCATATCTGGGTCCATCCGTCTTGATGATGGGCGAAAAGGGAGGACAGACGCATTCAAGTTCCCCCGCTGAGCCAAAATATTGAGATCGCCCCCTTTGTCCCGTGTGACAGACATGTCGCATGGGGCCTCATCCGTGCTATTATTTGCTCGTATGCGTATATTTTGGCATTAAAGCTGTGAAACTAAACGCCGGCGCAGATTTAAGATGCCACGATTGTGCCGCTTCTTTCCGGAAGTGAAAACGGGATGTGAAACGCGCCGCTGACTCGGCGAAACTGGCACCTGCCTTTTCGAGACAATTAGCCTTTGAAGTCGCGGGGCGCGGAGTACAAAAAAGAACCGGATTTGCACTGGAAAAAAAAAGATCCGTGTTCCATGCGGAACCATGATTTATGGTGTTTTCGGTGTCTTATGTAGGAAGAAGCGCTAAAGTACCAGGAAACCGGGCAGGTGTAAAATTGTAATGTATTTACTTCCGGCAAAGCGTCTGTTATAAATATGGCTGGAAGATCCATACAAGGTGTTGCGGGGGGACACTCTGTCACCAAAACCTCACCCTAACCCTAACCCCAACCCTAACCATACTTATCCCTCAGCTTCACTCTTTCTTGTGACGAGAATTTCATGTTAGCAGAAGAGTCATTAAGTACCCAACCCCTGACTTTGTGTATGTAAATGAACTGGGGTGTCCAAAAAGGGAACCTGTCTCCCTGTCCCGCAGCTCTCCAAGTCACATGTTGGGCTTTGAGTAACGCTACTTCACTGGGAGAGGGTCCTCCAAGTGACCAGCTGACAACTGCGGGAGGGGGCGGGATGGGGACTGCGTTGAGACTCAGACCACAGAGAGGCCATTGAGCTCCCCAAACAGGGCCGTGTTTCTTACACATGGCACGCGCAGACAGCGCCCCCACCCCACCCCATCCCACCCCGGCCCGGTCCGAGGCCGTAAACCCACTGAAAGGGAACCCTAACCACCTCGTAAATCACCCAAGCAGCAATGGACACTAGTGATGTTTGAGAGCCAGCACATGAAACACACACACACACACACACACACACACACACACACACACACACCTCTGCAGGGAATCAGTGGAATGTTTTGAGTGAAAAAATAAAAGCACAAAGAGCGGACTAAACATGTCAGACATGGGCTCGAAGTGGGCAGATATGCATGCATCTAGTTGACCGCTTCGGTTCCAGGAGGGACTCCACTGCGGTACACCTGAGCGAACACTCATCTCGGTTACGCCGTTCAACAACCTGCAAACTGCACTCAGCTTTCAAACACGGCTGGGACCGGAAGCCTCTTTGTACCTCCAAAGTCACTATCAGCAAAAACATAATGATCTTCGTGCAAATAAACTGCTGTAAAAGTGATAATAAATAACTTTTTCAAAAGGACTTTTTCTTATAATATTGTTATTCATTTCAAGGTAAATTATAAAGTGGACTGCTATGCTCTTCCACCTCCGCTCGCAAAGGTCCAACAGCACAAAAGTTCTCGGTTCTGGCTCCGATGTGGTGGAAAGGCCTCCCCCTCTCCCTCAGAACTGCTGAATCTCTGTCCAAGTTTAAAAAGGGTCTTGAAACTCATCCCTTCCAGACTCACTTCGCCCATCATCTAAGTTCGTGTAAGGTGTAAATGTTCATGCTCTGTAACTCTGAGATCTTCCCTGTTAACGGATAAACCTTCATGCAGCTACTCCTGTAACGTAATGCAAATGTTTATTTTAAAAAAAAAAATAAAAAAACTAGGAATGTGATCAGGAATCGTCGATATTCTGAAATTTTTATGCAGCAACTCGTGTGATGAACATCGGTTCACATGGCGGAAAGAAACTAACTGCTACTTAAAAATCACGCGTCTGCATCCAAGTGTCTCCATCTCCTAATGCAATGAACACATTGTATTTTCTATGAGATGTACGTCGCTTTGGAGAAAAGCGTCTGCTAAATGAACACATGTAAATGTAAATATAATTCAAGGTTATAAAGATAATCGGAAAGAGTGAACGCTAATACGTGGACCGGGTCCTGCTCTCCAGTGGGTCTGGGGTTCGAGTCCCGCTCGGGGTGCCTTGCGACGGACTGGCGTCCCGTCCTGGGTGTGTCCCCTCCCTCTCCGGCCTTACGCCCTGTGTTGCCGGGTTAGGTTCCGGTTCCCTGCGACCCTGTATGGGACGAGCGGTTCGGAAAATGTGTGTGTGTGAACGCCAATACGCTGCCGTCGCCTGGCGAGATCCTGGAAGTGCAGCGGCAGAAGAGAGAAAGAACACAGACATTTATATTGCATTGTGAAGCTATACTTCCAATTATTTTACCTATTTATACAGCTGGGTAATTTTTTTTTACTACAGCAATATAGGGTAAGTACCTTGCTCAACAGTACAACAGCTGGAGGTAGGATTCAAACCATGAACCTTTGGGAGACCTGAGGGACTCCACATGAAACAGAAGCAGCATCGGGGCAACTGGTAGCGCGCTGGTCGGCTCTCGATGCTCGCCCTCCTATACAAAACCACAATCATAACCGCGCTCATTTAGCCGTCGGCATCAATGCGCCGATAAGGAAAACGAAAAGGTTCCAAATCCCCCGTGCGACGCGGCGAGAGGAGGGAGCGAGGAAGCCGCAGAGGCCCTGGAACAGCGATTAGTAAACCTAATTACGGGAGCGATCCTTGAGCCGGCCTGAAAAAACAGGCGGTCGCGTTAATTTATGCGCCGTAAACAGTGATTACACAAACAAAGACAGATGCTGTAATCTTCTCTATTTGCCTTTTTTCGGTTTTGTTTCTAATCCTGTCGCTAGATTGCGGCTCCGCCGCTGCGGCTGCTGCTGAAGGTTAATAAGGCGGCGTCGGCAGGGTTCGCCCACAACCCTATCGTCGAGCGAACGCCGCCGTGCCACGCAGCCCACCGCCACCGCCTGGTATCTCACGCAGTTTGAACAGCTGAGTGTTTTGTTCAGAAATGGACCCGAACCAGCTTCCTTTAGGTAATAATTAATGTCCTCAGCCACTATGCCACCTACTGGGCCGAATTTTCCAAGCTGCTGCTGATGTTGGGAGCTTTAGGAGCTGCTATTGATCAAGTGGAAGAGCACCGAAAGGTTGCTGGTTCAAAGTCATGAAGGTCACTCCTCTGAACCTTTGAGTAGGTTCTTAAAGACAGTTCTTAAAGCTCTTTGTATGAAAGTTTATTCTTTATCTATTTATTGACTCCTTCCAAGGTGATTTAAAATGTCACATTTTTACTCTAGGCTACTTACACTGATTTACCTATTTGTACAGCTGGGTAGTTTTTACTATATCAATTCGGGGTAAGTACCTTGATCAATGGTACTGCAGGAGGAGCCCACGCCCTTCGAGTGAAAGGCAACGGCTCTCGCCACTACGCCACCTGCTGCTGAAGCCGATCAGGTTACGCACTTTCTGGAGCGACGCGGCACAAAGGGCTCTCCGGGGATTTTAAGCGGCAACAGAAGCGTAGGCGATTTACTGTTGTCACGGCAGCATCGTTGCCTCCCGTTTCCATGGAACCGCGACAACAGTGGCGTTAGTGTTTCCATCTGACCGCTGTACGTCACACCGCCGCACTTCAAACAGAAGTCGCACTCTGTCTGGATATGACTCGTGACACACACACACACACACACACACACACACACACAGAGAGCGAGACCAACAACTCACTACACCAAGGGGATTGTTTTTCTTTTTCTTCTTTTAACATTCAAAGGCCATATGGCAAACATATTGCTATGGTTCATTTGCTTTTATAGCTGTTTCTTAACAAAATGGGGAGCCTGGGGGGGGGGGGGGTGGGGGTGACTTGGGGTTGAGGGCGGCAGTAAATCATGCGGTGAGCAAGGCTTGTCCATTAAACCAGTTTTATTTCCATTACCCCGGCTGCCTCGCACCAAGGGACCGATGCGAACCAGGTTCGTCGTGGTGGAGAAGGGAAACACGGTCGCGTCAAACCCTTTGTCACGACCTGGCTAGCTGCGTACGGGTGGGTCACTCAGCTCTTCGCTGTCCTCGACCGTTATGCCCGCGCGGCCCTTCTGTGTCTCTTGGGGGGGCAGACAATTCCCAGCCCAATGAACGTACTTGTATCCAAAGTGGTTTCCTCAGCTTCCATCCATCCATCCATCCATCTCCCCTTGTCCAATGCCAGACCATAGCTGGACAATGACACGCACTCATTCAATCACACATGCACACACAGGACCAGCTGAGAACTTCCTGGGATCTGAACTAGCAGGCATTTGGGTCGGAAGTTCATTTCCTTACTCATTTGTACAGATGGACCTTTTACTAAAGGAATTCAGGTAATGTACTTTCTCAAATCTGCTGATCCACCGCAACCCCAGGGGCCGGTACCTGATAATGATCTTTCGCTCTGGCCTCGGGGTACAGCGGTGTGCATCGCAGCCTCTCTCGCTCCCCTGCTGCATACCGGGCTCAGACACAGAGCCGTGAGCCAAGAACCGCTTTACGATGTCACACGATCTCCTTGTTGCTGAAGGCTGCTGGACACCTCGAGTGTGAGAAAAGGGATGGTTGCACCGGATGGTTTCTGCTTTCTAGTTCCCCCCTCAGCAAAGCTCCGCTTTGTGAGTTCATCGACGCACACAGATCGGTTATGATCAGTTCTAATTCTCCAGGTCTCATTTTTTTTGTCCTGCTGCCCATGTGCATCAAGCGACAAATTAAGAAGCCCAACTATAAACAACTAATTACAGAGGACCCGTCACGTCCATGCCCGCACCACAATCGACAGCACCTGACGGCAATCGGAGCACTCACCTTTAAAAGACCCTTCTCACGCCCTCTGCACTTGCGGAATTTCACTGAGACAACTGTCCCATCTGCGCCTATGTCCCGGGCTTCTTCGGCTCTCGCCCCTAGTCTCCGTTCCCCGGCTTCTGACTATTTGCCTCGTCCCCTGACTACGCCCATGGATCCTCGCTCTCACTCTGACCGCCGATCGACCGAATCTTCGCCCGTCCCCGACAACGAGAACTCACCCGACCCCTTCGTTCCTGACGAATGATCCTGCGCTTAGGTCCAGCTGTCCTCGTGTCCTCGGTTCAGTGTGACAGGACCTTTCATCTCCGTGGCTCTAGTTGGGTGAAACCCGTAAAGCAATTAACTGTGATGTCCTCACGGATGGGTTCGAGGACATCCCAAAGTTATTACAAGTACAATCGGCCTGGTGATGAGCCGCTTTTACGCTCAAGAGCAAATGCAAGGCTTCTTTAAATGGAAGAATAAAGGTATCAGGTGACAGAGTCTAACTTTCATTAATAATAATATTTAAATTATTATTTTCAGTTTAGTTGACACTTTCCTCCAAAAAGACTTACAGTGTTAAGATACTTACAATTATTTACTGATTTATAGAGCTGGGTAATTTATTTCACTGGAGCAATTTAGGGTAAATACCTTGCTCAGGGGTACTACAGCAGTGGATGAGATTCAAACCGACAGCCTTCGGATTTAACAGATTTCTTCCTTGAAGGCAACTGACCATGTTGGGTTTTGTATACTAAGCTACTTACAGTTATCTATCCTTTTACGTAACTGGGTAATTTTTTTTACTTCCTCCAACTTGAGGGCGCCATGATACCTGATACCCCAAGGGACTATTCTTTTATTATAATGCTCTTTTAGATTATCCATCTGATTTTGTCCCTCGCTGAACCACACAGCAACCCTTAGCCAAGTCAGGATGCTGCAGACAGCACATTACTGGAGCTGGAGCGCTGAGGACCTTCTGGTCCAGGAAGTGAGGACCCTTGATGTGGAAGTGCCCACTGGTGCCACAAAATTGAGAACTTTGAAGAAAATACCTTACTAAACGATGCCCACATGTGAGTTGAGCTGTTGGCTGCTTTGGGGCTGTGTGCTTGGGAAGCACAAGTTAAGCGCAGATGTGTGCATGGGTTGGAGCTGTTCTCTAACTACGCCCTGGCACGTGCTTGAGGCGGTTGCGAGCGTGGGATCAGTTTGGATCCGGCTCTCTGGCTCCGAGCCACCATGGCTCATAGTTACATTTGTTCGTCACATTCTTAGGTTATTGCTGCCCATTGAAGAGAGGAAATGACAGGAGGCCAAGAGAGCGATTGCTCTTGCAATTCTTGGTAGGCTTCACAGTATTTACGCCATAAATGAAAACATAAATGCCAATATAAATTTAAGTGCTTGTTTGTTGCAGCGGATGTACCGCAGTTACTGTCTTCGCCAAGGCCGTCAGCGTTTTCAACTTTGCACATCGGTGCTTTTCGTGGAATCCGGATCGTACTGGACCCCCATGTTTGAACCTCAACAATTATGTTCCCTCTCTGACCCTGAATGGCACCCTCTCCTCTCATCAGGAGTGTCCAGTCCGGGGGGGAGGACGTCTCCAGATGGTTTAGCACTTGTTCAGCTGACCCTAGGACCCCAGATGTTGTCCAGATGCAGGGCCGGGGTGAGTTACAGCTGCTGTAAAATGGGGATGTTGCAGGGGGTAGGTGGAAGTGTGTGCTGGGGGGTGTCCCTGCACTCCACCTGGCCTGCCCTAAGTCACGGTGTGAAATCGGCGGGCGGATCGAATGCCGCAGAGAACGGATGCTTTCTCTTTCTTCCGCTCTCTCGCTGTGGTTCCTCCCCCTTAAGAAAAGTCCAAGTGATAAACCCGAGGCATTGTTCTTAGCAAGGCGTTTCCCAAAGGGCTTTGCCTGGGTGGAATGTCACGCAAGACGGGTGAAAGGTTAGGTGACTTGTGGGAGGAGGGGTCTGGGAAGTGGCGGATCGCTCATTCGTGCTTCAAGGCCCGCGCCGAACCTTTGAAGTAACAACCGAAAATGCTGAAAGTCATTTCCAGTTGCGTTGCATGCCGCGCTCAACCAAATGATACCAGCGCTGTAATTGAAAATGAGTGGGACTTGATCTAATTCATCCCCCCGTTTGATATTCATTTTCCCATTCCTTAGGGAGACGCCCCGTTCTCTTTGCATGCACGAAGTGCCCACCACAGCTGGAACACGATCCCTTCTTCGTGGTGCCAGTATGGCTCGCTGTGGTCTAAAACAGCGACCGCAAAGCATGCCATGCGCTCCTTAACTGGTTCATGGAGAATTCTGGACCCAAGTTGAAGTTAACTCTAGGGCTGCCATTGTTTACCGCTGCTTGGACAAAGACCTTTTGCACATCACATGCTTGAACTTGTGAATCTGTAAGATCCTAAATAGCCCCGGAAAGCAAATTGGGAAACTACTGGTATGGTAAGTGCCGAGTCGAAGCCGACCCATAGCGAACACTCGCGTGGTTTTCAAGGCAAGTCAAGGGAGGAAACAGAGGCGGGTTGCCAGGTCCTTCCTCTGCATGGCGGGGGAGGCAAACACAGGAAGAAAGACAGGGCCACCGCACCCCAAGCAGGACTCAAACCCCAGACCTGCCACACAGCAAGGCACCAGCCAAACCCACTGCGCCACCTCGCCCCCCTGGGAAACTACTACCCAGCATTGAAATAGCCAATGTTCAGTCGGTACGGGACTTCCTAGGACCATCTATCCCGGTTAGCACTCTAGTGGTCAAGGAATTGGGTCACTCAGTCATATTCACTTGTCCAATTCGTGGTCACTGTGGTCCAGAGACTATCCCAGACTTACAAGGAGTAAGGCTGGGTAGAGTACACCCTGGATGGGATACTAGTCCATTACAATTGTTCTATTAATCAAAAGCAGAAATAACGAAAACGATCAGAGGTCATGGCATAAGGGTTAATTGCATGCAGATTGGTTTTGTTTTTACTAAACAGTATTCAATGAATCTTTCTATCACTGAGTGGGCCAGATCCATCCATGCTTCACTAAGGTCAAGAAGCCCTGAAAAACAGGAAAAAATCTGAAGAAAACAGATAACAAAATATCCCCAGTGACATTTGGGAGCGCCTGTTAGTCCGAGGGGTGAAGCAAGAATTGAAAAATACCATGGGAACAAGAGAAACGCCAGGAACAAGTTCACTTAATGGTAGGAAGCGGGGATGCAGCAGAGGAGAGAGAAGCGGGGATATTAATCAAGCGAAGAGGAAGTTAAGTGACGGGCCGTGAGGAAGTAGCCATGCGGGCAGGCGGAAAGGACAAGTAATTGATAACAGATTACATGGCTGTTAGTCTCAGGTGCACACGTGGACACACAAGGACACTAAATCTAACCACTAATAGGGCTCACAAAGTGCCGGCCCTGGGGCTGGACCGTCACACAGGAGTCCTGTCTTTGGTCTGCCTTTTCATTATGGCACTAATTATAATTTAATAGTAGAGAAATGACAGTGTAATTTATGAGTGTTTCATTTAACAGCAGTGATGACTTTGCAAACTGTGATTTTGCAATTGGATGTAGTATGTGGTGTGCAGCGAATGTACGTCTGTGATTTACTGTATAGTTCCACGAACCTGTAATTAGAGGATCTCAGAAGATAAGGCCATGGGCAGGGAAGACGACCGGGGACTATATTAGAGGCATCGCGAGAGGAATGTGCGTGTACAAAGTGAGTGTTTTACCTCTGGAATGTTTCTCACAGTTACAATTTGCTCTATCTTTTCCAGTTCCTCAATGCAGCTGCACAGTACTTTGCACGTATGTTTGGAGCGATTTAGTGAATTCTGCTTTGTAATTTTATTTTACTATTGCGACTCAAAACTGTGAAGTCTGCGTTCAAGTCTTCACGCCCCGTGTACGTGCGCTGTAATGAACAGCCGAGTTTGCCAACATTTACAAATGTTCAAAAATACTAACGCTTCCTAGATGATTTCTAAATTGCATTTGCTTATGGTAATGATGGAGTTACTGATCAGCAGCAGTCAAACACCAGACATGCACTGTAAACACTGTGGGAGAGAGTTGAATCAATCCGATCCCACACTCCTATTTCTTCGTTGCATTGTCTTTGCTTACCAATACTCTGAAATTTCTGTCTAGGGTGAAATGAGCGTAACCTGTGCTTACCTTCCAAGCCAACACGTGGCAGAAAAGCTCATGCAAATAGAAGTGTGGGATCGGATTGATTCAACTCTCTCATGCAGCGTTTATAGTTCATTGCTGGTGTTTATAAGTGCTGCTGATCAGTAACTTCACCATTACCATAAGAAAACTGTGGAGAGATTTTTTTTAAAATTGTTTTTTTTTTTTTTTATTATTTCCAGGCATTTTGAAGTTTTCATTTGAAATTTTCACTTTTAAACTAAAGTTTATAGTAAAAAGTCTTGCAAAGTGTTTTTATTTAATTAAGCAATATCATAGTTTTTCACAAAACCCATTAACAAATCAAGCGATGCTTCTGTTTTTAACCTTCTATCGATGGCAACTTAACAGTAAAAGTGGCTGTGGATTTATGAACGAAATGAAACATGAAGACTTCTGGTCCCAAATATTTCGGTAAGGTGAGGTAAGGTTAGACGATTACAGAGCGAACTGGAACGTTCAATGCAGCTGCCAACGCAGTTACCGAAAACACAGATGCACACACATCTGTTGGGAATGCGAGGGAGCGTAGGGGTGGGCCGGTCTGCCAGTCGTATGGTGTCGGGGAAGCAAATGTCCAGCAGGAGATCAAAAAATCGTTGGCTGGACACAGGGAAAGACGGTTATGTCAATAACGACTGCTGTCATCCCTCAAATGGGAAGCGGCGAGCGGTGATCTGGGTAAAGGTTAATACAGTGGACGACATCATGTGGGAGTGGGAAGCTGGTGGGGGGGCGGTTCAGAGGGCTGATGACCACAGTGTTGCCATGTGAATTTCTTGATTTTTGTTGCATTACAGTTAGAGCTGCATTACTTTTATCCAAAATCAACGAAACAGCTTGGAATTTTAGTGACGCTAGCTCCGTATTTCCAAGTGAGCAATGCAGAATAAATATCTCATTTAAGGGCCATGACAAACAGGACCCCTCTTTCGCTTGACTTTGCAGCCTCTAAGTCAGGGCTTCTCCGTTGGACAGCAAACCATGTGGTTTAGCTTTGCATTTTGATTCATCTCAATTCTGCCCGTGCTGCAAGGTGAGTCGGGAACCCCGTTGAACTCGGCCCTCCAGGAACAAGCTGAACAGCCCCTCTCTGTCACAGCTCATCCAGTACACAACCTGCTCAGATGTTGATGCTCCATCTCTTATCGCTAGGACAGGAGGGTTTGTCACCTTCCTGTCAGTCTCGTATACCACAGCTAAAAGGATTGACTGCATCTGCATATGCTGCGCTGCTCAATTCTGGCACACACAGTCCATGGAGGGTCCCAAATGCAGACTGCCCCCAGGCAGCATCTCCTTCCCTGGAATGGCTTTTTAATGACTCGGCACTTGGAAGGGATGAACCTATGAATATATGTATATTATAGCTATCGGTCGCTGGCTGACCTGTATAATTGGATACATTTAGAAGAGATCAGAGCGCTCGGCGGGGCTGCAGATGCCCATCAGCATCCTTTATGCACCGGGTCGAGGGAGTCGCGTTCCGGGAACAGACAGCGACGAGGTTCACTGTCTCGCTGCTCCCCAGGGGCTCAGGGGCCAAGATGAACCCACTTTTATCTATTTCCCCCCACCCGCCCCCATGTCAGTGACCTGCCTGGATCAGGGAACATAGCCTGGGGGTGGAGGAGACAGATGACTGACGGGAACCGGATCGACTCACGCTGACGACATCGGGGACCACGGTACTCCCGCTCTAGTCATTTGGTGGTAGCGACTGGAGGCTGCAGGGTGGGAAATGAGCTGAGGTTCCCTTTGTGCCGGCCACTCGTATCTGTGTATGCTAATAAGCCCGTTTATGAAGTTGTCCCACGTGTGATTTGGAGCAGCTTGCGTGATTAATGGGGGCAGGGTGGGGGTCTTTTATTTTCATCAAACCCTTTAACTAAGGTGAGGAGTTGGGGGGCAGGTGGACAGATTGTCCCTTGGTCTCTCTCCTCCCTTTTCTTGCTGTCCAGTCTGCCAACCGGTCTGCCCTCAGGTACGGGCCACAAAACGAGCAGCACAGACAGAACACAGCCACCCT
Organism: Scleropages formosus; assembly: GCF_900964775.1. NCBI lineage: Eukaryota > Metazoa > Chordata > Actinopteri > Osteoglossiformes > Osteoglossidae > Scleropages > Scleropages formosus. The sequence continues at coordinate 4,382,969 of NC_041806.1, forward strand.
TATGTCGCTTCCTTCTGGGGTCAGCAGGTGGCACGGTGCCTAAGAAGCCAGGTATAAATACCAGCAGGGGACCTGCTGCAGTTTAACAAAGTGCTCAACTGGACTGGCTGCGCTGGCTGCAAGTATAAATACGAATATCTAGGTTCCTGTAGTGGAGAACCATTCATCTGAACAGACCCTTCGGCTAAAGAATTCATTTTAAAAAATAGAAAATACATCTCTACATCTGATGTCTGCAGATTATAACCGTAGACTGCAAATCAACACCAGACAACTTCAAGCCAAAGCCAATATTTGACAATATTGAAACAAAACAACTGCACTAAGGATAATTTTAAAATATTCAATGGTGTGATTGGGGATATAGAATACATTTTGTTTGGATTCTAATCACTGGATGTATAGCATGGCCCTTTGGCCACCAGACACTTGCTATCCAAATAGGCCAATATATACGGTTCACATTGTACCACAGTCCGTTCTTTAAAAATATTTCATGGCCAATTATTATTGTGACGTCATTCTCCATACCATCTTAAAATGTTAAGTTTTCCTTGGAATGATACTCATAATTATTTACCCATGTATACCGTAAAATTTTGTATAGCTTCAATTCATGGTAAGCACATGGATGAAGGCTACAGTAACAGGAGCAGGAACTTGAACCCAGGTCCTTCCATTACCATTATGCTACTTGTGCCCGAATTATAGTTCATTACAGAGTTCAGTGTGCTCGTCGACTCACTGGAAACAACATTTTTTATGCCTCTTGTGACCAGATCTTGACATCCACAAAGAGTCTTGGGTCTTCACGTTGAGCAGTCTTTGCTGTAACTTTTTCACACATCGAACGAAAGGCCTGGAGGACCGTGGCGAACGTAACACATGTGTTTCCCTACAGTTTATGTCAGACATCGCAGTGTCAAAACGCGGTCCTGGGTTTTTGACTGCTGATTTCCATAAATGCGCATGCATTCTCCCTGAATCATCGCAACTGCTTTCTCGTGAGCTCGCTCATTATTTCTACTTCACGCCAGAGCTCATTTCTGATCCAGGAGTCTTCAAACAGCAAGAGTGAGGATCAAATGCTACTTAGCCACCCCGATGAATACTGCACGCAAGAACTTTGCTTTATTTCAATGCTAATGCGTGAGATGGACAGAGAAGAGGGCTCTTCTTCTCTAAGATGCCTCGCCAGCTGTGCAATCCTGAACGACCTATTGAGAGTAAAAGCAACTTTCCGTTTTTGACGGCGGATGCCCAACAATGAGGCGGAATCTCCCTTTAAAGGCACGTAAAATCAGTCATTAACTCTCTAATTACGTTCTGTGAAATAACACATTGTTTTAAAGAATGGGAGGCGCTGGGTGCCGGGGGGGTGAGCGTTCAGATTTATTTTCAATAGGAAGTTTTTCTGGGCGGAATTGCCGTCTCACGGCATGAAAAACCTCCTCCCCGGGCCTTCTGTTCCGCCACAAGCACGGGCCTCCATTAGGCCGGGTGACAGAGGAGGGAAACAATTGTTCGCTCTTCCATTTAAAGATGAAAGGGCTATTTTTACCCTGGCCCTGATAGCAATTTCACTAGCGTTTTGCTGCTGAGCACTTCCATAGGGGGGTGTATGGAAGACAATGGGATTAGGTAGCCCTCCTTGCCATAGCCTACTGGGCCCTTTGCTCTCCAAATTGCAAGTAGAGAATGGATAATAGGAGATTGATTAGGGGCTAATGGACTTATTCTTTCAGTAATGCCGCTTGCCAACTCTGCGCCTCTCCCGCCGCGAGCGGAAAGGGAGACCGGCTTTGTGGGCCATAAATCAGTCACTACAGAAACAATTCACTTGTTCTGAAATGTGTTTTACAGTCCGCTTTTGTTTCAGTAGAGGCTCCACAAAAATTTCTCACATCCCGTAAGAGTACCGCATTGACTTTCAAATATGATTTCCCCACCACCTCTGCTAATAGCATATCTTTCAGATGTGGTTTGCGAATGCGGAACGTTCTGGAATGCTAGCTATCAAAACTTACGACCGCAGAATGTCTCCTAAGCCTAGGTATTGTCAAAAGCGCCTTCTGCCGTTCTGATCTGTAGCAATTACATAAAATCACAGGAAGGACAGCAGCTCCTAGCGCTTGCTTGCGCCGACTTGCCAGTGTAAATTCCGGAAACTTGGCAGAACGTTGAAACGATAACAATTAGCATTTATTGACAATGAATGGGAACGGTTGTATCTGCATGCGGAAGAGAAGTGGGGTTGTTTATCATGTGATATGAAGGTCTTGAAACGTTGAAATACAGGCAAACCCATGTACGAGCGAAGGGTCATTGCTCAGCGTTCTAGAAGCACGAATAAATTCAGGGGCTGAGAACAATGGGCATCCAGACAGGTTTCAATCAGCATCACCTTTACTCGATCCCCAGCCGGCGCCTCCCCGCGTCACTCGTGATTTGTGACCACCGCATTAGGGCTCAGTTAGGGCCAATTGAGCTTGCGATGTAAACTTTACTGCCATAAGGAATTAATTTAGGACTTGGGAGCCCGGTCTGGTCTTGGCCCCCAGCTTTTCTGACGGACGTACTAGTTTCAGTCTGTAAATGCCCAAAAGCTTAGGTCCATTTAGTCCTGGTGTCCTTCCACCCGCACAGCATGATTCCTATCATTTGTCACAGGCAAAAATTAATGTCACAACTGTATATTTCAGCCGCCTGCGAGGGCCAGTGCATACCCTATGGGACGCCTGACCAAGAAATGCGAAACTCATTTTAACACACAGCAGCTTCAGTTTAAAGTTTTCTTTGTTTGAATGAGGAACACATAGGAGAATGAGCTGGACCTCAGCTTTAATGAGACTTTGCGGGAAATCCCACATTGCGCCCGGAGCTAAGGTGTCCCAGTGCGATCGATACTGAAAATACTGTAAAAATTCTTAAATAACTGAGTGGTCTGATGAAAATAAGCAAATGAACATCAACAGACTTATCCTGATCCAATGAATACCTGATCCAGCCACAGGACCCTGACAGTGGTGCTCACCGTTTGGCTAAAATATTGCTGGTCCAGGGGGGCTCTGAGAGATGTTCTCAGCTCCAAGATTGCAGGTCTTACTGGCTTTGGGTAGATGGTTGGTGCCGAGCTCTGTAAGGGTCCCGTGAGGGGTCATGGAGACCACTGACTGCTTGACCTTTGGCCAAGAGGATTAGGCGAAAGACAGCAGTGAGGTGGACAGAGGAGCGGCGTGTCGATAAGCGACCGAACCGCTTGTGGTTCACGTTAGAGGTCTAATGGAGGTGGACAGCGCTGCCCTGACCTCCTGTCAACACTCCGGAGCATCACAGAGTAGACAGGTTGACATGAAAGACACGCAGCACCCCCCAGAATTTTCCTCCATCCCTCAGTCGCCACCATTCGCTACTTATGACAGGTTAAACCCCTCTGCCCGCCCCCTACCTCCCAAGAAAAGCTGAATTTAAAGTCTCGGTGGAAAAAACACACCAGTGCACATGGAGAAAGGGCTTTTTCCGCCTTCAGAGGTAAGAGTCAGGCTTCGGTCCCTTTTTGTTGTCCAGCGGGACACAAAGGCTACAATGAGAGGTCCCCTCCACCTATGTGACCACCTCTGAAAGAAGCCAGGCCGGCTTTGGGGCTCCCGCTGACCCCAGCCCGCTTCGGCTTTGTGCCCCGCCACATGCGGGGGTTCCACCCGGAGCACTTAGAAAACAAGAGAGGAATGCAACCCCCCCGTACTTTTTCAAGAGGAGATCCTATTGTACCGCTGTCCCCCCGAGTGACAGACCCCAGTAAACTGTGAAGGAGAAGGGGAGGAACAGGAAGCTTGAGTGGCAGGTGAGCTCATCGACCTGTCAGTGCACATGAATAGCAGGAGTTCGGAGAGCATCGCTGCACCGCATTGCAATTTGCTCAGCAGACACCTTTTTTGACAACTCTTACCACTAGCAGCTGGAAAATCCAGTCTGTGTAGATAGGCGCTTCCGGAAACATCAGGCGGAGCCAACAGCCAGAAACGATGGCCATGTACAACTTAGAATGAAAAATGTGAGGTGTCAAAGTGTCATCCAGTTTAAAGAAAAAAAAAAAATTTCTGGCAGACAAAGTTAAAACTTTTGATTTATGAATTTTTCAAACATATGTATTTCCCCAAAGCAAATAACAGCATTAAGGTACTTATAGTTTTTTTACCTGTTTATACAACTAGGTAGAATCATTGGAGAGTTTTTAGGGTGGATACCTTGATCCTGGGTACTAAAGACAGATCTGGGATTCAAACCTGGGTCCTTTGAGTCAAAGATTAGCAGCTCCAGTCATCATGCTACTGACTGCTCCACTTACATCTACATTTATTCCTTTAGCAGATGCTTTTCTGCAAACCAGCAGAAACCTCAGAGTAAACCAAAATGTATTTCACAGTAAAGAGTTATTGATGCAGACAGATGATTCTCAAATGCCCCACTTTCTTCTTCCCACTGCACTGCATGAGTAGCTGCCTACAGAACTGATTTTGTAAGAAATAAAGAGGCGACCATGCTGCGATGCAACGTTTCAGGAGCTCTCGGAAGATCTAGAGACAGGTGCGTACAAAAAGGGATTAGTTTCAACCAACCTTTTCGAAAGGGATTCAGCAGTTCCGAGGGAGCTCATTCTTCCACATCTGTGAAAACTGAGAAACCTAAACGCTTTCAAAAACTACGAACTCTTCTGATTTTGGACCCCTCGCGCATGGGAACTTCTAAAGGTGCAATAGGTATTGCAGGGGGGAAGCGTGATTTCCGTTGTCCTCGTAGCCGATGAAGGACACCAAGCAGCGGAGGTGGAGCAGTAATGTGGAGCTCTCCGGGGCTCAGAATTTACCCTGCTGTAAAAATGGGTAAATCAGTGTGAGCAGCTCAGTGTTGAAACCTCACTTGCCAAGATCCTCAGGAAAAAGAAGTCAGAGAAAAGAATAAAGATCAATAATCTGCCCCAGTGAGTTCCCACATCCACCGGTTCCAATGGAAGTATTTACCTGATGGGCAATGAACGAGTAATTAAATAAGCTTCTCCAAAATGTGGCGGGGCTCTCGGTTTTTTGAGGAGGGAGCTATTGCACGCGACAAAGCTGGGGCTCATTTTCTAGCGGTTGAACGAACACCAGGCGAAACAAGGGCGGAAAATGTGTTTGGAGAAAGCGCGCGTGGATCACTTTAAGCTGACGCAGGGAAATCTCGACCGTGCCCGTTTAGCGGGCCCTCGCTCGGCCGGCCAGCATTTGCAAATATTTACCCCCGATTAGTGATGTCAGAGGGGCATGTGGGGGGGAGCGGGATTACAGCTCATTACAGCACTCTTAGGCAGCGGTGATCAAACATGCTGCGGGGACTCCAATCTACCTGGATCCTGTCAGCACGAGTAAGAAAACACCCCCACCGAGAGATGTCTGGTTGTCGGATTATTATTTACCCCTTTTCTTGGTGCTTTTCTTCAAAGCCACTCGCACTAATTTACCCATTTACAGCTGGACAATGCTTACTCTGTCAGTTCGGGGTAAGTAACTTAATCAGGGTACTGCAGCAGGGGGTGGGGTTCGAACCCACATCATTTGAATGTAAGGTGGCAGCTCCAACCCCCTGCAGCCCTTGGAACACGGTAATGCTACAGCTGTCTCGGATCAGCCTCGCATGTTCGAGACGGCAGCTGTTTGGCTCTTGGCTCTTCGCCGACAAGCGTGAGGTGACACACAGCTGTGCTCCTTGCCTTTACCCTGGTCGGATCCCGCATCTGCGTTCACCGGCAAGAACGCGTTCGGTGCGCGGTTAACTCTACGCCACTAACCCCCCCCCATCCCCGTCATACGCAACTGTAACGTGAACATCACGCAGCGGCCAGCTTCTCCTCATCTCGTGAGTCGAAAAAGGACGAGAGCGTTCAAAGATAAGTGCCGCATGCAATCAAAAATTAATCACAATCAGGCTGCGTTACCATCCCCCCCCCCACCACCACCACCTTGGATCCATCGAAGAGCGGAGCAAAAGAACGATTAAGGCCCTCTCCTTGATTGTTCCACTTTGCACGCCAATCGCTGCTCATGTTTTATCATTTATTGTTCATTTTAATGCGTTCTTAAGTGCGCCGCCTAACAGAGGCAATTGCTCCGTATGGTCTGGAGCTCTGTCTTGCGTTACATCCAAAAGACAAAACACATGTTTTCCCCTTAATATGTTTCCCTCTCTCACGTTTCGGTGATATAATGATGGCAATCGGGTGATTAATGGCAGCCGCAGTGCAGCTGTGCTCCACAGGATGGGGCATCTGGAGCGACCTGCAGAACGGCATCGGGGACGAGGCGGCTGGAGATGGAGGGAAAGGTAAAAGGGAGCAAGGAGAGCGCCCGCTCCTCTCGACAGGGAGGGAAAACGCGGCGGAAGGATAATGAGGAAGATAGGCTGAAAGCAGGAAGGGAAGATGGTGGAGGAAGGAAAAAAAGGAAATAAAAACAAGCAGAGATGGAGAGCGAATGAGAAAAAGGGGAGAGACAAATGAGACAGAGAAAATAAAACAAACTGAAGAGGGATCAGTGGGAGAAGGAATAAAGGACTGGCTGAGAATGACTCAAGAGTGACAATGCGCATTTACACTGGTGTCTCAGCTTACTGCCGACCTCCCTCTGTCTCTCAGAACTGCTCTCTTAAAATTGGAGGAGGATCTCGAAACAGTTTCAGACACATTTCACTTCCAGTCTCCTATGTGCTCGATAGACATGTATTAGGTTATCTAGTTCTTTTAAAAACAATCCGATTCCTGCTGTTCAATACAGTGGATTGTGACAAATTGACTGTACTCTAGAATCAAGTGTCTGCATCCAAGATGTAATCCGCCCTTCGCATTGTTCTCCGAGAAGAACGTCGTTTTGGAGAAAAGCGTCTGCTAAAGGAATGAATGTAAATGTAATTAATGTACTCAGATTAGTCTGTACCTTGTTTGTTTGTAACTCAAGTTACTTTTACCACTAAATACCAATAAATACAAGGTTAGCAATGCAGATGTACCTCGATTTATTTATGGGTTAGGCTTTTTGAAAGTCTTGGGTATAGCTACATAACATAAAAATACATGCAATTAAAAACAAATTGGAAAATGTGTACATTTCAGAGGAATAAATATATGTTTATGATTATTCCGTTTTATTTTTATAGAGCCCTCTTCTCATCAAGGTGACCAGAGCACCAAACATTGTTCCAGGGAGCGGTACCATTATGATTGGATGGATAATAAGAAAACAGGAAGACAAGTGGGAAAGAGAACATGAAACAAAGTAAAGAGGAGTCAGTGGGAGAAGGGATAATAAATTGGCGGCGGGTGACTCAAGAGCGACAGTTCATGTTTACGCTGGCTCCGCAACTTATGAACATAATCTGTACCTGAGGTTTTTTCTCATTTTGTTTTGCTCGTAACTCCAAAGTTATATTTTTCTTGGAAGTAACAGTGAGCAGAAGCTTAATTCAATCCCGTTGACTGATTCATCCCGTAAATGTATAACCTTAATCACACTCATATTTTGATTGGGGATTTTTACTGCCATCTATCAACTTGGTAGGTAAATGCAAGTCACGCTTGCTCTGCTAGAGATGGAAATTAGAAAAAATAAGTATAGAAAATGCAATTAAATACATGGGAAAATATTTTTAATCTGGTTGCCTAGAAGAGGAGGAGCTGAAGTATTTATTTACTACACACTCAAGTCTTAAAAACTATAGTTTGGTTAGTTATACATTAAGTACAGGAGGAAGGGAACTCAAGGCATAATGGAAACAAAAGGCATCAGTAGGTATGGTAAACGTGGTGCTCTTACTTCATGTGTGATGTCCTTGTGAGAGTAAAATGATAGTACAAGTATACAGGTTAATCAAGTGCTACAAACTAGGGATAGGTCAGGAGTCATCATAAACCATCAAGTTGGGTGGTGTACTATCCACAACTCTAGCTGGTGGCGGAACGGACCCCTTCTGTGCCAATTCCCTCATCCCCTCCCTCACATTGTGGTCCGTCAGAGAATCTGTGCATAATTGCATTTTGCATTATCTGTCCGGCACAGCAGCTCGGCGATATGTGTACATATATCTCTTGATACGTCTCCGCGATCTCATCGTAAACTCCAATTTAGCTTAACATTGTTATCAGGCTCAGCTTACATAGCTTTAATGAACTACACACTGGTGGCTATAATTAAGGAGTCATTTTCATAAACTGACATTTAATCATCTGGCGTTTCTTTCACTTGCTCTAATTATGGCGGTGTAACAAGGAAAGCTGCTCTTACTGATTAATCAAAATGCCACCAATTACCGCTCCTGCTCAGGGAACGGAGTCCGCAGTTCCGCTTTAAATATCGAGGCGCGCGACAGTCGCCCAAGGAACGGCGGGGAACTTTAAAAACTTGGGAAAAAAACCCATCGCCGGAGAGATGTGAAATAAGGTGAGCAGTCAACGAATAATTCTGTTTGCGACGCTTAAAGTAAAGGCTCTTAATGATGAAACCAGAGAAGAAAAGGAAAGTTTTAATTGGTCTTGAAGACGTCGTCGCAGGGAGCTGATGACACGGCCTTCGGAGACGACGTGGGAGCCTTCTCCCCGCTGTTTATGCCCTTCGTACAAGTGGCTGGGGACTGTGCGCAGCACAGCAAAGGACATAAACGCAAGGAGCTGAAGAGAGTGATGACAGGGAGGAGAAGTTGGGGGCCGTTAAATGATGTGAGCTGATGTAATGACGCTCAAACGGAGCCCTTAAATGGCTCCCATTAAACGCTGTGTAACGATCGAGGGGGGATACACACGAGAAGGGGTTGGTAAGTCTTCCTTGAGGCTTGGGTGTTGATGGAAGTACGGGAAGCGGAATAAACGGTCGTGCTATTGCTCAGGGACACGCGGCGACTACCCAAAATGTCTGAACAAACTGATGCAAGATGTCTTGAAGCTGAATGTTCCAACGCGACAGCTCTTTGCATGCATGTCTGAAATGTGTCATGATGTTAGAGTCTATCGATGGAAGTTGGGTACCCTGGAACATCATGAGTACACCTGAGTACCCTGGGCCATACCTGTACGGAAGGAACCGGACAAATGTGTGAAAGCAAAGCAAACCAAAAGCGTGCTACATCTCTGGGAACCGCTGCACTGCTTGGTAGCTCAAGAGCTGCAGAAATAAGTGGAGGCTATTAGTGAGCCGCTTAACACCGCCTCAAAGTGTAGCAGAATATTAGCCCCACCCCAAGGGCGAGATAACTCTTGGGAATGTGTTTCAGTACTTATGGTATTTGCCTGTGAATTACCCCTTTGAGCCACTTCCAGTCACTCAATGGCCTTTGCGGCACTCGATGGCCACCACACAAGTGCTTGCGGGTGACCTGGAACGGCCTTGTCTGTCTTAAACCGTACCGAGACGCTGGCATTTACCACCTCCTGCGGATTTGCATCGCAGGCTCCTTTTCTTTGACCACAAGGCCATGGACAATGCAAGGGGTGACGTGGACAAGTGAGCGATCCAGGCGGAGCGGTTGTTTCATTTCCTTTGTCCCGAGCTGTCGACTTCCCACTCCTCCTCCCTGCTGTTTCGCGTCTTATCCCCCCTGCTTCCATTTGCTCCTCTGATTTCAAACGTGACTACATTTTCAGAGCGCCGTGACATTTTCGGGGTCTTGGAGCGCAAACGATCTCAGGCGACGTCTCGCTCCGTCATCCACAGTTGCGCTCCCCCCAAGAACCCGGAGCAAAGGCGGGTCTGGCTATCGACACCCCAGGTGGCAGATCTATTCTTCAAAGGGACGCTGATGTTTGGAAATGACGTTTGTGGCCTCTTCCTGCTATTCGTCAGGTGCAAATAAGTAATCCGTAAGAAACAGATTCAAGAGCTTTCCTTCTGAAAGGAAAATCAGTGCAACCGTCATGGCAGTTACATAGGGATTGCTACGGTTCACACAACGGGATGCTTCAAACCCCTGATTTACGATGAGATGTTGGGACCGGTTGTGACCACGGTACGGCTACTTCTTCGACCCCCTCCGTGGCACTTTGCCTACATTCGGTTGCTGCATTCCGCCATCCCAATCTTCCAAGCCCCCTGGTTATCAGCTGAATGTTTATATCTTATGTTGCCTTGTTTGAAAGGATTTGCAGGACCGGATTGCTAATCCCAAACTTTGAACATGAATCGGCCTCCACGGAACCCTCCTGGATTCTCGGCCCTTTCTTATGATAATGCGCAACTGGGGGCTGCCGATGGAAATGCCACGGTCTTATCTCAGTGGGACAGTCGCTGTGAGGGGCGACGGCTGGAGACCAGGACGGCCGGGGGGGGGGTGGATCTGGTCATAGGGTCGGCGTAGGGTGTGGGTAGGTGTTTACCACCACCCTGGGTAATGGTGACACCTTGCACATTCCCTCCTACATGAGAGCCGGGTTTGTATTCAGAGCCCCGAGGGACCTGGCACTACTTAAGTTTAAACCAACTGGTTACGGGTTCCAGTCCTAGGTTTACCACTGTCCTTCAGAAGGACCATTAATCTACAGTTTCCACACATGACGAGGCCTGGTCACTGACAAATTTGTGATTTAAAACGAGCATGGTTAAATTCAAATAAATATTTTAAATCAGCTGCATATCCCTGGTACAAGCCTGTCCAATACAAACAAATCAGCGTCTAAGGATTTTACATACCCCGAAGGCTATCGGTGTATAATTTTGGTAGGATTCGACTGGAGCAACATTCGAGGCTTGATTCCACTCCAGCCTCCCAAAAGGTCAGCTGTGAGATATCCCCTGCCCGGGTTTGATCATGTGACCTCCTGGCAGGGACTGCATGCAATGAAAGCACCCAATATCAGCGCACCCCGTAACATCGGCACACCCATCACCGACAGTGTGGAGGCCCATCCTTTTGGTCCATCCTTGTCCCGCCCCCTTGTGGGGGTGATCCTGCACGTGTGCAGAGACAGGTGCCCATAGATGGAGGAGTAGAGGGGAACACATTTGGCAGGGGTTCCTGCTCCTCACCTGCTGACAAACCTAATGTGGCTATAATGGATGGCTGAGCGCAGGATGGTCAGAACGGCATGGACGGGAGGTGCCGGGGGTGGGGTTGCTGTCCTTCTGTCAGGCCATCTCTGTACACAGCGGATCCTGTTACCGTAAAGGCATTAGCCCAGATTAGAGCGCGCGCAGGGGGTTCTGTCTATCTCCCGCTCCTCGGAGGGAAGCTGGAGAACGGACAGCTGTTGCTCGCTCTCCGCAGACTTAGAGGCGTCCGATAAGACTGCAGACAGCAATGACCACAGGCCAAGCCACATTTTTCGGGGAGGGAGCGGTGGGAGCTTATGATGGTGGACTCGGAGGTCTTGGAGAGTCACCTGCTGTACTGTCCTCTGGATGGCATGAGATATGAGACCCCCCGTGGCTCAGCCTTAATGACGAAACATTATCGCAAAATGAGCAGAGGACATCGGGGATAAGAGCTGCGACTCCGGGGCCCGGCGGGCCCTCTAAGAATAACCAGGTCCGATGATGGCGCCCAGTGTCGCCAAAAGGTAGAACAACAATGCGCTCAAACAAAGAGCGCCATTATATCTGCTCCCGGAAAGTGCCAGAAAGGCCCTTCCCTGTGAGCTCATCTGAAAACTGGCGTCTGACTCAACCCTCTGAATATGCTCCCCCTCACCCCCCACAGTAAACCGCAAAATCAGCAGGGCTCCCACTTCACAGCCGATGACTAGCGGCTCAGAGGCAGCAAGATGGCGTCACTAGATGCAGCCTTCTGTTGGACCCTCGTGCTGGGTTGAAAACTGGAAGTCCCTGAACATCTGGCTGCAGAAATGCGTGAAATTTCGGTAACCACACCTCAATTAAGCTCCGACGGTGGTGAAAATGCTACCCAGAGCATAATGTGAACATTTTCATTTATTTTCAGTTGACTACATGACAGAACAATGGGGCCACAGGAACACCAGACAGAATCAATATACAGACAAATGAGGGATGTGTACAGACACACGTAGATACCGTAAAAGGGCAAAAGGATGCAGTATTTAGCACAGCAATCGAGCAGCACGGATTAAGAAAGGGGGGGAAAAAAAAAAGTGAAAAATAATCCAAAATACAATATTATGATGATGCAGCCTGGATGTTAAGTTTGCTTGTGGAAGTAAATCAGACACTTAGAGTCAAACTCTTATTTGTGGAGGGAGCACAGCAACGAAATACACTTTCGATAACAATAATCAACACAAATGTTTCCAAGCAAATTACGATTATTGTTTAAGTATAATTCAGTGAAAACACAAGTAGAACGCTGTGTTAATAATAAACAGCACTGAGGTCTACTTATTATGCGTCATAATTATTAACACGTACCTGCAAATATGGAACACCTTTAAAGTGTCAGTAGTGAGGAGGGGGCATCTTTCAGCAGCTATAGTTTTCATGCGACCGTGTATGTGATTCGGGGTGTGGAATGCCCGCCTTTCACGCAATATCGCTGTGCGCGGGAGACAAACGGCAAAGGAACTAACTTGCCCCCCCCCCCCCCCGACTCCCATCCGCTGTTCTTACTTCACCGAAAGGAGAGTTACAACACGGTTCAATTCCACTTGATTGAGTGGCCTAATCCCATCTCGCCCTGTAATTCCACGCCTTCAGAAGTTCTCGGCGGCACGTTCCCCAAGTTCTGAACATTTCCCCATTAACATGCGGATTGTGTTAAATAGGGGATCTTCTTCTGACGACTTTCATTTGCCCTGTCAGCGAGTATTTGCATATGCATGTGCTCGTAATAACGTTGATGATAAAGGAGAACTGCATGGGATAGGATGGGATGGGAGGTGTAGCGTGGGGTGGGGTGGGGGTCGTTTAGTCACAGGAAGAAAGGGACCATGACGATCGCATAGCCGGCCTCAATCTCGCGCTTTTCTGATCGTCCTTATCAGCGTGGCTCAGAAAGAGGCCCTTTCCACCAGCACTTTGGACTGAAAGTAGTTTCTAGATTGCCAGCCCCTCCCCCACACTGTCACTGTTAAGGTTTCTGCATTTTTACTTTGGGGAAGATGCGGTGACGGGGGGCTGGAACGGGTTCTGATGGCGAGGCTCCATGTCCATCTTCCCAGCTCTTTCAACCGCCCCGCGTACTGCGGTTCGACCCTGGGTCAGCAGGTAATACATCCGCACCTCGCTGCGATTAGCTCCCCCCTACAGGAGATCTTCCGATAAACCCCCCAATTGACTTCTTTGCTGGATTACGGCTGAGACTAATCGAGAAAATAAGCAAGGGCCTGGAGGGGGGCACAGAAACCGAGCGTGTGCGAGTGTGTGAGAGAAGAAGGCTAGGCATGCCAAGACTAAGCCTTTACAATGTACAGACGATGTCGTAACCCTTTCCTCTCACGCTGGGTTCCTATGTTCGGACTCACAAATTCATGTATCCCAGCTGCGTTAAAAAAGGCCTTTTGTGTTTTCATTTAAAGGGTTTTATTTACACTCGTGATTGATGCTCACTTATAAAGATCATAAGAGCATTCTGACGTTGCGCATTGTATGCGGTAATCGGACTTGACGGCTGATTCCTGAGTAAATCCCCCTAATAGAGTCCCTTTTGACCATTTCTGCAAATCCTCCGACCGCAGAGCCAGGAGCACTTGACAGCTGAGCCTCTCGGAGACGCGAGGTATGCACAATGAAAATACATTTAATCAAATGAGCCGCACGCTCGCGCTTTAATAAAGTTCCCTGTGTTGCGCGGCATGGCTTCTAAATAGGAAGGGTGGAGTCTCCATAGCGACCGTTCAGTAGGGTGGCAAAAACAGATTTGCGATCGGACATTAGAGGGAGGGTTGCATCCTTCACGGACCTCCGCGATTGAATCCGGAGCCTGCGAGGTCCCCTAACAGACTCTGTGCTTACGGTTACAAAAGACTGGTGTCGTACCGCGGTGACGTCTGGCACGGAATGAAAAACAAGAGTTGGGTTATGGGTTCCACTATGTGTTTTTGTCCAACCCACTACGGTTGTCTCCTGGTATCCAAAGAGCCATTAATCACGTCAGCTGCCTGGCACTTCCTGTGCCAACTTGAGGGCTGGTTAGTTTGCCCAGACAGTGACACCAGCTTGCCGTGTTACCCGGGGGGCTATGCCAGGGGGACCCCATCCCCACCCGGCACGCATGGGGTGGCTAACAGGACACCTGCCACCTGCGGGGCTCGAGGCAGACTCTCAAGCTGGAGGGACCGCCAGCCAAGAACCACACCCATCTCCCATCACCCACCCCTTACTGGTGCGTCGCGCGACATGACCAAATACCTGGGGGACCGAGTGGACCCCGAAACCCTTACTGACCCCCACAGAAGACGTCCTTTTAAATCAATCCCCGAGTCACCGCCACCCGCCTCTCAATGTCCCTTGAGACTCTTAATCATCATCAATCTTGCTGTGTGTCTTTCGGTTGTTTTTGACTGAAGCGCAATGTAAACATTTGTAAATTTTCGCCCCCACAGCAGCACCTCCCAGCTCTGCTGATCCAGTCCCACGATCTGTTCCCATTAAAGGCGATTTGGCATGGTGCCGCCCCCCGTTTTGCCATGGCATCACGGCATGCGTTGGAGACCTGCGTGCGGAGATGCGTGTGCTCTCCATCTCCATCTCCATCTCCAGCAGGCCTGTAAAGCTAGGGAGCAGGTGCGACAACAAGCGGGGGGTGACACCGTGCACATTCCAGCCCTGGAAGTGGTCCTGTGTGGAGATGGTTGTGGATGGGGGGAGGAGGGGGGTCATCATGTTATAACAGAACATTAATCACACTCAGCCACTGACAGCACAGCACACCCCCAGATCACCCCCTCCACCTTGCACCCATACTTCTGCACATCCAGGGCGCACAGGCTTGACGTGAACACACCGACCCTCCTCAGCGTCTCGCATCCAGCAACCTAAAGCAGCCCCCAGGAGCAGAGCTTTCTTCCAGCCCAGAAATATACAAAGCGAGCACCGTTCATACAGAGCGCCACGCTACTGAAAAGGAGGGAACGGGGAACAATAACTGGTAACACGGCGGAACCCGTCAGGCACCTTCGACACCAGTCTTTGAGAAGCTTGTGCGTCCCTGTTACTAGGGGGTTAAGGAAGGAAATGTGTATCAGTCACAGAGTGGAAGTCTGCAGTACTACTGTCAGACCTACTCTTCATCCTGGGCCTGAACAATGAGTTCAACGGACTACAGCTCTGCTTTCTTAAACATTTTCGTCTTTATACTACATATATCCACACCGACCAGCTGTGACCACAAGAGAACCTCCAGGACCGGTGGGCAGCCACTAGGACTTGGACCCCAAGAAGTTTATTTTTCTCCCCTTATTTGCAGCTGAGAGTTTTTTTTATTTTGTTTTCCTCTCCACAGTTGCCAGCTGGCTTTCCAAGTGTTTTTCTATGTCTGCCAGCTTAGAAAATGAAAACTTGTATTTTTCGGCGTTCTGTATCACCTTGTTGTAAAAAAACGCGCTTTAAAAACAAATTGAATTGACCTGAATCCTAACAGACTGGTGGAAACACAAACTGATGCCGGATGAGCCGGGATGGAGGTGGTGAGGAATCTTCCAGCTCAGCTGAATGCGAAGGGTACTGGTTGGGCCAGTTCAACTGACAGTCGCAGGACTTTTTTGGTCAAGTCAGGGAGTTGAGCATTGTGTTGTGCTCTGAAAGTTGGACAGGGTTGGGAAATAGGCCGGACTGTCACTTCAACAGCCCTTGTCTAAAGCAATGGGCCTTCACCTAGGGACAGCGCTCTTCCTGGCCCCTCGGATGCCGCTCACTCTTCCTAGTCACTCCCTTACGATCCATATAGGGACCTTACTGACACTTTTATCCAAAACAACTTATAGCGATGTGCCCATTTATATAGCTGGGTAATTTTTACTTCATTGACTGAGGGTAAGAACTTTGATCACGGAAACTACAGCAGGAGGTGGGATTCAAACCTTGATCTGTCAAGTGCAATGGGGCAGTTCCGATCACTATGCTACCAATGCCCTGTAGAAAGAACTAAATTGCTCCCCAAGTGTCTTTATGGACCAGCAGTCCCTGCCTGACATGACTGTCATTCCCTTAATGCTTACACAGACCTGGAAGGAATGGTGTTTCTTGCTAATTCTTACAGGATCCTTTCTTTATTAAAATCTCTATGAATTATTTTCCCCACCGCACCCCTCCCGTACTCATCCTCTTTGTCCAGTTGTGTGAGCGCACTGGGGAAACCGTCTAAAAGGCTTTCTTCAATTTTTCCTATTATTTCTGTAACGTCATTTGCAGATGCCCTCCTGAATGAACAATCCTTATCTAAGCAGAGTGAGTTTGTACAAATTGCAGCGCTCTTTGCCAGCGATTTCCCGCACACAGCATGCATGATCTGGCTGTTCAAATTCACTAGCGCTTACTGCAGACAGCGCCGTGAGCGCGAGTGTGTCGCAAGGCTGCATTTCCACATGTAAATTCCTCTCATTTCATCACCGTTCATCATTTAGGGACAGAGGTCAGGCTGAAAATCTGAGAAAGAGCAGCACTTCTTTCTGCGCAGCCCGTCCTCGAGAGACGTGCCTGCGGAAGCACCACCGGCCACTAGGGGGAGTCTAATCCACGGCTACCACGGAATCCAAAAACAGATTGGGCTTCGAAAGCCACAAAGTCTTCAAGATGCAAATGGTGATGGGCTTAAGCGGTACAGCTTAGCTGCAGATGAGTTAAGCCTGGATAAACGCGAGTCTCTCCGACTGGTAAAAAGAAAAAGCACCGTTTGCTTTCTCCGTCAGCTCAGTTCGAGAGAGGAAAAATAAGGACACAACTTTACGGAGATGGTTTCGGAAACACGGCCGGACACAGCCTGAAACCAGAGTCCAGCTCCCCCCGTGGTTCACACATTAATCAGAGGAGTCGAGCGGTGCCGTTTTTCATTTTGTGCTGGAACGAGTTTTTTCTTGTGCAAGAAATACATGCCAAGTGATATTCTATGATCAGCCAAACCGATGCCTTCCTGAGACCAGAAGATGAGATCTCAGTGGTATTCTGGGACAGCATCGCTGCTCCTGTCCTTAGATTTCTCCGCTGTTTGGGACTTTCCTCCTTGCTAGTGTGAGGAAGATCAAAACCCGCACGCTCGAGCGATTGAGCTAAATGTAAACAGAAAGCAGGCTCGGGGGGGGGCAACATGGGGGGGCACCCGTGTCTGAAGCTGACATTCCCCCTCGCAGCCCAAGGCCACATCTCGCAAAGATAAAGCCGCCAATCTCTGCGTTGGGCAGGAGAGCGGAACATGTTTGACGCGCATCTCGCCCGGAGGTACACAGAGGGGCTGCGAGGGCTTTCATCTCCGTTAAAGACACATGAGGGGTGAGGTAGGGTTGGATGGGGGGTACGGAGAAGACTAGAAAAACAAACTTGAGAGAACAGCAAAATTTGTTTAATACCTTTCGGAGATGAACGCACACCAAAAGACCCCTCTACTCCTCGTACATTATTTAGTAGTTCAGCAAATGTATCTACTGAGAGTGGCCTCCCCAGCATACCTGTTGTGGATTTTTAGGCAGGTATTTTACCAAAATGATTCAGGATGAGGAGCTTGCTCAGTAGCATGGCCTTCGAACGCTTGACCTCAGATCCAGTGCTATGTTCCTTGGAGATCCAAAAAAGACTTAAAATTTGGGGATTAGATTGAGCAATCAGCACATAAAGAGCATTTTGGGATACTGAGATCCCATTTGGGCTCTCCAGTGTGCACTGTTCAGTTCTGGAGGTTGGAATCCTGAGGGAAGGTTCTGAGGTCCATTGTCTGGTTCCTTGAATGTGGTGCCAGGGATTCTGATGGCTGTTTCTCCAAGGTCCATTGTCTGATTCCTTGGAGATGGATGCTGAAGGATCCTGAAGGATACTTCTTCACAGTCCACTATCTGATCACTTGAAAAAAGAGACTGGGGTCCTGATGGAAGCTTCTCCGAGGTCCATTGTCTGGTTCATTGCATAGAGAGATTGAGATTCTGAAGGAGGTCTTTGCGAGGCCCACGGTCCAGATCCCTGAACAAACAGATTATGTTTTGGGAGGCGTGCTGTAGGCGACCTGTTGAGCTCTTGCTAATTTGTTTGCGTAGCCGAGTTCCTTCCTTCCTGAGCACTGCTCCACGGCTCCATGGGTCGCGGCTGCTGCCAAGCTTCAAAGAGAGGGAGACGGAAAGCGGCGTAAATCGGGCGGGTGCAACGTAAACCCTGGGATTAAGAGGCAGCATTGCTGGAGATGATAGAGTGAAGAGGGAGGGAAGACTTTTCACCTCTTAGATCTCTCAGGTAGCATTGGTTCACTTCAAACAACCTGCTCTAGAAAGCTCTAAAATCAGTTTGGTTAGGCAGGTACGGCTCAGTTGGGACCGGTACTGACTGCTGTCGCTGGCCAGCCCTCAGCAGTGGCGACACCCTGATGGTGTGTCAACTCGAGCCATCATCTGCCGGCTGGCCAGTCTGGTCCGCACTGCTTGCAACGGGTGGGTGGCTGGTTGAGGGTCTACAGCGTTTGGTTACGGTGGGAGGGGAAGGCACCATCTGCCTGCTCTGCAGCGGCCCCGGATCGCAACGCTTTTCCAGGGGCCCTGGTGTTACTCGTGGTGGGATGGCGGTGGGAGACCGGTGCGGTTGGAGGGGGGCCCAGTGCACAAAGTGCCTTCCAGGAACTCAGCCGCTAATTGTCCCCCACTTAACTGAATCAAAGCGTCCATCTCAGCCAGAGACGCAAAATATGATTTGGCTGTCAGCTGCAATATGATAATTGTCATTCCTGGCATAAACACAGCTGGGGGAGTTCCAGCACGATACTGTGGTTAAATTTAGATCGCTTTTATTTGGTTCCCTCCAATTGCCATTTTCCTGTCTATTTGCATCAGCTGAGGCTAAAGGGATAGATAATCTATCTGCATAATCCTCCCCAAAACACACACAATTGGTACTACAGCTTTTCTCATTCTGACTTCACAATCGACGTGACGGGTGAAATTGAGCACGGTCGCGTCACATTTGTGTTGGGGAGGGTGAAAAGCAGCCAGAGATTTTTTTTTAATTATAATTGAAAATGAGCAGTTTTTCCCTCCATCTGAAAAGTGCGCTGAGTGATAATCGCTTTCCCATCAAGGACGAGGAACGGGAGACAAAGGGAAAAACGGCAAGAGTATTTTGCAGCGCGGCCCGTAATTCCTCAACATATGTAAGGAGGCCCCAAAAAAAAACAGCTTAAAATGACTTATCTTTTTTTCAAAGTTATTACATGCACAAAAGTCACCATCAAACTGGATTACGGGAATAGGATTCCGCTCCCCGACTTTGATCTGTCAGATTACAGTAAAGCGTTCATGGCACTCGAGAAAATGAAAAGTTTCCAAACTCAAAGAGGCCGGTTTCCATGCAACTTGCCGAATTAAGCCGGATTCCTCCCCCCGCTGCCCAAGCCCTCCTTGCACGAGGGGGATTTTTTTGTGCAACTGACACACCCAGAGGCAAGTCAGGGAGGGGGGCTTAGCCTCAGCACTTTCATATGGAGAGGTGATGAAGAGGGAGAGGGAGAAGGAGGGAGGGAGGAAGGGAGAGAGAGAGAGAGAGAGAGAAAGAAAGATGGGGGAGGAAGGAGGAACAGTCGCAGCAAAGGCCTCGTCATCGCATGGCTGAGCACATCGAAGAACACGAAAAAGTATGAGGGTTCCGCAGTCCTCTTAAACCCCACCAGGTGACAAAGTGCTTAGGAGACTGCTTTAAACCCCAACAGTGCTCAAATTATTATTATTTATAGCCTTTCCATGTCCGACACCTTTGACTGTTGTGACTTGCATAATGTGAGATAATGAACTTTACACTTCCATCCATTCTACAGCGGGGTAATTTCTATTGTATCAGTTCGGTATAAATACATTGATCAAAGGTACTACAGATGGGGGATTCAGACTAGTGTGGTTCAGACTGCAAGGCAACGGCTCTATCCACTGTGCTACCAGCTGCCAAAATTCTATTCACTGTCATCATCGCATCACATTTATTTATTTATTTATTTTGTGGCGAGAAATATCGTAACAACGTAAACTAAAATTTTGCTGTTCTGTAGTGCCAGATACTTAATGAAGCAATTAAGTAGCTCGGAAAAAAGTACCATGCTTGGGAATACATCAGCAGCAGCATCTCTTCTACATCCAGAGGGGTAACAACTTATGTACTGAGGGACCAAAAATATTATCAATGGTACTTCACGTTTTACACCAATAGTGGGGAACATGACCCCCCAGCCCTCCCTTTGTTACACCCCTCGCTGCTGCCCCGACTGCTTCTTCGCCTCAATTAGACTGTAAGGTCCTGTAGGTGGCGCAGGCCTGTCAGCCGCCCTCCGAATCACGTCTCCGATTGGATGTTTCGGCACAGTAATTCCCTTTCAACCGTGCACCGTCCGCCAACAGCGTAATTTCAGAATAAACACTCCTCAGCGACTGTGGGCTTGCAACCTACTGTTGGATCAGCAGTGCCACAGCTGGTCCAACTGACCACCCTGCAGCATCCACCTCCATCCATAATGGCCCCGTCCCACCCAGCCACGCCCTGCCCTGCGGACTGTCTGAGGACACATATATCATCCCCCAAGATGTTGGGATCACAGGGCCACTGCCTTCTTTGCTTTAGTTCCTTCTTTTTTGTCTGCTAAATCTCGCCAGAGAAAGTGCCCCTATGCCAAGGACGTGACCGAGGGCTTGCCAGGCCATTAATAACATTTACCGCGCCATCAGGAGTCGGGCCTTTCTCATTACATGAGTCATACCTCCCTGCCGGCCCGGCCCACAAACAAGGAGGGTAAAACAAGGGAAAAGGGCCAAGAAAGGAGGACCATTGAGTACGGTGCCGGCGCTCTGGACCAGGGAGCCGCTGGGCGGTTCTCCTGATTGCGGAGCCTGGCTTTAATCACGCTCTAAGCTCCCGTTACCCTTTGTGTGGCGCTGGCGGGCCCCGCGGAACCCGGGACGGCGTAAATACAGGCGCTTGGAAAACAGTCAGACATTAATCACCGAGCCTCCAGACGGTGACATCAGTGGCCGCTGGGTAAACATCCAGGCCTTTCGAAGCCACTCCATTTCCTGACGGAGACAGAGGAACGGGGGTAAACAGGTAATCAGTGCACACGCATGCTAATGGATCCCCTCCGTGTGTCCGCGCACCCGATACCCCCCGGCCGCACACTCGTTTGCTCTATTCAGGCTGTCGAAGGTGTGGTTTACTGGCTTCTACCTGGAAGGTCCATAAAAAGGCATAAAAATAGCGGTAAATACAGAGGTGTGACATGCACACACTAAACATTTTTACCTTATTTTTAAAATCACATTTATATTATTTGATGCTTGTCTCCAAGGCAACGTACAACATGAGGTTTGTACACTAATCTACAAATGGGCTGATTTGCCCATTTACACAGGGTAGTTTTTACCGTATCAGTTCATGGCATGTACCTTAATCAAGAGCATTACAGCAGGAACTGGGATGTTAATAAAATGCTAACCGTAGTTTTGGCTCGTCAAGCTTCTTTCGAAATGGTTACTAACGTTCCTCCGCGTTGATGGACAAGGTGCGTGTCTCAGGGTTTCTTAGTCATCCTCAAAAATGCCCTGAGGTATTTAGGGGCACTTGCACGCAGACATACAAGACACAAAGACACGGATTGATGTTTCCAGACCCAGACACATGTACTCAAATGCACACGCGCACACACACATACACACAAACACATACTCAGGTTAAAAGCATGCAGCTGCCCTGCCAATCGGAGACCCAGGGGGGTTAGGTCTGAAGCAAACAAAAGCAGCCTTGGTTCCCGCTCCATACCCGTCCCCTACCCCCAGACCTGCTCCCCATGCCTGGCCGACCTCCAGGGACCTATTCCACGGCATTTACGGGCCAGGAGATTTAGGATCCAGAGAACACCTCATCTACACCCATCGGTCCCGGCTGGACCCCGTCAAAGAGACACTGTCCTAACGAGGGACAAACCCAGACTTCACCCTGTTTTCCCTCCCCAACCTCTTGTTTTTGACCAAATATGGAGAAAAGTGATGCGGTTTTCTAGTTCCTGCGGCCTATTGCGAGCCTTGTCACCCCGTCTCCAATCCGGCCGCGCTCCAGCCGCCCTGATAACATGCCTCTATCGTGGGACATTCCAGGGGAGCCCGCACATGCGAGGACACCGCACACGAAACGCACACGTGCAGATGAGCATCGAAGACCATTTTTTACGGGAGCGCTACCCTCAAGAGTGTAGCAGCAGTAGATGTGCAAGTTGTGTTTTGCTAGTTCTCCAGGTTGATGTCTCCCTCAATGTTTAGCCCCTTTCCTTCCCCCGGTTCATCTTGAGGAATCTGAGCATTTCTCCAGCCCCCCCTGTGAGCCACGGCCAAGTGCAAACCTGCTGTCTGGGCGTAACAACACTGCCGTCTGAATACCTGCCCATGTGTAATACCCTATAGCCATTGTACCCTATAGGCAGAATGCATTTAATTGCCCAAAAGGGCATCACCCAGCCGTCTGTGTGACCGGTAAAATAAAAGACATATACCGTGCTGGCAGGCGATGCGCTCGGACCTTAATCCGACGCAGGCGGAACAGCCAACTGTTCATAAGGGCTCCTTTCATGAGGCCGTGGGGCCCGTCGGCGCGGGGACGAGTGGCGAGGACGAACCTCCCCATCCCCGCTCACCCTCCTGGCACCCTTTGTGCTGCTTTTCCAGTTTGATTTCATGTTTGCCCATCTCGTGCCTTTGGGAAGGGGAATGAGGAGACATTCCACGGCGCTCGGAGACGCTCACCCCCCTGCCACTGCTCACACACACACACACACACACACACACACACACACACACACACGCTGCGCTGAGATCACCCAGCCTGATGCAGCAAAGACCATGTCCTAGGGGACTCAGCCAGGTTTGTGGAAACAAAGCACCATTCTACCAAAGACAGCTGGAACACCTAGGTACCCTGGTTCCTGTCACCTGTGGAGGGTGGTGCAACGCAGACCTCCAGAGGTACCAGAAACCAGGCAATGGTGGAAACTGGACAGGTAAACTGATGGATACATAAAACACCACCCAGCTGTGTTGCCTGGGTTCTTTAGGGGCCCGGAATCGGCCCTATCTCTTTCCCAACCTGCAATTCGCTCTCTTTCTGGGGGCCTCCAGCGGCTGGGAGGGGGTTGGGTGTTTCAGGGTGTCAGTGTTGCCCCCAGGATTTATAGACTCCCTGCTGAGAGCATCTCCTCAGGGCGGACAATGGTGCGCCTTTATCCTGGCCTGACCACACTGACCCCCCAGACTACCCCCCTTTGCCCACTCTGCCATCCAGAGGGAGGGGGAGACAGGCCTTTCAATCCTTTTCAGCAGTGATGCACAAAGCGGAGTCCTCCAGTGGCAGTTCTGGTGCACACTGGGAGATACACTGCTGGGCAACACACACACCTGCTCACGCACACAGAAGGAAGATTCACGTACAAGGTTATATCTACAAAAATACACATGTAGACACACACTCAAACATTTTTACGATTATTCTAAAGCCCCACTGACCTTTCTCTCGATCAGGGTGTTCTTTACTTGGGGTCCATGGAGCCCTTGGGGGTCCACAGATAGGTCTCAGGGGACAATGAACCTCGGATTGTGTCCCGTTTCAGCTGCGTTGGTTCCACAGTTCAGGAACTCGACATGGCCTGTCTGTGCACCTAAACACCGAGGCCTACGGTCATTCCTCTCGCTTTTTGCCGAGTTCCCCGCAACGCCGCAAAATTTCATAACAGGAACAGAAATGCACAGGGATTAATAACACATTGAAACAGCAGACAATTCAAAGAAACCCTTTGCACATTACTGGTGAAATTGGAGCCACCACTCTATTTAGGAGCACAAAACAGGAAATAATTCTACGTTACCCAACAGGAGTAGAACCCAGGAAAGGCAACGGAGCATGTAAGTACGGTTGGCAATTAAAAAAATAAAAACATTGGTAGAACATAAACAGCATTAGCCAACCAGCAACTCCCATCAGAACAACAATCATTAACACTTTTACTGCAAGTTATCATGTGCTTAACTGTCAAACATGTCAGAAAACTCCTAAAACACGCCTTACGTGACAAGCAGCAAGGGATGATGGGAAGTCCCTGCTCACCCACATTGCTACAATAGGCACAATGGTACTGGTGGGGAGTTAAATTATCTTGTTTGATTTTTTTTTTTTTTTTCAATTGGCCCCCCCACTTGACCATTCATGCAGTTTGTGCCTCTTTATTTTTTTTGCTTTCTACTCAGAATATAATGTACCTTAACTGTCTTTTGCTCTCACTTCCGTCCTGATTTGCTTTTTCTTTTCTCCCTTCTATCTCAATGCCTGTGCCCCCCTCTCCTTTACTTCCTTCCTTAATTTTGTTGTCCCTCGGCTCAGCTCCCACTAGCATATGCAATTTTATTTTAATGGGGCAGGGAGGAGACTCCGCAATGTGTGTGTGTGTGTGTGTGTGTGTGTTAGGGGGCATCCCTTCACTTTGGTTTATGTTCTTGTCCCTTTGGGAACCCCTGCCGCGAGGAAGAAGTCTCTTTTCATCCTTTTATTTTTGCATTCCAATGCATCCTAAACACTGTGTAAAAACCCTGTTAAATGCCGAGAGAAAGGAGGCAGAAATGACGGAGTGATAGACGTCTCTGTTCATGCGCTTTAACGCTCTTTCTTAGGGCTTCTATTTATTTGGATCATCCAGTGAAAAGAAACAGTATCTCTCTTCTAAGAATGTGGCAGTGGGGTGGTGGGGTAGGGTGGGGGGCTTTTTTAATTCTACTTGGGACTCAATCAGCCAGAAATTTAAGAAACGATTCGATCGCGCCCCCGACCCCCTATCCCCCCCACCCACAACAACACGTTGGGTTTTACAAATAAAAACAAGAATGGAACAGGACTGGATTCACTGCTGGACGTCCCAGTGGAGTCATTATCAATAAACTAAATAATACATTTCTTCTTTTATCAGATTCTTTTTTAACAAGATTAGTCAAGATGTGACGTTTTCACACTAAGCTGCTTACACTGATTTACCCATCTACAGCTGTGTAGATGGGTAAATCAGTGTAAGCAGCTTAGGGTGTAACTGCATGAGTTAAGGGTGAGTACCTTTATCAGGGGTACATGTGCAGGAGCGGGGATTCGGACCTGGGTCTCTCAATTTCAAGGTAACAGTTCTAATCGCTGCACAACTTGCTTCTCCACTTAATGTTTATAAAGGAATTGGGCAGCTCCGTTTTGAACCAAAGGAAAAGTCCAGGAACTCCAGCCAGGTAAAAATAAAGCGGTGCCATTTAAGCTCGTCGCCTGCAGAGACAGTCGAAGGCACACATGGAAACATATGAACCGGATCACGATCGAATGAGTCTGGACACAAGGTTATAAAAAAGTTGCAAGACACACTTGGGAAGCCAGATACTGTGCTGACCAATAAGGAGGTGTTCGGTGTGGTATGCAGCGGTCAGAGCTCTCGAGGAGCCGCACTTGTAACCGCAATGTATTCCTTTGGCTAATCATGCTTGATTAGCATAAAATAAAAAAAGATAAAACAATTGACCAGTTTCTACCCTTTAAGTAGCAGATAACTTTCCCAAGGCGACTTACAATGTTGGACAAGCAATGTTCTTGCAGTGATTTATCGCTTTATAGAGCCCACTATCCTTACACTATCAACAGTACCTTGATCAAAGGTACCAAGGCAGGAGTGGGATTTGAACCCTGCTCCTTCCTTTTACAAATTCACAGTCCTAACCTCTACACCAACTGCTGCCAGGCTTTCATGTGCCGAGATATGTTGATCTCATGAGCAGGAACTTCTTTCTAAACCACTGCCTTCTACACCAGCTTTGGGCAAACATGGAACATGGTAACCTTTGAGCCTTGGCTCAGTTGTTTCAAACCTCGTGCCGCAGTCGTACACACTCACTCACACTTAATCAGTGGTGAGGTATAAACAACATACCTTATCCCAGAAGCTGAGGGGGCAAAGCGGTTGTAGAACTCACCAAATGAGTCCCAGCACTGCCACTGATGGTCCCACAATGAAAGTATATTCTGGAAAGTTGTGTGCATGTGCCTGGAGCCCTCTCACTCTGTACACACCTCCTGATCTACAGGGGACAGGAGCTGCAGCACACTCCATCCATGCATCCATCCATCCATCCCCACTACATTACATGTTGAACTTTACATCATATGTAAAAGATATCAATTCATATCTTTTATCATAATTTTTCACTGTAATTTTGTGTGACACTGCAAAAAAAAAAAAAAAAAAAAAAAAAAAAAAATCACTGAGTGGGAAAGAGCTCCACACTTCACACAAAGCTCAGGACAGGAAACTTCACACAGGTCCCCGTTTTTTTTCTGGGCAACAAACTGGCCTTTGTAACCAGTGACAATTGAGGAAATTTTTTTTTAAATTTTCAAGTTGTTTTGTCAGTCTCATCACTTCAAGAGAATATTATAATCCATTATATCAGTGATTAGGAGCAATCAGTATCTAAAAGGGGAAGGGAATTAAAATACTTGGTTATGAAATAATGTTAAAACCCATCACATCGGTAATTATGAGCAATCAGTATCTGCAAGGGGATTAAAATATTTGGTCCAAAAATGTTGGCCCCTCGGACTACAGAGGTTACACAAACAGATCTGCGAAAGGACTCCGAACAAACCGATAACCTATTGACCGTTGTGAAAAAAAAAAAAAAAAAAAAAAACCAGAGCAGAGGTTGTGTATTACCTCCACCGTTTCAAACGCATTTCTCCCACTGGGGTTATTCATTATTCAGCAGATTACCAGAGGGTTAGTCAGCATTTATCGCAAACAGGGAGAGAGCGGGTCGCCCCCCGTTCAAGGTCTCTTTCTAGGAAACAGCCCAGCACATCTGGCCTCATGAGCTCTGTGGGACAGGACTTAAACACTGGAGCCCCAGGTCTTAAGATTCATTGGAAGTTGCTCAGGGACTATGTCCGTGCAAGCTTTCCTTGAGTCGGGTGCGTCGGGAGAGGAGATCCAGGCCCACCTCATGTGTTCAAGTATCAGCTGCTTCAGCTCTAGACCACCCCCCCCCCACCACCACATGCCCAGATAGACACAGCAGTAAACATGTGGACACCATTCCCAGCGTCTCGTTTTGATCGCGTGCCTGTTTCCTAGAGTGTGTATCCAGAAGAAAAGAAAAGCCTATGATCCACATACAGTGTAATTAAAGGCACCCTCTTTAAGCGCGGCGAATCGCAGGGCAATTTTCCTTCGCTGATCGTAGACTAAATATTAATTAAGACAATAATTAACCTTCCGTTCAGGCTGTACCTGACAGAGAGCAGCATTAATTATTTGACACAGTGCAGCTGGGAATAATGATGAATAGATACAAGCACACATGGTGTGTGCGAGCGCGCACACACACACACACACACACACAGTGTGTGATCAAGAGTTTTAAGAATTATTTCAAACAGCGTGCGTACATGATTTTTATTTTTCCTTCAAAGTGGTCTCCTCTAGATGATGTCTCTCTTCAACTGTGATGTGATTTTTGAGAACAGAAAAAAAACCCAAAGCACTGAGGTGGGGTGAATGTGGAGACTGGTTTTCTGTGCTCACGTTTCTCTTTTAAGAATTTTTCCAGAAGAATTTTTGTAAGTAAAAAAAAAAACGTAATTAAAAAAAAAATCTAAATTAAACCAAGAGGAAGGAGATCTGATGACATTGCAAGCATCCATAACAATGTGAAGTTAGAACTTCATCACAGCTGACAACTTCTAGTAGGAACGGTGGGACAAATGCATGTCATTTGCGGGAGGCAACTTGTGAACACATTACCGAATGAACGAACGAACGAGCAAACCGTGATGATCTCAAAGGAAATGACATGAGGCTACAGCATCATACAGACTAAAATGTAGTAACAGAACTTAGAGACTCAGTGACACAGAAATCACACTGTCAGTAAAAACTCACAGAATTGACATAACTAAAAAAAATAAACAAGTAAATAAAACAAGGAACAAATAAATAAATAAATAAATAAATAGCACAGATGGCTCAATACCATTTGGGCAGTGGGAGATCACTCCCCGACAGCGCAGGGACTCCTAGAGCCTAATGGCAACTGGCAAGAGTAACCCCAGGAGTAAAAATGATGTATGTACTCTGTTCTTTGAAATAAATGTCTTACAGTTTTTGGAGTTGTAAGATATACTTTGCATATATACCCAATGGAACTTTATTGACAATTAAGGAAGAACATGTTGACTTTTCTCTCCATTTCATTAGTATGGCCAGCTGGGCCTCTAAAGGAGGAAGAGGTGAAGGAGGAGGAGCCACCGAGTGCATAGGCTCCACCCCCAGTGTCCCCACGAAGACATCTTCATCATGGTGCACAGCAAGTGAACGAAGACACCCGTGGCACTATGAGACCACCCCACGTCCGACCGGATCTCAGATCACGGGGGTCCTCCATGGATGGAAGCCCAAGTGGGCCAGAAGAGTTTCCACTTCTTAAATAATTCCATGGATCTCGAACCCTTGATGTGCTAAAAGATAATTCAATAACACCAACTCTGAAAACAGAACCTTGATCTTTAGATGTCCGTAAATGATGTGAATGGGATGTTGGTTGCAGGGGGTTGGGCATATAAATCTTCAGCAAATTACAGCTCATCCTAGGAGACCCCCCAACCCCCAACCCCAAACCCCCAACTCCCCAAGGCCTTTGTCTTGCTAATACGCATTAGGGCCTGGCCGGCTGCCCGCTTTGACCGGTGCCGAGGTGACTCCGGTAGCACGCTGCAGATGAGGACCCTGGGGTGGCACTGCTGACCTCATGACAGAGCGCCCCCCCACCCCCCAACACCAAAACACGAAGGAATTTAGGCTCGGCTTCCTGCCTCAAAGGAACTGCAACGTCACAACTTCTCTTTTTTTGCATTTCAAAGACAGGACACAGAGAGGACGGGAGGAGAATGACAGCGAGCCCCCCCCCCCCCCGTAAAGTCTGATTTTCTTTCTCCAATTCACTTTTTTAAAATTTTTTTGGAGACACACACACACACACACGCAACTATCCGGAGCAGCCTGGCATGTATCTGAATACATTCTGGACAGATTATGGAGCGTGTGAAGGAGTTCTTTTTTCGGGCACATTAAATAACGGATCATGCACGCCCTGCCGTCTTCGGTTAAGCGAGCGTTTCGAGATTTTTGCAAGACAAAAAGAAACGGAGAGGGTGAGAAGGGGAGAGAGAGGGAGTTGAGGAGACACGATGGAAACAGACGGCCCTTTAGCCGTCGACTCCTCCAAATGACCGGGGGGCAGCGGGCCCACATTGCTCACTGAAGATTACTTTATTTGCACAGAAGAAAAATGTCAGGGCTTAACAGAGCATCAGTAAAAACACCAGAGCGGCTAAAAACACGGCTGGAGGCGCAGGCACTGCCATGTGTGCAGTTCCTACAGAGCTGTGTAGGGAGCTGTTGCCTTGTAGCCAAAGAACCCAGGTTTGAATCCTACTCCTGCTGTGGCTGCCTTGATCAAGATATTTACCTTAAATTAATACAGTAAAATCACCCAGGTGTACAAATGAGTAAACCGGTGTAAGTAGCTTCATCTGTAAAGTTCACGTTATAATTCATCGTGGACAAAAGTGTCAGACAGGTATAATGCAGTCTGACACTTTTCTCCAAAGCACACGTACAATGGCTTACACGCTTCTGCAGGTGGGCAATTTAGGGTGGGATTCAAACTTGAGTCTTTAAAGAGCAAAGGCAGTGGCGCAACCACATCACCATGTTTTCCCTTAACATAATAACATGGTTATTAATAATGATGTGCATAGCTATGGGGATGATGGGTGCTAGTAGAGGCACTACCATTGGGCTCCTGGGTAAGGTACAATACAATGGAAATCAATGCAATTTATTCCAATGTCACGCTCTCCTGCAGGCAATCTCAGCGCTCTCACAGATTACTGATGAAACAAATGACAACAGCCTGACAACAAATAAAAATGTTGTAAGATTTAAATAGATGTGTCAATAAATATAGGAAGTACAATTATCAAGGATGTACTGTTGATGAAGCGACCAGCTGGCAACGGAGGAGAGGAAAACAAAAAATCCAGAGGGAGATGGAGAAAACTGGAATGTAAATCAGACTGATTGAGGCCCCTCCCTGCGGAATGGTCTAATTAAAAACTGATAAAGGGGCTGGTATGAGGACACGGCTATAGGGTCAGTTGTGAGCATGACTATAATGAATTATAGCATAATATTATATGATCCAGTGGCAAGTTAGAGCTGAATCTGCACAAGATGGAGATGTAGGATGGTGAGCCATGCCATGGCGGTGTAAATGGGTATAATTTTGTGTGTGGCCAACTGAAGGACTCGTACACTACCACCCATATGCCTTGCTTATCTGAGGAACACACACCCTGCCACTGCCAACGGGGAGGCACATTAATCCACAGTGTTGTTTCGACGAAAATGAAAGGCCGATGACTCAGAAACGTGGGTCGACACACCAATGCTCTTAATATTCATAATAATCCGCCAAACAGTTGGCACACGGTGGCCCGACAATTCCCCAGCGGGTTCGAGATACTTCCCTTTAAGGCAGCTCAACCTGAGACAGTGTGGTTTAAAGAATTTTTCAAAACCAGGCACAGTGGATTCGCTTACAGCAGGGTTCTCAAACTCATTGTATACAGAGGGCCTAATAGGATTCATAGAGCCTGCTGCGTCTGGAGGTTGCAGGTTTGAATCCCGCCTCCTGTTGCGCCCATTGTTACCGATAAAAGAATCACCCCGATGTATTAATGGGTAAATCACTAAGTAGGTTAGCAGTGTAAGTGACTTTATAGAAAAGCATCGGATAAATGAAATGTAAATTCGCTTTTTGTATAGAAACCACGGTGCCGGAATCGTGATACGGACCCCCGTAGGGTTCCACGTGTTCTGGAACTTTGGCTGATGTTCTGCTTCTAAAGTATGCCGAGTTGCAACAAAGTCCATGTTCTCCCAGTCCCTTCGTTAGCAACGCCGCCGCCCACAGGATGGTTGACGCAGGGTATGGATCAGGCGTGATCAAGAACTTGAAGGTATGGTTGTATGATAGATGGATTTATTTAATACATCGCTTTCCGTAGGCGTAATAGCTTCTGTAGGCTGAATGCAGCCTGCGGGTCTCTTTCGGACCCATGTCTCTCACGAGCTCATGAAACCTTCATAAATTAATCCCTCTCTAACAGGCTTTTTATCTGCCCGTTTTCCTCTCCACGGGTTACCTGTACAGGTAGCTGCTGTCAGGTGTTCGCTATGGTAATGAGCCACCTCTGCGTTGCAGATGCACTTTTGCTTACTGCGAGCTGGGCTCCCCTTTGGAGAGAAGCCTCGGAGAAATGCATGAATGCCAACGGGAGAGCAGAACCGCTGGCTCAGAGACGTGGGCGAGGCCCCGAACGGTCATAATATGTTGCTGAGAAGCCGGAACAGAGCGACTGCCCGCGGGCCCCATCGGGCTGCTGTACAACACATTTCTTCGCAGATAATCTTATTTTGTTTGATTCAAAAAAAAGTGATGCAGCCTGGACTGAAAATGTTGAAATAAAATTTTCAGCCACACACGATGGACACACGATGGACCGCCGTTGAGCGCGTTAAATCCCAGCAGAACGCGCTCTCCAGTGTTTCTCGGGACTCCCAAATTTAGTCCTTTCTGATCCTCTAATTTTGGTCGATGAGGGTTCCCATCCTTATTTCATGAGGCTCTTGTGTTTGTGTCTTTAATTATGAAACCGCTGCCCTCCCTGTTGCTTTTCAGCGCGTTACAGCCGAGCTGTCGGTCCCACGTATCGTCCCGAGAGGATGGGCAGCCAGATGTTTCCACGCACCTATTTTGTCTTTCCGACACATGGTGGCTGCGCTGGTGGACGGCGGCGACACGCAAAACTCGCGTGAACATGACGGTCAAGTGTGCCCTTCCTTACTGCTGCCTTGCGTCTCTGTTGTGGTTGTTTTGGCTGTTCTGCCCAACCTCCCTGTCCTCCCTACAGCCCACAGAGACCCCCACATACACAACAGCGTCTCCCTGCGGCGAGGCTACCTTTTCCAGCAGGTGGCATCGTGTTTAAAGCCACCACCTCGCCGCCGCATTAATTAAGTTCAAACCCCATCTCTCGCTCCGATAGCCTTGATCAAATAAAAATTGTGCGACTAAATAGGTAAATCACTAAGCACCTTGACATTGTAAGTGTTACCGTGCAAATTTATTGTGATGACTATGAGTAACGTCTTTGTCTCCGATGAACAGAGCAGCTGATTTCAGGAAAAAGGATCTGAACTTGTCTGAATATGAAAATAAAGTTTGAAACAATGAAGCTGAGCTGCAAGTTGCCTTAGAGCAGTGCATCAGATATATAAAAGCAACACATCAGATACAACGAATAAATGTAACAACAACGATAAATCATGAGAATAGACGGATAATGATACACTTGAGAATAATTAGAAAAAAATAAAAAAAAAAAGGCCTTGGTGCTTCTTGTGGGGTTCTGCTGATGGCATCTGTTGGTGGAACGCTTCTCTTTGATGATACCGATCGTACTTTGCCTGCAAAAAGCAGATTGCAGTCCTGGTACCAATTTTAGGCCTAATTGCAAAAGCAGTCGGGTGAATTGCATTAGGGAGCAGATGAATTCAATGGAAACGTGTGAATCAGATTAAAGAGGACCTAGCGGAGCGCCGTGTTATGGTGAGGTGTGCGAGACTTGGGGGCACTGAAGGAGCTCGCTGCGAGGGGGTTGGGGGTAAAATATGGAGAGACTAGTAGACGGCTCTCGACGCACCAGCATCTATTACCGTCATTACGGCACATTACTAACACGCTCGCTCCCCGCCCTCCCATTCAATCCCATTCTCTCCCACCCCCCGTCGCTCCCTCCATCTCCTTCTGCGCAGTAAGGTGCCTCGGAACCTCCGGCGAGCCAACGGACTCGCGTTGTCGGGTAATAGATCATCGGGGCTGCGAGGGAGCCTCAAGCCAGGAGTTAATGAAGTGAAATGAGACTTATTAGCCAAAAACCTTTAAAGTCACTGACAGGCAGGTGGGCACATTTGAAAGAGGAAGGGAAAAAATTAGAGGCCAACAGGAAGATGGGAAACCACACACACACACACCCACACACACTCCCCAACGTGCAAGTCAATCGTCGATCCCGTTATCGGGAGTGTGTCGAGGCCCACGGCAGTGAGAGAGGGACGAAAAATGGCCCCAAGAAAGGTCAATCCAACCAGATGTTCTACCACTCCTAAACCAGAACCCCTGCGTTTCACATTTTCGTAACACTCACATTTACCTGATGCTGGGTAAGTTTTTTTTTTCAGTTCTGGGTAAGAACTTTGGCTAAAGCTACTGCAAGAGAATGTGGTAGTTGAGCCGAGGGGTGGACAACCTATTTATTGTCTCCGCCTGGTCACCTCCACGAATGATGGGCTGGGGGCTCAGGGGCCACCGCTGATGGTTGGAAGGAACGTGGGATCAAGTTACAACGTCCAACAAGCGCTCATCAAACAGCAGCAGGAGCGGACAGGGGGTTTTGCATGAGTGACCGCAACCCCCCCACCCAGTTTTGGGGCTTTGAAGTGCGCTGTGTTTGCCCGCTGAGTGTCAGGGTCCATTGAGAGGACGTGGCCCAGCCAGGATTGCCCTCAGACCTGCCCCGGTCCTCACCCTCACGTTGGATCCTTGAACGCCCTTTCAAACTCGAGCGGCCCGGCAGGGCTTGGCGGACCGGAGGTCAACAGATCAATGCCTGGTGAGGCAGCACCTGGTCAGCATGTGTCAGAGCTAGGGTGGGTTGCCACGGATACCGATCGCCAATTCAAATTCACAATAAAGTTGCCATCCAGGCATCAACAGAATACGCACCGACGCTGCAAACTCCAGGTGGGACCCCGGAGCAAGTTACAGTTGTTCACCAGGAAAGCCTTGGTTTAACCACCCTAACTAAGATCCGACAAACAAACCAGGACAGAAGACCCGTGTGTTAGTCGTCGTCATTTCTACGTTTGGTCGACGCTGTCGCCGGAAGAGATTTGCAGTGTCCACGTTGCAGTTTGAAATTGCGATGAACAGCGTAGCTCACCCAGCCTGGAGAAGCACACCACCCCCCCAGCTGTTTTTAGACAGCAGTCTGAAATCGTGAGGTAGACACAACAAAATGCATAAATCAGATATTGCATCCGTGCTGAATATTCTAAACATGCATGGATTTCGGGGGGGGGGCAATGGCATCAACTTGCATGGATGGAACATTCAGAGCAGAATGTTTACAAAAAAAAAAAAAAAAAAGGTAAACAATGCAGAAACACAGCAGCAAAAAAAGTTCCTCCTGCAGAGAAGCCAATAAAAATAAATTATTTTGAGAGTGGTGGCATAGATTCACAATATTCTTAAGCTTGTTAACTTTTTTTTTTTTTTTAAACCCGGGCCACTATAAAACTGCAACGAACCTTGACAGCACTTTCCGTTCCTACTGGATTTGCTGATGACAACAGAATTATAAGCATAAAACAATCTAGCATCACAGCGCCGCCTATACTGTATAATTAACAGTCATTATATTGCAATGCCTTTGAGGAAAAAAATAGTTTTGCACTTTTTACATTAACAAAAATTTTAATTAAATGTTCTAACAGTTCAGATACCTTATTAAAATATTATAAATATACTACAATTAATACATTTCATACAAGTGTAATATTCTAAAATACTACAATAGTAGGTTATGTACAGTAACCTATTTACACTGATCTAACCATTCATATAGCTCAGTAATTTTTACTGCATAAATTCAGGATAAATGCTCAGGTCCAGCGATTCGAACCCTAAACATCCACATCGTACCCCGAGAGCTTTAACCACCACATGAGCTGCAGCCTTGGGTTGTGTGGCGCGCGACATTTATTTTACCAGAAGCCAGGGTTTTCATTTGAATCCTGTCAAAATATTTTCAGACATTATACAAACATCTTCATTATTCTTATTTACAACTAACATCGACCGCAGGCAAGGGGTGTAATAACATAAATGTACTTTCATACAGATTTATACGGAACTTACTTCCCACTACAAGCAAAGCGCTCAGACTTTGCTTTTGATTAAATTCAAGATCAAGTTTGAATTTAAATGTTGACAAAAGAGAATGTTTGATGTTTACTGGAGAAAACCTTCAGAAGTTGGACACTTTACAGACTACCACCCAAGAAGGAGGATTATCTGAATGCGTGTCATATTATGAAACTAAGGCCTCTTCATCTCGGCGAAAACCCGGCTTGTATTCGCTTTTTCCTGCCGGGAAGATTTCGACTTAAACCGCAGTTTTGCTCTCAGATAAATCCTGTTTCTCATCAGAGACCAGTGGAAAAAAAGTAATGCCAACCACATTTATTTCTGCGTTACATTACGGCAACACAGTTTTCATGTGTGCTGCTTATACATCTGCATAGGTTCTTGATGCAATTTAACACGGAACATTGTAGAACGTTGCTAACGTGAACTGGATGTGGAGGAAATCCTTAGAAAAACACAAGCGTCTATTTCATATGGTAACAAAACTTTTTTTTTTTTTTTTAAAAAAAAAAAAACTTTGCTCTTAATGTTTTCATCTTTCTGCTTCTGCTCTGGAGTGCGGTGATGCAGTGGGCTTGCCCGGGTCCTGCCCTCTGGTGGGTCTGGGGTTCGAGTCCTGCTTGGGCGGCCTTGCAATGGACTGACGCCCCGTCCGGGGTGTGTCCCCTCCCCCTCCAGCCTCGCGCACTGTGTTGCCGAGTTAGGCTCCGGCTTGCGGTGACCCCCCACTCAAGACAGGCGGTTTCAGAGACTCTGTGTGTGTAAAAATTAGGAAAAAAAATACTATATATTAATGACCTTGTTGCTTGGATGGGACCAGCCCATTTGAAAGCGGTAACTCACTCGTTCGCTCAAATTACAGGCAACATGGACTCACCAGTTCACCCGAAACACACGTCTTTGGACTCGATGATTTAATGCGTGGCCACTTGTCTGTACACTGTGCCTAGTCAAAAAAAACTGCTGTTATTTCTACGTTTTATGCTTCTGCAATTGTGCGGTTGTGTTCGCCCGTTGGTTCCGCTGTACTATCTACATTCAGTTATTATACTACTTTTATTATTACCTGCTGTTTGGTTTTTAACCTGCCCCAGGGTGCACCTTCCTTCATCAAGTCATTCCTTCCAAAGGAGATCCCGCTCTCCACAGGATCTGCTGCTAAAAACTGACAAATGAATGGATAGCGACAATGAGTTCTGCTCGCGTTCTGCTGAGGAAGCCTATCAAACACCTGCCCATCACTGCAGTTGAAAAGAAGGAATCGCTCACCGGATAATACTTATCTCATAAATCACGGCTCGCTCCCCCGTTCGGGAAACGCTCCGCTCTCGACAACTAAATGGCATGAAATATACTGCTTATTTAAAACATATTCTTTACTGCCCTAGTCTCGAACACGGGGCCCGTTTTACTCTATCTCGTTCACGGCATAATCATTCCCGTGTGTTTACGGTCGAGAGGAAGGGCCGGAAAAAAAAAAGGGGTGAAGACAGGATTTTCTTTTTTCCCCTTTCATTGGACCATCTTGACGACTCCTGCAGACAATGCTTAATCTCACAGTCGCCCGTGACTCCCATTATGATAAATGATTCAGAAATTACTTACTTACTGCTCGGATTGCAATGTGAACC
The DNA here is from genome assembly GCF_900964775.1 of Scleropages formosus. Lineage (NCBI taxonomy): Eukaryota > Metazoa > Chordata > Actinopteri > Osteoglossiformes > Osteoglossidae > Scleropages > Scleropages formosus. The sequence continues at coordinate 4,419,863 of NC_041806.1, forward strand.
GACCCACATATTCCCAGGCGTGCGCTCCGAACATGGGAACGCGGGGTGGGGTGGGGTGTGAGCTGAAGCTCTGGAGCGGAAAGCCTTGCGCAGCAGGAGCGTGTGACAGCGGCCCAGCGTGGTGCACGTTTCACTCCGAGCGGCAACACCTCTCATCCGCAGTGTTCTGTGCAAGTCGGCAGCTCACGAAGACAAATGCGGTAAAAAAAATACCTGACAGCGCAGTTGGGTCGCGAGTCAACGTTCCGTGACGCGGCACCAAAGCAATCTGCATGTTTTTCAAGAAGCGTTTTTTTAAAAGGGGGTCTTTTGGGAGCATGATCAGACCCTTGGGAGTCTGCAGGCTTGAGATAAGTCCCCCCCCCCCCCCCCCAAGTATGGGGTTCCCAAACAGAAAGGAGCCGTAATCTCCCATCAGCCGCCGTCCGACTGGACCCCGATACACAGATAACCCGAGTTACCCACAGTGCAGTCGCCAAGTCCTTTGTGTCAAGATCAACCTAACGAGAGATGTTCCATAATGGTGGGTTTGCCGTTCTCCATCCCAAGAGAACAATCCCTCTGTGTTGGGGGAGGCGGCGGCGGACCTGGACGAGGTGCAGGAGGTCATAGACTCAAGGCAGGTTAACTACCAGACCGCCTCCGATGGGTCCCCGGCCCCTTTGATCCGCTCGCCCTCCGCCCCGCACAAATGCACGCTAATTGCCTGGATTGAGTCGCGATCCCTATCTACCTCCTGCCCGTCTGCTCATCCATTAAAAGATTTTAAAAAAGGGGGTCGGTGTTGATCCTGCCAGATTAGGTCAGATCGTTGACAGATCACCCCCCCGCCAAAAACCCCACATCCTGCCCACCCCCAAGCTCCTCTCTGACCACATTGACAGGCTTATCAATTCCCGCCCAGATCGAGCCCCTGCCAACCCCAATTAATCAATCTGGAATAAAAGCAACAAGTTTTACAGCCGCCTTTTTATCATCGTTCCTTTGTCAGGACATTTTTCGTTTAATTACTTGTAAAATTACAGACTACACTGCTAGAGCTGCACTTTATAATTGAAAACATTTAGAAAAAAAATCCTACTGATGTCAATGAAAAAGTGCACGCGCATGTTTTCAGTTGTAGTCTAATGGAACAAAGTGGTTAAATGCTACTGTGCAACTTCAGATTGCCATTATTAGAACTTCTTCATGGTTTATTTTATTTGAAGCTTTCGAATCCTTCGTTCCTCATCTCGTCCGCTGTTGACATTTTTTGGGCGCCGTTTACTTTTGTTTCCTCTTCTCCAAAGCCGCTTATCATAGTTCTGTATGAATTCAAGGTATGTACCCAGGACCTCTGCGCTACTGGCAGTGGACGGGGTGCTTTCCACTCTGAGAACCCTGAGTGCTGAGAGAGGGAGATGGATGGCGGTGTTCGGTCGTTCCTGATGAACGTAGGGTAATAAAGGGCCACCGAAGGTTGACACTAAAACTAATCCCAGGTGGGCTTTTGCCGTCATTCCCTTCAAAAAAGGTACTTATACTTAAATACACAACAGATTGAGTTATTTAATTTGGTGAAAGTGCTAGAACCAATGCTCACGAGCGATAAAGGTCAGTTTGGGCAACAGGGTCTGCTGGGTAACTAAGATAACGGACATGTTCAGAAGTATTACTAAGGTAGGATAACTACATATGCTGGAGTCACATGTATTTCACATTACATTTACACAATCTCAGCTTTTCAGTCCCCCCCAAGTATTTCTTGGATACACATTTCTAATGGAAAATATGGGTTTCCTAACATGTATAGTACTTCCAAATACATCTCATGCCAACAGCCACCTGATACCCATATCCCAGATATGCATTTCAGGGGAAACAATCACTGACAAAGGGTAAATGTACTACTGTTGCGTAAGAACTTTACAGTGTATTCTGGCATTTTTAAGTAATTATAAATTTTACAGCATCAAAACACGGTAAGTGCCTTGATCACGAGTACTACAGCAAGAGCAGGCCTTCTGGTTCTTCTGCTCCAGTGATGGAATTGTGATGACTACAGCACCATGCTGCCACCATGATGAACCTCCGTGTGAGGTCTTTGGCTTTATATCCTGGAGGCTTCACAAGGTGGAGGAGTTGCTGACCTGACTGTCCAGGAGCTAAGGGCCTTTGTCCAAGAGCATTTACTGCAAGAAACTGTTTTAAAAAACAAAATGTGCTTGTGATGATAAACACAATTCCACCTTTATCAGATATGATTAAACCAACTTTGTAAAACTGTCCACAACCTCTTTAAACTCAGAGATGGGTCAGCCAGCAGGTGGCACAGTGGTGAGAGCTACTTGAAGAAACCCCATATAATTCAATATAAATGTAATATAGATGTGAAAATGGCCAGTGACTCCCTGCAGATAACATGTTTACTATGTTCCAAACATCACCAGATACTTGTAAATCAGTGCAATAATCTCAAATGAGCTGTTGGTGATGTCTACAGTGAGGTCCCCCCCCCCATTCTGCAGAAGCCCCTATTTTCTGTTCTCCCAGCGATGTCAGACTGTGCCGCCGTACTCGAACATGTAGGCGTGTCAGCACTAAAGTAAATTATTCCTTACATTTAAATTCATATTCGGCAGACAGGTACAATATGTCCCAGCCGTGGAGGCCTGGACGCCGCGGAACGTGGGAGAGACGGCTGACGGGCGTCGCATGAGTGACACCCGCACGATCACCCCCCAGGAGTTGGCGAGAAGCGTTGGCAGCGCGTCGCACCACAGCAGACCTCATTAATGGCACCGCGGCCCGACCGCTCGCGGCTCCCCCGCCCCCTACCCTCAGCCCTCACCCTACTCCGTCAGTCAAGGTGACGGACAGGGGAGGTGATCAGGATTCCCGCCATGGGGGCTTTTGGAGGCATGTCACCATCTCACCTCTCCAGCTTTGTCCCGTGGTGCCGCACCGACACATACAGATCCAACACCCCCCCCAACACACGCGCACACAAAACGAATGGGTGTGAGGTATGGGGAGACATGTGAGAAGCGTGGCTCTGATCTAGCCTGTTCACCTCTTGGAGAAACGCCCTGTGCAACCACAAGCCACCGATGATGTCATTCCAGTCACATCCAAATACTGGCAATTAAATTTATTAGTTTAGCTAACACTGTTCTCCAAAGTGACTTAGAATTAGGTTACTTCGTAGTGTAATTTGTCATTTACATTGTACTTTTTAATGTCAGAATAAAATACCCATTACAAGATAGGTAAGGTGCACAGCAGTGCCCTGGGAACAGGCCAGGCAACACAAGCGATTTAGCTGCAGGGGAAATTTCTTTTTAAAATGATTTTATCGATATTAGGGTCTTGTTATATAGTTTTTACATTTATTAATTTAGCAGATGCTTAAGAGGCGGCCCACTGTGAACAGCAAGTAATATTTAGCGGACACACATCATGCAGCATATGTTGGATTCATTGAACTGATTTTATTCTATGAATTTTGGTCTGGTGTTGCTGTTTGTTTAAAATGTTTTAAACCCTAAATGGAAGTGATGAAGAGAGAGATTACAAATTACAAACAGCATTTAAATACAACACAATACATTTGTTGCCTTACAATGCTGATTGTGATCAGCAGAGAAAAAAAAAAAATCACGGTCAGTTACAGTGATTTACCCATTCATACAGTGGAGTCATTTTTACTGTATGAATTCATCGTAAGTATTTCGGTACAGCAGGAGGTGGGATTCTTGAAGTACAAGGGATCAGTGTTAACCGCTACACTGCCCACCCTCAGCAGGGCGGAAAGGTGAGTCAGATCTCACGCGGCACGGTTCGCCGTTGATGCTGGCGAAATGTGTTGGCACGAAAGCACCAGGGAGCAGGGAGCAAAGCAATCGCGAGTAATGAGCTAATGCGGCACGCGTCTATTTTCGGCGAGCTTTCGCAGTTGTTTTTTCAGCGATTGAAGCAAGTCCACAGAACTGGATTCAGTCAACCAACAAATTAAAGCACAGTTTGCCCCTCCGAAATTATCAAGGCCTATCACGCTCGCTTAGGGTACTTCCCATTTCAACATGGTAGCCAGATTGCTCCTTTTGACCTAAACCCATGACTTTGCAGTCCCAATGGGCCGGATGTCAATCCCCCAGCACTTGACCCCATGACCCAGCTCGATCGGGACACGAGGGCAGGACAAGGAAAGCCCTTATCTGCGTACGGCCTTCCGTAATGCCCCCTGACAACCCAGCAGCCAGCCTTGTCTACTCCGGCTTCCTGACAGCAATTCTTAAATTGGACATGAGCACTATTTGCTGCACACCCCTCCCTTTCCAATAAACGTGCACACACAGAAGCACCCGGACACACATACTTCCACTAGTTGTTGCGCATAAACACCACACATTGCTACTGATTCTAAGAAATAAGATTGTTTGCCAACCTGGGGGAGGTCCTCAGACAGTTTTGAAAGCAAAGGTATACAAATTATCTGAACCATTTAAAATTATCAAACGCTTTTCTCCAAAGTGACTTCCAATGAACTGTAGTGTTATCAGCCCACACACCTTATTCACCACGGTGACTTACACTGCTAGATACACTACTTGCACTGGGTCACTCATCCATACATCAGTGGAACACACACACACTCTGTCACTCAGCATGTCTTTGGAGTGTGGGAGGAAACCAGAGCACCCGGAGGAAACCCCCCGCAGACACAGGGGGAACATGCAAACTCCACACAGACTGAGCAGAGATCGAACCCACGTCCTCTCGCACCACCCAGGCGCTGTGAGATAGCAGCACTACTCACTGTGTCACCATACCACCCCACTGGTTTTCAATGCAATAATGCGCTTGAATGAGCTTATTACATCATCAAAACTGAATAATTTTGTATTTTTCCATTAACTTCACAACTGGGGAACTGGTGAGAAAAATCCAGTGACGCTACAAAGACATTAGAGGCATTTAAGCGACCGATCGACAACAAGACGTTGAATATTGAAGTAAGTGCAGTGATTCACAGATGTCTTTCTACCACTCAGTCTGGGTTTTATAGAAAGCGACTCCGTTCCAAAAGGGAGCCGTGAAAAGGTTGTTTGTTGAACACATCTCGTGTTTCTCACGAAGGCCTTTGGGGCCTTCTCCTCAAGTTGCACCTCGCCGCTCCTCAGGTCAGGCCCCGACCCCCCCCCCCCCCCCCATGAAAACAGATGCCTTCCCGGGCATGGTTCAGGCGCCACTAAACCCTTGAACACTGCCATTGAACAGGAACGGCATGGTCTTGTTTTCGCATTGGAAATATCACTGCACACAGACAGACACGCTGAAGAGGAGAGAAGAGGTCTCCTGAGGCACCATCCGTCAAAGCAACCATGCGCCCTGAGCTCTGGGCACTTCCTCGTCCCGCTTGAGTGCTTCTCTTGGAATCCCAGTTGTTGTGGTTATTCAAACGGTCTCATCATAGCCTTGCATTATTAGAAAAATTTTCACACATTGTTGTGCTAGTTATTGCCGCATTTTGGTCATCATATGGATCGCAACCTCATTAAGTCCTTTTTAGTCCAAGTGCTTGCTAACCTTTACCCTGTGTGACACCAGACCACGTGTCCCTTCCCGCCACCCTGGGGGCACCTGGCGTCTGCAATTGTGGCCAGATTTCCTCCGCCTGTATTGGGCGCTGTTGCGTGTGGCTCGGGGAGGGTGGAGAGTGGCAATAAAACTAATTCAATAGAAACTCTAAGAACCACTGCGTGTCCTGTTTGCTTTTTTTATTTTCTGAAATAAACCCAGACGCTGTTATTCGCAAACATGTCTTGCAGCATATCGCCCAATGGCATAAGGATGACCCTGCATGGGCCCCCATCAAGGTTAATAACCCATTTACATTTATTTAGCAGATGCTTTTTTCCAAAGCAACTTCCAGTGAGCTCTATGTAGTGTTATGAGCCCACACACCTTATTCACCACAGTGATTTACACTGCTAGATACACTACTTACAATGTGTCATTCATTCATACATCAGTGGAACACACTCTCTCTCTTTGTCACTCACACACTATGGGTGAACCTGAACAGCATATCTTTGGACTGTGGGAGGAAACCAGAGCACCCAGAGGAAACCCACACAGACACAGGAGAAACATGCAAACTCCACACAGACTGAGCAGGGAATCGAACCCACATCCTCTCACACCCCCCAGGTGCTGAGAGACAGCAGCACTACTCGCTGTGCCACCCACTCCACCTGTTACTTCCTATTCAGCGCATGCTGAGAACTCAGCGATGAGGACGGACATGGACGGAAGGCCCAAACACAAACCTATGTATATAGTTCATATCAAGCTGTAGCTAAAACACACGAAAAGATCCCAACTGCTTTTTTGCCCACAGCCTCTCTCGTTGTGCTGCAATACGAATGTTTGTTTACCTGTCAAGCGGTTCGCTCCCCACAACCAAAATAGGTCAGATGCGGAGACAAGGGACCCACTGTGAACTATAAATAAAAGCTCGTCTCGTGTACCCTTCCTTTTCTCCCTTGTGATTAAGGTAAGCATAATTATGTGAAAAGAAGCACGACACACTCGTAGATTTATGTAAGGAATACCCTTTTTGGAGACTGGGTTTCAGGTGCGAGGCATTGTCACACAGTGCACCACACACTTTGCCGTCACCGTCCATTAAGTCCTTGTCAACAAGACCCCATCTTTGATCTCCACGGAGGAGGATAATTAACTGTTAACACAACGGTCTCTCTTTACCCTTTGTGGGAGGCCATTGTCTAATATAGACTCGAACAACAAGGCTCGCTTTGTACCGCAGCCTTCTCGTGCCCCTTTTCTGCAGGAAATAAATAACGCAAAGTGAGTGGAGAACGTTTTACGTTTCCCGTTAATGCGGGTAGAATTGGTTTTATAAAATGATTTTTGAAACATCGAGAACGGATTTAATTTTTTAAATATTCGATCTATTAGTGCTGTGAATTTACATTTCCCACAAACCCGTGTTTTCATTTTTATTCCTTTAAAATGTAAAAGTTTACTGAACTTTTTGCAGGTGGTAACCATAGTAACAAGTAAACGGTTATATAAATGCTACTGTAGTTTTCCACACAAAGCTGCTTTCAAAGTTGATGTATAAGACTTAATGGGTCTTAGACAAAGCGGTAATTTGTGTCACAAACAATCAAATGAATTTTTGGACATTTAAATTTTTTCTAGTTTATTCATCTAATTTCAGCAGCATTTTCTAAAATTGTTGCTGAGCAAACAATTTGTAATTACCCTCCCAACAAATAAATGACAGTAAAACACACCCAAAGAGAAAGGTGTGGGCGACTCCCTTCAGTCAGTTCATTTCCGCAGCGTTTATGGGTTATTTCCGGTGTCCCTGAACATCGAGATCAATAACCAATTGATGAACGTTGTACATATTCATGGCATAAAGTGGTCAACAACAGGCATTGAAATTGGGGTTTGCTGGGATAATATATATATCTACTTTTGCTAGTTTAAAATGAAGTTTTGAACTATTACAGCTACATCCACATTTTTTTTTTTTTAACTTGACCTATAACCCATAAATTAATCATAGAATGTCTGTACTCTGATCTTTTAACGATTGGAATTTACTGGCCAAACTGGCTTTACATTTAAATGCAACAATATAAATTACATAGACTACTTCTATTTCTAATTGTTCATTAGTTGAGGAGCTACTGTATATACACATACACACCTTTCCCAAAACAAGTTCTGAGAAACCTCTTTGGCTTTTCTCAAAAAATGTCCATGTTTGTGTACTTTCACACCAGGGACCCCATAAATATTCATAGTATCTATATAAATATTCATAACAAAGTCAAACAGAACTTGCTTATGTGTAAATGCTTTGCCACAGATTATAACTTCTCCTGCCGCTGATTGAAGTGCTTCTTGGCCATGCTTGAAAACATACCACAGGACTCAAAGGAGAACAGCTGGACCATGTGCTCACTAGCATCCATTCCAGCACGCTACAGCAACACCTTGTCCTCAAAAACAAAATTGGTCCTGCCCCAACGTGGAAAGCAAAATTCGGCACTTCCCGCAATGCAAGAAAATGCATCGATTTACCTCCAGGCCATTATGGGCCGAGAATGGAAGCTCAGAAGAAAGATTTAAAGACGTGATGAAAGCCTAAGTAGTGGTTTGAATACCCCAACGTCTGAAAGCGTATTAAGTAAACACAACAATGGTCCAAGAATGGAGTGTTAAGTGACTGTTGATATATAGCCAACACATCCCAGTTGTTAGAAAAACACATCTAGACATCCTCTGATCTGCTTTTGCATATCAGAGATATTCCTGGCACACGGAGGTAATCCATGCTAAGGCCGATTTCCTGAAAATCAATTCGCCCATAAAAAGAGAAAAGACTTGAAAAATGCACGCACGTGGCTCACTTGTTGGGAATTAAAGGAGCCGACACGTCCATAATGGCTGGCTTGCGCTGAAGAGGAATCAAAGCGCTGTAAAGGGGGAGAGGAATGAAAAGGGAAAATGGGGGAAGTGAGGCTGGCGCGTCTTCACGTCCTGCCGGGTTCGTCGGGCCACTGGGATTACGCATATCAGAAGAGCAGCGGCTCAAAGACAAGGCGAAGGATTGAAACGGTCCAACCCCCCCTCCTCCCGGTGTGCTCAGCTCCAAGTCCTTCATTGTAACTCCCCCGTTCCACAGACACCCACACCTGGAGATGCAGGTAGGGAGGATCCCCCGTCGCCGACATGGCACAGGGCCCAGGTGGTGGAGCTGGAGCCGGAGCCAACACGTGCCTGGAACAACTAAACGCTCTCCTCCGAAATCCTTCCTAAATCTACCCCAAACCCACTAGTAAGACGTGACCTGAAAGATGGGTTAATGAATAGACTGAATACATGTAGATTTGAGCAAAGAGGAGACAATGTGGTGGAAAGTGTATCCATCCTTCATCCCTGAAACACCCAAACTCATTGACCTTTGGTGACACAACAACTGCAGTGTAACATTTTGTCAGCTCACAACTATGATACTTGAATATTCATATTTATCCATTGCTTTTCAGGTTTGTGCACTACATTCAAGATACACAAGACAAGATGTTACACCCCCCATGCGTATATTAGAACAGCTTAACACAAGGACCCAGTTCAACCGAGCTCAGCAAGCCCTGGAGGGGAGGAGGAAAAAAAAAAAAAAAAAAATCCAGCACTGCCAACATATATCTCCATCATTCAAGACCAAGCATCTTAACTTCCTTCCCTAACCAACATGGCTATTTCATTGAGGTTGTCATGTGGGCGCCTCCCTTCGTCGGTGTTTCGTTGAATTAGGCCCACGACACCTCCAGAAAGCTCAACAGTGCAATCTGGCGTCTCAGACCCACCCCCCTCCACACACACGTTAGATGCCCTTCACCCTCAACAAATACCGCAACTCCACAAACTCAACTATCCCAATTAAACCACAGCTCTATACATACCTTCAGATGTATCACCTTCACAAACTCAAACCATCCCGGATTGTACCATACTTCCATACCTGCCAACAAAAATTGCAATGCACCACTCCACTAACTTAAACTAACCTAATTAACAAGGCCACGTCTCCTTACTTACCACCAGCTGCCTCCCATTACTGGTCACCTGCCACTGATTTTACCACCACTGCCCACCTCCATCCAACTTGTAACCTCAACTACCTTGTTCTCTTATCAACCACAATCAATCACCTTCTCAGCAGTCTGAGAGAGGTCCTTCACCGCCACCCTTAAGGAACGGCCTCTAACACCAAATTCCCCCAACAACGACGTCGGTTTAGCCACAAACTCCCTAACATCTACTTCTGCTGCTCTTGCAAGCTCCACCACCCACAGTCTCTTGTCTCTGCCCCCAGATCTGCATAATTGAACAATTTCTGCTCATATGCCCTCCCAATAGTATCCTGGAACGGCACCGTTAACTCTACAAAGTACACAATCTGCTCGTACTCTGAATATAACACCCTGTCTGGACACAATGAAATAACCGCAATGACCTGTGGCACCTGGAGCTGTTTGCCCACATCAGCCAGCAGCTTCCAGTCACGTGCATTACCCCACCTACCAAGGCACGTCCACTTTTGCACAGTGTTACTTTCTCCTGCCTGCACAAATCCAATTGTTTCATCTATACTGCAAACAGGCAAAGAATTCACCAATAGGCACTTGTTCTCAAAAAAGCCTGCTAAACATTTAAGATTTGCACGCTAAACTACTTACAATTATTTACTCTTTCATACAGCTGGGTAATTTTAACTATATCAGTTCAAGCCAAGTACCTTGATTCGAAGTGCTATAGTAGGAGGTAGGATTCATGGGTGCTTATTCTGCAAGCTCAACTATAAATGTAAGTGCAGAATAATTTTTACAATAAAGGTTCAGATGTAAACAGAACACTTACAGGAACTGAATACAATGCCCAGCATTTTAATGTCAAACCATTGTATCATAATTTCCTTGATCACTGTTGTACATGTTGATTCTGAATATGATGGCTCTGGCAATAATAAAGAAGGCTCTGGGCCAACACAATTCAATTATTAATGATGTGAGGAGATGGCATGAGTTTATCTGTGGTACTACCTCTTTGTATATTTTTCAAGAAAATCATGGCTAAAAAAACTCAAGCAGGAGACAGCCAAAATATAGCCAATGAGACTGTTGATGTTATTGACTGACGGTGATATTATATCCATCCAGCATCAGCTATGGACTCTTCTCATGGCAGCGACTGATCTCCCCACCAAAAAGGAGTAGAAAAGATTTAAGGGATAAAGTTTCCCTTTGCTCAGCGCGCTCTTTCATAACCATTAGCTTCATGATGACACCAACGGATATTCAGATTGATTTACCGCCGTCTGGGGATCGCTCCAGCTGCAGGAGCTGGTACTGAAGATTCATTCGGGTCGTTAATGAGGGCTCTTCCATCCCACAGGTTTCAAACAAAACCCTCCTTCTATATTTCCCTTTGATTACAGTAATGGTCTTATTTATGAGTCTCCGGTTCAAACCGAGGACTTACATGGACCGCTGAGAACTTGGCAAAATGGACAGAAGATGGGGGAATTAATCCGAAATCCTCAAGAGCCTTGCTCATTTTTCAAAACGCTTCATGGCAGCATCAAAATCAATGAAAGAGGAAAGGAAAAGAAATTGCAAAAGTCTGACATGCACCAAAAGAGAAGGAACCCAGAGAAATTTTGGAGAGACAGAAGCTAATTGTCTCCTTTCGTGAACAATGTCGAAGCTCTCCCCTGAAGGGGAGACACAATTCTTAACGTTCCACGCAGTAAGGTTTTGCGGAAAAAAAGAAAGCTTGTGGGCCATTTCCTCTTTAGCGGTGCTGCTCGGGGCAATCACGGAGACGTGACGACGATAATGAGTTTGACACCAACACCCCAAGGAGGGATCTGTCTCACCAGATCAAAGGAGACGCCGGCGATGCCAGGGCCCAGGCCTCGTGAGGGTCTCTTCAAAGTGCTGGAAGTGCTCCATGTTGGAGCCAAAGCGTGGTCCTGCGTCTCCATCCTGATTGCACCATTGGTGCAGGGAAGGGGCCCCAAATCAGGGGGGCCCTGTAGCTCAGATGAGACATTTAGCTTTGTAGGCCAAATGAATCAGCACTCAGAGTGACAGTGAGTCATGAGGTTATGTTTTCTAATCATAACTCATAGGGTAGTAGGCTGAGGTGGGGGTGTTTAGGCGGGTTAGGGAAGAGGTAGGGGGACATGGGTTCTTACGTTTGACCTCAACGCCTTATGTTTCCCACAGAAGCTCATTTCCTCTCCTCAAACTCCAAGCAGCAGTAGCCATGTGTGCGTGTGTAGGAAAACACACGGTAGTCACCACGGAAACAACCCCTCATCTGAAGGTAGGCAGTTCTGGGAAATGACAGCTCAAACAGAGCAATGATTCTATATGACAAGGCAAGGAGGCAAGAGGGGTGTTGTGAATGGCAGTGATTGGCTTATACCTCCACTGTGCTGGTGCACGTTGTGCTACAATTCTGTAGTGATAAGCAATATTATTACACCTTTAGTTAAATGTAACCTTTATCCAAGGTGACGTATGGCGTTAAATTTGTAGAACAGCCTACAAATTATCATGTACTCATTTACAAAGCAGAATATTTTAAATCAGCAATCCTGGATACCTTCATAAAGCAAAGTATAGCAATAATCCTAACCACTACATTCATTGCTGTCCTGAGTACAACATACTGTATAACCAACCAAATTATAGTCAGTCTCGGGACTTAATTTGGAAATTTCAACGATACCAGATTGATTCCTTAGCATGGATGCACATAGCATGATTGATAGTTTTTACACTCCCTACTTATTGTATTTGAGTCTGTATATGTATGCATACATTTGGCTTTACAGGAACTACACTGAGGTGGAAGAGGTAAAATGGGTGGTTTTTTCATTCTTTGTCATAACTGGAAGATGCTCCAAGTCTAAGGAAGTCATCAAGATTCCCCAGCACCACCTATAAAACTTTGAAAAGCCTGTTGCTTTTGTGTAGGGCACCCATGACACCAATGTGGGGAAAAAACACTGCTTCCTGAGAAGAGGTGTTCAAAGCATGGTAGCCTCTGGACAAAAGATGGTAATTCTTGGTGAAGCAGGAGGGGAAGAGGGGGAAACAGGAAGACCAATAACCAGATGGTTGGATTCAGTTACACTGTCAATGAACGCTCTTTTCAACACTACAGACAAAAGTGGAGGATAGAACTTGCTGGAAGCACCATGTATACTACACTTTATGTGGGTGCCAAGTGTCGATACTGACTCAACACTTAGCAACAGCGACAACAACAATTTTGGCAGGGATCGCAATTTACAGTCATGTTTCTTCCTATGGCTTGGTTGCTGCAGAAGCTTGACCCAGGCCTTAATACATCTGTTCTGCTGAGAACAGATGAGGAAAATGACTACCTCCATTTATCCATTAGCCTTCATAAATTAAAATATATATTTCCAGCCTAGGCAAAGAAGAGTAACATCTGTTTAGCCTCCATTATTGAGAGGAAAAGAACTGGTTACAGATTTGCTGAGGGGCCAGAAGATTTAAACCAGTGGTATCCTCAGAGCCTGCAGAGCTTAATGTATGTTATGTGGGATAATTCTTCCCCTCTAGACAAAAAGAACCCCATGTATAAGTAACTGTGAAATAAGATTCTTCCTCTAAGAAGGTGATCATGGCATCCACCTCCTTGTTGGACTGAAATGTAGAGCAGAGTCAAGATGTAAAAGTTCTTGGTTTCCTTTCCAATGAGCAAAAAGTTTCACGCTCCATACAACCAGGGGAAAGCACCGTTTCAGTTGATCTTGTTCCCTGAAACTCAGTTCTGGCACAGATAAAAGATAAAGTGGTTGGAGTTGCAACTGGAATGGTGCTGATCAAATATTAGTGTTGTTCTGGACAAAATCCTCCACGCTCCCTCCTCTTGCATCCATTAGACTCTTGTGTTTATCATAGCGGTCTAGGATTTCCAGGTGGGTAGGGACCATATAGTCTTGAAGATGGCATCTTCTCAAATTTCGTACTCAACTGGTGCCCTGGCACATTTTACCTCAATTCACACACACACACACACACACACACACACACACACACACACACACACACATTTTCAGAACCGCTTGTCCCACACGGGGTCACGGGGAACCGGAGCCAACCCGGCAACACAGGGCGCAAGGCCGGAGGGGGAGGGGACACACCCAGGACGGGACGCCAGTCCGGCACAAGGCACCCCAAGCGGGACTCGAACCCCAGACCCACCGGAAAGCAGGACTGTGGTCCAACCCACTGCACCACCGCACCCCCTTACCTCAATTCATTCTCATCAAACTTTCAGCAGTTCACTGGATAACATTGATCTGTTGAAGTCTCTAGCATGGTACTTCCTGACCACACAGAAAGAACCACTGGCATGGGTGGGCTGAAGGGCCTGGGGGTAAGGAATACTTCTCATTCCCTAACCCCTCATCTGCTCTCCTACAGTCATTCGTATAAATGGTGTTGCTGTGGTACAGCACCCTTTGGGTTCTTCCCTCCATCTTAACAAGAGTTGAAGACCTCTTTTAGAGAATCCTGCTACATTCACACACTTTATATGTTTACATACACATGTATTAAAAACCCTCAATAAGACCCCCTAGCTATTAATTGCTGGCTGTAAAAAGAGCATTAATGGGAGAAAGATTATGAGAATCTACCAGGGCATTCCACCAGGTGCCTGAGGCTGAGGGTTTCGGGGAAACTGTCGTTAATGTCAAGTTCCCGCGCGGAGTGAGGTGGGGTGAGTGAGAAAGTTTGGACCAACATGCCTCCAGCCCACACGCAGCACAGTTACCCACAATACCTCAGCAGATAGTTGTGAGGCAGGGAGGTAAGGATGCTGACACATCGCTTGGCCGCCAGGCATCACTGGCTGTCCACGGGAGACCACAGAAACTGAGGAAGTTGTGCCAGGGCTGTGCCACCAGCATTGACGGTCTTCTCAGGTACGGTGAGCACGTGCGCGCGCACGCAGTACAACTTAACTCATAGTCACACAAAACACACACAGAGGAATAGACCAAAGCGACTTACAAAATTAAGCTATTTATACCAATTTACTCATTTACACAGCAGCATTCACACTGGAGCGATTTATCACCGATATCGCACTCAAGGGTACCACTGCATTTGGCTGGATTTAAACCCTAGTCCTATGAGTCAAAGGCAAGACCTCTTGTGTGACACTACCTACAACTTCTCATTCAATATGCAACACTGTGTGGTTTTGCACCATGTGAACAAAAACTAGAAGTCTTGTATCTGATCTAAACAGTACACAGGTTTTAAAAAAAAAAAAAGATATCACGTGACCTTTGCAGACTAAGGAGGAAAGAGACCCCATGGGTAGAACAGAACCCTGCCCTTCCTTGACCTCACCCCCTGCTTCGCTTGTCCACTCGCTGTCACTTGGAGGGTGGTGAGGTCGGCTGGGGGGCTGCGATCGCTAACAGAACCGGGTGGCCCTGGGAGCAGACAGGAGCTGATTGCGCTAATAAAGACAGACAGGGTAGGAGGGAGGACCAATGACCCAGGTGCCCGCCCAATCAGCCCGGATTTCTTTAACCCCGCTGGGATCAAGTTGAGCCGTCGAATCAAGAGCACTGGGCCACGTGGCCAATTACCTCCAGACCTTTGCCTAAACACTGTAGTATTAAGCTCTTGGAACCTGGCGCTGAGCCAGCGACCCCTGATTAACTTCAACCTGTGTACAAGGCTGCCATTAAAGAGCAAACATATTAAAGGAAACATGGTGTAACCTAAGGCCGGGTGCTGCGCAACAGCCGGGCTTGGATTCAAAGTTCTTCGGTAAGGTTTTTTTTTTTTTTTTTTGCGCACACATCCCACACACAAATATAGCTGGTGATGCCACCAGTGTCTGGGCTGTGGTACCTTTGATTTGCGAAAGAATGCATCGCTAATCTACATCCGATGGGCTGCGAGGCTTGTCCACCCAACAGCACAATGAGCAGCTGTTTAACATCCAAAGTCTGAGCAGCACCAGAAAGGCTCTACAGAGCGAACACGTCAACGGTGCAAGTTTGTCACGTTTTGTGCTCGTGGTAGCTTTCGCAGGGCCCCATGCGAGACGTCAGGGTGAAAACTCTGAAAATCAGGTATTGTCGCAGTTAGTGCTGCTGCCATGCACATGAAGGACCCAGGTTCACATTGCATCTTTTGCCACGATACCCCTTGATCTAGGAACTTTCTATACCACAAACTATGTAAGTGAACACTATCCAGCTGTATAAATAGGTAAATGATCAAGTTTTTGTTTTTTTTTTTTTTTTTTTTTTTTTTTTTTTGGAGAAAACCTTCAGTCCATTAAAAATTCTAAAGGTTACCAAAGCCAGCAACTGGATAGTAGAAATGGAAAAGAAAAAAAAAAAAATAGTCATGGAAAATTTCTAAAGAAAGTGAACTAAAACCTTTAGAAGTTCACGCATTCAACTAGTGCAGGCTTTGTTGTCTCTAGGAATAGCTAAAAAAAAACAAAAACAATAGCGCTAAACTTAAATTTCCTGCATTAAGTACTCAGCTTCACACTGAACATTACAAAGCTGACAGCCCCCCCCACCCCAAGAAAACTTATGATGTTGGGCTTATGTGCCAAGCTCACTTTCAATGATTTACTAATTTCTACAGTTTTACTGTATTGATTCAGGGTAAGTACTTTGATCAAAAGGAGTTAGGATTCAAACCCAGAATTACCCCAACTGCAATTCAATGCCACTAATCCCTATGGCACCTGGAAATGTTGAGACAACTGGAATTTACGACTTTAGAGTAAAGACCTCCGAGTTTAGCATACAATGACGCTTAGAGACAAAATGGAGGAAATCTGCGGACTAAGATGGCAGCCGCTGCCAGATGAGAGGCCGAAAGAAGGGCGACGTGCGTCTCGGCGCAGCAGGGGCCAGTCCTCGCTCCGGCAGAGCCCGTTCAGGAGACATCGCACAGGGTATCCCGACAGAGGGGGAACCTGTAAACTATTAAGTGGTATCGAGAATAAAGACTGCCTCGGAAATGGAAACTGCGCGCTCAGCAAACAATTACGTAGCCGCAACGGGACCCAACGTTCAGGTGGCGCAATAAATTCTCATCACTTTCGACCGGGTGCGTCTGCCGTCATCCTCGCACGGACGACATTCTAATTGCCCGACGCACCCGTCCTTATTTAAAAGCGGCCGAAGCGGAACGGTTAAATAAATTCTTAAGTGCGGTCATATACCAGAGTACGTCACGGAATGAGAACAAAACAACAAGAGCAGGAAATAGGGAAGGACAAGCCTTTGGCCCTAAAAAAAAGCTTTGAGCGGGAATGAGGTTAATTTGTGGTAATTGGTTAATTGTAGGAGAATGACGGCTGCAGGCAGTTTGGCAGTCAGTGACCGACAGACGTGGTGACGGCAGGGGGTGCTTCCAATGGATGTGATGCAAGTCCTTCAGACTGAAATTGGAAAACTGCAATATGTATTAATTTCCTGCTGTTAAGAAGCTTAATGAAAGATTAATTGCAGGGGACCAGCTTTTTATAATGTGGGGCAAATAGGTAGTTTTTTAAGATGTTTGTTAGCTCCACGCCGGGGGGAGAGGCCTGGATGGGAGAACCATGTGGTCTATAGCTGCTGTTCACACTTAGTTGAGTCAGAGGCTGAAAGATGAGACTAGTGAATTACCATTTTCATACTAATTTGCGTGACGCCTCCTTTTGAAGGCCGGCTGGAGTCAGCTCCATATTATTTTCGAGTTACTCTTGTTACGCACCTATGTCCCTGTGACTGGCGTTGTCTGGAAACCAACACCAAGTCCAATTACATTTGCAGACAAAGAAAATACCCGGTAAAAACAAAACAACCCAGTGAAATGATGACAATGGACCAAAAATATATCTGGGGAGGGATGAGGAATAAAATTTTTAATTTATAAAAATGCTTGGCTGAGCTCAAGTGGCGTCAATTGATTTAGAGACAGCGACACTATTATACATAGTGTTCAAACCTCACATTATAGACTCCTTCGGAGAAAGGTGTCAGATACATGAGTAAATAATTTAATATGATCACTTTTACTTCGATTGCTGTTGACTGAAAAATTAAGAACTGAAAATGTGCCTGTGATAATAAAGTAAGCGATACCTATATCTGACCCTCCATTTAGCCTACAGTATAGAAAAGGTCAATATTGATTCCATAAAGTCAGACTGCTTGGGTACTTATTGGATGTTTGATACTGTATTCCAGCACCCAGAGTGGACATGATGCCACTCAGTGTGTCTCTGAGATAAGTGGCAGCGATACACAGTGAACAGCAATGACTGGTGGGGGGTCAGCAACAAGCTGTCCAGTCTGAACCCTGGAGGGCAGGAAATTGGGCAACACCACCCCACCCCACCGGCTAAGCCTGGGTTTTTCCGTCAGTAATGGTGGGATTTTATTCCATTAGCGGGATTAGCGAGAAGCTTTGACATGCTTGTTTAGAGCCCGGACTCCAGTACTGGACAAAGTTGTGGGTGGCAGCTGTGGGTTGAACGGGGTGAGCGAGAACATGCCATCTATACCTTTGGTACCATTATCTGGACCCACCATTGGCTCCAAGTGTAGAGCCCTTAGAAGCCACCCCTTTTACTCCCACTACTAGCAAGTCTTACTTCTAGTGATGTGTCAAACCTGGCACTTGGTAGGTGGTCTAAATAAAGCATCACCTCAACCATATCGTATTAGGGACAGTACTTGCTGAAACACTATTTGAAACCTTTCTGATATATTAATTTTGCATTGTTATTATTAATTTTTTGCCCAGTTATTGACATTTACATTTCTTTATTTAGCTGCAGAAGAAGGGGTGCGGTGGTGCAGTGGGTTGGACCACGGTCCTGCTCCCCAGTGGGTCTGGGGTTTGAGTCCTGCTTGGGGTGCCTTGCGACGGACTGGCGTCCTGTCCTGGGTGTGTCCCCTCCCCCTCCGGCCTTACGCCCTGTGTTGCCGGGTAGGCTCCGGTTCCCCGCAACCCTGTATGGGACAAGTGGTTCTGAAAGTGTGTGTGTGTGTGTGTGTGTGTGTGTGTGTGTGTGTGTGTGTATTTAGCTGCATTCATTTATTCATTTAGCTGATGCTTTCCTTCAACGCGACATACAATGTTAAGGTTATTTACCCATTGATGCATCAAAACCTTGATGAAGGGTAAGACAGTAAGAGCTTTAACCACATGGTTTTGGAGTCAAATCCCAGGAGAATCTTGCCTTGTTTTCCATAGGGCTGCTAAACGTCTCCTGGTCTGGAATGAACATCCATCAGCTCTACACAGACATCCCTGCTAAATAAGAATACAGTTGAACTGCTTCCGCCAGCAACCTCCAAACTCACAAAATGTTCCGTAAAATGTTTTTAAAGGAACGTCAAGCGTGGAATCCAGATATGATAAACACCAGGGTGTCCGTGGCAACCTGCACACTTGTTAGGTCCTGAGATGACTGAAGGGCTTCTGAAGCAGAAAAGTACAATGGAAACACTGTCAGACAGGCAGCTTTTCTACTCCAGGCAAATATGTTTCACTCGATATTTGACATCATTGTTTATGCGATAGCCCGCCTGCGAGAGCCAGGCACTGCTCAGAAGCTCAGTCCATATCAATATCTTTGGAAAATTGGCTTGAGCTGCGAAGGCTAGTAAATACAGACATTTAAACCACATCAAGATACTCCCAGCAGTCGGGGAAAGGGCTCCTATTGAAAGAACATATCAGCAGAAAGTGTCTAGGCAGTTTTTTGTCCCATACAATGGACTCTTTCTGCATCGCCCCAGTGCTGATGGCTGCAAGCAGGACTGAAAATAGAGTGTTTGTCTTGGCTGAGAATCTAGCATGTAGCATGAGGAGGGGAGACTGGGACAAGTGGGGGTGGACAGGGGGACGGAGCTGCTTCAGGGTTTCCAGCCCTGTATGGTGGCAGCCTGGCAGGCTCTGGTTATCATGCAGAGGTTTATTAAGATGCACGATCTCACAGGCGCACACACACACCCAGCCTGTCTCTTCAGAATGTAACCCTTGTTGGGCTGTACGAACCTTTTCCACAATTATATAATTATTTACTCTTTATTATATTATTCTATATACTATATATATATATATATATATATATATATAGCTCATTTATATTCTTTGTGGTTTTACTCCATTTTGTCGGACTTGTATGCTATCCCTTTTCCTTGTTGCCTTCTGTTACCTTTGCCTACCAAGGAAATTTCAGGCATTCCAAGCACCTCTGTTTAGGACACCCTTGCTTTGCCTGCTATGTTGTCACAAGCAGATAAGGGACTGTGGGGGAATATAAGGATGGGGGAGAGAATGGGGCCAGATGACCATCTACATTGGGTAACATCTGGAGAGACTCACACACACACACACACACACACACACACACACACACACACACACACACACACACACACACACACACACACAGACAGACAGTCTGAAGCTGCTTGTCCTGAGTGGCAACAAAGGGCACAAGGCTGGAGGGGGAGGGGACACACCCGGGATGGGACACCAGTCTGTCGGAAGGCGCCCCAAGCACAGATCAAACCCCAGACCTGCCAGAGAGTGGGACTCGGCCAAGCCCACCGTGCCATGGCACCCCCCAGAGACTCAGCAGAACTGTAATAAGCCATTGTTAAACTGATTTGAGCCTCCTTATTGAGACTCCAAAGAACCTGGAATTCTGAAATCCTGGATTCTCGAGTCCAATGAGCCTGATCAATTCCAACATCGAAGGGTCAGGTGTGGGCCTGCAATGAGCCTCGTGTGTTGAACACGGCAACGATTAGGTGCAACATGATCGCCCCCAAATCACCCCTATCCGTAACCGGGCCCCTGCCATCCTGCCTCGTCCAGACTGGGGTCTGGGGACGGGAAGCGGCGGCATCACTGAGCGCAGCAGCACCCTGACAGCAAACTCAAACCAGATGTGTGTGCATGCATGCATGTCAGTAGGAACGTGTCCTCTGTTTGTGTGAGCCCCGGGGCCATGCGCTCAAAGACCTTGCGAGACTGCCATAATCAAGCCCGTGTCTCCAACCTCCACACTGTGGGTTTGTGTGTGTGCAATGCTAATTGCATGGACACACCACACGTCTGTATCTGACAAGAGTTACCCATGAGCATGTGCTTGCAGCTAAGTGTATAGCACTGAATATTTGGGCATATCCATTTGAACAGATGTGTGCATTTGCATCCGTGCCTCGTTATGTATTTGTCCAGAACCAGTGAAAAGTCTGACTGCATCACCTGCTGGAAACATGTTTTTGTTCATGAGACATTTGGGGAAGAAGTGTGAACAGGAAATGAGCCAACGCCTTTTCAGCTCTTTGGCCGCAATTCCGAGAAGTGTTGGACACTTTCGGGTAATTTTGCTTTCGCTCTTCTGTCCAGGTCGTCACATACAAGCATTGCTCACGTGTACTCAAACTCTTGGCTGGTACTGTATATGACCATACATATGCCTGTATGCCAGTGGAGGCATTTTTCACAGTTAAACTCTGTAGAGCCCATCTAAAACCAAAGCAAAGAAATTACGGCAATGATTGTCCTTTAAAGACGACGGTCAATAAGGCTTGTACCTTCCTGAATCTGCGTACACGCGTGCGTTCGTGTGTGTCTGTTATTTTAAGCGTGAAAAGCAACCAGCCGCTGTCTTGAATTCACTTTGGTCACGAGGGGCATAGTGTGTCAACCCTAACCCAACTTGAATAGGAGCGTTATTTAGCGAAATGTGTGCTCGAGCCCAGTCTGTCTCACCCTTTGAAATTCGATAAAATCGGGGGCTGAGTGACGTCGGATTTTGAGCCGCCGAGATCAGTCTGGTTTGCTCGACAGAAGCCGGCCCTTGTTGTGGCTCCGATCCTGGAATACGAAAGCGACGCGGTGGCTTGAGCGTGGGTTGACACTAGCGTCACTAAAGCTTCGGGAGAAGCGAGGCAGTGGCGGGAGTGTCCCGTTAAACCGGCGCCTCTCTGTTCCCTCGTCCTGAACAGAACCTTGACACCAATGCTGGCAGCGCCTCTCCCGGGAACACGCTCCAGAATGGCTCGTTCGGCAGGGATGACACACCGGAAAAAGCCGGAGAAGCCTGCGAGGATGAAGTGCAACTGGCTGTGGGTACAGAGGGAGAGGAGAGCAATTTGTCCCCCCTCGGCAAATTAGAGGCCAGAGCCAGCCACCGATGCTAAATGGGATCCAGCCCTGTGCCAGACGCAGCTCCTCGGGCGCACCGAGCGATCCGAAGGGCTGCAAGGCGTGCCAAAACCCAACAACCCAGCGACTCTCTGGTCGAGACAAGGCCGCGCATCCTGGGTGTTCTTCCTAAATTCTCCCAAACAGGGCCTGCGTGAGCTTGCCATGCGAACGTTTACTGTCCTTAAACGCCCTCTGCGATGCCAGCTCATTACTGACGTTACCCTGTTTTTAAATCTCAATGCTCGATGCTTTCATTTCCCCACCTTCGCTCTCACACGAGCATTTAAAGGAGGTTGCCGTGCAACAAGCTGTGCGGTCTTTTATTTTCGATTTTTCCCATTATGAAATGATCAGACTCGGAACGGTTTATCACCTCTTCGTGATTTGGCAGAGGGAATTTAATGAAGCCACAACTACCCTGGGTGTGCCACAGCCATTATACAGCTGTATGGAATGTCAGAACTACTTTTCACCTATTTTAATCATTTCCTCAACAAGACAGTCATTAATGATAATGTCAATAGTCAAATAAACTATTTCCTTAAAGGGTGGACAGTTTAACACTCCACTGATGCTCATTAGCACATGTAATTTTATTAAGACACACGCACGCTGTCTGAAACCGTTTGTCCCAAGCGGGGTCCTGGCGGACCGGAGCCTAACCTGGCAACACAGGGCATAACGCCGGAGGGGGAGGGGGCACAGCTAGGACGGGACACCAATCCATCTAATTTTATTAGTTATCATATTATTTTGTTGGCTAATGCTTTTTCTGAAAGTAATTACCCATTTATACTAGTTTTTATTCTATGAGTTCAACGTAAGTAGGCTACCATGCTTAAGGATATTACAACAGGATGGAGGTTTGAACCCAGCGCATTCTGTTTCAAGGTGCTGGCTTTAACCACTACACTACTTTTTGATGATGATTGTCTCATCAAATTCAGCTCTTACTGTAGTTCATGGATTGTGTGAAAGTGTGGAATGGGTTAATAGTGTTTCCGAAAGGCTTGCACACTTTTAATGAAAATCATTTGACATTTTGCTTCTGGAATAAATTAAAAGAAACAATACAGCTTCGGTGTGAAAAGATGAATGTTTTAGCTGATGAGCTTCTGACTGCAGTCTGTTATTCTGCTGATATTGTAATGGAATTCTTTGGAGAAGAGATAAAAATACTGTTTGGCAAGGGATAATATGTGATTTGGGACATTGCTTAGGACATTAATACTCCACTTGTGACCTGCAACATAATGGTCTGTCTTGTGTAGTGTTGAGCACCAATATGGTCTGAGAAAGGTAGGTTACATAAATGTTACTCCATGCACTGGTTCCTCAACCAGAATTCTAAAACTCTACTCATAAATCCGAGTCGACACCCTCCATTAAGTTACACTACTAGTAACAACAGGCATTCTTTACTGTTAGGATCTGTAAAAGTCTTGGATATAGCTATAATGAGGAAAAAAATCCTTTGTATAATTTTCTATTTTAACATTTTCATCAGTGTTGCGCTCCTTTGAAACTAATTTAAAGTGACTGAAAATAAAAATACTTTGTTGCTACCAACTCCTCTCTACTGCTGATTGGTGACTTATTCATCCCATAAACATGTGCAATGTTCATGAAATTGTTACTAAGGCCTACTGCACAGGAACACCAAACGCGAGCTATTAAACACTGTGGAAGTGAGCTGATTTAAGGCGGTCCAACATTTCTGTTCCGTTTAGGTCTGTTTTAACAAGGTCGACCTGTAACCACTGGTCGTGATCCTTCTGTAGGAAACAGAAATTTTACAAAATAGACAAATACACTAGGCAGTGAACAAGAAATGCGTATGTTAGGAAATGTTCATATTTTTCAAAATTAAAATCTTGACCATTTGTAACAGCAGAAGCATGCATACAAGTGTTATGTAAGACATAGTATGTAAGAGGTCAGAAGATTTTACCCTATTGGTTCCAGAGCCAACAAGTAAACATCTGAAAAAATGTCACTTAAAGCAGCAGCATACAGCAGCCAGCATCCCTACCAGTGTACTTAATGGCTAGATGGTGCATTCAAATGATGGAGAGAAGAGGACTGATCCCTCATAAGAGGGGAGCCTCAAAGATGTTCAGGAGGGAGTCCAGCTGAAGAAATCAAGCACCAGGAATGTCTCTTGGCACCCAGTGACCTCAGTCTCAAGCCAGGAGCCAACTGCTCACCGTCTGGGCAAGCATCTCATGGGGGTCAGCTGGGGAAATGGCAGCCGAAGGAAACCCAGGCTTTCGTTAACCACCCATATGCTCATCTTATTCTGCCCAGCCGCAGGGCATCCCTGAGCCAAGAAGCTGAAGCTGCTTTTTTGATCCAAACCGTGTGGATCTCCTGCTTTTTTCTATTACACGGTCCCTCCAACTGCATACAATGCTTTGCTCCCCCCCAACACAGCTATAACCCAGAATCTATCTAATATCATGGTTTTGACAGCACAGAGCACAATTGCATACTTAGACTGGGAAGAGAGTTTTCTGAAGAATTCTGGATGGTGTCCTACATGAGAAAGGGGCTGGTATATTATGCCTGTGCTGCTTTTCAACTGTCATTGTTACTTTTGTGTCAACGTTAAAAACAGTATCCATCATTGGTCACCTGTCAGAGGCAGCAATGTGATTTCACAGAGTTTGACAGCACTGGGAAAGGCAGTTTGGACACCTTCCAACTAAGCGGGCCGAGTTCTGAGTAGGGACAGTACTTCCCGGAGCCTGGACCTGGCCGCAGAGCCTCATTCAGAAAGTGAGACCTCAGGCGGTCCTTCTGCAAGAGCTGCAGTTGATCAGGTTACTCAGCTGATTAAATGTGTCTCTTTAATCCACACTAATGAGCAGCACAGTAAATGATGACACAGAGAGCGGGGCGGGGCCACCATAGTAACACTGCAGTGTAAACAAAGTACTGAAGATCCAAAGGGCAACATGTGTCCTCACTGGGTGTAAGTCATCACCAGGGAGCTTCAAAGAGGCTACTGAGTGTTGGTGAGTCAAACCAGAGCACTGATGTCTACCTAGATCCTTCACACAAGTATTCTGGTTGACATGACCTGGAAGGTCACATGATTAACTCCCTCTTTAAAACCAACACACACGGACCTACAGGTTTATGATGGAAGTAGTCTTCTCACCTCACAAACATTTTGAGCCCAACTCCTCCACCCTGACCCCGACCAAGACCAAGCCTGAACCAGTCACGGAGCATCCTCACCTAACAGGACTCACATAGCATCATGGTCTGTTATACCTTTTAAGCCAACTCTAACGTACATATTTATATTTTGTCTGGGAATGCATAGTGTAAGGTTACAATATGAAATCAAACTACCAACACAAACACTTAAACATCCACCCATTTCCAACAGTTGCTTAAATGACCAGGGTGTCAATGATCATAGGCGTACTCAAGGAAGCATGGGTGCATGGTGGGGGACACGCTGGACTTGAATTTCAAAGTCACACACCAGTCGTGAAACACTGACCATAGGGTCTTGAGGAAATGCAAAGAAACGCAAAGACAGTTCAGTTCAATTTTCTGTCTGTCTTATTTTTATAGAGCAGCCTTCCCGACACGACTAGACATGACAATTTAAGATAGGATCTATTATCTCCATAGATCTGACAATGTTTCTTTCTGTTTATATTTTCATTGGAAATCACCAACAGAACAGCACTGGGTCACAGCACCACAAAGATAGAAAGAGTACACCAAGATATTGAAAATACACACACACTTTCAGAACCGCTTGTCCCAGACAGGGTCGCGGGGAGCCGGAGCCTAACCCGGCAACACAGGGCGTAAGGCTGGAGGGGGAGAGGACACACCCAGGACGGGACGCCAGTCCATCGCAAGGCACCCCAAGTGGGACTCGAACCCTAGACCCACCAGAGAGCAGGACCCGGTCCAACCCACTGCGCCACCATGCCCCCGTATATACTACCCTACAAGGAAAAAAATTAATAATTTAACAGCAGTGGTAATGTAGTACTGTCTAAGAAGTTCCCAAAGGGTTCAGGAATTCCAGAAATAATCTGATCCAGATCAAAGGTTAATTTTTCTAGCAGAAGAAAGTCAGACACTTGGGTCAACCACATATTTACAGAGGAAGCTTCTGGTGTGGACCTTAGCCATTCCTTTCCAAGTTTGTAAAAGTAATCAACCTACATGCCATAACTTCATCAAAAACAAAATTTGGGTTGTGGATTACCAAGAGTGTAATGAGGTTCAAATCTAACCTTTTGCTGAAGTTTTCTTGAACGGTTGAGTGAATAGATCCAGCAAAGTTACAAGACTTACCAAATGGATTAGTAACAAAATGACGGCTGCAGGAAAAGTTGACCTTTACTGCATCAACTAAGTACCTTCATCAAGGGTGCAACAGCAGAAGTGAGGATTCAAACCTAGTTCAACTGCAAAGCATCATTTTAATCGGTATGCCACCTGATACCCCTAACATAATGCTTTATGAAGACTTTACATTGGTTTGGTAGAGCTATGCTAGTTTAGTGCAAGGACTGAACCCAAAGACAGAAGCATCTCTGCCCCTTTTCCAGTCACTCATCAAACCATGAAGCCCTAATATACTGCGCTTTCCAAATGAATCGTGATTATAATGTTTCTGCGTCTAGGAACCAACTATCCTGGCATAAACATGCCCATTTTTGGCACTGTGAAAAACTGACACTTACATTCCTTTGGTTGACTTGTTACAATTGCCATTTCCTTAGAACTGCTCCATCAGCGTTTTTAAATTGATGCATCAGCCCCAATTTTTTTTTTTTAAAAAAAGGAAAAAAGCTGAGGGACATTCCATTCAGTCTTCATTAGCACAGTACATCCAGGTGTTGCTGTGTTCTCTGGATTTAAACCATTCACACTGATGTTGTGTCTCAATGGGGAAAAAAAAAAATATTCCTATCCAACATGAAGCTAAAAAAATTACCTGCAATTATTGGAAAAATCTAAACAGATTACATACATTTTAAGTTCAGCAAAATGTTTTATAACAATTACGGAGGCCTTGAAACTTCTCAAGCAACATCAAAAATCACTTGTCCGTTCCAGGGGAGGATTAAGCGGTCGTGAAGCCAGACGTTCTGCAGAAACCGGGAGAGGCTGGCTGCTGATGGAAAGCCAGCTCGCAGTTCCAAGTTCTTCCCCTGCCTGGGATTCTGACACATAATTTATTGAGAGTCGGTCAATTAAAGCGTTCGCACTCCGGCAGTTGCAAAACGGCCAAAACTGTCAGTGCTCTTTTTGATCGGTTCTTTGTGGTCATCGCCGTTGCGATGTGCACTCTTCCGGGGAATGGTTTGCATGCGCTTGGCAGTTGCGCTTTGGCTGAAATTGCTTCTTTTGCGGTGTCCCCCATGAAGACCAGTTTGCCACACCTCTTCCTCGGCAAGAGTAAGATGCAGAGTTGAACATTTTGCACAATGTCTAACTATGTCCAGGTGCATTCTAGAGGCTTTCACGATGCAGGCAGTGTGGTAACTGAACCATGGACATATCCATACACACACACACACAAACTCAAACTCATCCTTCATCCGTAGGTAAGTGCTGTTGAATCAAATTTGACTGAAAACGACCATTTGCATGGTTCACATGGTGAAGGAGGGTACAGAAGTGGTTTACCTTTGGCTTTATGCGCACATTTTTGGGTTGCAAACAGGGAGAACAAGCAAAGTACAACCTGCCAAAGCAGATTCTAACATACATTCAAACATGCGGCGGAGGCACTGTGAGGGATCGGTCCCCCACTGCACCTTCAGCCCTACGAAAGGAGACACCCTGTCAATCTTGTACCAGCTCACACGCAGACTTTGCCCGGTAGAAGAACAGACACGGCTGAAGACATAGACTTGTTCAGTCCTTTGCCCCGGAGCCCCTCCTCCGTCTCACACGGTTCCTGATTTGGTCGACCTCTTCGAATAAATGCAGCGAGCATCAGACACGTGAGAGCGATGGACACGATCGCTCAGAGGAGAAAGGGCCATGCATGCCCCTTGGCGGTGTGGGCCGCGGGCGAGAATGGAGCCCGCATTCCACAGGCAGAATTCACCAGGGAGACCGTTCCCACCCTTTATACTCGTCATCCATTCATAAAAGGGAAATAAACTCCAGAAGTGTTTTCAGAGAGGAATTTGACTAGACTTACGGGGGGGGGGGGGATGTGAGAAGCCCTTTGTGTGATGTGCAACATTCAAAACCCGGCTTCTTTTTCACTCACAGAAACAAGATCTTACATTTGGGCAGAAACTCATCGGACAAAGGAAAATTCCTTCCAAAACAACTTTTTTTCCCCGTGAAGGTTTCAGCCCAGAGACACCCTGTAATTCATTTTTTTCAGTGACATTACTGAGTGAACCACAGATACATTAATCATACACCTGTCTTCATGTAATAAACTTCATGCTGACTTCAAAACCACGAGAAGATTCAATGTGGAAGCATCACAACAAATGTTTTTCCCCAACGTTTTTCGATCTTGAACTACCTGATGTGCCCCGAACTTCAGTAGTAAGCCTGGTGAGGGGGTTAACAGGTCGCATAGCAGTTAGAGTTGCTACCTTTAAATGTTGAGGTCATAGCTTCCGACCTCACCTCCTGTTTTAGTACTCTTGGTCAAGGCACTTCCCCTTACTTGAGCTAGTAAGTAAATAAGTTACCCAGCTGTATAAATAGGTAAATCACTGTATATGGTTTAACATTATGATTCACTTTGAAGAAAAGTGTCAAAAACAAGTAAATGTAAATGCTCTCTGCTGATCGCAGCAACATAGGATACCCGCACCAATTTCTCCAATTTCAGGTGCCAGCCATGGACACACACACTGATTCCAGCAGCGGGATGCAGGCTTGACACCCATCTCCTTCAGGAGCTTCATGCAGAGGGGACTGAATATGTGGGATGTGCGGCCTTTGCCAAACACGCCAGGCAAAGACTGCAGCGAGTTCTACTTGTAGGGGTCCTCGGGGACGGGCATGGCATTTGGAGCACACTGCAGGTAGTCGGTCTCCATTAGCTTCTCAAGTTTTCTGGAGTGTGCGTTTGTGTCATGAGAGAAACACTGAGAGCACAGTCTATTGACAAAGTAAAGAATAAAAGATATGGGGGGGGGGGTTGCAGTGCTGCTCTGGAAATTAAATGCTTCAAAAATTATAATGAGGTGCTTTGGGAATAACCGCACAAAGTGTTAGAGCCAGCATGACACACATAGCTGTTTTAAAGAGATAATGTTTTTAAAAAGATGACCCCACCATATATGTGTCTTTGGGAAAACAGGAAATATTGCGGCAGATTTCTTTGGTTTTGTTCATGCTTGTCAGTCTATTAATGCAAATTTGTGACTTGTAAGGGCTTGTCACCTGCAGCCTGTAGACCACGAAGTCAAACCATGGGCTAATATTATGATTATTTCTTAATTTATCTGACACTTTTCTCCAAGGAGACTTGCATTGCTGGGTTTGTACACTAAGGAACTTACAACGGTTTACTCATTTGCACTCTAGGGAGTTCACATAACACATATATAATATTTAACCACACATTCATCCACACTTCGGATCCTTCGTAAAACAAGCAGATGGTCAGCTTCTCAGGGCCTCTTATTTTAAGAAGTGAATAAAGTATGAATGATGTATCAATGGCTTGTTAAATATCACAGCTGCTTTTCTCATTTCACCGGTGGATGTCCCTTATTGGCCTCTTTCCCACCTACAGAAAGCTCATTTTAAAACTCAAACTTCCAAAGAATTTCTTCTCCTACTTGGCTTTCACTGGGTTGTGGGCATTTGATATTGCTCTCGATAGGGTGTAATTTTTCCTTCTTCTACATACTTGCTCTGGAAAGCCATGCACTTGTCACAAAAAGGAGAAAAATTATAAGTGGCTGAACAGACTCTCTGGAGTGGTATTCAAACAGTCGAAACTCCAAAAATGGATTCGGGCTTTTGCCCCCCTCTTTCCACCTCTTCTTGTCATAGTATGTCGCTGGCTCTGAGGTTCTAGAGCACTGGTCTGTCGATGGGCAAACCCAAACACGTCTGTGCATGCAGCCCCCAGCAAGTACCCGGAGAGCCCGTTTGATTTGTATCCAAAGGGCCAGTGGGCAGCAGGTGGCGTATTGGTTAGAGTTGCACCTGGCTTAAATCTTCACTCCTGCAATGGTACCCATGAGCCATTTACCTTCAAAAAAATTACTAGGTTGTATAAATGGGTAAATCACTAAGTAGCTTAGTGTAAAAACCTCACGCTGTAAGTCACTCTGGAGAAAAGTGTCACAAAAAGGAAATTTTCAGCCTTTATCAAAGATCAGATAAAACTGCCTTTTAATTCACACTTTTTTAATAGACAAATATGCACAGCAAAAGCTCTGCTCATGTATAGTATGTGACATCCCCACCAGCATCAGCTTCACCTGTATTGTTTTCTTTCTAAAATCATTATCACATCATCCAGCGACTGCATGTTACAGTCAGTCTGATGATGGGCAGCCACACCTGTCCAATATAGAGAAGAACTAAAGGGCAGCATTATAAAATGACAGACATGTGAACAGAATATCCCAGCGAGTGTTTTTTCTGTGGGCCTTGTAAAAAAATCCCCATATACTTTAGCAGTATTAAAGGCTATACATTTTCAGGGGTAACGGCTGTGAATTTACATCTTTTTAGTCAAAGTTAGACATCTCTCATTTGACTTGTGTGAACTTTAAAAGCACATTTTAGAAAATGCCACAGCGAAAAAGGACATAGGGAAAATTGATCTTTTTTCCCCAGTAATTTCTTGAACTCTGAGTTGACAACATGACAGGAAGAAGATACAGGTTAATACCTTGCCTTATGTTAAGTTGCTGGTCACAACCAGCCACATGTCATGCCGCAGATCAGCTGTCAGATTCTAAGGTTTTTAGAGAGAGAAACTGACAGAAGCTGGTATATTAAAGATAAAACAGAGACCTTACGTTAGCCACCATGGCAGGGCAAAGCCATCTCCCGTCAGCAGAACAGCTTGATAAAACAAAGTTGAAAACACAAATCTGAATAGAGTCTTCATACTGTATCTGAATTTGTATAAGCAACCACCCTTCTCTTGGAAGCACTGAGATGATGACACTGAGGTCGTTGTACTTTGGATACATTCTGAAAGGGTTAGATTCCCTTGAAAGAAAAACTGCTTGAAAAAGCTGAAGGAAAAAGAAGAGGTTGACCAGCAGCCAGATGGGTGGACTCAATCGAAGTAACAATGGACACACCACTTTCATCCCTAAAGACACAAGTGAAGGACAGAGCATTCTGGCAGAAGTGTAAATATGTGGTAATCAAAAATGGACACCAGCAACCATCATCTCAGATGTACAGTAATTTGAAATTAAGATGTTATAACTTCATCCATTGTGCTTTAACACTTTTTATTTGAGCAGGAGATAGCACAGGGGTTAGAGATGAGCCAAAAATTTGTGAGGAGCCATTAAGCTTGTAAGCCATAAACAGGAAAGCAACATATGAAAAACCAGTACTGCTACCTTTACCTGATAAGCAACCACCAAGGAAGAAAGGAGTCCTAGATGCTGGTAACCCAAACATGGGGGAGATTGACAGATGATGAAGCCAAAGGATGAGCAGTCAAACAAGGAGTGGAGAGACGTTGGCAGAGATGGTATCAAAGCACAACATCGTGCAGATTAAAGAGTGCGGCTGTTTGAAATTCTGTAACATACCATATGGCTTGCCTGCAGCTCCTGTCTGCAGGAACGCAAACGTAAGTGGGCAAAGGCAGTATTATCCTCTGGGGGCATGAGTTTGTGTCCACAGGGGTTTTGTCCTCATAGGTTAAGGCTGTCATTCACTTCATTCCAGAGCATATTGGTTCATATCACAGTTGGAATATCTAAGAAAAGCAGAGTAAAAAAAAAAAAAATACATGCATTTCCATTCTCCCTGCACCCCTGCCAACAACACCAACCATTCAACCATGCCGTCCATAGGCACTAAACAAATATTATAATTTGTTACATTTTATATATGTTCTGAGCAAAGCCAATTTTGTCCAGTTCTAGAATACAATTCTACAATTGGGTGAAAACTGGAAAATATATTTCTTTCTCCTTCTACTTTGTGCTATCTATTTGTAATTATATTTTTAATATAACACCAATTATTATGAAAATAAGCTTCTGGAAAAGATATACTGCATAAGCTTATGAGCTAACATTATCAAGTTTGTATAACTTTCTTGGGGGGTGCGGTGGCACAGTGGGTTGGACCACAGTCCTGCTCTCCAGTGGGTCTGGGGTTTGAGTCCCGCTTGGGGTGCCTTGCGGCGGACTGGCGTCCTGTCCTGGGTGTGTCCCCTCCCCCTCCGGCCTTACTCCCTGTGTTACCGGGTTAGGCTCCGGTTCTCCGTGACCCTGTATGGTACAAACGGTTCTGAAAATGTGTGTGTGTGTGTGTGTGTGTGTGTGTGTGTGTGTGTATAACTTTCTTCAAAGTTTAATCTGCAATTAATCAACATACCGAAACCTTTAGGAGAGAATAATTGATGATTACAAATATTATTTTTACCACATGCATTCAGCAAAATTAAACTCCAAGACAAATGAAGATATTGCAGAAAGAATTCAACAAAACAAATAAAGAACTTAAAAAGATATGTAACTTCTCAAGTTATCTATAAATATGACATATTTTGCTTATCATTTAGTGTCAGAGTGTTCAGGACAGGTCAGTGTTACACAGAATGAGATGTGCAGAGGGTGTGAATGGGATTTAACAGG
The DNA here is from genome assembly GCF_900964775.1 of Scleropages formosus. Taxonomy (NCBI): domain Eukaryota; kingdom Metazoa; phylum Chordata; class Actinopteri; order Osteoglossiformes; family Osteoglossidae; genus Scleropages; species Scleropages formosus. Next base: position 4,452,519 of record NC_041806.1, read on the forward strand.
TTAACGTCTCTTGACTGCAGGCATTTGCTTTGTGTTTGAACGACTCTTCAAAGTGCCATTTACCCAAATGACTTCCAGTTCCATTCATGTCCAGCAAAGTCCTCTGTTTGCCATGGGCTGAAAGAGCTCCTGACGGCAAGCAAGGAGGGGGAGAAAGAGGTATAGGGGCAGGGGGCTGGTAGGGTCCAGACATAGAAAGTCAATATGTGTAAATGTGGAGAGGAACTCAGTGTCCAAAAATTTTTCAAATCCTGCAGACTTTGAGCAAGTAATGTCTCTGGGGTCTGCTTTGTGACACAAGAAATCATGCAGAGGTGGGGCTGGGGAGGGTCTTCAAAGAGATACCCTGGAAGCAAGGCCATGTTTTTAATAACCGTAGATCCTCAGATGTGGGTTGGGTCTGTGACGCGGAACATGGCGACGGAGACAAGGGCGGACGGAATGCTTTGACGTCTCGGCGAGACGTCCACAGGCCTGGTGGGCATGTGCGGTTGAGGGGGAACATTATAAAGCACTTAGCACTCATCAGAGACCTGCCCGTCTGTGCAGAGCTGTTGACAGGGATGCTCTCCCTCACCACTGCTAATAGAGCTAATGTTACCATCACGCTCTCTCTGCATGTCACTCAGCTCACAGATGATGAGGATCAAGTACAACAGCATTAAGGGAAAACGAGAAAGTTCTGCAACTTATATTCAGCTAAAAAAACTGTTACATAAGATAGGTACATACATCTAAGAAAGTTGTTTATATATTGCTTTTTGCTTATTTGAATGGACTGTCACCACAGTGCACTGGCTCCCAAACTTACAAACAGCTGGGGCTGGAAGTTTGTTTCCAACTCGATTTGTTCATTAATATAATGTGACAATGATTAAAAGCTTAAAAATATTGACATATTTTGATTTATATAACTGATTTAGATTCTGTAAAACCATTCAATATAACTAGAAAGAAAAATGTATAATTGTAAGAGAAATTTTCAAACTCTAAGTTTTTTTTTATATTTCCATTCTGTTTAAACTGCATTAGATGTAATTTAAATGACTGAAAATATAAATAAGCTGGCCCCACAAATTCTTGTTCAGCTCAATTCTTGACCAATTCATCCGTGAAACGTGTAACATGCTTCATCTTTTAATGGATTATCAATACTGAGAAACACTACAATAGAGGTATGAAGACTGTGGAAGTGAGCTGAGTCTAAAGTGGGATTAGAAAACCCTTCAGAAAGAAAAAGTTGATATAGAATGTTTAGTCGTGGAGACTCATTTTACCATTGTTAAACATCATCTGTGATTGTTCAAAGATGCACGAAATAGGAGAGACAAAGCAGACCTCTAGGACAACATATCTTTGCCAAAAATGAAGTAATGTTTCAAAAACATTGGTGGGTAAGATATTGGATTGGCCTGAGAACAGGCCAACACCAGTAAGGTAGGCTGTAACTTCGTCACTGGACCTCCAAAAGGTGGTCCTCTCTGGAAGTCACAGAATTGATCGAGGCCTATGGCCCAGGAGAAGTCTCCCGGTCTCATTTTCTAGAAACTGCCATCCACTGTTTCCAGCAGCTCTTATCTATGAGATAAGAGCCCTTGGTGCTCATCCTAGAGGAAAAGACAAGGCCACTGGAGCTCCTCAAGGCTCTGCATGTGCCCCACTTACACTATCATCCTGGGCAAGGAGCCACCTGCCAACACCTGCCTCCCTCCCTAGCGCTCACCAATGTCACATTCCTCCATGTAGAGTGCCTTGGCAATCACATCATGAGAATGCGCTAGAGGAGTACTATAGAGAAGTGGTGTGTAGGAAAACCATGCTGGGCTGATTTTTAATTTTTTTATTTTAATTTTACAGTTTACAGTATTTTCCCCACTTCTGCACACCAATATTTTCACTGGCGCAATTTGGGGTAAATGCCTTGGTCACAGGTACTGCAACATAGCAGGGAGTAGGGCTTTAACTGGCAACCTTAAGGTTATAATTCAAGGCAAAATCTGACTGATTGACTTTGTAACCTTTTACTTATTATGTGCTTGAGTGATAAATTCAAAGAGCAGGAAGGAGCTGGCTATCGTCAGTACATATAGAGACCTGAACCTGCAAACAATAGGAATAAACCCAGAGCCAGCAGTACAGTGGATCACTATTGCCAAGCGTTGACAAACCGGCGGAACATGCAACTTGGTACAACAACAACATACGTTGCACAATAGCCGTGCTGTTCAAAAATGAACAAACTGAGTTAAAATACCGAGATGGCTTTTGACGGATGTTTACGCAGACGTGAGAGAGAAAACAAATAAACCTGTTTAACACAATAGCCCTTAGAAAATGGGATATCTTTTTTGAAAAAGATGTTTATAAGAATGACACGAGGATTTTGCCTAAGTGTGATGAAACTGAGCAGAACAAATTACTTGAATATTTTTACATCAGGCAGTGGGTACCGAACCGCAAAAATGTCAAACAAATCCAGAAATTGCCCGTAACTCACCACTGTTTGTATTCCTGCACACAAGAAATGCAGGCCTTGGTCAAACTACAGCTCTCCAGACCACAGAGGTCAACATATCGGTGGCAGAGATAATAGTCAAACACCGCTAGTAATCCTTTAATTGGACGGGCTGTGGGAAGTGGGGGGAGAGGCAATGGCTGCGGTTTCCACCAGACCCCATGGATCTGGCCGCTACACGTTTAACGCTGAAGAAGGGAGACTTGCGGAGGTCACGGGGCGCTTGGCCCTCCTCGCTCATCAACTTCAGCGATTCCGCTTCATTGAGTAATAGCACTGGAAGTGTCAAACATGGAATTCCATTTGACTGACTTACTGATAGGGACATGAAATGATTTCAATCAAGGAATTCAATGGTTATTCATGTTATAAAGGTTTGAGTTCGATGTACTTGAACATATATAAACAATTTCCAGATTATTTATGCTCATACCCTGCTATTCAGGCTCCTGATCCTTGGTTTTGCATTTATCTGGTCTGCAATTATTAATATCACTTATTGTTAATTGGTCAAGACTTCGAGGGTATGGCTTTGAGCGTGTTGCAGTAAAATGAGACGACATCTGAAAGCTGCCCCAGGCCACTGGGTGAGAGACAGAGGGACGTGCTGCATTGTGGGAACTGTGTATCCCCGCTCTCAGGCCTGTTTTGGCACTCAGTTCTGAGTTTGTCTCTGGGTCCCTTTTTCCTATCACCATGTTTTAATTTTCTAAATACCTTGTTTAAATATGACACATAGCCTTTGTCTTCCTCAAGGAAGGCAGTCCACATGCACAGGATCTTGGGGTCCAAGAAATAGAAGGTAATAATAAATTTTGTCCAGTTATAAGGGCACACACACAGGGTGCAAGTACTCTCTTAAATACCATGTTGTTACTGCTCGGGGAACTGTGCTGCAGGCGGCCCCACCAAAGGCCCGGCATACTTCAATATTGCTTTGCAAGAGACAGGAGACGAGGTGACGTTTTTATGGCTCGAGACCCAAGCCAGAAGCAAGCGGAAACCCAAGACTTCTCGCTGGCATTCCTTGGCACCTCACAGTGCAGAGCCGGCACAAATCGGTCCAATGTGACCGTCCCAAATGCACAACAATGCCGTTGTCCCATGAAGAGAGGCCATCGCGTGATGCTGGGAAAACGGTTATCTACGCTCAAATCTACATTTTAGGTTATGAGTTCTGCTGCATATAAATCTCGCTGTTTTCAAAGCAAGAATCTACCAGGCGAGATTTATTTTCATACTTAAAAAAACGAAAATCAGATAGAGCCCCTACGATTTTTGACTTTGCTCTAGGTTTTTCAGTTTTCCTTTTTTTTACCCCACCATTCGGCGACATTTAATACAAAGGCTCAGCGAGCTTTCCATTCCATGGGATCCTTATCGGTTTGTTTGGATAGCTGTCGACGCACCTGCCTCCGTATCGCCCAGGCTGCCGGGGACGAGCAGCGGGCCGTGGAGACAGGAAGACTAGAAAGAGCGATCTAGGCATTGAAGGAGGAAGTTAGGGATGGCGGGGTGGAGGAGGGGGTTGATGTGGTAGGGTAGGGTTTTCGCCCGACACCCCAGCGTGTCTGAGTGACAAGTGCAGACAGGGAACCCGGCAACAAGTGGACTGCCGTTACCGCAACGGCCCGTGACGAATCAGGGCCCAGGCTGTTCAAAGGCAGAGCATCAAAAAGGAGGACAGCGGGGTGGGGGCGGGGTGCTTACAGAATGAGCGTCGGGCAACACCGTACGAGTGAAGTGGGGTGGGAGCAACCAGGGGGAATTTATTCATTAGGACCACAATACATGGAAAAGATGAAAAAAGTAAGATTCAGACCCCAAGACCAATTAATGGAATGCCAACAAATAAAGAGAGTTTAGAGGCTTGCGGGGCTAAAAGGGCAGGGAAATGGGGGCAGGGCGGTGCTAAACACTGAAGGGTAAGAAGGAGGCATTATGGAGGGAACAGATTTGCCGGGATATCGGCGCACCAGCGCGTCATTAACTTCTCCTCGTATGTTTGTGTGATGAAACATCCCAAAGCCAGACGTGTAAAGGGCACACACTTGCTCACTTGCTCACTTACTCTGAAAACCCGACACGTCGTACAGCAGCTCTGAGTTTTGGCAGTGAGGGTGTGAACACTTTCGCTCCAACACGTGACGCTCTATAAACAGAGAAATGTATTACAAATGCACAGTACTAATACAGACATCGCATTAAACAAGTCAGACAATTGAGCAGTCAGGGAGCAGCTACAATATCATAATATAGCGTGAGGTCCTTATTATTAATAACAAAATTAGATGAAATGCAAAAAAAAAAATGCATGGCCCTGAAACCGTATCAGTTTTAGGGAGTGATCTGGAATGTTCCTTGGCAGCAAAAAACTTGAAAAACCCAGACAGGGCACAATAACGGACTGCTGTAAATAATAACTGGCTTAATAATAATAAAATCTAAATCTAGCATTTTTACTTCATTGAAACGGTTTGAATAGGTATTTATTTCAAACGGGATATGAAGCCAGGCTCTGAACCCTTTTGATTACTAGACATTGAGACCCAGAGGTGCCAGAAACCAGGAAAATTGGGCTTCAGGGAAGACATGTTGAGGTTGAGGAAACTCTGGAAGGTACTGAGTTAGGGTTTGAACCCAAAGGACTCTGGCGAGTGTGTGCAACCGCGAGCTTGGCCATCAGCAGCACGATAGACACGCAGTAGCCAACAGCAGGACCAGAATGGTTTCCTTGCCAAAAAGAATCAGTTAATTTCTTTTATTTCTTTCTCCTCCCACTTGCAGACCCCTGAAAATGGCAGGAATCCCTTTTTTTCATCCTTTCTTTCTCTTTTTTGTTGTGTAGAGAGTGATTAACGGGCGCCGGCCCCCAGGAAGCAGGGCTAGTTCGCGCCGCTCGGTCTCACGGCGCTGCTTCACGGTCCGAATGTGTTAAATTCATTACCTCCGACCTTTGTTCACGCAGACGCTTTGTTTGCAGCTCAAGTTTTCCCCTGTGCGGTCCTGTCGACCAGGTCAAGCCTGCCATCCCGGGGTGGTAAATGATACCTTCGCGCTAAGGCTTTGTGGCAGATGGCTTGAAGCGGCGTTGTTTGCCATCGACGTGACGTGCAGAGGAGACTTCGAATGCAGCCTCTCGACTTCTCTCAGCACTCTTTAAGCACTATTTTTTCCATGTCCTTCAGTGAATGAGAGCCGCTCCGTGTCTTGTAAGAAGTGTGTAAATGGATGACGCATTGACCCGCCAGGGGCCCTTAAGGTTTACGCAGTCAGAAAAGTGGGCGCTGCCATGTTGCTGTTCTTTCGAACCGCTATAAACACGAAAGAACCTCTTCATATTGGAAATCACTGTTTGTAAAATGAAAAAGAGCTTTAATGTCTGTTAAGAATTGGGGGGTATACCTCACTCAAGAAGAAACATGGGAGCTTTTCTGTTGTACGGTATTTGGTTGCGGTGTTACAGGCAACACCCAGGAACAGTAGGGTCTAGTTCAGTTGGCAAAGACCAAAATAGAGTTTCTAGGGGTGCCGGAGAAGTAACTGAAGGGACCAAGAAAGATTGTGAGGTTTGAAACCCATCCGGTGTCCACAGGTGCACCCGAACACCCCAGGGGTCCACAGCTGGGTAAGGGGCAGCAGGGACACGGGGTGGGGCACTGGGGCAAAGCGACAACATTGCAAAGCGGGGCAGATGGCCATAGTGGTGCAGAAGCCATGCAATTTCACGGCAAATTTTCCGCAGATGCGCCGTGTGGTAATTCAAGCACCGGGGGGCCAGTCAGGGCACCGACAGGCCTGATGGATGAGCCCAGGGGCCCAGGGGCCCAGTCAGAAGCAGCCACACTACGGAAGGAAACCCAAAGATGAAAAGTTGGGGGGGAGGTCTTTACCACCTCATGTTAAGAGGTAGGCGCAAACCAAAGACTGAGGAGCAAAGTATACATTCATAACTACTGTGTGAGGAAACCAGAGCCTTCTACTTCCCTGTAACATCTGCTCATACATTGTCTGGCAGGACCTTTGTTTCAGCTCTCTGTCCAGGGTGCAAAATTCATTGATTAACTGGCAAGTTATAATATTGAGGAACTTTCAGGCACACAGCTGCAAAGGTCAACGATGGCAGATTGAAAATAAGGGCGAGATCATTTTCCTGAATTCTGCATTGATTAATCTGGTTAAATGTGATGTCTGCGCTCTAGCAAAGTCCTGCAGCTTGAGTCACGGTTTGAATGTCTCCTTCTTCCACCAATCTTTCTGTGACTGGAAGATTCCAGTGGCCAAATACACTGGTGCTGCTCTGCTAAGGAAGGAAATAGTTGAGAGATTTTCTCCTGATGCCTTGAGCTATTCAGCTTCTTCACGTCCTCTTAGCACCTTTGAGCTGCCAGCAGTGAGAAGTGCATTGCTCCTCTTGTTAGTGCTTAGGTGATAAAGTTTGAAAAGAGGACAGAGTTTACAGGGACGAGGACTGGAACCCAAATACCACCTGCACTGGTTTCCTGGAATACAGAAGTCTACAGCGAGCAGCATAGTACAGGTCACTTGCTACAGCTCAGCAAGAGTGCTGAGCTCCTCCACTTCCGGTCACTTGGTGGTTCTACACACGGAAGGCCCAAAATCAAAAATACAAAGGTTCTCGACTTTGATTCTAATGTGGTGGAAAAATCTCCCCCTTTCCCTCAGAGCTGCTAAATCCCTCTCGACATTCAAGAAGGATCTAAAAACTACATCGCTATGGATCCTCTTCTCTCGTGGTCCATCTGCTCCATAAACTCACACTACATCATCTGTCACTGTTATTTTTCTATTTCCTAACAATTTCTACAGAAAACTTCTCCTGGAACATCAGCTGGCAAAAATGGGGCTATTGGAGAAATGTGCTTAGAGAATCACATAACTATAAATCATCATCATCTGTTAGCGAAATGCATTTTTGTTTACTGCTTGTAGATTACTTTGAAGAAACATACCTGCGAAATGTAAAAAATGTGAACATAAGCGAACTGGAGTCCGGTGAAGTCACGGTGAGAAGTGGTGGGGCAGCAGGGAGTGTAGTGATTGCCAGGTTTGAATCCTCACTCCTCCGGCAATACCCTTGATCGAGATACTGACTCTAAAGCGATACTGTAAAAATTACCCCATTTTAACTAGCTATACGAATGGGTAAATCACTGAGCACCCCAGTATACAAGCTTAACACTAACACACTTTAAAGAAAGTACTGGATAAATGAATAATAATACAAAAGATCCAAGAAACATATGAAACTTCGACCTAAGACAGACTTCAAAAAACTTTTCATCTTTATTAAAGGACAGGCAAATGGCAAAGATGATTGAGGGGCAGGTGAGGGGAGGGGCGGGGGAAGAAAAAAAAAAAAGGTACACATGAACGCCCCTTCGTTCCTTTAATCCACCGTAAGATTTCCCATGGAAGCGGGAAATTTCCCAAAGGACGACCAATAACATGCATGCGATGGATGATCGATGCGATTCATCGGTCGCTGAAAATGAAACAGATGTTTTCTTAGGTAAAACATTTGTCTTGCTCATCACACCAGCAATGTGCCAGCCTTCCTTTAATTTGAATTGATACATGTGAGTGGTTTTTAAAGTTTCCAAAAAAACAATTTATATATATAAAAAAAAAAAAACTGATGGGAACAGGTGTGGGGAAAAATATATTGCCATGATATTTAATAGTATATTAATCCACAGACAAAGAGACACAAAGATTCAACCACACACAACATTCCTTTCTTATATTAAAGCAAGTATAACGTTCGAGCCGTGGCCAAACAGCGCTTTCAGTCCCACCTCCTGCTGTAGTATGCTTGATCAAGGTACTTACATTTACGTTTATTCATTAGCAGACACTTTTGTCCAAAGCGACATACATCTCAGCAAATTTATGTATTACATACTTACCCTGACTTGGTACAGTAAAAACTGTCCAACAGAATAAATGGATAAATCACTAAGCACATTTATTAGAGCAACCTCACATTGCAAGCCACCTTGAAGAAACGTATCAGATGAATGAATAAATCACTTATTATTCATTATTCCGTGCATTAGAAGGGCGCAGAAGACTGACCACTCACATGCCTGTCAAGGACTGTTTGCTCTCCTACCGATTGGAATGCTGACATTCACCTGAACCTGCACAAAACATCATTAAATTCTGCTCTGTACTTTTACATATCGAAATAACAATAAATAAGTATAATGTTAATATACTGGACCACAATCGTTAGAATTAAGTGCTGCTTGTCTTTGGAAGGACATGGCGAATTTGCGCACCACAAATTAAAATAACGATCATCACGCGGACCAATAGCATAGCTGCTCGGTGGAACTCCATCTGAACTGTTGGGGTTCCATCACCTTTTACACAGGTATTTATACAGAACATTGCTCTTACGTAATATCCTTTTACTGTAGAGGCGACCTGCCTGTGTTCTGTGGGAGTCCAGGATAACCCAACTGTCGCTGTATCATGAACAGAAGGTTAACTGATCGATGGACCGGTGAGTCCCGAGGTCGTTCTCCCCCAACCCCTAACCTCTCAACGGAGCAGTAAGACAGCACCTGCCTGTCTGGGAGGAAGTCAGGAATTCCCCACATTCCTGGATCTGCCCATTTCCTGCCTTACAGGCCCACAGACACGCCCCGCCCCCACCTCGACAGGTGAGGGATAGTCCCTCCTACCTCTAGAACCCTACCGCAAAAACCTACCAATGTGTCCATCACATAAAGCTCCTCGCAGCTCCATCAGAACTTAAGAGCTGGTGTTTGCAGGTTCATATCTCTGAGGAGAAACCATGCAGATGCACTGTAGGGAAAGGTCTATGAAGGGAGTGTTGGTGGGAAGAATAAAAATTGAGATGTGCTTTTATGGACAGAGAGGGGGCACAGTGGGGTGACGGGTTTGGCTAGTGTCCGCTGTGTGGCAGGTCTAGGGTTCCAGCTCTGTCTGGGGTGCCTTGCGGCGGAGTGGCGTCCCATGCTGGGTGTGTCCCTTTGGCCTTGCGCCCTGTATTGCTGGGCGAGGCTCTGGCTCGCCGCAACCCCGCTTGGGACAAGCGGTTATAGATGTTGGTTGGCTTTATGGACAGGGTAGCAAAGTGGTGAAGCGGGTTGCATAGGTGACTCAGCACCTGGGTTGTTTGACTGAGTGTGAGTTTGCATGTTCTACCTCAGTCCAAAGACATGAGTTCCAGGTGAGTAAGTGATTCTAAATTACCCTGTGTGTGTATGTGTGTGTGTGTGTGTGTGTGTGTGTGTGTGAGATCTGTGAGTCCTGTTATGGACTAGCATCCCTGTGTCTCCTGTCAAGTCTACCATCCTATGCTTCCAGGATAGACTCTGGACCTCTGTGACTCTACCTTATAGAAACGGAGGCTACTGATAGCGAGTGGGTGCTTTCGCAGAGGTGAGGCTATCGAATAACTTAGTATCTCTGCTCACTACCACTAGCGAGAATACATAGGTGACGTGAGAATGGAGAAGCTGGGAGTAGCACAGCGGCCTCGAACCGCTCCTTTAATGCGAGAGGGATCTGTCTGAACTGCGTGCTGCCCCTGTAATCCGCAGGCCAGGGAACAAGCAGCGGCTGGGTGGATAATGCCGCTAGCAGACTGGGGTTTAAAAATAGGCCGGAAAAGCTGCTGTCTCCCCTAGCTGATAAAGGAGGAAATTGGTGCAGATAAATATCCTCCCCTCCTCCTACCAAGGCCCTCTCTGCCCGGAGAGTAAGCGGCTCTGGCTGCGGTCCGAGCCAGGAGGCTAGCGAGATTGGGGGGGTGCCCGACAAGCGGCCGAGACGGCAGACAGGCCAGACCGTAATCCCAGAGATAGCGTCCTAGGAAAGGGCAAGAAAAACCCACCAGTACCAACCCTGATTAGATTATCGGGGTGAAAAGGGTGCACGAGAGGACAGGGAGGTCATGAGAGCAGGCAGAGGAGGTCCCTCAAGCAGGAAGTCAGGTGGAGGATGCAGCAGGTGGGGGCTGCAGCAGGTGGTCCTTATTACCATGGTAGAACCCCCACAGTGAGCAGGCGTGAGCACAGTCCAGCACGACTCGGTACTCTCCTATGAGCCAAACGTTTAATTCCACCAGGCAACCAGAGGGACTTACAGGAGAACATTCTCTTTAGGCTACCATCGTGACACTAGACGCTTCTGATTTGTTATTCATTCATTTCATTTCGTCCTCAGAAACGTCCAGTGATATTTCTCTGCTAAGCTACTTACACTGATTTACCCATTTATACAGCAGGGGATTTTTTACTATGTGAATTCAGGGTAAGTACCTCGATCAAGGGTACTACTGCAGAAGAGAGGATTGGAACCTGGGTGTTTTGACTATAAGGCCACATTTCTAAGCGCTGCACTACCTGCTGCCCAAACCCAACCCATCGGTGCCGCTTGCAGGGCCGTAACCCCCCCAGTACTTAACTTGAACAGCATTAATAAAAATTAACCGACTACGTAAACAAGTAAAGCTTAAAACCATAAGCCGAGTCAATCTGTATAAAAGCATTTTAATAACTAATTGCTTCTGATAATACTGCCAAAAACGGGGAAAAAAAGCTGTTTGCAAAGCTCTCAGGCAGAAGGCTTCGCGGAAGTGGCTGTAAAAACAGAGTGATTCGTTCTGGGACGCACACGTTGGAGAAAGGGAGGAACTGCTGACAGCAGAAGCGATGTGAAAGAAAAGAGTAATGGGACCAAAGGACATGCGACTCGACCGAGTTGTGATCGGGGCCGCTGAATTCATGACTAATTATATACAGAGCGTGGGTTTGTGCGGGTGTGCGCGTGTCTGTTCTGGTTTTTACCACACCCCACACACTGTGTGTGATGTCTGCCACTGTGAGATGGAAGCACTCAGAAGAGTGGAGACAATAGAAATCAGTGAAAGCGATGCGGATGAATTGACGCTCGGCGGACGCGGTTTGGACGGTCCAGACAGGACCGCGATCGCTGAGGTTGTGACAGGTGAAACTGGTAAACGGTTGGGGTGATGGAGGGTGAGAACTTATTGCAGCACGAGAAACTATGACTGAGAAGAGGAACGCGTGGCGGCTCTGGTCTCAGGATGTTCGGCTTTGGGGAGACACGTAAAACCCGGTAAATATCCCTGTACATGAAAAGAAATGCCTTCGGAGCCCAAGCAGGGTGCAGAAGATCGGGCAAATGAAACTCCTCGTAAATTCAGATTCTCGTTACCTGCGTGGCGTATCTTGGGGTAGGACTGTACCGATCGAAATGCGCTCATTCGTTAACCTCCAGCGGGGTTCAAGTCTTTGTCCGGTTTGTCTCCGTTTCGGCTTTTTCCGTCACAACATTGCTGCGCACGTACGGCCTCAGGACTGATGAAGTTCTCATTCGTTCTCGGGTGACGACCTTCTGGGCATACACCTCCAACTGCCACATATAAACAGGCAGGTTCCGGGTTCGAGGGAATGGAATTGATGAGCACCCGAAGACGCGGCATTCGTTTGGCTGCCACCTGCTCTGCTGGCAGGGAACATTGTGTGTGTGTGTGTGTGTGTGTGTGTGCGCGCGTGCGTTTCACCGCATGTCTCTTTCAGTTCCTTCCGGGGTCTAATGGTTTACACGCGGCCTCTTCTCACGCGGTGTATCTATGCGTGTATGTACACACATGCACACGTCAGAGTCTGTGTACGTCCAGGCTGGCGCGCGCATTTTCTTCTAGCTCTCCGACAACTGTGTGTGTTTATGTGCTTGAATCTGTGGACACACACTTGCATGCATTTTTTTTTTTTTTTTTTTACATATAATTATTATTTTCTCATCCCCTTTCTATCCCTTCCGTCCCCCTTTGTTAAGGCCGACGTCGCTTCGGTCGAGGTTTACCACGATCCTTTGAGTATTACAGTACCGTAATCACAAAGTAGAAAGCTATTTACAGGAGACGATAAGCTCTCCGAGGCCTGATAGGCGCTGCCTTAACGGAAATTTGTCTCGGGCCCAGAGTAATAAGGTATGCGTAATAAGTGCTTTATTTGATCGGAAATGGGGGCACGTCAGAAGGAAATACCTTAACTGCTGTTAAAATGGCTCTGGATTAGGAACCATATGTGAAGTACACTAATCTTATTTAGAGAAGCCCCAAACCCGGCATCCTGGCATGTTTTACATTATCATCGCCTGCTGGGACGGCCTAAGCGCCGGGACGCTGAATTGTTTCACATGCAGCCCAAGGGTGTTGCGTAGTTCCTGCCGTTCGCTCTGCAGGGCCCGGACACGCGCTCGCCGACCCGGTCCGTGCCACCGCGACGCACTCTGCAAAGCAGCTCGGCGAAACAATGAGAGATTCATGCGGTACACGTTAATAGTGCAAGGAGAGGTGGGAGGAGGGAATGAACGCAACGTACATACATTTAAAGGACTATTTTCCGACAGACGTAATAAAAAAGCTTTATTAAATTACCCCGCATATGCAACGAAGCTCAACGGTTCGCAAGCGTAACTCCCAGTTATGTTCTCTCTCTCTCACACACACACACCAAGGGCAATTCAGCCATTTGTCTAGATCGTCTTTGGATCATGGAAAGAATCGCATGCAAATTAATCCCAGAGAGGGCAGAGGCTAGATTCGAACCCACGCCATCATGTCACCCGACAATCTTTTCCACATACCTCGAAATAGTGCGGTTTTCAATGCAACTCTCACACGGTGTGTTTCATGCTGTAGGCTATTGAATATAGATGTAGGGTAGGTAATGGCTAATGACTGCATTTTTGTCCCATGGGAAAATGCATATCTGATTAAACTGCACCCGGCAGCACCAGCACGACTCGGAGCCAAAATTTGCTGAGAAAAAAAATGCCGACTTAATGTCTTCCAAAGGGCATGTTACACGTTACCCAATTAAGTCCAAAAAGGGGAATGGAGGAAAACGAAATGCTTTGCGTCCAAGCTTGGCCTATACCGTCCAAAAATAAATAAATACATACATGCATGCATGCATGCATGCATGCATAAATTTAACCTCGACCAAATAATTTCTCCTTCTCCCTCATTATTACGTTTAACTACAAAACAAGGTGCCGCAGCTGATTCTTCTCTAAGACAAAAGTTTCAGCAAAACTATGGTGTTCGCATACCAGAGTATTTAAAGTTCAGATTGCATGCCTGGCAAAGTATAAGAAAGCGATCATTTCGAATTATCTTTATAAAACAGCAAAAAAAAAAAAAAAAAAAAACAGCGGCACTGTTTTAAAGCCCCACATGTGGATGAATTTCCCAGCTGTACCTGTGTTTTGATATTCATGTCACACTAGGGGTGTGGGAACAAGCAGGCGCCCTGTCCTTTGTCGCACGGCTCCAAAAGCGCCAGTGTAGCAACCTGCTTATGAGATTAACCGTGGCGTTCCTAACACAATTATTGTAAGCGAAGGCAGCATGCATTTACCACGTTTTCACAGCGCATTGTGACTGATGGTGAGGTTCGCCGTATTGTTGAGAAAGGAAAAAAAAAAAAAAAAAGCCTATTCAACCCTCAGCACCATGGATGGAATATCAACCTCAGCTGGAATGATCTCAGCTGGACACATTGTTTCCCTATAGTATATTCACGTTTTTGGACTTAAAGTGGAGAAAATTGCGTGACTTAAATGCATTGGAGGAACTCCTCATGCTTTGCTAAGATGTTCCGTGTTTTTGCTTTCTGCAAATCAGAGGATCTTGTGATTTCTGGTGCCCTCAATAACCAAACATTGATTCAATTATAATCAGTGCTCTAACGGGCCAAGAAATGCTCCCAGTGCTCTAACAAAGAAGAACAATACAGTCTAAATATAAAAAATTTCCAATGCCAAAAACCCCAAAGTTAAAGTCCTGCTATTTCGTTCTGAATATACCGAATAAGTACAATGGCTAGAGTTGTTGCTTTGCTATTAAAAGCCCTGGATTCGAATTCCCACTTACTGTAGTAGCCTTGAACAAGGTACTTAATTTTTACTGCATCAGTTCAATTTAACCAGCTGTATAAAAAGGTAAATCATTGTAAGTCACTTGCTTTACAAATTTAATAAAGGTTCTGAGATGCCTTGGGCAAAGGTGTCGGTTATAAGTGTCAATAATGAAATCACAGTTTAAAAAAATTGACTTGTTCTTAAAAGACCACGTTATCTCTGAAACAGAAACTAGTGATGTATCACGTAGAATAGTACCTTACTCTTAAGTGTCTCAGTAAATAACCATGTTTAAATATGTAAATCATGCAGCGTGGTCATAAAAATGTCTGCTAAGCAAATAATAATGTCACATTGACACGAACGTCATATTCCCGAAGCCATGCAATCTTTCATTTCGGATTTTTTGGATGCATGTCAGATGTCTCCCAGCCAAGTCCTCACGGTTATGGATATTTCTGTAACTCATGTCTGAGAAGAAGGAGGAGGGGGAGAAACTGACAGCGAAAGCAACCAGGTGGAAGGGGGGGGGGTGAAATGTAAGACGCTCGGTTGACCAAAGACGATCTGCGTTTGAGATTTGGGTGGTTTTCACCGAGGTGAGTCCAGAGAGCCTTTGAGGCGGAAAGCAGCAGATACAAAGACAGCACAGTGCTGCATCTCCAGACCATGACCGTGACCGTGACATACCTGGAGAACCCCCCAAAGGAGACCGGCACAGTTGTTTTAGACATTAGGGGTCGACCCAGAATGGAGGCAGGCCTCACTGCAAAATCTCTTTTTCCATCGAAGGATGGAGGTAGAGGATGATGAAGGAATTAACGAAAAATCATGAACGAGCCTCTCTTTGCACCGCCGAAGAAGACTGACCTCTGTCTCAGAGCGTCTCAAATATTTCAGGAACTCAAAGCTGCAAACCCAAGGGTGGATGCGTTCGTTGCATACGACTGCGTCTGTGAGCGCACAGAGCCTCTCCGCTTTCTTCGATCTCATCCGCTGCCAGGTCCCCGGGGCCATATCTGCGCTGATTGATCGGCGGCCCATCGCATCGCATCAAGCCCTCGAACCCGTCGCCCCGGAGACTCGGCTCCGGACTGCCGACGGCGCTTCGTCACGTGGCGGCTTTTTTCGCCTTTCGCTTTGCCATCTGTGTTTAGTCTGAAACGCACACCCCTGGATCCAGCGGGAACACAGCATGCACACTGCATTTTGGGAAGAGCCCAGAGCCGCGTGAGTCACCCACTGGAGCCGCTGTGTTTTTCATGGCAAAACACCCCGTGCGTATTTTTTCTCTCACGACAGGCCATGCGCCTCTCAAATCCTTTGTCCCAGGAAGGCGAAGGGACCAGTTTTCCAGGAAAACCTACAATACTGTTATGTGTTCGCAACATACAGGCCATGATGGTATCCAAAGCTGATTTGTTAAGTAATACACCATCAACCTCACCTCATTTACATTTATTCATTTAGCTGATGCTTTTCTCCAAAGCAACTTACAACTTTAAACTGTGAAGAATTATTTTTCCATTTATACAGCTTGGCAAGTGAACTGGAGCAATTCAGGGTAAGTACCTTGCTCAGGGGTATTATAGCAGGAGGTGACTTTGAACCTGCAACTTCTGAGTCCAAAGACAGCAGCTCTATCCACTATCCAGTGCAACATTATAATTATGCACCATTTTCATCTGACACCTTTGTCTAAAGTGACTTAAGTGTGAGTTTGTACCGAGCCACGTACAATGAACTGGTGTAGCACAAATAACCCTGCTGTAAAGGTAAATCAGAGTAAGTACCTTGATCAAAGGTAGCAAGGAGTGTGGATTCAGTTGGTCCAGCACTCCTCTTTGCACTGGACTAAAAATTGTAGACCGCCCCCATGTCAAGTCTTCAACCATGGCCGCATCGCATGGCTGGAGCCACTGTGTTGGAAGCATTGGAGTTAAAGTGCACGAAAGGTTATATGTCTCTTTGGCTGTTGTGTTGACATCTCACAGATTACAACTTGGAACACACCTATGGATCCTTCAATATTTTGATTTACTTATTGCATCAATCTGTTTTCTGCTGGGTGTCCAACAAGTCAGCAGAACTTTGAGTGCAGGATACTTTTTCCACATCTATTCTGTCTTACTCTGGAATCCCGTCCAGTCATGACGGAGGTCTGACCTCCGCATCCTCACCTCAATGAATTTTTCCATCAAAGAAAACGCTAGGACCTCTCCCAACTCCCACAATGCCCTGTATCCTTGACTCATGCCAGCATTCTCCTTAGCCACATCCCACCCCCACTTCTCCACCATTCTTGGGAGAAGTGGGGATGGGATGTGGCTAAGGAGAGTAGCCTGCTGTGTCCGAAACGTTTTTAGCATGAATCCCAGCACTGATCGCTCTATAGAGTCTTGAAGACACACACATCCATCATTTCCAACACACTCTCCTCACTGTATCTCCTTCCCACAGCCAGTAGGACGTCTGTCCCCCTTTCTGTTTAAACAGTAACAGGAGCTTTTCTGGTTCTGTTATCAAAACGTGACCCTTGGCCAGCCTCCCCTAGGGGAGCGGGGGGCTGTGTGACAGGGGGCTTCTGTGGGCACAGTGAACTGATAGTGCCTGCGAGTGTCTTCCCACCACCGCTCTTTTGCTGACCGTTAAAGCCCTGCTAGCGGGTTGTCAAGGTCTGGAAGCGTAAACACGGCTGACTCTCCTGCCCCCCCCCGTTCTTCTTCGCTCTGTGATTTGAACATCGTAAACATGCTCATCACATCCACCAGGAGCGGCGGAGTGCAAGGACTCCTGGTTGACACACTCGATTCATAGCTCTCAGTCATACAGCTACACCTTTTCCGTCTCTCCTTACATACAGTGCGCACACCATCGTTTTACACATTGACTGACAGTGATATGGAGCTACCGGGTGGTATCTGCACCTATATCAGACACACACATGAATCACTCGAGTAAAAACATTGGCTACATTCCACAGTTCAGTGCTTGACGCGCTGCAGCGTATACGCTGGCTCCTCAGCTTATGAACACAATCGGGCTGTAACCTGTTCATATCTTGATTTGTTCATAAATCCGGAGTGCCTTTTTATTAATGAACAAACATTTACAGATTTGGAAGCCCAGTTTTATAACTAACAGTTAAAAAAGTTATTCAAAGTTCAGGGCTTGTAAAAATGTCAAAAAAGCTACTTTAAAAAAATACTATGTAATTCATCATCATCAAACACTTGATCAATGCAGGGTTGTGGTGATTTGGCCCTCTGTTTATGAGGTTCTGTAAAAGGTTCAGAAATACACACACACACACACACATTTTCAGAACCGCTTGTCCCTTACGGGGTCACAGGGAACCGGAGCCAACCCGGTAACACAGGGCGTAAGGCCGGAGGGGGAAGGGGACACACCCAGGACGGGACGCCAGTCCGTCACAAGGCACCCCAAGCGGGACTCGAACCCCAGACCCACCAGAGAGTAGGACTGCGGTCCAACCCACTGCGCCACCGCACCCCCCGGTTCAGAAATAGTTCTAAAAAAAAAAAAAGGATCCTCTATGACTTATTTTAATGTTTCCATTTAAAAAAAAAAAAAAGAAAAGGTCCAGCATATGTTCGTGTGCTTTAAATTTCTAAAGACAACATTGTCCTTCTTGATTTTTTAAAACTACAAAGTGAGCTCTTTTTCAGCCAGTAAAAGAGATCAAAGTAGGAATTCACATTTTATGCCCAGTTTCAGCAGAAATCCCATCTCACTTATCAGAGCAGTTTGATCGGGATATTGGCAGACGTACTCCGGCTCCAGGGGGGTCGGGAATGATGATTTATTGACGGTCCCCTGAGGCTCCTCCTTGGCCTGCCTTTCAGATCAGTGGTTCGTCCAGTCTTTCATGCAGCTCTCACCTTGAACCGGCACCCAAAAGACCTCTGTGGACCACTTCCATAGGCATTTGCTTATTTTTACCCCCACCCATCTTTCCACCCCCTTCTTCAGACTCTGCTTTGAAACAAT
Organism: Scleropages formosus; assembly: GCF_900964775.1. Lineage (NCBI taxonomy): Eukaryota > Metazoa > Chordata > Actinopteri > Osteoglossiformes > Osteoglossidae > Scleropages > Scleropages formosus. The sequence goes on from NC_041806.1 coordinate 4,470,997, forward strand.
TCTTGACATGAAAAATTTCGCACTGGTGTAAAAGCGGCATGTTGAGAGATACACCATTCAGATACCCCCCAAAATGGGATTTATTTCATTTTCAAGAAAGGCACAGAATGAATATCCTCAATTTCGGTTGCAGTTTTACTACTTTGCAGCAAACATGTTCTGGGAGTAGGTGTTCAGGTGACAAAGGTCATGTAACTGTCATGCATATGAGTTATTCAGCTTTTCACCTTGACAGATATTCTATTCACGTCTTGGTCAAGGGATATAGGTGATAACTCTTACACTCCGAAGAACAGTAGTATATTGGTGGTATATTATTTTGGCCCATTGTTCTGCAATCTGAAGATTCTCTTTGAATTCCGCTCCTCTACAGTACTCCTGAGCAAGAAACTGAGAAGACACAGCAAGAAATTACCCAGTTGTACAAATGGCTAAAACATTGTAAATCTTGTTATAAAAAGCACAATTGAATATTGACTTGGTCAAAGACTTATTTGTAGTGGTTGTACAATGAATTTTGGAAATACAGCATGATTGTATGTGTGTATTTGATATATAAACCATTCACAAACCAAGGCCAACATCTAGCAACCAATTCACCGGACTAGCACATATTTGGACTGTGAAGGAAGCTGCGTACGCAGGAGTTAGGCCTGCAAACTGAACCCGAGAGCCATGAGCTGACAGCACTAATTTCTAGTGCCACATCACGAGACGCCGGTAAGACAAAGACAGTAATGAAAGAGTAATGGCTAAGCAATGCAGTGTGTGACCTGTGTCTCGCACGTCTGCACACACAGAAAGATGTTACTGTTGCACTCTTTAACCAAAGCACAGGGGTCATAAATATACATGCCTTTGGGCAAGTCTCATGGGTATCCCGAAGAAATGCCAGTCCCTATGTCTCCTCAACCCCCTGGGATTTGGAATGAATGCCACCCCATCACTGGGGCACGCCCTATGTGGCTGCCGTGAGGCCGTGTAATTATGGGAGGAATGCAAATAAGCATGGAGATGCACGCCACAAAACAGAGCTGTCTGGTTTCCTCCACCAGCCCCACCGTGACCTCAGCAACCGTGTCATAAAGGCCTTTGACACTCTAAGGGATGCTCCCGATTAATAAAAACAAAGGATTAATGAGTCTTATGTTCAAGATGAAAATGAACATTCCTGGGGAAACAAACACCAATGTTGACGAAAGGATATGGGGTGGGCAGGTTGCCTCTTTGGGGTTGACCTCCTGTTGTCTGGTGTGCGGTGGAAAGGGGATTCAAGGCTCTTAGGGGAGCAGATGGTGGAGGGTGCGGTCAAACTGATGCTCCCCTACTCTGAGACATGGCTGTTGGTTTGGTGTTTTCGTTGGGGCTCTCCTTGGCATTTCCTTCAAAGACGAAACCATAGCAGAGGGTCATCATCACAAAAGTAGCTGGTTAGTTTTGGATCCTGACCCAGAAGGTCCAGAACATGAGCCAAAGCGTGAGTAAGTCATAAGGGAAAGGGGGAAGATGGTGCAGGCCAACCCTGACCACTAGCCCTTAACCATAAGCTTTGGAAAGAGTTAAGTGAAAAAGGCAAGGCACCATATTTGCCCCAGTTCTGGCTAGCAACTGTCCTTCAACATCACTGGGGCGTCTGGATTTGGAAATTGTCAGGTTTGGCAAGGGGACATCACAGAGAGGAGAAAGATAGGAAATTTCTTTGGAACCTATGAACACCAACTTGGACTGACGGCTCCATCTGGGTCCACACGTCTGGTGGGAAGGTCAAGGGCAGGGTGTGTTCTCACCTGGTTTGGCCAGCAGAACCCAGTGGCTGCAGGGGGGGTGAAGCAAGGCTAGCACGTTCACCTCACCGCATTCATTACTACACTACTACACATTACTACAGGGCATCCACCCGCCGGAGCTGAAGCCGCTCACATTTTACACCTCACTCATTTATTCAATAGGATTTTACATTTTGTTGTCTGATGTGTCTTCACAGCTGAACCGAGACACTTAAGGTTTAGCATCGTGCTCGAGGGGACTCTGCCGCAGCATCCCACTCCAGACTGAAGCCAGTGACCTGATAAACAACCACCACCAGCACCAGCACCCAAAGCAGCCAATATTGGCGCAGTGCTCTCAGGATAGGCGTGTTACCCTGAAACAGGTGGTGAGCGGTGTCCCTTCGGTGTCTGCCAGACACAAGGCTTGCACCGGAGAGTCTTGGTCTATCTCTACAGGCTGAGTGACCTGGCTATGCAGCTGGGCACTCTTTAATAAGCATACCCCAATCAAGAACAGAGCGCCTTCGGGCCAACCGTAACTCTATAGTCCAGCAATGTAACCAACACTTGGTTGGACCGGTGCATGTCTATGTCCCCCACCTTCCCTCCCTTCCACCAATTCGCCTCATTCCTGATGCTCTCTCTCTGTTTTGCTCACTCCGCTCTTCCAGTGCACTCAGGGAATCTCTCTCCTGGCTCAATTATTCATGTCTGCTCATGCATCGTCTGTAATCATGGCTGACACTAAAAGTCTGTCTAGATTTAGCGTCATAAAATTTTCAGCTGTAGCCGTTTAGACCAGCACACCCACTCTCCTTGCTCATTGTGATCCCAGTGGTAGCCACATAAGATGGTCCTTCTTACCCAGAACCTCCTCGGGGGATGCCATTACTTGCCCTGAAAGAACAGCCAATCCAAAGAATGGGATACTGGTACACAGGCAAGACCATTGTGTATCCAATCATGCACCGATTGGCTTTCAGGATGTTCCTCTCTTTCCTCCTCATCAATCTCCACCTGACTTTCCCAGATGGTGAAGCTGAGTCACTAGTTTCCAACTGACTGGAAGGTTTTACATCTGGTCTGTAAGGGTGACGGAACCCAGTGTTACTATGTGCTCTTCTACTTATCCTTAACTCAGGATATAAAGCTCAAATGAAACACATGCCATAGAAGGCACAATCTCTCCTTGTGCTCCCTCAAGGTGACAACAGACCTAATTTTAGAGGGTGAAGAAGAGGGGGGTAGGAAAAAAATAAAGGGGCATACCCAGAAATACAAATATTCTTCTATTGCTAACCCTGAAAGGCAACAGACGAAAGTAAGATAAACAAACCTCAAATTCTACACTTGAAAGTGCCAGCTTTTAAAAATAAAAATTAAAAAAAATAAAAAAAGTGGAATGTCAAGAACGAAATCCCCTCCGAGTTACAAACCCTCCGAGACAGATTGGAAAGATCGAGGAGCGTCTTGCCAGTAAAGCACATTCGAACTGAATTACACCGATCAGTTGGGAATTGGGAGAAGAGCCGTCTGCATTCTGAAGAGGCCAACGCTACTGGTGAGATTGGAAAGCATGCGCTTTCCAAATATTTGTTCAAATGAAAGTCATATGCACACGCTATCCTGTGACACAAACATTTTGTGGGGATCACAGAAGTGCACTCCAGCTGTGGTCTTGCGCTCTGAGCTATGGACTGTGAGCAGGGAATCAAGAGTAAGTGGTGATATTCAGACTGATACTCCTGCATTTTTCCAGATCACATATGCCACACATTAATAAAAGGGTAAAAGGATTTTGTCTTAACAGTGTTTGCCATTTGGCTGATGCTATAAATGCCATTGAGTCAGTTGTTGGATCTGTCAAACCATTCCCACGGCCTCCTCTCTCGGTTGGCTCACTGTAGCTGCCCATATCAAGATGATCACTCTGGCTGTGGCTTGTAAGACAATCAAAGGATCTGAAACCCAGGACCTCCAGGACCTGGTCACTTCCTATACCGCTGCATGAGTGCTACACTCCTCCACTTCTTGTCCCTTGAATGTCCTGATCACAAGGTGTTTGAAAGACAAAGGACACCAGTTCCTAGTTATAATCTGACTGATGGAACAAACTCCCACTGTCCCTCAGAACTGCTGAATCCTTCCCAGCATTCACATGAGGTCTCAAAACCCATTTCTTCCATACTAACTTCTTTCCTGACAGGTACACAAATGAGCCCAACACCACCTGCTATGATTATATCCGCATTTGATATTTGCATGCAACTTCTATAGGCATCTACTTGAGGGATGTGAACCTGCAATGCGGTGATATCATACAAACTAGGAGCACTTTCATAATCCTGTGTCAGAAGCTCTGCACTTATTAAGAGTGCACTTTTGTTTATTGAGTTTTATGCCACTTTGGAGGAAAGCCTCTGCCAAATTAATACAAATGATGATTAATACAAATTTAAATGTCGACTAGGGACTTTCTTTTTGGTCCATCACTAGCTTTCCCCATAGGGGGAGATGAACTGAATTTCCCTGAAGACAACTCCAGCACAGAATGAACTGATGTAAATTACTCACTTGTGGAGATTCCCTCCCGTCGCGAGTGCAAGTCACATCATGCATTTAGAATGTCGCTAACCCGACGCCTGTTTGAGCGAGCTCTTACGAAAGGTTGGTTTAGCAAAGTGCTCGATATGTTTTATTATCTTTCCGCAATCTCTACACACAGCCGCTCTGCATTTTAAGTGTAGCTCTGTTTCATCATCTACGAACCTTTGGAAGTGATCTACTGAGGCTTCGGGTGCAAGACTGAGTCACAGCAGAAATTTCTCATTCAACTCCCAGTGGGAGTACGCGTGAGATCGGTCGAAATGCTGCCTAAAACATTCAGTAGACGAGTTAAAAGGAGGTGAATAAACAGAGTTACAAATACTACAGGAACACGCCTCATACTACTGTTCTCCTTGCTGCCAAGGCACTTAGAGAGGACTAGGGGTTTTATCACCGTCATAAGCTTAATGGATGGAACTTTGGGAAGCAGTTTAAAGAGAATCAGCGATAATGTCGAGCTATGTCTGAAAATCCCCTTTCTTACATTTCTCCTCCAGCTACATTGCCTTCTCAACCCACCTTCTTCCGCTGGCTTTTTCGGGTTAAAACCCTACCTTTCCCTGCGGTCTCCGCACTTCCCCGACCTAAGCATTTTAAGCTGCCTGCATTCCAGAAACTTCTTCCCCCCGCAGAAACCCCTGAAATATGCATGGCAGAACATCTAACTTGCTCACACTTTTTCTTCTCTCTCGCTCCCTTGCTCGTTCGCTCGCCCTCCCTCTGGCAGATCGCCTTATGTAGGTTACCGTCGAACTCCTTGACACCACAAAAAGCTACAATCCCTTTTTCGCTTCAACCCATTAGTGCTGAGAAAAGGGCTCCTCGGGTAGCCCATGCTGGTCCAGTGGCTACGTTGTACTGGTGTCAGCGAAATGTGACTTCCTTTCGTGTCTCCACAGAGCAGGTACCGCCTCTTCTCAAGCTGAAGCAGCCTAGGGACAAACTCCACGTATCAATATAACAGAACCTCTAACCACTTGAGCCATGGGCCTTACAGTGGAATCCCTGAGTGCAGCATACTGCCTTTTCCACAACTGTAAATCACCTGTAGCTTTCAACCCCAGTCATAAGGCTTTGTCATGTTCTCTGCATGCTTGCATCACTTTTCTCCAGGTGCTCCTGTTTCCTACCACAATCCAACGTGTTTCAGGTGAACTACACACATATCATCTGAACCCCTTGTCCCATACAGGGTCGCAGGGAGCCGGAGCCTAACCCGGCAACACGGGGCATAAGGCTGGAGGGGGGAGGGGATGCACCCATGACGGGACGCCAGTCCATCGCAAGGCACCCCAAGCAGGACTTGAACCCCAGACCCATCAGAGAGCAGGACCCGGTCAATCCCACTGCACCGCCACACCCCCTCAGGTGAACTACTGCCTATAAATTCCATGTTATGTGCATATTTGAGTACGCGTGTCAGTATGTCGTTACCGTGGGACTAACGCCTTGTCCAGAGTTTACTCTTAGCCTTGTGCCCTATGCTTCCAGGATAGACTGTGGACCACCATGACCCGGACATGAACATGAGGATGCTGAGTTAGTACAGCACTCTATGCATTGGAAAAATGGCAACGTTAAAACCAAAACAGCAACAAAGACATGAGCTTGATCTACCAAAGGTGATAATAAATTAATCGGGCACCTAGTAAAGCCTGACAATAACAGCGCTTTCATCTGAAAAAATAAACTACACAGAAAATAGGACAAGGAAAGAAGAACAGCAGTTAATTATTTTTTGGCATAAAAGTGGAGGCCGGGCCAGCGGGGAAGGCAGATTCATCTGTCCGAGACTCCTTTTCTCTCCGCCCCATCGACGTCTCCTCTCCGCGAAGGTGCTCTCCACCGAAACCAAGCCAACCGCAAACTCCCAACTCTATTGCAACCCAGCTACCTCTTCATTTGATGAGCACATCAAACGGGCACCGGTCTCAAAGAACGCCGGCATTTGAGCACGTTGATTTTTCATCGCCATCTTAACACCCTATTAAACTGCTGGCAGGGAAAATGTTTGCAAGGGAAAGCGGGGTTCCTTGAAGAAATTAAATCAACCTTTGAACGGGTGCCAGTGACTGTGGTTAGCAGTCTTATGTCACACACTGATTCCAGCTTGTCGGATTAACATAGATCTTGATACAGAGAGGGACCCTCCAGAGGTACAACAGGCAGTGCAGTGGACTTACGACCAAAAAGAACTTAATCTAAATTGAACAGATTATATACTTTATGAATGGATAAAGTGCTCAATTTAAGATGTGGAAAATGTTTTATATAAGCATGCCTGCCAACAACGTGACTAATAAAATTTAATGCAGTGAAAATCAGCTTTGGCCTCTTCAAGCAATTGTACCCGCTGCCTTTTGAAAGTCTACCTGAAGAGGTGTTCTGTCAAACCAAAGACAAAGACACACACACACACACACCAAACACACACTCATAATTATGAGTCATAATAGCCAACAAGGCACCTAGACAAAGCACTCTGGGCAGACAGCAATGGGAGCAGCTGAGATGACGGCGAAGAATTATGCTTTCATCATCTATCAATATAATTATTTTGACAGTGCTATAATTATTTTACAGCTCAGTTCTGATGTGCTGTAAAACATTTTAAATGGAAAATGGCACGTCTTTTGTTAAAGTTATTACACGAGTCAATTTAGACGCCGATGCAAAGGCCACCATCAAGATGTGTGCCGCAGAATACCGCGATGCAATGCGGGCAGAAACCCGTGACGAAACCAAACCGGAGCCACATTTTGCAATTGTTTCAAACAGCCATTTAGCTAAGAGATGCCATTAGGGGGTCCTCTAATCGCTGATGATGAGGCAGCGGAGAAGGAGGGCTCCATAACTCAGTCTAATGTGTTCACTTCATTGCCTTTTTATGGCGTGTCAGGGGTGCGTGTTTCCGGAGAAGAGGGACGGCTGGGGAGGTGATGGTTATAAGCTGGAGGGGGGGGGACAGGGGGGTCTTTCCTTTTTTCCTGCCGATGACTCTTTGGCAGATAGATGCCACAGGCTTATTAAAAACCAGGCGTCCCGTTCCAAGCTGGGAAAATGGCAGTGAATAAATGCGGCAGACAATTTTCACACTCAAAAGCATCATCAATGCAGTCAAGCGATAATTCCCGTTGATGTTACAGTCATTAAATGAGTAGGGAAGGAAATGTTGCCTCGGTCACATTTACCCCCACGTCTCTTTCACCCAGAGACCTCCCACCACCCCAAACTACATTTCCAGTGCAGGGTCTGGTAAGACATTTTCCACAATGAGCCACCTCAGTCATATGTGAAAACGAGCTCTGGGAGGCAGCAATGGGGCCCAATTAGGAGAAGTGTGGACCACTGATGAGCCTGGGGATATGGGAGAGCCTGGGCGATGACTTCTAGGCTGGGCTTCTCCAGACTGGACACACTACAGAACACCCTTTCATGGAGCTAAGCAGTCTGTCTCATGTCAAGTTCTCTGCATGGTCCTGAAGTCAACCGCTTCGATCAACCGTTACACCCCAGCAAGACTCCTTCGCTCGTCTACTTCTGCTTGCTTGGCGGTCCCGCACACGAAAGGTAAAGCACAGAGGTTCTCGGTTCTGGCTCCGTTGTGGTGGAACAACTTTCCCCTCTTACTCAGAACTGCGGAAACTGTCTGCATTCAAGAATGGTCTGAAAACTCACCTTTTCTGGACCCATTTCGCCCAAGATCTCTCCAGCTCATGTATGGTGTAAATGTTCATGCACCATAACTTCATGAGCATCACCAGAGAAAGCCTTTTATCAGCCATTATCAGCCATTACTCCAGCATTGTATTTGCTTGCTTGTGTATTTTAATATTATTTAAAAAAAAAATGGTAGGAGGGTATCAGGATTTGTCTATCCTGCGTTTTATGCACCTACTTGAACGATGAACCTCAGTGCAGCAAGTGGTAGGTAACAAACTAGGTTTACTTGAGTCACATGTCTGCAGCCATGTCTCTTTCTCTTAATGTAATGCATAAATTGTGCTTTTGCTGAGATGTACGTCGCTTTGGACAAAAGCGTCTGCTAAATGAATAAATGTAAATGTAAGTCATGATAGGCCACCCTGATTTGCTTTGGACGCAACCTCGGTCACAGGTTTGCACATGGAACATGGAAACATCATGCAGAAAAACAAATGCATAACCCCTTGTTGGGGTATTCTGCTCATTTATTGACATTTCTTTTATCATTTCTATAATTTCTAATGTTTATTGAAGCATCTACTCACTTCTCTTTTCTTCTGCCTCCATTATTTTAGTTCTGCTTATTACTCTAACACATAATGTCCCGTATATCTGTGTTGTGTGACGGTTTGTCATTTGTTTCATCGGTAACCTTGTGAACGAGCTCTGTCTTCAGGACACAATGTTATTTGAGAATATAGTTGATTCCCTACTTGCAAACTTCTAAGTGACAAATTTTTCGCAGGTACAAACTTTGAGAATTATTTAGGCTGGCGTACCGATCCGAACCGCGCCAAAGTGTCGTCCGTTACACCGAAAAATAAAGAATAGTAAGCGCTGCCTAAAGTTTTTCAAAAGAGAAAGGAAGGTGTAAAAGAAGCAAACTGGAGGTAAACAAGCTGTAGATGATGCCACGGCTTCAAGGACTCTCAGCCCCCAGATAAGATCAGTCGGCGACAAATCATAAGGTATACTGCATAACGGTAATCGTGCAACAAAGGCACATTTGCGTGATTAAACACAGGCATAAACACAGATGGACACACAGGAATTTGGGTGAAGTCACATACGGACCACACAAAGCGCGGAGGCACACAAACACACACGGTCACTCATACGTGGAAGTATTTTTCAAACACTACACATAAATGTGGCTGCGAGCGCAGCCTTCCCCTCAACCTATTCGGGCAGCGTTGCGCAAGGCGTACATTTGGAAAAAAGGTGCTTCCTGAAGTGATAAATGGGCCAGGACAAGAAGCCAGGTCTCATAGCCCCAAAGAGAGTTCTCGTCTAACTTCCATATCTGATGATGTCATAATTCCTGGTGACAGCATGATAACCATTAGCTAAAGAGCTTCAGCGGACGGTGAACGCGGTGCTGACAATAAGGGGAAGCACTCCTTGTATTCCCACCGCGCCAAGATCAGCAGGGTTAGATCGACTCTGGGAGAGTCTGACAATCTCTGCATGTTCAGCATCAACTCCCTTCAGAGTCCATTTAACCCTCTCGGTGTTGATCTAACGCTGCCGAGTTTACTGTGCGTTGCCTTCCGCTGGTTGGGTAAAAAAACAGCAACGCGAGCCAAAGGCAGAAACCTCCTGTCAGTGATTGAGGTCTGTTTTAGTATTTTCTCCCCTGTTTATCCAAGCTCTGTCATACACACATATGTGAAGGTCGGAGGTCAACCTGCACTCAGCGGACCAGTGAGATTCACCCGCTGGATCGGCACGCAACGCGAACGAGGAGGGCGAACCCCCGGCCACACCGGGGGGAACGTCTGTCTGAGGGAAAATTGGAGCCGTGTCCGGAACCTCAAATCCGACTTCCTGCCGGGCCCCGTGGGTCGGTGACGGACAGGCAGGCTGGGGGGGGGGAGGGGGGCGGTGCGGTGTCCTCATGCTGTCTGCATAAACCATAGAGATAACAGCATCTATGTGGTGTTGGCAGAGGTCCTGGAGAACATACAGCATGCAAACACACACACAGAATCACTTATAAACAGGGACGCGCACATTTACTCACTCACACACACACACACACACACAGACAGAGCGCTCTCTTCCCAGACATGAGCCTTTGACCTCGGTTCACTTGCACTGCCATAGTGACCATCCCACACTGTGACCGGAATATTTTAGCGAGTGTCACACAACATGGCGAGTTCATCAAATGACACAAAAGCGCTGAAAAGCGAAGTCACTGGAGTGCGGTGGCCTCTCCCCAGCCGTTGTCCTCGCACCCCGAGCGTTCCCGCACAAGAGAGCCGTTTCCATCAAGCGTCTGGCACCAGCGGCAGAGCCTCTCCGAATGAATCCTACGAGTTTCACTCGCGTGAGTGTTTCTGCGAGGGTGAACCAGGGTGTGCTGCAGGTGCCGGCTCCTCCGCTCTTGGCACACACTCCATCCTTGAAGGATGAGTGACGGGTTGCATTGAACAGGCCCCTCTCCAGATGGGACCCCCTAATCCACCCAGGATGGAGAGTTCCTCTGACTGAGGTAGTCGCACAAGGCTTGTCAGTATGAGGTCTGGTTCAGCAGAAACACACACAAGTTTGTTTGCACATACACACACAGCACCGGGGAGAGTGTAGGGGGTGCTCCTGCCTTCGGATTCGATGGTCACAGGTTCAAGTCCCATCTCTTTCTCTAATGTTCTCGGCTAAGGTGTTTGCCCTGAATTTCTCTAGTGAAAATGACTCAGTTGTTTAAATGGGTAAATCACTAAGAAGCTTAATGGTGTACGTTCCTCTGGAAAAGATGTAAAAACGCACTCAGCGTCATACTCTCCCACACACGTATTCAAAAAGAACTACAAGATCTCATGTCCGCATACATGCTAGTCTCTATACGTGCTGCATAGGAACACACAACTTTGATACCAGTTGAGAGTCATGTAGGTACCCAAAGAGGCACGCATACCTCACACCTTCCCGCCACCAGACTGACACACACATGCACAAACTCTCCAAGTCATACTTAGGTACACACCACCGAGGCCCTGCCATGCAAACATTCCCTGTCAAACACACACAGAGAGATCACAGGCTGAAGACAGCCCACGCAGGTGTATCAACAGTTACCCTGCAGGCAATGACTTTCATCCTCCCCTGGAAAGAACATCCCCCCGGCATGCTTCCTCACTTCCTCCTGCTCACCTGCCGTTAATGTATACCTGTTTTGCTTCAACTGATCCAAAGTCATCAGCAAAATCTAAAGAATTTTTTATTTTTTTTTAAATTCCTAAGTGCATATGCATGAAACAGCTTGCACCATCTGCCACGGTAAAACTGTACTGAAGATAATGTTCGGCAAAATCAGAGCGATATTTTTTAAAAACGACTTATTACGCATATAAATGTCACTAGTAGAGGCCATTCTGCCAGTCTCGCTCGTTTGGATATTCAGTATCACGAACACTGAAATACAACCATTTAAAATAAATGAATGTTAAAATATTTAGAATTTGAATACTAATTTGACAGTGGAATTTAACGCTGCAGTGAATGAACCAAAAAACTGCTAAATGTATGTATGACTCTAAAAAACGCCATCGCGATATTACAGTAAGGCTCATTATCATTTATGCCAATTATCTGAAGAACAGTGGTATAAGAACAGAGTTTTAGGGTGTCCAAGTCCAACACCAGTGTATGCCCCCAAAGCCAACTGTATAAAGTAATAAAAAAACTTTAACACTACACAAAGCTGGTTTAATACTATATAAAGGTATTTATAGGAACACATTAAGCCCCAGCCATGGTCTGGACATATTCCAGGGTAGAAACTGCATTTTGAAACAGCACCTTTTGAATTTATTTAGATACCGAAGACTGTGTTCAATAGGGAGATATGAATTTTTCAAATGGGTCAAACACTGTAAACGAGAAAAACTAAAACTGTGCGGTGAATATGGGCTGAGAAATTTTCCAAGGAACTCAACTACAATGAATGAATCAGCATAAACATACGTGGAAATATTGTTCATAAGAATATGCGCGTAGCAGTTGTGACCATTTCTATATAAAATGTGTATGGTTTTGTGTTACAGACAAGGACAAACAGCGCATATCTTACCTGTTGGTAAAAGAAAATGGCAGGAGAACGACTGAGAAGAGAAAAGAGGGAATTATGGGAATTGAAGTTCTTTAAATTGTGCCAGGAACAACCCATTTGGAAAGCAGGTGGTGGAAGCAAACTGGTCTCATTTGCATTTACATTTATTCATTTAGCAGAGGCTTTTTTCCAAAGAGACGTACATCTCAATGAAAATACAATTTGTGCATTACATTAGGAGAAAGAGACATAGCTGCAGATGTGTGATTCTTAAGTAAACCTAGTTTGTTACTTTCCACTTGATGCACCGATGTTCATTGCTCGAGCAGGTGCATAAAACACAGGATAGATGAATCCTGATAACCTTCCTATAATTTTTTTTTTTAAAGGTAGACAAACATTTACGTACAGTACAGGAGTAGCAGCTGTGTAAAGGCTTATCTGGGTCTGATCATAAAGTTACGGTGCATGAACATTAATACCATACATGAGCTGGAGAGATCTTGGGCGAAGTGGGTCCGTTAAAGGTGAGTTTTCAGACCCTTCTTGAATGTAGACAGAGTTTCAGCACTTCTGAGTAAGAGGGGAAAGTTGTTCCACCACAACGGAGCCAGAACCGAGAACCTCCGCGATTTACCTTTCGTGTGTGGGACCACCAAGCGAGCAGAAGTAGACGAGCAAAGGGGTCTGGCTGGGGTGTAGCAGCTGATCAAGCTCATGGTTGCTATTTGAATTAAAAAGGGAAAATGAGAAATATAATGCTTTTACTGTGAAAAAATAAAATTACTTTTCTAGGTATTGACATGGACATTGATTTTATTTTTTTGTGGCACGTAATCATCAATGAACAAATTTAAATTGTGAGTTTTTCTCCTGGGGGGCACGATGGCACAGTGGCACAGCAGGCTTGGCCAGATCCTGTTCTCCAGTGGGTCTGGGGTTCAAGTCCTGCTTGAGGTGCCTTGCGATGGACTGGCATCCTCTCCTGGGCGTGTCCCCTCCCTGGGCTGCCAGGTTAAGCCCTGGTTCGCTGCGACCCCACTCAGGACAAGTGCTTTCAGACAATGTGTGTGTGTTTTGCTCCTGAGTGGAATGATTGAGGGCAGAGTTTCTTGTACATAGCTGGCCTCATCTCACAGAAAGAAGAGAGTGTGGAATGAAGAAAGCTGTAAGGTTAAGAATTGGGCTGTTGAAGCTGTTGGTTGCTGACCAGTGAACACCTATGAATAGATACTTCGGAGATTTTCCCACACGTGTTCAATGTTTTCTTGAACAATTCTGTATTTGAAGTAAATTACTGTGGGTCCCTATTTCCTCCCTGAGTATGGCCATCTGTCACTCAATCAAAAGTGCCTTTTCTGGTCCAATGTGTTGGTATCTAGCTTAAATCACCTGGTTGCTGCTCCAGGTTGGACTCCTTATCTCCTCACACCTGTGGTGATACGGTCAACTTCCTGTTAAGGTTTGCTTTTCCCACACCTAGACGTGGTCCTCAGACCTGGTGTGAGAGAGCAGATGAACAGAACTGTAGTGTACTCACACTTGTATTAGGGGTGAAACAAAAGATTTACTGTATTCTATAGGGGATTGGACTTTCTCCTGCAACACCCTGAAATTGTGGAATTCCCACCCTAAGAAGGTCAGCGGATATCATACACCAGACACCTTGTATCTACTCAGTTAGCCAATGCTTTTCTCCAAACTATCTTACAAGGTTAAGATACCAACACATTTGACCAATTTAAACAGCTGGGTAATTTTGCTGGTACAATTTAGAGAAGTAACTTGGCCAAGGATACTACAGCAATAGGCGAGATTCCAGCCAGTGACTTTTGGATCCAAGGGCAGCAACTCTAGCAACTCATTACGCTACTAGCTGCCCCTTTGGATTGAGCCTGAAGTTCAAAATTGCTGTGAGCCAATGCATTTGTGTACTTTCTTCCCCTCTCTCTCATAATTTGTTTTATGATTATAGCTTTTTTACTGCTCTTCTTCCTAGTACAGCTCTTTTTTTCAATTTCAGTGTAAAACACAGTAGTTTATTATTATAATCAAATTTATATGTTCAGAAAATAGTGATCAGTAATGACCTTTATGCTTTCAGTCGGACTTATGGCCACATGACGACCTTCTGCAGATCTTCTCCGAGGGACCAGTGCTCCTAACCCCCGTCTCTCCTCAAATCTCAGACCCATTCCAGAAGACATGTGGTCACAACACTTCATACATTTATTTAGCTGAAGCTTTTTTTGTACTAAAGTGATTTATAGTAATAGTATATTTACTGTAATTTTCCTTTTTGTACAGCTGGAATTTTTTACTGTATCAATTCAGGGTAAGTACCTTCATCAAGTGTACTACAGCAAGAAATGGCAATTGAACCCATATCCTTTGAGGGCAAGGCAGTGATCCTAACCACATCACCACAGGCTACCTCCCAACTGTTCAGTTGTGCAGCAAATCCTTTCGCATCCACATCTTCCCATTGTATGAGGGATGCTTTTGTCACATGGCAAGTGGTGCTGCCCTGAAAAGCAACACATGAATGTGAAGGAAGAGGCCAGGAAATGCTGTCATACAATCTGAATTCTTGGCTCCTGTATCTGGGTCAGAAAGGATTAAAAATGCAGGCTGTTAGAAAGCGAATGTACCCCCCACCCCTCAACCCCCCCAATCTGCCAGTCCTGAGGTTTATAGAGCACTGGTAGGAAAGGAGGGAGAAGCTCTTGTTTTGTCTTTCATGGTGGAATAAGGGTCTATGTGTGTGTTTGTGTGTGGAGACCGGTCGAGACGTCGTGCATTATTTACACCATCCTCCTCATCGTTTGTCATGTTTATGCCCATCTTGACAAGTCTGTTTGGGTATCGTGCAACTGCTCGGCAGTGGCAGACCAGAGGGATCAGAGTCACAGAATAACAATGAGAGCTGTGGAAGGATAGGACCATGGCAGTTGAGGGGATTGAAGATGATCAGGTTTTGCCTGTTTAAGACCGACAGGTGCCTTGGTGCCCCCTTCTGCGACTCCCGGCAGCTGCCACCTGGCCATGACAGCCTCGGGGCATCGATGATGATGGTGTGCCAGCAGTGGCTAACAGGGTAATTATTGGGGTGCAGCCCCGTGACCGCCGAAGGGCAGGCTGGTGTTCCGCTACGCTGGGGAGCGCGCCCGGTTACCTGTGGGCAGGTTAATCGGCTTATTTGTCAACACCATGTGGCCATGACTGATGATGGCCCTGGGCACCTTGTGCAGGGCCAACAAAACCATTTAAAGTTTTCAAAAAAGCACAGATGTAATTCCAGTGTGTATGTGTGTGTGTGTGTGTGTGTGTGTGTGTGTTCAGCCCATCCAACATTCACACTCTGGCAAGTCTTTGTTATAGCAGCTTCTGTGGTGGGTAATTATCCAGGTGCAGACTTGTTGATGCATGTGCTGACATCCTGCCGAAGTGTATAGCCAGGCATAGATCTAAATAAAAGGAATCGGGGACACTGGCAATGGTAAACTTCATCATTGTGCCACGTTAAAATGTTGGTGACACAGGTAAGTCAGCTGAAGCTGTTAAGCAGGTCTTTTATGCTTTCCGGAAGCTTGGAAGAAGTTTTCCACACTTGGAATAAGTTGTGTCAGCAGGTCTGGCATCTTTGGATTTTTGATCTGTTGTTTGACTGGTACCCAGAACTTGGTGTCAAGTTGAACTTTGTCCTGGGCAATTCACAGTTTTCCAGCTGCCTCATTCTCAGTTAAAATTAAAAAAAAAAAAAAAATAAGGAAGCATACACAGTTACCGTGGCAACATAAATCCCACCCCCAAACTCTGCACTAAGCTTCCCTTTTTCTGGCCGAATCTGACTCAGCCTTCTTTAGAAGGACCTCGTCACGGGTGACTCGAAGCACGCTGGGCTGCGTCCGTGTTTTCCGTTGCCGCTGCCATTATTTTTTTTCTGCAAAAACTTGTCAGCTGTGTAATCTGTGTTGTTTAGTTGCTGAGGATACGGCCGCAAATGCGAAACAACATGGCTTATATAACTCACGCAAAGAGTTTACACAGCTTACGGGTTTCGCTCAATTCCCGCTTCCACGAGTCCGTTAATCGGCAGTTGCCCAGACGCCGCAGTAATTAATCATGTCGGAAATGGGGGCCTCATCACGGCTGCAATTATTCTCCTCCAGAGGAGTCAAACACTCATTAGCTTCCCCGCTATTGTAGCTGCTGGGTTTCCTTCGTGCCTTTTTTCCTCTGGCTCAATGTGACCATGCATCGTTTTTCGGGGAGAAGACGGGAAAAGTGAGACTGTGAGACTGTCCACTTCCCTGTTGGTAAGCAGAAGGAGAATGGAGTGTTGTGCGTCTGCTCTAAATTCCCAAGGGTGGTGTTGGTGGGGGTGGGGGGCCCTAGCATCTTGACAAAGCAGCCTTTTCACCTGGGGAGCATGGGCTGTTTCCCTCTCTCAGTCTTAGACGAGGTAGGAGGGAGGTGTAGGGTAATGGGGGCAGGACCCAAGCTTTCTTTCTTACCTCCCAAACAGGACATCCTACCGTGGATTTTGGACTCGAACCCCTGCTGGGTGGGAAAGGCATGAAGCAGTCAACAAGATACCAACCATTCAAACACCCCGCAAATTGTGCCAGTCCCTCCTCCAAGGTAAGCGCGCACACATTGGGAACAGAGAGCCATTGACCACGTTAAAGTCGTTTTATGGGATAACATGGTAAACAGCAACCTGGAGACCAGGTCTTTTCGGCAGGGTGTTGTGCTTGGTGAATGACGTATGCCATAGAGCAGAGCTAAAACCCTGGCAGCACCACCCCCGACAAAACAGTACAGAAAAAGCCAGATGTAGGAAAGTCAAGGGTCCTAAAGGTGTCCCAGTGTGGCACGTTGCACCGTAGGGTAACCCTGGACTCCAACCCCTGGTAAAATGCAGCAAAAAAAAAAAAAAAAAATAGAAAACATTTGATATATTGTCAAAAATATATTAACCGTGTTCCTGGGCCATCATACTGGTGCTAAATAAACATTGTGTTTATTTTCCTGGAGCCAAGAGCAAGAAGCACGTGTCGTCTCCTCCTCCGCCTCTCGGCACAGAGGCATTAAAATGTCTAACAAATCCCACAAACCACATTATCAGCGGTTATTGGCTCTTGTTTACGGTAAACATAACAAGCAATATTTTTAAAAAGGCAGTTTTAGTGCACTCCTGCCCAGCGGTCCATCAGACACATGCGGTCAAGAAGGGGGCCAGTTCTCCAAGTTTAATTGCAATCATCTTGCAGTAAAGGCTCTGATTTCAATTTTTTTATGATTTCACCTCTCATTCAGAGGTCATATTCAGTTGAAATGGGTCATAAATATCAGCTTGGAACAACAGTTACTGACAGTGGATCCGCTCTGGTAAGGATGTAATAAATTTTCAATAGTCGGCACATCAAGCACTAAATTCCTGCATCTGTGGCTATTTGAGGAGGAATTCTTCATAAATTATGTTCATTTTACTTGGCTCCTTAACAGTTTATATAGTATTTTACTAACACACTGCGAGCATCCATCACTCCAGAATCGATTGCAAAATCCATCAGTTTATCTTCATTTTGTTGACACATACAAATTTAACTTAGAGAAGTGCACTTATTATTGTATACATCATCAGTGCATTTATATACCAAAGTAGTATTTTTGTATCTTTTCAAACAAGGTTCAGTGACTTTCTGCAGGCCAGCTGGGAGGTCACGTAGTGGACGGAAAACAGAATTCGTGACGTGTTTGCTTTAAGGGTGGATGAGAAAGAGAACAGAGTGAAATTGTTTTGTCACATGTAGCTGTGCAAATTTCATCTTACATTTATTCATTTAGCTGACACTTTTCACTAAAGTGACTTACAACTATTTACCCATTTATACAGCTGGGTAGTTTTACTGGCACAGTTCAGGGTAAGTACCTTGCTCAAGGGTACTACAACCAGAGCTGGGGATTGAACCCACAAACTTTAGATCCAAAGGCAGTAGTTCCAACCACTACACTACCAGCATGGCAAAGATGTACAGTAATGCTGTGTATTAATATTGGTATCAGTCTGCCCATGATAAATGTACAAACTGTACACTTACTGTAGTGGTTAGAACTGTCCCTGTCGCACAGAGCAGACTGGAGACCTGGATGTGGACCCATTTGCGGGATCGTATATTGCAAAGGTACAAGGGGAAAAACAATGCTCGTGGTCGGGGACAGGTGTGGTTCAGTCTGAGATGGAAATGTGGTTCAAGAGGAGAATCCGAAGACGTGGTCAGTGAAGCGAAGCGAGGGTCGATGCCGTTGGGAGCCTAGGACAGGGACAAAGGGATGGGCGAGGGGTCAAGGAGGGAGATGAACGGAAAAGGGCAGGTAAGGCAATGGCGTTGTGCCGTGAGCGCAGGAGGGATGGTTGTCTCAAAGAGATTCCACAAGTGGGGACTGGTGGACCGGTGCTCTCTATACCTGGCTGCTCTAATTATAGCCAGGTATTTCTCGTTGTGGTGCGGGTGTGGTCGCGACAGTCCCCTTGCAATCAACGAACTTGGGGTTGAACCTCACCTCCCGCTGCCATACACTTGATCAAGGTACTTATCCTGAATTGATACAGTAAAAATACCCATCTGAATAAATGGTTTAATAATTATAAGGCGTTAAGTGCGCAAACCTCGCACTGCAAGGTGCCTTGGAGAAAAATGTCTGCTAAATGAATACATAATTTAAATATCTGTCATTCGAGAAAACTGACAGCAGACGAACTTCGTAATGAGGTATCATATGTACATACATAAGAGGAAAAGTGTAGTTTTTGGTAAAATATATATTTTTTATTTATTTCTTCATACAAAGAAATAGCATGAATGTTCAGTATTTAATTATCTAGAAACTTTTGTTCCATTTTGCAGTTCACTGTGTAAAATTAATTTTTTGATGTACATACCACAAAATACTTGATTTACATGTGTTTTTCATTTTTTTTACATACAGATTGACTATTCTAAATGCCATATTATATGGGTAAGACAAACATCACTAACATTTGTATATTTCTAGAGGGTTGAATAAAACTCAACCATAAATTAATGCAACATAGACAGTGTAACCGCAACAGTAAGGGGAGGGTCACAGGCCTCCCTGTGAGTTATTAATAATAATAAAAATAAAAATAAAATACAAATCAGAGCTGAATTCCTTTACTTCAGCAGTCACAGCGATGTGATGAGACGAGCGTCCCCTTCTGGATCTTTCCTCCTTTCCCATGAAGGACGGTTCCCTTGCGTCAATGGACACTATTGCACTAGAGACACAATAGGATTTCCACCCACCCGCCTCGCTCGTACCGAACAACTGCGTTCTGGTTACCGGTTCATTCAACTTGGTTTATTTTTAAATAAAAGGTATCTGGTTTCTCTGTATTGGACTGTAAAGAGGCACAATATTGTCTTAGAAAAGTACTATATTTATACCCTATTCTTCATCGTAGCGACTTAAGTCTGTGACTCTTTCACCTTGGTATTAGTTGCCAGAGAGGAGAAATGATGCTTACATTCGTTCGGGATGCTAAGGATGCATGACGGAACCGACTGGAAGTGCCTGGGGTTGCGACCCCCTTCCCTAGTGGTGTGGAAAAGCTGACACAGAAGCAGAGCCCACCAGCACATGCCCAAGACAGCAACAATGCTATTGCAACATTTACAAGAAACACATTATGCGGGCCTGTCGGCGTCTGCGTGACGCTGCCCCCACCTGGCTGGGAGGAGGTACCATAGAAGAGCTAAAAACAATTCTCCCGCTGATGTTTGTGGGATTCAAGTAACAAAGACGAACTGCAAAGAAAAAATAATCGATAAGCAACAGGGGTTAGACAGGGAGTCAATGAGGTCGGCTATGACATGATCTGAGTTCCTTGGGCTGAGGGTGCGAGGCTGATGAGAGGTATGGTATCCGGAGGACTCCTAGTGAATGGATGGCAGGGGACAGCTACGTGTAAGTGCATTGTGATGAGAAACCAACTCCCATAATCCCCCAGTCCAAATGTGCATTGACAGAATCCCTCACTGTGTCATTTGTGATCTGCCGTTCAGTGAACCCCGACTGGTCCAGACAACCCCTGACCTGTCGACCTGGGTTTCCCGGTTCCCAGGCTTCGGCCAAAACCCTCTTCAGACCACCGAACCAAGCCTTTGGGGAGGATTTCAGACCGACAGCCAAACAATAGAAACCAAATTATCCTTTTGTTGGATCAGAAGGCTCTCACGGGGACCCTGCTGGAGGTTTTCCTTGACCATCTACCTCCAAGGGGATGGGGGGGAGTAGGCTCTGTCTATTGGGATGTGGGACTGTGGTCAGGATCGATTGGCTAAGCTGCATTACACGATTAGCATAATGTCAGCGAGAGGCACTCGTTCTTACCCGAAACACGATTTAGCCCCTGATGGATGGCCTTTTCATTACAATGGATACAAACAGAGAGCTGGGCTGTTCTCTGAACCAAAGCAACACGATGAGAGGCAATTAGCTCATTGATCTATGCCTTATTAAGTGAGAGGGGCCATCGGATCATCTGAGACACATATTGGCTGGGCTAACCGGTCACATCAGGTCGGGGTGGCCTGACCGCTGAAAGCAGGCTACCTGTAACCAAACAGACCAGCTAAGTACTCAGAATAAAGAAACGCCCTTACATATGTCAATTAGTCCATGAGTGCTAGACAAAAGGGAAGGTATGGCCATCGTGACTAATGCGGTTACCAAATGGATTGGAAGAAGACAATAAAAAAACAGAACGCATGAATCCAATATCGTGTGCGAGTCCTCTTTACCCGTAACACAGTGCTTCTTTGTTTTCCTCCGGTTCTAGATTCCCATTAGTTCAGTCACTGCAGCATCTGGAAGCACCATTAACTCGTGTTTAAATAACAGGATTGTGAAAGAAGAAAGCACAAAAAAAATGTGTGGAATGTTACAAAAATGAAAAAGTGGGCCAAAATGTAATGAACAAATACGGTTAGGCAGCTTAGTGAATTAATTGCTTAGAAATTAAAAATAAATTATTATAAAATAGATTTCTGTACATTTTACATATATATAGCAATATCTCCACATCTTTGCCAGAATTACAGAAAAAAAAAAGACAACTGAAGCTCAATGTGTCCTCTTGTTATTATTATTACTGTTTTTTTTTTTTAATTCCAACCAAAGTTGTGCCCAGTCATCTGGTAGAACTTCATGTTGAAGGGCCTATAAAAGTCCCGCAGCCTCCGCACCACCTCGGGGTCGATGTTGGGGTGGGTCCGGCCTTTGGTCTTGCCCAGGCAGTGGGGCTTGCTGCTGCCCTCGGCCTTCTTCAGGCAGGGGAAGCCCTTGGTCTGATTGAAGTAGAAGTGCTTGTCCGTGATGATGCGTTTGAGGCCCAGGAAGTCCTGCACGCGGCCCAGCTCGCCGGCCGGGTCGCGGATCAGCCGCTCCCCGCTCACGAACAGGATCTGGCGCATGGGGAAGAACTGCAGCCAGTTGTCCAGGTGCTTGGCGTAGATGCCGATCTGCACGGCGCTCCAGGAGGTGTCGATCAGGCCCGTGCTCCGGTTTTTGAAGGTCAGGCTCTCGAAGGTGGGGATGTCGGGCTTCTTGGACAACGTCTGCGTGTAGTCGGAGATGGCTCGCGTCACGGGGTCCCGGACCACCACGATCAGCTTGGTGTCTCGGGACATGGCATAGATACGAGCCGGAGCCTCCCGGGTCACAAAGTAGCTGGGGGTCTTCTCCATGGTGATCTGGCCCTCCAGGGTCTTGGGCATCAGCTCTCTGAGGAGAAGGAAGAAATAGACGGTGTAAAAAGAGGAAAAGCAGGAAAGTGCCATATAATGAAATCAAGCAGATGGGGATCTGCTCCGTGCAATGAATGGGAGCCTGACCCGAGGCCACCACAACCTGTAACTACAGGGATGACAACACAATGACGCATACACACACTCAGTAGAGGAAACCAGCTAAAAGGATTATTTCAGATGAGTTTTCCTAGAAGGAAACTAAAAACAGAAGCAAGTAAGAACAGTCCTTCCAAGTCACCGTTAATAATAAGTGAGTGTTAAAGGTAATACATTTTAAATAACCAGTGGGACAATATTAAGGTCAAAACAATTACAGGCAGAAGACTTGACATAGTTACGGATAATGAAAAGGAAATCCAGCACTCCATACTGACGACGTGTATTTGACAAGCGCAAACAGTGGTCTAGTTTCTGCCCTGCTGCCCAAAATTTTAACACATAATCATTAACTGGTCCCCTGGACTTCTGAAAATGTTCCATGGCTATGGCTAGGGACTGCGTCCTTCGAGGACTCCACACGCCACCCACCCCCAAGCTTGCTAGCTGTGCTCATTGGCCACCAAGTGCTGGGAATTGCCTGGCTTAGCCTAAATCTGTCATGGCCTACTTTAGCCATTACTCACTTAGGGCAAAGCAAAAGCTAATTTGCCTTTAAAAAGAGCCATGCTGAGTCAGTCGGCTGGCGTAGTCAGCGGAGAACGTCGAGCCCTTAACAGGAACACTCGCGGCTCTCCTGGTGTATTGTGAAATTAAAGCCCTCCGTTGCTAACATGGTTGGGGGAGTGGAAGTATACATTACATACCGACACACAATCAAGACGCGTTTCTGCCTTAATCAAATGTGAGAGTGTTTCGCTTCGTGACAGCCTTGAATTTCAAACAGGCAGCACAATCACCCGGAGTGGATTATACGGAGTTGATAAGAAGGCTTAAACGAACACAGAGAAATGAATCCCTTTTTTACTCCCTGCCAGCAGCCCCATGCAGTTGGCTGGCACCGGGATGCTGAGATATGTATGATTACATGCATTTCTGCTGCCTGGTGGAGAATAGCGAAGGGTCAGATCGTTGTGTGCGCAACAGAAGAGAATGGTGGTTCAGATTATGGATACGAGATAGAGGCCACCAGCCTCTTCTCACACATGGGTTCATGGATTAAGAGAGGGGTTAATGGTGCTTGCCTTCAGGATGCGTGCAACAGGTGGGCATACCTACCTAGTCTACCTTGGGCACTGCCTAGCAAACCAAAAAAAAGTCTCTAGCTAGAGAAAGACCAGGCTAGTCACCAACAAGAATCCCTGCTTCAAGGGAGGCCTTGCTAGTTTGTCGACACTATGGGGATGACACCATGGTCATGGAGGTGAAGGAAAAGGGCTGCAGAGAGCTGAAATGAAAAACTCTCTCTTGGAATCAATAATCTGTAACAAGCAGTCCAGCACTTGGAAAATATCCTCAAAAGCACTGATTTAAACTGTTCAAGCACTGGTGTTTTCTACAGCAACACATACATGTGAAAGTTTCAACCTGAAAATGGGATAGGGAAAACATCCATGCAATTCTTTAAACTGTATTGCTGGAGGAGACTTCTAATGATGACAAGGACAGCCAGGAAAACAATGAAATCAGACAGGAACTCTCATTAGATTCATACATGATGAGACTAAGGTTCATATTATGATACTATCATACTTTAGACATTTCATATGAAGACTAGATTCTCTCAACAGAACTCTACTGCTTGGGAAAGAAGAAGGTTAAAGAAGAGGGCAGCCACACTGATGGTCCTAATCACAGTGTCAGTGGACACACCCCTTTCAACGCTAAGAAAAGAAGTGGAGGACAGAGGTTTCTGGAGGCATGGTATCTATGTGGTGGCCAAGAGTCAACATCAACTCAATGGCGCTTACCAACAACAAAAAAAAATGATAGGTAGACTGGACGTACTCCAAAGCTCTAAGTGTGGGCTTTATTTGCAAAGTTACCGAGTTTAAGTATCATCTGATCAGCCTTATAAGTTGGATGATCCCTGGTCCAAAGAAAAATAAGTTTCTGCTCCAGAATGTCTTAGAGACACAGCAGGCAAGCCACGCTGGTATTTTCCCCACCAGACTCCGGAGTGCTCATCTGACATCCCTCTGACATCCTTCTCACTTGCAGGCTGCCCCTGCACACAGCTTAAGGCTTCGGCAAACACATCTTGAACTCTGAACAAAGGGCAGACACGTCGTGGAGGAAAACCCCTTCTCCACAATGACACTGAAAGGCATGGAAACAGAAATTTAAAAAAAAAAATACTAATAAATAAAAACTGCTTGAGGGAGCCCAAGGCAACTAATGATACACTTAATGGAAATTTGCTGGCAGATACGTGCTGTTGCACTGCTTCTTTTGAATGGGAGCCAGTGCTGTAATTATGATAACATCTAACCAATTACGGCCGCTGCTGAAGAGGCGTGCAGTGGGAGGCAAGGGCTTGGGACTCGCGGGGAGGACAGGGTCCCAACCGCTTGCATTAGCCGGAGCTACAGAAATATGGCAGATTGATGTATGAGCCCAAGCACAAGCACAGGGGCAGTAAGATACACATGTACACATACAGACATTCTCTCACACACCTGTTCAGGAGACTGAGAACAGAAGAGACAGAAATATCGCGACAGTCTGTCTTATCTTTAACCGCACATCATTTAATGGCCAATATAATTGCCTGGAAGACACGAGCAATATTGTGAGCGAATCTTTCCATTTCCTCCCCGGGACCTGACCTGGGGACAGTGTGGGAAAAGCAGCATTAATTATGCATTCAGAGGGTGAGGGGGACAACATTACAGCCTGCAATCTCTGTGGCATGGACCCCGGAGAAAGGGGGGATGGGGGGTGGCATTGCAATTTGTTCTGCTTAACATGCAGCCGTGCCTGGGCTGGGGACGCACACGGATCCTTGGTGCCGGAGTCTTCCTCTTGCAAGCTGGGAGTTTCTGGAAAAGGCATGTTCTTTGAGGTTGTGTGCAACACACCTGATGAAAAGGTTCAAACTGTTTTTAGTGTCCTGTCAAGAGTAGAAGGTGTCTGACAGGTAGTGCAGCTGGAGGTTGAGTAGGGAAGTGATCTAGAGCAACGACAACCACTCGAACCTCCCCCTCTTGTAAAACCTGCATCGTGAACCTTACCTCCCCCCCATCACTGATCTCTGAAGAGCACTACAAATATTTGGGGGAAGAAAAGAGCGTCAAAGATCTAGTGTTATCATACGAGCCCGATGTGGGTGGGGTTTTCGAGGGGTATTTGGGGTAGTTCTCTGAGGAACAATGCCTATTATATGCCCTTATGATTTATGAGGTAACTCTTCAGAAGGGTCTGTGGACAAACAGCCCATTCTCTGACATCGAGACCCTTTTTTGTGGTTGCTTGAAAGAAAAAAGGAAAAAAAGGGCATTGTCTTTCAGGCCGGCCGGTGAATAGTGAGGCTCGGCCACAGGGAAGGCTGAGTGGGGCACTTCTGTCATTCCCAGGACTGACGATGCAGACCTTTACGCGGTGGGGGTGAACTGGAGAGCCCTTGACATTTGTCCCTCTCGTGATCGCATCATCAGTTCTCTGTGTACCGGCCGTGTCCAAAGGCAGTGTACCCCTTTAGCGCCCTGTCTATTCGATCCACACAATCCCAGGTGCTACGTTTGACTTTTTATATCCAAAATTTGCTTTCGTGGACTGTTGAATCTCAAAGATTTTATTGTCACTGTAAATTATGGTCTAGTGTAACAGGTTCCAGCCCTGAACAGCCACAGTGTGACTGGATAGTCCTTGTTCAGAGTACTTTGAAGCCAGTCGCTTGGTGTTTCAGGTTTAAATCGGTCACTTATTAATCCACTGATTATGGTTTACCGTGTTTGAGGTTGTCATTTTGGGGTTGTGGGAAACTGCTCCACTTGTTGTTTCCGCACCCAACTGTGGTTGGCTGTGATTATTATTTGCCTTTATTTACCTGACACCTTTGTCCAAAATAACTTCCAGTGTCAGGATTTTGCCATAAGCTACCTGGAATGATATATCCTTTTATACAGCTGGGTAATTTTTACTGCATCAATTGAGGATAAGTACCTTGATCGAGGGTACTACAGCAGGAGTGGGGATTCAAATTTGGGCCCTTCAAATTTACTGCTCTAACCACCACATTATCCCACTTTTACCCACTTCACCGTCGATTAATCTGGAGAGGCTTAGCCTTAATGGATCAAGCTTCAAAGTCGACCCCACATGTTAACGTTTCCGCTCTCCGCATACATGTTCAAAGTCATGTGTTTGTTTGGCTAAATGTGACCATGGTTCTGCTTCCCTTTATTCTTTTGCCTGTAGCTGCGGGAGAAGGGACTAGAAGTGTGTATGTCTCATACAGCAGACTATCATGAAAGGTCTCCCCCAAGTTGAAAGAGATGCCAAAACATGCAGATAAGTCACAAAAGCAGGACTGCCTCTCACATGAGACCTTCAAAAGACCGAATGAAGCCACCCGTGGAACCGTATTTCTAAAGACTCCCATTCCCATCTTTGAGAGCTAGATGTGTGTCTGGGGGGAGGTGGTAGATGTATCCTTCAGTTCTTCTTCTTCCCATTGTGCCA
This sequence comes from Scleropages formosus, assembly GCF_900964775.1. Classification (NCBI taxonomy): domain Eukaryota; kingdom Metazoa; phylum Chordata; class Actinopteri; order Osteoglossiformes; family Osteoglossidae; genus Scleropages; species Scleropages formosus. The sequence continues at coordinate 4,497,591 of NC_041806.1, forward strand.
TATTTGATCTCTCAGAGGGAAAATGTTTTGCTTAACAGAGAACTCCTAACAAAGTGACCGTATCCCAGATCTGTTTCAAGACAATTGCGAAGAGGCTTCCAAGACTCTCTTTGTAGCCCAACACTGTTGTGATGTTTACAGTCTGGGTTGCACAGGGCAGCCAGGCTACACGGCACATTGAATTGCTACTGTACAACTCAGTTCTCCTCACCATTATTTACACTCTTTCCATGCACTCAACATTATTCAATAACTTCATACTGCAAACTGATCGAATCACATACACTTGCAGCACTTACAGTTTGTGGGCTTCATGTATTGTGTTCCATTCGATGGGATGAATATTACTTTCACATCTGCTTGCAGAAGTGACAGCACATGAAAAAACCCTCAGATGTTTAAATAAACTGAAGAGGAACGTCAAACAAATCAGGACTAGTGGGCAAGGAGCCATGCTACAAAGAGAGGAGCGTCACAAAGACAAACTCCAGACCGTCGGTTATGATCCCTTAAGAGTTTCTAGCTACACGTTTAGACATTAGTGTTCTTCACATTCCACAAGGAGCTACTGAGAGCACTAGCTCTTTTTCTTATAAGTGATTCAGGTATGAAATTTCAAACAAATCAGGTATTTTCCAATTCATTTATTATAATATAATTTTCTTCATTTATCTATTATCTAACATTTCAACTGCTTATGGAGCGATCTGATTGCTCATGCTTAGCTGATATTCAGCAGTAAAATGTACAGAGAAGGTGTAGGAAACCTTTATTTAATTCAACTCACTTCCCCGTGTTCACAGCTCCTGTCTTGTGCACCTGAGTGTTGGTGATGAATAACAAGATGAAAAAAAAACTGCATGTTTAAGGGTTGAACGGGTTGAACGATGAGCACTGAATATTTTCATTTTTCATCATTTTATATTGCATTTATATTCATATATTTAGCAGATGCTTTTCTCCATAGTGACTTCCAATGAGCTCTATGTAGTGTTATCTATATTAGTCTATTTTAATCTGTATCAGTTTTAATTTTGGTGCCGCTCAGGGTAATAAAATATGAAAATAAAAGGTTAGGCGTAAAAGTAACAAACAAGTTAAATTATGAGCAGGTTTCTGGTCTCAAATGTGTTCATAAGCCAGTGTATCTATGAACATTCAGGGAGGACCTGTGAACTCATCTAGCCGTAATGAGCTATTTACAGTCGGACCACAGCCTTCTCACTTTGACCGCCGCTTTCAGGGCGGTCACGTTTTCATCGGCTTGCTATTTTCCATGACAGAAGAAATAGAGCACTGTTCATTTTTTTTATCCTACACCATTCCCAGCACAACCACTGCAGACAAGAAAGCACAGCTCCACAGCTCATGAATGGCTGGAACTCAACTAATCAGTGTCAGCGTGAATGATAATTCCACTCATATGTGAATGAAGCTTAAGCTCTACACCCCCTCACAACACACACGCACATCGGTCCACAAAGCAGACCGACTCGCTCTTTGCCAATAATTAAGCTATTGATCAACATTAACCTCCCCCTTGTTTCATGCCTGAGGCAAGAGGGGGAAAAAAGTGAGCACGATGAAAGCCCTCCATACCCCCCGTGAGCGACCGCCTGGCTGAAGAGACGCAAAGTGTACTGTTTGTAAAAACAGGCACGTCATTCTTCCCCCGAAGCGGGAGATACCCACTTCCAGGCCTTCTTGTTCCCATCAAGCACACACACACACAGAGGGAAAAAAAAAAAAAAACCACAGCTCTTGTTAAGAGGGGACCCGCGTCACCCCTGAATCTGGACGACAAGTAATTAACTCTGTGATCGGAGAGCTAAAAGAAGCTGTTGTGAGCAGGTCTTTGTCACTTCCTTGCGCCCACTTCATTCCAGATGCTTTCAGATGACCAAGCATGTTTGGGTGCGCTGACCACTCGACAAAGTACCCAAGGTAGGCTGACATGCTACTTTTCCTTCCACTGTTTGCCACTGTCTGCTTTTGTATTGAGTTTTCTACTGTTACATTGTAAGATTCCATCAAGATTTTTTTTTTGGACCATTTAATGACATTCAGGAATAATAATTTGTCACTGATTCCTTAAGGCATCCTTTATTGTTAGTGTTATTTCTCAATTTTGCAAACAGCTTTGATGTAATTTCAAGTGGTACCAAAACTCTGCTGAGGTTTATCCAACTAACAAATTGATATATTTGCACAGTGCATAGGAAGCGCACAGGGATGGACTCCCGCTGAACAGCATGTGCTACTTGTCAACCACAAAAGCGCATCTTCCCAACACAGCAGATGAGTCTTTTCCACAGACTATTTTTGAAAAATGTGCGCCCAACCCACCACCGCTGTCAGGCAATAGCAGCCACATTACAGCTAACCAGGATGCTCAGATGTGGAAGCCTGTTGAAAAAGAGGAGCGTGTTTTTCAGCCCAGACAGATGCTGCGGTGAGGATGAGCCACACTGGGCGGAGCCACGATGGGGGGGAGGCGGGGCTTGGCAAGGCAGGCAGGATGGCTGAGTGGAGGAATGCAGCCATTCAGAGTGCTCCTGACAGCCTGCTTCCTGCGTGACGAAGCGCAGGCCTGTCCTCTTCACCCATGGCCGAGAGCCGGGTGCATGTGTTGCCGCATCCCACATCTGAGTGTGTGTGCGTGTGCGTGTGTGTCTGAGAATGTGAGATTTGCATCTGCATCCCACCTGGCTTATTCGCCTTCATCCTGTCTTCCCAGATCTGAACTCTGAACCCACCTACCTACCCTCACCGTGGTTTCCCTCCTTCTGCTCTGAGCAAGGCATTCTGGGAGCCTATCATTACCAGGATAACAGGGAAAGGGTATCCTTCCTATATGAATTATTAGTTATGAGTAGTGGCTCAGCAGATGCTTTTACCCAAAGCTACTTAAACACCTCACACTTTAACACCACCACTAAGAACTGCCCTCAGGCTAAATCCGTTGCAGAAGGACTGAACACCAGATCCCCGCTCAAATTCAAGCCTGAAATCTTTTGGCGTGAAGTCAAATTCCTTTACATCTAATCCTTCTCTTCCATCTCCACACTGTCACGTCCACGCCCGCACCTTAGTCGACAGCACCTGACTCCAATCAAGCACTTGACTAACCGCTCACCCTTTAAAAAAGACCCTCCTCAGCTCCCATACCTTTGTGGAATCTCGTCAGAGACAACGGTCCTCCTTCGCGACGTCCAGTACACACATAACCCTTACTCCCAGTTTCCATCCTCCGGTTTTCGACCCCTCGCTTCGTTCCCCGACAACGTCCACGAATCCTCGCTCCAACTCCGACCGCTGATCGACAGACCCTTCGCTTCGTCCCCTGACCATGCCCATGGATCCTCGCTCTGACTCCGACCGCCGATCGACTGACCCTTCGCCCGTCCCCGTCACCGAGAACTTGCCTTGAGCCCCTGAGTCCAGATGAACGACCCTGCACTTGAGTCCAGCCGTTCCGGCTCCCTCGGTTCCGCGTGACACACACTGAGTTCTACATAAGCAAAAAAGGAGGAGAAACCCACATGAAAATACTTTCCAGGATCAAAGAATACACGATGCGGACTTTCTCCCCAACTGTGGTCATGCGCTTGCCGTGTTCCTGCTTTCGATCCAGGTGCATCATAAGAAACAAGAACAAATGAACAGTTCAAAATGGCTTTCGGAGAATAATGTGTCAAAAGTAACTTTTTTCATCCTTGCATGTCTTCCTGCTGGTGTACCACATTTTGTTGCCTGGCCCAGGTTGGGCTGACTCCATGAAACATTGGGAACTGCGCGGTAGCAGGTACTATAGCGGTTAAAGAGCAACACGACATTTACCCACATGCTAGATGCCTAAACTGAACTGCTGCAGTACAACGACCTGCTGTATAACTGGCTAAGCTGCGTAAAACCATCGTCGAAGCAAATATTGCAAATACGAAACCTTGAACCTTAGGAAAAGCATCCACCGCACATAACGCGGAGGCGCCTTCTCCGACCGCTTCGCGCCCAACCCCCAAAAGTGCTCATGCAAACATGTAGAGAGGCACAGCTGCTCCTTTGTGCAGGCTGTCTTTCCACAGAGTGGCACTGACAAATCAATTTCATTTCACTCAATAAATCGCCGCAGTTAGATGTGTATGTTTTGGGTTTATTTGTTGGTGTTCGACACCTCAAAAACATGGCCGTGTTTCTCCGTCTAAGCAGCGCACAGGCTCCGGGCACGACTCCGTGCCAGCCGAATGGAATTACTGAGTGTTAATAACAGCGTAGTGGTGTACGGGTTTGCCATGTGGTATGAATAAAACAGTGCGGGAGGATTTAGCACGGTGGGGGTTGCTGTATTTCTTTTGAGTCGCTAATTTCCAGTCATGTACATTTCAGACCGAGTACCTGCAAGGGGCAGCTCAGAGACACCACCGCGGCACAAAGACCAAGTTTCCTCACATTGCTTGCTTTGGGAGTTATTAGGGATGTGCCAATTGATTACTTTTAACGTTACTTAGGATTTTTATTTTTCACTTTACACGTGATCTTGGTTTGTCTCCTCCGTGGCTCCAACTACTTCCCAAAATATTTCCTCCACCTAGCTTTGTTCTGGGGAGTGCAGCGGTGCAGCAGGCTTGGCCGGGTCCTGCTCTCTAACGGATCTAGGGTTCGAGTCCCGCTTGGGGTGCCTTTGATGGACTGGCATCCTGTCCTGGGTGTGTCCCCTCCCTCTGAGGCCTTCCACCCTGTGTTGCCGGGTTAGGCTCCGGCCCGCTGCAACCCCACTTAGGAGCAGCGGCTTCAGCCTGTGTGCGTAGTTCTGTTCTGCTCCTCTACTTGTTTCTCCCATTTAAGTAAAACTTAGAACCCACCCCCATCGCCACATACAAACAAAAAGACTGCATGCATTTGTACGTTGCCTAAAATTAAAAATGAAAAAATTACAAGGAAGATGATGAAGAATCGTCAATATTCCGATAAAAGTTTTACGCAGCTGCTCATGTGATGAAGGTTGGTTCATATGGTGGAAAGAAACAAACTAACTGCACTTTAGAATCACGCGTCTGCAACTATGTCTCTCTTTCTCCTAATGTAATGAACACACTGTGTTTTCTGAGATGTACCTCGCTTTGGAGAAAAGCGTCTGATAAATGAACACACGTAAACGTAAAATGAAAGCGACAAAATCTTGTCAGAGCTTAAATCTGAGCCAGGCTTGATCCACTCCGTTTCTCTTGGACATTTTCTGCTGTAAGGATGAGGTGATAAAACAGAAATGCGATATACTACTCCGGCGGTTGGCAGGGGTGTTGCCAGGATCTTTAATGACCCGCCTTATTCGATGCAAAACTGTATCGCTGCCTTGATAGTGTGGTGAAGTGATTGTGACAACCTAAGTTGACCCTACAGAGACTCTAGTCTCCTTTAAGTGTATCGGCAAACAGGCTCACTGGGTGGGGATCAGAACAGGAGCGATCTAACATCTAAAAATACCGTTCCTACTTAATGAATCAAGAGTTCTTCAGTGAGGCTGTGCCCGCTTGTTTGCGCAAGTGTTCTCCAAGCGTCCGAAAGTGGGTCAATGAAGGACTAAAGAGCCCTCCAAATGTACTTTGCTATTAACGACACGTCGCATCTGTGAGGACTTTGAAAACACTTGCAAAGCACGCTTCGTCACTGAAGCACCTTAAGTCAAGGAAAATCTGCAAATTTTCAATGCAGTCAGGAAATTAATATATGAAAAATGTAGAGTGACGTTGTCACGGTGTGTTGGTTCCCTGCTGGACGAAGGGGTGATCGGCTTGACGGTCAAGGTGAATGAGGCCAATTGTTTCACCCTCGGTTGCATCCATCCATTGTCAACAACCATTTGTCCAGAGCGGGGTCGCGGCGAGCCGGAGCCCATCCCGGCAACACAGGGCACAAGCCCGAAGGGGCGGAGGGGACGCACCCAGGACGGGGCGCCAGTCCGTTGCTGGACAGCCCAAGCAGGGCTCGAACCCCAGACCTGCCACACAGCGGACACCGGCCGAACCCTGAATCTGTGGACATTTCATTTACAAAAGGCAGCTGCATCTCGCCCTGTTGGCCACGACTGTCACAAGGAAACAGCAGAATTTAAAATGTTTTGCGTGAACAAAATGAGGGATTTCCCTGTCATAGATCCTCGCTCGTGGAAGCAGAGTGTCAATACTTCGATGTCGCACACAGAGCAGCGCTGGCACAGATTAATGATTTACTGACTCCGAGAAGACGGGCTGCTGCTCACGGAGACGGCAATTAACAGAAGCGTGTAGCGATAGCAACGGTCGTGACAATTAAGCAGCTCAGCGAGGAGGAGAGAGTGAAATGACACCGGCGCGAAGCTGGACCCCGAGGCGGTCCTGAAGCATTCTGAGCGACATTTGAGATGTTTTTCTGGAGTGATATCGCTGCATATCCAGAGACAGGATAATTGCACTTAAGTACAGCAACTTCAGCGTTAACCATTTCTGCCACAAATGATCACAAGGCTCGCATTCTGGCGGTCTAGAGCCGGGGGGGGGGGTTGGTCTCGCTGATTCATGGGAATCAAAGCTGTCGGAGGGCTCCGATGATAAACGTTTTCTCTTTCCGCGCTCTCGTCTCGGGCCTCATGAGAAAGAAACAAGATACACAGCGTCACTGGCGGGGAGGTAGACCGTTCAGAGGAAGGAAAAAAAATGATTTGAAAGATATTTGATGAAAATGGGCTTTGCCGGGCAAAATTTGAGCAAACGTGCAAAGAAATGCTGAATGGAGAACTGGTTCTCAAGGTGCTCCGCACCCAAGAAAAGAAAATCATATTTGTACATGTCTTTCAGTGCCATTCTGCTGTGACATGTTGCTTGAGCACAACCCTGGAGGTAATGGAAAATGCCATCAAGCCATCAAACAAGTGGACAGTCCTGCAGACTGCAGCAACGGATGCTTCTCTTAAAGCGAAAAATGAAGACCAGGCTGCTAAACCTTCTTCACATGATTATTACTATAATTACTACTACTATTATTGATATTCCTATTGCTATTATTTCATCACCTTCTGCCTTTTCCTCAAGCACCATGAGAGAGAATGTGTCTAAATCTTGACGAAGGCTAAAATGCCACCTCAAATTTGGCACTTTTCTTCAGAAGCCCCCAAATCCCTCACAACCTCAGCCGCAAATGACAATATGAGCAGAATTAGGAAAAGCGTGTGGAAGGAGCCCCCCGGTCCCGCCGCTGCAGAGTCGTGCGGCACTTCATGCTGTGCATGTTGGGGTGCTTTGGCCCCCCCCCCCGGAGCTCATTTGCATACAAAGTGTGCAGAGACAACACTTTCCCCACTTAATTGTCCTCTCTTTCTTTCCAGGGTTAATAGGGACCTCGGGGGGCCGCAGTGCCGGTTTCCTCGAGGGCCTCGGAACTCGCACTTTTTTAATGCTCTTTCAGGGGCCTCCTTCCTCTGTGCATTCTGAACGTTTCAGTGTTGTCCAGCCTCCTGCCTCTTTCCCATTCCAAACTTGTAGTCCGTGCACATGAGGAGATAAAATATGAGAGTGACTCTTTTAAGGAAGATCAGAACTATGTCCTCTAACAAACATGAGGTCGTGTTTCTTGTTTTAATGCTTGATTATTATTGCTTTGTTTAAGTTCCCAAGCACCATACACTTTTATGTTTTAATACCACTGTATGTCACCGGAATAGCTCAGGTTGGATGCATTGCTTAAGAGACCTACAGCAGTGGCCCTCCAAGGATCTGAACCAGCAACATTCAGGTTACAAGTCTGGGTCCTTAAGTATTACCCTACCTGCTGCCCTATTCCCTAAATAAACATACCTAGACAAAGAAATATAGGCAATAATAGGTTGTGCAAGAAACTTTGGGTTCCATTGCCTTCAGGCCCAATTTAATGAACCACAGAGTGTTTATTTAGCAGCAATGAATGACCATTAACTTTGCCGGGAAGGGGGGGGGGGGGGGGGGAGTTTTACTCTGACATGTGTTCCACCATCCAAATTATCACATCGTTAAAAAGGAACCAATTCACTAAAAGCTCAGGGGGTGGGTCTGCACATACAGCCTGGGAGGGAGAAGGAAGCATAATCACTATCTCTGAGATTCTTTTCTTCCTCTTCTTCTTCTTCTTCTTTTTCTTTGTGCTTTCCCTTGTCTCAACTTGACTTCATCCATGGTGAGAATAAATAAATGATTTTTTCAATAGGGAGCAGCAGAAAGAAAAAATGTCCCCAGTAGACACAAGTTTCTACTCATGGGGACCATATGAATGAACAGGAACAATCGCCAAGCTCTTTTCTCTTCTTTCTCTTTCCTCCTCCTCCTTTTTCCCTTTCGCTGAGCGACGTGCCAAAGCCCCTTTTCTGGAAACATGAGTGTTTGACACGGAGTTCCTGTCGGGTTCAGTCGCCTTTGTCCGAGCCTCCAGCGGGAGGTTCCTGTCCGTCTCGGTCGTGTCTTCCCGACTGCTGCGGGCGGCGATCTGTGGGCTGCACTGCGGGGGCCAGGCCACCACGGTGGCACAGCCACGCCCCTCTCCACAGGTCGTCCCCCTTTACAATTAGCCAGTGGTAATTTTAAGGATGAAAAACCCTGCCCCCCCCCCACACACACACACACACACACACAGCCACCGCTGTCCCCTCCCCTCCACAGGGCAGTGCCAGCTTGAGCCAGAAGAAAACAGAGCCCCTCTCCTTTGCTGTGACGAGAGACCCCACTGGGAGGGGGCCACTCTGGACACTGAGGCCTGTTAGGAGCCTCGGTATGTGATTGGACGAAAATGAGGGTGACATGTGACACTATTCTGTTTGCCAGTGGGGAAGGCATACAGCTAAAGATTAAATGAAGGTAGCTGGTAAAAGGACTTTGGGGAGTTTACATCATAGTGGGGGTAGGTGGAAGCATGGCAAAGACTGATCACAAAGAGAATAATCTGTTAATTTGAGAGCACTAGGGTGATTTGGCCAATACTGGCAGATTGCTGCAAGCAATGTTATGTTCACGAGCCCTGGCTTTTGAAAGGAGGAAGTCAGCCTGCTGTTCATCTCAGATGGCCAGTTAGTCAGACCATTTATTTGTTTGTATGGGATGAGTAAGAGGGAGGGGCATAAACAAGAAGCAGGAAGTGCTGACAGCCACAGGTTTATCAGTCAGGCAGTGAGGACTGGTGCCAGAGGGTCCTGTCTCTGAGCCTTGCATCAAGACTGCACACCCTTTGGTATACAAAGAGTAGAATGGTAGAAGGTGTTGAGGCTTTTAGCAGGCCCTGACAGGAACCACCTGCTCTGGAAACAACCAACAGAGAGGCTCTTGTTTCTTAATCAGCATGCCCACCCCTTTCTCCTTGACATGACTTAATCTTTGTGTCCTTGATCGATCTGTATACCCTAGATCCTCTCCTTGGTCTTCGCTTAATTCTCACCACTGTCCATTTTGGATGACTGACTCTAATGCCAGATGATGGTCCCTCATTAGGGTGCTACCAGTAGCTGTAGCGGGGGATGTGAAGTGCATGGGGAGGTGGCATTGCTTCTTCCTCGCGAGACTGGGTTAACGGGGATCTTCGTCACTTGATCTGCTTCAAAGGAAAACAACATGACCTATTCCAACAGGGGAGGAAGGTTCATTCACCTTCTTAGTAATTTAGACCCCCCTGAGTGAGGTATGTGTGTGGAGGGGCGGTTGGAGTCAGAAATCAACCATCCAGAACTGTCCTTGACACAGGCAGAGGATTCTGTATTTGGGGTGGGCTGCAGATAAGAACTTTCAAGAGACAAGACTTCCACACCTCCTTGAGTTCAACAGTGAAATGGGCACTTTCCTGGAAGCCCCTTTGAGCAATGCTCCACTTGTCCCTTTGTTAAGAGTGATGGGCAGCCTAACCACTGCTGCCATTAACCCTTTTTATTTTGCACTAAATCACGGCAAACACAAAAGCTTGCTGCAAACACTTAGGAGTGGAGCCGACCCAGCCTGCCGGGATCTTAGCAGCATTGCCTGGGACAACGGCTTTGGTCAAACTCTGCGGTCTCGCAGGATTACATTAACTGTGATTCCATTCTCAAAGACCTTCTGGGGTAACTTGTGAGTACAAGAGGGAACTGACCACATGGACACATGCAGTATTGTGTACCCTTACATAATCATTAACTCTTGTACTCTTCACTGACAAAAGTCAACAGGCATTGCATACACATCTGGTTTCCCAAATCAAGAGTCTAGATTATTAGATGTCTAGGTTTTGGGTAATTTCCTTAAAACCCAAAGAACAAATACACAAAATGGTAAATAATCCTAAAAATCTGCTACACTGTCATGTATAAGTATAGAGAAATGTTCCCTCACTAATTTGCAGCAAGTGCTCAGGTTAGAGTGCTGACGCCCTCACAGAAAGAAGAGTTATTTAGGAAAATGTCTAAAGTTTGACTCGCATTTCACTGAATAGCTTTGATCAATACTTTGATTCAGTAATATCTTCAACTAAGTTGAAACTTTGTGTTACCTCCCCTTAAAAAACAATTTCAAAAAATGTTGTGAAACTTGCTTTTTAGAGTTTAGATGGTACCACAAAATTTTAACCTCAGTTACATATAAAACATATATGTTGATTGTTCAAGGTATGAATACATGCAAAACGTGTGTTGACAAAAGTTCAGTATAAATCACACACACACATATGCACACACACATTGGCTGAGGCTGCTTGTCCTGAGCGGGGTCGTGGTGAGCCGAAGCCTAACCCGGCAACACAGGGCATAAGGCTGGAGGGAGGGGACACACCCAGGACGGGACACCAGTCCATCGCAAGGCACCTGATGTGGGACTCGAACTCCAGACCCACCAAGGAGCAGGCCCCGCCCAAACCTTCCACGCCACCGCACCCCTCTTTGATATAAACAGCATTATGCTATTTAAGTGATTTACTAATTAATCAGAATTCGTCAAGAGGAAATATTTACATGTATTCCATGGCCCTAAAGTAGCGGTAAATACTAATTTGTAAAGTATTCACACATTCCTGTAACATGGTCACATAAGACATGGTTGTCACACTGATACGCTTTGCCAGTGTCACAAGAATGTTGCACGTTATCTGCGCAGATCTTCGGCGCTACTATTTCCGATCCTGTATGACCTCATCATAGAAATGTGTGCCTTCTTACACACACAACCCTCCTTCCATCTCCCCAGAGACAAATCATATGTTGTTTATCTATACACAAAGAAAAACTGCCAAAGTACACCGCTAAACTTAGCATGAATCAGTTACTGTTGGCTCTGCTTTCCATATCAGTGTTTTTTTTCTTCCTAGTATTACACTTTTGTTGGTGGAATTAGCTGGACAGTTGCAAGGACAGTGTCTGGAAATTATTGGCGGGAAACCCTAAAAGTCAACCCCAGCGAGAGAGGTGCAATTCGCTGTTGATAAAGTTTTAAAGCAGTGGCTATGCCTCGGACCTGCTCTGGGATTGGTGTGATCAGGGCTCTCTCGCCCCAGGAAAGGGAGTCCTTAATTTAAACACAATCAACAGCTTCCTGTCCCTCCACAGCGGTCTCCACATTGCCACATAAAAATGTGGGATTCCTCTGCTGTCCCTCAGGCCCTGTGCTAATAGCAAAGTTAAGGGTATTAAAGATGAAGCATGATTTCCTCTCTCCTGAAGAAGTGCTGCTGGTCCTCAAAGGCAAAAAGCTTATCAAAACTTTCCACAAGGGTTGAACTTCCGCTAGTCCTTTCCAAGAGATGCACTCCAGTGAGTTTGCATACATGACCCACTGAAGAGTCTCTCAAACATGCAAGCTTCATATTTCATGCCACTAAAAACATATTTCATGACTAAAAAGCAAAAATATCCATATGTACTCATACATAAAAACACAGTTAGGGTATGTTTGTGGCTTGTTCCTCAGACATCCACACGGTTATTCTGATATAGAATTTCAGTAAAATATGGCACATACAACAGAAAACATCTGCAAGAGCTAACAATTCTTTAAAGGCGAAATGCATTCTTTCTGAAAGCACATACCATTTGAAAAAGGGCAAAATCCAGCATATTGATTACTTTATATGCCCTTCATATATAAAGGTTGACCAAGCACATCTTAGACAACTTAGAAAAACACTTTCTGTGGCACATAAACGGGAAAGCACAGAAAGTTGCAGGAACATTTTGCTTTAATGAGTTTATAGGGTATGCTGAAAAAAGAGTGAACACTTGAAATATGTACAGTTACTGAAGAAGAAGTGCTAAGAACAAGGCCTTAGTCTTTGAGGAAGTTCTGGGACTTTCTTTAGACTTTTATATTCTCACAAGCCCATTCTAATAAATCGTAAAAGCTAAAGAGAGCTAACAGAATTAAAATAGCCAGATGCTGTGCTTGGTTTTATTAACTTTCATAGGCCCATTTCTTCTTGTCACTTTCCTCGAAGGCGTGGAGCTGAGGTGAAAACACGGAATCTGAGTGGGCACTAAAGGCAGCTGGGGTGGTCCTCCGCAGAGCAGTAGCGGTGAACAAATTCACAAAATAAAATAATACCGGCCTAATTTTTAACAAAATGACCATAAAATCGTGTCAGAAACAACACCCAAGCGACACCAGCCATCTGTGACTGCAGAGCAGGTAAAGACAGACGGCTCGCCCCGAGACCGGGGAAAGGCCAAGCGCGAGACACCGCACCGGCTCCTCAGCCCGGGCACCGCGCTCGCGCACCAATTAAATCGCCTCATTTTCGCCAGGCGCGCCAGCTTCCCTCGCGCGGCATTTTCTTAACACGTTTTTTTTTTTTCCATTTCTCTCTTTTTCTTCTCAGTAAAACCAAGGCCAGTTAACTAAATAACGTTGCCAGTTTTATGAGTTAATTCTCGCCGTCACTCCTCTGTATGTAAATGATACTTTTATCTCCGCAGATGGGGAGAAAACAGAAATGCCGGTGCATGACGAGTTTCTCTGAGGTAGGCAGACCTGTCAACCCGGCGAACAGTGACCAGGTTTAACATCGAACTGCAAGCTTCACTGAACTCCTCGATTCTATGAAGAAAAGACACACCATCCTCGAATCAGTGTCCTCCAGGAGGTAAAACCCGGGACTGAGAGGCGATTTGGAGCGGATCTGGAGGGATGAGAGGCCTGGAGAACGGAAAATACACCACAGCCCGACTGACGTCACGTATCACTTCATCAAGCAAGAACAGGCAAATATTTTCTTTTTCTTCCCTACACATTTCTTTAAACAAACCCAATTAATGCTCACGTGGGTGTTATTTAAAATAAAAATGAAATATGTGGATATATTTGCTGGAATGACACCATCACGACTTGAATGGATTCCTACATGATGATTACATTTAATTGCGTTGTAATAAACGAGCAGAGACGCTGAATAAATTAATTAATTCACACTATTTATGCGAACAAAGTGTGTTTAGCGATTATTTTGCCCAAGGAGTTTAACAAAAAGAGGGCCAAAATGATCGTCGATATTGAAGTTGATACGAAGTTGCATAAAAGAGTTGCGAGTCTATGAAAACTCACGCACGCGCAAATGCACGCAGACGCACAAACACACACACGCCCGATTTTGGTTTACTTTAGTCCGTGTTTCGTTCGTAGGGCTCTAAACTTGGTGCATATTTAACAGATTTCACTTTTTTTTCTTAGAAAAAAATAACTCCGCTTTCCTGTCCCTGACCATGTCTCTATCGACTTCAGTTTTTTTTCTAGTGTGTGTTTTGCATTTTGCCATATAATGCGTGCAAAGAATATATTACCTTCATAAAAACTGCCGCTATTTAAAACCAGATACACTGGCAACACAGTTCACCGCACTAACTCTAGTAATATCTTCAAAGCCGCGTAATCCAAATTATGCATAATTAGTGGGCGGTAATATTAACCATATTAATTTGTTAGCAGTACATATATTTAATTAGATCTGGAAACGTCTCTGAACAAGCATTAATTTATTGCTACGGGTATGCTACACTAATGTCAAATAGTACTGAATCAGTTCTGTTTTATTTAATATGTAATACTTATTACATCAATAAAATGGGGGATATGCTACTTATTGCGAATCCCAGTAATAACAACAAACCATTCTGAGATTTTTGTTTGTTAATCTTGTTTTGATTGGGAGAGAAATTAGTCGACAAGTCCCTAAAATAAATGTTTATTTATTTCCGTTATAGCTAAATATATGTCAGCTTCTAACGTTTAAGAAAAATAATCAGTTTTGATATCCATTTCCTGTTGTGCAAGTAGGACACCGTGTTGTTTAATTCCACTGGAGTACTAAGGACAGGATTTATTTTATTTCGTTGATTCAGTTTCCCTGAGCTCCCCCAACACGAATATGTGTACAATTAAAAAGCCACAAAAGCCAGTTGGCTTTACTCTTCTTAACAATAGTATTAAGAAGTATTAAGAAGTTTTAAATCTATTCCAAAGAGCAGCAGTGCCATTGCAGTGCGTCTTGGGGTGGCATTCCAGCTGATATATGGGCTTTTAAAAGCAATTTAAACTGATTTAAATGAAATGTGTAAATTCGAAAGTGTAATTCTGTTTTATATGTTTATTTTTTATTTATTTTTATTTTTTTTGCAAACGCAAACCCGTTTAAGTGGGCCAGGATTAAGCAATGGAGCGATAAAGAATTTTTCTGTTTAGATCATAGTGAATCTTTTGTGTTTCCCTAACATGTCAGTTTGAAGTAGATAGAAAAAAACTCATTTTGACAGTTAGTTTCAATCAGTGTTTAACAGTTTTTCCACTGATCTATTTTTACTGCTCATTTTTAAGATTTCTCTGGGGTGCTTTTGCAGCAAGTTGAGGGCTTTTGAAAAAAAGATCATATAAGCATTTCTAACACGCGGGTCTAAATCTTTAGATAAAACCAGTATTGGTTAAAAATGTATATAAAAAGAAAAAAAAAAACTCGAGAAGTGGCACTGAAATTGCATATCCAGTTTGTAAACGCTGTTAAAAAATAGAAATAATAAAAAATACAAATGTGCAATTTGCAATTTAACTGAAAAAATAACTTTAAAAAGTATCACCTGCAGTATTCCTGCACGTCCAACAGGGACCACTGCTCAACGTCAGGAGATCAGGCTCCCTTTAAATCACATCCATACCAATGAAAAAGTGCAATATTCATTAATTCAACGTCAAGGGCAGTGCGACATTAAGGGAAACATGGGTTCGAGTCGTGGAAGGACACAGCTAATGTGGAATATTCACAGCAAAAGCTCCTTGTAAAGAACACCTCATGATCTACAGAGTTTTTCTCATCTTTCTATACACAGCCCTGCGCTCATTTAGCAACATTAATTTAATATCCAGACAGAAATGCGAACGGAATAAGTTTTGTTCAGAAAACAAAAACACACCAAAACGGAATGCACAGAATATATACAGGACACCCCAATTATAATTTTCAAATTTTAACATTAGCTGGCTGCGACCCGAAAGAGCGCACGTATGTGGTGTTGTCCGATAGACACTGAATCTCTTCCATCAGCAATCATGTATCACTGTGAACTTAGTCAATACAGAAATTCAATTTCACTGCCTTTTAAATGTAAAACTTAATCCCGCCTATCTATAGAATCTCTCTAAAATAAATGACATAATTAACTTTCCCGTTTCTTCTAATAACCTGCGGTTCGAGGAATTTAAGGTGCTATTATAATAATGAAATCGTTATCAGATAATGAATCCGTACTGCGTGTCTTATTAAACATTCAGTGATTTCCACTCTATTTATTTCACATATTCTAACGCGATTCATTTCATTTCTGGTTGAACATAAATGAGCGATGTATTCCGCCCTGATGAAACTTGCTGAACGACCAACGCTCAGCAAATACAAACGCATGTCCGCAACTGGCACGAGATGCGTGCGTGACATGCTTCTGGGCGCGCGTGCCGCGGTCCTCGCTCTTCCCACCCCGGCGGTTTTTTTGTTTTTCCCCTAAGGCTTAACCTGGAATCGCGAGACCTGTCCTGACGTACCTGTACCAGCGGAGCCCCTTGTCGTAGTTGCGATCGAAGAAGTGCGGCTCTGCTCCCACGGCGCGCACGTCCGGGTGCACGCGCAGGAACTCGAGCAGCGCGCGCGTGCCGCCCTTCTTTACCCCGATGATGATGGCTTGGGGCAGCTTCTTGGTGCCCGAGCCGTTGGAGAAAGTTGACATGGCACTCGGCTCGGGGGGCCTCTGCTCGGTCCCGAGCTCGTCCCAGTCCTCGGCTCGCTCCGTATCGGCGTCGTTGTTCAGCAGGTCTCTGGAGGGCGTCCTGAGAGAGGGCTCGTCATCGTCGGACTCCAGGTCCACCCAGCCCTGTGGCTTCTTGGGCACCAGCTTGGACACGAGGTCCACCCTCGCGCCCTCTGTCCTCTCCTTGGACCGGTGAGGGTCCACCATGGCGCTTGGCACGCTCGTGCAGTAACCCACGCAGGAATACAGCATGTACACCCACAGTAAGAACATGATGCCGAGTACTAAGAGTTTCTTTTTCACGGGGCTCACAGACAACGCATAGAGGTTACTGATGATCGGGCTATATTCCATAAGCCTCGCGGGTGCGCACCATAATCCAGGGGCTCATATTGGCAAAGTTATTCATTCCAGGTCGCGCTCCAAGAATCCTCGCGCTCTGTAGGAAAGATGTAGTAATGATAAAATACAATTAATAAAATAACTAAAGTATTAATGCGAGCATCTTGTGGAGCTCGGGACGGGGTCGCCGGTTTTCTAACATTGCCGCGGAGGAAAAAGAAAAAAAAAAAAGACTAAACGCTATTCTGAATAAGTGGTGCACCTCAGTGGCGCTCCAGAAGCACGAGGTCCGTCTCGCGGCACATCCCTGTCGCCTGTCCTACGAGCCACTGAGCGCACCGACAGCCTCGAGCAGAACTACCTCCTTATAGAGAGCCAGATGCGTGGAAATGACAGCCGCGTCGACCAATTGCAGGAGAGCAGCATAAATTTCAGCGTTCGTTGACGGAACCTGTCCAATCGCTGAAGAAGGAGGGAGGAGCCTGACGGGGGACTCCGGCAAGCAAAGTTATTATAGTCTCCTATTGGATAAGGGACCGTTAAAACGGATTCTCTTTATTTGAAAGATCATAAAGAATTTGAAGAACTTTAACATTTTGTGTATTGCTGTTATTACATCAGTCAATAACTTTTTTTCGAAAATAACTTTTACTCAAGTAAAAAACTAAATACTACTAAAAACATTATTTTGGTTATTATTACTATTATTATTGCTGTTGTTTTTATCAGTAGTAGTAGCAGCAGCTTAACATATGGTTCTGATTTTAAAAACTGTTAATCTGCAGCAGAAGATAGCCTATGTTTAACTTTGTTGTAATATATAGCGCATAGTACATGCTCGCTGCACTATCAACTAATACTAACAGTTTTACAAACATAAGCATTGAAAAATCTGAATAAGAAATGTGTCTACTATGTCTCGGTTGTAACTGCTTCACTTCCCCCAGTTTTCTCTCAGTTAGTATATTAAGTTCTTCTCTTTGTGTGATATTTGATTTTCCTATTCTTTTAGTGACTGTACGGGTGTGAAGATCTCCCCTTCGCTCTTCGTCCTGCGGGGCTGTGCGCAAAAAAAAAAAAAAAAAGAAAGAAAAAAACAGCGCTAATTAACTGCGCGCTGGAGCCCTAATAACGCAAAGGCACTTTCTTGTTCCATTGAACCCCTTTCTTTGCAGTCCGCGCTTCAGTAAGTTCACCATGTGCACCTTTCTGAGCACTTTTTGTGCATCTTGTTATATAACAAAGTGAACTTGGTATGCATGATGTATATCCAATGTATTATTATTATTATTATTATTATTATTATTATTATTATTATTATTATTATATTGTTGTTGTTCTTAGCTATTTCATTAGTTTTATTACTTAAAAGTCAAAAGCATTCACTTCATATTTTTACTGAGTATAGTTAAACTGCAGTGATTAGGAGTTTTTTTAATGTCAAACTGACAAAATAATTTTAAAAGGCAATGAATTAATTGATTAATTAATGGATGATGAATGATAGATAAGATTTGGTGGAGTCGCATAATCAATGATCGTTGAAGTGCATAAAAATCGATAGTTCATTTCAATGGATAACTTGACATGAATCTTGTTCTTCCAGCTTTCAGACCCAGTTCGTTGTGTGTATAATAAAAAAACGAACCTGCGATCGTTGGGTATCAAACGAAAGACTGTGTGATGAGTTCGAACCAAGAACAATAATTCATACTTTTAGGAAGGGTCTCAAAATAGAGAGCTCCCTTTGGAGCTTTAAAGACTAGTCACGTATAAATTCTCCCGTGTTCAGGCCTACAAATCTGTAAAAAACCTTAAAGTCAAACGAGCTCTAACATGACATAGCGACTACAATGTGACAAACTGGATTATTATTTGAAACAAATAACATTTTTTCTAAACCAAAGGGTATTAAAATATACAATTCATTACCATTTCAATAGCCAATTTATGATATTGTAATTTATTTACTTTTAAATCACGAATCCATTTAATGTCAATTAAACTGTGTTGCACTTTACATGGGGCCTTTATGTTTATTCAAAGTGCCAGAAGTGCCCAAATATTTAAAGACACTGAGTGATGTCAGTGTTTGCCTATAAAGTACTTACAGTAGAGCAAAGCACTTTCCAGATATGAGCTTGTAGATAAGATGATACATTTCAGCAGCACCTCACTAAACATGACAATATTTATATAATATCTCAGGTACATATCCCACTCAGGAATAAAGAACAATTAGCAAGATCATTTTCTGGTTGCAGTCTCCTTGAATGGGGTAAACTGGGCTTTGTTTTCGGAAAGCATGCGAATGAAGTTTGGATTTTGCCTCATTTGCTTTGGATTGTACGTGGAAGAGTTATTATTATGCCATCATGTATTATTTTAATTTCAAGATTTACAGTGCATACAAAAAAATCATTTCTAGAGTGTGACCTTTACTAATATTCAAGAATAAATAAGATGGACAATTTAACAACTACTTTGCCCTTATGAGAAAAAAAATTCTCTTTTCACAAAAACTGACAATCCAATAAACAAATAAATAAATGAAATGAAAAACAAGATTCCAAACTTTTACACAATCCTTTAAGTAAAATGCAGATTTTACTACTAATATGATGGATGAAGAACGGAAGGATGAAAAGGTCTCGGCAAAATGTGATGTGTGTAAAGTTTCAAGGACACTACGGAGATAATAGATTAAATAACCCAAATATTAGGCCGTTATCGAGGCTTTTGACTCATTTCTAACGTAGTAATGTAACCTCAGTGAAAACAGTGAAGACAAATGCCCCTGTGGATAAACCTAGGTCACATCTGCACCATTAAAGGTCTCACATTCGTTCAAAAGTGTCCAAACTATGTCTAATAATAATAATAATAATAATCACAGAATCTTTTTGTGGCTGTGGAAATTGTAACGGGTGAAGTTACACACAATGTATTTTGGTTTAGTCGGTTTGAACGGAGTAATTTTCTTTTGTAGTCAACTTGAATTAACGTGTTTGCTTAATGACAATAGATGAAACAATAACTTTTACATACTTGCATTTTTGGACGGGGTTTCCAGACATCAGTCGGTGACTCCTGACTTGTACGAGCCTTTATCCAAGTTGTTATTCCGCTGAGAAATGATAGAAATGTCACAGATTAAATACAAATAGTGGTCAAGTAGGACATTTAATAAGACGGACGACACGAAAGTTATGTTTTTTTTTGTTTTTTTTTTTTTTTACTCTGATTGGTGCATGAATAACTTTTATATACTTTGATAGATTCCAATCATTATTTGCTCATTAAATCACGAATCGTCCTGATTCCAAGAAACAGTCCGAGCGCTGCTGATAAACTTGTGAAATAGCACAATTAAAAAAAATCCCAATTATCATTAATTACGAGCAAATAGCAGGGTTTGCGATGCACTCGCAGTGTTTAAGTTTATAATCTGTAATATCTTTCGTCCATCTACGTGCTTCACTGAAGTCGGGTTAATATTCAGTTTTAATATTTAGTGTCCCCTGCTCTGTTCTACGCGTTCGAACACATTAAATGAACGCAGGAAATATAAACAGAGCCTTTTGGTCCCCATCTGTCTCTGAAAATCGTTACATTGAGGAGGCCCATGATGATGGCTGGGACAGGGACACACTGCACCACACACCCTTCACACGGTACCGTGCATCATGTAGATTTCTCAAAAGTTCTTACACTGGGCTTATTATTATTATTATTATTATTATTATTATTATTATTATTATTATCGTCGCCGTTATGTGTCATTCCTGTAGTGAGCGGAAGCATTACCCCGCCTTTATTGAGATACGTCCCATTTTTAAACGAGGCTTGGAAAGAGACTATATTATACGTTATATATACACAATATGCGCATCTTTGTTCTCCAGCGAAGCAGAGCTCGAGCGGAACGCGCGCGCACGGATTCCCGCGCGGGCGCTTCCGCACTGTTCACATGTGCAAAGCTGAACGGGATGCTATTGACTCTGGCCCTCTTCCATGAAGGGCAACCAAGATTCTGATTTTTTATTATTTTTTTAAAGACCGGTAATTCCCAGGCTCTCCTGGATCTGACAAGGCCCCCAACGTTGAAAAAAGTCAAATGATTTATGAGGGGACAGAGGAGTAACGTTGGGATCCTCCTTTCACACATGAAACGCACATCAGTCAATGAACAGAAAAAGATGGAAGAAATCAAGAGAAGGAATATTCAATACCCTCCAATCCAAATAGGAGGGAGAGTGATGGTCCATGAAGAGATGAAGATTGCAACACCGAAGGGGAACATGAGAATTCCAAACACACATAGCAGACCTGAACTTACCCCCTTACTGCAGAACCGCAGGTACCCCAAGGAACCGAGGCTAAAATCACAGTGGCCTTCCAAGCCAGTGGATCTCTTGCAGAGCAGAGAAGAGCTACAGGTTTACTTTAAGAACAAAGTTGGGTAGAGAACAAATAGCCCACAATGAAAAAATTTAAATAAAAAAAAAAAAGGATGAAAAATTAGATCCACTTGTGATATTTCAAAGGTGAGGAGCGTCACGTTGTCAGCACATATTGGAAACCTCAGTGAATTGTACAGGGTGATGCTGGGAGGGAAACTGAACAGAAGGTGGGAGTGTGCAGAGGGGGAAGTTCCTTTCATAACCACCCTGGCAGAGCGGATGCTGGAGAAGTGGGGCACTCGTCGGACCAGGGTCTGGCTGGCGCTGACATTCGAGCCACAGACAGGTCAAATGCTTTCCCTGACAACAGCTGGAGACCCCCCCCCCCACCACCACACAGAACCCCGTACACCCCCAGTTGGGCGGGTGGCTCTGCATAAACCCATTTATGAGGAGTCACTTGCCCGCTTCCCCCCACAGGCCGGAAAGTAAAGCCCCGAGTCGCTTTTTGGGGAATGTTACCAAGGGGAATGTCACCGGTGGTGGGGTGTGGGAAGGAAATGTGCCCACAGATGCATGGGGCAGGCAGAGAGGATGGGACCAAGTAATGTTTAAGACAGATCACTGGATGGAAAATCCCAAAGGTTGTAAGGCACCCAATCCTGGTCAATAAAGAACACTGTCCACATTGCTGGACAAATTTTGACAATAAAAGACAGAGCAGGACAGAATTCTGTGGAGAAACAAAAATTTATCAGTAGGTGAAATAATTAGGGAATTACACTTCTGACCAAAAAAAAATAAAAATTGCATGGTACCTGATCGCATTTGCTTAATTCCCAGAAGTAAAGAGAAACAAAGGTGACAATTTATATACAATTACTTAACTTTTCTCCAAAGCAGCTCACAATATTGGGTTTCTATTTATTATATTAACCCATTTATATTGTTGATTAGTTTTTTTTTTTTTTGTATCAATTCAAAGTGGGTACCCCAGCAAGAGTGGTATTGAAACCCAGGTCCTTAGTAAGGTAACAGCTGTAACCACTATACTTTCATAGCAAACGTGAGTAGCAAAGAACAGGACAGTCCAGGTGTGAGACAAAACCATACGTAAAACTTTAATTTGCAGACAATAAACAAGACCACAAATTCAACTTCACAGGTGCGTAATGTAAAAGACCATAAGAGACTTTATTTCTGTCTTGTACAGGCCTTTGATCCACATACAGTATGTCAGCATTCAGTTAACCGTGTAACATGAACAGTACCGCCCAGACAGGCCGACCATCAAGACAGCTGGGCCTCCTCAGGAGCCTGGGCCATGGAGACACCCGCATGGCATCAAAACGAACACAGCGAGGCGCATGTCGTTTGGTTCGTTTCATTTTAAGTAAATTCGTGTTCCTCTGAGACTGTATGAGACAAACTACCAAATCCGGTAGTGGTTTTTATTCAAGCAGCTGGAGTCTGTCAGTAGTCACTGCTTATACGTGTGCATGAAGTGGAAGAATGAAGAGATACAGACAGAACCATTTACAGTCAAATTAAAACTTCAACAGAAACATACACACATTCTATTAATTCAGTAATGTCAGCATAATCACTGACTTCATGCAGATGGACAGTGTATGCAAATAAATAATTTACACTGAAATGATTCATTATAGGCTACCAAAATCCCCTTTTCTTCCTGAATGCATGACAACATTTCAAGTTTTCTTTTTTTTTCTTTTTAAAAACTTTTACATTGTGGCACCTCCCATCTCTGTAGGCATAAGCAGGGTTCAAAGTGAAGCCATATGCTTAAGACAGTCCTCGGCATTAACCCCCCCACGATGGTAGGTTTTGCCACCAGGAGCAGGGAAAGGGGCTCGACGAACATCCTGATGTGGTTTTGGGGCAGGAATAGTAAAGGTGGCTACTTAAGAGGTGGACTGTGATGGTCTTAGCTCTGAAGAGCTACGGGAGTGGTTGAGGTCGCGACTACAGTCGATGTCTCCTCTTGGTCCTTTCGAGGCTTCTTGCAGGTTATGAGAAGTAGAAGCAGCATGGGCAAGTGCCACAGGCTACAGAAGAAGAGGCGGCGGGCGCTGGCACGGTCGGCCATGCGGTAGAAGCGCAGCGCCAGGTAGCCGATGTAAAGGTTGATGGGCAGCGACACCAGGGGGAAGGACCAGGTTGCGATGTCCAATGCGGGAGCCACAGCGGATAGGCCTGTTAGGCCCAGGCTGTGGCGCAGGGCCACGCGGCGGCACAGCTCCGGGTGGGTGACAGACATCATTCGGTAGCCTCCCCTTGAGTAATCCGCCCGCAGGTTCCAGCTGAGAGCATTGAAGTGGGGAAACTGCCAGCAGTAGAGGAACCCCCCCAGCAACAGGGCGCCTTCAAACAGAAAGAAAGGAAGGGTTGTCATCATTTAAATGGACACAGCACAGAGCATATGGGACATGATGTGTGAGACAGGAGAGCGGCTGAACTGGATTTGAAACAAGAAGTCTGCAAGTTGTAGGAGGGACCCTGCTCTTGTATCCTTTAACACAGTCCTCAACTTCCTCAAGAAGTGGGGTCTGTTTCTTCAGAACATGCAGCAGCTTGAATGTATGAAGTGTGAAGCTTTAAGTCATGGAAGTAACTCTGGGCAAAAGCAAGTTAAGCATTATTATTAATTTGTCTGCAATTGTCTCTGTCGTGACTGTTAGAGGAAATATGACAAACAAGCAAAAGACACTTCCATGATGCAAGCAATAACAATTGTGCAGAAAAAATGTGAGACCAAAGCAAAACCTCAAGGCTTTGTTTCATGCGACAAGTCATTCTGAAGAGCGACAAGTGATTACTTTGAAGAAGACTGGCTGACGAAAGGAAGGCCAAAGGCAAGCAAGTGAATAATGCAGTTATGGTGCCTTCTCTGAAAGACCAAGGTTCACCACGTTCAACGAGGGAGCAGGAAAGAGCCCCACTGTAGCGCCATGAACAGAAGCTCCTCCTTCTGAAATGTGCATTTTGTGGTTTTTCTTGTATACCGGGGAGATGCACCTTCCCTGGATCATCTCGGCCGAGGAGCTCGGGTTTGGGATGTTCATCACAGAGCCGCCTCACCTGTCTTTACTAAAACCTGCAGGACGTCAGCCGCCCAGGACTGGATTGGTGCAAATTTTGAAGTTTTACACACTCCAAAATTCAGGTTGTGGTTTATTTACCTCTATGTACAATATTTCTTGGTTCTGAAAAGTTTAAACACATTCCAAATTTATATAGACAGCAAAAGAAGCAGTAAGTACAAACACCAACATTAAGGGAGAAACTGGATAGACCAAAAAACAGAATAATCCTGTTCAAGAAGCTTCAGATCGAAGCTTTATTAAAACAATATAGAAACACTGCTGTCTACGGTGGAGCCAGATTTTATACACATTCGACTTGTGGTATTAGTGACCTTGTACCCAGGGGGAAAAACTGAGGAGGGCGGGAAAAAAAAGATTTCCCTGTGTAAATAATACTTCTGAAGACACCACATGCCGAGAGAGTCAGATCGACTGACTCCAGGCATTCATGAAACCCCCTCAGCATCACTGTTTCTCACTTCATGAGTGTTCTCTTGTGTGTAGTGTACATATTGGTACTTCATATTTATTCTTAAGATTTATTACAATGTATTCATTAATTAGACATGTATTCATAATGTATAAACATGTTAATATATTGTTGTATCTTCTGGTTATACCTCATTTTTGGCTTTACACACTATGTCAATTCAATAGTCCCACTCCAGTGTACTTTTCAATTAGAAAAACAAAATAACTTCGAATACTTTAAATGGTAAATATCTTCCAGTCAAAATAAAGAGACAGAAATAAATTAAATGCTTTGCCTTATAACACACACAGCAATCAAACATGATCAACCAGTGAGTAAACCTGACCTTATTTGCACTCCAGATTCTCACCGCTATGTAAAAACATCTTGCAGTTGCCATAACAAATTACTTAACCTTTTTCAAACAGTCTGGGATGCTGCACCCCCCCCGCCCCCAACCCACCAATTACTTCAGTGATAAAAGTGTGGGATTCTGGCGCTTAGTAAATTTTTTTCTGATTATTTCATACACAGGATATTTGTCAGGAATCGAGAACAATTTCAAAGGCAATAAACACCCCCGGTACAGAAGTAACATCCTTTGAGCCTTTGAAATGCCTACAGAGCAGCGATAAAACTCAACTCGCATTCTGTCACTCGTTGCCATCTGTACACAGGGATCGTTTAGTTTATTTGACTAATAAGAAAAAAAGAATGAGTCACTTTTTGGAAGCTGCTGATAATCTGTAGTCCTTTAGGTCCTTCAGGATCAAATGTAGCTGTAGCACACGTCACAACTGACTATCACTGTAGTCTAGGGTGCGAGCAGATCTGGGCAATGGGTGAACAGGTTTGATGGGTGCAGGCGAGGCGGGCGGCCGTACCTGGGTCGAGAGAGTCGGTCGCGGCAGTCCAGCCCATGACGGGAGGGATGGCCCCCACGATGGCCCCCACCCAAGTATTGGCAATGCTCAGCCTCTTGAGCGGCGTGTAGCAACACGTGTACAGGAAGATGTTGAGGGCCCCCAGGAATCCCGTCAGAGGGTTCACCGTCAGGGTGAGCAGGGCCACGCCCAGCACCCCACAGGAGGCTGCGAACGTCACGGCATGGAGTGGGCTGAGAGGGCAGGGGAACAGGACGTTGGGTGGGAAAGGAGGAGAAGAATGCAGATTAATCACGGCATCCACTGCACCCTCGGATCACTCATGCGACCGCATCCGAAACAGCTGAGAGAACGAGGAGGCGAAAACCAAACAGAACACTGAGCACTAAGGAGAATGTTTAAATGGAGACACCCCCTCGCATGGCCCCAGAAGCTACACATGAAAACACATACAGAGCGCCGGTTTCGACACTGCCCCCTGTAGGATGTGGGGTTGTTTGTGTGCACCTGAGGGCAACAATTCAGTCGTGGGAGCCCACATAACCCCCCCCCCAAACACACACAAAACTTAACCACAAACAACATGAATCTATTAAAGGTAATGCCATGCTATTATATTATTACAAATAGACTGCTGCACACAGACTAACACAGGTCAGCCAAGGCCTTGGTTTTCCTGCAAGGCATACAAGACAACCCCAGCAGAGTGATAGCAGTGCGAGGGCTTCCATCTGATAACCATGTGTGGTACAGAACAGATCCTGGAGGTGGGGGGGGGGGCGTGGCCTGTCCTCAGCACTGCGTTCACCTATTGGCGCTCCCCTCGTTTATTGAAAGCAGCACTCTTCTTGGGAAGGGGGGGGGAGGGACTCGTCTGGATTCATAGCGAGGGCTCTGTAAATTAGGCAGAGATTAAAATCTTGACCAAACGCAGGCCTAAAACCAGGATTTTCAGAGGCGATGGACATACCGTATTAAATAGCACAACCATTGTTATGACTGTTGTCTATAGAAATAGGGAGGTGGTGGATTGGGTTCCTTTATCGCCGTGCGAGTGAAGAGTTTACATCCTGCAGCTGGAGGCTATGGGGGTGTGGGGGGGGTTCAACAGGTCAGTACCCCAAGGTCATCAGCTCACCCCCCACACACTGACACCGGTACCACAACCCTACACACATTTACACAGCTCTTGTGCGAGTAAACACATGGAAACTTACAGCTTCACCTGGAACAAGCGGAAAACACTTAACACTTTCAAAGCTGGAATGCAGCGAGGACAAACGTTCCTTTGTAAAAACACAAGACGCAACCTGTGGCCACAGAGCTTCATGCTCTAATGTAACTGCTCGGACATGTGCGTGCTGGGGCAGCAGGTGGCGTAGTGGTGAGAGCTGTGGCCTTGCAACTGAAGGATGCAGGTTTAAAGGCCTGTTCATGCTGTAGTGCCTTGGATGATTACATGCGTTTGCAGTGCATCAAAAACACCTCGGGTTTACATTTACATTCATTCATTCATCCGACGCTTTTCTCAAAGCAATTTAAGTGTTAAGAAAATTATTTACCCATATATACAGTTGGGTAATTTCACTGGAGTAAAGTACCTTGTTAAGGCTACTACAGCTCAAGGTGGGATTTGAACCGGTGACATTTGGGCGCACAGGCAGCAGCTCTAAGCACTACGCTACCGGCTGTCCAGTTTGCGGGTCTGTGTGGAGGAGCCGGGCTGTAGAACGTCACCGAGTCGGCTCTGACCGAATCACCTGCTCCTAAGCGAGGTTATGTGTGTGTCTGTGTGCAGGCTGTTCTGTCCCCTGTCCGTCCACCTGTCCTCATCACTCCGGTAAAAGAATACAGGCTGTGGGTTGTTAAACAAGGCACAGAAATGTCCACAGCTAAGTCCAAGTTCAGAGCTAACTGGGGAACTGGGAGGGACACTGACCCCACGGGACCGGTTCCCCATCCTCCAGCCGCTATGTACCTTAGCTCAGAGGAAAGGGAGTGTGTGTGTGTGTGTGTGTGTGTGTGCGTGTGTGCGCGTACATACTGGACGCACTAAGGGGTCACCTCTGGGTTGTCAGCCATCCAAGTCTCTCCTATTAAATAAATGAAGTGCGCAACACAAAGGAATGTCTCCATTGAAACACAATCCTCATGCAGGGAAATGGGTGGGCAATAGAAGAGTTGTTCTTAGGAATGGTTAGTAACCCACCTAACATCACAGCCCCTTCCTCCCCACACACACACACACACACACACACACACACACACACACACACACACACACACACACAATGTGACCTGTAGGAATGTTTCAACCTTTCACTTGGCGAGTTTTCAAATGAGTAGACATCTCTGTCCAATCAGAACGGCAGTAGGTGGCGTAATGGTCTGGGCTGTAACCTTGCAGTTGGAAGGACTCAGGTTCAAATCCCCATTCCTGCTGTAAAACCCTTGACCAAGGTACTTGCCCAGTAAACATTATCCTGATATATAAATGGGTGAATCACTATAAGCAGCTCAGTGCACAAACCTAACACTGTAAGAAACCTTGACCCAGGTGAACATAACAATAGCTCCAGACCCCATAAGTGACTCTTTGAAGGGGTCCGTAGCGGGTTTGAGCCGCATGGTGCTCCTCCAAACGACAGAATAAAAAGCTGTGCAACAGTGGCCTAGAGACGTGAAAAAGTGCTTGACAGGACGTGCAGGTTCCATTTGAACGGACAGTGTCACACTGGGGGTCGCGTGACTTGCAGAGGAACCGCACACAGAGGGGTCTCGACTGGGGAGGGGCAAACAGGGCACTCGGAAAACGCACTCAGTCACGGTCCAGCGGGATGCTGTGACCCCCCCCAATCATCACCCAGTCCACAAAACACAGCTAACGCTGCCATTCGTGTGCTAAAAAAAAAAAAAAAAAACACCACAGCTGATGAAGACGACGATGAAGATGCAGCCAAAGTAGTGCAGTCTGGGAAGCAGGAAACGGGAGCTTTGGATAAGGTCAGACTACGGCAGCGTTTTACCCCATCACTGACTTCAGATGAGGGTTAGCTTATCATTTCTGGCTGTTTTGTGGGTCCATCAAGCACACAGCACAGTGAGCAGAGCTTTGCTCCAGGCTATGACCTGCATCCCTTTAACCCTACATGAATTGCCTGCCCGAGAACTGAACCCGTGACCTTTGGGCCCAGAGTTTCCTCACTCCCTCCGTCACCCCTCAGCGCCGCCATTGGGCTTGGTCACAGCTGAGGATCGGATCTGGTTGCCCTTCCTGGTCATCTTTATCTGGTCTTTACATCAACGACCCACCGCCCTCCCCATCCTACCCCCCTCCCAAAGGAGCAGGGCAAACGGAGGAGTGGGGGGGGGGGGGGGGCAGATCCATTACCTGGCACCAGCAATGGGAGCAGGTAGCCTGGTGTCCCGTTACTATTTCAGATTTGAGATGAGCGCAGCCAACGAGCACGGTTCACCGGGCAGCAATGCGGAGGTGAGTCGCAGTCTAAACACCCCCAGTGGATGGGGAATCCGGTTCCCCCGCCAACACACACACGCACACTCACACACAAGCACAAAGCAGGAGCTCGCATTACTCCTGGCAGCTGTGAAGCACGCACTGGGTCACACTTTCTAAGACCATTGTTTAACTATAAAGGCGTTCGCCATAACAGCACAGTGCCCGTCAGGAGGAGGAGAAAAGAAACATGAAAACACTGCGCAGTGTGTTTCTCAGTCAGACACTGCTACTCTTTTCATACCGTCACCACACACTTGGGAAGGGGGAGTCTTTTAAACCCGCTGGTCCTCCGACGTCCCTTTTGGCCTAAAAAAATGCCCTAAGCGAGTAGAGGATGACTCAAACTTGGCAGCGCGGCCCACCAATGAGTACCTGATCTGTCCTCTGACCAGCGGGCGGTTCTTGGTTCGGTTCATGTTGGAGTCGAACGGCACCTCAAAGTACTGTGGAGAGAAGGAGAGAGAGAAGAACGGGGGTTAAATCAGAGGCACATCAAGGTGTCAGGGCCTCATAGGAACACACACACACACACAGGGGTGGGCAGGTAACAGTGGGGTGCACAAGATATTCGACAATCCTTGGGTGATCCCTCCTTTGGCTCCATGGGAGGTGCAGTCAAGCGTAAGAGGGCACCGTTTCTCGACGCTCCCAGGATGCAGGGGGGCACAGGGCCGGATGTACTGGGTTTTGGGAATTCTGCAGTCACCTCCCCCCGACACGCAACAGAAAGGCTAACGGGCACGACGGCGCTACCCCGATGAAGAAACCAGACGGACTCCACCTGGGCCTGGACCATCGGGGTCCGTTCACGGTGAAATACGGCACGCGTAAAATAACCAATAAACAGATTATCCTCTTCCGAGTCCCTTGCCTTCCCTGCGACGTATTCCACATCTGAGAGTCTCCATATTTAAAATTGCTCTTGTGGTCATAACGTATTTCATAGGACCTACGTTTGTATTTTGTTAGGCGCCCCCGGGGATCGGTCCAAACCGCGGAGCACATGTCTGTGTAAGCACGTGCGTGCGCACACACACGCGCGCACACACCTAGCGCACAACTCCACCCAGACAGCAGAGCAAATGGAGCTACAATGTGTTTCTGAAAACCTTCAAACTTTTCATTTGCTGCTGTTAGAGAATTTTGAAAAAGAGCCGCTGGTTCCAAGGAAAAGTGTCGAAAGGTCATTTTGGTAATTAGGCTTTTTTTTTTTTTTTTTTAAAGTGACTCTGGCTGTTACCACGACGACCCCTCTGTAATGGGTTAGTGGGAACCGGTACCCCACATGTGCTCCATAAAAGTGTCTCCGATGAAGGACCTGCAGAACGTAAGACTTCCATTTTATTAGGGCAGTAATTTATACCATTGTATACGTTTTTATTATTAAAAGAAATACCTGTAGCTGGGGCCAAACAGCACTGCAGCGGACGTTCAGGAGGACTGGGGGGTTGGGGTGAGGTGTTAATCTCATTTCATGGGTCAACAAATGTGTTGTGTAGTGAAGGGGCCCGCAGAGGTGCTGTTGTTGGGGTGAGTTACCACCTTTGGACCACACCGCCGCCCCACGCCCTCCTGTGTCCGAGCGAGACGTGACCGTAGGGAACCGGGAGGTGTCACAGAAAAAAAAAGTTTCCGTCAAACACCCTTCCCCGGCCTCTATTTCACTTTTAAAGTTGGCTGATCATGTGTTCCCCATCACACCACTTTCCTCCTTTCAGCCGCTGCCTGAGACAAGGGAATGCTGGGTAACCTTTCTGCAGCGACCATCCCATCAGGACTCCTCTTGCCTATTCACAGAAAACCTCCTGTCGGACCGTTAATGAAGGAAGTGAACTTCGTCAGCTGACGTGTCTGCACAAAGATTAAGGAGATCTTCTATAAAAGTTTTAAAAAAAAAAAAAAAAAAAAATCAAGCCACGCAAATCAAACTGAGAAAAGTGTTTGCTGGAAATAAGCCCGAAATGTCACTGAACCAAAACTATATTCTAGGTTCAGAAGAGACTTAGTAAAAAAATGGGAGCGCTTATAAACAGAGGGATTTAAACCTTGCGAGAAATTTGCAAAAGGATCGGACTGAAAATTTCTTCTTAAAAACCGAACAAGAATGATTTTTCCCTCGCCATTACATAACACTGCTGTCTTTCACTCTCCCATTAGCTCCTGTAAAGGCGACCAGGCAGTAGATAGATATGGAAATAAGCCACGTGCCACAGTTGGAGGAGTTAGAATGGCAGGCGGGGCCAAGAAAGGCACTGATTTTCATTAAACCGCCAACCACTGTGGCAACAATTACTCTGTAGATGAAGAGAGCGGAAAACAGAAGGGAGACCAAAGGGGCGGAAAGGGATGCAGGCGGTTAGGGGTGTGCTACGCCAGATTCCACGGCTATCAAAGACGCTGCGTGATCTCGGAACTGCAAACGCTCAATTGATAACAGGCTGAGGAGTGGGTGGGGGGGCTCTCCGTGTCAATGTCGGTCAACGTGTACGACCACACTAAAAGGGAACATGAGCATTGTGTTCGAAAGAGCCCTTTTCCACAGCTCCGTGGCTCTAAAGACTAGTTTCGTGTCTTAGCAATGGCGGTAAAGAGTTGTTACAGGGGCTAACCTGCTCAGATGTGCCCCCAGTGGCCTGAATTACTGCACCACAGACTGGAGATGGTACAGAGAGAAGGGCTCTACAAATAGAAGAGTCAACGCGTTCACCCTCCACCCCCCCAGCTAAACAGCAGCACAGTGACAGTGCATAGCACTGGTACCTCACAGCTACCTGATGCGAATTTGGACAGGGGTTCAAAATCCAGCCCTGTGGAATTTATATGGTCTCCCCATGTTCGCATGCGTGTCTTCCCCAAGTCCGAAGGCAGGGGTGGAATAAGGAGACCTGTGAAAACCAGGAAGTGGGCGCCGGGAGTTCGATACATGCCTTAGCTCCTGAAGTCCCGGTTTGGGTGGCTCAAAGAGAATGGCGTTCGGGATGCTGTCCCCTCACTCTCCGAACCCACACCCTACGCAGGGCAGCAGGAACGCGTAAGAGGGTGCAATGTCACCAAAGGGTCGAGTGCAGGTGCTCGTGTCGTCACGCTGTCATCGACTGCCACCCTGCATCGACATGGAGGGCCCACAAAGCTGCCAGCTGACATCTTTCTCTCCTGCATCCCTGGTCTCTCAGCACTCTGCATAAAGCGTAACCTCATAGCGGGGCGTTCGCTAGCCGCCCTTGCCTGTCTACCAGAGCACTGGTGCCAAACCAATGTCACACGGCGAACACAAGGTTACCAGGTGACATGACGCATGCACTCAGATTAAAGAGTCGCACAAGGAGCATGTTGCCCTACACTCTCCGCTGCTCCTCTGCCAGAATGATTTCTTCCATCAAGGTGCTTGAGTTCCACGACTTCCATTTCCAGCTTCTCCTCACAATACACACGCTTCGGCGTCAGAACGCACTGATGATGTAGAATGTAAGAGTAAGGCCTCACCCAAGATTTAAAAGCAGGATTCAAAGTTCAGCATTAAATAAGCAACTGTCAGAAATCCAAAACGTTGTGGATAACAACGCATTTCGCTTCCTTATCTTGTTTCCTTCCACAACTCAGTCCGACATGAGGCCTTTTTTCATAAGAAGCCAGAACACCATGATACTGATAAATCATCCCCACCATCAAAGCATAAAGGATTTCCTGCGGCCCCCCCAACACGATGGGCAGCTGCACGCTGTCTGGCGATCTCCAAACCTCAGACATCACCAGCCAGTCTGATGCGAACAGATGATACGACCGGAGTCTGTAGCGCACACTGCTTATTAAACAATGAACAAGAGACGTGGGGAGTTCAGTCCTCGTTAATTCTTTCACATGAAACTTTTCTCATGCTGACCCCAGAAAGGCACAGACCGATGCACATGCACGAAACCTTTCTCGTGAACCCCCATCTGATGCCAAACACTCAAGACTCGTCCCCGTCACAGAGGCGAGCTGACAGCAGGACAGGAAGTGGCCCGGCCGCAGCTTGCGGGCCGTAAACAGAGCTCGGGAGGCTCTGAGTCACTGCCACGACATCTGGAAACCTTATAACAAACACCTTTTAGCTGAAGTACATTGACCACCAGGGCTGTCAGAAAGCAAGCTGCTCCTCTGGTGAAAAGGAGCCTTTTTCCTCGACTCATTGCTCGCTCATTAGCACTGTGGCTCCTTCTCCAAATGCAATTAAAAACTACCCTTTTACGCATGACCACCACAAGCATATGGACTTCGGATCAAGCTGGAACAGGGATGAACATGGGGTTCCTGCCTCGCCTTGCTCCGTTATCTCACTGGCTGCAAAAATGGCTCTTTGTTTCTCCTTATATTTGAGCGGCGAAGCAAAGATGCCTTGTCCACTTTGCAACATCTGCACAGCACACAGATATTTCTACAAGTACAGCTTCACTGCGGCAAATTTAGGAGAGTTGGCCCTCAGTCTGAACGCGCTCTTCCGAGGCCAGGACTCCACCTGGATTACAGGTTTGGGGCTGGTGATGTAACCTGCTGTCATCTCAAAACTCTCTGTACAACAGCAATCCCCCAAAAAGGGGCACATCAACTCTTCTAGAATAGATTTTTTTGTCCCAACACCACTTGTTAGTCAAGGTTATCCTCACTTGACACCTTCTCCACAAAGAGCTTTATTACTAGACCTGGGATGTCCTCGTGCAGCCCGAGATTATCCGGGCAGGCATCAGGTGCCGGGGTCATGAGCCGGTCATGAGCTGGTCATGAGCTTGAGTAATGAGGCCCGGTGTCGAAGCGTGGAAGGCTAAGCCAAGTCATCGTTCCTGTTGACCAGCAAACCTGTATGATGCATCGCTGCCGTGGTCCTAACAAAGTGGCACCATAGACTTCTGATGGTAGTAGCCATTGCTGGCTCACCAAACCCTGATAAAAGAGTGTGTGGGGAGAAGGCCCAGAGTCCTCTAGTGTGATGCAGCAGGGTAAAAGAACTGTTTGGCCTGTACATGCACCTTCCCACCATCACGCCACAAATGTTTCCTGAGATTCCTCCTGCCACTATCATGACGACGCAAAGACACTGTAAGCCCTTGTTGGGCACGGAACATGGACTTCTGGGTTTCTTGCTCCCGCTCCACGTTCGAGGTGAGTGGTTCGGATGTGGCTAGAAAAGGCCTTTTGGATGAGTGCTTTTCTGAGGATAGGGAGATCCAGTTCATCATCCCTACCTGCGATACTGATTCAAATTACTCCATTCGTCGGTTACAAGACGCTGCACTGCTGTTGTACACGTGGGTCGGATGTGTCGGCGATACAGCGACTCCTACTGTGAGAGACAGATTCACTTTCTAGCTTTCTGCTCCAATTACTCCAGGATGTACCCCAGAGCAGATGCATTCTTGCCAGGCTGCCATGACAGCAGGGCAACCTATTAAAGGTCTAAATATACTACTCCATCTTAGCAGCAACAACTCCGAAACAAAACATTTTAAAGGAGGAAGACTGGCTAGCGTGGTGGTTAGAGCCATTGTATTTCACTTAAAGGAAGCAAATCTGTTTCTCTGGCCCTGCAGAAATACACTTGATCAAGGCAACAGCAGCCAAAATTACAAGAAAAAGAACAAATTGGTAAAATCACCAAGTAGCTCAGTATACAAACCTGATACTGTAAGTTACTCTGAGGAAAAGTGTCAGTTAAGCTAATTAATAATAATTACAAAAGCCAATGTGAAGGTCTTTAAATCGATGCAGCTGGTAGCAAACGTGTTAAGGATCAAAACATCCCCTGATTACCTTGAAAAGGATACGGGGTGAATCCCAGGAGGAGCACAGGTGAAATACCCTCTATGTGGACTTTAAAAACAGAGCTGGATTAACTGTCTAAACAACAAGCTTCCAATGTCATTATAGGAAAAAAGCATCTAATTAATCACTAAAATGTAATCACTGTGAACTCTGAGCTTGACCTTAACACTGATC
The DNA here is from genome assembly GCF_900964775.1 of Scleropages formosus. Taxonomy (NCBI): domain Eukaryota; kingdom Metazoa; phylum Chordata; class Actinopteri; order Osteoglossiformes; family Osteoglossidae; genus Scleropages; species Scleropages formosus. The sequence goes on from NC_041806.1 coordinate 4,532,520, forward strand.
CCTCAAAACCCCTTGAGACCTCATACTGACCAGGGTATCCCTGGTGTAGCCAGAGGGCAACTCAGCTATCCAGCTTCAGCACGACCATGTCGAGCATCTCCGTGGCACGACCCCTCTTTCGCGGGGAATAGCCCAAGCACTGTCATCCGTGCCTGATAACTTTTAATTAGGAGACATTCCTTCTGAAGATGAGCCGATTGTTCGAGCCAGAAAGCGGGCAAGTCCAGGGGGAGTTGTCTTCAGCTTGGACTGCTTAGACAGATACTGCCTGCTGTAGTTATGAAGTGTGAGAGTGTGCGTGTGTGCCTCAGCCGAAAGGTCTGTGAGCATGGGAAGGAGAGATGACGTGTGTGTGTGTGTGTGTGTGTGTGTGTGTGTATACACATTTGTCAAACAGAGAGAGTGTGAGACAGAGAGAAAGCAAGTGTCCTCAGATTACATCCTGGTCTCAAATGCTCCCCTTGCTCTATCTGCCATGAAGGACTTATCAGCAGAGCTCGACCCGGTTCTCCCAAGTTAAAGAGTTCTGATAAGGATAACTCAAGGGGAATCGCAGACCTCCCGGGAGGAGAGAAGGGAAGGGGCCACTTTGGTGGGACAAGCTAGTGGATGTAAAAGAAAGGCTATCGGGCAAAGGCCACAGCGTCCCATTACCCCCCACATCACCACCCAAGTCCTGACAGGAGATCCATCAACAGCTCTCACAAGTTTGTGTTAGCCTGTCGACTTGTCGCCCCCGTGACCAGCCTCACTTGTTTGACTGACAGCGTTATTCATCAAGTCTTTCAAACTTAGGAGATATAAAAGGTCTGCAGTTCCCCTAACAAAGTGGAAAAATTAAGACCACCCTTTCCAGTTCAGTGTTAATACCAGACTGATCAGGTCTCAGAATTGTTCCAAACAAAATTTACTTCTTTGGAGACATCTTAAGTTGAGTCACATCATGTTTTTCTTTTTTTTTTTTTTAACCAAAACAATTCCAGTCACAGTGCTATTAGGTCAGGTTAACTGAAGTATAAATAGAACTGTGACATGCCATTACTTTTTTGTAAACGTGGGGTTTCTTTGAGCTTGAACCAACACCTCTGGGTTCCTTATCGTGGCTCTGTGTCAACACACCTCGTGTGTACGTGTTCGAAATCCATTGCACATTTCAGCACTTGAGAGGAATTTTGTTAGCATGAGAGGGAGAACAAGAAAGGGAGGCTGTGCCTTTTCATTTGAACTACTCTCAAAGAATGAGGTGTGCCACTGAACATGTCACCAACTCAACACTATAGAGAGGTTCTTAAAATTAATTTTCTTCTTTTTAATTCCCAGGATTACCTGTATAAGAAAGACACACAGACACATGGACATATGGATGTACTTACGGATAACAACAACATACTATCTTAGCATCGTGCAGCTCAAAAAAAACATTTTTACAACGGCCGGATGGCACTTAAACAAGCTGAGACATGGGTCACTGGCCCCCATTGCTGTTCTCGCCTCGTTCTCCAAAATGGTCAAAAGCTTCAACATGGAACCACAGCAAGGTTTGCATTCCGCAATTAGCGTGCATTTTATGACCCGCGCCAGCAGCCGCAGACTCTGTAAATTGTGCGCCTGATGCTACATGTATAAAAAACACCTACAGCTTGCTGACTATCCACTGTTATGCTGAAAGAAATCAAGTCAGATCAGGCTGATGAAATAAATTAGAAAAGACCAGGACATGGTTCAACTGGAGAGGAGCGCTCAGCTGGGGTCGAAAAGCAGTCTATGCGGAAAAGCCACTGCAGCAGAAGGAAAGAACTCAAATGACCGTACACGTTATGTGAGTAGTTTGTAGGATTAACCACTGTCCCATTCTGGAGCAGAAGCTTCTAGAAGGTAGAAGTGATGCAGTCCAGTGGCTCTGTTCAGGCAGCTGCACAGAGCACTAATTAGCGGTAAGCAGCCTCCCTAATAATGGGCTCAAGGCTAGATTCCCAGCAGGCGAGGCCTCGAGCGAGGTCAACACCCAAGCAGCTACAGTGGGGTAAATAAAAACCCCTCAATCTGTTGTACGCACCGCGCATCAAAGCCGCAGGCTTGCACCGGCACCTCGCATCTTCAAATGTTTGTTTTGAAAGCAGACAGCAGCTACAGATCTCCAGATGGGCGCTGCGAGGCTACGTCGACAACGGGCAAGGGGAGACGGGCCAACGGCTCTACCCAGTGTCTTCACCACTAAAAAGCTTTTATTACCACAAAGATCTTGGAGACAAAAGGGTTCAGCGGCAGCACAGAAGATGAAACAGGGCACGGGGCGACACGGGCGGAGGGAAGCTCCCCCTTCCTCTCAGTGGAAAACCCACAGACAGACGGGTGGCGGAAATGGCTCATCCCATGGGATTTGAACAACAGTCCCAAAATTATCTTCTTCCATATCGCTCCTGCTCCGTTCTCCACGAAGATGGGACCCGGATGCTGTAGCAGAACCATAATACACCAACAATCAGGATGGAGAAAGTGGTACAGCAATGATGGTCAAAGCCCCCCAGCACCTGTAGATTTCTTTATACAATCTGGAGCACCATTCAGACTGAACAGTATGATAAGCACGAAACATACTGATCTTGGATAAAATCAAAAAAACCTTCCCATTATGCATCAAAACAGCAAGCACATCTTCTACTGCATTTTTCTCAAATACACAGGCAACCCTCCCCACACACACTGTGCGTAAGGGCTCATGGGGGCTATTTGTACTGCCAACAAATTCTCTATCCATATGCACCTTGTTTTCAGCAGGGCCTTGACAAAAACCTGCAGAGGAAAAACACGGCTGCCTTGGTTTTGTCCTAGGGAAAACCGAGCTGAGGCATGCAGGCAGGACGTTGTAGGGAGGACAAGAGGTACGCAGCGTATTCCATCAGGCCTGTCTGGCCCTTCCCTGATCATGTAACATGCCGCTTTAATCACCTGCCAAGGCAAAAGGATTATCAGACAAATGACAGTTTCTGCTTATCTTGTTGGTTTTATAAATCCTGGAGTTACAATTTTGCAAAGGGCAAAACGACCTGCTTAGACAGATTCACCTCATTCTTGGAAGTTTTCCGAATTGCATTCCATTACTAGCAAGGGAATCCCTTTGGGATTTCCATTAATAGATAAACGGGTAAAGCTGAGGTGCGAACACAAAAAAAAAACAGTAATTTCACATCTATGGTCAAAATCCAACTTGCCACTAATTGTCTAAACTTTGGATAGTTTATAACTGGATGCAGGCTAAAGAAACAAGTTCAAAAATTCAAAATGACTTTTTAAGTCTTCACACAAAGTTTCAGCTGAGCTTTCGTAAATTGTTTACATTCTGAAAGTGAGGCAAAGACCTGTAAATAAAAGCAAAAACTGGCATCTTGAGTGGTTGAGTTTGATTGCCAAGCTTGGCATTTTCGAAGTGATTGCTTGGGTAACATTTTTAGGAAAAAGAAATTTACTATACACTGATCATGATTGGTAACAAAAAATTTGCAAAAATGCTAAATCTGGAAAACTGAATGTCAAAAAAAAGACCTTAAATAAAAGGTAAAAACAGCCACTCCTTCTGTCACAACAGAAGGCACTTCAGCCACACCCCGAGGTCCTCTTTGCATATGTACAAAGTCCTAAAAAAGCTTTACCCCCCATAGAAATATGCCTTGTGTAGCTAATGTATGACAATTCTAATCAGACACAGGCTTTCTCATTCCCAAAATTACAATTATGACAACGCTGTAAGTTTTCCTTTAGCGTGCTTTACTGTCCAAAAGTTCTTTCTTACAGTATGACAGCAAAAATGCTTCCCAGTCTACCAGTTAACCCTCACCCCAACCACCACACACAAATTCAAGCAACAGAGAAGCAGTCAGTTCCCGAATGCACTGGGAATTTACAAAAATATCAAGATGCTCCTTCTGATTGACTGCTTCCTGACAAAATCCTTAAGATTCAGAGCGATGGTTTTCAATAGAAAGGTCCGGAACCATTTCAATCATATATCATTTCCTAATCCTTGGAGCAGGGTAAACAGCTTGGTGAGAAGTCATCCCTGGGGCTCCACTGCTGGCCTCCCTTTCACATGGAAGGGGGATGCAAGACAGTTCCGTAGAAGGGAAATGTACTGTGTAAACAGCACAGTTTGATATCTCCACGATAAGCATGGTGGCCTGCGGACTAATGGCCAGAACAAGGTTCATATTCAAGCTCCCGCACCCAATTTTATCCCACCCCCAAGCCCAGTCTTCCTTACAGAGTCTGGTGCTTGTCTGAGCCTAGCAAGACACCGTAGATGCCGTTCTCGCCTTTGGTGGCATTCATCTGTCAACACAAATGCCATGTACCACTAATCGGGGATGCATTACCCCTACCAACCCAACATCAGAAGTAAATGGGTTGAAGCTTTTGGCTCATCCCACACATCACAGGTCTGAAAGGAAATTAAAAATGCCCTCCTGTGTACACTGACTCAGCAAAGAGGCACAGCCTCCCTGGTTTGCTAAGTCTTATTTGGCAACCGCAAGCTATTGAAAACTGGGGTCTGCCCACACGGTGGCAAGTTCTCCAATGTTTCTGAGTTGGGGGGAAAAAAAAATGTGTGGAGTGGGTGATATGGCTAGTTAGCGGCAGAATGAGGAGGTGACCAAGGTTTGCTGTGGGAGGGGTGAAGTACTGGTGGAGCTTGTTACGTCCATGTATTATCACTCCGTGGTGATCATTAAAACACAAAACACACAGCCAGCCTTCCTCTCAGGTGAACTGGATGCCCCTGTGGTCAGGCTTGTCAACAGTCTTCGAGGCACTTCCACCGCCCCACCTTCATAATACAAGTATGGGACCCCACACCCTCCCCACCATGTTCAGACATGAGGTTGAAGGGGCACTACCGAGGCACTCGTGCTACGCAGGTGGAGGCTAGAATGAGGGCTCTCACGCAAGGTACACCATGGTGAAGACTGACAACAGCCATGTTACTCTGCCTCTCGCCCACCCTCTGTAATAGCCTCTCCAGCTCTTCCAGCCCGTCAACCATGAGGTGAGTCAGTAATTAGGGCCTGCTGGGGTTCAACAGGAGCTGTCAAAATAGCATATACCCATGTGCAAAACAAAAGTCCACCCTCTCTCGCCACATTGCCCCGGACACACTGCCCACACACACAAGCAATGGAGGATCCATATCGCCAAGCCCTTAAATATCACACATCCAGAATTTCAGGAAAAGGGCTAAATGAACAAAACTGAAGCAGCTGGAATCCAAATGACTGGTAAAATTAAAAAATAAAAACACTATCAAAAAAGTCTCTGGAAAGAGGCCCAAGAACAACCTTTTCAAGAATAATAAGGACAGATGGTTTCGGTGGCACTGTGAAAGGAAGTTCTTATGAAGTCGAGCCGCTGCCTCCACTGGGCCCGTATTCAAGGTCTTCTAATTAGGCTGAGACTTAAATATTTATAAAAATCCCACGGGACCTGATGGCTAAGACCCCCTGAAGTCCATGTGTGTTGTATCGATTTCAGCAGTGGCCTCGCACCCACGGTCGAGGGTAGTCTCATCTATTACACTGCCCTTGTTCCCCTCTATTCGTTACAGCAGTGATACTAAATAGCGACCTGTGGGTGAAGGGGGGGTCAATTACAGCGAAATACCAGCACCTCTTTTTACCAAGGAGAAACTGGGAGGCGTAGCCAAGCACCAAACAAGATCCTCTCAGGTCCCTGCATAAGGCCAGCAGCGAGCGATATGCGCTGGGAGCATTAGCCTTGTTGCTGTTGTGACCTTAAAAGGGTCCTTTAGGGATTACTGCAGCCTTGAGGTCTCCTGAACGGGTAAGGGGAGAGGTTCCAAGGAAACCAAAGATCCAGAACTTTCCTCAGGCTTTAGCTGTGCCAAGCCTTAAGTCGATTAGATGAAATTGACACTTCTCGCAGACTCAATGTTTCAATTAGCGGTGGCAGTCAATGAACACGACAGGCAGGTTGTTCATGTTACTCTACTCTATTCAAGGGACGAGAAACGTGTAACGCTGCCGAAGTGCAGATACCGAAAGGCCTCTTCCCAGTTACTGTCTATCAGCTGTGGGGAAAGTGACACAAATATGCCCTGTACTGTAGGCGCATTACAATCCATGGTAGAACTTCTCTAACTTCACCGTGGAGTCCAACAGGTTTTCTGGACGTGAAAAAATAATACAACATAAATACTGTCAAACCTGCAATCCGCAAAGTTCTTGAGTACCTTTAGACTTCAGGGGCAGCTAGAGGACAACAAAGTTCAGAAATGAGGTTCATGAGTAGCAGAATCACACACATGCATCATAAGAACATGTTTAATTGTTTTTTAAACTTGCCATTTCTGAACAGCCTTTCCAAATTACAAATGCTGCTGCAAGCCAACCCTCTTCTGGAGAAATACATACATGGACGAGAGGCCTCTAAACAACGTTAAATACCTTCTCCTGCAATCGGCTTGATTACAAGACACTAAACTACGGACGGCATTTGTAATCAATTCACCTGCATTACTCAACCGTATGCAAGTCCATTAATTTATGACCCATTTTTGATGATGAAATCCATGTGTATCAGTTAACTTAACTCTGTGTTCAGCGGTGCAGGGTATTAGAACTGACAAAGCTAGCACAGCCTGTATTAACATTATTTTTTTTTTTAAAAAATTAGAATATGACACATGCACATATAAAAAGAGCAGTTTAGAAGCCTAGGAACCACCAAACTCACTGACTGCGTAGGTCTTGAAACGGGTCGGACAAATTGCAGACAGTGTTTCCATCTGGGGACCTGAAGTACCTCACTACCTAGCCTGACATTTACCAACAAAATAATATCAAAAGCAACTTCATCTCCATGTCTTGGATGGTACAACAATAAGATGAGAACAGAGAGCTGAAAATTCCATTTAAGCACGCTGTCAAAATCGGTTTGTCAAACAGTATGTAGAAGTTGGGGCAATTCGTTCAAAATACCATTCTTGTTCCAAGCTGATCTTTCAAAATTACAGAATACACAAACATTACATAAACAAACACAGTTTTAGGCATACATGTATGCACAGACTTCGGAGACTAGATTCGAGGGTACAACAACAACCCAAGCCCGTGACGGGCACCTCAAGAGACAAAACCAAGTACCACCCAACCGCAAGTATTCTTTGCAGTTTCTACATTAAAGGTTCAACGCTTTGACATGCCAGAGCACGGAAGCCTGCACTTAGCCAACCATGTTATTTCCTTCTTTCAGCAGGACGGCAGGCGTCAAACAAAGGACCGCGCTGCACCACGCACACAGCCTTCCATAAATGCGCTGCAAAACCCTCCGGCTCCGGCCTTTTTTCAAAAGACGACAGAACGAAAGGTGTAATTATCTGAAGGACGAATTAAACTGTCCTCGGTAGTGCAGAAAAATGGCTTTCTGACGCAAGCTGGGTTTCATATTTACCGTTACCAGACAGGAGGTATCCTTACATGACAAAAAGAAACCACTGAAAATAGGACAGAACACGAGCAGCAAAACCTGTACTTTCCAAAGCATTATTGTGCCATTGAGCATGTTTGCAGAGAAAAAACAAGCAGTCGCAGCCATGCAAGAGATATCCAGTCATTTGGCACCTGAGATGACAGGAACATGTCTCCCAAAGACTAAAATTCAGCTCTTAGACTGCAAGGCAATGGCTCTAATAACTACGTTACCTGCTGTCCGATATCAGCTCAATATTGGTGACTTGCTGGTTTCCCCTGTAGCTCAGCACTGGAGAAAAAGAGCATGTTTAGCGCAGGCTATAAAATTCCATGCCTTACAGGCCATATAGTACACTGGTTTTTGGTCCATCTGAACTCTTAAAAACTCAAAAGATGACTCGGATTTCATACGATTTCACTGGGCGACACGGTGGCACAGTGAGTAGCGCTGTTGTCTCAGAGTGCCTAGGTGGTGCGAGAGGACGTGGGTTCGATCCCCACTCAGTCTGTGCGGAGTTTGCATGTTCTCCCCGTGTCTGTGTGGGTTTCCTCTAGGTGCTCTGGTTTCCTCCCATTGTCCAAAGACATGCTGTTCAGGTTCACAGAGAGTGTGTTCCACTGATTTATGGATGAGTGACCCAGTGTAAGTAGTGTATCTAGCAGTGAAAGTGACCTTGGTGAATAAGGTGTGTGGGCTGATAACACTACACAGAGTTCATTGTAAGTTGCTTTGGAAAAAAGCATCTGCTAAATAAATGTGAATACATGATTAAAATCACAATAAGAACAACTATGTAATCATTAACTAATTAACCTTGTTCTTTTTTAAGAGGCCAAAATCATCATTTACCTTTTCACAATTATATTACAATTATTCTCTGATTGGTTCAGTTTAAGATGACTGAAGAAAGACAAACAGAACTCCACCAAATTAATTATACAACCATGCAGTACATTGCGTTTCAGTTGTAGTCAGGGCTGAGGCATTAATCCCCCAGTTCCTGGGGACCAGGAGTTAAGTAGCCCTTCGGAAAAGTATCCATAAGGTGTTGATGGTCACATTCTGCGATAGGAAGTCTCCAGCCTAATCTCATACAAAGCAACCATAAAGTTTGCAATCAAATAAAATACATCATTATCAATAAATAAAAATGTCATACATGTAAATGTAAAGGTTTCTCAGCATTTCATTTGGACACCAGATTGTTTAATTTCTTGTTTTACTTATAATGCATGGTCTGTTGAAAATTACACCAGGGCCAGATGTCAAATTAATAATATAAACATTACCATTCAGTGTCTGGAGCCAGCAAGCCCAAGTCAATTATGTAAACTCTAATCAAGAAATGGTCCATGAGAAATCAGACTTGGTCACCTTGCACAGTCCATGCATCAATAGTCAAGGTTTAAACAGGAAAGGAAGCCCAGCGTTCAATATTTAAGTGACCGTAACCCCATGCTGCAAGGGAAAAATTAATCATTTCACACTCCATGAAGAATTTGACCAATGGGGAAAACATTAAGTGTTTCAAAATATTTTCAAAGCGATTTCAATGTATCATGACTTGGAATACTGGGTCTGGTCCACACCATTTTCGAACCCTTAAAGACCCAAGAATCATGCAAGGAAAGGCTTAGCCTCAAAGTAAACAAACAGTTGTGATGGAGAATTTGGAAAGTGTCTCTTGGTGCGAGAGCAACACCCAAGCTGCAGACCTTCAGGGGACGGGACGCTGAAACCAGAGTGGTGAAGAACTGAAGAGTGGGTCTTGTATGCCAAGACTCACTACTGAATACCTCTCGCCATCTGGCACACCATTAAAACTGTACCCCTTAATCCTCTGCTATCTGCAGCCTCCCTTAGGGGGGCAGCTTGCCCCGGTGAGCTACGGTGAGGACCGAGAGGACCATCCAACAAGTTCTCAAGCTATACATTTGGGCTTCATGCCCACAAAGGACCAGTAAGCAGATGGGGGAGCCTGAGGCCCATTCACAGAAAATGTCCACTAGCCATGCAGACACCCTCAAACCCTTGCAGCAGGCACAGCAGTAGCACTAAGGTTTTGCTGCAGCATGTGAAACAGAGCCGCATTGTCTATTATACACGCAGGGACTGCTGCCATTATGACTGGCCGTTATCTTTAAGGAGAGATGGAAGTCCAGGAGCAACCATTTCAATGATGATCACTGTGGGACAAACTTTTTTACTTCAGTTAACGAGTCTTTGTGGAGATGTTCACCTAAACCTTTTTTCCCCTTTTCTGCCAGTCTCCCAGCTTGCCTGAGCCTGTGCCAAGAACCATAAAGAAGCATTAAAGACCAGTGGGCCACTGACAGGTTCACGCTCAACTGAGGAAAAATACCATGTATTGAAGCAGTTTATCCTTTTTCACAGAATCCTTTTGGTTTCAAGAAACCAGTGGCATCCCACCCAAAAGTACCTACAGTACTTTTACAGTACTTATGGGTACTTAAAAGTACTTCCTTCTTCAGCCTCAAAGAAGTTACATGATTATTAAAGAAACATCAGGCTGCAAAGCTGCCTTTTGAACTACAGTTTTACCATAGTGGGAGGTGGTATAGGGAGTATGACACATTAAGACCCTTGTGAAGAAAAAGTCTATTGCAGCACCTGCTTCCAACGGGTCAAGCAAAGGGTTCTCTTCTTGCTGAACTACAGCCACAGAGCTTCAACACTATCCCAGAAGGCGGCATCAGAAAGGCAAGATACTGATTTAGCCAACAACCACCTCACCACCCATGTTGGATGGGCAGCATAGAACAGCGTTCCACCAGAAACCTGCCAAAACGTCTATGAACTTAGCATAACCACAAGAAAAAGAATGCCAAGCTTACTTGTACCCTAGCAAAGCACAAAGACATGAATACGTTGTCTTGTGCCCCACACATTTTATTTTTCACTTGGCTGCATTGCAGTCTTGAAATAACCGTTGATCAAAACTTACAGGGCACAATTATTTTGATATGCTCCGAGGACTCTGAATATGAACACTATCAATTGCCTTAAAGCTACTCCAAAGGGAGAACATAAAAGACATGTCTGTATGAAGGATTGTCATGTGTTGTTTATTAAAGGGGAATGTTAGCGTTGACCCTTTTAACACATTATTGTACACCAGATATATGCGTGCTCATCCTTGCCTACCCTACCACAGTAATTGAAAGTTCAGCACCAGTGCTGGAATGATTAAGGTTTCTGCAAATCCCCTTGCATGTTTAGCATTTCCTGACTGCTACATTAGATGAACAAAAGAACATTCCTCTGGAATGACAGGTTAGTGTAAAACTGTTGTCCTCAGATACATTCAACCTGTAAGAAGCTTTCACGTAGGGAATCGGGTACTGTCCCATTTTGTTGTCTACTAGATCAACTTGCTATATCTCATTGCCTTCTCAGTATGTCCCAAGGATGGAGTGCAGAGGAGCAATGAAAGAAAGGGAACAAATAGAAGGGTAATGTCCTTTGACCTGCAGCAATGTAGACACAATCAGGTGCCTACTACGTGAAAAACATCCATTTTCATTTAATTAATTAATTCATAGCAGGGTGCGGTGGCGCAGCGGGTTTGGCGGGGATCTGCTCTCTGGTGGGTCAGGGGTTCGAGTCCTGCTTGAGGTGCCTTGACAGACTGGCGTCCCACCCGGGGTGTGTCCCCTCCCCCTCCAGCCTTATGCCCTGTGTTGCCGGGTTAAGCTCCGGTTCACCACAACCCCGCTTGAGACAAGCGGTTTCAGACAATGTGTGTGTGTAATTCATTCATTCATGCTCAGTAATCACACATCCACTGCAGGGTCATGGTGGTGCAGAGCCTATCCTGCAGGAACAGGGTAAAGGGCAGGGTACACTCTAAATGGGACTCCAATCCATAATGGTACAAAAAAAAAAATAAATAAATAAATGCTATGTGTGTTTTGCGCAGCCAAAAAATGTGCACATGCTTCCACCATGCGCTTACCTATCACATCTGCTTTATGTAACATTGCTGTGTACTTAAATCAATTTCACACACAGGGCGTAACTGATCCCAACTGTAACAAAATATTAATGTGGCCTTTGAAAAACCCTTATGGTGCAAACATTCAGACAGTTTATGGATTAACAACTGCTTAACTTGGGCTGCTACAAAACAGAAGGCACCTTGTTTACATGACGCAAAACTAACAACCGTACATAGGGCCAACATTTCTGCTGCTTTATAAGGAAAATGAAGAAAAATTATCAGGTTGCAAAAAAGACTCTTCAAAAGAATGATCCTTCATCCTTCAAAACAGCTCTGAGTAAGTGGTGACTTCACTCTGGCATGCTCACAGACTAGCCCAGTCCTACAGAGGGTGGTCTTCTTGAAAGTCTGGCATGAGCCTACAAGAAATGTTCGGATCACTTGAACCCTGCTGCTTCTATCAGGGGAAGGACAGCGGCAAACTGGATATTCGGTCCCATTATCGGTGTCTGGCATCAACAGAATGGGGACAGGGTGGAAGAACGTTATCTTCAGCAGTGGAAGGACCTTATCTTCAGAGCTCAAAGTTTGCACTGGAATTTGGAAAGGTGGTCAAAGGACACATGGCTCACAAGCTAATGGCATCTGACAGAAGACAAGTCACAAAAGGGTCTTCTAGAACACTCACCCAAAGGAATGGCACACAACAGAGGCACAACTCATATAGTATTCTGAAAATAACTCATTACCAAGTGAAAGACATCTTTTCCACAGCCATATTAGTAACTTGGAGTAAAGGTTTTTTGCACAGAAGCATGAGTGGAGGGGAAAATAAGAATACAGGGCATTTTTAATTACAAGGCATTGGCAGTAGACATAAAAGGGAAAAAAAAAAAAAAAAAAAAAGAAAGTCCTTGACCACCACTCCCTTTACTGCAGCACTGTCTTTTTTCATCATGTGAGCAAACACAGCAATCCCATTCTCCTGATACACTCTTTTCAACAATTTGTTTCCTTTTTTCAGTTTTTCTCTTCCAAAACACTCTCTGAGGTCTACGGGAGGTTCAAGAGAAGCCCACCACTTTCTGACCTCACATTTTATCACACGTCACTGCAGACAGCAAGATGCGGCCAATGTTCTGGCCACCTCTTGCTATTCAAGCACCTTTGAGGAGAGATTCACAGCAGCGGTTAAAGAAACTGGAGCAAAGACATCAGCTTTCTCCAACACCTCTGCTTCTGACAAGTCCTTGCCACTCCTGTTTACTGATTCCACCCAAAATCATCATGGAGGATTTTTTCAGTCTTAAGACTCACTTGTAAGGTAATGGATATATTCACATGAATGGGTCTAAGAAACTTCTCACTCCAGCCTTTAAAGACTTTTTTTGATAAACCCACAAACAAACAGGAAAAAGGTAACACTATTAAGACCTCACATCCTACAGTTAATTTGTTTGCTCAAGATGAGGAATGAACAAAATCTCCTTATTCGTCCATTTAGCAGCGGAGGGGGAGAAGGGCCTGTGTACGTTTTGATAAGCACTACTGCGTTAAAGAGCGCGGGGGTGTTGATGGAATCCAGCCGTTTGGAGGAGATGCTGACAGTCTGGGGTGAGGTATACGGAGGGATATGGAGGTGGACACAAGTCTACTGCTTTTCTTTTGTCCTTGTCATCTGGAAGATCACTGGATTTAACTGCTCGTTGACAGAAGTGGTAGAAGATGGACAAAAGGCCAAAGGTCTGAGTGCACTGGGATGCTCTGGGGTAGGGTGTGGACCAAGGGAACAATTCCAAAATTGATTCTCTCATCGTAACCCAGGTTAGGTTTGGACGATGCTCTCCTGGGGAATGGTAAAGCAGCAGTCATATATTTTATTTTTATTTTTTTAACACCTGCAATGAGTACAAAAGCTTGACCTTTAAACAGCTTCACAAACACAAAAACACGGTACAGGCAAAACGGGTCGTTTCAATGCGGGAGAAAACGATCTGCCAGCGTGACGCCGCATTCATCTGCCCTGCCAGGGACCTTTTAACGACCTTCCCTTCGGACGCTAACGAGAATATAATGATTTAATCGTGCGGCGTTCTCATGCCGTAATGTCCATGACGTACGGCGGCCGACTTTCCGTTCGCAGCAAAATTGCCCAGATGTGATGCATGCGGTAATTACGCCAGCTTCAATTTGGCAAAGTTCCGCTGTAGCTTGCAAATCAGCATTTTTTGCACACATCAGGGACATACACAATATTTTATTCATGTGTGCACTTCGACAAATCCGTTATTCCTGGACCGCGTGCACAAACTCAAGTTTGACGCATTTGTTTTATGGCTCACGTTAACGTGTGTGTGTCCAAGAAGAGGACGGAGGTGAGCAATGGAGCGCAATGAAAGAGGCCTTCATGCTCTTTTGAGAAGTGTACATTAAAAGCACAGATGGATCACAGATGAAACATTTAATAAATAAAAAAAACTTAATTACCAAAGCAACAGCCATCTTGTTAAATATGTATTCAAATCCCTTGAAATAAGCAGGACGCCTATTTAACTTATCGGAGATTAGGCTGAGATTAAAAAGCTGCCATGTTCACCCCTTCCCAGCTGCGGGGAAACCCTAGAGGGAGTGTCGCCATCTGAAGGGACAAAGCGAAGGGCAGCTTCTCCCTTTGGTTTTGCTGAAAAGCAGGATCTCCACAGGAACATCGCGTGAGATAAGAGATGCGAGTCCTTGAGCTGCTCGTTCCCTCTGGGCCATCCTCAGCTGCAAAACCCGTGTAGGCTGTGCTGCCCCCAAAAAACACACACACACACACACACACACACACACACACACACACACACACACAATATGAACAAATTAAAAGAACTAAAACAGAACTCGACAGTTTCTTCAATTAAAATTAATCTTTGCATTAAAGGACAAGTGAACCACAAAGAAAATATCCGGAAAATGTATGATGCTACAAAGGCCCTTCCCCATCATCATCTGATCCTTCTCATGACATCTTCTGATCTTTTATTTGTCTTATAAGAACCTGACTCTATGCACTGGTACAATGGAAGTTACCGATTCCTTGAACTTCCACGTTTTATTGTTATAACATGTTTACAAATAGTTTAAAGGGACCTTGAACATGACAACACCATTACCTTTGTGTGTCCGCCAGCTGGTATTTCACCACACAAACACACAAACATAACGAAAGCCTATCTTTAGTAAAACATAAAAAGCCCTGTTACAAATACGGGCTCCCAAAAGCATGATTTAGACAAAGGAAACATAAGTGATGACAAAAACAGGTGATTTCAAACAAGCCGTTGCCAACAGCAGTTGCTTTAAAATTCCCAGGCAGGGCACAAAAAAAAAATTAAAAGTACGAAAAAGAGGAGCGATATGCCGTCATGTGGGAGGAATTTTTATACCGTTTGAAAGCGTATCCCCTGTCGTTACGTCTGGCTAGGAGACAGATAAAAACTCTGAATGTTTTCGCTGCCTTTGAAGATTGACGGAGGGCCGGCTGAGGGGCAACGGGAGATTTTGTTACCGTTAATGCCCCCCAGGGTGAGGTGTCTTAGAGGCCGAAGCCCCGCTTTAGAAGGGGTGGGGTCCAGACCTGAGAAAGACAGCACACCACCGGGGGGCTATCAAAGCTCAGGGACAGTGTCGAGAGCGGGCCGAGAGCGAATGCAGGACATCACGATGGCCGGGCTTGAGCTCCACACGCTGCGCACACGGATCTGACACAGGACCCCACAGAACCCCTCTTGAAAAACAGGGGACTGAACACACCTACAGCCAGCTGGGCCCGCAAGCACCATACATGCTGCACAACCCAGGTATTGTCATCTGGGCTGAGTCGAGAGCGCACGTCCATAGAAAAGCAGTCAATAACCGCTGAAGGTCCAAGAAAAACATGCCCGAGCCAAAAGGCTCTCTATCCATATAAAGTAATGGCCATTACTCCAAAAACACGGTGGGAGATGCTGGGGAGGAATGCAATGCAAACTGGGGACTGCCAACAAGACGGAATGAAAAACACCGACGTAGCTGCAATCAAAAAGTCATTTTGATGCAGACCATCATAACTAATAGCAATAATTACAAAGCAATTTCTTACTACACCTCCCAGACTTCGAAGATGAATTAAGGCATTGTTGTTTATGTTCATTTTTTCCCCCAACATTTAATCCATTTGGCAAATTGAACAGAAGGTCCATTTACATTTAAGAAGCATAATGTAAATGTAAATAAGGGGGCAGGTCTCCGTCCAGGATTGATACATTCCTCTTTCTCGTTCTGTTACATTGCCATTTGTGCTGTGCGGCTGCATATGCAAATATGGATTTTTAATAACACAAAGACACTAAACAAGTGCTGAAGTTCCCATCCATTACCACAGTCCAGCTATGAGGAGGAGTATTTAAGAAGTGCAGAGAATGATGGCCAAAGGAAGTCCCGCCAATTTCTACAGACAAACCCAAACGAACAAAGTCTCTCCAGCGCCACGACTTCCTATCCAACCAGTAGGTTGAATCAGGCGCCGTGTCAAGAAGGACCCATTCGGCTTTACAACTTTACATTGTGATGTTTGTTTCAGTGGCGAAATTACACGCTTTACTGGTGCAGCCAAATTAAAACGGGTCGATTGAGATGGGGGGTGTGCATGCACACACACTAAACAAAACCTAAATTATTTAAAGTCATTGACTTCAAATGGGGGCACACAGAAGAAATAAAATATTTAGCACAGCCCTCCAGCCCTGCACCTAGCCAATTTTGATCAAAATCTTTATACTTTTTTTCTACTGTAATCGCTTTGAATGCAAATATGATGTGATTTTTCTCCAAGAGACATCTTTTAAATTTGCATCCCTATCAGTTCTCAAAGCTCTCACAGCCATACATTCAAGTAGGACGATTTCCCACCATCCTTTTCGGACTCATTTCAGTTGGCAGCACCGCAAACTCACCCCAGCGCCGAGGTTTTTTTAAATAAAATAAAAATAAAAAAAAAAATTACTTAACAATAGGCTGCACATCACAGACACTTTAGTAAAAAGAGAAATCTGCTTTGGCATCAGGTAGTGCAGCGAGTAAGGAAAGGATTGAGGCAAAAAGGTTGCAGGATCAAATCCCAAGAGAGCAGCAGCCTTAAGAGAACCAATTAACTTGAAGTGTTTAATTACAATATCCAGCTGTATAAATGGGTGGTAGAGTAAACATTTAAGCTGGATAGGTCATACACCATCTGCCAAACAGCTCTGATTAAAAAAGAAAAATAAATGCTGATCAGTGAGGACTTTAACAGACTTCCCATCTTCAGCATCATCCGCACAACTCCTGGTGACTGTGGGAAACACATCCCGCTGTTGGCCTTTTAAAAATCCACGCCTGTAGAAACAGTCACACGACCAACTGCTCTGCATTTTTCCATCTCTATGACCCATAGAAAATCCCATGGATTCCAAATGAATATAGTAAAAAAAAAAAAAAAAAAAAAGAAGGGGGGGTGAATGTGATTTATGGAACTGTAAGGTTGCGTGCGCTAAACCAGGCACAATGCAGACCACAGTGCATCCCTTTGGGCTTCCCGCGGTCGCCTCTGTGCACGACACGGCAGCTCAGTCCTCGGCACTTCCTGTTTTTACAAACCAACC
Organism: Scleropages formosus; assembly: GCF_900964775.1. Classification (NCBI taxonomy): domain Eukaryota; kingdom Metazoa; phylum Chordata; class Actinopteri; order Osteoglossiformes; family Osteoglossidae; genus Scleropages; species Scleropages formosus. Next base: position 4,549,626 of record NC_041806.1, read on the forward strand.
GTTCCCGTTTATACGTTACCATTTCGGTCACACAGCGTCAGCAGAGAAGCACAAACGCAAGCGCTGAGAGAGCACCGCATCCTGATGAATCCGGCGCAAGCGTCTGCACGTGAAGTCACCATCTGCCTTATTACTTGATTCTAGAGGACCGTTACCGAAAAATGTAAAATAGATGGTTTGGATGCTCACGCTACACCAGCCTCCAAGGGTGTTTCCAGGAATTTGGGCAAGTGCAGGGCTGATGTCTAAGGATGATTTTTTTGGAATGCAAAAACCGATCTAAGTCCACAGTTCTTGCATTATTTTCTATAACACACACAGAGATAAGACACACAGGTTTAAAATAAATAAATAGGTTTTAAAAATAACCCCCTCTCATATGAGACAGCTGTCTAAATCACACCCAATGCTGCACCGCCACCCCCTCACTGCCCAGCAGGCCAACCGTCCACAGGGTAAATAATACATGCCCCCATACAAGGCCGGGGGTAAAAGACTGGACGAGGGGAGCCTCGGACCAGACACAAAGGACCATTTCTCCCTCAACCCCCCCCCCGATGCACAGGCATTACACTTATTTGTCTCTCTCCTTCCATTGTCAGCTGTGTTAGTACCGTTTAACCAACGTAAAGTAAGGCGGCTGACTTCCAAGCACCCGCCACCCAATGGCTACCAGAGGAGGGGGGTCCATCCCCTGTCGGACTAGGACAAGCGAGCGATGACCAGGACCTCCACTGGCTTCAGGCCTCTGAAACCCAGCTTGAAGTGCTCTCCTAACCAAATTACCCAATTAAAGCGAATTAGGGCCAAGTGCAGATTGACGGCTGACGCCAAACACTGAGTGCTGGAACACCCGGTAAGGTATCCCCCAACATGACCCCACAGGCCAGGTCCAGGGCACACACATGCACACAACACACACGCAGTGCAGAAAAAAGCAGCACACTCCAAGCACAGACTGTCCACCCATCCATTCATCTACCATCAATAGCCTCTAGTCCAGTGCAGATCCACGGTGATCCAGAGCCTGTCCTGAAAGCCAAGTGCTTGAGGCACGGTACACATTGGATGATGCCACTCCATCACAGGACAATAACTCACACGTACACACGGTGAGGGCATTTTAGAGTGACCAGCTCACCGGGTCACCTGGAACTTGCTTCTGAATGTGGCGGAACAATGGCACAGCAAGTAGCGCTGCTGTCTCACAGCGCCCGGGTGGTGCGAGGGGACATGGGTTTGATCCTCGCTTAGTCTGTGTGGTTTTCATGTTGTCCCCGTGTCTGCGTGGGTTTCTTCTGGGTGCTCCAGTTTCCTCCCACAGTCCGAAGACATGCTGTTCAGGTTCACCCATAGTGTGTGAGTGGCAGAGAGTGTGTTCCACTTATGTATGGATGAGCGACCCATAAGTAGTGTATCTAGCAGTGAAAGTGACCTTGGTAAATAAGGTGTGTGAGCTGATAACAGTACATAGAGTTCATCGGAGGTCGCTTTGGAGAAAATCATCTTCTAAATATGTAAATGGGAGAGGAAACCAGAGCACCTGGAAGAAATCCACCTACGCAAGGGGAGCATATGCAAACTCCAAACTCCACAAAGACTGAGTTGGATTCAAACTCATATCTGAATTCACAGGCCAGGGGCTGTGAGGCAGCAGCGCTACCTACTGTGGCACCGTGTCACTCGTTTCCTACAAGCCAGCCAACTTGAACCTGAAGACTACGGTGTATTTGGAACACTGTTCGTGCCAATGACTCCACACAACTCAAACAGCAAAAAATCAAAGACGCTCAGTTCTGGACAGGCGAAGAGAGACATACATGTCACACCACTTTGGGCAGTGACACACACCAGGCAACAGACCGAGCAAGGATCTGGGAACAGCGTCATGGCAGTGCGATCGGGTACCGCATTGCGTGACTTCTCCAGCCTGCTGGTCTGTGACGGGAACCACAAATGGAAGTCCACAGGAGCCATTCCCCAGGGGCAGAAGAACCTTGGCTTTAGGGGGTGATGAAGATCTGTTGTGCGACTTCCCAATTTCACAGCATTTTCATCCTTTCCATTTACATTTTGGCGCTGAATAAACAGGCGATGCAACAGCAGAAGCCAGTTGTGCGTTTACTTATACCCCTCTCTCTCTCACCTCAAGCCTGGGGGCCAGTGATCCATCTTTTGTTTTCCTCTTTGAAACCCCCGGTTGTTTAATCAAACTATGATCAACCCAAACCGACTCTGTAGCAGCACGCCTTTAAAAGCTGAAGAAAGACAAAAAAAAGAGTGGGGGGAGAGGGAAAAGTTGCACCACATCTAAAGGAATCTCCGCCTCTCAACCCCTGTATTGTGAAATCGAACCGTAGACCAAAGAGTAAAGCCATGAGATCGGTTACACAGAGATAAGGGCGTTGCCCACCCTGTTCTCTTTCTCTCTCGCTCTCTCTCTTTCTGCAGACAAATCCAACAGAAAAACCGGTGTGTGTCAGGACGGCGCTGTGTGAACGATCACAGCCGCCGTGGATCGTGGGCCGTCTGACATCCCACAGACAGGCTGCGTGTGCGTGTCTGACTGCACATGTACATATAATTAAATGGGAAAATGACATTCTTCAGCAAAGTCTGCAAAGCACACCCTGCTACAGACACACACACGCGAACGTATGGATACTACAACTAAGGCAGGGTCGCACTTTTAATAAACCCCCTCCTTCTCTTAAACTGCTTCCATTCCTTATAATCGCACAGACATTCACACTTCTACAAGGACAGTAAAGAGCGTAAACTATAATCTGTCACACGGACGGGTGCGTCACACCCCATCTGGGACGAAGGAAAACACAAAAAGTCGCACGCGTGACGGGACACCAGCTTGAGACCAACAAGGAAATTGGACAAGGTTCGGGACTAGGAGCCAGATCACGGATTCCAGTCCAAAAGCGACACAAGTACCAAAACATGGCTAAGGTTGCTTAACTTTAACTGCCCAGTAAACACGAAGCTGTGTAAAGGGCACAACTGTAAAACAGCACAGTGGCTCTGGATAAGAGCGCAAACGCGCTGTAATGGGTCCGGCCCGCATGTTGACAGATGGGGCTGTGTTGGGGTTCGTCTCACGGAGTTCAAAGATAACCATAGCTTCCCAAGGCATGGCTGCATTGCCCTGTTCCTTCCCCGCCCCCATCTCTCCGCATGTCCTGGTAAAAATGGGCAAATGAACATGCGTGACTAAGTCCTCTTAAATGGCCGTGGTCCATTAAGACTTCAAAGACACGCTTCACCAGACATCACAGAGCACCAGGACATCATCTTCTCCCCTCCTGGTACAGTAATGGGGCCCCATGCTTCCGGGTTGAGCTGTCTAACCCACCCATAGACGTCAATCACTCAAAGTCCTCCCTCCTCCATCAAACTACCCACCAAACATCCGTCCTTCCCAAACACAGCCCCAGCCAACCTTTACCTTCACCAGAGCCCCAGGCCGCTGGAGACGCACAACTCATCGGGGGACTTTTGATGTGGGGGGATGGGAGGTGTGGGTGCTAGGTGGATGAAAGGCAGAGTGACAGGTCGGCCAGTCCGCCCTGGGGACACCATATTGCTGTAAACAAGAGCGACGTGACCTTGGCGGGTGGTGACTGTCACTGCCAAGCCTTACATCTCGCAGCAGCCCCCCACATTCAGACAATGATCTGTTTCTAACATATCTGAGGTACTGACTCACCTGTCAGTGGTCTGAGCAGAGGAGGGGCACTCTTCAATTACTGCTCCCAGTCACTCCCTTGTTGTTTTGCTCATTCATTCATTAAATGTTCTTTCTTTCCTTAAATTTTTTTTATGCTTACAAGCAACTTTCAACAGGAGGTTTGCACACTAAGCTGCTAACAATGATTTACCCATTTATAGAGCAGAGTTATTGCTGTATCAATAGTGAGGAAATTATTTGATCCAGTGTACTGCAGCAGGAGCAGGGATTCAAACCCAGGTCCTTTCACTGAAAGGCAGCAGCTTTAGCCATGACACCACCTGCTGCCCCATACAGAAACACACAAGCCGAGATCACGCATTCAGCAGGCTCAGTTCCTATAGCCCCCTCCTTCCACAGCCTCTGTGACAGCCGGTCTGCCTGCCAGGAACCTCCCACCATACACACACTTCAGCTGCAGGCATCCCGCCTGGGTCCTTTGGGGCCGGTGACTTGCGGTATAATCAGAGAGCTCTCCAAATTACAGAGCACTGCCATGGCTAAAAGGGGTTCAACGAAAGGCTGCGAGAGAGGTCGCCCATTAAACTAATATTGTTAAGTCACGGAGCACATTCCAGCGTGCAGTGTCAACAGTCCGCCACCAAATGAGGGCCCATTACTCAGGCAATCTCGAGCGCCTGAGCAGCCACTCTTATTTTAAGGCCTTTATGAGAAAAGGCTTTGAGGAGAAAACACGAGCAGTATGACGGACAACTCGAAATGCCAGTGTGGGTCACAGCATGCCCAGAATGATGGGTGTGTCCCGACACCAGGACTGCTTCTACACCTTCCAACCTCTGAGAGCTCAGACAAACAACAGAAACAAACTGTGTGCGCATGCGATTTTGTCAGTGCATGCGGTATATGTTGGCCAAAGCATACACAATTAATTGTCTGCCAGAGTGTGCCTGCTTTTGGTAGAGTGTGTTATTGCCTGTCTAGTAATGTATGCGTGCCTCTCATAAAGCGTATGTAAATTTGCTTGTGAGTGTGCATTTGCTAATGTGTGTTAGCCGGGTTGTTGTTGCTAGTGTGTCTGTGTACTTGCTAATGTGATTTTGTTGTTTGTGTATTTGCTGATGCAAGCCAGCACCGTACCCTGACAATCCATCAGGCGGCTCAAACGCTCACTGTACCTGAGCCAGCGGCTTCATTCATCTCCAACAGGGAACACCACTGGAATAATAATCATCATCATTGCGATAATTGCGCACCTCCAGGGGCCGATTAGCAGCCTTGAACGCTTTTTAGTGGCCTGAGGGCAACACTGTGCTGAACATATCCCTGCGTCCGTCGCTCTCCCCTGGCTTACAAGAAGCAAAGAAAGCAGCGGGAATGAACCGACACAGACACACACGTCCACCTGCAATACCACCAAGCCAGTTTCTGACAAGTTCCGCTGACAAGAGTAACAACGGAGACTAATGTGGGAATGAATCCTTGCTCCCGCTGTAGATCCCTCCATCAAGGATCTAAGTGTGAACTAACAGAGTAAAAATGCAGCTGGTAGATGCAGTCACTGACCTGGTTGATGGAATTGGCCGCGAAGGACGACAGGCCTGTTCCAAGCGACGTCAACAGGAAACAGCTCGGGTCGAAGGGCACTGGAGCCATCGCGTAACCTGCTGCTGCTGTCGTCACAACGAGGGCTGGAACCACAGAGGAGAAAAGTTTTTTAAAAAATAAAACATTTTTCAGCACATCTAAAGAAAAGAAGCCTTTCTGTGGGTTTCCTCCGGGAGCTCGGGTTTCCTCCCATAGTCCATGTGTTCTGACTGGACTGCTACCTTTAAATTGTCTTTAGTGTATGACTGTTTAAGTGAACAAATATGTGTGCGCTGTGATGAAATCCCATTCAGGGTATGCCCGGCCCTGCACCCTATCCTTCTGGAATAGGCTCTGGACCACCACAACCCTGCATAGGTAACCAGTTACACACACACATTGACTGAAACTGCTTATCCCGAGCGGGGTCGCAGCAAGCTGAAGCATAACCCGGCAACACAGGACGCAAGGCTGGAGGGGGAAGGGACGCCAGTCCGTTACAAGGCACCCCAAGCGGGACTCGAACCCCAGACCCACCAGAGAGCAGGCACAGGTCGAACCCGCTGCGCCGGCAACCAGTTATTGAAGGTTTTCCTGTCGAAACACGTCGGTCCGGAAAAATAAAATGTTTCACTAAGCTTCAAGTGTGTTCTTCCATCATTGCTCCAAAAAACATATTTATAGAAGAAAAAGATCCATAAGAATCTCCTAAACCTGGTGCTGGTCCACAGACTCAACTGACCAAAAAGCCCTACATAAATGCATCCTGTTTACACCTCGGTTCACACCAAAGCTGACAGACTGGGTTTTAAAATAGCACAAACACACTTCATCTGGCAGGGCATCAAATGTGCGGCAGCTTTCCACCAGGAATGGGCTTCAGGGCGCCCCTCCCCCGGCATTGCTGCCAGCTATCGATCAGAGCTTCCGTAGGGAAGTGATGGGTGCTGGGGAGTGTATGGCACAAGTCACTAAGGAGTCAGCACTGTAGCGTAAACCCAATCCCTGCTGTCCACACAAAGTCCTACACCACAGCTACAGGCTACTCCTTAGCAACGGCATCAAAACAGTGACGCCTGACACCGACGCTAATTCAAAACGTCCGATACAAGCACTGTGTCCAGAGGTGGCAGGGGAATTATACCGAATGACACTATGGACATAAATAGACAGAATGATGGCGAAGTGAGAGAGAACATAATCCCAGAGACATTCAGCATCAACTGTAAATCAGCAGGACAGTAACAGTGTGAAATGCAACTTTAAACTGCCTCTGACTTATTAATTAGCTCCTCCTGTGAAACTTTATACAGGTAAATAAGAGCAGGGAATCTTGCTCAATTCCTACCCCTAAACTCTGAAAAACTCTACTCTCCACTGAACCTTTAGATCCCCAGAATTTATTTTGTCTACCTCAAATTAATTTTTCCTTTCAGCTAATTTACAATCTATAAATAGTGCAGATGTAGGAAATATCATAATTACTTTTTAACCTGTGCTTACTTTTGTGACATTACATTTCACTAGTTTAATGAATATAAATCCATAAGGTACATATTTCTTACATACCTGTTAGTTTAATTTTAGAGAGGCGGGCATAGACCCCTGGTAGGTCTCCAGGTTCCACCTTCAGCTCCTTCCATTGCTTCTCCAGACGGGCCTCCTGCACTGACTCTGCCTCCAACTCCGCCTCCCTTCCTCTCTCCTCCCCTCCGCCCAGGGTCTGACCCTGCTTTGCAGGCTGGGCTGGCCGCCTGATGGCCGGGAACTCCTGCACGTGCCTCACGACCGCATCATCCCGCTCCTCCAATGGCACCGACACAGGCTCCAGCTTGGACTTGGGCTTGGCCTGCTGCAGGAGCTCAGTGCGACCCTTCGTCACGTACTGGGGAGGAATAGCAGAAGAGAGGCACATAGAGCAAATGTTCAGTATACGGCTCACCCCACATTTGTCAACAAGTAGACATGATCCTGGCCAGCACACCTTCCTATCATATCAATAAGGGCGTTGTCCTGTAGGTTCCCAAATGTAGAAAAATGCACTTCAGGTTGCGTTTCACTCATTATCCCAAATAAAGTACTACAAAAATACTAAAAAACACTGATTAAAGAAATGCTCTGACAGGAATAAGTTCATGGGAGTAAGATATGTTTGCAGGCCACATTTTTTTGAAATACAGTACAGAGCAAGAAATTCAATCTCTCACTTGAAAGCTTCTTTCTGATCCACTTGAAGGTTACCTGACGCTTCAGGAAGCTGAAGTGCTGAAAGGTGAAATGGTTTGCAGGATACCTCTTGCAGAGTTGGGCAAGGCTGTCACACCAGGGCTGGCCTCTGGATGCATTTTCGGTCAATTTGCGGAAAAGGGCAGCACACGCCAGACCTGAAAAAAGACACCACCATCTAGGGCAACATGTAGCACATCAGAATTTTACTGGAACCCTTACATAACTTCAGCTGCAATGAGCTGCCTTGCTTAAGTAGAGTACAAGAAGGTATATTTTACACAAAAAAAAAAAAAAAAACTCTCTCATATGTATTTAAATCCATCTGTTGACATCACTTTAAAGTTAAAGGTCATCATTTAGTACTTTGATACTGCTTGCATCCATAGGGCTAAAAGGATCGCGCCCGTTGATATTGTGAAAAGGTCCATCCATATGGCTACCAACTGTCCTCCTGATGATCTTCCTGCAACTTTCTGTCTTTTCCAGAGAATCCAATAGACTTACGATGTGTGAAAAGTACAATAACCTCAGTCCCATCACTTGCGCTTCCAAAGACAGCTCTGACTTTGTGGTCCAACATGCATGTACATTTTCCTCCCCATTCATGGTGTTCTTAATAGTCTCCTCCTGAATCGCAGCTCAACGAAGTCCACATTTTCCCAGTCCTGCTTCTTCAACGTTCAACTTTCGAACATTTCCTTGAAATATTACGTACGTAATTCGGACTCATTCACTGTATTAAAATACAATACGGAATTTGTGGTTACCATCTGGATGGTTAAGATGCAAGTTCACCCCACTCCTCCAAGGGAATAACTCCATATCTCCTTCACCCTGCAGAACCACATGACACCATGTAGGTATTGCTGACGGGCTGCAGTGTTTAGTCACCTCTTCTATAGTCCTCAATAGGTGTTAAATGACAAAGGTATAATCCAGGGCTTTTTGTGACCACTGACCGCTCAATCAAGCTCAAAGACCCCCCCCAATTTGTGTACAGCTGAGTACTATTATTTTTGTTATTCTTTTCACACCCAAAAATCTGCCACCATGCACACATTAGAGAGTGGAATTTAATTTTACGGAAGTCATTGGATTTAATGTACCCAAACTGAAGCTTTTTGAGGAGGAGATCATGTAATTGTGGGCTGGTGAGCTAAGCAACCTCCTACCTAGTTCGCAGCTTTTCAGTTTCTCCAAGTTTTAGCCAAAAATTCTGAAGGCAACATCTTCTTGCTGCTCAGCAGAAGAAAAGTAACTAATAACAAACCCCCCTATGTTTCTTCCGGTAGAAGAACAAAAATGACGTCATGGCAAGGTTAGCAAATACAACTTGCCGCATGACTTTACTCTGCTAAAATCGTCACGCCGCTAAGTCAGATGTCCATAATAGTCTATTATTAACGTTTATTGAAAACTGAGGTATTTCAGATTCAGTCGAGTTGTGTCAAGGTTATGCACAGCCGAAATTAATACTCAGGAAATAGCCGCAGCAGCCGGGTTCTCTTCAGCCTGGACGCCTGACAGCAACAATACCTCACGGTCTCGATATGCAAAGTCCAGTTAAATGCAGTTTTCATAAAGGCGAAATTACCTCTGAGCTTACTACATGGTGCTTTATACATATTCTTGAAACACAAAAGCCGGCTAGAGCTGTGTCCTTCTCAAACGCTGCACGTCGCCATGTTCCCCTCGCGGCGTAACGATCACTTCCGGGACCATTTGAGGCGGATTTTGGTTAGCACTTCCGGGTCACGTTTCCAACGCTTTTACATTGAGAAAAAATATGTTGAGCTCATGCTGATTGTAGACTACTCACCATGAGCTCAAATATTTCTTTCTTTATTTATTTATTTATTTATTTATTTAATCAATCAGGCACACAGTAATTACGAGCAGTTTTTTTTTTTGCTTCATAGACAAGAACATGTATTTTAAAACAAGCTTAAACGATTATGATATTAATGTCCAGTTTTAGCTCACAATAATGAGGTCAAACTGAGACTATTGCAGTGTGAACGGCTCAGAACTTTACATTAATTCTAGTGAAGTAAATATGTTAAGACTTGAGAAAAATTAGGGCAAAATACACGTGGGATTACAAAGTGAAAAATTCCCGTTGGACGAAGTTAATCAAGGCAAAGTAGTCAAATCAAAGATGGCACCGGCGGTGCTCAAGCAGGTCATATTCTGTTACACAACTGAGGGACAAGTTTGAAAAATTGCAGCAAACTTTCCACTTATGAAAACAGATACTAAAATCTGAGTTGTACTTCTATAAAACTCTTTGGCCTTCAGAGGTGGTCAGAATAATAGTTTATCCAGTAATTCTTATAACCAAATGCACTGCAGCTGATTTGTAATTTTACAGTCTTAGCATAGCAATAATACAAATTTCTGAATATTTTGAAATGCATCTGTAAACCCCACGATGCTCAGTCCTGTTATGACAATGCTTCCAAAAATAAGTTTAATCAATAAACTTCCTACAAAGCTTAGTAACCATCCATCGTCAACAACTGCTTGGTGCGGCGGGCTTAGCCGGGTCCCGCTCTTTGGCAGGTCTGCGGTTCAAGTCCTGCTTGGGCTGACTTGTGATGGACTGGTGTCCCATCCTGGGTGTGTCCCCTCCCCCTCCAGCTTTACGCCCTGTGTTGCAGGGTTAGGCCCCGGTTTGCCACAACCCCGCTTGGGATAAGTGGTTTCAGAAAGTGTGTGTGTGTACTTTCTTCCTTTAATGACATACAAACCCTTACTGTAATACTGTAACTTTCTGGAAAAGAAATGCTTGGAAATCTAAAATATGCTCTTTCCCATTGACACTGATGCATAAGACATTAAATAACTGTCTAAAACAAATATTTTTGTGAAACATCTAAGTGCCTAAGACTTTTACACAGTACTGTACAATTATTGGCTGTTGTTAGTGTTTATAGCATTCTTAAGTCACCTTGAATGCAAAGGTGTCATCTAAATAGCACATAGTATTAATTGTAAGTCTCTTTGCAGAAAAGTGTCTGCTAAATTAACAAATGTAAATATACAATAAACACACATAAATATGTATCTTTACAGACACTGAAACGTTGACCCATGATAATGCAATCATTACTAAAAACAAAATGTAGTTTTTTGTGAACAAGTGCCTCTCGTACTTTCTTAATTAGATTTTTAACCGTTTCTACGTAATTTTAGACAACATACTAGAGTTTTGTAATACCCCTGGAAACAGAAGAGGACCCGTAGTTTTTGTGATAACCAAGACAAAACTTTGTGAGAAAATTATTAAAATAAACAGCTTACTCTGCCTTTAAGTAGACTGCAACGTGATAAAATAGTGTTTGGTTGTTTTACCCTTTTATTCTCTCAGCTGAGTCATGGTCAATTACCCAGTTCTTAATCTCCCAATGTTCATATCAAGAGACACATTGAATGACACATCATGTCACCACTTCAATGTTTGCATCTGTTGCAGAGATCAAAGTACACTTACACGCTGATCGATCAGGCCCTATTCTGCTTAGAGACGGCGATCCCATCCAGTGCCGATGACATTTACATTTACATTTGCATGTATTTATTTAGTAGATGCTTTTCCGCAAAGCGACGTACATCTCATAGAAAATACAATGTGTTCAGAACATTAGCAGGTGGAGAGACATAGTTGCAGACATGTGATTCTTAAGCACAGTTAGTTTTTTCTTTCCATCGTATGAACCAACGTACATCACACATGAGTAGCTGCATGACCACAATTCCAAATCATTATTTTTGAGATATATATAAAAATTTACATTAAATTACAGGAATGGCTTTGTAAAGATTTATCCGGGCATGATCTTAAAGTTACCTGGCTCTGAGTGACGTAGCTGCGCAGCCACGGACCTGCCTCTGGAACAGGAACCAGCAGATGATTCCTGTCACCTACTTGTAAATCTGGAAGGCCGATGCGGTTCGTGTAGTTTCAAATTCCCTTCTAATTCAGTGTTTGCACTTTTACCAGCCTGCCCTTGCCTGTCCTCTGTGTCCCCTTGCTATTTGGTCTATTTTTCACGGCTCTGATGAGCCCATTGAAACTGGCTTTCCGTTGTGGCCCACCTGATTCATTTCCCCATCCTACTCTGACTTCAGATTAGTGGCAGGAAAATTCAGAACACGTCCCAAGATAAGGAGACATTGGGGTTTGGGTTGTGGACAGAGGTGGGGGTTGTCAGCATAGAATATTTGTGAAGGAGGAGGTAGTTCATAGACAAAGATTTGAACAGGTTTTCCTATTATTCTAAGGATGGCAGCAGTGATTTTTATGGCCCCACCTTTCAGTGGAACTGTTCAGTCCTCACGTCATTGTAGGCATATCTTGACAACGATGTACCAATCATAGAAAAGCTACATCCACTACATCACTACATCCCTACCTTGCAAAATGCCGGCATGACGTGACAACTGAATAAACATTAAAAAGTAAATACATTTTGTGCCAAAATACTGACAGTTGTGACATAAATTAACTATTAAATCATGTTTATTGTGGCCTGCCCTTGGCTGTTTTGTATTTGGATTCTCTGTTAAGGCCCCTGAGGCAGCTTGCTGAGAAGGTCACCATACAAAAATAAATTGGAATTGAAACTGGAATTGAAATATTCCATGTGTTCCATTATTTATGAACGATACAAGAAATTACTGGCAGAAGTCAACATATTTTACAGTTCTTGTAATACGGATAATTCCCAAATTACATACATAGTGTCTCGGTTTTGTCTGCGGCAAAACAGCGGCCCAGGGGATTAGAAATATGATGTTACAGCGGGAAGACTACTTCACACAGGGTGAAGCTCAGTCCAAATCCACAGAGCCATGTCATGCCATGTTCTAGCTGTCAAAAGTCTGTCTCGTGCTTTTACAGAGGTGCTCATTTGCTCAATTCTCAAAAAGAGTACTCCTGCCAATTTTGCCATGTTAACGAATAGGAAACAACATTTTGTAATAGTTGAGTTCTACTCATATAAATCCTTTGGCACAGTTTATGTTGTGAACCTCTGTGCATAGCACATTATGAAGAATATGGGGAACCTTTCTGGGGTTTTCACAGGGTATGCAATTGCACTCCTTCTATAATTCGTGATTTGATTCTGTATCATACTAAAAGTCAAAAGTTTAAATGCACTTGTTAGAAACTAGTTTTCCTTCACAAAGGCACTCGGTTAAAAATCTTCCGGAGGAAATCAGTCAATATGTCTTCCTAGCACTTCTGCAGCAGTACCTGGAGATGTAGGACACTGGTGAGTTGATTTCTGTTAACACTTCTGTCCAATTCATCCCATGCACAGATTTCCCAAGTTGTCCAGATGTACTCAAACTTTTGACTGAAATTGCATGTCAGATGGGCGTTCCATCACGTTCCATGGACTATAGCATTTCATGGGACATGGGTATCATTGTCCAGGAAGGGAAAAGGAGGACATAAATCAGTCAGCATATCCTACCCTGCAAGATTCTCCTTTCAGGCATCTCGAGTCACTTTCAACATGAGGAAGTAGATGGAACGGTCAATGCCAGCCCTCCGATTTCATGACCACTTACTGTGTTGCCTAATCTCATCCCCTGGAGGAGGGATGAATGTCAGTAGTGCACTGTGCTCTCCCAGCCAGGAATCTGTGAGAACCTGTTACTACAGACATTGACAAGCCGTTGTGCAACAATAACAGCCCTTGGCCTAAACCAGTCTGCAAGTTGTGATTTGACTAAGGTCTTTCATGCTGCTGTTATTCCAGCCCTCAACCCCTCCAACTCCCATCCTCCATACTGGGTGTTGAAAGCCAACACAAACGGCCTCCACTTTGTTCCTTCCTATTGTGTAGCCCGCACTGTCGGCTTGCTTCTTTGAGTTTGTATGACCACAATTATCCATTACGTCATGTAATATTTTTAATCCACGGCACCGTTGTAGCCACACATCAGGCATTTAAGGACTCCAGATCTTGATGCCAATGGAGGGCAGGCTGGATGTCTCAGGTGAGCGATGGCTACGGTGGTATGCGACGCCTGTCTCGTTAGCACGCTCACTCACACGTTCCTCCAGTAACTGGATTTCCTGGATTGACAGCTGGTGCCGGAGGAAAATATTTATTTGGACAGTTTTGGAACGGCCATGGAACATTTCGTCAGCGTCCAGGACCTGTGAGGTTTGTGCTCAAATGGGGCCATAGAGCATCAGGATAGCATGGTTACACAGTTGGATTTGCCATAATGGATAAAAGAACAATACATGAAGGTCTGAGGTCAGGGGGCTCGTGCACAGAGAGTCAAAAATCCACACAGTCTGAGTGTTAGCTTTCATTTGCCTCCTCTGCTGCTGGCCTTAAGTTTTTGTTGTAGTGCGATAGATTACCGCTAACTCACTTAGCAGAGCTGAAACTCCTAAGAGTTGTTGTTGTACTGCGCATCACTAACTGAACACTCCTCAGAGGGCGAAGTTAATTTGGTCAGTTTCAAAAGAGCCGATTAAACATTGAAATGTGTCTGTTCGTTAGGGGTAATGGCGGTAAGGCCAACATTGCAAGAGTATTCTAGAGACAACGTTAGTGTTCCCTAAATGCCGGTTCATGATAAGATTTTGTTTTATTGGTTTTTTTAATGTAAATTAAACAGCTATTTGGAAGAGTTTGCCATCTGCTTAAACACTGTTTTGATTTCTCTTGTCCGTTCATTGCTCTGTGCTGTGAAAATTCTCTTTTAAATGGTTGTTGAAGATGTTTGATTGTGGTTTGATGTCAGGTCTGGGACTGCTAAAGGAACAAGAGGGGGTTTGTCCCATTGCTTGCTCGGGGATTTCTAATTGTGCTTGACCCAAAACAGATGACAGCGATTAGCTGGGGACAATGGGAAAGGCCAGCAATGGCAAGCGAGATGTTCCATGAAGCAGAAAGTGAAGATGAGCGCAGGTCGTAAAAACCTTGACAGACTTCCGCCTTTTCCACAAGGCATGATCAGCAGGCCACAGGGACCTATGAACAGATGGAGCCAGGGTTGGAGAACAATGGAGTGGATGGTGAAGGTCTATTTCACAATCAGCGCCTTCAAAAGGCCCCAAGAGATACACCAGGAGGCAGCTTTGGGTGGGGGGCAGTTTTCCACAGTGGTGGTCTCAGAAACTCTGCCTTTCATCCCTGCAGTTGGGTTTGCATCTTGAAAAGACTATACACATCCTTCTTCGTGGGGAAAAATCCCGTAAGCATCCCTAGTTGTGCCTCTAGATGTGACGGTGTAGAAGGGTTTGGAGCAGACAGTGGAAGGCTAGCATGTAAGTGACTAAGAAGAGGGATGAAAATTATGGGAGGGATGCAAAGAGTTGGGTTTGATAGCCAGAATTAATTGAGCAAACAAGACATGAACACTGAAGTTTTTGTAATGTGCATGACATGTTACAAAAGTAACATTTACCAACTCTTCAGGGTTGAGTCATATTAGTGTTTCTTTTGAGAGTGCATGAACAACTTGCTTCATGAACCTACTGTCGTTCTAGCTTATGACTTTTAAAGTTATGACTTACATGTATTCTTATTCATCTTGCTGTGATGCATTTCCAGTCTACCTGAAAACTGAAGCATTATTACAGGTAGTACTGGTGCCTCACTGCTTCTGGGCTCTGGGTTCAGAGGTGCGTTTGAATCCGTTTCAGTCTGTGTGAAGTTTCTGTGTTCTCCCCGTGTTTGTATGTGTTTCTTCCAGGTACCACAGCTTCCTCCCATAGTGCAAAAATGTCTTTTGGGTCAGTTAGTGACTCTAAATTTTCAGTCTATTCCCAGCCATACCACAGTCCAGAAAGTTAATTAGGTGGTTTATTATTTATTTATTATAAATTGAAACTTGTGTGGATCTATACTACATGTTGTTATCGTTTGTTAAATCTATGAAGTTTCAGCATCTTATTGTCTTTGTAATTGGGAATAAAAGTAGCCGGCAAAAACGCCAAAAAACTTTCACTTGTTTATAAAAAATATTCCATTGCACCACTAAAATTAAACATTAACAAACATCTGTGGGCAGCGCAGTTGTTAGCAAGATTGATGTTAAATTGTCTCTGGTTGTCCGGACCACTGTGAAACTCCATGTCTAGTTGGAGGAAAGCTGATCCTTCAACACCTTCAAGTGACCATCCCGCTAATTTAGAGGTTTCCTGACAGCTGTTGGAGAAAATGTAATATACTGAATGAATTGGGTGTAATCCCAACCTCAAGCTGTACAAGCAGGCTGCCAAACAGTCCAAACAGTCTCCTGCAGAACCTCCACTGTGGCCCCAGAGTTAGTCAAAGTCATTTTTATCCTACTTGTTACATCTTCGACACTGAGTGAGCACCAATGATGGAGAGAGGGTCCCCCTGGGCACCTATAAACTGTCTGCCCCCACAACTGGGGGGCCATGACTTGTCATCACTCCCATCCCCTAGATTCTTCCCCTCAGTCAGATTTATGAGCTCGGTCCCAGAAGCCAAAATGCCATGGACGAGCTTGCAGGGTCTGCCACTTCAACTACTGGGTGCTGGATGTGTTTGGGGGGGCTGTGATGAAGAGGGGGTGTCATAAACATCAAGCAGAAACAGATGCTGGGATCTTCTTCTGTTTATAATTGATTTCAGGGACTGCGGCTAGTTGTCAGAGTTTGTCTAAGGAGCACATGGTCGGCATCCTTGGAACTCGTCAGCCCAGTGGTTAGAGGTGACCCCACAGCCCCAGCCGGGGGCGTGAGGATTAGACTGTGGGACAGAATTTGTTTTAGGGATTGTTTTTTGTTGTCATTTCACTTCGTGAGAGGGAGAGGAGTCTGCTGACTTGATCCCAGGAATTTAAACATGTGTGAACTGTTTAACCTCCAGCAAGGGGCTCACAGTGGACAATGGACTTGTAACCAGGAGGCGGCAAGAGGCTACAGAAAACTACATGAGAGGTCCCTGCTTTTGTAGCCAGGACATTAAACTGTGATACTACAACTACTACTACTACTAATAATAACAATAACAGTAAAAAGACAAAGACAAAGGCAAAGAAGAAGAAGAAGAAGAAGAAGAAGAAGAAGAAACAGGTAGAGCTCTTGGTTTATAAACTAGACTGAAATACCAGCAATCACCATGGAACCCACAGTTCATAGACCTGTTTCTAAACCATCTCCACATTCTCTTGGGGTGATACTGTGGCCTGAGCCAAAGATTGGTCATGGGTCATCAATCTCGACAAGTGAGACCCTGAACCGCGTTGCAGCCGAAGATGTGGGAGTTTCCTCTGGGCTCCGGAGGCAGGGCCTGGGTGGAGAGGCCACCAGGGCTATGACCTTAGAGAAACCGTGCCACAGTTGCAGATCCACACCCTGTCTTTGTTCCTATAATAATGTGCTTTTTCAATCTGTCCCAGAAATATTCCGAAAATCCCTTAGAGTTAGGGTGACAATCAGTGTGTCATGGAAGTTTGATGGAGCTCCTGTTGCAGTGGTTAAAAGCGTGCAGGCAAAGCTTTCTTCCTTGTCGCTCACGCATCTGACTTTTCAATTAAGGAGAGAGTGAAAATATCCCAAGAGCTCTGAGTACAGTAATGTCCTGACATCCTCCTTCTTTCCCAGCTTACAGCTCAGTCTCTGCCAGGAGACGTTGCAGTGATTTATGGTCTGGTGAGAGCGCAGTCTGCCGTCGCCCCGAGTTCACCATGAGTATGTCACCAAACAGGATGAGTGCACCTACCCATGGCTAATGTTGGCAAGAAGACTGTAGTGCTGGGGACAAATGGAGTAAAAGGGGCATCAATTTGTTGGATCCTGGCCTCTAAAGTAATCTGGCCCACATCATGCTACAACGTGAGGTCAGTGCAGGCCCAGAGCCACTGTTTTGGGGTCTTTTTGGTTTGGCTGAACTTTTCCTGTCAACCATCTGACTGCGGAGGATGTAAGGCCTGTGAATTCATCAGAGAGGCGAGACAGCACGAGAGAGAGCAATGCCTGCAGACTTTACACTGTACGCGGTATTCAGGGGTCAAGGCCATATTGTCAAAGTTTCTCCAAGACTCAGAGCTGTTGTCCTTAGTACCCTCAGTGTGGCTTTACCGTCAGCCTGCATCTGCTGTTTGTTGAAGTTCAAGAATCCAAGTTGCACTATGCCTGTCCATCACTGGGACCCTGTGGCTGCAGATGGGACAGGGAAGAAGGCTGAGAATGTAACCTCTTCTACACTTGGAGAGGAGAATGACATTATTGCATGCTCCCAGAGTATTTGTCCTGTAAAAAAAAAAAAAAGCAGCTGGCCTGTTTTCCTCAGGTGATCAGCTATCTAATCCGTGCTGTAAATTACAGGGTTGGCGATGAAGGAAAATCATGATGAGAATATGTTTGTCATCTTGCACCCCTGCCATGCCATAAATCGTAGACTGTCCCCACACAATCTATTTCTTCTGCACGTCCTTTCGAAGCGGAAAGGAAAACTGGAATCTGTCACAAAGGATGTCCTGAAAGAGCCCTCTCTGCATCAAGATGAAAATCGAGTCTCCTTATGACACAAAGCCTTTTTTACAACAGCAGAACATTGCCTTTGCCTTCGAGTCGGTGCGAGTCCAAGCCAGGTTGTGTTTTTGCGGGATCTGTCATGGAAAACAAGGAGAACATGGTTTTTTGGAGGGCTTAAATGATTACATACGCATTGTTTGGAAGATGGTTACAGATGCCCAGTCCGGACGGAAACAACATGCCATTAAATGTTTCCAAATGGTGTTTCTGAAGCCAGACTCCAATCACGGGAATGAAAAAACGGTATCTGTTCAACAAATCTCCTGGGAAAAGCGGTGATGTCACAGAGATTTGGTTAAACGTACGGACGTGCACAGGGTCAACCATTCTTAGCCTGCTTAGGTAAAGGAAGGGGAATTTGCAGACATGGCAAATTAACACACAAAAACAGATCCTGTCGTAAAAGTCAGTTTTATAGACGAACTGTTGCCAGTTTGTCTGACATTTATTGGGCCACGAAAGAGATAATTTCCCATCAATAAAAGAGCAAACCTTAAACCCAGTCCTCTTAATCCCAGAACTATATGCAAGAAACATATGGTTACATCTCTGTAATGTCCCATTTTAGTTCTTGTGTTTTCAGATCTTTGATTTTTAAAGCACATTGAATGAAAGCTGGGGTTACAGTGAATGTTGTTGTAGATCCTGTTGAGGAGGATCAGCAGAGCTTCCTGTTTCATAAACATGATGTCCTCCTCCTGCCTGTAGAATAAAGTCTTCTAGATCACAGATATAAACCAAAATGATTGCTGTTATCCCTTCCCCTCTAGTTACACTAAGGACCTTCTCGAAACAAATGCCATTCAGTTTTTATTTAATTCATCATGCATCTGTGCTTCCTCAGCAAGCAATGTCAAATTTGTAGGGTTCTTCATGACAAGAAAAATCAATGTTGATTTTGATGATCTCTTGCCAGTGAACAAAGAATTAGCTTTGTGTGTAAATTCAGTGTTATAAAGTCCATGATACCACCCAGGTATCCCAACAAAAACAGAAACGCAAAAGAAGTTAGCTCACATCAAGCTATCCCCCTCTGCAACGAAAGGAAATGCCAGCAAAGAAAGCTAACGCTAAGCTAACGTCCACTGCCGAAAAAGCTAACGACGAAAGCTAACCCCCGCTGCGGAATAAACAAGTTCTAGCAAAGAAAGCTAACGCAGGCCAAGAATTTGGATCAGACAGTCCAAGTCCTGCCACATCCTGGCAACTAAAAGTCACCCCACAGTATGCCATCATGGCTGCGGTGGGGGTCACGATGGTGACTTTATGGAGCATGAAGTCCTCTGGAAGAGGCCGACTCGTGTTTCATCTGAGTTCTTCTGACAGAGGGTGTAGTTGTAAAGGACTGCTCTTCACTGTTTCCAACCTCTGCATCCCCCTTCCACAACCTTGCTCATTTTTCACCACGCCATTTGAGGTTGCCAAGCTGACAGAGCGCAAAAAGGCACGGTGGCATGGAATGAGCAAATCCTACCGGTGCATAAATTTAATTAGCATCCGCAAAGTCCCGCGTAAGGAGGGAATAGGTGGGCATGCGGGAAGATTCCATAATTAACAAAGGCTCTCGAATGACTTTACTACGGTTAACAGCTCGGTCTTTTTTTATTACCTCATCACATTTTCTTGAGCTGCACAATAATTCCTTTTTAACTGAAAACATTTGCATAGCGGGGAATTATCTGACCGCTGCGTGTCACGCAGAAAGAATGTGAGGCCTCACGGAAACACAGGTGGTTGAAATCAGCTTTTATGCTGTTGTTGTGTCTTTTTTTCTGTCCTGTGGCACTAATTGTTCTTCAGTAGCGCTGCGGTTAGCCTCCGAGAGTCATACCCGGCATAGGTTTGGGGTCAGGCCTCTGAATTAAGCGCACTGAGCCTCTTGTGAAAAACAACTTTGTCGTGTTCCACAGAGATATGACGAAAAGCATTAATTGCACACCGAATCACCTAAGGATGCGGTGTTGTGTCCTGGGTTCCTCATTCAGGTCCAAGGAGGGCCCTGGCGTGTTGTATCCTTGTAAAGGTTTTTCGACCTCAGTTGCTCAACTGACTCTGCGGTATTATTAATAGGTAACCTGTAAAACCGTTATATCAAATGGGTAAATAAAACAAATATATTAGCAGCTGACAGTGATTAACCTACTGCCCTCTTGGTGCTGAGTCTTTCATAAGTCAACTTCCTATTGATTTTTGGATTGGCTTGCTCTTATTTATAGAGCCTTTGTCATTTTATCAGGCCCACATTCCTGCGTTTGTCATAATAAACAGTCTAGGTGCCTCCGCTCAGCATGTACTGAGCAAGGTTCTGCTTTTGTTTATGTACCATAGAAATTGGCTGTGAGAAATGGGACAAACCCTCTTCATGTGCCTCTGTCCATCCAAGAATCTTGACCAACACATTGTGGGAAGTGCTTGTTTAGAAACATTTGCATAGCACTTAATATAACACAGTGGGATAGAAGATAGCGTAGTGGCCTTGCAATCAGAGGTTTGAATCCCACTTCTGCTTTAGTACTCTTGAATAAGGTACTTACCCTGATCTGATACAGTAAAATTTTGTGAGCTGTATGAATGGGTAAAGTAAGTTAGTGTATAAACAGCATTACAAGTGACCTTGGACAAAGGTATCAGTTAAATAAAAATAATTAGAACATTTAGTCATTAGGGTTGACGTATTGTCAATACAGAGTGTGTTGGGTGTTCACAACCTCTAGCCCTCCAGGCCTAATTTCATTGTTAATGACCTAAAGATGGTGTCCATGTTTTCCCCATTTTACATTATTTACATTAACATTATTTTATAGTCCCATCCCCCAGACTTCCTTGTTCTGTGTTGCTATACAATACTGTACACCCCTACAAAGAGACGGCCCATCTGAAAAAAAGTGAGCTGAGGTACCCCCCTCGGGACCGCATTGGTAAAATGAATTTACATGCTACTATTAATTTCAGTAATGGGTTTCAAAGCCTGATTTTTCCATCGAGGTACTACGGCAGGTGGAATAGCCATTTTGAGTGAAAGGACACATATCTGGAAGTGTGAGAGATGGATAGGGATGTTCCACACAATTACACACATGGAGCTGTCAGGTGGCTTTCCGCAGGTATGGAAGAAAGAGAGAAGAGAGAGAGAAGCTGAGAGAAACAGACAAAGGAAGTGAGAAAGAGAGTGAGAGAGACACCCGAAATCTGTAGTGTTAAGGGATTTGTTCTGAGTGTTTTTCGGCAACATTTGGAGGAGTCATTAGACAACTGGAATGGGAAAGCTCTATGCACATTCCAGAAGCGTTAAAAGTAATTGTCTGTTTTTGTTGTAAGGGGATGTGCAACATTTACATTTTATGTGTTTAGCTGATGCTCTCATCCTCTGTGATTTCCACTCACATTATAGTTGGCCACTGTTGCCATATAACAGTGACAGCTCCTGGTCCAAGATGTGGTCATGTCTCACCTTGGCTACTGCAACTACCTCCCATCTGGCCTTCATGTCTCTGCCACCAAGCCGCTATAACTAATACAGAATGCCATAGCATGAGATGCATTTGACCTACCAAAGTGTTGCCATTAGTCTCCCGTCCTCTGTGCTGGTTTAATGTAACTGTCCACATCAAGTCCATCACTCTGAGTATGACCTACAAGACACTCATAGCATCTGTACCCCAATACCTTTATAATCTGATCATCCCCTACGCCCTATCAAATGCACTACTTTTGTCCAGCTATCACAACAGACCAAACATCTACAGGTTCTTGGTTTTGGCCCTCAGGTGGTGGAGCAAACCCATACTGTCCCTCCTAGCATTCAAGAAGGGTTTAAAACCAATCTCTTTCACAACTTCTCTTCTCCTGACCCCCTGACGTCTACATAAAGGGGTCTAACACTCTCTGCTATGATTATCTATGTGTTTGCTTGACTTGAACATCACTTCTATAGGTTGCTGCAAAAGGAAGCTGCATCAGAAACATGGTAGTATCACACTGATAAGCTGTGATTTGATAGTCCTGAATCTGTGTCTAAAGCTCATTGTGTGTCAAGACGTACTCTTTTTTTACTCTTGAATTGCACAGTTGTATTTGTAATTGTAATGAACTGTAATTGTAATTGTACAGTACTGTGCAACAGTCTTAGGCATTTAGATGCTTCACAAAAATATTTATTTTAGATGGTTATTTAATGTCTTCTGCATTAGTATCAATGGGAAAGAGCATATTTTAGATTCCCAAGCATTCCTTTTGTTAAAAGCTACAGTATTCCAGTAAGGGTTTTGTATGTCATTAAAGAAAGAAAGTACAAACAAACACACACACACACACACACACACACACACACACATACACACACACTGAAACCGGTTGTCCTGAGTGGGGTTGCGACGAACTGGAGCATAACCCGGCAACACAGGGCGCAAGGCTGGAGGGGGAGGAGACACACCCAGGACAGGACACCAGTCCATCGCAAGGCACCCCAAGCACGACTCAAACCCCAGACCCACCAGAGGGCGGGACCTGGCCAAGCCCAGTGTGACTGGGACAAGCGGTTGTTGACGATGGATGGATACTAAGCTTAGTAGGAAGTTTACTAATTAAGAGCATTATTTTTGGCAGCATTCTCACTTTACAGCTTTTTTCCCGAAGTGCCTAAAACTTTTACACGGTACTGTATGTCACTTTGGAGAAAAGTGTTTACGGAAGGAATAATTAGAAATGTGACATCACTGTAACATTATTTCTTATTCTGTCTATCTGCTGTTTTAACCGGGTTCCCTTGTTCGCAACTTCAAATGTTTTCCTAAATTAGATTTTCATTCAAACTTTCATTAAGACTCTGTGCCTCGTCCCTGTTATCACTTCATCTGTTATTGCAACAAAAAAATTCATCTACCTGATACCAAATCAAAGGGGAACTAAGAGCTGTGGTGCTCAGCCACTACGTCATTGCCTTCAAAGCCTCCTCATCCGAATGGATTAATCTATGCTAATCATCTTGATAGTCGAAATTTCAGAGAGACCTGGCACGACACACAAGATATTACCCAGCGTGATGTAATGGATCATGTAATAAATCACGTTCTGTCTTTCCTCAAAAGACACGGTTGTCCTGTCAGGAGCTCTTTAACGTTTCAAGTAGCGCTTTAAACTTATTCCGCAGTTATAAAACACGTTGAATGACTCTGTAGTCGTAGTGACAGAGATATCCCAAATTAAATGTAATGATTTATTTCATTGGTTAATCCGCGTTGCTCCGAGATTGGCTCCTGTGATAAATTAATGGTTTAGGAACATAAATATTCTTCCTCTCCATGACTCATTGCGGCTCCGTGTCTCTTTTCCCCGAACATGAACCCAACTGCTAAGACAGGCGTTAAATGGGATTTGAAGTGTGTTTATTTTCCTTTTTCCTTTAAGTATGGAACACAAAGCTAAAACGTTATGCTTTTCCACGGTGTTATTGCCGTTAACTAACAGTGTCCCGCAGACCCCCAAGAGGATGCTCTCCACATCCACTTTCCTGTTTATTCAGTTCCGAGGGGGAAGAGACTGGGGTGGATCACAGTTTACTGATCCTATGTAAACTGCTTGTACAGCTGGCTCCTGCATTTGGCCGGATCTCGGCCCTCCTCCCGATCCTACGTGGATGCCATATTTGAATCTAATACAGTGACAGATATGTAGATCACAGATGAACATGTGAGCGGAAGCACCTCTGGTGAATCTGTGAGTAACTTCCATAAAAATATAACGGGTTCTCGGCTTACGAGCAGAATTTGGACCAGAAGTCTGTAAATACAAAGTCACTTTACCCTCTAAGTCAGAATGAATAGAAGCTGAACAATACAGGCGTCCTTTCATTAATTTATGCGCATGGAAAATTTTTTAAAACCGTACAAGGTGTTTTGTTTCAATATTTTCACTGAAAATGAACTGTATTAAAATTAAAAGTTACGATGTCTAAAAATAAAAGAATGCAGTCACCAGTATTGATTGTTGAGTGATTCATTGAAGGTGAACATGAAACATCCATCATCTTGTTATTGATCACCGACACTTTGGAACACCAGATGTGAGCTGTAAACACTGTGGAAGTGAATTGAATTATGGCCATACGGCACTCATATTTTGTTTACAGCAATCGATCAGCTTGGCAGGTAGACATGACTTGCATTTGCTCTGCCACATACATGCATTTTCAGAAAGTAACCTAATACATTAGAAAAAGTTTGCACATTATGTACAGCAAAATCAACTGTTTATAACACAAAACCAAGTATACTTTAAATTTGAATGTGCATTTCAAAAATGAGCCACATCCTTCAATCCTTCCCTTTCCATCTCTAACCGTTCCCATGCTCCCATGTAGAAGTTTCAGCAATAATATGATCCCATCAGTAGTCAAAGTCCATAGGGTACTTCTGTAGATGGAGGTCTGGTGGGGGTGTCTCACGAGCGACTCGATACGACCCTGCAAACAGCACAGGGTTAATCTGATTTAAACCATAATGGAAACATGTTGTGACCCATAAATTACAGACAGCTGCTCTGTCCAGTAGGTCCCGACTGCCAGGTTGTGCTTCACCTTCCGTCCGGACATCAGATCATCTCCAGCTGTTTGGTTTTAGCTGGAAAAAAGGCATCTTTGACAGTGGGGCTTTAGTTACACCTTCTGTTCCTCATAAAAAAGAAAAGAAAAAGCACTCACTTCAGCACGAGCAAAATTGTCTGAAATTGATCTGGAGCACCTTTCTCCCTCTTCTTCTTCCATTCTGCTCTTTAATGGATCAAAAATTTGACAGTGGTGCCTTGGGATGTGATCTGTGCACAGCCTGGGCGTCATTAACTTGTAACGGTCCCTCCCCTCTCTATTTTCCCCTTGTGAATGTATCTCTACTCTCCTCTTGGGCTGTTTGCATCATGCTTAGAGGGGGCAACCATTTTTCGGATGGTTGGTGTGTAGACGAAGGAAGGTCTGCGCCTTCGTGCTCCAGATGTATTGAATCCCGAGGGAAAGCTCAGAACCAACACTTTGGCAAGGTAGGGTGCAGAGATGAGAGATCTCTGATCAGAGCAGACCCCACTGACTGTGTGTGGTCTGGAGGGATGTGACTCCATCTTCAGCATGGGAAATAACCCTCTTCCAGCCCCAACAATCCCACAGGGCCATAGGAGCAGATCCTCCACGCCGACACACCTCAGCTTTTCGACCTCAGCTCGCCAAGAGTGCATCTGTCATCCGCTCGTCTATCCACCTGATTTATTTTTGTGCAGGAATGCCGCTTCCGTGCACCGCATATCCCCTTTCCAGTTGCATCCTGGGAGAAGATAAGCTCTCGCGCCAGTATGATGGAGGAGTTTCATAATGCCCACCCTGCAAAGGTGTAGAAATCCCAGCTGAACTTGCACAACAGCTGTCCACATTGATGTTGTAGTACATGCTTCAAACCAGATTTCTGCACACCAGCTTACTTATTTATTACCTGACCTTTTTCTCCCCCATGGTGCCTTACTCAGTTTTATTCCTTTTGCGTACCTCGATGTTCACTGAAAATTCTACTAAACTATATGTTACCTACAGTCGGTAACCACTGAGCCACGTGCTGTCCCATCTATTTGAACTTCTCAACGCATCTACTAATGTATCTATTGCCCTACTGGGATATAAGATAATTGATCCTTAATGTGTTTCTGTCAAGAACATCTGGAATTTCACTATACAAACACAAATCCTATTCTGTTCTACTTTGCTGGAAATGTCTGGCCACAAAACAGCTGCAGTGGTATTGTTCTTGTGCTGTAGAGTGGGATATGGAAAGGCTTGCTATTACCCACTGTAAACAGAATAACCATTTGAAGGAAATTACTCTGACTTGGAACAGGTGGTAGTGCAGCTGATGTACTGGACTTGAGATGTGACGGTTGTCATTTCAGATCCCATGAGGGGGGGCCTCTTGACTTTAGCTGCTGCTGCATGAATGGTGTGCAATCTATACCTACTATTCCACTGGCACCCTGGCTTTGCATTGTGAGGCTGAAGACAAGTTATTCCCGAATACAATTTCCAAAGAGACATGAAACGATTGAGAAGAAAGAGTTGTGAGATCAACCCAACTTTGGAACAGAATTATGTAGAGCCATAGAGGTACGTTCTTGGGGAAAACAGCAGGAAGAGATAAAGTACATTGTAAAGGTGCAAAAGGGAGGTAGAGAATAACAAACCAAGTATGATGACAAAAGAGTGGAGAGAAGAGAGGGACAAGAAGGTGGCAAAGACAAGTGTGAGAGCGGGAAGTCTAGATATGTCTGGATTACTATAATAAAATTTTGGTTCCCAAGAATAATGTGGTGTGGTGCCTAATCTCCTTCCTACCAAGAGAACTGGAAATGAACACCTTGGATAAACTAAGGTGGTAAGCAATGAATGAAGGTAAAGCGGAAGCCTTGACCACCATGCAGCTGACAGTGTGTGTGTGTGTGTGTGTGTGCGTTTCTACACACTCAAGACAATTTACAAGGCTTTTGTATTTCTACTTTTCCCCCAACGCTACAGAAACGTCACATCTATGCTTCCATCGCAGACAAACCACTGGCCGTTGGAGCATTCTTGAATTTTAAATTAAGTTCATTATGATGATAAACCGTTATTAATTAATTTAAGTAATGCATTATTAAATAGCTCCATTAATAATACATTGATTTTAATTAATTACCCTGCCCCATTGCAAATATATGTGTGTGACTGGGGGTCTGTGTGTGGTCTGGGGGTGGGGGAGGGAAATGATGCTTACATGAAATGGAAGATAGAAAAAATAATTTCCTGGTAGTCTATTCAATCTAAAGGGCTTCGGTGACAAATCGGAGATAATGGAATTTTTCTGCCAGGAATTACCATGCTCTGGCATGGGTGCACAGACTTTTGGTATGGAGAGAAACATTCTCAAATATATTACCTTGTTGTAAGGGATGCTTCGAACTACATCAGTCATTACTCAGAGAAACATATTTGACAGGCGTGCCGAGGGATATTCTCTTTATCCATCTTCCCCTTTGTCTCTGTGCTTGCCGCTCACCGTTTTTTTTTTATGGGAAGATTTCAAGCGAGATGGATGAGCAGGTTCATCGCAGACGAGACCCCCATTACAGCATCAATCACACACCAGTCACTGTACCTCCCGAACCCCATTTAACATGTCCGGCTGTTTTGCCGTGCTTCCCTCCGAGCGACCCGCAATTAATCCATCCATCGCCGGTGCGGTGTGAGATGCGGTCGTTAGCACGGCCAACGCGCTGCCAATAGGGCGACGGGTCAAGTTCGGCGGGGTGGAGGGTGGTCCGCCCCATTGGGAAGCACTGGACTCTGTCAAATAGAACAACTTTCCAGGCCATTAATACACAGACAGTGTTAATAGCACAGATAAATGAAAGCACGGAATTCCGTTAATTTGCTGAGCCGACACCTTCTGAAGTGACATATTCATACGTACGTGACTTGCATTTTAACCCCGTGACTCATCCAGGTCTCCGGACGGAATTTCTGCGAGAAAACACCCAGCTATACACCCACCCACCCACAAACACACACACACACACACACACACAGAGTCTGAAACCGCTTGTCTTGTGCGGGGTCGCGGTGAACAGGAGCCTACCTGGCAACACAGGGCGGAAGGCCGGAGGGAGAGGGGGCACACCCAAGACGGGACTCCAGTCTGCCGCAAGGCACCCCAAGCGGGACCCGAACCCCAGACCCGCCACACAGCTGGACTGTCCAAGCCCACTGTGCCCCCCAGCTATACAAACAGATAAAAATCTATTTCCTTTGGACGAAAGCACCCGCAAATTAACGAAAAAAAAAGATAAGGCATCATGTGTGAGAGATGACACTGCTGCATTATGCCACAAGTCCTCAGTTGCGATCGCTGTGCTGGCGGCCCCCTGCAAGGAGAGCTGAGGCTTAGATGCGTGTCAGACAGTTACACATTATCTGCAACAACAGCAGTGCTGTCGTGAAATATTTGGAAAGTTACAGAACTCCATCAGGTGTATAAATTACATTTGCTGTCATGGCGCAGTTTAACGGGGAATGAGATTATGCGGACAACGCGTAGAATGCGCATATGCGGAAATTTACCTTCGTCAGGTAAGGCGTCAAGTAATTTCACCGATACGCATCTGGGTGCCGCTGCACCTCGTTTCAGCCTCCAATCTGTTTTACGGCGCACGGCGCTTCCATTTCGCTCTGACCCAGATGGGAAGACGAGTTTTCCATTCCGCGAATCGCCGAGGCCCAAAATCAGCCCACCTTTTTCAGAGCTTTAGCCGCTATCAGGCGATATCTGCCAGGATTAGGAAGCCATTCACCTGAAACAAACAGATCAAAGACAGCCCTAAATGAAGTGGAGGGCTGTGTTTGTAGCATAGGTTCTTCCAATTTGAGAAACCAAAGGTCCTCACCTTGCGCTTGAAAAACCTGGGTTTGAATCCCCATTCCGACTATACCCTTGATTACCTACCCTGAATTGGTTCAGCAGTATGCAAGGGTAAATCATTGTAAAGCTGCTCAGTATATAAACTTAACGCTGAACATTGTTTTGTAGAACAGAATCAGCTAGATGGATAAATAATAATCCAACTTCTGTACAGGTGGTCCCCAATTTACGATGGGGTTACGTTCAAAACCCATCATAAATTGTAAGTTGAAAATGCATTTAATACACCTAACTTACCGAACATCATAGGCTAGCATACATGTAATGGCCATTATGGGTTTGCCACCACTGCCCTGCATCATGACAGTGTATCGCATCACATACAGCTTGCCTGGGAAAAAATCAAAATTGAAAATTCGAAGTACGGTTTCTACTGAATGTTTGTGTCGAAATTCGTGAGCAGGAAGAGAGGCGCCAGACCCAATTGTAGGTGCACTTTTTATTGCGCCATGTCGGCAGACAAGGGGCAGGCTTAAAGATTAGTAGAAATACGGGCAGGGGGTCACCGAGGATAAACTTCATACGAGGGAGAATCCAAAGCCGGGGTCCAGAAACAAAGCCGCAGGCCGGGAATCTAGGGAGGCGTAGGAAGGTGGGTGAGGAAATGAGGAAACAAGGGAACAGGGACATGGGAGAAATCACGGGAGTTTGCTGGCGTAGAGGCTGCGGTCTGTTCAGATGAGGTTCCGCAATCCGGGGTGTTTGGGGCAGCCTTTATATGCCCCGTCTCCCTGATCCGCCGCAGGTGCGTCCGCTCGGTGCGAGGACGTGGGCGTGACAGTTTATCACCAGCTGACCATCGTAAATTCGAAAAATTCTAAGTCCAACCATTGTAAATGGAGGAGCATCTGTACTTTATTACAGGCTAATTGTTGCCTGTTAAGATGGAAATCGAGGTTCCGGGTTCACAGCACAAATCTGTCTAAGTATGTTTCTGAAATTAAAACTAAAGTTTCATTTATTCGTTCATTCATTTTTGATTTCTCAGTAGTTTTGCCCCACATCTTTCATTCGCCATGCACTGCACTAGTCTAAGATGTAAATGTACTCTGCGATTTTACAAGCTTTACGCAAGTATTTGCCGAGCAACTGACATTATATTGCCGCATTTAATTTTGCAAGCTTTTGATTTTATAATTTTCAGAGTTTCGACAACTGCAATGCACTGGACAACCAGTGAAATGGCTGAAGCACTCAAACGCTGACAACGAACGTCTCCCCAGTCTTTAAAGAGGTGGACAGAACATTCTGGAGGCACCCTACGTGGCCGCTAAGAGTTGACATCAACCTGATGGCACTTAACTGCAACAACAATGTGCCGTTTTAGTCCCGACCGCTGACGTCCCGCTCCGTGAGGCCCATCGATAAGAACACCTGGCTAATGAATAAATTAGGGAGCTACAATTACAAAAATAATAATAATAGCTGCCACAGGAATGAGCTCAGGCACTGTATGACTGGCAGTATAATCGCTGGAATGATAATGATAATAATTATCGTTATTAAATAAAAACATGCTATGTGTTAGTGACTCCTGTAGAGTAGGCAGTCTGATTTTCTGCCAGAGGTGTGCATGGACGTGGAGCTCAGCGATGCTGGGCATTCCACTAATGTGAAGATATGGCTTTGCTTACACCTTGGCAGTAATATGTGTGGCCTGGAGGACAGCAGCAGTTAAATAGCCATGGCGGGGGGGAGGAGGGCAGCGATTCGCCCCACACAGGTGTCACGTTTAATCTGCTCCGTGTATCAATAAACGAGGGGAAATAAAAGGCACCGCGGCATATGGGGCCAGCAAGACCCAGGAGACGATCACTGTGTGCTTTTAAAAGCCCATCTTCGTCTGGTCAATTTCACCTCTATAGGGCTATAAAGGGGCTGCCATTACAGGACTGTTCCCCAAAGCGGGATCTTTTCAGTGCACACCATAAGGTCAACAAGATTATTTATTACCCCCTGACTCGTGACCTCTGGCCTCTGGAAAATGGAAGACATCTTTTTGGGGGAAATTGTGTATAATGGCATGAAGTACCAAAATGGAATATCGGTTTGTATAAGCAAAACGTAGTTCGAGCCAAATAATTAGTCTCTTCTGCTGTTAAAAAATGTGTACCATCGCATATCCACTTGCCCCTAGAACAATACAATTGAAAACTCTTCTTTTTCTGTTAGTTTACACTTTCACTTATTTACAATATGCTTTTTTCCAAAGTGAAGTGGAAGGGGTTTAAACACCTTTCTGGATTTACGTCTCTTTTGACTCTATGAATGCGTTGCTTGTGTGGAAAATGCACTTTGCCTTTTTCCCAACCAGTCTACACACACACACACACACACACACACACACAACGTCTACAACCACTTGCCCCGAGTGGGGTCGCGGCGAGCCGGAGCCTAACCTGGCAATACAGGCGCAAGGCTAATTTATTACAAACGTAAAATGACAGTTTAACGGTAATGTTTCTGTTCTCGAGTTCATAGTCTGAGATAAACACAGAGATAAAAGTGTAACCTATCATTAAGGGCAGGGCCTGCCCCAAAGGCAGCCAAGCGGGTGACTTGAATTTGGCTGCCGTCGGAGATCTGAGCCCGTAGCTGAGGTTACCGTACTCGTGGTGTGATTTCTGGCGCTAAGAAATCTGCACG
Organism: Scleropages formosus; assembly: GCF_900964775.1. Lineage (NCBI taxonomy): Eukaryota > Metazoa > Chordata > Actinopteri > Osteoglossiformes > Osteoglossidae > Scleropages > Scleropages formosus. The sequence goes on from NC_041806.1 coordinate 4,580,809, forward strand.
GCTGTAATCCCGGGGACACACTGGAGCATGACCCAGAATGCGAAGGGCATCACTCACACCAGATTACATTCCCTTATCACGAGGAAACAAATTATATTCCCTCAGCCCCGTTTTGCCGCCCCCACGTCCCCCCGTTTTATGCATCCATGGCCTCAGCTGACAGCTACCGGCTTATCCTGTTATTAGCATGGAGCATTAGTTCTGCTATCTGGCCTCTCTGAAGCACAGGCGACCGGGTGGATTTTCTTGTCCCGCCACCTCTGTGCTGCTGTACAAATCACCGACTTCACTGGAAGCGTACAATTATGCTCATGCTGCTCGAAGGACTCTTGCTAATTGATTGATGACTTTTCAAGGTGGATTAAGTAAGGAATGATGAAAAAATGCAACAGGCTTTTTCCCTGCAAAGGATGGGGCTTGGTGCTCCTTGGAGAATTCAGAGAGACAGTCCTGCCTTAGCCTAGTATCTAGTATCTATGTCAAACTCTAGGGCTGCTTTCTCAATTAATCCAGACACAAAACTGGGGTGGACGTTGACTGATGCAATTCAGACTGAATGTCTTGTGAGCGGGTATGATGATGATTCTTCAACTAGACTTCAGCCCATATTATTCTTCCAATGAAGTACCATTTTCTGTAGCAACTGCAAAACGTAATTAAGTAGACATCTTAATTATGCCGCTCGCTTTCTTAAACCTTTGCATTTCGCCCTGCGTTGAATTAGCTGGTTCCTTAACCACTCAGCTACTGGTTGTGAAGAATCAAATAAGAAATAATAGTTACTTTTTGTGTGATGCCACAATTGCAGCGGTCCTCATGCTGCTTCTCGTACAAGTCCAGCATTTTCCAGTTACAAGTTAGCCGCGGTTTGGTTGCAGTGTGCTATGGGTCATGATTCTCTGCCACTTTCAATCCACAGCCAGTGAAGGAATTTTCTTTCAGCCTACTGTCCTAATCCAGCTTCTTGCTTCTTTGTACTAACCCTCAATTAAATAGTAATGGTCTGGTGTACCATCTCGGAATGTGCCAAATCTGCACATAAGACCTCCGCTGTGCCTTGTAAGCCAGTGTGAGATTCTTCTGTGCCAAATGAGCCAATAAAAAATAACGATGAGTCAACCGGACTTGTTGCATTAGCCGTAGGACCCGAGGTGAAAAAAGAGCAGAAAAATAGAAAAGAAAAATAGGAAAGGCACGAGCTGGAAGATGAAGGTACACCAGATGCCTTAGCGGTTCGAGTCTTGTAGAGTGGCTCTCGGGGTCACGCTTTGCAAGCCAGGACGGAACTATTGCTAAGCCCCTCGAGCAGCATCCCCTGTGAAATACGGCCGCATGAGTGATTACAGAAACATGCCATTGTTCACCCTGCCTTGGTTGAAAACCAAAATTGTTTGTGGAAAAGCGTAACATTGGACGAATGTAAGCAAATATATCTCGGGGATGGACCATCGATCTACACTTGCTTCCGCCAGCCCTGTGGTTTCTGTAATTCACTGGGACAAATTAAAGGGGGAGCAAACATTCCTTCATGGAAGAAACAACAGAAAGCCCTGGATTCAGTCTGGGATTTTGCTGACTTCTCTCTTTGCTAATTAATAGTCATCTGGCACTCATTCAAAAGCAGCTATGAAACATTATGGGGAATGTCTTCAGACCCTGGTAAATTACACCTGAAAACAAAGGATACACAACAATGTCGGCAAACTCAGGGAATCAGTATAGCTGTGACAGTATGACTTTGTGATTAAATAATTATAAAGTTCTTAATTAAAATTAATGGTGAAAAGTTCTCAGAGGAAGAAACCAATACAGAAGCAAACAGTAGTCCAACTCAACGCAGAAATTTAGTACCACTAAACATCCCAAGTTTCTGAAAACAAGGCCCGAAACTATCCTATCTTTCCTTGTCTCCAGGAAGTGCAAATCCTCAACAAGACCAACGCTTAAAACCTTCCAGACACCTCCACTTCTTCTGTTCGGCTCTTGCTCTTTAAGAGTCCCTTAATGGCTCTGACTGGCCGCACCTGGTACTAGTTGATCTTCCGAACGAGTGTAGCTGTCAATCTTGGCAGGGATCGGGCACGATCGGGCTCCTGTCCTGTCACCAAGAGTTAGAATCCCTTTCTAATCACCATGCCACACCATCACCTTTAATTTTTTTTCAATGAAGAGCCAGTCGTGGGAGTTTGGGGGGCAATGTGCAGCGTAAGCCGTAGCATTGACAATGGTTTGCTAAGGGTGGGGAAAGGCAGGGGAAGACCTATCGTTGTCATTATTACAGCCTGAGCAACCTTACACATCATCTACATCATGCATCCACCATTCCTGGCCACCAAGGAGGTGAGAGTTCTTGATGTCTGATTGGGCAACCAGACCCCATCCTTCCCTTTGCCCCCTTGTTCACAACCAACTGGAATAAGAGTCATTCTCCTCAGGAGTGCTTTCTAATCCCTCTGTCCTTCACCACTCTGGGGGTCCCAGGGAGAAAAGTAAGAAACCACATGCAATGTCCCTCACTTCACCTCCACCACCTACCCAGCCACAGATAAAACCAAAACCACAGCTCCCAGTTCCAGATTTAAGCATCCATTGGAAGTCAGTCACCTCCCAGAATTCTCAGGGAGTATACACTGTAATCGAACTTTACATTAGCAGTATGCTCAGAGTTCAGTGTGGAGACTGGTGCGGAACCCTGCGACTAAGCAAACAGATCAGACTGAGAGGGAATCCCTATGGGAAAATAAATGGTTTTTATCCTACCCCGGTGTCTAGCTTGGGGGAGGTTACTAAACCCCAGCATAGAGTGCCGGAAAGGTCGAGATGGTGAGGGAAAAGGGCCATTGCGCATTCCACTTAATTTCACTTCACATTGACACTCTAATGTACTTCCAAGATACTCAAAGAAAATGGGTTTCCGTATTTCGCGGAAACCTGAGAATAATTGCGTGGTCTCCGCAGTCAAGAGGCCTATTGCTGTCTACTTTCCTTCATATGCTCCGTATGGAGTTTCTCTCTTTCTGCCTTCCTCTTTCGTTCCCACTGTCCGTCTCAGAGAGAAGACCCGGCATTGACTGTAGTCAACACATTTTCTATACTCCGCAGAGCATCATTAAAAAGACGAACATCCATGAGCCCAGTTCCCCTATCAGTCATGCTGCCACACCTATGGAAAATCCAAGTTGTGACAGTGATGGCATTCTAGGTGTGCTTGTTCTCCTGTCCACTGTCCCACTTGACTTCTAACCTACAAATATGATCACACCATCAGCCACTGCCCATGTTATCTCACCTACCTGCCATGTCAGCATATCTCGGTATGTTACTGTGTTTGTATTTTCTCTACAAGTAAACTGTTTCTCTGAGACAGCACAAGACTGAGCTCATGGTTGAGCAACAGATGACAAATTTCTGATCCCACCAGCAAGGATCAACACACACACACACAGGCAGAAACCGTTTGTCCCAAGTGGGGTCGTGGCAAACCGGAGCCTAATCCGGCAACACAGGGCATAAGACTGGAGGGGGAGGAGACACACCCCAGATGGGATGCTAAGGAACCCCAAGCAGGACTCAAACCCCAGACCACCAGAGAGCAGGACCCAGCCAAGCCTATTGAGCCACCACGCCCCCAGCAAGGATCTACTGGATGGAATATCTTTTGTGCATCCTACTGTATAACCTATAACCTTTGAAGTGTACTGTATAATTATCAAAGGGAGTAAAAGACAGACACAAAACATGCCCAATGTATATATTATTCACATAGCCAACAGACACGCATATACTCCTGTATTACAACACAGGGTAAGTAAGTCTCCTTAGTAAGAGAGTAGTAGTCTCTAGTAATTCTTTCAAAGCCATGGTCCTCAAAGGGTCCTGTTCACCACCCATTACTTTATGCTGTAGTTATAAGGCTTTCCTTTGTGATTATGTTCTTTCAAGCTCCTGAGCACTACCTTCTAGGCCCGATCTGAAACCTCCTGGCGCGTGGGCGGACCTGGTCTTTCCATTAAACCCTGAATTGCAGACCAGGAGGTAAATATTATCCCAGTCTTTGCTAGGAGGAAAAACAACAACAACACTTCGCTTAAAACAACAGCCAGACGGTCAATAATATCCATTACTGCCCCTCCCCACCCCATCTTAGCGGCCCGTAATAACTGTTTGTTGGCGTAGAGAAGTGAGTCGCACCCTGGACAATGGCTGGTAGTGTACACTCTGCTTTACGGCGACCTGTGGGAGTGATGGGGCAGCATGTGTGTTGGGGGTGGGGGAAGGGGGGGTATCATTTAGCACTCCTGTCAGGAGTCTGCCAAGGACCTGTAACCTATTAACCTCTTTGGTGCAAACACTTTCCCAAGTCCCACCTCATGGTCAAGGACAACATGAAGCTTTAAAGAGGGTGGGGGAAATATTTTTATAATGCTAAGTGTGCCGGTGCAAACTGTCATGTGAGGAGTATGTAAACATCATTATGGACAATTTCATCCTCGCTTCCAGTCGAAATTAGATTGTTTTCACATATCTGTTTATTTACCTGTCACTCTTTTTTTTTTTTTTTCCAGCGATTTGAGCTTCATTAAGCCAGCACAGTTATTAAGATATTTGTGCAGCTTTCATTATCTGGCTGCCCTTGACAGAAAGGTTATCTGAGGTCTCCCACTATTATTCTTTACATGAGGAGGGGTTTCTGATTTTACTGTAGCAAACCGTGTTTTTCTGGAAGATGATGGACTTGGACATGGGTAGAAAGAGAACAAATTAAAATGAGCTAATTATGGGATTCAGGGAGGGGCTTGTACAGTAAAGGTTATAAACATAAAAATAAGGACTGTAATGGGTTTAGTGAAATGAAACAAACTCCTAGTTGGTGCCAGGTATGGACAGGAGGCCAGTTGTCAACAGCTCCACCAGAACGTATCTGAGGTTCATACCCAGAATCCTGAGCCCAGGTAACTGTGCCGCTTTGGAGATCACCAGCTTCTGTGTGTGTGCATGCATTAGGTGGCGTCAGATGGGCTCCTGGGGCAACGCAACAGCAATGTTGCAGCAACGTTCCTTTGCAGCTCAACACTCAGCCTAATAAAGACATCACAGTGTTATTTGCGCAGATGGTTTGTCATATGTATGCAAATAAGGGAGCAAACTGAAATTGTGTCTCCTTGCTCACGCACTGCCTACCACCTGTCTGCCCAGTACAGCACCTCCCGAAAAACCAAGCCTTTCTTCAACCTTGCCTGCAGCATGCTCCTGATCTACTCAGTCGCAACAAGTGGATCTAAGCAAACACCCATTAATTTTCATCCAGGAAGGAGAAGAGACCAAAATGCCTGTATCATACAGATTACTTCGCCAAGTGTGCTCAGGTGAACAAGGTTCTGGCAGGTAGCTCCAAGGGTCAAAGGGTAACCTGCTTCACTGTGCTTCTTTGGAGAGTCACCAGTTCCTTAGGGGTACTACCATGTTCTCGGAGATGTCTTCAATGTCTTTATTCCATATGTAGAAGTTTTCATTATTATTTGTTATTTAGCTGAAACTTTTCTCCAAGAAGACTTACAATGTTAGGTTGGTACACAAAGCTATTTATAACTATTTACCCTTTTATAGAGCAAGGTGATTTTTACTATATTAATTCAGGGTACGTATCCTGATCAAGGGCACTACAGCAGAAGCGGGGATTTGAACGAAGGTCCTTAGATTACAAAGCAATGTCTGTAACCACGATACTACCTACTGCCCAACAAAAAATTGAATTATAGATGTTCTGCATCTTTTTTCTTACTGTGAAAAAGGTGCACATAGTTTCTGACTTAATTCAGCATCTTCAGTCCATCTGTAGCAGTTGGCCTTCCCACTAAGACATCATAACCTATACACAAAAGTGGAAACTATATCAATTTGGGATGCAGTGAACGGGTGATGATTTGCAGTGAACAGATTTTTATTCTTTTTACGTAGTGTTTGCTTGGTTTTAAGTTACTTGTACTATTCACTAAGTATGCTGTACATTGGTCATAGCGTCCAAAGTTGGCATAGACTTTTGACTGAGATGATGAAATAATTGAAAAACTTGATTTACCAAACTGAATATTTACAAATGTCATTTCACTGCAGGTTGAAAAAAATACTTTATTCACTTTAAATTTAATTCAGTGTTAACCGAATGAGTACAATCTGCCAACGGTGGCAAAGTTTGCGAAGGGATGCCCTCATGTATTGTGTGGACCGTGGTCCCTTTTTGTTATTCCAATATAGCATGACTGACTTTACACTGCAACACTTTTATTTTGGCCAGCCGTCGTGTCACTCTTGCCTTCGTTCCCATGCATTCCACTCATTCTTGCCAAGGAAAATGGCTCGCCTCCCGTACAACACGCGGGGAGATGCGGTAAGACCCAGAAAGAAGGAATTTCCACTTGGCCAAATGGTAATTACAGAGAGTAAAAAGGTTTTGGTGTCTTCTGAATTTTACGTTGTGTGTTTTTTTTTTGGCCCCTACTCAACTTTTTTATACTTTGTTTGCCTCTTTTTAGGTCTTCTCACTTTGGGATCTGCAGTAACCGAAATGAGGTTCACAGAACTTTGCTATGTCAAGAGCACTTGTAAATTTGGAATGGGATGACCAGCAGGTAAGACCCAAATAAAATCTCTCCACTGATCATATTATGTTAGCAAACTTAAATTCCTTCCTTGGTGTTCCCTCTAGTAGCAGTAGAAAGTTTAAGCACACACTCTGAAAACAGCAAGTGTGATTTGTCCTTCACTTTCCATCTTGGCCAAATATTTCTGAAGGGATGCCCAACTTACTGTAACCCAAATGGAAGGACATACCTCAAGGTATGATGTAATAACCATGATGTTCGAGATTACCATGGACTTGGTAAAGATCACAAAGTTTGACCAGCAAAGCAATGGCCAGAAAACCATTATGCTGGACAGGGAGAAACAAACAGGTAGAACTCATGTCTTCACCTTCTCATTGTCTTACCAATGCCCTGTGGTTGGACTCAAATGTTTCAAGTTTTGACTTCACCTGATTTGAATTTTCACTTGGTTCATAAGATCAAATTTCACTCCTCAAATGTCCATTTTCTGGATGTTTTTTGGGCCCACTCAAGTCTGATTTCAATGAGCTGTGCTCAAACACTTGACTGGTACTGTAAGAGTATTCAGCCAGCCCTCTGTGCCAATAGACCGGCATCTCCGGCAAATTTCAGATTTTGGGTTTTTCTGTTTAGAAAGCTGGAGAGGGGGTGCGGTGGCGCAGTGGCGCAGTGGGTTGGACCGGGTCCTGCTCTCTGGTGGGTCTGGGGTTCGAGTCCCGCTTGGGGTGCCTTGCGGCGGACTGGCGTCCCGTCCTGGGTGTGTCCTCTCCCCTTCTGGCCTTATGCCCTGTGTTGCCGGGTAGGCTCCGGCTCCCCATGACCCTGTATGGGACAAGCGGTTCGGAAAATATGTGTGTGTGTGTGAAAGCTGGAGAAGTGATTCTCATTATGAAGTCCTCACAAACCCAAAATTCCAGCCCATACCACCATCTCCTAGTATGAGCCATCTGAACCAGAGGCTAACCTGGTAGTACTCTTAGCTCTGCCAGGAAACATGTTCTAACCTGTACTTAATCCTCCTTCCCTCCAACTTGTCATAATGCTCCACGGCTGAAGGGCACATGGGCTCTAACCCCAACAGGACACAAGAGGATATGAAAATATGAACAAGAAGTGATATTACAGCATCCTGCTGGTGTGGTTTGGTGTCTAGCAGTGTGTGCCATTCATGTTCATCTCAGCGCTGTCGTGTGGTTTCTTTTTTCACTAATGTGTTACGCAGATGTAAGATGGCTGCTCCCCTATTCCCTCTTATTGGTCTGGAGACAAAATTAGCAGGAGGACTTGGCTGGGGGAGAGGTGGGAAAGAGTGGAATCTTCCGGAACATGACCAGAAGAGATGGCACACTGCCAATATGTGTTTGCTGCCGAAAGGTGGCAAAATTTGTGACCTAGAGGCTGCTGCTTTAAGTCCCATGAGGGACGTCCTTCAAGGGAACATCTGAATTCCTTCAGTAAAGTACTCAGCTGTAAAAGTGAGAATGATATTGCTAGCAGTGTAAGTTCTATCTGTAAAACTTTATGCTTAGTACTATCATAATGCCATTTGTACTCCTACGATGCCCAAGATGTTTCTGTAGAGCAACGTCACACTCCTATTTGATGTTGTCAAGTGGGACTCGAACCCCAGACTCACCGGAGAGCAGGACCCGGTCCAACCCACTGCGCCACCCCCCTACAGTTTATTAATTATATTCTATTTAGTAGAAAAAAAATGAACAAGTGTTACTAAACATCATTAGCCACTATTTACGTGACACTTTTCTCCAAAGTCACTAATAATGTTAGGTGTCTCTGCATTCACACTACAGATTGATTTTTACTGTATTAATGTAGGGTCAGTACCTTGCTCCAAGGTATATAGCAGAAGCAAGGATTTGAACCTGGGACCTTCAGCTGCTCTAGCCGTCACGCTGCCTGCTGGCCCATGATTGAGTTGCTCATCAACAGCAGTTTCCACAGCTTTGAGATTTCCCATCTCACCATTTTACACAACAGAGGAACTCCTGAAAAGAATCAATCCTCATGGTCAAGCATATAGCACAGTTCCACAACAAGAATTTGACCCTGTCACCACCCTGCTGCAATCTTAACTCTAGGATCAGTGCTAGATTGACTGCCCTCTGCTCCAGGAAAGCATATTTTCAATCCCTCCCAGAAGTCACTAGTCTAAGAGCTTCTAAAAGGTCTGCTGAATGACATCAGTTCTGATGACTACAACACCTTTACACTGAGAAACCAAACCACGCATCCTACTACCACCCACTTCTTCATAACACCCCAGGGGATAACTCCACAATCTGATCCCAAAAAATTACCCATTGATAAATGCTCTGTAGCGCCTAAATATAACACAGGCCAGACCTGCTGTCAAACACATATAGTCACACATGTGAGAAAGGAAGGCAAACCCAGCATCACTCAAAGAGTCTCTACAGCATACAGAGAGAGTGAAAAGGAGTGATCTCAGACAAGAATAAAAAAGGCGGAGGAAAATCATATTTGTACTTTGAGAAATAATCATGTGTTCCCTGGATCTGGCCGTTTTTACAGCCCTGATTTATTTAGTGGCTCTGAAAGCTTCTCCTGTGTGGTCGGGATGTGGTACGCAGGCAGCAGTAAAAACCGTCCCTCTGCTGGAGGTTAACGCCACATTCCGCTGCCTTTGCAGCACAGGACGGCTATGCGCTTGTGTGTGTTTGCGAGCGTGCGTTTTCTGCCAGAAATGCATGCGGGTGACATGGTGTGATACGTGTGTAAATGTACAAAAATGTATGGATCCCTTTTGCGTGCATCTGTGTGTGATGAGTGTACCAGCATAGAGTGAGTATTTATACATGTCAGCCTGTGTGTGTGTCTGTGTCTGTGTGTGTGTGAGCACGGCAGCCCTGTGCTGAAGCACAAACAATAAAGAGTTTTAAGCATGCCCATTCTGTACTTATCTCTCTGGCCTCGCCATTAAGGCAGATCCTGCTGCGGCTCCAATGCTTTACGAGACCCAATGATGTCACAGTGCCACAGGCAACCTGTAGCCCCAACGGCGGAGGTACATAACCCTCCCCCGGGGGTTGTTGTTAATGCGCCACAAGACGTGGGGAGCCTCCTTCCCATGAGTCAGTGCAATTAGGCCACTCAGCGAGCACCGCACCACCCAGCAGGTAGAGAGACCCCACAGCTGGGGAAGGCATCAGGGGAACACGAAAGACATTAGCAGCTACCATATGTGGCCAATAAGGCAAACACGTCCTGATTTACAGCTGTTCATTATCGGCTATGTTCCTCTCGGGACTGAGCTTCTCTCCAACGACCATTTTTCTCTAACCACCAGAGCGATTCACGCTGAGATCGTTCTACCAGTGTGACCAGAGATGACGATAAGAGGAGCAGTGGGGTGGAATCGAATGGAAATGAGAACCTAATTCAATAGTGGAAGCCTTTGAGTTCCGTCAGAACTATATCTCAGGAAGGCTGCGGTATCTAAACTGTCGGACTTTCAAGTACGAGGTGTTACAATCATTTCTGAGCTTCCCACGCTTACAGGCCAGGCCCAGGTGTGATTTTGGCATCAGCACAAGGCCAGCTATGTAAATAAAGTGTCACATCCATACACAAGCAACACAAGCTGCTGGAGAGTGAAGAGCTCATGAAGAGATCAGCCAGGTAACCTGCCCTGCCTGCCCAGGCCCATCGGCCTCAGGATGCCTCCGCCTCTCAATACAGAAGGAAAAAACAGGAATAAATCCAATTTGTATGTAATACCCAGCAGCTCCACTTGTAAGCCTGCCAGCTACCCAGTACGTCTGAGAAGACTGTAAATTGTAACATTCCCAGCTATAAAATTTCCCTCCAAAAACCAGAACACAACACATGATATTGTAATACGGTCATTACTATTAACATTCATCTAGATGACATCTTTATCCAAAGTAACTCAGAGTGTTAAATACACTACACTGAACATCCTACAGTCATACACTCAAATCTACATTGATTTATATTTATATTGCATTTATATTTCTTACTGAATCAACTCAGGGTCAAGGACCTTGATGAGGGGTAGTGCAGCAAGACTGGGTCTATGAATCAGGAATTTTCAGATTTAAAAGTGACTGTAACCATTGCATTTCCTGCTGCCCCTATGAAACTGTATCATCTTGTTGGCATTATTGCTATGCTACCTAATTCTTTGGCCTTCATGTTTGTGGAATATTGGGAAATTTTACTATGTGGACTCATAACCCTGGTGAGGTCCATAGAACTGTGAGTCATGGTCTGACCACATGAGGAGATATTGGGGGGGTTAGCCCGAGAAATCATTGTGGTGTTGGGAGGGACATGAGACAGAGCACAGGCCTCTTCTTCAAAGTGCCCTCCTCCAATGTTCTACACACAGCAACATCAAGAAAATTCTTAGTCACCAGGGTCTTCTCAGCTGTACTCCTGGCAGATGTCTGGCTTTCAAAATGGAGGGGAAACCAGAAAGTTGATTAGTCTTGTTCCTCCTTCTGTGAGGCCTCAATCGCGATGACGGGAGTTTGGAAAAAATCGGGGGCTCTCCGGTCGTCTGGTTCCTACGACGCTACAACGGGCTCATTGTGAGTGCAATGCGGCGGTTCTGCCCCCGTTTTTCTGAAATGTCTTCAGGGCCAAATTAAGTTTGTCACCCAGTCTTTGTGAGACGTCCTCCACATTAATCACTTAATAACCCGACTCCAGATGTGTACACAAAACTGGGTTGTGTTAGTTTGTGTGCTCGAGATGGAAAAAGAGAGAGACGGCAATATAATTAATCACTTTCTGCGGCTAACGCTGTCCTTCCAAGACGGTAGGACAAAAAAACTGTAATTCTCAGTTTGTTTAAAGTCATATTCATTTGTCATTCATTGAGCGCAGAAGTGAAGTGAAGCTAATATGAAAGCTGACGTTTACTGGATTCCCAAATATCTTAAAATGCTCCTCTCGTATATGCCAAGCAGTGCATTGCTTTGTAAACCAACTGACAGCCTTACAGCCAGTTTCTCTGCCATTTCAGTGCATTAAGTCTTCTCTTGGGAAACTGGTCATGAGCTAAGGGAATGAATCTGAATCTCCACGGTGACAGGCGTGACAGATCCCTTCCGCCAAACTGGCTGCTTACACACCACTGACACAATCCTCAACCCAGTGGGTTCTTATTTGCTTCACCCTTACAGACTCCCTGAGACAATTCAGATGGTGGGGGAACCATTTGAAAAACCCACCCATCTATAGCTCCTCAAAATCCTCACCTGTCCACAGCTCATCTTTTCACCTTAGTCTTTGCGAGTAGGTTTGCACTCCTGAAGTGGAACTACAGGTGGTCCCCAACTGATGATGGGGTTACGTTCTGCGAAACCCGTCGTAAGTCGAAAATATCGTAAGTCAAACGAACGTAAGTCTGGGACCACCGGTAACTGAAAATGTTTTGAACAACTCACAGTTTTATGTCTCATCCATTCATACACCTGAAAATTTCAACTGATGTTTTTAAGTTCCAAACTCTACATTCAAGGATACAACAGATGGGTCCCTGCAGAAATGGGTAGCTAAAACATTTAAAGGCAAGGTCCGCATCCTTCTCTGCTCCTTTATGATCGTAAAAGTCAATCATATTTCTCTCCTTGTCAAGCCAACAGTTGTTTTAACGCATGGATAAGAGCTACACAGAGGCGCCAATATGGCGGTCCATCGACCCCAGTGGTGTGCTGTACTGCTTTGGAGTGTCTGTTGGAAGAAAAAAAAGAATTAAACTCCCACAGTTCTGGTGATTTACAGGCCCGGTTTAATTGGGTTGTAAAATCAGATCTAGAGTTGGTTCAGGAATGCCAAAATGTGATTCCTGGCCTGTTTGCAGGAGGACCCTGACAGTCAAGGACATGAGGGAGGGTAGGAAGAGAGCAACATGCCTGGGTTCAGTCTTGCCTTGAGCTCTTGGGGGCTGGGCCCCTCGCCTTGTAGCTGATTAAACCCAGGGTGATTTACACGGTGGAGTCACCCCCCTCCTCCTTGGCCGTAGAAAATACAGTGTGGCAATTGGAATGGGAAGGGGCCGGCAGAGTAGGCAGGGTGTGATAGGGCAGAGAGTGGGAGGGTATGATACACAACTGGAAACACCTCTTACCACTACAGAGCATGGCATTGGTATAGAGCAGCTTCAAATACCATCTCCCATAGGTGTGAAGGCAGGAACTCCATATGTATTTGTGGGAGGAAGTGACAAGCTGTCAGTTGATAACGGGTAGACACTGTAAATGACGTAAACTCTCTTGGGTTGAGACGTTCACACACACCCACACTCACATACACACAGAGGAAGGCATCCCTCCTCATGGCTATATATTTTCCTTCTCTTCTATGAATATAAACTGCCGTCGTGAGGCCAGATTTTCCAGCCCACTGCACAATGCCCACATTAACCGAGGGCAGCGGGCAAAAGCGGTGGACCTGTGGATTTTATTATCACCAGGGGGCTAATTTACAGCCGTATGTCCCAGCATCCTTGCAAAGCCCCCGCTGCAAGGCAAGACCAGAGTCCGGCCTGGATGAGAGAACAATGTTTCTGTTGTGCAACTCAGCCTTCGATCCAACTGAAGCACTCTGAGCTAATTTGAGGAGGTGTGGGATGGGGGAGGTTCCGAAACTATGGTGTTTTGGACATAGGGAGGACAGAAACCACAGTAAAATGTTCCAGGATACTCACTTATCAACCTGAAGGGTCAGCCTCAGTACCTTATTTGTCATGAATATACACCCAATTAGTGTGATGGAATACAGCTTCAGCGCTGGTGTTTCGTCCACAAGACATTTGGTTAATACGCTTCATCGGGAAATGAGACACCAGGTCTTCCCAGCTCTTCTGTAGCAGTTCACAGAGATGTGGGATCCTGATGCGTTTCTTTGCTTTCAATATTCTTTCCAGTGCTTCCCATACAGGTATTTCCTCGGGAAGAAGTGCTGACACTTTTTGCTGGTTCTGTAAAAAAAAAAAAAAAAAAGCTTTGAGGTCTATAAAGACCATTCAAAATGTAACTTTCATGGTGATGAGTCTAAAATACATCTCAAGACGTTTTTTAAATGCTCACTGTGAACTGCTGAACCCTCATTACACTGCTTTCCAAACTCCGCATTTAACCATTATGGGGCAATTTCTCCTCTTGATCACCACCTTTTTGTGTTTTAGTAGTTAATGCTGTAAAGTGCGTCGCAATAATGCAGAAGGTTGGAGTGATATTAATTTGCTCTGTTGGGGATCTTTGTTCCTTTTGAATTTCTTCCGAATAATGTGTGTACATCCCAAATACACTGCATATGGGCTGCATTACCTACACCGGTAAGCTTTAGAATTGCATGGCCCTCAAAGCAGCCTGGAGTGATTGGCAAAGGCCACACCCAGTGACCTTGCTTGGCTGTATTTACGTGCTTCTAATGGCTTGTGCTCCCACCCTCCTTTGAAGAAGACCCCTGATAAAACAAGGTAGGCAGGGAGCTGTGGGGGAGGCTGGGAAATCCATGTGCTCATTTTTCATGATAATACCTGTCTCCGATAAACTCCCTGACATCGCCTGGCTCCCGCCTGCCAGCACGCTGACTTATCCCCTCTGCATTGCTCCCCGAACACACCAGAAAGGAGATAGCGTTTGCAGGCGGGTTCCCATCACCGTCCGCAAGAAACTGCACCGGGGAAAAGATGAACTACGTAATTAAAACTGATTATCACCCCCTCCACCCCCATTCCAATCCAGCTTTGATCACAGAGAGCACTGGGAGGCAACCTATGAAAAAACCCAGTAAGACACCTAGCCGTGAGATACGGACCACTGGATGCCAGCAGGGTCTTCTCCGGCTGTTACTGGAAATCTCTCCAATGGGAAAACTAAGCTCTGAAGGCCACTGTCTCTAATTAGCCCTGCAAATATTGCAGTGGGGGATGTGTTTGGGATGAAGGTGTCTATCTAGGTATTAGGGATGTCTTATTCTCTGTGTACATATCTGGCAAAAGAGCAATGCGGGACACTTCACGGACAGTTCAAGGTGTTCAGTACTTCTGTCCTACCCATACTGCTGAGCTCTTGTTAAAACCCCCTGCTCCAGCAGCACCGATCCCTGAGGGAAATGCATGACCATACAGAAGTACATGCAAGCCCACACCTTCATAATCATAGAAATGTGCATTCAAATGTATACCCATACATAAACGCATACACGAGCACTAAAGACACCGGCTCATATGCTCGCTCCTCGATCACCAGTTGTCCCGTATCTCGGAGCACTGCGCCCAGGGCTGCTGCATGTTTACAGAGCCACATCTGCGGTTTGCATGTTTAGTGTGTTCCGGAGCAGACCCCATGGGACCCAACACATGTACAGTACTCTCAAAGAAGGCTTTTGTATTCGTTGATGGTATTTCTACCGGGTGCTTCAATCCTAGGGTTGCAGCGCCTTAGGAAACAATCGTAGAACCGGAAAGTTTATGGTTCTAATGTCAAGCAGGGCCTTGCTGTTGTTTTCTTGAGTTAATTTCTTCAGCGATATCATTGGGTAAAGCATCATGACCGATTCCTCCACTCTCGCAAATGCTAGGTCAGTAGATGTTCCAGTTTAAGCTTGCTTGGTTTCCAACACATTACGTGCCGAGATATCATTTTTGCAGAATCATTCACAATTGGGACTGGTTAGTTCATGCTGTGCCATCTCTAGAACCTAGTAAGTTGACATCATGAGAGTATTACTCTTTCCCGCAGTCCTGAACAAACTCATCCTGAGGAAAAATTTGTAATCGGGTACAGTTCACCTCTATCAGGTAAGGTGGTCTGAACTCCTGCATGCAGCAGTACATTTGAGCAAGGTAGTTAACATGAACTGTGTAAAAGTTGCGAAAACTATGAAAAACAATTAATTGAATTCATTTTATATACCGATTTTTCAACGGTGTGACATAACGTGAGGAACAATAGAGACACAGTGATACGTGAGTGAGGAGAAAAAAGACAAGTCAGAATAAGCATAGAAGTCGTGTCCGTATATGTTGCGTCGATTAGTTTTTTCGTTTTGTGGCATTCTTGAACAACCCAGATGTAAACTATTTGAAACCGCGCATAATCCATCAGTGGCTTCATCGAGCATACTGCCTTCACTTCGAGTTATTCCTAAGTTAATAAGGATCACCTGGTTATTTTCAAAAACAGCAAGAGAGTGACAGTAAGGGGTGTTGACATGTCCACTAAGAAAATCAGCAGAATTTATCAGGTGCTATTTCTTATGAATCTTACTACTAATTACGTGCAGGTGTTAAAAGCACCGTGAAGTTCGAAATAACTCAAAGTGAAACAATAAGAGGGCAAGGAACTATAAATTACGCGTATTTTAAATATTTTACATTTTGAGCAAAAAAATGGTTTTCAAACATAGCTAGTTCATAATTTGTTTTTCATTTTTAAAACAAAAAACGAAGAAAGGCATCGTAATTCACATTTTGTTTTTCAATTTCGAATCGAAAAACGAATGAACGCAACGGACGCAAACCGAGTCGGTTTTCTCACGAACTGTTCTCAAACCAGTTATCTGCCAACTCACGGGAGGAAAGCAAAAACTTTCAGGCCAAGGAAGAAAAATAAACCTCTAAGGGTGTGAGTATCATCGGCTTCCCACCCTTCCTACGCAATATTTGTGATCAGTGTAGGTGACTTTGAAGAAACGTGCATTTTAAGCAAATAAATGTAGAAAGGTGGTGACGAATGACATCGCAAACTCGTGATGTCCACACCATCCAAGGGGAAAATCCCCTTGAGACTTGTCGATGCAGGCCCCCCCATCTCCTCGTCGTTATCATTCTTTTTAACTACCTGGGTGTCCAGTCACAGGAGACACCTGTGTTCTCCACACTGGATGAGGCCGCAATGCGGCAGTCCACTTGTTCTCTCTCACCGTTTGCTCTTTGCTGATATTTCAAGTTGTGCCCAGTGAAATTCCCCCGACACTCTCTTTTTGTTCCCCTCTTGGCAGCTCCCTCTTATAACAGATGGCACGCTGCTCATATTTTATCCCAAAATCCCAGCATTGTTCTAGAAAGGCAATCATCCAATTGAAAAGCTATCATATGATTTTTCTTTCCCCGCTGAGGTCAAAGGTTATGAGCTATTTTTGAATGATTGTGTCAACACTTGTGAAATAGTTTTGACACACAAAACTGCAACCCTCTCTCTCTAAGGGTTTCTGATCTCCATGGGTTGATGCCAGAAAAGTAAGGAACTAAGTGCAAACACCTCATAGAGAGATTTATTTAGTTGCTTTATTTATTATGTAACGCAGTTCTTTGCTTAGCAGTTGCTATTAAATGAAGTCGTTTCATACACACAGCTGCACATTGTTTTATCTGAGGGACCTTCCTCGAGTACACAGCATCGTTTTCTCCTGGGAAATGAACCTGCAAGTTTTTCTCAGCATTTTGGGTCCTTAAACAAGGTGCCACCTGCACTTCTGGATTACCTCCTAGACTCTGTTGATCAGTCTATGTTAACCACATAGAGTCCCTCCAGAATGTTCTGTCTTCTCCTTGTGTCCTTAGTCTTGTGTCCATTGTCACTGTGAGTCAACCCATCCAGTTGCTGACCAACATCTGCTTCTTTTCCCTTCCTTCCTTTCAAGCACCATCGTATTTGAGACAATCAAGTCTTCTGAGGACATGTCCAAAGTTTGATAACCTTAGTCTCATTATTTGCTGTTTGACTAAACCACCGGGACCTGAGTAATGTTTAGGGCTGTGTGTCAATAAAAAGCACTTATATAAGAAATTGTTATCAGAAGGATGCAAGTTTGAGTTCCATTGTGGCTGATGTATGTCAACACTAGGTCATGATACCCCCATTCCTACAGCTGTGATCTTTCAACAACAGCCAAGAAATCATACAAGACTCCAAAGCCCAGATCTTAGCCTGTTCTAGCATTCAGCTGTGCACACTCTGTTCAAAGTAGAGGGCAGGAAAGCTGAGACATTTTCCCTGTAACCCATGAAACTGCCCCCCATGCAGTCTTCGCATCTCCACCACGATCTCTCACCTTCCAACTACTCCATGACGGTATGTATCATAAGCATCAGGGATGGTGGCCAGCAGTGGGGGCTACAAAGTTTGAGCTGCACACCAGTAGGATCCGTGGCAGGTGATGAAGGCTTCAAGATGCAACCAGAGCTTCCTGTCCTGTCATAAGAAGCCCCACCCATTTGCGGTAAACTATAATAATACAGAGGCATACGAGTGTGGGGAAAGTAAGAACCACACCAGTTGTTTTGGCCTGCCCCCAGAAACTGTGCTAGTTGCATGTTTAGGCAATTGAGCTGTTTGTTTGACACAGCAAAGCAATCTGAGAGCTGCGGTCCGCTTGGCACCCGACGCTGCCGTCAGATAACCCCGGGGGCAGTCTTTGTGGCATAAGGGCAACTGCTTCATCCCCTTATTTTGCAGTTTTGCATCCCAAAAGAATGTGTGCGCACACCCAAACGCAAACAATTGCACAGCCACTCACACACCCTAACCAGTGTATCATTTAGAACTTATCCTCATGCCATGTCTGGGCACTAACCGCGCTCTGCTCATCCGACCGTGCATCAGCATCACTGTGGTTTTCTCCTGATCCATTTTTCTCGTCCATCCAGAAGTAGAGAGCAGTCCTAATTATCTCCTAGTATTTACTGCATTATTTATTTGCTTTGCAAACAAAGTCATCAGCGACCTAGTTGCCTCATGAGCATATGATTGTAGGGTGTTTAGTGTAGTGCATCTAGCACTGTAAGTCACCTTTTGGATGAAAGTGTTAGCTAAATATTACATTTACATTTATTTATCTATCAGATGCTTTTCTCCAAAGTGACGTACATCTCATAAAAAATACAATGCATTCATTACATTATCAGAAAGAGAGACATAGTTGCAGATGTGTGATTCTTAAGTGCAGTTAGTTTGTTTCTTTCCAGCATATAAACCAATGTTCATCACACGAGTAGCTGCATAAAACTTTATCCAGATATCGACGATTCCTGATCACCTTCTTTGTAGTTTTTTTTTTTTTTTTGAGATACATATAAACATTTACATTACAGGATTAGCTTTGTAAATGATTGATCCAGGTATGATCTTTAAGTCATAGAGCATGAACATTAACACCTTACATCAGCTTAAGAGTTGATGAACGAAGTGAGTCTGGAACAGGTGAGTTTTAAGACCCTTTTTAAATGTGGACAGAGATTCAGCAGTTCTGCGTGGGGGGTCATTCCACCGAAAAAGAGCCAGAACTGAGAATCTTCGTGTATTTAGACTTTTCATGCATGGGACCACCAAGCGGACAGATATGGAAGACTGTAACAGTCTGGTTGGGGTGTAGCGGATAATCAAGTCTTGCAGATATCTGGGAGCGGTTCTATCGATGCTTTTGTAGGCCATAACCAGGGTCTTACTACTCCTTAATACTCCTTAAGAATCATTACATGTGGCTTTGGAGAAATGCACCTGCTAAAGGAATAAACAAAAAATCAATGTAGCAGAAAAGCCTTTTCACACACAACCACTCCAGACTCGGTCTAAATGACCAAGTGGATGGTGGAGTTAGTGGTGAGGGTAAAAATGGGGAGTGGGAGGATATGCAGAGACAAGTACCCACACTTTAGGTAATGCTGCCACAACACATCAGAGGGGGAAAACACTGCCTTTGTGACCAAACATCGGATGGCAGCATCCATTTTCTGGGATGTGGGGGTCGTAATGGGCCCCCCGGGGCTGAAAGCCATGACGCCACTCCTTGTACCACAATGAGACTTTGAATGTTGAGGAGGGGAGCCAGACGAATCAGAATACCCCTCCACACCAGATACCGTTATGCCAACTGGTCTGCAGCTGGATTCAGTCAGCACATGGGAAAAATTTGGGGGGGGGGGGGGGTTCTCTGTTTATTCAGATAAAAACAATATCCTTTTCCATTGCCCCACACTTCACTCACACGTCGTGCGACAACCTTCCCAGCATGCCTCAGAATGGGCCAGGTGTTTGGTGTATAAGCTCCAGGACTTATTAAAATGTCACGGGCCCCGTTGAGACCCGGCACCCAGCGCCCCCCTCTCCACAGCCGCTGGGGCTGGGCCTGGTCAGACTGACACTGCGAGCCAAAGATAAGGGTTATTACACTTTACAGAGCTTGATACGCAATCATTGTGGCGACTCTGACATAAGGTGCTCTGTTATGACTTTACTCCGGTGGGGCAATGCTTTCCAGGTGCTGCTAATGCAACGGGTCCTAAATGAGTTGTGTGAAACCGTAATGATGGTGGAAGGAGCCATTTATCCCTGTTTTGGAACGAGTAGGCAGCAGCGACCATAATAAGGACTGAACACTGGGAGCTTAACGTCTGAATTCCCATTAAACAATGGCTTCTCTTTACTTTTTGCCCTTTGGCACTTTTCTTGGTTTCCAGGAACAAAAATTTGAAAGTTTCTTCCCAAAATTTACCCCATTAGACTCTACATCGTCCGAGGACTTCCACTTGAAAATTTAAATAAATTTACGAAGAGTTGGTGACGTGATATTTGACTTTCTCTTTTTTCTAAGTTTTCTGTTTTTGTTTTATATTGCAGTCCAGTTTTGTTCCCAGTGATAAACAAACATAAAGAACTCTTTTGTGAAATTAAGGGCTTCACAGAAAACTGCCAGGATGCAGACAGAAGACGAGATGTTTCTAAGCAGGACCAGGATAAGGAGCAGTCTGCAGGTTTTCAGCTGAGGCTGCAAGGTGTTTATCTCCAGCAGGAAGACCAAATAACATGTTCCAGTTGGCTCTGTAGAGTTTCCTCCTTCTTCCATCCATAAAGATCTGCCATCATAGCAATAATTGCTGCAACATGGAAAACACCCTAATCTGTACACCACATGTGCACGTCTACGCTTCTGTTGATTTTTTTTTTTTTTTTTGCAGTGTCAGATAAGGCTTTCAGACTAAGTCAGAATTTAACTTTATCACTTCAGTTTTCCTGTGGAAGGTAAACTAATCACAAGGTTTACAAACCTGGGTTTCATTTCATTTTCCCTCTTTTGGCAGCTTGATTGATATGTATAGAAGTTTGATATATCTACATTTACATTGATTTGTTTAGCTCTTTTCTCCAAAGCTATGTGCATCTCAGAAACATACAAAAGTGCATTACACCAAGACGGAGAGATCTAGATGCACACACGTGAATATGTATACTATAAATATACACACACACACTGTCTCTGTCTTTATATTTTATCCGTGCATGTATTTATGTACAGATATACTGTATATAATACATTATGCAATTATAAAAATCAAAGACAGTGTAGGCAAATGCATGAAGTCAGGCTAATAATTCAAAAGGCTAATAATTCAAAACTTTCCCATTTGGAAATAGAGAATGGATAAAACAGGGAGAACATGTGGCGTTTGTTCATGGGGTGTCGAACCGGTCTCAGCGGACAGATGTGGACTGTGGATTTCGGTGGGGGCGCGGGGAGAGATTGCTGCGGGTCGGTTTGGGTCTCGGCACCCCTAGACTCCTGGGAACTGTCCATACACCTAAAGGCAAGCGCAGATGTTGAAGCACAGAGTTAGGAGGAACCCCTCGGGAGGACTGGGGAGGACCCAGCAGAAGGAGGGATGGGGGGTGCCGTCCCTGACAGTGCTGACACATTTGGTTTGGTCCATTCAGGCCCTGTGATGGGCTTAACAGCTGGCTTGTAGTGGAGAGCAGAGGCAGCTCAGGGTGGAAGATGATGTGAGATGTTACTCCATACACCATAATAGGCATCACATTTACACCCAGGGGGTGATGGGATTTTATGTCCTTTTTTGTGGTTGTACATTTTCCTGCTCATTTTTTCTCCTTAGAAGAGCACAAGCAGAAGGAAACTGAACAGCTGAGCAACTGGATTTATGAGCAAATAGTTGCTGACTGAAAATTGTGGAAGGGTCCTGCTGTAATGTCCTTAAGCAAAGTATTAAGCCTGATGTTTTCGCAAATATATCTGCACCTGGAGGTGTAAAAATGTTTAACACTCCTTTATGGAAGCTGCTTTGGACAATAACGTCTTTTAAAAAAGATATTGTAAACAGTTTTTCCTATATAACTCAAATAATAGAAGCACACAAGCAACGTCACTGCTCAAGGAAGAAGCTTTTTATGATGCTCTTTGTGTCAGGGCTTCAGTTTTCCAGGTGTTCCAACACCACATAACATGGGAAATGTAACTTATGGAGGCGTTGATGCTGCTGGGACTGCGTTTAAGCTGAAATGGCCAAAGTGAGAGAGAGAACAGACATGTTGATTCACCACCCACCCTGAAACATTGCTCAGGTGCAGAAAAGTGGGAACTGTAGACATGTCATCAGAGCAGGGAATTACACCAGTATTTGTGGCGTAGTACCCTTCCCCCACCAACACATCTCATCTCTCTAGCTGTCTCCATCCCCCTTTAGCATGTTTTATTGTTTGGGTTATTTATAATTCTTGGTGTTTCCATTTGGACTGCAGGCTGCAACAAACATTTGAAAGAGCATCTTAAGGACCAGAATTGCTTGACTAATTAATTAACTAATCAATTAACATTAGAACTGAAGTGTGACTGCAGAGCCACTAGTGAAATGATACAGGCTCTGTGAATTGATCACACCCTGTTTAGTTATCTGGGATGAGAAAACGATAATGGAACAATGAAGTGTCAGATAAAAGGATCTTCTGGATGTGACAGGCAACACTTCAGGGCATGAACTCATGGCAAGTCATACAGAAATGCATGCACATAAAGACAAATACCCAAGTGAAAGAATTTATTGACAAAAACTCTTCCCGAGTAGAAAGTGGAGCAAGGTTTTGATATTTAAGAAAAGGCAGACCTAGCAGAGTACTGTATTTGAAGTTGCATTGTCGGTAAAACGTCGGGGGCTGTCAAAAGCTACTCAGACTGCATCTATGATGACCCCCATGTGAGTAATACCTGTGCTCATAGGTTTATTTCTCATTTGCCACATCTCAGGGAACAGGATCCTGGAGAAGTCTGAAAGCCAGAGTCCTTTAAAAGTCTTTTAAAAATTGTCACACCGGCACACCCTGTGGTCCCTATTTACTAGCAACCAGGTAACACTACATTCTACCCAATGCAGCATCAGATTTTACTTCTTGAACAAGAGACCTTTACAGTTTACCAGCACTGTTCCTAGTACAGCAGGTATCTAAAGTGTTTGATCATTGGGCCTGTGTTGATGGTTGTGGGTTGTCCAGATCTGCTGTTGCAAGAGTTCAATTACAAATATGTGACACAGCTCAAAAAGAGCAGCTCATGCTTCGCTGGTGTTAACAAGTCATCGGTGGCAGAAATGCAATTACGACAACAGAAGAGGGAAAATCACATACAAATTAAAGCTTCTGCTAACAAGATGTAGAGACATGGGGGAGGGGGGATTAACCAGATGCTGACGTTTACAAATGATGTTCATTACTTATTTTCCGAATGACCAGGTCCGGTCTCGGATGTAAATAGTCGGGACTTGAGTAATTTAATTTTAATCAGTCTGCAACTTGTGATGAACGAGGGCGTGCGGTAGGGAGGGAAGGACGTTATCGTGGTTGAAGGATGGTCACTGTTATTGTCTGAGTGGCAGTGAAAAATTGTTCCCCCAGACATATTCTTCTCTTCCTCTTTCATGTTGAATATCCATCCACAATAGAGCCTCAAGGATATTCCATGTTTGAAATGACACCTTGTCTTTTAGAAAAGGTGTGTGTCCTCAGACTCGTCATGGACACTGATTGGGTACCTTCTTGTCATTGCAATCTTCAGGGCAGCAGGTAGTTTAATCACCCTGGATGTGGATTTATTATTAACCTTTACTTACCTGACACTTTTTTTCAAAGGAAAATTACAATGTTAAATAATCAACTTTACAATTGTTTACCCATTTATACAGCTAGGAAACTAGAGTACTATGCTGAGGGGTACTACAGGTGGAGGGAGATTTAGACCCAGAACCTATATATGTGAAGGTGAAAGCCCTGGCCACTACGCCACCTACTGCCACACATGAGTGTCAAAGCATTTATCCATTAATCCCAGTAAGCACCTTGCCTTGGTCCCCCTGAGAACGGTGCGTTGCGTATGATATTTGAATAAATATCTTACAACTGTAAGATGTTTGGGTGCAGCAGATAGTACTGGTGCCTCACCTGTCATGGCGAACAGAGGACATAGGGGAGGCTGGACCCAAGGGCAGGATCATTGATTCGGTACCAAAGGACTAGGCTTGTTCTCTTAGTTAGGTGAATGGTCGGTCGACTGGCAAACCAAACAGGGGCAAGGATCTGAAGTCGTGGTCAGGGGACAACGCGGGCAGTCATTACCAAAGGTACATGGACCAGGACTTTGGATAAGCAAGGCTGGTTGGGGTTGGGGTCACATAGACAGGCCAGTTGTCTCAGATGAGAGTCCACAACTGGGAAGTGGCTGAGTGGTTTCTTTTACTGCCAAGGACTCCGAATAAAGCCAGCTGCTTAATCAGCGCCAGGTGCTGCTTGTTGAGGTGCGGGCGTGGTCATGACATCACCTGGGCTGTGCATTCTGGCAGAGATCACAATCTGGCTCAGCCTGTTGGGAGTTTGCATGATCTCCATGTGTTCACATGGGTTTCTTTAAGTGAGCTGAATACAAAAAACTGCCTAAAGTGTGAAAAAATGTATGTGTGTGTTACATTGCTCCACTGTACCATTGTAGGTATTCTAGTGTGGTGTATCTATCGTTCAAAGTCACTTTGGATAAAGGTGTCTGGTAAATACCAGACAATTGTGCCACCTTGGGAGAAAAATGTCTGCGGAATGAATAAATGTAATATGAATACTAAAATGACACTAAAACAATTGCTGTTTTCGCCCCATGTTTAAGTCTTTTGTACATTTTCAGTCACATGTTCATAGTGTGACTTAGGGAAGCAACTAACCTAAAGCTAAAGAAACACGATTAACCACACGGATATAGGTTCAAGTACCAGGAGAGGCCATGCAGTTGCTTTCCTGACCAAACTAGCTGAACATGTTCAGTTGCAGGCTCTTTAAGGTCCTTCTGATTAAAACATCTGCTCTGCAACTGAACTAAACCGAGGGGGTCCGTGAACTTTAACATTCAAGTGCTGCGGATGCACCGTAATCTAGCGATCCAGCAATTCCATATAGCGTGCTTCCTCCACCCCCAAATACCTTCAAAACAGTAACATCGCTGTTATAGTTCTATTGGGGTGTCTGGCAACCTGCCTTGCTGCCAGACACCCCGGTTCTCATGGCCTCTGTACGTCGCCATGGTGACGGAGCTCTGCTGTGTTTTCCTGTGGGGGTGTAAAGAGGGGGGACATTATTTTGGGGGTCCTCCAGCAAGCGGGTTGACTGAGGGGCTGTTAAATTTCACAGCCACCACGGGCTTCGGGAACAAGAGTGGCCAGATTGTGGAGCACCTGGAGCATGATGGGAGAAAGTAAAAAAAAGCCCTGACATTATCGTCCTTCGTTCTAACACTGTTACTCCTTGCCTGTTAAATTAGAGAAGAATTTTCTATGTGGGAAATGGGCCCTCCTGAAGACCGCAGAGAATCTTTCAAGCACATTATGGAAATTTCCCCTTTTAAATGAAACTTTTGAACTTTTCTTGGGAGAAATGGCCACGTTTATTGCCCATAAGTTCCTGTGCTGCTGCTAAACTGCATCAAGTGAGTCAATAAAAAAAGACAAAGATCGATTAAACAGACCAAGATGATACAATTTTGTACATTTGTGTACCTGGACACTTACTTCAGTACTTTGATCAGGGTTCCAATTCCAGTTTTTCTCCTGGGATTTCAATTTTTAACTAGTGACCCACAGAATTTCTCCCTCAGCCAACGGTATAACCCGTTGAATTTTCGACATTCGCATGGGTCTCCGGGCCTCTCCTGATACGTAACGCACCATTTTATTGTGAAAGGCTGGTGTTCATTAACCATCAAAAGCTGGTTGAACCGTTTAATAAACACTGACCTGCCGTAGATCAACGCCGACACTTCCAGGACTTTACGCCGGCCCAGGAGCGACCTTCCGTCTTCAGCTTTCGCCGTTGCCAACCCACTCAATCTCTCTTCCTCGATGTTTAGATGGACTAAAATGCGTGTTTAACTTGGACCTGCTCTGGGCTATCCAGCGGCCCTCCAGCAACAATATTCCAGGTCTTTGATGGAAGCCATATTTAGGTTATTCTGTCTCACATTAGCATTTCAGATCGGATCGCCCCCAAAAAAGAGCCTCTATTACCCGACACCATCGTCCAAAGCAATTTACAATGTTAAAGTATCCATTACATAACAATTTACCATTTATGCAGAAGGGAATTCTTTACTATATCAGTTCAGGGTAAATACGTTGTGTATTACACCAGGAAGTGTCAGTTTAAACATAGGAACCTTCCAGCCCTACGAACCACTACGCCGTCTACCTTAGCATTTAAACGTAGAAGTTATTCTTTATGAAATGCTTGACTTTTAAGGCCGGAGACGTACTAAAGCCCAAATAGTGTCCAGAATTTGCTCGAATATCTATCATCCTTCTATTACAGGAATGTAGACATTTGAAAGGAATTATTAAAGGAATTTGAAAGGAATGATTAAAATATACATACATTTTATGGATTTCATTCTATATTCTAACCAAGAGCAAACTCAAGTGTGTCAGCTGCTGTTGAAAAAAGACACAATGTTGCATATGTGGTAGGTCTGGGGTTCGAGTCCTGCTTGGGGTGCCTTGTGATGGACTGGCGTCCTGTCCGGGGTGTGTCCCCTCCCCTTCCAGCCTTGCACCCTGTGTTGCAGGGTTAGGCTCCGGTTCTCCGTGACCCCACTCAGGACAAGCAGTTTCACACTGTGTGAGTGTGTGTGTGTGTGTGTGTACTGTATACGTATTACTTTTGTTTCCATCTTAACTTGTTTTTGGTCACATTATAATATATATATTTTTTGGACATGAATGATTGGACCAGTGCAAATCCAGGGTCCATAGGTGTCCAAAACATCCAATAAATGTGTTTTCCTGTCTCTATTTAGATGAATACACACAAAGCTGCTGAACAGGACAATATGAATCACTGCACTGTGCTACAGGATAAGCGACTGTGTTATTATCATTTCTGACATCCTCTCCCACGTCTGCTGGACTAACACTGCATGCTACATGACTCTGCCATAAAAAGGCAGCAAGACTCCCTCTCTCTCCTCCCCCAGGCTATGAGGAGATACTTATCTCCAGGAAATGGTGGCTCACACCTACACATATTGCTTTTTAATGAACAAGCGTGCTGCGGCTGTAGACCAATAACCCGCTCGGGCCACCCCACCACATCGGAGTATTACACAGGCCCGTGTTCCTCCTGTTTCATGAGTGGACGTCGCTCTCGCTCGACAGCAGGCACCAATCGGGGGTCAAAAGGCGAAGGCTGACATCGTTTGTTCATGTAGGAGGGCTATTAGTTATAATGAGGGTGGCATCCCAGCTTCTGACCTGCTGCGAGTGCTTCTGCACAGGTCCGAAAAAATGTCTGAGCGTTGAAAACAAGCGTCTAATGCGCTCGTTTAAAATTACTCTCGGCCTCTGCATTAGATATCAGCTCCGCTGTAAAACAGCAGGCACCCGGGTGGTTGTTAGTTCAAGTCCCAAGAGGGGTTCTGTCGCTGCACACCGGAGCAACGCACTTAATTTCAACAGATGCTGCAAAATAAGAGCAAACCCTGCAAGTAGTTTTGGGATAAAGTTACCAATGGCGAAAAAAATAATAGCGACACGTCAAATCAAAACGTCTTCAGGACGAATCGTGCACGTGCCATAAAGCGGGAGATGTATTTTCTTGTTATTTCTGCTGCCAAATGCATGCAGATACCGGCCTCGGCGTTTTGCCTCAGTGGCGCTTCAACCAAAAAGCACCGAACACACCTGGCTTCCACTGCATTTTGCAATAATAAGCACTTTTATTTATTTCTTGCACATCTCTGTATATCTTCAGGACATCCCGCGCAGCAGGATACGGAAATATTGAGGCGAAACTGTACCGCACGTCCCCGTTTTGTGTTTACATTAACATTATATTTACAATAATTTGTTTAGCTGACACTTCTCTCCCTGGAGACTTAAAGGTGAACAGATATAGTAAATGCATTAGAACGAAATAACAGGGGCAATCAACATGCGAATGGGTACATACAACAAGCGAAATCGGATAAGTGCCACCTTTCTGCACAGAGTTCATCAAAGATGAGTAAACCTGAAACATTAAAGCATCCGGTATTTTAAAGACTGTCTTCACACCAATTGGATTGTAGCAGGTTTTAACTTTAAAAAAAGAATGGAAATAGATTAGTGCACATTAATTTAGGCTTAATATTGTTTGCATAAATGTTTCATGTACCTGCCTCTGGAAGACAAATACTGTTGGAGTGCACACACACACACACACACACACACATGCAAGCTTCTGATTAGATCCTGAATAAAATTAATAAGTTGATATGTTCATTTCATGCCAGTTGTGTCCAATACATGTCCGCATTTGGACTAATCAAACAAATGCCAGCTCTACATGGCAAAATCACCCGCCAGTGCAAATAACACAAGTGTTCGTTCAGCTGTCTATTCTCCATCCTTACGCCACCTAGAAACACACTGCACATTTACTGCAAGTCACTTCAGTGTTAAAACACAGACTTTTAAAATATAATAATAGTCAATACCCTATGATGATGTTTGCATACAAGTGGGAAAATGTTGGAAAAATGTAGAAAAAGTCACTATTTAAAGAAATGAATTCTTTCCAGACTGGGAACAATAAAAAAACTGAACTAGAGATTGCTCCGAAGTATTGTTTGTGTTTTGTTAAACACAAATCACTGCTCGGAGCCGCACTGGGACTGTAATGCGGGGGATGTCCAATCATTTAGAATTATGTGGAAAAAAGATCCTTATCGATATTTTGGAGTACTCTGTGCCTGAAATAACTGCCCTCCTGTGACTGGACATCCACACCAAGCTGCCTCCTTGGCCTTTTTAATGCATTTCATTTATAAAATACTCCATTAGCTGAACCATTTATTGGGCATTTACTCCAGTCAGGGTGAAAAAGTCACCAAAGCATCCTTACCCCTCTGGTCTGCTGTTTGAAAGTGGAAATACACTCCAGTGGTCTTTAAAGGCTTTGGTCCCTACGGTTTTGACTGTTAACCTGATTGTGACGATGATTTATTTGCCTTTCTTTAAGTTTTAATAAAGCCCCTATCACTCCCCACTCTCTGTTTGGGAGAACGGGGGCTGTGCGCCATGACAGCTGTGTGGCCTCCAGCTGTGTATATACCTTCGCATACATTTCCGCCCTCTGCGCTCACACTCCGGCGTGTTTGCTTGAGGAGAGCATGTAAACTCCCGGCCAGTTCCCCTCTGCCGTCCCGCTCGCCGATTCCAAACGCCCCTACTCGCCTCGACTCATGAACCATCGCAGGCCGTAAAGGTGTTCCATAAAAAATTCATTACTTCCATTGCCTGTGCGCTCAGTTTAATTGATCTGCGAGGGTTTGCCGGTACAGAGTTATAAATCCCGTCTTGCAAATGGAGGGTAAAGTCCTTTACTGGGCGTTTAGGCGGGAGGACAACACAGGCACAGCAAAGTCCGATTTTTATTAGGTCCCCCTCCTAATAGTTAAGGCTTCATCTTTGTTTCCGGATCAACAGAACAAAAAATCCAATTCCACGCTGAGTCATGTTATTTTCTTTCCACTCTAAGCACTGTTTCGAACCTCAGTTTTCAGAGCACACCTGCTCACCTTTAAATTACACTGTGCAGAGGTAGAAAACATGCAATGTGATTGGCTGGACACACGATTGGTTAAACGTGATTGGCTGGTAGTTATTATCTACCGTATTATTTATGTGTCATCTTCCTTCAAGGTTGCTTCCAGTGTTATGTTTGTAAATTGAAGTACATATAATTATTTACCCATTTATATAGCTGGGTAATTTTATTCAAAATAATTACCTTGATCAAGGTACTACTTACCTTATCACAGCAGGAGTGGAGATTCAGTTTCAGGAACTTCAACATTTTCAATTTAACATTTCTAACCACTATCCCACCTACTGGCCTTTAATATTGTACCATGCTTCACTCTGGGTTCAGATGGGGTGAAGAAGGACGCATGGGTACCGTTCATTATGAACGTTTATTGGAACACCAACACACAGGGAAATAATGCTCTCGGGTTCAAGGATCCCTTTTCCTGGAAGACTTGCAACTCATGCCATCCTTCCCAGCCTCTTGAGTGCCCCTCAGGCTTTTTTTCCCTTTCCACTGGCAAACACAGTCACCCCCTTATATTCCCCATATGTCCCCACAATGGTTAAACACAATTCCATTTTACCCATAATTCAACTATTTACAATAAACACGTTGTCCCGTTCAAACTCAAGGTAATGCAGGTCGTTACATTATGACGACAAACCCAAAGAAATGTATGCAAACCACCTATCCCCATTAAAATGAAAAAAAAACATTGGTTATACTGTTTGAAAACTGTAAGGATAAACATAATTTTACTCTTTTTACAGTTACCCATTCAATCCCAAGGTGATACAGAGTGGAATACATTTTTGACAGCAAATCAAATTCCATTTATCTACTGTAAATAATAAACAATGAAAACAACCAGCTGTGCAAACAGGATTCCTTGAAGCCTGCGTCACTGTTTTTGTCATCCGTGCAGACGGGGAGGATGTGAAATGGACTTTGTTTCTACACGCCTTCTGCACCGCTTGTGTATTTCCGTGACCCGGGGTGCTCCTTTTTCGAGAACGTTCCACGCTCAGTGTACACGTGACCATTCTGCATCCAAGTTGTCACATGTCAAAGTGCACCTTTCGTGCAAAATGACTCGGAAAGTGTTTCTTTTTCCCCTCCTCGCTTCTGCTCTGCGTTATCGACTTTCCATTATGCGTTTGCAGGTTGTAAGGAGCCCCCTCAACACCTGCTTATAAAATTAGAATTCCTGTTTTCAGTAGAAGATCGCAAAATTAGGAAAGGGTAAATCGGATCGGTCTGACACCTAGAAACGTGAAGATGGGGGATCACATTAATTAGTTAGGGAGGGAATGGATTGGTCGACCACCGCTCCAGTAAAGAGCAGGGGATGAAGAGTAGGTGGGGCTAATGTTCACTGGGGGGATTGTACTGGACAAGCACTGCAACCTGAGAGGCCTGGATTCCTTTGCATTCTTCTGCGATGATGATGATGATGTGAAAACATGTGACCCCACGGGGTCCCAACGGGGCATGCCAGAAGAAAAGAGCCTCTTCGCTTTTTCAGGGGTTTGAAAAGTGGGTGGGGGGGTACGGGGTGTGTTTGGGAGGGGGGGGTGATTTGTTAAACGTGCGGCGCCTCGCATTGTTTCCCAACACGGGGACATCTGGCACAAGCAAGTGGGGTCTGTGATTGGGGTCTCCCTCCTCTTTCTCGACCAGTGAGCTGTGCAGCATTGAAGCACTGCGCCGCCTTTTTCATGCTAATCCCACAAAATGCAACAGCAGATGTGAAACATTTGGTTGTGTTCTTGTTCACTTGTAAAGAAATAATGTGCGCTTTATTATTTTTTCGTATTGTTCCTCGCTTTTACAAAAGAGAGAAAGAGATAGAAAAGGTATGCACTAACAGCCCTCTCCCTTGGTGGCCCGAATAGGATGGCGGTCCGGTCTTCGGCCCACCAGCAGAAGGTCCCGTGACGGCCAGAGATTCTGCGTGCTGCTGGAACCGGGACGGCGAGGTGAGAGCTGTCGTCAGCTTCGGATCAAGGCGAGTTTAAAGAAAGCAAACAAAGCATTTGTCATCAAGACATTTTTAATCACACCATTCTGATGTTAAGTGTATGCACAGCTGTTCAAAGACACTCGCACACACACACACACACACACGCAACAGGAGAAAAATCTACTGGCGGCAACGGAACTTCACTTCTGAGTGGTGTTCGGGAACTGTAAAAAGCCCGGATAAAAAAGTGGGAATATGAGGAGTTTCTATTTTCCAATTGAAGGTTCTCGAACAGTCGGAAAGAACGTTTAAAAATGTATTTCATATACGTCGCAGTTTTTTATTTCACAATTTTCGCAGTGAGTTTTAGACAGTATCGGCATTTTGGAGCTCTTTTGTCGAGTTCATCATTTAAAGGAAATCAAAAGAGGCATTTGTAGTGGTTAGTGTAAATAAATTCTTTTGTTTGGTTTTGGCAATGCTTGAGGTGACAAGCAAAAAAAATCCATACCTAGAAATCGAATTGTTTATGGTCAACGGTAAAAATGATATTATACCTTGAAAGAGTTATTTAATATTTAGCCAGTGAACTATTGAACTATTCAACATAAACTGTCGACTCACCATAAATATATTTAGTTAATTTTTTGTTTAATTTGGTTTGATGATAATTTTTTTCTAAAAATTAAGAATACTTTTGATCCCCCTTTTTTGTTAATGGTCAAATGTATAAACATGTTGTCAAACTCCAATGGAATCTTATCACAAGTCCCCAAGCAGGACCGTTTAAGATTCTTCATATCATGATATTGCATTATGTTATATTTTATCATATTATATCACATTAAATGATATAACATGGTGAGTAGGTGTAACAGGTAATACCGTCTGTCAGTACATGTGTTCTTTGAACAGGCACTTCACGACAAAAGGGCGTGGCAGACATAGCTCCGCCCCCATCCGCATCTCATTGGCTCCTTCCTCCTAGCTCCCACGCCTCTTTAGAACGTCCGGAATAGTAGCGCAAGCACTTATTGGACGCGGGAATCCGTTGCCTCCCGTGACGTCATGACGAAGTTTGACACGAGCGACACACGTGGTGAAGAGAGGCCAGAGGAAAAGTTTCTAAATTGTGGTGAAATGGCTGTGACAGCACGAATAAGAATAAGAATAAGGATTTTCACGACCACTTTCTCTGGGTTGTGTTATAACTGAACTAGAATTAGCTGTGTACCACATGGAGCCTAAATATGCAAAGAAAAGCACAATAATAAGTAAAGTTCTGTTCTCCCAGACCTGAGATAAATAAAGTGGCTCTTTTTGCTGCAGCAGGTTGTAGAAGAAAACAGCTCCTGCCTGACCGTTATTTCTCTTTTAATATAACGTAATTATTATGTGAGCGTGATGAAGCTTCACGCTGAGATCGGTGATATTAGATGCGTATTAAAATAGTGTGTTTGCAGTGAGGAGCACCAGGCTGCTCTTCTGCTCATGATCTCCTCCACTTGGTGACCTTCACCTGATGATTTTCATTTTGACCTGGCTTCTCTTGGCGAGCTTCACCAAGCGATCCCCTTCGCGGCTTCGGCCGGCGATCTTCTCTGCCGCGTGGTCTCGGCCACCAAGTTCCCTCGGTGGTGGTGGTCTCCTCACCCTGCAGCTGCCAGGTGTTCACAAGTTGATGGTCTCCTTGGCTTGCGCTGCTGGCGTCTCCCTCACTTGGATGGAAGCACCTGAGGATGCCGGTCTAGCATGGCTTGGGCGCCCGTGCGGGGGGATCGCGCTCCGCAATGTCACTCATCCGCCTCCGTCCGGACCCTCCGTCCAGGAGCATCTCTAGGAGGACGGCGGCGATGCTCTGCTGCCTCCTGGCCTCGCTCTGCTTCGTCTACTGTTTGGCGGAGCGCTGCGGCTCCCCGCCGGCCCCGCGGAGACCCTCCGGACACCTCGCGGGCTTCCTCCGCTGGCACGCGCTCGGGGGGAACGAGCTCCTCCGCAAATGGACCGGGGGCGAGCATCATGCTGACAGCGAAGCGGACTCGTCCCCGACGCGACTGAGCCCGCTGGGCGAGGGCACCAAGAAGCTGCCCCAAGCCATCATCGTCGGGGTGAAGAAGGGCGGCACGCGCGCGCTGCTCGAGTTCCTGCGCGTGCACCCGGACGTGCGCGCCGCGGGAGCGGAGCCGCACTTCTTCGACCGCGACTACGACAAGGGGCTCCGCTGGTACAGGTAACTCTGCTGCTGGTATTTCCGCGCCACACACACACACACACACACACACACGCACACGCACACGCAGCGCGCGCGTTATTACGGCCATTATTATACGTGTAGCGATAATAGTTGTAATAGAGGCTCTTCAGTTCAGTGCGCGCGTCGCTAATGCACATTCATATTTCTGCGTCTCTTCCCCTCGCTTTAAGTGTTGGACTCGTCGGTAACGAGCGTCGATTGTTCGTCTCGCGCGGGTCGGGGACGGGCGCGCGCGCGGGCGAGGAGGCGGCGCGCGACTCGCCGCATTTTCTCCGAGAAAATGAACATCGCAGGAATCGCCGTAACTGACTCTTCTTCATCTTCCCTTCTTCTTTCCCCCTCTGTCATTTTTTTTTTACACATTTTTTTGGACAGTTTAAATTTCCGCACTGTTTTAGTTCTTGGAAGTTGCGCTCGCACGTCCTTCGGCTTCGCAAAAAATAAGAAAATAAAAAAAAGAAAACTTAAGTTTTAGATCGGAAAACGAGCGCTCAAAATTGAACAAGTTTCCTGAGAAATTACGCCGGCGTAATACGCTTATGATTTTGCGAGAGATGTGGCCTAATGACTACGAATATTTAAGATCGTTTACTTTTAAATTATTCAGAGATTCGGAACAGATCGATTGCGGCTTCAAGTTCAAATCAGTTCATCGTCATATTTGAATTCATTCAGTTGGAATTAATGAGTTGGATCTGATGTTTGGGGATTTTTTGCAATTATTGTTTCACTTCTTTAAATGGTTACATTTTCTCTGCAGGCCGATCCGCTCTCTCTATTATATGAATATGAATACACACAGTATGAGTCAATAAATTGATCGAGTATTGATCATGGGACCCGTCACGGCTCCTCCCCTGCTTTTATCTAAAGTAAACTCACACCACGGGTCTTACTTTGCTTTTTACTCTAGGACACTTAAAATACTGTACTGTGGGCGAACAGGAGGCAGGATTTACTGCGGCCGATGGTCAAAACTCAAAATCAAAGTCAAAAAGCATATGGACATATATCATATTGCGTTAACAATGAAGGACAATTTTATCTAATTTCTCTGAGACTTTTAAACATTTTTTCTTAAATGTGATTTAAGATTTAAGCGCGCATTATTTAAAAATTAATAGTCATTTGTGTCAATAATTCGCACAATTAATTCGTTTTATTCCCATAACATCATCTGGACTCTGATATTGATTTTATTCTTAATTGTTTTCTTTTTTTTTTTAAAATGTAATAGTAATTCTGTTCATGGACTGAAATGTAATAAGCTGTATCCAAGTGATGCAGCAACTCATAAATAATTAAATTAAAAACTTTGCAAAAGTTTTTTAAGATCACATTTGTTCAAGTTTGTTTTTTTTTTTTTTTTTTTTTAACAAATGAGCAGTAATATGTTACATTCTCAAACAGGTAAAGTGGATGAGGAAAATACATCTTAATCTGAATTAAGATACTTTTTTTTGTATAAATAAGTAAGGGGCAAACAAAGTAAAGAAGTGGCTGAGTGAACTGAGGCCTTGTGATGAACACCCATGAATGGGGGTCCTGTGTGGACAATGGGGGGTGGCAGTGAAACGGCCCCTTTGTCCTGTGTCTGTCTTTACACGCACCACTGCACCTGAGCGCCCCAAACCCCGAGAAGGGGACGGACCCCATCCCCTCCCGTCACCAAGCCTCTTTAGGAAGCCGTCTTTAACCGCGACTGTTTTCCAACATAAAAACAGGGAGGTGGGTGGGGGGAGGTCACGCTCTTAAACAAAAACACAAGTTGACTCTCCTCGACGAGCGTCGCCCTCATCGGTGAGCTCGCTCGCTCGCTCACACGCGCACATTCAAGCAAATGCACACGACTAATAAACTGTCTCTAGTCGCCACACACACACACACAAGCAAGACACGCACAGTGCTCCCGTTCTTTGCTCCCTGTGAACAGATCGGTCTGTTTTCTTTCAGATTGTTTTAAGTGTGTGTGTGCATGTGTGTGTGTGTGTGTGTGTGTGTGTTCACTCACATTTTCTCTTGCATCTATGGCAATGACATCTGTAGCTCACGGAGTAATGGGCCATGGCGACTTGGTGGCCCTTTGGTGTCTATTCACCTGCGTTCCACCTTTTGATTGAGTCGCATTGCACTCCCAAGCACCCCATCCCGCTCCCCTCGAAACAAACTGTCCTCCTTTGCCTCTTTGAGGGACCACTCCAGGCCTGACCCTTATCCCTCTCCCCCAAGAAGCTCCCCCACCCCATTTCACACTTTTCCGAAGTCACTCTCTCTTTTCGCCATCACTCTTTCACACCCTTTTATTCACCTATTCATCCATTGTGCGGTTTTATGTCCGCGAGGGGTTCGGTCTGTTTGACGCAGTTGCCAGGATGCCGTGGAGACGGGGCCAGCGGTGCGTCCCAGTGATGGTGGGGGTGTGTAGGTGCTGCTTACACGGCTGAGGTCCTACGGCGGAAACAGCGTCCAACCGAGGACGTAAATAACAACAAAAACGCGGTAAATAATTTCGAAGGAGTCCGTCTGCTGGATGGCGGAGCGCTGCTGCTGGATCCCCCAACCCCTCGTGGGCCGTTATTATCAGTCGCACCCTCGAAAAGAACACTCCGAGTGAGGTCTCGCACAATGAGGTGTGTGTTTGATGCAGGGCAAGTCGTTGCTCCACTGCAGTTCATTGAGGCTGAAAAGAAATGAGAAATGCCCCCCCCCCCCCCCGACACACACACACCACCTTGTCTTCCAAACGTGGGCGTCAGCTGTTGGGGGAATGAAAAACCAGCGGACATTTAGTGTGTTCGAGGCCCTGGCTGAGAACACTTCGGGGCGCTTATTTCACAACCCCGTCGGTTTGAAAGGTATGTGCAAATGGGTCCAAAAAAAAAAAAAAAAAAAACCACACGAAAACACACTAGAATGGTTTTCAACCGGTGAACTATTGTGCCCCGTCAGCACGAGAAAATTAAGAATCCGCTGTAGGAATTGCCCGGATTTTTTATCAACATGTTTGTGCAACGTGATTGACGTGTTGCGCAGGTATAAAATGATGCAAACCGTTACACAGGTTCACATCCAAATAGCCTACGATAAATTACACATCAGCACTGTGTGACTCCCAACGATTTTAATACTTCGTAAGGAGGAATTTGTAAAAATGTCCATCGGTGGTCTCCTGTAATCAGATACGTCTGCCCGTATTCTGAGCTCGCTGGCTGTGGCTGTACATTTACTTTTGCATTATTATTTTTCCCATTTCACAAATGTGCCCCGATTTATGGAAAAATACCGCTGCGTAAATAGATGGCTGATTCATTTTTAAATGGCACAAAATATTTCATTTCACGTTTGCTTTGACTGTCTCTGATTGCATCTATATTTTATCTCAGTATAATTTCAGCTTCCAAGAAACCGTTTAAAGAGAGACGTTGCGCAAATAAATGTTGTGTTTGTTTACTCGTACGGGCAATATTATCGATATGCATTAATCACATTTTCAGATGTCTGCATATTTTTGTTATTGCTGCATTTGAATTTTGTTACTTAACTGAAACACAGATGTGTGATCATTTTTTATGAATGGATGTGTTAGTGGTCTCCTCCGTGAACCGCCACCTTATCGTGGTGGAGGGGTTTGAGTGCCTGAATGAGTCCAGGAGCTATGTTGTCTGGGGCTACATGCCCCTGGTAGGGTCTCCCATGGCAGACAGGTCCTGGATGACAGACGAGACAAAGCGCGGTTCAAAAACCCCTTATGACAAAAAAATCAAGGCGTCCGTTTACCCCGCCCGGTATGGGGTCACCGGGGCCCCACCCTGGAGCCAGGCCTGGGGGGGGGGCTCGCATGCGAGCGCCTGGTGGCCAGGTCTATGCCTACGGGGCCTGGCCGGGCTCAGCCCGAAGCCACAACGTGGAGCCGCTCTTCGGTGGGCTCACCACCTGCCGGAGAAACCATAAGGGGCCGGTGCGTTGTGATTTGGGCGGTGGTCGGGGCCGAGTGCCCGGCCGACCCGAACCTCGGGCGCCAACTCTGGTTTTTGGGACTTGGAATGTCACCTCACTGGCGGGGAAGGAGCCTGAGCTGGTGCGGGAAGTTGAGAGATACCGTCTAGATATAGTCGGGCTCACTTCCACTCACAGCTTGGGTTCTGGAACCACTCTACTCGATCGAGGGTGGACTCTCCACTATTCTGGCGTTGCCCAAGGTGAGAGGCGGCGGGCTGGTGTGGGCTTATTAATAGCCCCCCAGTTCAGCCGCCATGTGTTGGAGTCTACCCCGGTGAATGAGAGGGTCATCTCCCTACGCCTTCGGGTCAGGGAACGGTCTCTCACTGTCGTTTGTGCTTATGCGCCTAGCGGCAGTGTAGAGTACCCGGCCTTTTTAGAGTGCCTGGGGGGCGTGCTGGAAAGCGCTCCCACTGGGGACTCTGTCGTTCTACTGGGGGACTTTAACGCCCACGTGGGCAGCGACAGTGATACCTGGAGGGGCGTGATTGGGAGGAACGGCCTCCCTGATCTGAACCCGAGCGGTGAGTTGTTATTGGATTTCTGTGCTAGTCGCGGTTTAGCCATAACGAACACCATGTTCATGCATAAGGGTGTCCACCAGTGCACTTGGCACCAGGACACCCTAGGTCGGAGGTCGATGATCGACTTTGTAGTCGTTTCTTCTGACCTTCGGCCATATGTCTTGGACACTCGGGTGAAGAGAGGGGCTGAGCTGTCAACTGATCACCACCTGGTGGTGAGTTGGATTCGATGGCGGGGGAAAAAGCTGGACAGACCTGGCAGGCCCAAACGCATAGTGAGGGTCTGTTGGGAACGTTTGGCGGAGGCCCCTGTCAGAGAGGTCTTCAACTCCCACCTCCGACAGAGCTTCAACCAGGTCCCGAGGGAGGTGGGGGACATTGAGTCTGAATGGACTATGTTCCGCTCCTCCATTGTCGGTGCGGCTGTTCGGAGCTGCGGCCATAAGGTCTCCGGTGCCTGTCGCGGCGGCAATCCCCGAACACGGTGGTGGACACCGGAAGTAAGGGATGCCGTCAAGCTGAAGAAGGAGTTCTATCGGGCCTGGCTGGCTCATGGGACTCCTGAAGCAGCTGACGGGTACCGACGGGCCAAACGGAGCGCGGCTCTGGCAGTCGCCGCGGCAAAAACTCGGGCTTGGGAGGAGTTCGGTGAGGCCATGGAGGAAGACTTTCGGTCGGCCTCAAAGAGATTCTGGCAAACCGTCCGGCGACTCAGAGGGGGGAAGCGGTGTTCCACGAACACTGTTTACAGTGGAAGTGGTGCGCTGCTGACCTCAGCTGAGGATGTTCTCGGGCGGTGGAAGGAGTACTTTGAGGATCTCCTCAATCCCTCCGACACGCCTTCCGTAGAGGAAGCTGAGGCTGGGGACTCGGAGGGGGACTCGTCCATTACCCTGGCTGAAGTTGCTGAGGTAGTCAAAAACTCCTCGGTGGCAAGGCTCCGGGGGTGGATGAGATCCGCCCCGAGTTTCTCAAGTCTCTGGATGTTGTGGGGCTGTCTTGGCTGACACGCCTCTGCAGCATCGCGTGGAGTTCGGGAACGGTGCCTCTGGACTGGCAGACCGGGGTGGTGGTCCCTCTTTTTAAGAAGGGGGACCGGAGATTGTGTTCCAACTACAGGGGGATCACACTCCTTAGCCTCCCTGGGAAAGTCTATGCCAGGGTACTGGAAAGGAGAATCCGACCGATAGTCGAACCTCGGATTCAGGAGGAGCAATGCGGTTTTCGCCCTGGCCGTGGAACACTGGACCAGCTCTATACCCTCACTAGGGTGTTGGAGGGTTCGTGGGAGTTTGCCCAACCAGTCCATATGTGTTTTGTGGACCTGGAGAAGGCATTCGACCGTGTCCCTCGTGGCATCCTGTGGGGGGTGCTTCGGGATTATGGGGTTCGGGGCTCGTTGCTACGGGCTGTTCGTTCCCTGTATGACCGGAGCAGGAGCTTGGTTCGCATTGCCGGCAGTAAGTCAGACCTGTTCCCGGTGCATGTTGGACTCCGCCAGGGCTGCCCTTTGTCACCGATTCTGTTCATTATTTTTATGGACAGAATTTCTAGGCGCAGTCAGGGAACGGAGGGTGTCTGTTTTGGTGGCCGCGAGATCTCGTCTCTGCTTTTTGCGGACGATGTGGTCCTGTTGGCTTCATCAAGTCAAGACTTGCAGCGTGCACTGGGGAGGTTTGCAGCCGAGTGCGAAGCGGCGGGGATGAGAATCAGCACCTCCAAATCCGAGGCCATGGTTCTCAGTCGGAAAAAGGTGGATTGCTCCCTCCGGGTTAGGGGGGAGTTGCTCCCTCAAGTGGAGGAGTTTAAGTATCTTGGGGTCTTGTTCACGAGTGAGGGAAAAATGGAGCGGCAGGTCGACAGACGGATCGGTGCGGCGTCTGCAGTAATGCGGTCATTGTACCGGTCTGTTGTGGTGAAGAGGGAGCTGAGTCGTAAGGCGAAGCTCTCAATTTACCGGTCGATCTACGTTCCTACCCTCACCTATGGTCATGAACTCTGGATCATGACCGAAAGAATGAGATCGCGGATACAAGCGGCAGAAATGAGTTTCCTCCGTAGAGTGGCTGGGCGCACCCTTAGGGATAGGGTGAGGAGCGCAGTCACCCGGGAGGAGCTCGGAGTAGAGCCGCTGCTCCTCCGCATCGAGAGGAGCCAGTTGAGGTGGCTCGGGCATCTGTTCCGGATGCCTCCTGGACGCCTCCCTGGGGAGGTGCTCCGGGCTTGTCCCACTGGGAGGAGGCCTCGGGGCAGACCCAGGACACGTTGGAGAGACTATGTCTCCCGGCTGGCCTGGGAACGCCTTGGGGTTCCCCCAGAGGAACTGGAGGAGGTGTGCGGGGAGAGGGAGGTCTGGAGTACTCTGCTCGGACTGCTGCCCCCGCGACCCGGCCCCGGATAAAAGCGGAGGAAGATGGATGGATGGATGGATGGATGTGTTAGTGGTGTAACAGCTTGTCAGTTATTGGGAAGTTGATTAGAATATGAGAAATAGCCCTTAATGGAGTTATACAGTAATACTAGGAGGGCAGAAAAATGACTTGAAGTACTCAGTGGCGATCTACTGGATGGAACGCGGTACTCTTGCTCGAACACTTACGTTCACAATCTATGGATATATACGTGACAATAAGTGCACTTTTATGACCTCGGATCCTGCTGCTTTTCAGTGTTTTTTTTCTTGTCTTTGCTCATCATCTCGTCTTCTGCTCCTCACACTCTTCCGTGTATAAAATTCCGTTCTAGTGCTTCGTCTCAGGGTTTTGGTTGGAACGTCATCTCAGGTCATCCCCATGGAGAAACGCTCAAGGGTAGATGGTCTGGGGCACCAGAACCAATAGGGCAGCCTGAACTTGCCTCTCTTGCCCTAGATCCTCAAGCAGTCCTGATGAGAAGCTGACTACGTTTGAAGTCTAATAGGACGGATGACCTCAAGTGTGTAAGCGCGTGCAGCTGTGTGTGGCCGTAAATCCTGGGTGTAGCTTGTGGATTCACCTGTCTTCCTGTCATGGGGAGTGGATTTGTCGTGGCCCACTCGATGTCCGGGTCACATATCTGCGTGAGGGTCCAAGTCCATCTCCGCATCTCCCTTCCCCTGTCCTCGCAAAGCAGCCTTCAATGAGTCAAAGGAATCTGAGAACATTTCCAGGAAGTCGGTTTCAGCACCACCCACGGTGCGGTAAAAACCGAGTTGAAAATGTCAGCTTGGTTCCTGGGTCCATCTGTCCAGGGATCCATCCTAATGGACTCGTTTGAAACAAAATTTCCGATTCCTCTCCAAAGCTGCCGTACAAGGTCTATGAGTGTGAGCTTTGCTCCTCCCTTGAAGAACAGCACCAGCAAATGGCTTCTATTTATTTGTTCTTAACTCTCTGGAACGACTTAAAAAGTTACGTTTGTACACTGAGCTGCTTACAGTTATTTTCCCATTTGCACAGCTGGGTCATTTTTACTGTATCAATTCAGGGTAAGCACTTCCATCAAGGGTACTGCAGCAGGAGTCGGGTTTGAAACCCAGCTTCTTCAATGACAAGGTGACAGCTCTAATCGCTATGCCACCTGCTGTTCCTATTTATGAGAGAGCGTTCAGTCTTTATAATTGATTTTCCTTCGGTGATGTCAGGTCTCGTGATCTGATGTTTTTGCTCAAGCTGAAGAACGTCGGTTCTGGAAATATGGGCTCCGCACGAATCCCCCTAGGGGGTTGGAGAGGCCAACGTAAACACCGCAATGTAACAAGAATAACGTCTCTGCACAGCATGCCGCCCGTTTGGCCCCTGACCTACTAGAGTTACTGCACGTCTGCCCTTCACCTGTTGCGTCCGGGTCTGGGCTGGGGGTACGAGGGCGTTTGAAGTCACCAGACCTGCTGGATTAAGCCAGACCCAACCATCTAATGGGATAATTACCCCTCGCGAAAACATGTGTAACCCCCACCGCACACAGACCCGCATCAGACGTGACTAACGCCACACGTGGCCCTCCAGCCCAGACTCCCAGGTATGCAGGGGCAGCCGAGGGCAACTCTTCCTGATCACCATTTCGGTGCCGACATACCTCCCAGGATCTAACACCGGTATGAACTTTCGATGCCCCCAAGTCAGCCGTCTTGAACAAAATAAGCGGAGCAAAAAAGAGCATGTATGGCACAGCTTGGTAATATTTATTCAGGAAAAATTTTCCGTAATTTTAGCTAATATCTCCCAGTTTATTTAACACCTGGGGGGCACAGGGGGCGGCGCTGACACCTCACAGCTCCTGGGCTGTTGGGGTTTCACGTGGGTTTGAATCCAGCTCGGTCAGAGTGAAGTTTGCACGTTTTTTTCCCGAATTGGTGTGGGTTTCCTCCAGGTGCTCTGGTTTCCTCTCACAATTCAAAGATGTGTTTTCTCTGAAGTGGTGACAATACATCGCCCTTAGTGTGTGTGTGTGTGTATATGAGTGGAGGAATGCGTGTGATTGCTCCGTGGTGGACTGGTATCCGGTCCAGAGTTTGCCCTGCCTCACACCCTATTGTTCTGGAATAGGTTCCAGACCATCACAACTCTGGACTGGACAAACGGTTGTTGATCACTGATGGATGGATAAACGTTTAACTCATATCCAAAGCAAATGGTTGTCTAGGAAAAAGGGTGGAGAGAGAGAGAGAGAGAGAGAGAGAGAGAGAGAGAGAGAGAGACTAGGGGTTTCCATGTTATGAAACCACAGAGTGTTTTCAGGGAAGTTCAGTAATGGCACTGAAAGTGTTTCAATAACACAAGTGGTGCCACAGCAGGGCTTTCAGAAAAGAGAGATCGTGGTGTTTTACCTCGTTTCTGTACTCCTCTGTGCGGTGGTCTGCAGCGGGGGTCTTCCGATGCGGACTCGTCGGAGAACACGTGAAAACGCAGTCGCTTTTCACTGCGGCTTTCAGTGCCCCCAGACAAGAATCAATGTGGCACCCCTTAAAACATTTTATAATATTTATGTGAATATTGTATATGCACAGAACACAAATTTACGGACAGAAAAGAGACTGAAATCGAATCTTAATTTCAAGATTGAAGTCAGTTAAGGGAGTAAAGAGATTTACACAATTTACCGTTTAGACCGACAGCGTCGCCTACAAAGCTGCATCATTTCAAAGACACGGCGCGGCGATGCATCATACCCTGTTTACATAATGTATGAGTTGGCAGGTCTTCAGTTGTCTAATGAAACTGTTTCTTTATTCTTAAGTGAGGACTTTTTCTTTTTCCAAAACTACATTTTATGTTTTGATTTTTTCGCAAAATTGGGCACCCCCAAATTTCGGCACCTGGAGGCAATTGCTTAGGTTCAGCTAATTATAACACGAGCCCTGCCTGGATCGCCCTGATTTGTATTCATAATGTTACCATATGCTGGTTTATTTGCCAAGAGCAGTCAACTAAAGAGTGGCACAGCAGGTGGCGTAGTGGTTAGGGCCACCCTCTTGCAGCTGAAGGTTACCACATCAGTTCAGGATAAATCACGGTATGTCACTTAGTATACAGACCTCACATTGAATATACAGGTGGTCCCAACTTACGATGAGGTGACGTTCCGCGAAACTCATCGTAAGATGAAAATATCGTAAGTCGAAAATGCATTTAATACACCTAACCTACCGAACATCATAGCCTAGCATACGTGCGATGGCCATTATGGGACCTTTGCCGCTGCCCAGCATTGCGAGAGAGCATCTCACCACATATCGCCGGCCTGGGAAAAAAATCAAAATTCGAAGTACGGTTTCTACTGAATGGCTATCGCCAGCTCACAAGTCGAGAAATCGTAAGTCGAACCGTCGTAAGTCGAGGAACATCGGTATAATATTTCATGCTGGTCTTAAAAGACAAAAGAAGTTCTGCTAGGAAGGTTGCAGCCAATTGGTGTTTTTG
Organism: Scleropages formosus; assembly: GCF_900964775.1. Taxonomy (NCBI): domain Eukaryota; kingdom Metazoa; phylum Chordata; class Actinopteri; order Osteoglossiformes; family Osteoglossidae; genus Scleropages; species Scleropages formosus. The sequence continues at coordinate 4,624,952 of NC_041806.1, forward strand.
TGTGGTTGGATGGTGTTTTGTTGGTTAAAGCATATACGCACCTACCAGGTGCGTTTTTTTTATTTTACGCAAGACCTTCTTTACAGAAAGAAACTATGAGAGTCACCAGCAGCTCCCAGCTATCATTTGGTGTTTCTAGGGGAAAAGTTTCAAGCGTGTCCTGACTGCAGGTGCCAAGTTTGTCGGTCCTGAAAGCTCGGGTGCTGCTCCCCAGCTCGTGTTTGTATCAGGAGCCGGAGAGCGGGATGGGGATCGCGGGGGGGGGGTGTCCGGGACTTGTCGTTATGAAGCAGCGTCATTTTCCATACACCGTGTGTGGGGGCGGGGGGTTTCCACTACGTAACTGTGAAAAGCGGGATTACGTCAGATGTGCACGCACACACACACACACACACACACACACACACAATTCCATCCTCTGTTCCCTCAGCTTCCCTGCAGGCAAACTGGCATATGAACCATCTCACCCCCCCCCCCCCACCCCCCACGAAACCTCTGACAGCAGGACGGCAAAGCCCACGTTGCGCTCAGTCCACGGGGGACAGCGCGCACTCCTAGGGGCACCGATCTCAGTCGCCGCCTCTACCTTCTCCATCCTAGATGAGCCTCGGATAAACACTATAGATCGTCGCCCATTGTTCGGTCTCCCTATATCTGGTTTTTCACGCATGCGGTCCGAGATTATTAATACCACCTGTTCTTAAACAGTCAGGATTATCGTTTCTCCAGAACGCTGCATCTGGTTCAGGGCCGTGACATTCGGTCAGCATGATAAACCGAGACCGAGATTGAGAATTGCGCCAAGCGGCTGTGAGGGAGAGCCTGTGAGATGCACTGTGCTTTAAATTTTAAACTGACAATTAATTAATTTTAATGCCTTCAAGTGTGACTTATAGCCTTTGCTCTCCTGAAGCCAGTCCACACGCACTACTACTATTTACTTTATGAAATTATTTTGTTTAAATGTACGCTATACACACTATTTAATCTCTTCGTTCATTTATTTATAATTTAGAGCAGAAGAAAACAGTTAAACAGAAAATAGTGAGACACAAAGAAATTATTTTCTTTCTTACTTCTATTCCAAATTTAGACTAAACTGCTTGCTTGCTACTGAAACTGAGCTTGTTATTCAAATAAACTTTGCAAACACATACAGTATGTGACTGAGAAATGTTCCAGCAATGGAATAAAAAAATTAAATTTAAAAAAATTTTTTTTCCAGGAACAAACCACAAGAAGGGTGTGTAAAATTTCCTCTTTCCTTGATGCCTTGATGATATTAGGCATTATTTAGGATGATTCTGAAGTGATCTTTTGCTGCGCTTTGTGCAAACCACAGTTTTTCCCCATAGGAAAGAATTGGATAAGTCATTTCATTATTGGGTTTTTCGTTTTTCGATCCATTTAAGGAGTACATTATGAGCGGTTGATGGGGAATAAAAATATTACACTTATCCTGTGTGTTTGAAGGACATCCCTGAAGTGCACTGTCCACTCAAGTGTCCCCTGACTCCTGTTTGTCTCTAAACACACATGGAAAGTGGGGGAAATTAGTCGTTTCTGCTAGAGGTTTTGCACAGTTGTGTATGGGTTCACATTCGGCCCAGTGGGTCTATGGTTTTCGTGTGACAGGGACCTGGACGCAGGTCAGAGGCAGAACCAGATCCACTGTCATAGGTCGGGAAAGGGGGAGGTTTGTCGGGGGTAACGCAATTCCCCCCATCCTCTGCTGTATTCCACAAGCATGAGTTCGGTCTGCTTGGGTTGTCATTATTGCGGTTGCTATGGAAAGAAAAAACGTGAGAGCACTGCCATTATCACAAGGGGATGGTTGGGTGGGGCCGAGTGGGGGCTGCCCCCCCAACGTCACCACCACCCAGACGGAGGAGGAGAGGGATGAAGAGAGGGAGCAGGTGCAGCACGCCTCACTCGCCAACTGCCACCCATGACCACCCTCACCAGCACCTGATGTTGTTCATAGCTGGTCCAAAAAGCTGTTTGTTGCCTCCAGCTGGTGGGTCTGGTACAAATGGCAACGACCAGCATGGAGGTCTTTGATGAGCAACGTGAGCTGCCGAGTAGGGATTGGTCACCAGCCACCCTTTAACCCACCTAGTGAGAGCCACGTAGGGTAGGGAAGGTGCTTGTCTGAAATCACAACCTCCACTCTACTACAAACCCGGTTCAAACACATGACCTTTCACACATCTATTTAGTGGAGGTGGGGTGTACCCCCCCGCAGCTCAGGACCCAGATGGGTGTTTGAAATTATTCCCATGGGGACTTGCTGTTGTACCTACGAACTGGACACTTAACATCAAAACATCAAGCTGTGAAGGGGTGTACTTTAAATCACATGCAAAGCACACTGCTTTTGAGGAACACATAATAATAATAATAATAATAATAATAATAATAATAATAATAATAATAATCATAATAATAGTAGTAGTCATCATCATCATCATCATCATCCATTGACTGATATCTTTGTCCCTCAAGTGTGTCATTCTGAAAAGAGAGCTCTATAAAAATAAATTGAAAGCAACTTATGGTGTTGGGTTTGTATACTGTGCTACTTACAGTGATTTGCCCATTTTACAGCAGGGTAATTTTTACTCTCTCATTTCATGATAAGGACCATGATCATCAGTTTTAGAACAGGAGAGAGGATAGACACTTGCAAGGAAATGGCTCTAACCACTACACCAGCCGCTTGTCCCAGTATGTATAGATTACTTTGCACAGGCCCATTTCACCATTATGTACATGCTTATATAGACTCGTTTTTCTAGCCAGCCATAATACCATATTGAGTTCATACTATCTGTGAATATATGCCAGACATGTAAGCTTCTGTGGTGGAGAAAACTGAATGAAAATTGAAAAGAGCGCCTTGGTTCAGACTCCCATGGTACAGCAGCCACTTGAGATGTATTAATGCCTTTCTTCACGAAAAGCAGCCCATCCGTATGTCGCCGTGGTTGCGGCATGCCTGGAAATACAAATCCTGCTCCCAGCTTTGTGGAAATACCATGCTATGTGTTTGTTTAAATATTTTGAAAATGATTTCAGTTAATCGTTTAACTGACATTCTTTTCCAAAGCAAGTTAAAGTGCTCAGTAATTTACAGTGATTTACCTATTCATACAGCTTGGTATTTGTACTTTTCTTTACCAATTCAGGCTAAGTACTTTATTCAAAAGACATTAGAGCAAGAGATGGTACTCAAACCCAGGTCCTTAGCACCTCTAACCACTACGGCAACCACTTGGTGGCACTTAGACGCCCCTCGGCTCACGTGACCTGCACCCGACGCCAACCATCTGCAGACATTCATCGTTAGCCTTTTTATATTTCAATCTTCTTCTTCCACAAACAAGCCTTCAAGGTGAACCTCTCATTTAGCTCATGAAGGTAGAGCCTGAAGAGGTGTGACAGATGCGGCCTTGATGGAAAGCAAGGACCGAATTACCAAAGGAAAAAAGAAAAAAAAACACACATGAAATTCTGAGCTCTTTTACCAGGAAGCCACGGCAGAGCTGTGGAGCCGGGCCAGAAACCCGTGTTATTCTGGCAGAGAAATGGCCGGTAAATGATGCGTGCACGGAGCAAATGTGTGTCACGGCCCTCGGCAGCGAGGAGAAACCTCAGCTTGATGGCTTTCACTTTTCTAGCGAACGGACAACCGTTTTACTCCGAGAACAGGAGCTGTCTTCATTCGGCTGTGAGAGCAGCTGTATAATTCAGGGCACCGGTGTTCGCATTCAGTGTATACATTCGTTTATTTTTCCTTGCCTGAACAGCCGTGTACCTTGTATCAGGACAGTGCACATTTAGGAGAGACACTGAGGGGCAGCAGGCGGCACAGTGTCTATCCTAAATGTACACCTTGCAATTGAAAGATCAAGGTTTGAATCCCGCTCTTGCTGTAGTACCCTTCATCAAGGTACTTACCCTGAATCGATACCGTAAAAATTACCCTGCTGTATAAATGGGTGAATCTTTGCAAGTGGTTCGGCATACAAACATAATACTGTATGCCACCATGGTGTAAAAATAGTTGGAAATAATATTTCCGCTACAGCTAGTGCATTAACATGCCAAACAGAAGGCAGCTGGTTTGTGTACTGGAAGTCCGGTAGGTTTTCTTGTGACACCTTTGCTTAAATGTTAGACCGCAGTTATTCTCCATCACTGTTGTGAAGACATGGAAGATTGGGTTGGCTAGCAGCACTTGTTTGTGTTTTACCGACAACCTCTGCATATTCTTTGCCCATATGCCTATACAGAGGCCCCAGTCTGCATTTCCAAGGGATCCTTTTGGAGGGGAGTTCTGCAGCTGCCCCCTGACAAGCCTGGACCGTGGAAGTCTTTCTGGACACTCCCGTCCTTTCCCATGGAATCCATGTACAGTACTGTGCAAAAGTCTCAGGCATTTAAATGTTTCACAAAAATATTTGTCTTGCACAGTCTGGAGAAATTTGACTAAATAGAGAACATCTAAAGAACATCCAAAGAACATCTGAATGTTCAATGAAGGGCTTGTTGTAGACTATTGCCATGGCGACTGAGCTGGTGGCGACCAGTGACTAGGTTCAGTTCCTTGATGTGGAAGCCATATTGAGGAGGACAAGGAGAGGTGACAGATTGTTCCTCATCAGTTGGCTTCCACAGGTAATGGGAAGGAATGAGCGAGGTCTTCTAAACCAATGGAGGGACACGACACGACCTGCATTTCACATAATGATGGAAGAAAGAGCCAGCAAAGGAGGACCCCCAGAAAGTGATTGATACGGTCACATCGGAGCGGAACATGGGCAGAGGCCTCCTGTAATTCCGTTAATCTCAACCTGAGCTCTTGTAATTGTTAATTTAACAACCTCTGACTCCACATCAAGGGACAGGCAGCTGTTGGTGGGAAATGTCTTTGTGATGTACGACAGACCATTGTAAGTGGTCCGATTCTAACGATTGGGTTCCGGCATGCTAATGGACATTGTTCAGAGCGACTGGGTTTAACCTCGAGGAATATGTGTAATAAAGAGGAAGAGGACAAGCCAGTGAAGGGACACGACCATGGAACCATGAAGCGATGCCTTATTTATCAGGATAAGGGGTCCCAAGGGAGACATTTTTTTCTTCCCTAAATGAGATTGTAAGACCCGTCCAGAACGTGACCAGAGCCCATCAATGTCCATTAGGCGGAAGGTTCTGAACCACTGTCGATCCTTGAGTCCCTTGACCCTTGTGCGAGACATTGCAGACCCCTTCTGAAGCGCATGCATCATGATCAATATAATATCTGTTATTTTCTACTATTTGCTGCATTCCTTGATCAGATGTCTATTCCACTGCTGGGGTCCATTGGACCCAAGGTTCAAAACCACTATAGTGCAGCAGTTCTGACGCTCAATGATTGTGCTTAGATCTTTGGCCGTGCGTGTGCTAAAAACAAATACTTTTAATGAATCATAAAATTTTTAACTTGATATTATTGTTCTTGCGGGTCAAAGAGTGTAATTCAGTTTAAATATTTTGGCATCCATTTACTCAACGAGTTAACAAGTACTTGGATCCAAATTCATTTCTTCTGTGTCTGGAAAATATTTTCATTTCTGCTTCAAATTCAAACCTGCAGCAGTCTGTCCCAGAGAAGAATTTTCAACATATTAGACACGGATCAATACTGAAATCAATACCCTGTGTTTTCCTGTGTATACACTGAGGTCACTTGTGTTTACAGCGGATATTTGCTGAAACAGGCTGGATTACTCTCAGTGCGTGACTATGACTATGGTATTCCACCTTTGAGATTTCATAGTAACCAGGATTCCCTAGTGGCTTCTTCTCCAGTTCAGATCCCTGCACAGAAGTTTCTGGAAGCTGCCTCATGTTTCCACAGAGCCCATGATTTCTCAGAACTGGATTTGTGACGGAATGGGGGCTGGTTCAAGTTACTGCAGCGGTCCTTCCGACGAATCTTAAAGCAAGGTGGTACTCCTGAATTGTTAGTGTAAGTATGAGCAGCTATGTAAATTGTTTTGAATAAAAACATATTCCACTAACCGATAATTATTTAGTGTGTGTTGTCCCACTCTTGGGTGAGGTCCTGAGCAACAAAGGATCAAGTGCTTCTTGAAACCCAACACAAAATGTCACAGTGTCAATCTCAGGGTGAGTCTTGTGAAATGAAGTGTTTCATCATGATTCCTTCTAAATGGAAACCCATCTCTACTTTACTCTATCAGAACCCTAACCCTAAAAAATAAATCTTGCACAAATCTCAGAGTGCTTGTTAAAGGCTTGCCTCAAATTTTCTTGCACAAATAGCCCAAATGATCGAGGTTCAAGCGTCTGTGCAAGATCTGCCTGGTGTATACCAAGGTCTACTTGGTAAATATGTGCTGAAAATGGGGATGGGGTCTTTCAGCCCACAGCATTCGGAGGTCAAACGGGGTCACCGCATAGAGGCTTTGTTTCCGCAATTACGTTATGCCATGTCCGCAAAAACCCGACACGTGTCACGGCACTCCTTCTGAAACAGAAACAAGTCACCTGCATTTTTAAAAAGCTCTTGTTTGACCCTCTGTGACAAGACTTCTTACGCTCACTAGACAGTAACACAACCTGTAACTCTAGAAGCCTTCCGTTTGAGAAACCGTATCGAGAAACGGCAGTTCTTTTTTTCTATTGGGCTGATCGTGAAGGGTGATACTCCACTCGGGGTTAGCCAAGGCTCGACTGAAGGGAAGAAGATTTTAAAGATGACGTGTATGTTAGCCTGCCACTTTCCGAACAAAAGAAGGGAGAAATAATACCATTACAAAAAAGGAGCTATTATGAAAAAAGAAATTGGTCTACATTCAGAATGCTTTTAGTTCTGTAGAATAGAAAATAGAAAATCTTTATTCGCCATCATCATTCAGGCACTGAGAGCAAGCAACAATAGGAGAATTTCAGCAGTCACCTTGAGGCTTTTACTCTGGTGAATAAACTTTTTTCTTTTGGCACACCAGCAACCCATTACTTTATTACATGGAGCAGAGGGGTTGACTTCACCTATACACCGCTTCTGCTCACTTACAACCTGATGATCACACGTGTGAGCATGGTCCTGTACTGAGGCTAGCTTACCCTCTGATACTGTGGTTAAATCCCCTGTAAAAAGGATACCTCACACCAGCTGCCCCTCCTTGCCCCCTGTTACCAACACCACCCTATAAATAATTAATACTTCCAATTAGCACAGCTGCATAATTCAAAGAGAGCTGTGATCTTTGCCATTTAAAAATCCACTTTGCTCCTCTGTGGTTGTCCTACGGGGCCCAAATTGCCCCGCCAAACACGTACAAATGCACACAATCTTGGGTCCACACCCTGAACGGAGATGACTGAGACAGTACATTGCCCCAATATGGCAGATTAAAAAAAATGTGTTGAGGGTGAATGTTGGTGACTGACTACATGTTATTGAAGGGTTACGTGTGATATAAAATGTTCACAAATGGCTGTGTGAGATGCAGGTGATTTGGGGAATTTTCAGACTTTAGAATTTAGCAAACAATGGGATGTTCCTGCATGGACACATTGGTCAGTGCAGTCGGGATGCAATATGGTTACAGCACATTGTTTCGGGTCTATTTGTTAATTCTGTGATTTTAATTTATTTTTAAAAATGGCTTGACAACCCAATGAAGATATAGCAAATTTAACCTAGCGATATTAGCTACGATAGCAGTAGGACTAGACTGTCCCTGTGAGCCCACAGAAGGAAGCTGTGTTTGAAAACATCTCTTTGTTACCCCATCAGCTGAAGGATGACGAACTATAAAAGCACAGTGCCGTTTCATTGGGATTTATGGCCCCCTCGAATCGCTTTGCAAAATCACTTCCTGTTTCCTCCCCGTGTTTACTAGATGTGCCGGCTGGCTGGCGCGGCTTGATCTACGGTGATTTATTTTTATTTGCTTATCGCGTAACTGATGTCCCTTCGGTCCCCATGACAGCTCTAATTTCATTACACAAACAATTTAGAGAAGCTTTATTAGCACAAATTAGAGTTCAAGCCCCTAGCCCGCCCCCTTGGTTCAGACGTTCCTACACAGGGCACTCCGGTTTCCCTCACGGCGACCTTCTCAGCACGTGCAAGGCCGCTTTTGAGGGTCATTAATAATGCCTCCTGTCATAGGGGAAAAAGGAGGGAAAGAGTCATATTATTCGTTTGTCAATTTATCTTTCAGATAAGTGTCTCTTCTCAAGAGTCAGCATAATTTATACCTTTTGGTGGATTGTGAAGCAGGGAAATGGCACACAGAGCGCTAGAAAGGTGAAATAAGGTCCACTACCCCTATACAGTTGCACATATGTGGGGAATATGTTGTTCAGCAGAGCAACAAAAACAACAAATGAAAACAAAGGGTCGGGAAGCACGTCAGCTGGGGAGCGACAATTTTTCTCACTCCTTTTTGATTTGCCAGCAAAATCAAGGCGTCTAAATTAAATTATCATCCAATAATCACTGGAATTTTTCTTAATCAAATTAAGCCAGTTGGTTGTGGGTTACTGCTCTCTCTGCTTCTGGCGCATTATTGCACTGCTGCATGAGAAGGAAAGTTGGGGTGTTGATTAAAAGTCAGTTTAGCAGTTCAGGAAAACATTATGTGATATTATTCTGCTGTGAAACACATGGTTCTGCACTGATGAAGAGGCCGTCTCTGTAGCCTTTAATAAGATGTCAAACTGAAGCCAGTATATCAGGTGATGTAGATAACGGCCATGGCATTTAGCAATAAACACAGAATAAATCTTTGTGTCTGGCTCTTTTGAGGTCGGTATTGTGAATTTTTGAGATATAGGTGCAGCAGACAGTGTTGTGTTTAATGACAGTCTTTTCATCCTGAAGGTGGCTGGTTAATGTTCCTGAAAAAGCTGTGCTGTAGTAAATACTTAAACTGAATTGGTCTGGTAAAAATATTCAGTGCTGTTGAGTCCACGTGAATCCTTGGAAACCACACACGGTCTCTCTAGAATATTCTGTATTCCAGTTGTGTCCGTATTGCTGAAAGGGGTGTGTCCATTTTCGCTGTGATTGAGTCCACCCATCTGGCTGCTGATCATCATCATGTTTTTCTTCAAAATTTTCCACAAATCGCTGTCTCTTTGAGAAAATCACAATTCCGTGATGTGTCCAAAGCATGACAGCCTTCATCTTATCATTTGTGCTTCTTATGAAATAGCTAGTCATATAAATATACTGTATATTCATAATACATTCAGATTTTTGACAGTTTAGGTCCATTTTCTGAAACCCACTAAAAAACATTACAAAAAACAATACATTAATGCAATGTCTCATCTAAGATGTCTCCCAGCGTTTGTCTTTCTGGGGCAATGCAGAGTACCAAGTATCTCAAGTCCCAGTTCATATGCGATTCAGATGGGGAAAGCTCATCAAAAGCTCATTCCCCACCCTTCTTTTTGCCCCAAATTGCTCACCTATTGATCTGTTGCTGCACAAATGCCATTGACTTTCTCTTCCCTGGAGAAAGATCTTCCACTGGCCAGAAAGTTACCCAAGGTTCATTGCTGGATCCTCATAACCATCCTCCAAGGGGGTAATTAGGGAGTAAATGGATAATGGAGAGGGGGATGCTCTCAAGCCTCCCACCTCCCACTGGGAGGAGCTTAGCTCAAACACACATGCATTACTGTGTATTATTGTTTGCCCCACCCTGCTCTGGTGGTTTTTAACAGAAAGTTGTGTTCTGCCCATGCTGTTTGTCATTATGTCTACCAAAGAGGAATATCCCAATATATATGGAGAGTTTCGGGGTGAATTCTGGATGTTAGAAAGGGCTTTTTGTCTAGCTAACTGTAAACACTGGTGATTACTTTTCAATGGCTGAATGCAAATTTCAATGTGAGCTGTGTGCCTGGTGGACAGTGCAATTTCCATGAATATGAATGCCATTTTTAATATGCAATTCTGCTTTCCGCCACCCCCCACCCTCTATCCAACCAAGTTACTTATTTAACATCCTATTTATTTTTCTAATAATCATGGCAATGCACTGTGTACATTCACATGCGTAGCACAGTATGTAAGAGCCATCAGTCATATGGGGGGCGGTAAAAATTTGACTTAATACCCTGAAAATTCACATCTCTCCTTTTATCAGTGGGCTCCCACAACCATAATGCCTTTCTAGGCAATTACATTGAGGTGAAAAATTGAAAATAAAACACGGATAGCTAATATGAATCATCTGCTACCCCCCTCACCTTCTTGTCTCTTTCGCCACTTCCCTGAAAACGTGGCGTTGGCTGCTTACCCATAATCACCTGCTTGCATGAAATCTGGGTACAGGCTGGCCAGGTAATCAGGCTGCTTTTAAGAAATGGAACATTAGTTACTTGACAGATAATGTGAGCTAGACAGGCACTGGGGCCGTCTTCTCATAATGCCCTACATAAATACACACAGGGCCGCTCATAAGGGGACGAAGGGGTAACATCCCTCATGCAGATAACGGGGAATGCATCACTGTCACCTTGTGTTTAAAAGCTTTCAATTTGTCATCTCCTGCTTAAATACCTTAACCCCTGAGGTACATTTGCCAGGAGAGGCATCTTTGTACCGCTTTTACTAAAGACCAGCCCCTTCTTACCAACTTGTTCCTATGAAGTTTAGGCCAACAGGACATTTTAAGACCTTTAAGTCTTCTGGCCAACATCTCAGTCACTAAGAACTGATTCCCAGATGCTGTTGAAATTGAAGTAGGGAGGCAGGAATTTTTGATTCTTGTACAATGGGATTTCCTACGTTTTTTTGCCCTTGAGGACAATTGCATCTTGTGGATCGTTGATACAGGGTTCTACTCCTGGAGTTGGTGCTTCCGAGACCATGGTGTAAGACAGGGCATTTCCTTTTGAGCAGCCACATTGAATTCTTCACATTCCCTTGGCTGGCTGGGCTGCGGTCCATTTGAGCTGACTGCATCCGCCAGGGTTCGGCCCAACTGGTTTCTCCCACCCCAAGGAACAGAGGGCTCAATTATTCACCTCATTCATCTCCCTCCTTTCAGCACTCACCCCCCAAACTGTATTAACCCACCAGAAGGACTCCACTCCTCCTGCAGTTATGGATCTGGAGCCCCCTCTGCATTCTTTCTCGACCTTCAACATTGATATTAGGGCAACAGGTGGTGCTGTAAAAAAGGGTGCAGGCTTTTGACCAGGATGTGACCAAGATGGACCTCACTCTTCTGCCACTGATGGGCTTGATGGCCTTTATGCATCCACCATGAAATAATATATTGAACAAACATATACCAGTCTCAGTCAGCCATAATACAGTTAAAAATCAGAATCTGAAGAGAGTTTTAGTGTTAACAGCAGTTGACTGAACATCCAGCATTCATAACTGCTCTGCAGCTTCATTCTTGCTAGCTGGCTTATGCAGTGCTGCCTGTGCAGAAATTAGATTCAGGAAGTTCAGTTTACCTTGGTTTACCTCAGGCTACCTGGAAGATATGAAGGGACTTCGAAATGCAAAATACTTTGCAAGCCTCCGAGTTGTTGTGAAAAAAATTGCCAATGCTGCTGTTAGGCTCATGTGAATAAATCATTTCAGATCCTCATTACAATCTCATTAGTTATTCTACACAATTTCTTAACGAAATATTTTTTTCCTGTTCTTATCAAATATTTAGTGCTACTGTACAATTTGCCTGAATCTGGATCTACCCCCTGCATCCAGGCAGCCCTGACAGGGGTTAACGCCTTTCCGCTCTTCAATGGGTTTGTATCAGGAGCTGCGATAGGTAATATTTTTAAACATTATCATCTCACCCTTTCTGTTTTTTTTTTTTCTTTTCTGGAAGCCATGGTGATGGGTGATGTTTTAGCCTACCCTGACTTGGCAAAGGACTGAGTGGTAGAGTGCACACATATAGCGAAGACAATTTAGAGTCATCAGTTTACCTGAAACATACATCTTTGCCCTGTTGGGAGGAACCTAGAGTACCTGAAGGAAACTCACGGAAACCTGGGGAAAATATGTAAACTCAATACAGACTGAACAGTGTTCAGACTGTTTTATCTCACAGCACTGGTGATCTGAAACACTAGTGTTACTCACATCACCCCCGTACTGACCCTTTTCAGAATTAGTCCCACAAAGATAGGAAAAGATGAGTTCCCAAGCCAAACACACCAGGACTGTATTTCTTTATACAGCACAGTAGCTTCTCACTCAAAGACCTAAATTCTGGCCTTGAATGAAACAGCCAGATTGCCCTTCGGGCTTTAAAACCCATTGGTCCTTGATCCCACACTGTGATAACACGCTATACCAGTGCACTTTACCCAGGCACCATTATGGGTTTCCATCTGTTCTAAAGTAGTTTTTTGCCTTTTTACTTTCTTCAGTGTCATATGTTTCCAATGGATTTTATAGGCCCTACTATATTTTTGCAATGGGATGCACTATAGAAACCATAAACTGTTACTGGGACAACATACCTACGTTCCTGTTCAGTAAATGTCAAATGAAGATTTACAGTCAGTTATTTATAGTCAGAATATCCATATAGAGCCTGCGGCATATAAATTGGCAGATAGCTGTGCTTCTGGCAAATCCTCAGTGATGGTTTATTTATTATGAAATGTCCTCCTATGCTTGAATACTTACATCCATTTTTCATAATGGGGGTAAACATATTTATTATCTCGTACCACTGATTCGGTTTTAATCATGTTGTAACTGTGAACCTTATTCTCTACAACCAGTCTCATGCTTTGCGCTGGAAAAGAACATATATACTCACTCTGTGACCTCTATGAGCTAAATTTCATTTTACCGATTAAATCTGGAAACATATTAAGTTACCTACAAATGATCCAAGTATTTGAAAATAAAGAGAGAGAAATTGCATTAGGTTTTTCCAAGATATGTTTTTCATTTGTTTTTTCATAGAATGATGTGCAGGTTTTGGACATGACCTTGACCAAGTTTATAGAGATGGTGTGAAAAAAGACTCCCTGTTCTTTTCACTTTACCCCTCCTTGTGTATCCACCAACCTCCTCACGTGTGATTTTTTTACTTCCGTCCTACTAGTAAGCTCTGAAACCATGGGGACCAACTCCAAGCATTGAACTCACCCCTTTTCCATCTATGCTTGGGGTAAGTCCACCTGCAACAGAAACAATCTTTGTTGTGTATTTGGCATGTGAAAGATTCCGCCCAAGCAATGCAGGTGACTGTATAAGGTAAAACATTCTTGATTTGTACGGAAAAAAATATATATTGTTATTTAGAAATAAGAGAAATGCTTTGAAGACATGGAAACGCAACTTTTACCCATAGCTGTAGTTTATAATACACAGCCCGCCAGTGTAGGAAAACGAATATTGTCATAAAATCGCCTTTCCTATCTTCTTGGGTCTCGGGTGTCGATGATGGATGGCGGCGATAACTTGACTTATGGCGGAGGAGAAGAACGCACCATTGATGCCAGAAAACTCGGGCTCACATGCGGGAAGCAGATAAAGTCTGTGCAGCCTAGAGCACTGTAAAATTTATAACGCTCTCTCTTACGCACACACACAGACAAACTCATACAGTCAGAAAATTGGAGGTAGACTGATGATAGGATGGATGCGCCCACTTCATCATCAAAATGTATGATTTATTGCACCGTAGTTTTTTGTCTTTTTGGGGCGGACGTGCTGCGCTGAGCTTCCTTCGATCAGAAGAGGCACAGGAAGCTTTTTACCAACGCCCTCCACCACCACAACAAAGATGATAACGATTTGATCCTTGGATACAGCTATTTTTCAGGCCCCCAAAAATCTACCACCACACGGTTCCTTTGTAAATGGTTCTCTATAATCCGACATGGTGGGACAGGAGCTCTTTCTCAAGCCAGGCTTCTGTACGCTCTCTCGTAATGAAAAGCAGATGCAGGCAAAAATTTACAGCGAAGGAAGATTAAAAAGCAGCAAATGGTCACAGATTGCCTGCAGGCCAGAGTTTAAATACCTAGCTACCTCAAGATGTTTAGCTCCTGGGGCCCAAATGAGTGGTGTAAGTAGGAGGGTGGATAACACTGTCTTCGCAGGACATCAGGAAATGAGGTTGGCGTTCTGATGTGCTCTGGATGTAGATGAAACAAGTAATGCGGCACCGATGTACCCTTAGGGCAGTTTCGTTCAACGTGGCGAACCAGCAGGTCTCATGCAAAGGCCTGTGTGTGATGCGCAGAACAGAAAAAAATTTGCCCATTCATGAATAATACAAATGCTAAGCTGCATCGGGAAAGCTTTTTGTCACCAAGTGGGGCTTGCACTGGGAGACAGGCTTAGGCAGGGGACTTGCATTGCCGAATGGCATGCGGCTCTATCTGAAAATACCAAAGTGTCTGGCACAGGAAGATGCACCTTCTGCTACAAAAGCAACTTCTGCATTCCATTTCAGATATGTCCAGATATTGTATATGGAGCACGGAGAGGTGTCTGGTGTTGAATGTGTTCATGGCAATAGGGGAAAAACAGGTCGTTTGTGTTCCATTTTGTCTGTATACCGTCATGCGAATTTTGTAGCCTAGGCTTCAGAAATGAAACGACACCCTGTGATATTATAAGACTGCTCTGATGGAGCATTTATAAAATCAGGGAAGAACAAGGCGTTAAGCCACTGAACAATGTATTCAGGCACACCCGTGTACACAGGCACATGTGAGCAAACGCATATAAAAATGCATACATACGCACTTACACGTATGCGGAAGCTTTCAGCTTCTTTCAACTTCTTCAGTCATTACATACCCAGCTTCTATCTGAATGCGCTGGAAAGGGTCCTGAAGTGTGAAAGGTGATACTAGTTCATCTTAGTAGCATAGATAAGACAAACATCAGACTCGTCTCATAAACTTCTGTAATTCATCTTCGAATTACTGAGTCTTGCTTTAAATATAATGCAGCTTTCTGGAAGATAAACTGCAGATATAAAGCAAAATGCGAGCAAGAAAGTATACAAACGGCGATTTTAAAAAAGCTTACATTCCAGAAAATGTTGACCTCAATAATTACTTTACTGCAGGACACTGAAATTAAATTGAAAATATAATCACATCCTTGACATTGTACCTTAATCCTAAAAAATGTCACAATTCGATATTTTTTGAGTTTCACCCCAAATACGTCCAGGGACCCCTTTGTGGGTGCAAAAGGATCATATGTGTCCTGGATGAAATTCTCTTACTGCTCAGTCCAATTTTAAATGAAAAGCTCAGCAATAGATTTATTAGAGGGGATTTCTGATAGGATTTTTTTTTTTTTTGACTTGGTGAAATTCTGAACGGAAACCCAGATACCCTTCTGCATTAACTGCGAGAAGGCTGATCATTTGCATTGTTGACTGTGGAATTTGTTTTACGCTAATTTGTTTGTCCTTCACCAGAACTGATTCTGGAGGACTGGAGGTCCCTGGCCTCCATCTGAAATAAGAATCGTAATGGGATCAACTATAACAATGATTTTTTTTTTTCTTTATGTGAGACTCACCCACTCAAACCTGTATCAGGAGGTACTATAACTGGATCAAAGCTGTCTGCAGAATGGGCAGCTGTGATTTTGACTTCAGGACCAAGTATCTTGCAGCGAACGTGCAAATACAATACTCTGAAAATTAGCCTGGGTTTATTAAACGGTGGAGTTTAAGCGGGTCTTATCTCTCACAAGCCACTGAGACCAGGATAACTGACTCTGCAGAAAAAAGAGGAGGGAAGGAAAAGGAAGCGCTGTAGCTAATGCTAATCCCATCACCCGTGCTTAGCAGACACCTTCTCCTCCTCCTTCTGCTCCTCCTCTCACTTCATCTTCATTGACGGTCAGAGGTCCATAGCAATTCCCCCCACTCCCACTACTAATCATCTCTCAGGCGCCTCCCCAAAACTCTGTTCAAGTAGGTCAGGCTCGTATTAAAAAGTAATAGCTACGCCACATTGTAGAAGCTTCAACACCTTGTCGCCCCACACACATAGAGTCCTGAAGTAACGACTATATATTACCTAAAATTCTATTTAAACAGTTCTTATTTACTATTACAGGTGGTCCCTGACTTATGATGGGGTTACGTTCCGCGAAACCCATCATAAGTCGAAAATATCGTAAGTCGAAAATGCATTTAATACACCTAATACACGTCTCTGCATCACGGACTGGGAGATGCGGATTGCTGCCGCTGCCCAGCATCGCGAGAGAGTATCGCTCTGTAATTCAAAATTTGAAGTACAGTTTCTATTGAATGTTTATTGCCAGCTCACCATCGTGAATTCAAAAAATCGTAAGTTGAACCATTGTTAAGTCAGGGACCACCTGTAGTCGGTTTGTATCCTTAGTCAAGTCAGAGTTACTCTTAGAAGTGGAGGGGTAGCAAAGTCAGTCTCCCCTGTTGACTCACCTGAAATCCACTTACCCTGGCTTTTCATGTTACGAACAGTTTAGTTACGAAATTTCCAAGATATAACGATTTTCCCGTTTTTTTACATTAATTGTATTTCCTTATCGATAATTAACTAAACTAGCTAAAACGGAATTCAGCCGGAGTTTATCTGCCAAGTGGACAAATGGCAGTAAAGAGCACCCAAATGAAATAAGGGAATGAGAACCCTTTTATTTAATTCTCTTCCACTGCTTCTTCTCCTCTCTGCTGTTCCTGAGTGTCAGCGATCGAGAAGAAGACGATGATCCCTGTGCATGTTTATGGGATGAATCAGCCAACAATCAGCACTGAATAGAAATTTGTGAAGACAATGTTTTTTTTTTTATTTTCATATGAAGTATTTTTAATTTTGGTGTATCAAGGTTAATAAAAACATCTAAATACATATCTTAAATTTCTTTATATGATAGCTATATCTGGGGCTTATATGACCAGCAAATAAATAGAGGAATGTCTGTGTAACCTTTACTGATTGCAGCTTAGGATAAATGTGATTTTGGCATTATGAACAAAATGAGTTACAAATTTCTGCTTGCAATTGTTCTTGTAAGGTGAGGAGCCAGTGTACTGTTCATATGGCCTAGTTCAGGCACTCTGTGGAAACTCAAAGAAAGTGTTGGCGGTTTGAGTCCATTACTGAGTTACGTGCATTATTTTTTCCTCCAGTATGAAGACTGATGGATGTCAGGAGGGGGATGTTTTTTTCCCTTTCTTTCTATGTCTACAAGGTTTGTGGGCTTTTTTTTCTCATCCTCTGACAGCTCTAGTGTATTGCTCCTTCTCTTACCTCTCAAAGACAGGCCATCATCCACAGTTGTGGAAAGTAAATAATTCACAAGTGGGTGGCCACAAAGATAGAACTTATTTTTTTCCCCTTACGCAATAAACTAGGGACTTACACTCAGCGGCAGGGAAAAAAAAAAAAAAAAGTGCGCTTAAAACACTTCTGTTAAATTTATAAGAACATACTGCAAAGCTAACTCTATAAAAGTTTTACTAAATCACACAGTGGCAGTTGATATGGAAAAGAGGGGGGAAAAATGCACAAAAAAGCACCGGTGACTCGGCGGCACGAAAATTTATTTATACAAGAATTCTAAAAAAAGCTCAGTAGACGTATGCTTGTCTTTCAATATACGTTACAGTATTTTTCCAACACCCTGCAGGTCATCAATTTTCACTCAGTTACAAAGTGGGAAACATTTTTTTTCCTTCAACCTTTAGAATTTATGGACACCTTAATTTCATGCACTGAGGTTTTTCCTCCATTACCTACCAGAGCAGGCAGTGAAAGGGGAACCCAGAAACATTTCACTAAAAGGGTGCTGAATTCCATTACACTGTGGACTCCGGCCAGTGTTATTTTTTAATCATTTTTTTGGACCGGGGACGGCGTGTCAGGTTCGGAAATTTGCGTGAGTGACTCAGTGAAATTTTATTAAATTACTGCTGCACGTTAGATCACTGATGGAAGCGATACGGACAGACGCCATGGAATCACGGTGTCACCGCCATGTCCGCAGCGGGCTCGAAAATCAACTGGTTGACATAATGGGGGGAGGGAGGGGTGATGCGTGAACAGCCGATGCTGCATATCTATGCGTTCGATGTCTTTGTCCAAGGCAAATTAGACTGTGAAGTCTTACGATTATAAAAGCTACTTACAATTATTTACCCATTTGCAGAGTCGGGTCATTTTTAACGTGCTGAGGAATTATTGCTACAGAAGGTGCGGGATCTTATGGAAATATTGAATAAAGTAAATTCGGGACAACAGTCACAGCTGTAATTGTATTTTTCTGATGTGAAGTTCAACCGAGGATGCGTTTCGGCAGCAGCATCATCAACATGTACAAACATTAATGAAACATGTTTGTCCGGTCGGGTGTCTTGATCTGTGCCGTTCTTTGTTCGATGATTTCGCCCGTTACACACAATGTGAGGCACGTGACATTGTGTTTTTCTTATTAACTTTTATTCTATTAGTTCAGAGTAAGTAAACCATCAATACAATTGCCCTTTGTTCACCCGGGTGCTTTTACTAACGGATCACGAATCTTAATTTCATTTTGTCTGCAGAAAACTCTCACGTTCGCGCAAGAAGACGTGTTTCACGGCCCTTTCAGCGTAGCAGGCTTCCGCGGGTGTCCTGCAGCGATAAAGATTCAGCGGAGGAGACAGAGCGGAAAAATTGCTCGGTGAATAAGAGATAAGAAAGCAACAAAAAACAGAAGTGTACAGCATAGGGCCAGTGATCCTGTCTGTTTATATATATATATATATATATATATGTAACACAGTGGCTGGTTATTGCTTCTGAGAATTGTGGATGGCAATCCCTGGTCAGAGATGTGTCCGTCTAACAACCAGCATCACTGCACTTCCTGTCCATTAAACTTGGACATTGTGTCCAAGGGTCACTCTGTCCCTTATGTTCCTCTACCTGCTTTCTGTCATTATAAGCAGAGAAGGCTACAGGGCTTTCTGCACCGATGCACTGTATTGCCTGCGATACTTGTCAACAGAAGCTCTTGGGTTCGAAACTCAGAGCTATGCAGGGCCAGCGTGTCCGTCAAAGTTATTCCCCGGCAGCGGTAGTGGGGGGGCCTATCGGGTCGCCCAGTCCAGTCTGGCACTTTGTGAAAGGTCTCCATGATCCTCCTTCTCATTGCCCCTGGTGAAGAGGTGAGGGCAGGTGCCTGTGTACCAGGGTAAGTGAGACAGGGGATAAGAGGGGATTACAGGTGGTATCAACCTTGAGGGGCAGTGTTTACACATGATCACACTGCTAATTCCCTAGTGAGGGGAGAGCTGGTTAGTCCCACTAACTGCCTAGAGCTCTCCCCCCTACTGCGAACCACTCTTTGAGGGTAGTAAGGTGGGGTAGCAGAAGGTAGCTTAGCTGTCACGTTGCAGTCTGAAGATTCTTGGTTGAAACCTCACTTTTCTCCACTTGACTATGGTTCTTGTCCTAAACTGATGACAATTACTTAGCTGTATAGATGGATAAATCAGTGTGAAGTTACTTACCTAACATCGCATGTCACCTTGGACAGAGGCATCGGCTAAATAAAGATTTCGAAGTAAGGAATATCTAAGAGATTTAGTCAGTGGGTCCCTACTATTGTTACATACACACGACTGAATCTGCTTGTCCCAAGCAGGGTCAAGACTAACCCAGCAACACAGGGCGCAAGGCCAGAGGGGGAGGGGACACTCCCAGGACAGGATGCCAGTCCGTCACAAGGAACCCCAAGTGGGACTCGAACCCCAGACCTGAAAGAGAGCGGGACTCGGCCAAACCCGCTGCATCATTGCGTTCCCCCTTCTATTGTTATTTAGAAAAAAATTTATGATTTTCAGTTTACTGAGTTTCTGAGCGCGTGAAATAAGAAGGTCGACATTTTTGTGTCCGCGTGTAAATTTTGAAAAACGCGCCTGGAGCAAAGGACTGTGGGAATATTAGTCGCGACTCTCTCTTTTCTGGAATTGCCTTTTTATAGACACCCTCACAAAGCGTTCATAGATCGTTTCCCCTTAAATGAGGTTTAAGCCGCCGAAACGACTCGCGGCCTTTATGTACGCTCACCGAACCAAACAAATCCACTTTTTTACGCCAAACGCCACGCTATTCTTCAGGCGGAACCACGGGCCAAGCCCCAGCAAACTCAGTGATTTACATTTTAATTTCCGCACCCAACCTGACCGCTTCCCCGTGTGATTTCAGTCAGGATTCAGTGAAACGGGATACCCCGATTCCTGGCTCTGGAATGTCCTGGTTTTGCAGATGGGGCTACAGAGGAGCCATGACTGGAACATTACCGGCAAGCGAGGAGGGGTTTGACCCCACACCTCCATGGGATTCGA
This sequence comes from Scleropages formosus, assembly GCF_900964775.1. NCBI lineage: Eukaryota > Metazoa > Chordata > Actinopteri > Osteoglossiformes > Osteoglossidae > Scleropages > Scleropages formosus. The sequence goes on from NC_041806.1 coordinate 4,645,330, forward strand.
AACGCTTCGATTTTCTTTGAGACAGTTTTCCAGCCTGCTTTTCACACATTGGTACCAAGGGCCTTGTGTTGCTGCTCTATGAAAGTGCCTCCAAGTCCTTTGCTTCTTAGCAGGTCGAAAGGCATTGCCTGCACTGCTGGGGAGCATCCCTAGGGGGCGCCAGGATTCGAACCCGTCACTTTTCTCTCTTATCTGGCCAGTTCAGCAGATTGCCTTGTCTCTCCCTCTCTTTTTTCTCCCTTCATCTTTAAGCAGCATTGTTTTTATTGATTTTTACGCTAGATTTCACGTTACATTTACATTAATGTATCTGGAAGATGCTTTTCTTCGGTGACGCACAGCGAAACAAGAGCGCATAAACAGCCAACAAGGAGCTTTCAACACAGACGCGCAAGCTCCCATGCGTACACAGATATCGGTCACGGCCAGACATCCAAACGAGGACGCAGAAAGTAATCGGACTTTACAAAGGGACATTAGACGGCTAAATTATCATCGATTTCACACAATCCGATACTGGGGGCCATCAAAATGCGGGAACGGTTCTTGCTGAAGTGCACTCCTTTTTGGCCTGTTGGATGGTTTTGCTGCATAGGGGAATCCGTGTAGGAATTTAAATTCACCTTCGCCTCCCTTTGTGTGGATCAAAGCTGCTTTTTTAATCACGGTGAAATATTGCGAGAGAGCAAAATGAAGGCCGATAAGATATCCTCCCCGAGGTTGTGGAAATATTACGGCGCATTCGGCGCAGCTGATGCGCCTTTCCCGCAGTAACTGATACGTTCGTTTAGTTACGGCTACGCTGCACGTCAGGACACTGTCGGCCACCCTGCCCCGCGCATCCGGCTGAGGTCCTCATCAAAGTCGGAGATCTGGACCAGCTCCATGCGGCCCATTCCTCATTCCAGAGGCCTTGCTGGGCGATTCGCTCTTAGAGCCAGCACCGCAGGGAGGTGGGTGGGTGGGTGGTCGGTCGGGCGCATACAGACCGCAGGCAGGACGAGGCTCATCAAATATGGATGCTTGCTTTAAAGCCGGCCCATCATTTTTTAATGAGGCAATAGTGTGTTCATAGTGGGAGGCCCTCGCCTGTGGCCCTCAAATGCGCAATCGTTGCAGCCCCTGCGCAGGCCCCTTGCAAAGGCACCAGGCTTATCCTGGCAGCAGCCTGATAAAGGAAATGGTCAGTATGTTCCAAAATTAAGCTTTACTGTGCTTTTACCTTAATGGTTTGCTCTGGATCATCAGTAAACAGGCAGTCAGCACTTTTAAGAGTTCAAGATATTGCACACCAACACAAGCTGTTTGCGCTTTATTAGTCTGTCTATATTCTACATTAAACAGTCTGTCTTTATTATACATTTTTTTAATTCCTTCCCTGAAATTATCTGTTGTTCTGTTTAAAACATTTAAAATTAGATGTTGACTATGGCCAATGGAACCTACATAGCCTAAGAGTTTAAAAAGAAGTAGTGATTTACATTTAATTATTTTGCAGACACTTTTCTCCAAAGCGATTTCCAGTGAACTTCATATAGTGTTATCAGCCCACACACCTTATTCACCACGGTGACTTACGCTGCTAGATACATTACTTACACTGCGTCACTCGTCCATACATCAGTGGAACACACTCTCTCTGTCACTCACACACTATGGGTGAAGATCATATCTTTGGAGTGTGGGAGGAAACCAGAGCACCCAGAGGAAACCCACACAGACACAGGGAGAACATGCAAACTCCACACAGACTGAGTGGGGATTGAACCCACGTCCTCTCGCACCACCCAGGCGCTGTGAGAAAGAAGCTCTACTCACTGTGGCACCGTACCACCACGATTTCGGTTATTTCTCTGCAACTGAAGGACCTGGATTTGAATCTTTACTCCTTCCATGGCACCCTTAATCAAGGTATATTCCCTGAATTGGTGAAGTTCCCCTACTGTTTAAATGGGTAAATCATAGGCTGCTTTATGTACAAATCTGCCATTATAAGGAAAGGAGTCAGTAACAATAAGTTACACTAATAAACAGGTTTAATTAAATAAATATTGGGAGGGGTGCAGTGGGGTTGGCTGGGTCCCACTCCCTGGTGGGTTTGGGGTTCGAGTCCTGCTTGAGGTGCCTTGCGATGGACTGACGTTCCGTCCCCGGTGTGTCCCCTCCCCCTCCAGCCTTGCGCTGTGTGTTGCCGGGTTAGGCTCCAGTTCGCCGTGACCCCGCTTGGGACAAACGCTTTCAGACAGTGTGTGTGTGTGTGTGTGTGTGTAAATAAGTATTATAATTACTCATGGTACTCAAACTTGCAGCCTTTCAGTTACAGTTCCACTGCATCGCCTGTTCAGAGGCTCACACTGAGGGCTCCAGGCCTGAAGGAGACGCCGGTCTGAAAACAAGATATTTGTGTTCTCTCATGCGGCTGTCAGCCAGGCCAAAGGCACAGAGAGGTCAAAGGGCACCTGATAGTCCTTGTCTGGGGGGGGGGGGGGGGTAACAGGACCTCACTTGCTCCCGACGCATGGACATCCTCCCTGTTCGTTGTGCCTCTCCGTGTCGCAGGGTCAAAGGTGACGACACCTCAACTCGTCGTGCGGAACGGTTCCGCCTAAATAAAGCGAGCGTGTTTACGAAGTGCCGCCAGGGACCGCAGGGGGGAAAAGAAAGGAGGCGTGGCGACGCGAGCGGGTCCCCGTGCGCCCAGCAGAAGCGGCGAAGTCCACCGAGAATAGGGGCCGCACCGGACAGGAAGCTTTCTTCTGAGCCGCGAGCAGCCCCGCCCCCTAGCAAAACAAACCGCGTGGCAGTCGGGGGGGAACGGCTGCCCGGCTTCCAGCCGCACCAGCAGCGGGGATGAATAATTGAGGGGCGCGTTCTGTACTTCTGTGAATTTTAAAGCCGCGCTCTGTGGAGGCACTAAATGGCAGAGGAGAGGAGAGTGTGAATCATTGATGAGCCGCTTTTATCCACTTGATTCAGGTCGCTGTCCTGGAGGCAGGGATCACAGGCGAATAGATTAGCCCCCCAAACCCAGCCCGCCCCCCCCAACAAACAAATACATACCACACTTGAGCCACATGGCCAGAATAAGTATCTCTTTCCTCCAAACAGCCCAGAAAATCTAAAGAAAGCATTCAAAAAAAAAAAAACCCTAAATATAACTGAAAATATGGCCAAGGCCAGTTTAACATGTAAATATTTTAGTTTTAATTGGACTGGATTTCTCTCTCTCTTACTCGCTTTTTAAATCACTGAATTTAATTCTAATTCACTGCAGCCAGGAGTAAATCACCAGGATTCTGGTTAAATTCACACTAAAACAATAAACAAAACTGCATTAACGGCAGACGGAGAACTTAAACACATATACACAAATACTGACGCGCAGTTTATTTGTTTTATACTGCAGTTGTCATAGCAACCATATTCCAGCAGCTTCCTATAAATAACATAAACAGGAAAATAGTCAAAAAGTAGCAGGGAGTAAAGGACTAACCAACACAAAGTTCAAGAGGTCAGGAGGGAAAAGGGTCTGAAAGAGATGAGTTTTGAGTTATTTCTTGAAGGCTGGAATGCAGTTCAACTTTACGATAATAATGTCTCGTTATACCGTATTATATATCGTTGTTCTTTACGCTGTTCCTTTCCTCCGTTCTGCAGAGAGCTGATGCCCAAGACCCTGGAGGGCCAGATCACCATGGAGAAGACCCCCAGCTACTTTGTGACCCGGGAGGCTCCGGCTCGTATCTATGCCATGTCCCGAGACACCAAGCTGATCGTGGTGGTCCGGGACCCCGTGACGCGAGCCATCTCCGACTACACGCAGACGTTGTCCAAGAAGCCCGACATCCCCACCTTCGAGAGCCTGACCTTCAAAAACCGGAGCACGGGCCTGATCGACACCTCCTGGAGCGCCGTGCAGATCGGCATCTACGCCAAGCACCTGGACAACTGGCTGCAGTTCTTCCCCATGCGCCAGATCCTGTTCGTGAGCGGGGAGCGGCTGATCCGCGACCCGGCCGGCGAGCTGGGCCGCGTGCAGGACTTCCTGGGCCTCAAACGCATCATCACGGACAAGCACTTCTACTTCAATCAGACCAAGGGCTTCCCCTGCCTGAAGAAGGCCGAGGGCAGCAGCAAGCCCCACTGCCTGGGCAAGACCAAAGGCCGGACCCACCCCAACATCGACCCCGAGGTGGTGCGGAGGCTGCGGGACTTTTATAGGCCCTTCAACATGAAGTTCTACCAGATGACCGGCCGTGTTTTCGGGTGGGACGACTGAATACGGTGACCGGGACTTTTGACTGCTGGGCGAGGAACGGGACCCAGGCACATTTTCAAAGCCATATGCCTCCGTTAAAATGAATAATCGACACGCACCAGATGATTGTGCACTCTGGTTAACCGGTCACCGGAGCTTGGCCGCACGCGTGTCGGCCTGGGAAGCGATTCGCCCCGCCGCCGCTGTGTCGGGACGGGATCAGGTCCGATATCGGCCAAGAACAGGAGCGCTAGTGTTTAAAGCACCAGGGAGGTAGAGGGATTTTGCCCTATCGGTGCACAGCAGCCTCCGTTCCAAAGAGTATTGTGCAACAGCAAAGGATATGCAACAATATCCACGACAGAGTGGGCATCTGTTGTGGAATTCCACTGTGAGCACCAGGGGGTCCTGCTGCAACCATTCGTTTTTTTCCGTAATCCAAGCATATGCACCTACTAATAAAGCGAAGCTGAAAAAGTGTATTGAACATTGAAAAATGTATTTTTGAAAGATATTTATTGAAAAAAGTGCACACGTGCAGTATGTATATATCATAATTTTAAATGATTCACCGCTGTTTTATTCACGGATTTCATGTGCTATTTTCCCATAGAGATTCTTTGTTTTGTTGTATGTATTTTTTATTTTTGTTATATGTATTTTTTCATTTCTGAAGGCAAATTTCAGTTAAGGGTTATTGGTTATTGTTTGCACTGATGGCCTTTTTAATTTACTGTTTAATTGACTGAGACTCCCGTTACCGAAAATCCTGGCTAACGTTCCAGAGACTCCTTAACCTCCAGGTGATAAAGTGAACGTAGTACGAGAAGTAGGGACAACCTTGGGGACGTCCATCGCCGTAACCCTTTGTTTCCCAGTTTGACAAAAAGCAGAAGCATCCATTCAGAAATCAGCGCTTTGTTCATTATATAAACGTTCGTTATGCAATTATGTTAAATTTGGCCCGTTAACTAGAAAATTTTGTTCCGGCGTTTTCTGTCCATTTCTTTATTTTATACACTTTTAATAAAATTGATTGGGTTTTTATAAATCCTTGTGAACTGGAACATCTTTTTTGTGCACACCTCAGACGGTCAACTTGAGCTTTCATTAAAAAAAAAAAATAAGCCAATAATATTTTCCCGCTTGCCACAGACAGTTCTCCTCTCCAAGACGTTTCCCACAATGCACTGCATGCACGATGCTGTTCCTATCTCCCCTGCTGCACCGTCTGTGTTTTGTCTCTGCTTATCTCAGGCCGCCTCAATGCCAGGATGCTCCAAGAGGCTGAGAGGATTTCCGCAAGATGCTTTTTTCCCTTTAATCTGAGGACGAAAGTGATGTTTTTCCAAAATGCGTGGACCCAGAGCCAGCCACACTGGCAGGGGAAGGGGAGCCGACTGGTTGCCTAGTATCCTCCGGCTCTTCTGGGGGCGCTGTGCAGAGACAGGACGCAGAAAGCCTCGAAGCTCTGGAGATATGCACCAACCACTGGGACCGCCAATTCCTGGAATGATTACCTTTATTTTCCCATTTTAATTATGTCCAGATTCTTCTGAAGATGGAGACTACTACTGTATCTTTAAAACCTGGAATTAATCAAAAGGGATGGAAGCGTGAAATTGTATGTTGTGCCAGATACCTTGGATGAGAAGGCCTTCCAAGTAATAAACAAAGGAGAAAATGTAATTATAGGACCCGATCTTGCAATTACTAGGGGATGCGACATAGCGGTTTTCATACGTTGCACATCTCAGCCATAACCTGGTCTGATACCGCCTGTGTAACATCCATAGAATCTGCCCATACCATCGTGCTCTTCACAGCTTCTGGTCCAAGCCATGGCGATATCCCACCTGGACTATTGCAGATCCCTCCTGCCTGCTCTTGTGCCCTGTGCAATCAAGCCTCTCTAGCTGATCCAGAATGTCACAGCATCCATGTCCTCCTGTTGCTTGTCACTTCCTCTGTGATGAAGGTAACTGATGTCCAAGGTTGATGAGGCCAGGTGGACAAAGGCAGTCACCTGTGATTTGCGCAAACAAGCATACACTCTGTTCCCCTCCATCTGCCAGCACCCAAAGTTGCCAGAAGGGCAGCCACCCTGCAAGTGCACTTTGGTGGATAACACTCAGTCACATATCAACCCGCACCCCTTATGTTGTCCCTCGAGACCATTGTCCCACCTGACCGCCACCACCCCCTCACCCAAGTTCCAAGAACGCTACAGAACGAGAACATCACACTTGATGTACTCTGCACGAAGCACGCGCTCAAAGACAAGGCTTCGCCCCACAAAGCCGTGGGGCAGAAGAAATCAGTGTAAGGGTACCGTTTATACCAGGCCATCTTTCTGCTAAGCACCGCAAGCACTGCATTTTCCACAAGACTCCTCTTGGCCACAATCCATAAAGATAAACAGTGTCTTTCTCCCACATACTAGTCCATCCATCCATCCATGAATCTGCCCGTCCATCCATCCATTCATCCATCCATCACCAATGATCAGTTGGCAAGCTCAGAGTTGTGGATGTCCAGAGCCTATCCCCGAGATAGGGTATGAGGCCGGGAACACCGTTGATCCGATGCCAGTCCATCGCAGCTGCACACCAGTGAAGACTTTTCATCCATAAAACGAACATTTCAGACCCTCCCAAGAAAACAATGTTGCTTATAAAAAAAGGAAGAGCACCACAGCCAACTGTTGTCTCAATCTTTATCACACCATTGTCACACACATTGTCTGAACTGCTTGTCCCATTCGGGGTCGCGGGGAGCCGGAGCCTAACCCGGCAACACAGGGCGTAAGGCTGGAGGGGGAGGGGACACACCCAGGACGGGACGCCAGTCTGTCGCAAGGCACCGTAAGCGGGACGTGAACCCCAGACCTACCGGAGAGCAGGATCCAGTCCAACCCACTGCGCCACAGCACCCCCTCTCTTTATCGCACCATGTTAAACAAAATAATGGTGGCAAACATATTTGTTCAGTTTATCGGAATTTGAAAACGGGAATATCCCACAAATCCAGCACAGACTAATCATTTCACATGGCATTTTTCATTCATCATTTCGCACGATCGCTTGCAGTTCTCTAGCAGTTTTGAGTGTTTCTGCGTGGGGTTAAAGAAAACGTTTTTTTGCAAACGGTCTCAAGCCGCGTTGACATCATGCACATGCTGCTCAGTGTACCAGTCCCTCCAATCAGCCGCCGAGACCACGTGACACTTTAACAGAAGAGGCGACGGAAAATGCACTTAAACGCGGGCCGAGAGCCGGGCTTGGCTCCGAACCCATGCCGCTCCACTCTGAGCTTTCGCTCCCAGAAGGAGTGACAAGGGTCTCTTCAAACGGTGGCTAATTGGCCCTGAGAGGTGATGAAAGCCTTTCTCATGTAAAACTCAAATTTTCCTCCCCTCAGATGAAAAGCAGGGCAACGGCAGTCTAAACAAGCAGGCTGGAGAGAGCAACCCCTAGGGAGAGAGTGCTGCTCTAGGGCCGCTCAAGGAACCACTCTCATAATGGCAGCTATGGAATTCCTCCGCACGTCCACCCTAGAGGACAGTCATTAAAAAAAAAAATTCTCTGCTCCCATATTCCATGTCAAAGAAAGCTGAAAAACTGAACTTCCACTTGGATCGTTCAATATTTTCACAGATGTAGGGCTGGTAAAGAGGATCCTCTGTAAGTTTGGACTAATAAGTTAATTAATCAGTCTATTGGTTCCAGATGGAGTCTTTTACTGGGCAAGCAGATCCCAGATGTGGCCACTACATCTCCCGCTCCCTTTCTAGGTTTCTCATTGTTGGAGTGATGAAATGTTGGATGCATTTAAAAACAAACTTGCGAAAACCCGGTTTTAAGTTTTGCTGTGTACCACGATTGGGCAGCATGGTGGTGTAGTGGGTAGCTGTGGTGCCACACATGTCCTGGGCTCTTGGTTCAGATGTCTGCTTCAATCAAGCTCAGTCTGTGTGGAGCGTCTGTTGGTTTCCTCTAGGTGCTCTGGTTTCTGCTCATACTCCAGAGACAAGTTACAAGTGAATTGGTGACTAAGTTGACTGTAGCGTGTATGTGACGGACCAAAGTGTGTATGATTGCCCTGTGATGGACTTGTGTCCCATCCAGGGCGTACCCCGCCTGACACCCTATGCTTCCAGGATAGGCTGCAGACCTACTTTTTGGGCAGGTTGATACACAAAAAAACCTGGAACGCTATAGGGAATTTGAACTATTAGCTCACACGAAATGACACATGACAATATAACCTGTCGAGTTTAGGCGAAGCGGATGCCTTTATCGACTCGTCAGACATTAAACCCAAAAATCCCCTGATGATGATGATTATAATGATCAGGAAGATGATGAAGATGGGGGGTGTTTCACAGACAAATGAGTGCCAATCACACCAAAGTTAGGGAGAAGGAATTTGTTTCTGGAGTAAGATTAAAAAAAAAAAGAAAAAAAAAAAAAAAAAGAGCCCATCCCTCCAAAACAAATGGCTTTAAATAAATAAGTAATCAACTATTTTTCCCATCCAGTGCACAGTTTTTATTTGGCTCATGAATAAGTCAGCAGGCTCATTGTTTACCTGTTCTTCCACCCAGCCCCCGGGCCCCGTGTGCTGCTGTGTTCTCATACACAGTCAGCTTTGTCACGGCCGTCTCCTCCGGGAACGGATGCGTCTTAAACACGGCTGCCTAGCGGTCTCACGCACGCACACACGCATGCACGCACCACACCTACCGAACAGCTTTGTGTTCGCACACGCAAAAGCTGAAACTTACTGATGCAGACCGCAAGCATCCATCAACAGTGAGTCTTGCTTTCAGAAATCCATTGTTTTTTTTTTTTTTTTTGTATTTCTCTCTCTAAATAGCTAGGCAGACCATTCTGTATATTAAGTCCATTTTATTCTATATTGTAATTACTTTTACTAAAAATTACCCATGCTTGCAATCCCTGATTAGTCTTATGTGATGGGAATTCATTTACCTGTTACTTCTCTCCAGATTGACTTATGTGAGAGTTTTATACTGGAGAGACAATAATTGACCAGTTCATACAGCTGGGTCTTTTTTACTATACTAGATTAAATTAACATTTATTTATTTAGCAGACACTTTTCTCCAATGAGCTCTATGTAGTGTTATCAGCCCACACGCCTTATTCGCTACGGTGACTTACACTGCTAGATACACTACTTACACTGGGTCACTCATCCATACATCAGTGGAACACACTCTCTCTGTCACTCACACACTATGGGGGAACCTGAACGAGTCTTTTGAGTAGGGGAGGAAACCAGAGCACCCAGAGGAAATCCACACAGACACAGTGAAAACATGCAAACTCCTATTAATTCAGGATAAGTACCTTGATGAAGGAAAATACAGCAGGGGTGGGATTCAAACCTAAGTCCTTCAGCTGCAAGGTGGTGGCTGCACTCACGCTGTCACCTATCCCAGCAGGAAATGTACTGTCTTATAATAATAACTACAGACCATCTCTAATTGCTTGTCACTGGACACAGCAGTCTGGAGCCATTCTTGGAAGTACAGGGTGCAAGCCTAGTCAGGGTACACCCTGGATGGGATTCCAGTCCAACACATAATATAATTGATATTTTTGACCATTTTCCCCACCAGCAGGTACTTTTATTGGTACAAATAAGGTAAACATCTTACTCAAAATACAGCATGGTCCCTTTGCAGACCACACTGAGCAGCATCCAGGCTAGAAGTCAGTGCCCTTCACCACTTGTTACCTGCTATTACCTCCTGTCTGTCACTTGACAGATTATCATGAAGTTTTGCAGCAGCTGCTGTGTGTCTAAAAGAAACTAAACCTCACCAATTGGGTCTAACACTTATAAGCAGGGAAAACACTTGCCGACCTCCACGATTCCCTGTTCCGCTGGCTTGTTGCTGCTCTTATCCAGTACTCTGTACCATCAGACCCAATTACCAGCAGAGATAATGAGCAATAGCTGCTGCCCCTTGGGGGTTACCAGAGAATGCAGAGGTGATATGGTGAGAGTATTAATAATTTACAGCATGTGAGGAGCAAGATGGGGTGGAAAGAGAGAAAACAAATGAGAATAATTCTCACACACACTTCAATAAGATAGACGGACTGTGTGTACCAGCAAAGGGTGTAAAACTAGCTGGTTTTCAAGGGTTTGGGAATATTATACATACCACAAGGTTTGGGGGACATATTGCTGGTCCCTGCTTTTCTAACCAGCATCTAAATGAGTTGCAGAGCTACAGGTGTCACAATACAATTAGTGCCTGATTTACACCTGATTTTGCAGGACAGGTGACAAACTCACAGTAATGACTTCAATAAAGCAATTAGGAGCTGAGAAGAAAGCAGGAACAGCCAGTCCTTCTGCTTGGCATCTCAACTTAATTCCTTTAGTAAATTAAGTTGATGTGTAAGTGGCTGGAGTGTAAGCAACACTGTTGAATAAGGCAGCTTAATTTAGTTTTTCCCCATCTGTAATGTAATGATGTCAAGATCTGTGCCTAAGACCAGCACCTGGCAGATCTTGAGTGACATGTGGAAAAGGTCCTCAGATGTACTGATGTATTCACAAGAACAAAGACTGGAATTCTTTAAGCAATGGTGATTTCTGCATGTTATTTGCTACTGGGATGTGAAAGCTGGGCTTTAAAAACAGGACAGGAAAAAGAGAGATTCCTTTGAATTTAAGTTCGAGGATACCGCACATGGTAAGGAAAACAAATTCATGGATACTGGATGAAATTCGACTGGAACTCTCATTAGTACCACAGATGATGAGAAGGAGATTGTTGTTCTTGTCAAACACATTTTTCTAAGTTTGTATTCTCTCTAAATCTTGATGTTTGGAGAAGTCGAAGGAAAGGAAGAGGACAACCAGGAACCAGTTGAATGGACTCACGGCGACAATGGACGCAACGGTTTCCATACTAAGGGCACAGTTGGAGGACAGAAAGTCTCTGCAGACACTTTGTGGTTGCCAAGAGTTGACATCAACTCAACAGCACTTGAAAATAACAATTTAACGATTAGGGACTGAGTCTCCTGCACGAGCCATGTACATACTAGGCCTCCCACTCACTCGCTGGGGACAACTCAATGGTGAAATGGTGCGTCACAGAGTTACAAGAGAGCTCACAGCAACACAAGGGTGGGTAACAGCAAAACAGGGCCGTGCCAAAATGGTTTTAAAAAGAAAAAGCCGGCTTCATCCCAACGGGCAGCTCAGAGGCCGTGCCAAGTTGCTTACATCATTACAGTCAAAAGAATCAGATAGGAATGCTCTTGTTTAGTGTTTATGGAATGTAATATGGCATTACCATTAAATGTGTGCCATATATGTCTGGTCAATGTTACCTATAATAGTTTACAGCAGAAGAGTCCTTCCAGACATGACAGCAGAACTGAGGTATAGAATTAAGGGTACCGGGAAAGGGGGTAAATATACTCCCTCTGAGTCCTGGAGGGGTGGATTGAGGAGAAGAAAGCCCCAGTTGTGTTTCCCTCCAAGGGTACCCTCCCAAGCTTGGTTTATTTCCCCCCTGCCAACCAACCACTGTTGTAAGGGGCAACATGATCCAACTCGCACATGCTAGCTGGTGTATACGCTGGACCACTTTTGTCATTTCGCTTTATTTTCTTTTTTATGGTGACAAATGTCTCCCCGTGGGTCCCATTGCAAGAGCCCTGCTGAGATTAAGACCATTTCAAATGACTTTTATTCCACAGGAGTGGCTTTCTTCAACCTAAGGGTGTTGCTGTACGTAAATGCGTTTAACACGGTGAAGATAACGGACAGGGTAATTACATTTAGTTGGTTCACCCCATAACTCCACTTCTGAGACATCGGTGACATTAAAATGATAATCTGGATGGCTTTAGTAACTGTACACATTCACCAACAGTACATTTGCCGCTCCTTTTGGGCTTTATAGCGCATCTGGCACTAACACAAATAATTATCTAAAGGAAAGGATTAAATGTGAAGATGGTCTAAATTGAAATATCTGTATGCTATAGGTACATTATAACCCTGTTGATATTTGTGCAGTGTAAGGCATTTCGTTGGACACAGACAAGTGTAGGGTCATGATATCACCATGACTTTAACCAGAAGCTAAGAAAGGATCTGTCGGTTCTCGGTCTTGGCGCCATTGCGGTGGAACGAATTCCCTCTGTCCCGCGGAACTGCAAAGTCCATCCCAGAATTTAAAAATACCATATGCTTGATGATGTAATGCACTTTTTGTCTTGTTCTCTGATGGGTACATCGCTTTGGAGAAAAGTGTTTGCTAAATGAATAAATGTAAATGTAGGGTGAGCCAAAATATTTGCATGTTCACAGCACAAGGGTAATATTTACATAATAATTGTTTTGAATCAGACCAAGAATCACAGCTCAATGCGAGACATTATGGTCCCAGAAGACACATCATATAACGTGGAAACGTGGGGATGACCTCTTGCGGGTTTTAGAGAAAATACATTTCATTTTTCAGGTAATGTGACAGGGTAACAAACTACCCAGGTAAGTACTTCCACAAAAACAATAAAGTTATAACCCTGTCCTGCAGACACCTTTATAGGATTAGCTGGATCTGTCCATGTGTTCCAATAGACTCTTCACAGATTCTGATCAAAATCACGGTGAAATCTCACCTAGAATGTTACAGTTTCATCCTTTCTGGTCGTCTGGCATCTACCACGAAGCCCCTTCATTCTCCAGAATGCTGCTGTTGTTTTGACCTGCCAAAGCACCCCCATGTACCTCCTCTCTTTACCTTTGTTTTCCTGTGGTTGTCCTGAAAACGTTCAAGACTCTGGTTAAGGCCTATAAGACAAACCAAAAATCTGCAACTTGATACCTAGAGGACCTGCTCATCTGTACACCTCAGTAAGAGCACTACGCTCCTCCATATCTGGCTGCTTTGTGATCCCACTCACAAGGATTCTGCAGGTTCTCAATCCTGCCCAACTGTGGTGGGACAAACTCCCTCTATCCTGCAGAATGCCAGCATTCATCCCAGCATTTAATAAGGGTCTCAAAACCCAGCTCTTTTGACCCGTTTCTCTATATTTCTCTCTCGGACCCTTCATTCATTGTAGGTCCCTAGACAAAGTGCTCTGGTCACATACCAAGGGCTGTGTTTGTATAGGCAGCATGCCTGGGTCAAATCACTACTGTGGCCTCATGTGAACAAACCCGATAGCTGTGTTCTCTTTCAACACTGCCTCCAGGCCCTCCAACCTCCCCACAAAGCACAGTGGCCAGTGGTGTGGCCTGAACCAAGGCAACGATGACAAACAACTTGCAGGGGTCAGTGGGCACGATGGTGTACCTCTTTCAGCAAGAGCAAGAAAATGGGTTCCCACCAGTAGGGATTGGTTTGCTTTTTTGTTTCCTGCACAGTAGCTGAGGTCACTTCCCAAGGGCCCAGTAAGCTAGAGAGTTCAACTGTGGGTTCATTCCTTCTACTCGCCACCCACACCTGTCGTACACTATGGAGGTCCTCAACACAGATCCCTGTCCATGGCCCATTGTAATCCCTAACCACCAAGCTCAAACTCCCATCCCACAGGGCCTTGAGAAAACAGATCAATAATCACTCTTGCACTTTCAAACACACCAATTCCTCAGTCGGAGGCCTAGTGCTGTGGTCAGGTCATAGGCTATCATTGCAAACTGGCATTATAACCGCAATCCAGTCCATAAAGGAAATACAATATGCAGAACTAAGAAACACTGGATATATAGAGTCCTTCATTCCATCTTTGTGTATCTATACTGCTTGTTTCTATTCTAAATGAGCCATGTGTGAAGATTCACAGTGCACCACGGAAACTGAGTTTCACACCAACCTGACCACCACTCCAGAGAACCCCTTAACCTCCCACAGAAGCTTTCACTACATTATACAGCATTGATAAATCCTTCCACTGCTTCTCAAGATTGTTTTAAGACACCAGACATTGGGTAGTTGTGGTCAGCTGCTCAGTTTTTAAATCGATTAATTATATTATTTATTAATAAATGAAGCTACTGAGAGATGGAGAAATGACACAGAATCTATCTATCTATCTATCTATCTATCTATCTATCTATCTATCTATCTATCACTGAAATCACTTATCCGCTCTATGGTACAGGTTTTAAGTATCTTTTCCCAGTATGCTTTTCCCGGTACTTCCTCTGACTGGAACCCCTGTTTCCCTCCCAATCCCAGCTCCCCAGCCCCAGAACTCTCAGCATCCAAATATGCCAGTGAGAGCAGCACTTCTGTCTTTCGTGAACTATGAAGCTATCTAAATACATGGCCATTTAAAGTGAAATAACTGTTAAAATTTTTCTCAGTTGATTCTGCCATCAGAGAAAGCAAATTGTGTAATTGTTTTAATGTATTTCATTAGGGGTTTCTTACAACTTGGACGCCCACTTAGGCTCATAGCTCTTATGGGAGAAAAGTGAACTGATACAGAGACATAAAAATTCTTGTGGTATTTGTAATATTCACTGCAGGTAGGAAGAGGAAGGAAGACATGGTAAAACCCCAGTCGGTCGCTCTTCTCTCCGCAGGAGGACGGTTAATGTAGCGTGCAAGGACTGAAGTGCATTGTGGGTAACCTGCAGCTGTGCCAAAGGACACGTCCTACTACAGCACTTTGGAGGCCTTTGCCTTGCAAATCTGGCTGAGCTGCCGGCATATGCAAACGGCAGCTGCTATGCAGAGACATTTCGGAGGAAATGCACGCTCTCGCCCCTTTCGGGCACTTGCGTGTAAAGTAGGATGGCAAGAGGGGTGGTGGGTCAGTTCCCTAATGATACTTCTGTGGTCAGGTTTTTCAGAATGGCCTTATGCGTACACACACATAATGACACTTGTTATATGTATATGAATTGGTGAGTTCAAAAGCAATTCATTTCACTGCCTTTGGGCCTTGAGGATATGCTGTATGGCAGCAATTATTCAGGAGCAAAGTAGGGCAGTGGGGGTATGCAGAACCTGACTTTGGACTCGTTATAGATTTATTTACTGTCTTATCGGACTCCGGAGTGACCAATCCTGCTTTTTGAGAACAAGTGAGCGAGAACCCGGAAACACGTGTCTGCACTGTTTGCATTATTAGTGCACAGCAACAGATTCCTGGGGATGGAAAAGTTTAAAAAAACTAAACTAAATGAAAAAGTGTCAAAGGAATGTTTTAACGGCAGATGCAGAAGCAGCGTAATGAAGTGTGTAAGTTTTCAAGTTGGCACTGAATAATTAACGTCTGTCGACTCCTTTGAAAGTCATTACGGCCGACTTGCTAGGTGCGTTGCTTAGGGGACAGGAGGACTGGGGACTGGGGGAGGGGGGAATGGAAAACACTGCGAGGCTACGAGCAAACAGACCAGGTCAGATACTACGGTGTCCTGTATGTTTATGACAGCGCCGTTATCCTCTCAACCAACTGGATGGTGTGCATCACTTTTACATTCTTACTAGGAGTAATTGCTGAGTAACATAGTACTGACTGACCGTGTGTCTCACTCAGGACAAGACAGTAAGCAAGGTGTACAACATGTCTAGTATGAGACAGAGTTCCACAAATGGATCTTCATATATCAGCTACAATATATCTCACTCGAAAGTTTATACACAGTATCCAGCACCAGTCAAAATTTTGAGTGCACTTGCAGGAAATTCGCTTTTCATAACTGATAAGGCTGTTAGTTGTGTTGTCTTTCACTTTCCTTCTTAGCCAGATTGTAGCGTCCGGACGGGAGTCCGACACGGACGCGCGTTGCTATTACGTCCAAACACAGACGAAATATATAATGACTTCACGTGCAGTGTGAGGTTAGACGTGTACGGTGCGTATTGTAAGACACTCGGTGGAAGTGAAACAAGAAACACGAGACCAGGAAACACACACGGTGTTGGAACTACGGTGAACAGTGAAACGCTAATCTGTGAGTCTGACCGCAACCCTGAGACGTGACGAAATACCGGACAGGAACGATGGACCAGGACTGAAGAACAAGAGGCAGGAACTGACGGGACGGGCACTCGGGACTGGAACATGCACACCTAGGAAACAAACTGAGGGAACAAGAGACTACCAATCGCCAACGAAGCACAAGAGAACTGCTGATTAAGAATCCGCGACTAGTTCTGCTCCGCTGGCTCCTTTTATACCTCCATGTCCTACGAGACTGTGAGGTGATAGGTAAGCGTTAGCTAGCGGCACTGAGTGGCGCCGCCTCTGACCAGGAGGGGCAGTGACCCCGTGGGATGTGACAGTACCCCCCCCTCCAGGGGCGGCTCCAGCCGCAGAACGCCGGCGGGTAGGCGGTCGCCCCCGCCGTCGCGGAGCAGGCCGATCTGGATGACACTCATGGAAGTCCTCAATAAGAGCTGGGTCCAAGATGTCCCGTGCTGGTACCCAAGACTGCTCCTCCGGCCCATAGCCCTCCCAGTCGACCAGATAGTACAGCGTACCCCGTCTCCGTTTGGAGTCCAGGAGGGCCCTGACGGAGTAGGCAGGAGAACCATCCACATCCAACGGTGGAGGTGGAGAAACTGCTGGGCTCTGCAGGGCGGAAACACAATGGGGCTTGAGGCGCGAAACATGAAACGTGGGACAGATACGATAATGCGAGGGCAACTGAAGACGGTAAGAAACCGGGTTGATCCTCTTCAGGATCTTGAAGGGGCCGATGAAACGGGGGGCAAGCTTCCTCGAGGGCAAATGCAGTTTGAGATCCTGGGTGGACAACCATACTCTCTGCCCTGGCTGGTACAATACAGTCCTACGCCTTTTGTCGGCCTTCTCCTTTTGGTGGGATACCACCTCCTGGAGACGGACATGTGCGGATTCCCACACCGACTCACTCCTCTTGTACCAGTCGTCCACAGCTGGCAACCCACTGGTCTCCATCGTCCACGGGAACAGCGGAGGCTGGTAACCGAGCACACACTGGAAAGGAGTTAAGTTTGTGGACGAATGGACCAGGGAGTTCTGGGCGTACTCTGCCCAGGGGAGGTATCTGCTCCAATCCGCTTGATTCTGAGCACAGTAACTCCGCAGGTAACGTCCAACCTCCTGGTTGAGGCGTTCCACTTGCCCATTAGACTGTGGATGATAACCAGAGGAGAGGCTGACTGAGACTCCTAAGCGGGCAAAGAAGGCCTTCCAGACCCTTGAGGTGAACTGGGGTCCCCTGTCCGAGACGACATCCTCTGGCAGGCCATACAGCCGGAAGACATGTTGGAACAGCAGTTCCGCGGTCTCCAGGGCTGTAGGTAGACCTTTCAGAGGAATCAGTCGACAGGCCTTGGAAAAGCGATCTATGACGACCAATATGGTGGTGTTTCCATCAGAACACGGAAGATCAGTAAGGAAGTCCACCGCTATATGGGACCATGGACGGTTGGGAATCGGGAGTGGCTCTAAAAGCCCTGCTGGCAGCTGCCGTGGGACCTTGGCCTGGGCACATGTGGTGCAGGCAAGGACGAAGTCTCGTACGTCCTGTTTCATGGATGGCCACCAGAAGCGTTCAGCGAGAAGCTTCAAGGTTCGGTTGACCCCTGGGTGTCCTGTACTTGGACCATCATGGGCCCAGTGTAGGAGCTCGGACCGAACAGTGGACGGGACGTATTCTTTGTCTTGGGGCTGCTCGTTGGGACCGGGTTCTTGACGTTGGGCTGCTTGGATATCGTCCAATAAAGCCCAACGGATAGGAGCCACAAACTGCGTCGGGGACAAGATGGTGTCTGGTGGGGAGAGCTGAGGCGATACCTCGAACAAACGGGACAGGGCATCGGCCTTGCCGTTCTTGGAGCCAGGACGATAGGTCACCGTGAAACGGAACCTGGTGAAGAACATGGCCCACCGCGCCTGTCTGGAATTGAGCCTCTTTGCCTTCTGCAGATACTCCAGGTTCCGGTGATCAGTTAACACTAAGAATGGGTGCGTAGCCCCCTCTAACCAATGTCTCCACTCTTCCAAGGCCATCTTTATGGCTAAGAGCTCCCTGTTTCCTACATCATAATTCTGTTCAGTAGGCGACATCTTGTGTGAGAAGTACGCACATGGATAGAGCTTCAGGGGACTTCCCTGGCGCTGTGAGAGCACTGCCCCTACCCCGGCCTCAGAAGCATCAACCTCCACAATAAAGGGCAGTTTGGGATCAGGGTGCTTCAGGATTGGGGCAGAAGTAAAACGCTTCTTTAGGTCTTCAAAGGCCTGACTCGCCTCAGGAGTCCAGGTCAGGCGCCTAGGGGCTCCTTTTAACAGAGCAGTCAACGGGGCTGCAACGGAACTGAAGTTCCTTATGAAGCGCCTATAGAAATTCGCAAAACCTAGGAACCGTTGCAGGTCCTTTACTGTCTTTGGCTGGGGCCATGACAGAACTGCCGAGACCTTCTGTGGATCCATCGTGACCCCGTTGGGTGTTAGGATGTACCCCAGGAAATCCACAGAGTGCACATGGAACTGGCACTTCTCCCCTTTCACGTACAGCTTATGTGCTGCCAGCTTTTGCAACACCTCCCTGACATGTCCAATATGCTCCTCACGGGACCGAGAAAAGATCAGGATATCATCCAGATACACTAATACTGAGCGATTAATTAGCTCTCTGAGTACTTCATTAACAAAAGCCTGGAATACGGAAGGTGCATTCGCCAGGCCAAAAGGCATGACCAGGTACTCATAATGGCCGAGGGCGGTGCTAAAAGCGGTCTTCCACTCATCCCCTTCCCTAACGCGAATCAGGTTATATGCGCTCCTAAGGTCCAGTTTCGTAAAGATGGTAGCACCGGAAACCTGTTCGAGGGCCGACGTGATAAGAGGCAAGGGGTGCGGGTACTTCACAGTAATGGCATTTAGCCCCCGATAATCAATACAGGGGCGCAAACCCCCGTCCTTTTTCTCAACAAAGAAAAAGCCAGCGGAAGCTGGAGAGGTAGACGGCCGGATGAATCCGGCTTCTAGTGCCTCCGTTATATAAGCCTCCATTGCCTGATGTTCAGGTTGAGAAAGAGGGTATACCCGCCCCCTAGGGGGTGTAGTGCCCGAAAAAAGATCTATAGCACAATCCCAAGGTCTATGAGGAGGCAGTTCTGCAGCCTTGTGTTTGCTAAACACCGCCACTAGATCTGCATACTCCCTTGGAAGCTGCAGGGGCAGATCTGCATTAGGGCTCTCTATGGATGTGGAGTTACAAGACGTCTCCAGGTGTTTGGGACACTGCTGTCCCCAAGACAGCAGTTTCCCCTCACTCCAAGAGATAATAGGGTCATGGGTGCATAACCATGGATATCCCAAAATAATGGGGTTATCAGGGGACTTAATCAGATAGAACCATATCTGTTCCTTATGGAGTGGCCCTACCTGCATAGTAACGGGCTCTGTGCGCTGTTCTACACGCCCCGACCCGATTGGAGCGCCATCAATAGCTTTAATAGCCAGGGGTTTTGGGCATCGGGCACAGGGCAAGCCCCAGGACGCGGCCATATCATGATCCATGAAATTCCCTGCAGCGCCACTGTCTACCATAGCTTTCGTCTGCTGCTGCTGGAAACCCCAGGATACTGTAACTGGTAATGTCAACAGGGAGGTATGGAGAGATACATCACTCACCAGTAAGTCGGTCCGTTGGGGTCCACGGGGTGGCCGCACTGGACAGGAAACCTGAACGTGATCCGCAGCTCCACAGTAAAAGCACAAGCGTTGCAGAAAACGGCGCCTCCTTTCCTCCTCTGTCAAACGCCCGTTACTGAGTCGTATTATTCCCTGTCTGACGCACTGTTCTTCAAGCCCTGCACAGCTGACAAGGTTGCGTGCTTGAGCCGGCTCACTGTCCACAGGGCTGTAGGGCACCTGCTGCCCTGGCGGCGTCGGGGTCCGGCTGGACCCGGAGTTGCTCCGGTAATCCGGCGAGAACTCCTGAGAGAGTGGTCTTGACAATCGGGGGCTGGATGTCTTCTCCACTGGAGACCAGGAACGCACCTGAAAACTCCTGGTGCTGGGGAAGAACTGTCTCTCTGTCTTTCTGTCTGGGCTAGGGGGTGACTCAGGAGAGTAGGGCCCTGGGAACAGAGAGGCTGGACTGGGGATTGAGTATTCTGTGTAATTCTGGTTCTCACCTCTGCTACCTTGCAAAGCCTCCTGGAAGGGAACGGACAGCTGCTCAGTAGCGCTGATCCCATTGGTCTGCACAGGGCTCGTGGGCTCCGCGCGAGGACCCGAGGAAGCATAAAGACGATCAAAAAGACATGTCCGCCAATCATCATGCGTTTGCGAACTGGTCGGATCGGCGCCCCGCCCACCATGACTGAGGAGTCGTGTCAACTGCTCGAACTGATCTGTGAGGCGGCTAGCGGCGTTTGTGCAAACCAGGAGTCGTTCTTGGTTCGCCTCTGTCAGATCCGCCAGCTCACGCCATTCCGCTGAAGTCATATTAGCAGGCGGATTCTTCTGTAGCGTCCGGACGGGAGTCCGACACGGACGCGCGTTGCTATTACGTCCAAACACAGACGAAATATATAATGACTTCACGTGCAGTGTGAGGTTAGACGTGTACGGTGCGTATTGTAAGACACTCGGTGGAAGTGAAACAAGAAACACGAGACCAGGAAACACACACGGTGTTGGAACTACGGTGAACAGTGAAACGCTAATCTGTGAGTCTGACCGCAACCCTGAGACGTGACGAAATACCGGACAGGAACGATGGACCAGGACTGAAGAACAAGAGGCAGGAACTGACGGGACGGGCACTCGGGACTGGAACATGCACACCTAGGAAACAAACTGAGGGAACAAGAGACTACCAATCGCCAACGAAGCACAAGAGAACTGCTGATTAAGAATCCGCGACTAGTTCTGCTCCGCTGGCTCCTTTTATACCTCCATGTCCTACGAGACTGTGAGGTGATAGGTAAGCGTTAGCTAGCGGCACTGAGTGGCGCCGCCTCTGACCAGGAGGGGCAGTGACCCCGTGGGATGTGACACAGATAGCTTTTAAACAGTTTTTCACTGTTTTTCGGGTTGCTATCTTGCCAAAGAATTAAGATATAGCCAACTAGCCATATTCCTGATGGGACAGCCTGCCTCTGAAGTGTACCATGATACCCATGTTGGTTGAGATCACCATGGACTTGATAACGATGAACAACTCTCTGATCAGCAAAGCAACCCTAGATCATGACACAACAGGCAGGCAGTGATTAGACCCAAACATTTCAAACTTTGACTCGTTGGTCGATAAGATAGACTTCCTATTATCAAAAGTCGAGTTTCCTAGAAGTCCAGGCACGTCTGGTTTCAAGCTGGTGTGCTCAAACTTTTGACTAGCATCATACATAACTACTCTTCTCTGAAAATACTTAAAGGACAATTTGCTGCATGGTTTGTATATATTGGCAGCTGTGTTGTGGTGTAGTGGTTTAGGAATTGGATTTAAAACCTTGGTTTATTTGCATGACAAATGCTGTTATCCATGTTGACTTACAGCGCTCACCAAAAGTACAATGAAAAACTTGGAGACGGTTCTGATCACTTTTCCATAAATGTACATAAGTTCACTTTGGCTTGAGGCAAGAGAGAAAGTATTTTTGTATATTATTTTTCCGGGCCAATATTGGGATCTGGCTTCAATGTTAAGTTGTCAAAGTCAATAGACAATTAGAAGTTCAGTAGTGGAACCAGTCTATTGTTGACCCCCCCCCCCCCCCAACCAAGGGGGACTATGGCGTTTCCTGATTCCCTGCACCCATTTTGAATGAGGGGATTTGTTGAGCTAATCCCTTCCACAGCGTGCGAGAGCTTGTGCCCACAGAGATGTGAAACCCACACGATTGCCCAGGGAGAAAAAGTAACCACCTGCCCGTGCAAATCTCAGCCCTCTGATCATACCACCACCAGGGGTTCTCAGGAAACCTCTGGTGAGCTTCTCAGAACTTGCCCTAAGGACATAAGTTCTTCAGGAATCTTTGGTGGTTTCATGTTGAGATTCCACTTCATGCCTTTCGGAAGGTAGAGGCTCGTGAAAACAGCAAGTTGCCGCCACCACACAGAGAGGTTGCAGTGTGTGGTCAGGGGTTCTTGAGCATCGTGATGGTCGTGTAAACAAATTCATAATTCATTATGCTTTCAAAATGATCTAATTGCAGATCAATTGAAAATTAACTGGATATGAAATTTGTTCCCAGTCTTCTTAGGCAGCAATTTAGAACCTCCCCACACTTAACCCCCTGAGGACTGAAATTCAACTTCCCCATGTCAGAAGAAAATACTTCAGATGCCATTGGTTAGAGCTTCTACATACTGGCAGCAGCAGTGTTTTTGTGGTGGAAGAACTGAATTTAAGAATTTTGACTAAGACTAACCTCTAACTTACCACCATGCAGAGGTGGACAGCTTGCCCAAAGCATGATTCTATTCAAACGCTAACAGAAGGCAGCTTAATGGTTTGTACACTTAACAGAGGGCAAGATCAAGGATGGGACCTGCTCCTGTACTCTTAAAAGAGGCACTTCAGTGGAACTGCCTTGGGAAGTATCCAGCTGTCTTGAGCGGTGAATAGAAATGTGCGGATGGCTTTGTTCACCTGACAACCTTTGTCAAGAGCTGCCCATAAAAACATATCCACTCCATAAAACTATCGCTGAGGGCTGCCATAACAGCTGTCGGGCCAACTAATCAGAAACCCTTCTTTGTTTGACCACTTGATAAGCTATGAATACATCAGAGTGACCCACAGAGCATCTTAACATTCCAGACATCATGACACGGCAGTCATTTACAACTGTGCCTTTCTCAGAGCACATCAGAAGGTAAAATGGACACCATAGTGTAGACAGACTTCAATTTGCATGGTAAATGAATGGTCATATGCAGGGAAAGCAGAAAAGAGAGAGCTCCAATGATACTTTCTCTTATGGCCTTAAATCAGAAGAAAATAAGCAGGTGTAAATGCAAGCTAGAACATACATTCTTCAGCCTAAATGTCAAGCCTGGATGATGTAGGAAAATCATCAACACCGAGGTCCCAGGTCTAATTATATCATGTATCCACCAGTTTATTACAGGCTGAATTTGATGAGCTGATTGCAACAGATTCCAGATACAAGTATCATATGCAAAGTGAAATTATCGGAACATCTCAGATATCACTCAGGAGGCCTGCTATTATCCACCCAGCACCAGTTCTCATTTCCATTTGCAGCTTTTACCCTGAGTTTGAGACTTAGGTTGGATGTGAGTGAGCAGGAGAGACCGTTTTAAAATCCCATTATTTCGATGCAAGAATTTGTAATTGTGAGGTGGGAATTTGTTATTGGGTTTGAATTTCTGGGATAACATCTGTTACGGGGCTTGCTCTACAGTTTTGTGTTTATTGGGGTAGAGGAACACAACTTTTCGCCTAAAATAAAAAAGCTGGGGTTAGATTTGTTACAAATAACCTTACACATCCTTTTTTAATTCATGTCAAATGGGTTTCAAATTGAAGGCAGACAGATTGATCCAGATTTGCTGGGTTCAAGCAGCCCTTCTCTAGCCTGAGCATTTTGGAGGGAATCCAGTTTTGGAACCTTAGCTGAGCTCAAGAACCTAACTGTTCCCAGCTGATACCATGTCCAACTGGGCAGCAGAACTCCAGAATGCCCACAAGGCACAAGATGGAGACCACAAGATGTCCCCCATCCACCTTTGTGGTTTCGCAAACAAGATAAATAGACATACATTTTGAAGGTGCTCCCAGAGGAGTGTGTGGTTTATGGCTGTTACTTGTGTGCATTGAAATGTAGAAAACGGGAGATGAAGGAGGTGCGTGATGACAGCTCCTTGAGCAGACCACCAGACTGAGAGAACATTTGACCTGCAGGACTTCATGCTTAGCTGCCTGGCTCACTGGCATTGACATCTCTTTAGGTTGGATGACAGGTTTCTATTGAAACCTTGAGCTGCCTCTCACTCCCCCCAGCCCACCCACCCATAAAAACCCACCAATGAGCCCTGATAAACTCAAGGGCACATCACTTATTTCTTGTACCTCATCAAAACCTCCAACCATGAGATCTGGCCTGCTCACGTATCATGAATTCCTCAGCTGGCTCAGTTAAGCTCTGCAGTTCTTTACTTTTTACACAACTGATTCTTATGCAAAAAAAAACAACACTAACATTGTTCACAAAGAATAGGAAAAAAACAAAATCAAAATCCATGTTTTGGGGGCATTTCATGATCACATCATTGTCATTTAGTTATGGCGCAGCTTTGGTCCCTATGGCATGAGATGCTGAGAGCATAATTTATACTGGTTACTTCTAAAATACTATTCCCTATTACTAAGGAAAATAGCCTGAAAACTGAAGTATTCAGAATGTTCCAAGTCCCACCCCCACATTTAATGAATGGACTGTCAATGTTATAAATTAGAGTTATTGATGCCTGTCCTCCTTGTTAGTTTATTGTCACTCATAACACAGAGGCACAAGCACGTTGAGCCACTGAGATCAGGAAGGCATCAGTCACTTGCAAAGAACCTGGTGACCAACAGCAGGCGGAGGAAGATCACTGCTGAATATCGCTGCTGCTGACCCCATGACCCTCCAGCTCAGAGGTCATCAGATCCATTACTTGCACCATTAGCCTAGTGCTGTCAGGTCCTCTGGGAGTGTGCAGAACTGTTTTGAAAGCGCTGTTTCATTTTGTAGGATGTCCCCTTGGCGAGTGAGGGGATTGATCTTCACAGTGTTGCTTGCTATAGCTCTGACAATCCCAGCTACCCTCCCATGTCCACCAGTCGAGATGTAAGGGACTGGTGCAGAGGGATGATAAAAAAGCAGGCCAAAGACAGACACAAAAACGCATCACGTGCACTGGCAGAGGAGACTGAGGAGTCTCAGCCAAGCATCCTAACAAACCATCCCAGCTGTGGTGAAGAGGGGATAACTGACCACTATTCTGAACAGGGAGGTTGAGGAGGCACCGGAAGCAGAGGGTCAGGGAGAAGAAAATAGAAGTTTTGTGTACAGGTGATGATCTTAATACAATTTATGGAATCAAGCTTTTGATGGGGGAGGTATAAAGAAGGCTCTCTTGTCCCCCAGCTGCAGATAGGAGATGCATGGAAAACAGCTGCTCCCACTAATGAAGGCCTACTGACATGTCGCTATTTGTTTAGTTTCAGGCAGGAATACACTTGGACAGTGCTGGCACAGTCTGAAGGAAGGGCCTTCTTAGAGCACCTTAGTGAAAGGCGGGAGCTTGCCTCCATAATGGAACTTATTACATTATATTGATTCCTGTGCATTTATCCAAGGATTTGCAAAGTATAATTATAGAAATAACTAAACAATGTTCTAATAATCGGTTTAGATTTGCAGTAAACTGGCATTTGACCAAGGCTATACCCTGCTTCATACCCTGTGATTCTGGGATCAGCTCTAGATAGATGACTATTACCCTGCATTAGTCAAGTGGTTACAGATAGTGGATGGAGGGATTGAAGTTGCCTAGCCAAAGCAGGACTTATGAGCAAAAAATTGCCAGTTCAAAAATGAGGAGAGGTCTCCCTATTGTACCTTTAGGTGTCTGCTGAACAAGACAACAATAACAAAATCAGACTGAGTGGTGATGTCATTATTCAACATTTTATGCTTTGCAGCACATTGCTCAGTATTTTCATGGCCTGTCATATCATTTCCCACGGTCCAACAGAAGCCTGATTGCAACATATGGGGAATGTCTAGATGCAGAAAGATCAACGGAAAAGTAGTTGTACAACAGAGGTATGTATGGCAGTTGTTGTGGAAACTTCAGGGAACAACAGCCTGGTTGAAATTAGATTAAGGGACTAAAATCCAACCGGTGGGGAGCTGATTCTATTACAGGCTCTCCTACCATAGTACTAGCAGGTGGGGGTATGATGTTTTTAATTAATTGACCATCAAACCTTCCCTTCTCCCTACATCTGCATCATGTTATCTTGTTTGCTGATTCATAGCTGTTCCTGTTTGTAGAAGCCTGTTCAAATAAATGAGAAGAAACTTACAGCTAATGAAATCACAAGGTTGCAGAGGAGGAAGAGGCCGGAAAAGCCTCAGGCTGGAATCAAGCAGAAGGAAGGCCAGGCAGGTGGACCTGCAGGAATCACCTGCACTCCCCCTTTCCCTTCCTACTTGTGGGTGTTTGTCCATCTGTTCAACACGGGTTAACGTCACTCTTCTCTTTGAAGGTGCAAGTGTATGGGGATGATGATGAAAACATTGATGTTTTCACCATGACCATAGGTAATGGCGTATGGCAGGCAGTGGCCAGACTTTTGCCTTGATCATGTTTAAAGGCAGGTTTTTTCATAAGGTTGGTTTGAAAGTGTCACAGAGTTGCCAGCACAGGAAAGGAATGCAAATAAAGTTTACTGGCATAAGATATG
This sequence comes from Scleropages formosus, assembly GCF_900964775.1. Lineage (NCBI taxonomy): Eukaryota > Metazoa > Chordata > Actinopteri > Osteoglossiformes > Osteoglossidae > Scleropages > Scleropages formosus. The sequence goes on from NC_041806.1 coordinate 4,672,040, forward strand.
CATCATCTCCTGTGATTTTATTATGAAATAAGGAGAGTGACAGGACAATCTGGAACAAGGAAACCAAGCCATCTGTTGTTAGAAGGCTTACTGTTGGAAGGTGGAACTATCATCACGCTCTCATCATGTTTGGGATCGTACACTCTGGATGCAGTTGGTTCCAACAGCCACTCTGAACTTTACATTATTGAAACTGTATATCTTTCACACCAGTTGAAGGTGGAATCAGTCAAAGATCCAACACTCTTTGCCATCCAGCATCCAACACATAGTACTCAAATCAGACCAATATTTGATCCACACACAAGACGTGAAATCAAGAGGAAAATTAACAAAAACACTACCCAGACCACTACCATAAAAACATCTAAACATCCTTTTCTTCTCATTCTGTTGTAAGAAGCTATTTGGCTATTCACAGACACCTTAGTTCTCTTATGCTCCATATCTTTGTGGCCCTCTAATCTGAAGGTCAGGTTCCTGCTAAATCACTAATTTTCATTACTGTCCCCTTGGAGCAGATCAAGGACCTCCTCTAGAGTCTGTGAGGACCCAACTACTTATCAGAGGAGTCAGCTCTCTGACATTAATTTTATGGCTACAAGCCTCTCTCAAGATTTATTTATGTAGGTAAGGATGTATTTCAGAAAACACTGTGGTCTTAATGTTTTGCTTGACAACAGATGGGACAGTGGGTGGTGACACAGGTTAAACAAAAGGTCAAGAGGAAATTAAAACCTGCTTGAATCCTTTGGAAAACAGAAAAAAAAACTGCTTGCAGCAATGTCATGACTTCTGGCACTCTTTGGAGATTTTAGGTGCCTGGAGGGGAGTCTGATTCAACTTCCTGAAACTAAACAATTTGTTTGCTTCTGACTTTCCCTGCTCTGTGATCAACAGTTCTGACTAGTGTAAAAGCTCTCAGTGTGGTTCAACTGCTTCTCCCTACTTTTGGTTCAAGGTGTGGGTGTGAAAAAGTTATTAGCTCAACACTTTTGGGTATCTTCACATCAATTATTGCTCTCATCTGCCTCATCACTCCAAAAACCAATCACCAACTGCTAAACATAACTGGGCAATTGCCTCAAAGACTGACCAAATCAAGAACCATTATCACAATAGCTGTGCCCATGATCTTTGGCATGAATGAGCCTCACATGTCCCCTCTTGTAATTGCTTGGTTCTCTCTCCCATATCATATCTTTCAGAATTCCTACAGCTCTTATTCCAAATGCACAGTTGACATTGCTAACACCCCTTTTTGGGAGCTAAGTCTCACAAAAGCAGAGGCACCATGCACAGACAGAAACCATGCCCAAGCAAGGAGTCAAAGAACTAGAGTTGAATAGTTGGGGAACACACACACACACACTTTCAGAACCGCTTGTCCCATACAGGGTCACGGGGAACCGGAACCTAACCTGGCAACACAGGGCGTAAGGCCGGAGGGGGAGGGGACACACCCAGGACGGGACGCCAGTCCATCGTAAGGCACCCTAAGCAGGACTCGAACCCCAGACCCACCGGAGAGCAGGACTGTGGTCCAACCCACTGCGCCACCACACCTAGTTGGGGAACATTAGTTGAATTGCTGAGGAACTGAAGCAGAGCCACTGGTGAAATGAAGTTAACCATCTAGCCACTGGATCTGAGCAGTTGTGGGACTTGAATTGATAGTTTGGGGAACTGGAGTTGAACAGTTGTGGAGAGACCCAGAGTTTTGCTGGTTCATTTAAGGATATACATTATTGTTATGTCCTGAAGCTGCATATGGTTTGAATAGCAAATATATAAGTAAAGAACAACGTTCCTAGTGCATTATTTTTGATAACCATAAACTCAACCTGGTATACCTGACTGGGCTCAGCTTATGACCCCAGACACAACAGCCCTTTCAGGTGAACACTTTGTGTGGAACTGAGTACGACCACAGGACCGTGAATCTCAGCAGTCACAGTAACATGCACCAAACACCCTATTAGGCTTATTCCACAGAGTTATCATGATGCATGAGGAACATCAAACCAGTTCTGAAGCGGGAAAAATGACCGAAAAGCTTGACTGCAACACTCATGGAAATTCAGGTAACTGTATTTTTATTATAAAGCTCTGAATGACATCACATTTGGATTCAAGAAAAGCCCTTTCAGTATCAAACAGCCTTTAGATACATGACGTACTTTACTGGACCGAAAGGGAAGACGGCTCTTTCACTTGTGTATATTAGCACCCTTGAGGCAATCTCTCTCTAATCAGAGTTGCATGGTTTAACGCAAACCTCGTTTGATGCCCGCTGGTGTTTAATGCATGATTGGAAGTTGTGTATTATTGCGTCCACACACCTTGTTAACTTGTTAGCGCATTATAAACTTATGGTGTAATGGGCATGTAGGTGCCAAGTAAAACGAATGCAGGCACATGGTTGTTATGTGAGTGGGAAAAAGGGCAAGATAAAAAGAGGGAGAAAGTAAGACAGAGTGAGCTGCTTCGTAGGCTCATTGACATCTGAGCACTTTGAGGTTCTGGAGTTCAACCCCAGACAAAACTGAACTGATACAAAATCAACAATGAGCTCAAATCTCTAATTCCAGTGATGGAATTGGCCTTCTTTCCAGTTGGTTCTCCTTGTAAACATGTTGCCAAGTGCCTTTCAGCCTATAACTTAATGGTTTTCTTGCCAAATCAAATGTCATATTTGAGTGAAAAGGGTTGAGAATTTGCACAATTATACTTAATAAAAAATCATCGTTTCATATCACATAAAATATTTTTGAGACAGATGGAATTTTTCAGTCTGTGTGGTTGGGTGGCCTTAAGCATGAGTGCTAGTAGCAAGGTCTTACTCTTAAACCTTAGTGATAAACTGCCCCCATTACATTCCTTCCATTGTGATAACTCCCAGTGCCCATGTATCTGGGCTCTGGAATGATTGGTACCCTTTCTTGTCAAAGGTAAACACTTCCATTTAAAAGGTCAAAGAGGTCAAGTCAACTTAGGCATCTGTGATGCAAGTTACACCCCATCCACAGTCATCCATGGAATGTGTGTTGTGAAAGGTGGATATCGCTCCATGCCTTTCCACAATTTATTGGATCCCACTGGTCAACCTGTGAGCAGAGCCTCAGCACACAGATTGTTTGCCATAATGCTTGGTTCTTCCTCACTAATGCAGTGTACAATGGAGAATAATGGAGAGCAAGCTCCTGAAGAAATGGAGGAACATGGTTTTCACACTGTCGCCTGCCCACCAAACAACCCAGTCTACAACGATAGGTCAATTTATTGCCAAAGCGTCCTTCTCTTTCCTTTACAATAGAACAGAAAGCACGATGCGTCTAATATAACTATACCGTGGTATTCAGTAGGTCCTCCTAACTCACTGTTCTGAGACAAACAGGAACAGAGTACGAGTCTCATGGATGTTTATGGCCAATGACAGAGGTCTGGTTGTGAGAAAGAGAAGAGAAGACAAGAGATGAGTAAAACCAGTGTATCACCCAGCTGATTCATCAATGGCGTGGCCAGGAAGCACATTTCATGGCCTGTTCTGCGGTGGAGGCGGCGGAACTGTTGCCCTCCAGGGGGTCGGGGTTTTACCAGGATGTAGTCTGCATCGCCTATGTCAACTGTGTCACTGCTTCTGAGTGCCAGTAATTGTCCAGTTTTCCAGCTAATTTTGCGCCCCGGCTTTATTGACTGTTAGGTTCCTGGTCTCTGGTCGAAAGGTTTTGGTCAGGACCCGTTTAGAGGAAATCGGGTTAGGGCATTTTTCAGACTGGAATTTAGGGGCTGTTGCTCTCGACAGTCTTGTACGAGATGAAGAACTCTCATAATGTGCATGTCTTCAGTTGTTGACATGAGACAGCTAAAACTGGCATAACACCCCAAAAGCAGCACCATTTATGTAAACTGTAGGGTTAAGAGTGACGAAGGCCAGTGACAGTTGTGCTGCTTATGTAAGCATTCTTATTGATGTAAACAAAACTTTGCTCCAAAAATTCCCTAGGCATGAAAAAAACATTTACAGAAACAACATCAGTGTAACAATCTATTCCATTTTCTCAGGGCTGAATCAAGAAATATGCCATAGTATTTATTTGAGATTGTTTTCTAAGAAGGCAATTTGGTCTATTGTGTCCATATATAATAATGAAATTACTAGAACTAGCGATAACAAAAAAGAAAACAGTGTGCAAATTTGATGTCCTGTATCCCCCCATCCATCTTCTAGCATGTTTTTAAATGCTTTTGACCACCCTCTATGGGAAAGAGCCAGTATTGCAGGATTGGAAGGGTGGTCTTTATACCCGTGGTGGTGCTGTAAACTATAGGGTGGTGCAGCACTTCAGCTGTAGGGTCAGAGTAGGCCAAGAACGATGCACAGGGCAGCCCTGGTCCTGGCACCAGCCGTAGCACCTTCCAAAGTTCTGCAACCCATAGCCTTGGAATTTGGATGGGGGACGGGGTGTTGGGGGCTGTTGAGGAACTGTAAGGGGTGTATCTCCCCAGGATAGAGGAGCTGGGATTATAAAAAGTGCTTCATCCTCACTTGGGAATGTGGCAGCACTTTAGATGGGGAGAAGAGTGAGGAAAAAGGAGAGAGTAAATAACATTTACACTGAAGTTCTTGGGGCCAAGTGAGATTCCACATTCTTGAAAGGAATCTTCTAAGAATAAGGCTTTGTCTAAAGACACACCTTAACAAAACCTTACGAACATTTTATTAATTCTGAGATTAGCACAATGTCCCACTGTATTTCTGCATCCACTCCTACAGTGTGTGGTAAATATGGAAGATGGGTTAATCATCCGCAGTACTATAGAATTTTCCAGCAGTTTCCAGCTAATGCACAGACCACCGGTGTTTATCCTTTTCTCTTCCCAAACCTTGAGAAACTCATGTTCAGGCAGGGATCTCAGTCTTAATAATGTCTGATTTCATATTGGCCCAGGCATCCACTCAGCGATGTCTGACTTAATGATGACCTAGACATCCAAACGAAGGGGTCAATTTTACCTGAAAGCCAGTATCAACTTCTCAAGTTGTCATGGTAGCTGTAATTTCTTTCTGCTCCGTATCCAGTGAAAAGCATTTTTCCCTGTTGTTTTACCTGGTTTAGTGCCTTTTCATAGTGTTCTTTTGTTTTTGGTTGTGCAGCCAATCACAGCTCATAATGACCTGTCTATAAGGAAACATTTTGGGGTAACTGGGTCTGGTCTATCCGGGGGGCGCTATTGGTGGCTGTGGTTCCATCTATTGTGACTCATTTTATCCATCTAGCTGACATTGTGATCATAAATACACACATATTGATTAGTACATATATTTGTGAGCTTGCTGGTATTAAGCAGACAGCAGCAGTTACAACAACTTTTACGAATGTACAGTATTGTGCATCGAGTGTGTACTCGATCCGACGTCTTTTTACAGGTTTATGTTCTGCAAAGATATATGGTCTCGATACGTTGCTGAGATTTATTTGAACAAGCAAGACAAAGTTCCACTGATCAAAGGGTTCAGACAAGGGTTCAGACATGTGTCTGGAAAATTCAAAAACCACAGCTCCTTTCGGTCTGTAGTCAATAAAGTCTGTCTTCAAGGCACCGCTCAGATGGCGGGGGTCAGGATCTGAGTGAATGCCACAGAGCGCTGAGTTGACAGTTGCGAAGAAGGTCTACATCTCATCAGAATGGGATCTTTAGCAGCCACAAAGAGGATAAAGTTCTGGAAAGGTCCCAGGAGGAGGAAGAATACCCCCCCAGACAATTACACCCTAACCCCCCAGTGTCAATCCTCCTGCCACTATCCCTCATGTGACCACATGGGGTCCATGGGAGAGGACATGTAATGAAGAGGCAACAGAGCAGGGAGTCTTTGGACTATTATCTCATAGGGTTCCTCTACTGTGGCAGCCAGTGTGAATACCACTGATCTATCCTTCTCTACTCCACCTTTCCATTTCAACTTGGAACTTGAATCAGTGTTGTGGAACTGTTGTTGGTGGAAGTAGAGGTGGAAACATCAGGGAAAGAAAACCTCCTCTGGTTTATATAAAACCTTTGGCTGCTCACATGTCATTCCATCTCAGGTCCAGAAGTGGCCCAAGACAGATGCAAGCCTTTGTCATTGAGGTCTTGAGCCTCTGTGCTCCTGTAATCCACACACAATAGCTCAATCTGTCCATCACGGCCTTCTGTCAATGCAATTTCTCCCTCCTCTCGCCAATGAAGTTAACAAGTTGGGCTGAATATTTTGTGTCTCTGATTACTCAGCATTTGCAAACCAGCCAGACTGTGGCACATTTATGAAAATAACCTTCTGGAAGCGCCTCTTTCTCTCTCTCTTTCTCCCTCTGTCTCTGCAGTTAAGCTTATTACAGTGAACTGGGGTATGTCGGGGGTGAACAAAAGGCGCTCTATATAGCTTTGTCGCATTCCGGGGTTTTCCACCTTCACAGCTAGCTCAGCAAAGGAGATATGCCACGTGAAACACACCACACGGGTGAAAACACATGTAGCTTCATGAGCGAGTGGTTGAAGGAAGTTTATCCCGCCGTTCCATTGGTTCACCTGTGCTGCTGATTTCACTGTAGGTATCCTTGTTTTGGATGCAATTTTACATCCACAGATAAAAAGTACATTTTTGCTCATGGGGAGAAGATGGTCTTTCTTCAGTTGTTAGCATGAAAGGACCACCACCTCATCATCCTCTAGAAAGATTACTCAAGGTTTTAGTTAAAAAAAAGGAGTGAGATAACCATATATAGGGGATTAGACATGATGCAGAAGAGTCACGTCAGGGCTGGGCACCTTCACAGGAAGCATATAATCCCAGAAATAGTTCATGCAAGTATTTGTTCAGGAAGACATAACTTTGGTGGAGAAGAATTTCATCAGTTCATAGATATATTGGCTCATAAATTTAGAGCGGGAACTCTTTGATGAGGCCTCACTGTAACTGGAGCGGTAATGCTGGTTCCAGGAGATGTCATGCCCTGCATCCATTCTAAAGCTGTCTTTTTCACTGACAAACAGAGCGGCTGGCAAGTGCAACGTGACCTTCCTTTCAGGCCATACAGCACAATCCCTGTAACTGTCCAGCTCTTCAATAGCCCGCCAGATGCTACACGGAGCCACTCATGCGGACGTCCCTCATCCTACATGGCTAAGCGTAATTACTGGCCGTAACATGATATGGGCAAGTGGGGAAGCCTATTGAGATGTCAAAGCCTCCAGTGTTTGCAACCCGGAGCAGGTGAAATGGAGGGGGGTGGCGGACTCAAGAAGTCTCCATCAACTCCCAGGACAAGCGAGTTGTTTCTGGACATGTCATGTTGCTCTCCAATTTAACCACCAAAGAACAACAAGGTCTTGAGAGGGTGGAGATTCTCTGAGGTATCGTCTGTGTGCTGAACACAGCCATCCAGTTGAGAGAGAAAAGTACAAGGTGCAGAGTCGGAATGGCAAGAAGAGGCACCTAATTGTCTACTGCAGCATGTAATTACAAGCTTACTTGACATAAATCTTTCATTATTAAGTGCTATTTCTGTCTTGGAACATGTGCAGTGGCAATGGACAAATGCATTGGGGTAGTGGGGGTGGGTCCCTGCCCAACTAGCATCCATAAGATGGTGGAGCAAAGGTAGGGGAGAGTAGTGCAGAGTAAAGAAGAAAGAAAAGTAGGAGGAATGAGAGCAGAATTTAGAGATTGGGATGAGTAGCAAAGAAAGTAGAGAGCAAGGAGAAAAATATGATATTTGGAAGATGCATGATACCAGTCAAAACTTTAAATACACTGAGATTATTTTACATCAATGTCATTATTTTGAGTTGTCCTTCAAGGTCTTTCTTGGTGATATACTTCAAGCCCAACTTTGAGGGCAGTATCTTGTTGAAAAACAAAGGCCTCCTCAACTATCCGTAGTCCTGATGGAATGACATGCCTCAGAGTTATACTAGGGCAGCCATGCTGATTGAGATCATCTAATGATCATAAATTCTATGACCAGCAAGGCAGCCCCAGATCATGACACTGCCACCTCCATGCTGGATAGTGGGAAACACAGGTGCACAGCTCATGTACCCACACTCTCTGTGTCTTATAAATACTCTGGAGTATATTCTGGAGCCAGATATTTCACATTTTAACTCATTGGTTTATGAGAATGACTTTGACTCGTGAAAAAAATAGTCTTTTTTTTTTTTAGTTTTTAGGTAGGCAAACTAAGACTTTTGATTGACATTGTACATCTGCTATCTTTCTTGATTTCATTTTAAATTACTTTTCTGTGGAAATACTTAAACCATAAGTTGATGCATAGTTTGTGCAGACTGACAGCTGTGGTGAGGTGTAGTGTTTAAGCAAATGAATATAGGCCATTGTCTATCTGGATGACAAATGCTGCTACCCAAGTGGTGACATTTTAAGTCATTGGTCTATAAGTCCAATTTCCAAAACTCTGAAGTCCAACTTGCATGTTTTTTGGCCAAGGCAAATTTGGTTTCCAGCATCTGTACTCAAACTTTTGACTGGTACTGTAGGTAACAATTAGAAGACTGGAGTCGGTTTGGGAGGGTGGAGAAAAGTGATGAAGGGAGATGAAGAAGGGGAGAAAAGACTGTATCCTTAGAAAAGGAGGACACCATCACCCCCAGGCACTAACGGTTTACCCCTTGGATCTTTATGTGTTCAATCCAGGCCCCTTCATCACCAAGTCCTTCTTACTGAAAAACAAGCACCCTTAGACTCCAGGGGCATCACCTGCATCAAAGTTAATTGATAGTAAAATTCAATTTAAAAGGAACGAGTGTGTAGTCCCCAGAGTTCAATGCGGGGCTTCGCATGTAATTAAACCGCTGTTGCGCACTGCAGTGCGTGTTTGCCTTAGGCCCTCTGCAGCTACGCGCAGAGCCTTGCGCTTTGCTTGAGAACACAAACACACACATATGCACACACATACACACACAGTGAGAGAGCAGGGGAGATTTGCATCGGGCATGGCGCTGTTTACTTGGGAATTATCGCGCCTTTCTTTTGCATCCACACAGCCCTCTGCAGAGCAAATTACTCACTTTATTTGTAGGCGCTGCATGATTTATGGCGTTTCTGTGACTTTGTCACTTATAAAACAATTCACAGCTATTCTGAATATGATAAAATGGAACACAACCGCTTATGTTTTACTCTTGCTATTTTATTTATTTTTTTTAGCCGAAATCCCAGGTGCACTTTTTGGTGGTAAAAGGAGCTTTTATGCATTTTTTGTTCATTTTAATAACATATAAATGTTTGAAATGCAATTAACGTAAGATCTGTGTCCCCCCAGTACAGGCTGAAGCACAAGCCTTTGGAGCCATTTTCCCAGCATGCCTTTGAGTGTGCTGCCCCCTATCTGCTGGGATTTAACTGCAGCTATGCAAGGCACAAAGAGGCAGAGGCTTGTTGTGATGACTTGCCAGTGTTTTCAGATTTTTTTATTTTATTTATTTATTTATTTATTCAGGGGTGCGGTGGCGCAGTGGGTTGGACCGCAGTCCTGCTCTCCAGTGGGTCTGGGGTTCAAGTCCTGTTTGGGGTGCCTTGCGACGGACTGGTGTCCTGTCCTGGGTGTGTCCCCTCCCCCTCCGGCCTTGCGCCCTGTGTTACTGGGTAGGCTCCGGTTCCCTGTGACCCTGTATGGGACAAGCGGTTCTGAAAGTGTGTGTGTGTGTGTGTGTGTGTGTGTGTATTTATTTATTTATTTTTCTACAGAAATATCGGCACAGGTCTCAGTAAACCCATGCTGAGATGACTTCATGGTTCTGCGGTGGCCTGTTTTCTCTTGGCGAAACCTCCCTCCTGAGTGTTTATCTTAAGAATCTTTCATCTCTCTTTCAGTATGTTGGACCAGCGCTTACGGATTACAAGAGCACTAAATTAGATGAGCCATTAAAAAAGAAAAAAAATCAAATAGAGATTTAAATGTCAGCAAACAGGGAGCATTGCTGTTAGCGTTACAGAACAACAGACGAGGGGAAATTCAGGGTGGGGGGGGGACGTTTTCAAATCTCTAATCGTTGTTTTTGTTGGCGAGCGCTCTAAGTTGGCCATTAATGAACCATTATGTTAAACAAATAAAAGAGCGTACAAACTGCTGCAAATGCTTCACTATAAGTGGCCCGGCAAGGTGCCAAGCTGGGGGCGGAGCCTTGGAAAAGTGAAGCAGCTGGACAGATTAAGATGGCAGATTCCCCAGACCAATTTTCCATCTTTCTATCTTCTCCTAACTATAAGATTTCCTCATTCTGGATCGAGCTCTTTCCATCTTCTTCCAACCCAAAGATCTCCTCGTTCAGGGTGGAGCTCTTTCCATCTTCTCCTAACCCAAAGATCTCCTCATTCTGGGTCAAGCTCTTTCTATCTTCTCCAACCCTAACCCACGACCAAGAGGCCAGCATAGGTGACATCATTCATACCAAAATTATTATTGTTGCTGTTTTTGTAAACCATTATTTAGTTCTGGGTAATTTTTACTGGAGCAATTTGGGGTAAATAGTAATCAAGGGTATTAGAATAGTTAAATATAAAAGCAAAATTCTCAGAAGTATGTACAGTTATTGTAAAGCGCTGTGATGTCAGTGCATAGTGGCAACCACATGACTAGGATGAGTCCAGAATGTTCTGTCCACCACATGAAAAGGGTGTGTCCACTGTCTTTGTGATTGTATCCATCCGTCCATTTGCTGGTGATTCTCTTATTATTTTCCTCCGACATTCCAAAGCTTTGCATTTTTTTTTGCGAGAATCTACAGCCGATTCGATCGAGGATGCATCAATTTGTAATGAAGAGCAACTCACACTGGCTTCATAAAAGTGGTTCATGCACACATCCCCAAAGGTAAGATAGTACAATATGAAATCAGAAATAAATAATAAATACTTTAATCTAAAAAAAAACGTTCCAAGGACAGGCTTGAGGTGATGTGGTCGAAGATTGGGATGGTAATTGAACCAACAAGTGTGACTGGAGTCAAAATCCACAAGCAGCACTACAGATGTTGCTCAGTCATATTCCAGCTGTATTAACGGATCCAGTGCATTGAAACAAGACTGTCACTCGCTCACCTGAGATGAATGAGGGTTTTATTAAGAAGGCTCTGGCAGGTTGCAAGGGATTCCTGGTTCCATGACCTAAAAAATATTATAAGAGGTATCAAAACATAACAATACTAAAGAGCTTAAATAACAACAAAGTGCATTTTATGAAGCTCCCTCCACAAATACATAGTTAATCAAGTGTCTAACTTACTTCCACTTGACTTTGTTTCAGTGTTTTCTGCTTCGTGTCGGAGAGATGTAGGGGTAGCTGGTAGTAAGAGCTCCTGCTGCCTTTGGACCTGAAGGTTGCAGGTTCAAATCCCCCTCCAGCTGCAGTATACACACACACACACACACACACATTTTCAGAACCGCTTGTCCCATACGGGGTCACGGAGCCTACCCGGTAACACAGGGCGTAAGGCCAGAGGGGGAGGGGACACACCCAGGACAGGACGCCAGTCCATCACAAGGCACCCCAAGTGGGACTCAAACCCCAGACCCACCGGAAAGCAAGACAGTGGTCCAACCCACTGTGCCACCGCACCCCCATCCAGCTGCAGTAGTCTTAATCAATATACTTACACTAAACTGTTCTAGAAAAACTGCCTGTTTGCATAAATGGATAAATTATTGTATGTGTCTCAATAACCAACCAAGCAATACCAACCACCGCTCCTCCCGAGGAGGGTTACGGCGAGCCGAAACCTATCCTAGAAGCACAGGGCACAATGCTGAAGGGGAAGGGGAGATGCCAGACCATTGCAGGGCACCCCAAGCAGGACTTGAACCCTGGAACCACCACACAGCGGGCACTAGCCCACATCTGAACATTGTAAGTCAATTCAGAGAAAAGCATCAGCTGAATGAATAAATGTAAATATAGCCTCTATGTGACTCTTTATCCTCCGTCATGCGCTGCCACGCATGGAACGTGCGACCAGTGACACCCCAGACACTGGGGATATCTATGTCCATTAAAGAAATGAATGTACAATGCAAATTACCAGCTTTGACACCTGACTCACAAAGGCAAACTGAAGAAGACTGCCAGGTATCTTTATCGCCTTATTGCAACCTGAGATTCCACCTTCCGTCTTGTTGTATAGGTGCTAACGTGGGGTTTTCAGCCAGTCATTTCAAGAAGGTGCGACAGATTGGATGCCATTTGTTCTTGCTGCTCTTGTGGGCTTTTCTTTATCGGCCTTTTAATTGGGTTTGTTTTGTCTCCTTGGACACCTGAGACTGCTTTGGGTCGGCGTGCGGTACCGTTCGACTAGTCTGGAATAATGCGCCGAGGGGAACCGACAGCCGCCTCGACGCTGAATAATAAATGTCAGCCTCGCGAGGCATAACGACGGCAGCGCTCTCTCGCGTCGCGTCGCGGGACGGCTCCTGGCGCCCGGGCCGGTGGGCACCCGGTCAAAATGTCACGTCTTGTCGCTGAGCGCAGTCTCAGAGAACTCGTCACCTTTCCAGGTCTCCAGCTGAGATACCACGCAGGCGTATCGCCGGCACGGCGCCATCCTCCCAGGAGTGTCTCAGGTGCACGAGCGCCAGGTCGATAAACCCCTGAGAAGCATGCGACCTGGAATAGCCGAAGCATGACCTCCATTCTCGCCTTGACCATGTGTAGGGGCAGCAAGGCACAGGACAGTTTGTGAACGTCCCATTCAGTAAAGATGAAGAGTGTGAATATGCTTCGCCTTGACTTTTCTTAATTTGGACCCACCTTTGTCCTACTTGCCAGTTATGACAGTTCGGATTAAATTCAGACTGACGGATCTTTACGTCATCCTCCGTTGGAGGATGTAAATTGTTTAGACAGAAAGGTGTCGACAGGGCCGGCAGGTGGCGTAGTGGTCGGAGTTGTTGCATTGCAATCAAAAGACTGGGGTTTGAATACCGCCACCCCGGAAGTACCCTCGAGCAAAGTCCTTACCCTGAATTATTTTTTTGGAGAAATGCATTAGAGGAATTATGCATATTATTAGATGATGCTTGCTGAGCACGCTATAGAGACGGTCATTATTCTTGTACAAAATATTAAACTTATAAAACGTAAATGTCAAATCTTAAAAGAAACATATAAAATGAACAAATGACTTTGATTTACTCACCTGATTTACTCAACCTACTTGGTTTCATCAATACAACTTGGGCTTCACTTATTTTAACACCTGCACTTGTATGTTTCTGCTACACACACGATTTCCTCTAAGGCAACGTATGGAATTGGTCATTACACACCTATTATGTCACATGAGAAACACTGGTCCTCGCTAAATAACCATTTCGTGGTAAAACTAAGGGACACAAGGGGTTACCGTACTTTCAAGCAGCACTGTCTAAACATGTATATATTAAATGTGCTATTGTATAATGTACATAAATGTATATACATATAGATTGCTATAAATTATATATATTGCCTTTCCAAATATCAGATTTAGAGAGAGTCCGGTTTTTGTATTATGTGTCCAAAGTACAATAACTTTAGCCTCAACATGTGTCATTCCAGTGACATCTTATACATTTTGTATATATCTGCCTTCAAAGCTACAGACTTTAACAGATGTCAGTCCAAGTGGAGTGCAACGCTTTGCTCAAGAGCACAAGTTCAGCTGTAGCCAAAAAGGCTGTGGAGCAAGTGAATACCTCTCTCTTTAAATGGTTAAAGTTAGAAAATAAAAAGATAAAAAAATAAGACACTCCAGATGAAAGGATCCGGTGAGCCTGCGAAATGATGCATGGTGACGAAACTTGAGATTAATCTTAAATTATTGGAACAGTAAAAATTTACGCAGTACTTGAATGGGTGGATGGGCCCCCCGTTTCTGCTTTCACTGGGTGTGATTTTTTACAGATATTACACATTTAATAAAACGCACATTTTGAAATTACTTTGATCGCTATTAATATCGTTATCACTTTTATTACTCTTACAGCTTTTTTTTTTATTTCGTGTGATTTGACACGGCTTACTGTTTTACCTCATTTAAGCAGAGACACTCCTGGACCTTGAGTCTGAAGTTGTAACCTTCTTATGGTTTCCTTTTACTGCACTTCTTTAACGGTGCTGCAATTCGATTAATAAGCATTCGTGACACAGCATCCCTCCATAGAAGCTGGTGAAGTCTCCACACACCCCCAACTCTGACACCTCATCTTCACCTTCCCACCCCAATCACCCCACCCAGTGCTGGTGATTAGAGCCATCACCTCCCCCTCGAAGATCCCAGGTCTGAACCCCTGCTCCTACTGTAGTGATCTGGAGCAAGGCACTTACTATGAGTTGATACAGTAAAAATGACCCAGTTCTAGAAATAGGTAAATCATTGTAAGTAGCTTAGTGTACAAACCTCACATTGTAAGACGTTTTGGATGAAGGTGTCAGATAAATGAATAAATAATACCAGACAAGAAATACTGGTGGTGCTGCTAGAGTTGAGCTGAAGATGGGCTCGGCACATGGGAGGGGGGCTGCTTTTCCAGCTGTTGGAGGCATGTGCGACATGAAAGAGCGGTGGCGCAGTGTCGGATCAGCCCCCCCCCCCCCACCACCAGGATTAGCATGCGGAGGACATCATGGCGCGGACCGGGAGCGGATTTAAAAGCACTTTGCCGATAATCACGCGTCGCTGAAGAATGCAGACGGAGCAGGGCCTCCGGGAGAAAGCAAACGAGCCGACAGGAGGAAGGAAAAACACCCCGTCGTCTTCACATGCTTCCCTTCTGTCTAATGTCTGCCACCTGCTCTCCTCCGGAACCCCTGACCCCTCTCCATCTACCTCTGCCCCTCTTCTTCCTTTCCTCACTCCCCTTCGTGATCTCTGTCCTTCCATTATTCACTGGCTGTCTCTTTAATATTATTTACCCATTTATGTGACACCTTTCTCAAAGGTATATAAGCTATTCACAATGATTTACCCATTTATGCAACAGGGTAATTTTTACTCTGTCAACTCAGGGCAAGTACCTCGACCAAGGGTCCTGCAGCAGGAGCAGAAAATCAAACCCAGATTCTTAAATCAGAAGGCGACAGCTGTAACTACCACGCCCCCTGCTGCCTGTTCTCATTCTGTCTTTCTATTCTGTTGCCCTGTCCCCACTCCCGTTTTCCACCAGCATCCCTTCCCCTCTCTCTCTGCTCCCTTCCTGCCCTTTCTCTTATGTTTTTTCAAAGTTTAGTACATATTTTCCACATTAAATTTGTTTCACCTGTGTGTAGGGCTTCATGAGACTTGCTAGACTGCGATGGGCTGCTGTCCAGAGGCGTGGCTCCCGGCTGCCAAAGCCGGAACGGTTCACGAGCCGCCGCGTTGTTACACGCCACGGGGCCTGCGGCCAATTTGTACCAAGGAAGGCGTAATCATGTCCAGGAAGTCTCACAAGCTGGCTTGGGTTTCAGGAAGGGGATTCAAACATGCTGAGGGAATTGGACCCAGCCATTACTAGTAGGGGCCACAATCTGATGCTCGGTCAGCCCAGCCCCCCCATCACCTGGATTTTCCCCAATTAGAGATTCTCAAAGGATGTCCTGTAGAGTTGCCTGATCTGAAGAACATAAGGAATGGTTTGAGAAGGTCTCTAGGGTACCGCATGGTCACCTGTGAGCAGCCCCGTGCCGCAGCCCACCAGCTGGTTTAGCTCTTGAGCCCTTCCAGGTTGCAGGTCCGAGTCTTAGCGAGGAACGGTGCTGGTATCAAATATCCAGGAAGACGTAGAATGCGGACTTTCTTGGGCCGTCCATCCACAGCCTTTTCCTACCAAATCTGGACTGATTACATTTACATATACTGTCCTCCAGGGCAGGGGGCATGGTGGTACAGCAGGTTTGGCCTGTGCCTGCTGTCTGGTGGGTCTGGGGTTCAAGTCCTTATTGGGGTGCCTTGCAATGGACTGGCGTCTTGTCCTGGGTGTGTCCTGGGTGTGTCCCTTCCCCCTCCAGCCTTACACCCTGTGTTGCCGGGTTAGGCTCCGGCTTTCCGCGACCCCACTGTGGATAAGCGGTTTCAGTCAGTGTGTGTCCTCCGGAGCAAAAGTGATTGCTAATTAATTTACCTGACACCTTTCTTAAAAGCATCTTGCAGTGTAAGGTTTGTATACCGAGTTACGGCTCCCTCATTTATACAGCTGGAAAATTTCTTACTGTATCACTACAAGGTAAGTACCCTCATCAGGGTCCTATAAGCAGAAGCAGGGAGTCATACCCAGGTACTTTGACTGCAAAGTGATGGCTCTAATTCCCATAGGACTTGGTACTTCCCCCTTCGAATTATTACATCACACACGCTAATGCTGTCCCTTTCATTACGCTATATGTTAAGAAACCAAAGAAGGCTTCGTGTCCAAAAGATATTTGAACTGCGGAGTGAAGCTTGTCCTTCCTGTTTCTTCGGTCTCTTTTGTGAAACTGAAAGCCTGAATTCTCTCGAGATTTTCATCACGTTCATTACTATACACGGAGAAAATGCAGAGACTCTATCTATCAAGCCACAGGTGGGGAGTGTTGCGGGGGTACTTTTGTCTTTGTGTCACCACGGCGACCGCAGCTCTTAACCTCCTGGCGAACCCAGCAGCTCTTTGTGCAGTTTTGTAAACTCCTGTTCCAGCTGCTATTAGTCCAACCAACTACCAACATGTTCATCATGGCCTCCCGTCGGCCTCCTGTTGCATGCAACCCGTTTACAGATTTAAGCATTTCATATCCCGTAATCCAAAAATCTGTGCAGCATCTCAGAATGAGGTTCGTCAGAGTCTGTGTTCCCACATAATTATATGGATTTATGTATTTAAACAGAATGAAATGCATGTCAACTGCCTATGTAATATAACTAACAATATGGTGTTATTCAGTGGCAATATTTGTATAAATTTACCTATTATAACTCCAATATAAGGTAAGCCCAATAAACAAAGCCATAGCCAAATAATAATAATTATTATTATTATTATTATTATTATTATTATTATTAGTATTATTATTATTATTATTATTATTATTATTATTATTATACGATAGTATATTGTTTGGAACTCAAGGATTCAGTCCTACCTTCAGCTGTAGTGTGATTAAGAAATCATAATACCAGTCCTGAAGTAATATTGCCAAAATCACCCAGCTATATAAATGGGTAAATACTGTAAATAACTTAATAGTGAAAATCGCTTTGGAGAAAAGTGTAAAATGAATGTGTTATTAAGCATTATTTAGCCAGTGCCACTTTTTCCAGGCTGGCTTACAGTTTAAAGCTATACATATAAATATGCAGTACTGTGCAAAAGTCTTATGCACGTAGATGTTTCATAAAAATATTTTAGATACTTATTTAATGTCTTCTGCATTAGTGTTAATGGGGAAGAGCATATTTTAGATTTCCAGGCATTCCTTTTGCAAACAGTTACAGTATCACAGTAAGGGTTTTGTATGTCGTTAAAGAAAGTAGACACACACACACACACTGAAACCACTTATTCTAAGCGGGATCGCGGCGAACTAGAGCCTAACCCGGCAACTCAGGGCGCGAGGCTGGAGGGGGAGGGGACGCACCCAGGACGGGACGCCAGTCCATCGCAAAGCACACCGAGCGGGACTCGGACCCGGGACCCACCAGAGAGCGGGACCCGGCCAAGCCCACCACGACCCCGCTCGGGACAAGCGATCGTCGACGATGGATAGTTACTAAGCTGTGTAGGAAGTTTATTAATTTAGAGCATTATTTTTGGAAGCATTCTCACTTTACAGTTTTTTTTCCCAACCAAGTGCCTAAACCTTCTACACAGTACTCACTATTTTATGTATATAGGAAATAATCAATGAAATTAAGTAATTGCCAAAAGATTACCAAATATATATATATATATATATATATATATATATATATATATATATATATATATATATATACACACACACACACACACATTTTCAGAACCGCTTGTCCCTTACGGGGTCACGGGGAACCGGAGCCTACCCGGCAACACAGGGCGCAAGGCCGGAGGGGGAGGGGACACACCCAGGACGGGACGCCAGTCCGTCGCAAGGCACCCCAAGTGGGACTCGAACCCCAGACCCACCGGACAGCAGGACTGCGGTCCAACCCACTGCGCCACCGCACCCCCTCCTATATATATATATATATATAGACAATTATTTATCGATTCACATAACTAGGATTTTACAGTATGGGTTCAGGGGGGTCAGTGCCTTACTCAAGGATCCGACAGTCAAACACCATTTAAACTGGACTCTGAGGAAGATTCTCTCTTTTCTCCACAACTCCCAACAACATTATTTCCAAAATATTTTTCAGTGGTGAGATGTATTACAGTGTACTTTTCCACAAAATTTGTAATAACACATTTGTGTACTTTAGGTGTTAGCCTGCGGTGAAACGCATGTAGATTTCAACTGTAAGTACATCTAACCATGTAATACTCTTTAAGTAGCTCAATCCCGAGATTATGATCCACCGTGAGTATTAACCCCAGTTTTGCTCCCAGCTGTATTTATTCTAGCAGAAGCTGTGAAGCAAGGTGATACCCGCAAGATTAGGCCCTTCGATTGCTTGAGAGTCAACCTGTAAGAAGACAACTTCTTCATTTTTATTTACGTTTTACCCATATATACATGAATGAATGAAAATGAAGCATTTTGGTAATTTTTTGGTTATTAGTTAATTTCATTATCTCCTAGACCCAAAATGCTCACTAGACCCCGACCAACTCACAGTCAAACAGTTCAGCCTGAAGCCTCTGAGCAGGTGTGAACACCTCAGGTTCTGATCCATCTCCAGCTACACTAGTAGAACAATTGATTGGCATCCTCACTGGCGTCCTTTACTCTCAGGACCTTATTACCATCAAAGTAACTGACCATCCTTCTGTACAGCTGAGTTTGGTCTGACTGTCCTTCACAGAGGTATAACAGCAGGTCCCATCCTTCACTTAACAAGGATGGGATTCAAGCACCTTTCAGTACTAAATGCAGTTATTCATGGGAGTTTCAGTTTTGTATGAGGAGGCCAGCAGGTGGCACAGGGGTTATGGTTGCAGCCTTCCAGGCTGAAGGTCCTGTGATCAAATCCCCCTCTTAACGCAGTACCCCGATAAATCTACTTATCATGAACTAACACAGTCAGAACACCTTGCTGTTGCAATGGTTAAATCATTACAGAGCTGATAATTGTCACCTTGGACAAAGATATCAGGAGAATTAAGGTAAATAAAAAATCAATTATTTGCATTTATGCAATTAATAAGGACGAAAACTGAAAATCATCATGCGGTCAAATTTCTGCTCAGGTTTACAAGAAAAGTTCTTTTAGAGAATCAAAATTTGAACCCGCACCCAGCGGTATGGGGACCTTGGTCACTGCTTGTCTCCTCTGGAGCGCGGAGTTCGGCTTGGCTTTGCTCTGCCTGAAAAGCACGATTCTCTTCCCACCTTTACTTCCATACAACTTACTTTTTAGAAAGACTTGCTGCCATCCTTTCGCACGGTAGAGACGAACGCAAATACACCCTTCAACCAAGGCCTTCGTACGATAGACGCAAACCCAATCAGCGCTACTGACAAGGCCAGGGATTAGCCAGCGGCCCGGGGCCTGTCAAACAGCTGACATCTTAGCACAGCATAGTACTGTCAGCATCAGGTCCTGCTTTGACTCGCTCTCCCGCTGATTCTCTCAGATCAGACGAAAAGAAATCAACATCTGGGACAAAACGCTCGGATTGCGTGTCATTCCAGACGGAGTCGAACAAAAAAAGCAAAGGTACCCCTGCGAAAATGTCAGGGAAGACTTGAGCAGTGAGTAGCACCTCAGACAGAACGATGAGTGAAAGTAGCCTTCTGCTTTCCCTTCCCTTCTTCGTGAGTGTAATGTTGGGTGCGCAGTCTACAAGGCATATTTAAAGAAGTTCAAGAGCATTATTGTCCACACGGGTGCCCACAGCCTTCTGGCACATTACTGTTAATGCCTTAACTTTGTCTCAGTCTGCAAGAGCGCTGCACTAATCTCCCTCGACGAGACGTGGTAATTCGAAACAGTGCCAACCAGCTTTTCCGAGATGTTGCCCCCCCATGCATAGACCTAAAAAGCCATTCTGCCAAAAACATGGGCACCCAAAAACAAACGCAAGCCAAATGCAGCCAAAACGAGCTAACAGAAACAAAAAAAGTGCCCCAATCTGCCGCCGCCACCTCCAAATTCATTGCTAAAAACAAACTGAATACTGAAAACCAGGCAAACAAAATTACTTAAACTGCTATTTCTAATGAGGGCAAATTCCAAATACAAAGTTCACCCCAAAATGATTCCTAATATAAGGAAAAAGTTAACACATTAAAACAGTGCAACAATTAATAATAACATTACATATAAAATACATTTTTAAAAAAAAAATCATTTAATAAAGTAAACTCTTAGAGATGATATAAGTGCGTGTGGACTGGCTTGCAAACGCAAACAGAGGACGCAAGTGAGATTATACAGTGCCAAACCACAGCTGAGAGCGTGGGTACACGGTTCCCACAATGCATTGCATCTCACAGGCTGTATCTCACATGCAGTTGGTGCAATTTTTAAATGTGGTTTCGGTTTATTACACTAGACCAGGATAATTGACAGTAAACGGTATTAATAATCACACACCAGATAAATGAAAATCTGATAATCTGGAGATCTAATAGTGGTGGATGAGTGTATTTCTCACAGAATGTGAAAAACTGCAAAAGAAATCAAAAGTGAACATTTTGTGTTAAACTTTTTGTATCTAGTTAAAAACAAAAGGGTCGTATTAATTAATGCGATTTTTCATGTTATTTTTCTATTAAAATAAAAACGCCGCCGCCAGAAACGATACACCAAGGAACTGCAAATAAAAGTATACGCTCATACATGAAATAAGGGAAAAAGGACAAATGGTTGCAAAATTTTACAGGTGTGATCACATAGCACTATCAACAAGTTCCACAAGGGCGTCCAGACATTTCAGAACTCCTTTGAATTGTCATGCAGATCAAATGTTAATTTGTCGAGCTGAAGAAAGTTACTGCCACATCTCTCATGCTAAAGCAAAAAATTCCAAATGACCTTTTTTAAATTATTACAGGCCAAAGACTGAAAGACCCATCTGCCAGCCGTGAAAAAGGTGGAGTGGCCCCAACGACTCATTGGTATTCAGTGTGACGGGAAGGTAAGCCATCTAAGAGCCGCAGAATGTCAGGGCTCGGCCCGCTCATCCATGCCCCAGGAAAGTGTGCGATAAAGAGGACATCTCGCTGGGCAGCGGCCCAAGAGAGAAACCATTTTCCAGGCATTGTCAGACGAGCCAGAAGGTCCCAGCTGGCGGCTCAGCGATATTAAAGACACAAATGGGGGGCAATATTAACGACCCTGTCGGTCTGCTGGCCTCTGATGCTATTTGCAGAGATAGCTGCTAATGTCAGTGATCCCTCTGAACACAAACGCAATCACATGTGTGCATGCGTATATATGTCTGTCTGAGTGAGATGCCCCAGGATTCCCATGAAAATCATAACGGGAGAGACCCGCAACCCGATCCTGTCCCCCCGATGGTGGCGCCGAGAGATGAAATGAAATTGAAACAAGGTGATGACACTGCTGGCCCCTGTGTCCGAATCTGAAACTCGCACCACTCCCAAGACTCAGCCCGCACCAGCTTTGTCCTCTCCTGGCCTGTCAGCTACCAGTTGTTCCGTCTTGTTTTATTTTCTGCATCCCCCGCAATAGTCCAAAAAACAGGCCTGTAAATCAGAGAAATTAAATTACCAGAGGTCTTGTTGCTCCGTCTCCGATTCCTTGCATGAAAGATGGGGGGTTCCAAACTCCTAATCAGCTTCGGGACGGGCCAAGAGCCTGTCATCTCGGGGGGTCCCGATCTGTCACACCCCTGCCACTGTCCTTAATGGAGGGGAGAAGGAGACCATGAACAGGATCTCAGTCCAGAGAAGAGCCGTCAGTCCTACCCCCCCCCTCATATCTAAGTGTCGTTTCGGTAACAACGTGAGTGTCGGGTTTCACTACCAGTGTATACATGGGTAGGGAGGACGGGGTAATCAAAGGCCATTCCTTAACGCTGGAGGGACTGGAGTCCCAACCAGCTTTGACTGACTGGGACCCATAGGGACCCAGGGTCCAATTTCCCCAGTAGCCCCCCTCAGCCTCAGCCCACCTTCTCCGCAACCACAAGGACAGAGGGAAGTTTTAGTTCGGCTTCTTATTCGATCAAACCCTCCCCACACCCTCCCACCTTCCCGCGGGATGGATAACATATGATACATTTGAGGGCTTTTTCTTATTCCATTATATGCCTATTACTCCCTGCCTTTGTTCTCCAGTGTCTCCTGAGTCTCCCCAACCTGTTGTCCTTCATCAGGTTAAAAACCTCGATCCCTTTTGAACTGCAGGGAGTCATTACCCCCACATTCCCTCCGTTTCAAATCAGGAAGTGCAATTTCAGGTGCTCCTCCCGCCCCCAGCCAGGGTGCTAGGATTGAGAAAGAAAGGCATTACCAAATTTTTATAAACACCACGTGCTTTTAATAAGAAGGAGACCGAAAGAATAGTTTGTAACCATCAGCAACAAAACTTAATTAATTTCTGCAAAGCTTAATACCATATTTTCACTTGTTGCAACTTCATGGTTGACAGCTGTCACTTACCACCATCAGAGCAGGGACGTCATAACCACATGGACATTTGAGCAGCATAAACCCAGGTGAACCCAGACCTGTGAAACCCTGATCTGATTTAAGTGTCCTCCTCCAAGCCCATATGGGTGTCGGTTGGCCTTTCCTCATGAGCCTCCATCTCTGCTTCTGCGTGATGCTGTTCGGGGCTCTGGAGAAAACCCACATCCCCACATCCAAAGCAAATGCAAATCACCCCTATTATTTGGTTTGGCCTGTCCCGTTTGGCTCGCTCCTCAGCATCGCCTGGCTGTTTCATGCACAAAGCTCCGGGTGCTGACAGCAGGCAGCCTCCGCCAAAATTCAAGAAACATTTGTATTCTTTTGCTTCTTTTTTCTCTGACCAGTCCAACCCAAACATGACTCCTACCTTCCATAACACCGCTGTCCATATATATAGGCCTAGTAGCCCAACCCAACCTAACAACCCCGCACCTAATTTATAAATCCCATGTGTCCGCTACATTCTACTCCACTGCATAAAATTACAGGTGAAATATTCTAAATTGTGAAAATTTCACAGGAGTTCAGCTGAGAAAATGATCATTGCTGAAGTCAGCTGATGAGTTCATGGACAGCTAGAACAAGGACTGTTGCTTTTTCAGCAATATTTTGCAGCTGATGGAAATGAATGGATGAATGAATGAATGAACCAACCAACCAACAAAGAAATGAGTTGATTTTGAACTGATTTGAAACCATCTCTCTGTTAAGTGGCACATTTAGTGAGCATCACATTAGGACCACTAGCTCAGGTGAGTGTTTGTGAACTTAAAATCTGCTTATATTTTCAGATTTGCTGTATTCCTTTTTTCCTGGCCAAAGATTTGGAACTGAGTGCTTTACTCTGTCAGGGCTGCTATTTTCAGCAGATTAAACCAATGGCTTTTGTATCCCACATGGCCATCTCCATCCTGCACTTCCAGCAGGATGGAGATGGCCATGCGGGATACAAAAACCATTTTACCAAAGACATTTTGGAAAAAAAATCTTTTTAAACACAACCTCAAATATAGAAAAAAAAACCTCTCAAACTAAAATAAGAATATGAAGACCACTTACTCTTCTAACTCCTATTACACGCTCTCATTTTGTCTTTAGACCAGCTGCCTCATAAGGTAGCCTTAATTGTACACTTTATGCAGCTGGTCTGCCTTTTCACATAGAACTGACATGGGGTGGAAACCAAGGAAATGTCCTTGAAGTTTAGCCCCATCTTCTGTTATGATTCAACTTCCCACTAACTCAGATATTTCTAATGACCCTGTAGGTATGGCTTTTTAGTAGAAAGAATGTGAAGGACATGACTAACCCATCTGCATGTGAATCTGTTTGTTCTGGAAAATTCTGCAGTTGTCCCCTGGGAGACCAAATACAAGTCTGCGGTGCAGATATGACCTCCAGTTGCATCCCCTCCTCAGTGCTTGCATCCTCATCACTGATGGAGAGTCTGGTACGTGATTAAGGTTTTATCCACCCATAAATAAATCATACATTTTTAATTTAATGTAGTGTCCATAAACTGTAGCCCCACAATGCTTTCATATAGGGAAATGTATGGGAAGATGGTTGCCAACCAATTACAGCATTACAAATATGAGAAAGTAACCAGGCAGCTTAATGGTTTTAATTAGCATGAATGGCATTAAGGAAATTAAATTAAGAGAGTACCTAGACAAAATAGGATTATATTATGTTTAAGAGCATAACACAAAATAAAGGAACAAAAGTAACAAGGGATAAAGGCAATATAAATTTAAATGTAATTACCTGAATAATCCACGATTAGGCAAATATAAAATTCATGCTTGGCTTTCTGTAACTAAGTTAAAAAAATAAATTGATTTGGTTTGTACCCGTTCAAGGTGGCATGAGGCCACAGTTCTGACTGCAGCTGTTATAAATGGTCATACAAGAGCTGATAGATGTACAGAAGACGGAGACGAAGCCGTGCTTTCAGTCGGGAAAATCAAGGCAGCCTTGACAAATACCAAGTACCCTAGAGGGTGAAAAAGATTTGCGAGGAAGAAAGAAATGTTCTACAAGGAAGGTAACTTGGGTACGGTGAAAATGAGCCTGGCGGCAGGGGCCTTCCATTCCACCCCAGCATCCCTTCGTCATGGTGGCAGTGCCATTGAGAGTTGCTCTCGAAAATAAATACACATTAATGTGCCCAAGGGTCTTCAAACATGAAATTCATATCTTTTGACATTTCATTTTGTAACTTGCTCCTGTAAGTAAAACCGCATTAAAGTCTTAACGAATCAAATTAAATTGCTTCCTCAATCCGGGGCGATTAACATCGATAAAATGGCCAGGATATGCCAACAAATAGGTGTTAACGCCATTCTCCGTTCGCCCAGCGCTCTTTTCTTTCTGCGTTTCTGCTCCTGTTGACTTTGGGTCTGATCTCAGAACCACAGAGTCATGTTCAATTTGCATTATTATGGTATTTTCCCCCCGCTGAAAGGAGAATGCATTCACAAATTATGGAAACGCTTATTTTTCGCTGCTTGGCGAGTGTATGCTTGGCCCGTACAGTGGTATCCACCTCATTATGCTGCTAGGTGGGGGTGTGTGTATATAATCCCCCCGAGGGCGGCTTTGTACCAGTCTGAAAAGAAACAGGGAAAAAACGCACACGTCCGTGTTCATTTGGGAGATTTGTGAAGCTCGAAACCTGGCCTTTTCTCAGCTGTGGCTTTGATTTAGACGTCGGCCGTCTGGGTTCCCCAATGCCCCCCCTTTCCCCCATCCAGCACATGGCTCAAAGATCCTACGTGTCAGACAACAAGGAGGATCTGCTGGATGGGGCGGGATGGGGAGGGGGGTTGTCCTGGCAGGGCTGCTGAAAAGTGCCCCCCGCAAAACACCACGACCTTTCCTGGTTCGAACACGCACCCCCCACCACACACGCAAGCTTTTGTAAAACACGGACAGCAAGGCCGCGACTACACTCTCCCGCTCCTTCAGATCAACGCAGCAGAACATAACTCACGACTCGCGTCCGCGAGTGCCCCGTAGTGTCAAATTCTCCCAGATTTACGGCTGGCGCACACTGTATTTGCGGGGCTCGTGAAACAATACGCGCTCCCTGCCGCAGCCAGGCCGTTAATAACAGCACCGCTCTGCTTTCAGGTGCTTATCTCAGAAAATAACAGGCAAAGTCATCTGCAAAAAACCTGAACGATTGCTCAGCCCCCGTGATCCTCCGGCGAAATTCCCGCACCATGTAACTCTTAAGCGGTCAGACGTCGAAAAACCAACAGACACAGAACAGATGGTTAAAATGAGCAACTCGATGTTCGGGAAGCATTATTCACACACGGTCCAAGGTAGCGGTGCTTCTGTCATGCAGCTTAGACCTCCTTTTCCAGAATGCCTTTAGGCTGTTGGGTGTGCCTCTTTTTGTCGGCAGTTAGTCTATTATTTTTGATCTGCAGACTCAGATGCTTCTGTCACCACAGAGGAGCAATTACAGCAGCTATTAACTTTTCTTTATTTATCTGATGACTAATGTCTTTGTCTAAGCCAACCTACAAATTCTGCGTTTAAAAGATTTTACAGGAGCGCAGAAAGACTGAATTCAGACAAGCCATAGCTGCGGAAGCATTTCAACCGCCAATAACAAATGGTATCCAACTAAACAGGATTTCATAAGATCATAAATGATAAAAATGGCTCAAACTTGCCATAACTAAAAGTCTGAAGGTTATTACAGCAGATGAGATGTAATGAGGAGCCCAGACCAAGGGTTGGACGGAGGGTAATGGACAGCTTTCCAGTGTCCACCCCTGCCCAGGCAGAACGCTAATGACCAGCTGCTGAAGACGGAAGGACATCCAGCGAGGACATTGAAATCAGCTGGACCAAGGACTGGTAAGAGCACAAAGAACGGGAGCAGGAGACTACCTGTAGCTGAATGAGGGTTGCAGTTTGATCTGCTCTGATGTCTTGAT
Source organism: Scleropages formosus (assembly GCF_900964775.1). NCBI lineage: Eukaryota > Metazoa > Chordata > Actinopteri > Osteoglossiformes > Osteoglossidae > Scleropages > Scleropages formosus. Next base: position 4,698,792 of record NC_041806.1, read on the forward strand.
GAGAACGTCGCCTGTTTGCCATTTCCCAGTTCAAGGTATTTCTAGTTCTGAGGGGCCAGGTGCCCCAATTTTGTTTGTTTCATTTCATTCGCATTTATTCATTTAGCAAATGCTTTTCTCCGAAGCGGCACACAACTCAGAGTAAACAAAAACACATTCGACCGACCGACACAGGATTGTCGACTCGCAGTCGGTCTGTCCAACACCACCATTTTTTTCACACGTTACACGAGTAGCTGCATATAGAATTAATAGGAAACGCAGAGGTGATCAGGACAGATGATGTGATGCAATGATGTCATGATACAATGATGCAGATGATGTAATGTTCAGGGAGCAGTTAGGAGATCTGGGAAGAAGCGGGTCTGAAAGAAACCCTTCGTGAATGCTGAAAGGGATTCCGCAGTTCTGAGGGAAAGGTGGAGCTCATTCCGTCACACGAGAGCCAAAACTGAGAACTTGTAACCTTTCGGTATTGAACTTCTCAACTGTGGGAACACCAGGTGGCTGGAGGTGATGATCTTTCTGAGGCATAGCGGGGGACCGGGCCCCTTTTTCATTCATAAAAGCATCAATTTGTGCGGATAGGCTGCTGTCTTTGCCCTCTGTCGTACTCCTGTAGCTGCCTGGCTCACAACCAGCTACAATCAGCTGTTACAGTGAAATCTAAAGTTACACTTGCAGTAGAGGAGAAATCTGAAGGTTGTAAGACAAACTGGTTTGTTACCTTGAAGAGAATCAGCGATGGGGTAATTCTGATGTCTACTGAAAACTCCAACACCCGGAATCGAAAGACGAAAAGAAGAGACGGAGGTAGAGGCCTGGAGTGCAGGCATCAGGAGATGATAACCAGTAGAGGGGCGAAGGATGAGGGCTCAAAGACATTCGGAGTCCAACAATTAAGATGGGGTCTAAATGGAGTAGAGTTTGATGCCTGATGGTCTCAGTGTTGGAGTTATGAAGGAGGAGCTGGTGACGGGGTTGACAAGTGACACACAATGAGCTGGTCAACACGGGGAGGAAAGGCTGTGTGGGAACGAGACCCCTTCGGTCCCCCAAAACTAGAGTCGGTAGTGCAGAGTTTCCACACACGATGACACAAGATGAAACAAAGTAAACAAAGCCAGTGAGAAGAGGTTCCACTGTCCGTCGGTGCGGATTTCCCCTCCATGCAGCCTGAGACCTAAAACCCCACACTCTTGCCCGAGGCCCAGCCTTTGATTTCATGTCATAAGACACGCTTCTCGCATGACCAGATAGCATTCCTGCTCAACAGCTGTGAGTGGGTTCCAATCCAGGCACGGGTGGGGATGGAGCAGAGGGAGGGGAAGGAGGTGTTGGGGTTCGGCCCGAACAGGTGGAGGTTGGTGATCTCATAGGCTGGCTGTGATCCAGAGTGTGTTCAGGACTTTGCTGGCGACAGCTGGAGGCAGGCCAAGAGCACAAACACAGACACACACACGTTTCTTTTACCAAAGGACCTCAGACAAGGCGATTTAGGTCCATTCAGGGCTGGGGGTGTGTGGCAAAGTGCTGTTGCACACCAGCTTGGAACATAACTCTCTTTGCCCCTATGCATCATTTAGTGGGACCCTTTACTGGCCTTTTGGGCTCCATTAGAAATTCAATCTTAGCTTTTCGAAATCACCATTAATTAGTGGCAGGGCCTCCACTGTGTCCTATTAAGCTGAAGAACAGCTTTTTTCTTTGTTGAGAATGAATAAAAAATAAAAATAAACACACATAATCACTGATAAACTGAAAAAGGTTCCTAAACACATCCCACTGTACGAAATGGGTGCAGGAAGGCCATCTGGAGAGCGTGGGCCGTGTCCACTTGGGAGTGGTGTTGCTTTTACAGGGGTTTCCTGAATGAGAGAGGCATAAAGGTTTTACTGGCCCGACGTTACTGCCAAAAAAACAGCTCAATTAGCAGCTCTCTATTCTCAATTGGTGCTGGGAGTCATAAAGTTAAAAAAAAAAACGATTTATTTCCACTTGTAAAAATTAAGCAGCCTTTTCTTCTGCCTGGAAGACAATAAAAGACCTTTTTACTTGTTTGTAAAACAACAGGAAAGATGTGAAAACCTGAGTATTTTTCAATGGTGAGATTACAGGATTTCAAGGCAGTTTGGGTTTCCTCCTTGGGTCTTTTTTTAATCAGGATTGGTGTTTATGCAGCCATTTCTTTTCCATTAGTATCCGTTGCCTTTGTACAAGACACCTTCCAATGTCGAGATTTTATATTAAGGTACTTATTACAATTTACTCGTTTATAAAGCAGGGTAATTATACCGTATTGATTCAGGGGAAGTTCCGTGATACTATAGTAGGAGAAGGGTTTTGGACCCAGCTCTTTCAGATGCAAGGAAATGGCTTCAGCCACTACTCCACCTGCTGATTCCGTTAGCTTTTCCATTATTTACGATGCTGCCTGGCCTCATCTCCCAAGCAAACATTCAAGTTTCATTTTGGGAAGCTGATGCTGAGGGCACTTTGAACGAAAAACGACATCGATATCGGATTGGCACTGATGTTCAGATGGGGTGTTCTTGATGTACCCATGCATACAACCAACCGGTGTTCCGCATCTGGACGTTCTCATCCATGTCCAACAAAAATGAGGCAGAAATGCGGTAATGTTGCCCCTCTAGCTGGTTTCTTAAGTACAATCTTCAGTAAAAATTGGGATCAACCCTATCCGTCTGCTAGAACATGCTTGCATTTGGTTTGTGCTTTTAAAGTTGCACTTGCGAGGATCACGCTGCTATATATACCAGTGTATATCTTAGAAACACATCTATGGTATTAAAATCTCTACAAGATGTCCTTTCACATGACCCGAGGTGTTCTCTTTTTGCCTCCCTCTTGTTAGGTGCTTCTCCCTACATACACACACTCACAGTTGATACTTCCCATCCCTGCAACAGGCATATGAACCTTGATCAGACATATATGGGTTTTAACTACATGACTCTTGATGGCACATGAACATGCAATAAGCAGTTTTCACTGTGGCAACGGATTGAACATGGAGAATGCATCTCTTCCTGATCTCAGCAACATGCTCAACAAGGTTGAAGATTGAACCCAGTGTCAGCAGGTCACGCTAACACATTCCACCACAAGGGAGGTCATTAGAGCGACGACTCAGGGTAGTGGGCAGAAATAAATTGCGCTGCAACGCAGACCTCATAACCCCTAAGCACAAACTGAACTCAGTAGTGCCTCAAAGTTTGGATCTTAGCCACTGATCCTTCAAGGGAACAGCAAGCGGTGTGCTGGTTGAGTAGCTGGTCTTGAGCTCATGTTGTAAACTTCAAGTTCCAACTGCTGGAATATGCTGGGTGATTTATGGTATTGTTAGAATTGATCTTTTTTCAAACCATTTCTGTTTCTTTGGAGTCTCGCTGATGATTCACAATAAAGCTTAAAAATGATTTATTACTGTTCTGCAGAATTTCTCAATGTGCTATCCATCTCAGACATTTGCATACTTGCAAAAGGTATAAGCAAACACTTGCTACAAATGTACATCCACACTGATGTTAATGCCACATCCTGTGCTCCATCTTTTAGTAAATCCTAAAACATACCTATCTACCTGTTCTCTAAGCAAAAGCCACCCAACAACGCTTAATTTCCTATCCCTGCTTGTGTGGAAAATTACCTGTAACTGAGGTGCATATATTCTACAGCTTTCAGCATCACATTAATATGTGCAACAAATAAAAATATACAAATATTATGATGATACAATAAAAGCCATAACAAATGATATAATAAAGAACACATAATATGTAAATTATAATAAATAATAACGATAGTAAAATAAAAAAGTGAGTACATTCCATCATTACTTGCCCCAGGTACTTTCTTTGAAATACCCTCCTGCATAAATGGGAAAACTTCTAAGCAAAGTATTCTTTCCTACGGCAACTATTTCCTGTCACAGACATCCACTCATCCATCCATCTGTCCACCCCTCCATCCATTCGTTCATTATCAGCACCTGCTTGAAATGCAAGGTTGCTGTCGTCCAAAACCCTAGGGCGTGAGACAGAGTACAGCTTGGATGGGACCTCGGATGGTTCATTACAGCCCCAGCAAACAGCAGTAATCAAAACAACACAGTCATTGATGACCCTCACTGTTACATCCTTTGTACAGCTGCTTTGGAATACACACACCCAAACACCTACTTATAAGTATTATTACTCTAGGAGTCACCCCAATTAACTGCCGCACAAAAGCAGGCCCTGCAGCCCAGCACACTCTCTCAAAGCCCGCGACCGTTCTTTGTTCCACTCTGCCTATTGTCGACGACTTTCTCCCATATCTGCTGGCTGCATGTTTGATAAGTGCCATTAACTGCAGCAATCCAATCCCTCATTAGGCCTTATCAGTCGCGCTCAAACTTTGATTAATAGTTCCTCTTGTAAGTATCCGGCCCGAGCCTTCGTCGTCTCGATGTGAATGACAGAACGGGGGTTAATTATCACATTTACAAATCAGTGACCACGTGTGGTGGGGGACGGATGGGTAGAGGAAGGGATTCTTCCTAATAACCGAGAGTAAAAAAAAGAAAACGGAGACACAAAGAAGCTTGGGCTGTTGGCCCAGAGCTGGATTAGTGGAGCTGAGCTGTCAGGGGAAACAAGAAGAAGAAGCAAGGAAGTTCTACATGCTGCTTCCGCTGGACAGGCCATCTCTTGTTGTTTATCTCCCAATTTTTCACGCAAATGAGCCCAGGAATTGTTAGGGGAGTCCTGTTTCTCTCTGCCTAGATTGTCCAAAAACCTTCATCTGACCTCAACACCCCACATTAGTGTGCAAAAGCTATTTTTATGAAGACTTTGTTATTCACATGCCTTTATGATATGTATCCTCCCTTTTCGTTGCTTCCTGAGCTGGTTGCCGGGGAAACTCCGCCTCTTGCCTTTCTTTCATGCCCTCATTTCGGAAGCCCTTCCCTGTTCTTCACATCCACAGGACCCTAAACCAATTGCCTAGCTTCTGGTCCTCAAGATCACTCCAGCGGGGCTCTTGTGTCTCTGACCAGGTCAATGTCAAAGCCAGTGGCCAGCTATCAATGGTATCAGTGGCCAGACAAGGTTAGAGGTCATTAGGGGTGATGACCCTGAAGTATATCACCCTTGTTATCTCATTGTATCCCCCCAATAGACTAGATACCAGAAGGAGAGCTTGTGGGGGATGGGAAATTACTGGGCAGTATGCCCTGTGTGACGGGGTAATGATTTTGACGGTGGGTGGTATGGGCCTGTAGGTTGCTGAGATATTGACCCAGACAGCAGAGAACAGCGGGCAACTGTTTTTCACACCTAATAACAGACACCCGAGAGAACCCTCATGGCGTGTTTGTTTATTTTTGGACTGGGGAGGGTGTTAAATGGTATCTTTACCCCTCTCGGGAGTCCTGGGGTCTGCCGGCACGTTTTTGATGTCATGGGAAAGCAAGTCTGATTTGTAGCCCTTGCTGAAAGGCCTGCTGGTGGACTGGTGGCTGGCAGTTGGGTGAAAGCGATTCCACCCCGAGGTTGTCCTCCCTTGAATGTCCTTCCTGTGCCCCCAAAAACCTCCCCCCTCCTCACTACCCTTGCCTCTCAATACAGGGAGAATTTATTCGCCCCCACTCAAAATTCTTGGAGAAGCTGGCACCTCTTCGAACCCACCCCTAGTTTTACCCAAAGGCCACGCTCACTGAAGAGGACTCCAAAAGTGAGAAACATGAGCCACCATCAAAATGCATCTGCACCCTCCAGTAATTTGCAGTAACCTTTGGGGCATCATATTTGTCCTGTGCCTGAGACTCAACCCTCCAACACACAGCGACACTTACAGGAACATTGGGGCGTTGCAGTTCCACTGCCTACAACCGCCTAGGACACCCCACCTGGGGCTTTCTCCCTGGACCTACACCTGGCAATCGAAGCCCTAACTTCTCCAGTTCCATCTCCAGCTCCAGATGTCCCGCGTTCCTTTGTACTCAAAATACAGGTGTGAGAAAATCTCAATAACAGAATATGTTTCTCTTTCCTCAGGGTTCTTAAGAGACATCACCCCGCTGTTAATGGGAATGTTGAGGGGGTGGGGGAGGTTACTAACAACGAGCACTTAAGAAGCCTAAATGTTTCCTCTTTGGCTTGGAATCCCTTCCTTTAACTAGCAGGAAAAAGCAAACAGCTGTATAAAAACACAGCTGTCTAGACTCCCTAGGACGTTGGCTCTGTGGAATGGGGCCAGGTAGACATGTGAACCCAGAGCAGGACCTATTTTAGTTTCAGCAGTCGAAGGCTGGGAAATCGCTTATCTCTGTCGTAAATCGTACAATATCATTTTCAGTCGCTCGGGCAACTTTTACTGTAGTACGTAGGCTCAGGGGTGCTAATTAAAATGCAGAAATGTGGCGCTATCCTGTCCACCTTCCTTCTAGCCCGTGCAGGCCGCCTCTGCTGTACATTTGGTTTTTTTGCGCTGGATGATGTGGTTTCTCAATTAAGTGACTCGACACCACTAATGCCTGTCAACAGGGGGCGCCGGGGTGCGATGACAGCCAAAGCTCCGTCATCGATCATGCTGTCACCATAGAGAAATAAAGCGAGGTGGAGTCCAAGCGATCCATCGGTGATGGGCTGGAAAGGGCCACATGTGCCCTAGTAACAATGTGCGGCTTTAGGTGCCAGGTGGAAATGAGAGGCGACGGTTCTCCAAGTGCCCCTTTTAATTGGAGAAAATTCCTTGCAGCCCATAATTTGTCTGGAAGCCATCAGGAATTATAGCGACGAGCAGAGGAATGTTTGTTTAAAATGGCTTCCAGCACCTCTGTGAACATGCTGTGCGTCAAAGCAGCATGTTTTTGCCTGTAAGCCATGGCAGAGGGATGCGATTGTTCCTCTGGATGTCTCGCTGCACACATTTCAAATTCGGCCTCCATCGTCTAGACTTTAATTCCTGCACTGGGATAGTGCTCCAAGACATAGAAGTGACCAATAAAATGTGAGCTTTGGTGTAGTTAATGTTGAAAGGTATGGTTAGGGTAAGGGTTAGGGTTAGGGTTAAGGGTAACGATACGGGTAAGGATAAGGGTAGAGGTTAGGGTTAGGGATAGCAGGTGGCATAACCCAAAGGTCCCAGGTTTGTATCCGTGTTCCTGCTGCAGTACCCTTGACCAGGGAACCTAGCCAAAAATTAATCCAGTAAACACTTCCCAGCTGAATAAATAGGTAAATCAAAGTAGGTTAACGCTTTAAGTCAAGATGGAGAAAATCGTTAGATAAATGAAATGAAAGACCACTCAAGGGAAAAAAATAACACGTGAAAATTAGCATGAAAATTTCCTGGGGTACGAATATAAATGACTGTTTCATATATCTACCTTTACACAGGTCACCACTTTGTCCTTTCTCTAGATGTTTACCTAATCCTGATCAGGAAGAATTACGCTCAGAGCACAACAACTCTTTGGGATCCGGCCCCTCGCCATACTGGTTGCAAGTTCATCGCCTACGCAGAATGCTAAGACTCACGTCCCGTGGAAAGGCATGCATGATCGCCAAGATTACCAGAGGGGGATTTTTCCATAAGGTCACCAGGGTAAGAAAGGGCAGCCAGTAGGCCCGTTTGATTTATGAGCGGTCGGCTTGGTGCTCTCAATCCAGCAGCCCTGTTCTGAGTCACCTCGGCCGAGCGAATCCTTAATATGAAAGAATAGCGCAAACGCAGTAATTGAACGTAATCTCATTTTTCAAACCAACGACGGGAAGCAGGTATTTTTGTACAAGGTAAAAGTGCCATTAATCAAGCCTCAGGCAACCCCGCAAGCCCAGGAGCCAAGTATTATGGGAGCACTTTACATCTATAATAATTAAAAGGACATTACGCGTCAAATTAAACTATCAACAGCAAAATGTTGTTTTCACGGGGAACGGCATTCGCAGCCTTGAAATCGAACTGAAGTTCAGTGGACGGGGTGAAATTACGGTGTCAGCTGTTTGTAAATAAAAAAAAAAAAATCTCTAAAGAAATGAAAGAAAAACGATTATTCCAAAGGGAGATTTCATAAACGGGGCCAGCGTACACAAATAAAGGTGTCAACACAATCAAAATGTGAATTATTTCAATTTTCGATGCTCTCTGATTGCGAACACTCCTCTTCGGCAGCACCTGTCTTTGCTGCTGCATTCTCACAGTCGGCAGCAACGGGATCCCAAAGGGGCACCAATGTGTCCCAACCCAACACAGGAGGCTTCCTGGGGTATTTATATGCAAATACCACTTTTACATTCTTCTGCCCTTATTTTGTGTTTGAGAGATGAGGGCTACCTTCGTCTTTCACACTTTTCCAGACACAGATTGCAGGTTACAGGTGTGCAGAGGTGATAGAAGGGTCACCTGCTGGGGGGTGAGCAGACACTGGTGGCTAAACCCATGGCAAGCGCCATGTGGAGGTCTGCATGTTATTTTGAGTCTAGTAATACAGTGCTGGGTGGTACTGGTGCCTCACAGCACCTGGTCCGTGCCCACAGACTTGGGTTCTACATACATTCAGGGTGCAGGTTCTCCCCCCGTGTTTACATGGGTTTCTTCCCACAGTCCAAAGATGTGTATTTCAGGTGAATTGGTGACTCTGAATTGCTTGCAGTGTGTGTATGTGTGTGTTACATTGCTCTGCTGTGTACATACTGAAAGGAACTTTGGATAAAGCAGTCAGTTAAATGCTAGTTACAAACTATTCATGTCTGCTACATGAATAAATTTAAGCATACGTCCTACCCAAAACTAACCTGAACTCCTAAAAAATATCTCATGGTCAAATTTTGTCATGGGTTCCCATCTCTCAATCCCTTTTACCATTGTATTAAATTAATAGTTTGCTAACGGGGGGGACCAAAGCTGAGGGTGGTGGTTGGTCCAGAGACGGGTGCAATGCTATGTGAACGAAGCCCCCCAGGCCAGGTCTGTCTAGCCAAGGCTCTCAGCATCTCACACAAGGTTATGAGTGCCAGGCATCAGGAAGCATTTCCTGTTCCCTCTCCCTGCCCCTTCGGTCTGCTCTGATCTCCGGCATGAATCGTCTCCATTGCTCCTGCAGAAGCTCAAATGGTAGATTAGTTGGTGGGGGTGGAATAGGTGGGTGAGGGGTGTCTCCCCTGGCATGGAAGGAATTGCTGAAAAAAACACAGCTAGACGGTGTTCAGGGGCCAGACATACATGTCCGGGAGCAAGCAAGAGGCGAGACGTCGGAAATACCGGACTTGTTTTATATTCCACTCCTACTGGTTTCCAAGATACGCAGTTTGTTTTTCGGTGATGTAAACTGTGGTGCAGAATGCCCTTTTTTAGGCCCTAAAAAGCACATCTCATGAGCACCATGGGTGCTTTCCATGGCTTATGAGTAACCATAGGTTTTGTTGTTTGACCTAACGCACCAAAAATATGTATCTCAGGTTAACTGGTGTCTCTAAACTGGCCATAGTGTGTATGTGAAAATTGAATAAGTTCTATAAAACTCTAAAGATTTGATTATGAGAACTTAACATTAGTTTCTGTCAAAACTGGAGTTCCTCTGTCCCCATCTCCCCATCCACAATTAAATCTGATCATGAAACCTCCAGCAACTTGCTAACTGTGATTAGATCAACACCGACCACCAGTTTCCAGTGGGTGTGAGACAAACCAGATGGGGCCAGTTCAGCTGAGGACTGAGAAAAGAGCTCTTCACATAGAGCGTAGTGGGTGCTTTGGAATGAGCCCCCTAGCAGTGCGGTAGAAACGTGGTTTTTTTTCATCCATGCGACTCAGCAGTCAAATTCCACCAGCTCTTAGATACTGAAAGATCAGACCATCGCAGTGGGTTCAACGGCCTCTTCTCATTTTTATTACCGCTTCTCTTCTGAAGCTCTGCATCTCACCACAAATGAGCAGCATTTCCACAATGGACATCAGCCCACCATCATCACCTATTCGAATTGATGGCTGGCATGGAGATGTGCCAGCCTCTTCGCACAAGGACTCCATGTCAGCGTCACTTACATTAAGCAAGGGGTTGGGGAGGGGTGTGCAGACAGCCCACATGGCCCTCCATGGGGGGGGAAGCTGGCTCCAATAGTGGGACACCATGCAGTCTGTGTGGTCTTGTTTCAGAGCCTACCCCCCACCACCACCACCTGCACACATTCCCCACCATGTGGCTACTAATAGGGAATACATGCTCAAAGAGCAGAACAAAAAACAAAGTTATAAAGGACTCAAAGCACATGTTGTCCCTGTTCTCATATACCTAGCCCCTGTCCCCAGGACAGAGGGATGAACATGGGACTGGGAGTGTGAGTGGGGAGTTAGGAGCAGAGCTACTGACCTGGCCATGCAGTGTGGTTGTATGGTAACTCCTCAGCTAAAGATCCGGTTAATAAGCCCTGTATGGAAACCAGGCCAGACGCATTGGGCCTTAACTTTGAACATTGACCCTAGCGATAAGCATTGTGAGCAAGCCCTGAACACTGACTTTAAATTTATTCATTGCACCCTAGTTCTTAACAATGTTCCTAATGCTAAGCATTGGGCACTAGCCTTAAACACCCTATTCCTAAACTCACCATAACGTTAAGCCTTTTACCATAGTCATAAACACTGCTAACATTGAGACTTGGATCTTAGCCCTAAACTTTGAAAGCTAACCCTTAGCAATGAACCTTTGGCTAAGCACTGGACATTACATTGTGTGGTCACTTATTCCTGCAATTCAGAATTGTCAACCTCTTTTTTTCATCGTTCCATGAGTTACATGTAGCACTGTCAGAGGCAATGTCTTGGTTCATACACTTTGCTTCTGGAAACAGGAAAATACAGAGTGCTAAATAGGGCCTCTCAAAGCAGGTACCGTACAAGGGGGGAAACCTAAGACCTATGATGATATTAGCAGATGCCTGGTCATAAGACACTGGTAGGCCACTAACAGTTTCAGAAATGACCAAGTCCTCGTGCTTTGTTGGCATGCGTGCTGAGAGGGTCTGTGAGGGCCACCTCAAATAGGTTGTTTTTAAAAGCTGACATTGGTTGTCGATCAATACCTATAACATTCTACCTTAGTCCAGATTCAGGGGCTCAGTGTGGGTAATGTAGCTCGTAATGTAACCAAATTAGGACCTGCGTATCTCATAATAAGCCATTGCGAATTACATAATAGCATGATTTGGATGACTGCATTCACGTAATACATGATTCATTGACTGTATCAGCCTCCATCTTGGTTAGGAGGCTGTTTAGTTGACACATATATTAGTTCCTGGGGCCTATAACTAAAGTGTAACATTCTTGGCTACCTCCTTGGCTTGTCACTTGACACACGTTGAATATGGAAGGTTGAAGAAACTTGAGAACACAAAAGCATAATTCATCGAGGGTGAAACAGGAGTGGGATCCAGATCGAACAGAGCCAGGGGCAGTTATTGGAAGACAGTGGGAATGAAAGACTGTTCGATTGGCTCAATGGTTTTACCGAAAAGGCGCACGTGGCCTTTATGTCCACGTTCCATCATGTTGGAAAGTCATAGTACACGGTTCACGGCCCTTGTAGGTGATGTTCCATTTCACACCCACTCTGTTCCTTCCTGATTACTGTGTCTGAGTTACTTTGCAGGAGTAAAAGTGTGAAGCCAAATACCTTTATTCGGTTAACATGAAGAATAAGACTCGGAAGAGGCACCGTTTTGCAAGCCTAGTTTGTATTTCACCATCGTGAAGATCTTTCTGGATTTTTAGGGTCCTGCTGGAGGAATCCAAAGTCTTTAATCAATTTCACTTTTTCAAAACACAAGGGAGAACACCGGGGGTGGGTAGCTCTTGCAGACCAATAAACACCAGGCTATATTTCAGCCCTGTGTGACTTGGCTTTGGCTGGGTGCTGGACCTGTAGGGGGCAATTGTATGGCTGAGGTTTTACAAAACCCCAGAATGTATAAGATCACACCCATATTGTATGAAAAGGGGAGCTAAATGTTCGATGGAACCGTCCAACTGTGGATTTCCTGATTTCAGAAGATAGGGTATGAACTTTAAAAGGACGTTCTTGTCCTCAGTACCATATTTTATGCACCTTCAAGCTGAGAAGCAGCACTAAGAAACATGACTGCAGCTACAGCATCGCGCTCTTGGAAAAATCCGTGATGGAAAGGCTTGGTAAAATCACCCCGTGGTGGATTAATTGGGTGTCAGCAGTGCCTGGGGAGAGCAGGCCAAGTTTCCTGGCTCCATGTTGATCTAAGAACTCTCCCGCCTGTGCTGAAGATTCTACATAACACTCAACCACCTTGAGCTCTGTGAGTAGCAGAATTACATACTGAGGGGGGGATGGGGTCATATGGGGCATCTTTCTCTCAGTTTGATATGCCACCTCAACTCGAGCCAGTCAGCTTGTATAGAGAGGATCAGTCTGGGAGAGTCTGAGATCTTCTGGGACAAAGAATGAGGAGGGGATCATGCCATCCAAAGGCTCCTATCATAAAATCACTAGACATGTACTGTATTTCCATTACTTGGAAGCCAGTTGTTCCTTCTCTCTGCCAGCTGACATTTGATCCATCTTCTCTTCTCTTTCTCAGCTCATCTATTATTCGAAGATGGGCTAAAGATGGTGAAAGCTGGACAGACTCAAGAACTGTCATTATTTTCATTGACGTATTCCAGTCTTTCAGGGGGGCTTGGTCAGAAAGTTGGTTGTGCTCTGTGAGAACAGGCACACCATCCTCAACAGTTAGACCTGTGGTGACCCATGATGTCCCAAGGAAGAGCAGAGCGATGAAAGGGTCATGAATTATCAGCGCTTACTCACTGTCTAGTCCTTGTAGCTACTTTTTCATGCCCCTTACTCACCAAATCCTTGCAGTCTAAAGGCTGTCAGGGATGATCAACCACACTCTCCACTTATACACCTTACAGCCTGGTCACTGCAATACATCATGACCACTACCTTGTAAAATCTGGTATTTTGAGTATTCAGTGCTCCACTCAATTGACAAGAAGTGAATCATTTTTAAGGTGAGTTTTTCACCTTATGCAGAAAGGGGGAGGAGTAAGTGGCTGGGAGGTGGGGGTAATTAACTGGGAACCCCATGGTGACAAGAGTCCAGCCCAGTGGGCTGCAACATGGGGACAAAACCCTTTCTTTAAAAATAGTTCAATCCCATGACTCACCCCCCCCCCCCCCATTATCAGGAACAGAGAGGTTGGAGGTTGTTGGAGGCACCATGTGGAGCCAATTCTGACAAGGGTACAAATAAAGGGCCCATCTTCAAACACACACATACACACACTAATACACACAACCCAATTCCTGGAGGAAGCTACGATACCACGCTTGAGAAGTAAACATTTGTCTCCAAGTCCCTCAGCCGCTGAACTACGGCTGTGGAATTAACCGCTAATCGGATTACCTTAAATTGCTTGCGTTCTCCCTTCTCTCCCCTCCCCGCTCTCATCTTGTTATTTTTCCTTTCTCTTCAAGGATTGCAGAGGAGGGTTTTTTTTTTCTTTTTCTTCTTCTTGTTATCGGGCTCGCAGATAGTTTTCTGTCGAGCCATTTGGACGGAAGGATGAGAGAAAGGTCTTTTAAAATCTCTGTTCTGGCATGGAAGGGAGTTGCCGTGCCAACGGAGAAATCACAGCTCATTTGTTTTATTTTTTTGGAAGAGCCCATGAAGGGGACTATAAAGGAAGTTGAGGAAGGCCGCCAGTTTCTGCTTTGTTTCTGCGAAGGATGGATATGAGAAGTTACGATTGTACTTTTAAACGTCAGGACAGAAAAGATATATATGATTATGTTTTACAGTTCTTTCCAGAGCCGCTCTTTTGCATCCAGTCTTGACCAAAAACCACGTGCATCATCCGTCCTACCCGAAAACACACGAAAGCACTCGATTTCAGATATGTTTTGAAAAACACATGACGTGCCTTTGGCTGGATAAACTGGAAAAATGCATGGACATTAAAATAACTTTTACAGCATATATAACAGCAATAGTTTGTGAGGAGCCTTATGCTCGTACACGAAAGGCCCAAGGTGAGTAATTACAAAACCATAAACCTAGAATGGCTCCGTGTAACGGCTGTGGGTGTAGGAAAGGATTAAAAATGTCTCAGGTCTGCCAAAGGCAAAAGCTAATATTCCCTCAAAACCCCTCTTTTGACTTCTGCTCTGGTATGTAATAAATTACAGCAAGCTTAGTAACATTTGGGCGTGTGCAGGGATTTTCTCCCTAACTCTCCAAATCCTGAATAAACAGTTCCGTAATTAGGAGTCGCTCCGAAAGGACTTGTCGCACACTTTCTGGACGCCTTTAAAAAGTACCGCCAAAGTGTGCACGAGGGCTCGGGAGTGTGTGCACGCGCGTACGTGGGCGCGTGTCGCTCCCCGCTAATAGCGCATCTGTTTGCGTTGCACATTCGCTCGGCGGTGCCGGGATTAATGGACTCTCGCGTCGAGCCGAACAATCTGCCAAGAGCGTTCGCAGTGAAAATGAAAACAAGTTTTTTAAAAAAACATCCTTAAGTGAATGACTGAAACAATATTTGTTGGAGGCATCTGGGATTGCTACGGGTCACACTGCTTAATGGAAACCATACAGCTGTCCTAGGAAAATGTGCGGCCTTGGATATATCTGCCTGGCAATTAAATTAAAACAGGTAGACACATTCTGCGAGAAGATATCCTTAAAATAATATAATACATATATGAGGTGAACTATGGCCATAGTTTTGCAAAAAAAAAGAAAAAGGAAATTAAATTTTTTTCTTGCTGAGAGTGGTATGCTCAGAGATTGCATTTAGAATGGAGGTAGGGGGGTCCAAACCCAGTATTATGTTTATTTAATCTGCTGATCAGTCCGCGCCTTTGTTGTCGTGATTGATGACTTTTGCTTGGTGGAAAATCTGCCAGCCAAGTCCGATGATGTGTTCGGTGCCGCCAGGTTTGAGCAAGTTTCAGCTGACAAAGCAGGCTTGTTTTTCACTGGAGATCTTTGCTCCAGCTCAAGTGAAATGGCCTCCCCACCGACCCCCTCCCGTCAGCCAAACACAACTGGTCAGATGATCTCATCAGACCCGGAGCGCCATTACCGTGCCCTGGGTCTCTGTTCTCCAGCATCATGGGCGTCTGTCTTTCAGACAGATTCCAGTCCAAGACGGACCCATATTTATCACCGGGCACACGCCAGTAGTCGGCTGCTCTCTAGTTTGTATATGATCCACTCATTTTTTTCCACTCTGGAGGACATATCCTATTAGTGTATCTCCCAAACAGTTCATGGTAAACTGCTTAGTCTCAATGCACCTTGGAGAAGGCATTCTATGCTTTTAAATGATACCATATGTTTGGGGGTGGGGCTTGGACAGCTTCCTAGAAATCCAAGAAATAAATCCAAAAACCTTTTTTGCTGGTTCTCAGCAGGATATCAGACTGACATAAAACTGTTATTAATCATTAGGTTATCAGCCTGTCTGTAGTGATGCTATGACACCAATGTAGCTGTGATTACTCCAGGCCACTTTCTCCTGTAACTATATACGTTTCCTTGACAGACCCACCCTCGAACCTACCACCTTTGGTGTCACGAGGCCAGCCCTTTGCAGTGGGAACGTGCTCGGTGTGTTGTACCAACAGCTCTGGTGGAGTTTGTGAAACGCAGAGGGCAACATCACCCCTACTGCGTGAAAGCTCTAGGAGAACGATGATCTAAAAAGTTGGGGCCGACAAAAGTAACACAGCCCATCCCTGTGGCTCCCAGCTTGAAGTTCTCAGTCATTACCCTGGAAAGAAATGTAGGCCCAAGCAACATGTGACAGGGGACCTAAGGAGCCATTTGAGTCAGTGGCCTTTGCCCTTTTAAAGAGAAACGAAAAACTACCTGTCAGCTACATCCCTTGGTTCTCCTTGGATTTTCATCAAGAAAAACAGGCATTTCCTTTAGGAGCCACAGCATTAAGGGGAAAAGCAGCATACAGATGATGGTGACCATCACTTCCCCAGTTCTCTGCCCTGTTCATCTTTATGTTAGTCCTAAATCACCAGGAGGAGCCATCGTGCTCAGCGCGTGTTAGTTTTTTTTGGACCGGGTGCCGCAGTCATTCCACCAGTGCCCATCTAGAGTTTCCGAGCAAATTTATTTTATCTTCGCATCATAAGTTGCCGATTACCCATCTGAGCAGCCAGTCTGCAGCATCACTTCCAAGGGTCAAATGGACCATCACTTGCTTCCAGTGCTGCCAACAGCATCCATTCCACACTCCAGAAAGTCACTGGCAGGACAGCAGGTAGGGTACACATTACATCTCTGGGCATCTTGCCCAACAAGGGTACAGGTGCAAATCCCTGCTGTTCTTACAAAATTGCTCAATGGGGAAAAAAACATCAATTTGTTTCACAGATGTCTTTATCACTAGATAAAGACATCTGTTAAACAAATAAATGCCATTTTTCCCCACCAAAGTTTAATGGCCTTTTAATCCGAACTATGAAGAACATCATTGTTTCTGTGGGTCTCCGGGACTCGTGCCAAGGTTTCCCTCTTCTCCCCTGGTCTTTATCCTTCTCTTATTTCCTCTTTCTCCGGACCTCGACAGTATTTCACGCAGCATCATATGAATCGCCTTCCTTCAGCATGCTGGGAAGAGAAGGGCTCGTTGGCTTCATTCCATCGCATCATCTGCCGTAAATTGTGGTATCTCAATCTCCTCTGTTGCATCTTCTTCTCGTGGGGGAGCCAAGGAATAAAATACTGTTAAGAGGCATGTTTCTGTATTGCGGAACTGTGGGTCTCTTGCATAACACCCACCCCCAGCCCCTGTTGTGTCTATGAAGCAACTTCGTCAAGGGTCTGTTACAGGGTGAAGAACTCAACAGTGCGACAAAACGGCCACTTAAAAACGGATAACTGCACAAAACACATAGTTGTCCTTTACAGAAACTTCTGGATCCACATCCAGAACAGCAAGGCACCCCACCCTCCCCGGCCCTCCTACCCCTCCACTCCCTCTCCTACCCACTCTTCATTTCTGAGCCCTACCAATGTCCTCTTGGTTCCCAACGTCTCAGCACTTGGAACAGTCGGGTTATTGATGCCTTTCTCAGGCTGCACTGGTTTGTGTTCACAGTGACGTCTTGGATGGCTTCCAGAGACTTTGACGCCAGGCATGAAAGACCATCTTCATCTGTGCCTTCAAAAAGAAAAGAAAAGAAAAGAAGAAAGGAGAGAAGAGAAAGAAAAGGAAATGTGAAATGTTATCTCTTCAAAACCAGTGGCTGGCTGGTCGCTTCGCTACCATTGTCACTTGGTTCCCCAAACATCTGCATGCTGTCGAGACAAATATTTTGCCTGTCAAAGAGGCGGAGACTTCATGTGGTGAGGGACTGTACCCCATGTGGACCTGGTTGTGGTCCTGCATCTGTATGTACATCTCTGTGTCCGTCTGCATGTGTATGTGTGTGTATAACAGCAGATGCTGATAGGGTATACACACACACACACAGCACACGTATGTATAGATAGATAGATAGATAGATAGATAGATAGATAGACAGATAGATAGATTTAACATGCTGTTATCTGTATAAACAACGGGGGCACGGCGGTGCGGCAGGTTTGGCCAGGTCCTACTCTCTGGTGGGTCTGGGGTTCGAGTCCTGCATGGGGTGCCTTGCAACGAACTGGCGTCCCATCCTGGGTGTGTCCCCTCCCCTTCCGGCCTTGCACCCTCTGTTGCTGGGTTAGGATCCGGTTCGCCACGACCCTGCTTGGGACAAGCAGCTTCAGCCAGGATGTGTGTGTGTGTGTACTTAGATAAACATCACCCAGCTCAATATGTGGCAAAATCATACATGAATAATTGTAAATGTCACCTCACAATCAGCGTAATACTAGGTATTTACTGTTTTGATAAAGTACAAATTTCCCAGTTGTATACATAGATTAATCACTGTAAGTGACAATGTAAAAATGTTACAGTGTAAGCTGCACTGGACAAAGAGGTCAGCTAAGTAAATAAATATATATCATTCATTCTGAGTAGTTTTTAATGTGCTGGTGAAAAGAGGCTGAAATTTGAGGTCCTTGTTATTATGCAGCACTCTGAATATGTAACTGTGATTCAAAACTCCCCATACAAAGCCCAAAGAAGAGTTCCAGTGGGACAAAGTCAAAACGGTGCTCATGGTCACACTTCTAGCATCAACAGGTCCCCAGGCATCCGCTGGACTCAGGGTGGTTTGTGTTCCCACAATGGTCAGTATTTCTAACTGCTGTCATGGTTCCGACTAGGGCGTACTTTCATACAAGTCTTTTTCCTCCGCTTCCTTGCGGCGGGAAGGCCAGTGTTGTTGCTGGACCGCTCGGCGAAAAATCTCATGTCCCGTCGCCAGGGTACTGTTTGCCAGGAATGAAAAACACGATAATTTTAATCAGATGCTGCGAATTAATGCTACTCGTCAGCATTGAAACGGCTCGTTAAGCTTCCAGTGGTTGTTAAACAAAACACCAAGGGCGCTGGTGCGTGGACATTGTTGGTCCGGCTATCGCTCACGGCGAGAAGCGACGGCAGGCATGCGGTCGACCGCACTGGACGTACAGTCTGTTGGGTTTGTGCTCACTTTCCCAAAGCTGTTGTGCTTGAGACTTTAACAATAAGGAAATATTCGCTGGCGGTGCAGAGAATTTTTCATAGTAAAATATAGCGAAGGACTGGGAACAGCGTTTTCCGTTCCGTTTGCAGCCGGTGAATGTAATGTCAAGCCAGTAAGGGGTGTAGTGATTAAGGAGCTGGACTGCAGACCAAAAGACAGTGTAAAACTCCAAAGGACCCACACTGCTGACATACCTATAAATAACGAGACCTTTTATGACCACTGTCGGTATCGGACCCTCTTTCCTTGAGTTGTGGACGGATGTAATAACCATTCGTGGGAGAGAACTGCAGCAGCACAAACAGTAAGAATTATTAGCCGTTATTTATCGGACAGGGGTGCGGTGGCGCAGTGGGTTGGACCACGGTCCTGCTGTCCGGTGGGTCTGGGGTTCGAGTCCCGCTTAGGGTGCCTTGTGACAGACTGGCGTCCCGTCCTGGGTGTGTCCCCTTCCCCCTCCGGCCTTACGCCCTGTGTTGCCGGGTAGGCTCCGGTTCCCCGTGACCCCGTATGGGACAAGCAGTTCTGAAAATTTGTGTGTGTGTGTGTGTGTGTGTGTGTGTGTGTGTGTGTGTGTGTGTGTGTGTGTGTGTGTGTGTGTGTGTGTGTGTGTGTGTGTGTGTGTATTTATCGGACACCTTTGTTCAGCATATCTTGCATTGTTAAGCTTGTACATCGACCCAGTTACACTGATTTACCCATTTGTAAAGCTGGGTATCAATTCAGAGTAAGTACCTCGATCAAGGGTTCTTTATCTGGGGCAGGAATTTGAACCCCTGTCCTTTGGTAGCAGAGCAGTGCCTGGAATCATTATGGCATTTAGTGCTTCTTGGCAAAAAAATAGGGATTTGACATTACGTCCACCAATTCTCCAGTAGGTGATGATCTTGCAGCGCTGAGGTCCCAGGTACCACCATGCCCTTTGCACTCATGCCCCTAAGTAACCAAACTGCACCCAACCGCTTGTGCCGTCTGGTCACGACGTACCCAGAAGCTTTCGTCAAATCAAATCTCGTTTGAGCAAACAAAGGGACTGGCTGATATTCCCTGTAAACAAACAAACCAACAAACAAATCTTTTCGGGGAGGCAGGGCACGGAAACACACAAAAACATACATTTGCAACCGCGACAATAGCGACAGATTGCTTATTAATTTCTGCAATGAGCCGAGGAGGTGCCGGTGCGCGAGCGAGACGCGCCGTTAATGGAGAAAACAGATAACTCGAGGGGGCTGGGCGCAGCGAGCGAAGAACAAAAACGGCCAGATACGCGTGGAATCGGAGGCACGGGCGCCGCCATCACTCCTGGCGCTCCAGTCTTGGCGGGAAAAAAAAAAGGAAAGAAAAAAAAAGGATCCCTTGAAATTTCCTTGTCAGCTGGTAGTTGGAGATAAGCGAGTGATATTTCACAGGCAGACACTAATCACATTGCAGCTTATTAAGTATGACTACTTCATGGTCTTTGCGGCGTTCGGAAGTGCAGTTCAAAGCGACAACTTCTTATTTCGCCGCAAAATCTTCTTAGCTCTAGGAGGCCGATAGCACAGGGGATGGGGCCGCTTCTCTGGAGTGCTGCTCTCTCTCTCACACACACACACACACGCACACACACACAGGCGCTCATACGCAAGCACATGCCAACAGATGGAAAAGAAGGATGAGAAAGAGTGTTTTTGATAGAAACCAGTGCGGGATAATTCTTTAAACAAAAGGGTCTGCGATCCCGGGGATGAGGACGGGCAGCCGATCCGTCTCGCTCCGATACGCCGGTTCTTTGTGTGTGTGCTGGTGTGCCAGCTCTCTCTCCTCATCAGTTACCATGCGCTGAAGACCCCCCGAGGCCTCCCAGGATGTTCCAAGGGCTCGCAATGTGCAGAAGGGGCTGGAGATCTTACGCTTCCTTCCGTTCGGGATGCACTTTGCCCCGGTATCCCGTGTTCTTCTTTCACTAAGATTGAGCAGCAGAGAAAGGTGCGGTTCTGACCGACCCATCCGCACCCTTCTGCTTTGCTGCTATGAATATCATAAGATCTAGGAGATCCACAACAGAACCAACAAACTTCACGATAAGGGGCAGCGGGTGGTGCAGTTGTTAGAGCCTTTACCTTGGAAACCCTTTAGTCCTGTCCTGGGGGACCCTTGATCAAGGTGTTTACCCTGCACGGATACAATAAAAAAAATACCCAGCTGAATAAATGGGTATTTCTCCAAATGCTTTGGAGAAATCTATCAGCTAAGTGGATAACAGCTCACAGGTGTATTTTCACAACTTTAGTCGTAGACGCACACGTTCCTTCCAATGGAATCCATTTGTCTGGATAGTAAGCTTCTGAAACTCGATAACATGGGCAACCAGTCTTCATGAGGCTTAGAATAATCTTATTAATGGTTGTGCATGTTTTGAGCCTTTCTCAAGTCAACTTTTGTCAATCTAGAAATGGATTATAACTTTTACTCTAAAAACTAACAGGAACAGTTTTTTGGTTTCTGGACATTTGCCTTTTGAAACAAATTTTAAGGAACAGATTAGATTTGAATGAAAAAAGGATTGGCCGTGATGCTGAAAGTAAGATGAACACTTACTCCTGAAGCTTAGGGGTAGAATATGACTTGGTTTTGAGATTTGACCATAGATTTAGAATAGTTATGATTACTGGAAGGAAAATAATCACCTTTGAGGCTTACAGTTGGATTGTACTCTGGATATCTTGCTGAGAACTTCTTCTGTCATCTTCTTTTTCTTGATCTTCTTCTTGGGAACATCTTGAAAAGTGAGGCTCTGGACACCCTGTAACCAGGCATATGTGTTAGGGTGAGGTTGTATCTAGCATGACAAAAGGTATAGGTGTGTGTGATATTCCACACGTGGTGGTGTGACATGTTCCTCAGTAGAATGTCCAGATGATAAGTGTGTTTAGTGCCCTATTTTACTCTTAAGTGTACTTTTGGGTCTTCTATCTCGCTTGCATGTCACAATCAGTATCTGGAACACAAATGAACTGCATATGCTTCTCTTGACTTCCCCTTAGACAAAAATGGGATCTCTTTCTTCAAATATGCAGGGCAGCTTGTGACACGCCAACATCTCAACATATTACATCATATCTACACTGGAGGTCCCACAGCTTCTGGTCCATCAGCGGATACTGCGGATCAAAGTAAGATCTTCAGGTAACCTCTTCTAGGTCTTATTCCATGGGCCTCCACTCATTAAAGGAGACTTCAAGTAACCTCTCTTAGCTTCCTTTAGTGGATTACGAGGGACTGAAAGTTCTGGTCATTGACACCAATTTTCCATTCTTTCTTTATCTAAGGATTTATCCCCCAAAAAAGATATACAGATAAAAATTGCCAATCAACACTCAAGTTTTTAATGCAGCTCCTAGAGCCCGAAAGTTACTGCGGAGAACATAAATACGGTCCCCTCTGGTCTCAGGACATCCTGAAGGCTTTTTACAGCAAGGTATCAGAATGTGGTTTAATTTAATCCTTGACATGTGTATGACTTTGCATGTGTAACAATATCAAAACATAAATGCGCCATTCCAACTTTTAAATTGCTGCTGGGCAAGTTTCTGGCCCAGAATTCTCGTTCAGCCGCAGCAGAAGTAAACCGTGAGTGAAAACTCAACGCTCCGAGCACTCACCGTAAATAAACGGCCAACGTCAACCCCCATCGCCCATCCGCATCCGCCACGGGATCACTTTAGCGGTGGTGCGTTCCATCACGAGAGGAAATCGAGCGGGAATCATTTCTGATCCTCCTTGGCAAATAAACTAAGCCGCGTTGCGTGCGTGAGAGCCGATGAGGGACAACACGGTGTAGACGGCATGCCAGGTCTTTGCGGGCGCACTTTGACTCCAAAACTGCGCACTTTTCATCGCCGCCATCAACCACCAGGGCCTGCAGCAAACCGCTCAGATTCATGAAAACGGATACAGTGTTTAAATTTTCTTGCACATGTTGTTAATAGTCTGTTTTTCCGGAAAAGTGAAGAATGAAATGGTGAAAAATTCCCATCCGTTGTATGCGAGACAGGTATGTAGACCGCATCTCTGTGCATGAGGCGGGCAGATGGGGGAGTTGAAGCCGCAGATGGGGGGAGGGGCAGAGAGCGGGCTCCGTATTCTGGACACCCCCTTGAGCGTTCAGCTGCCCACCTGCTAAAAAGGGTCAACAGCGCTGAGCCAGGATGGTAAAGGAGGTAGTCAGCTGGAGTGGTGGGACATGGGCGAGACGATGAGAAAGTCCCACTTTGGGACCAAGAGCTGTATCAAAAAACACAACTCCAGGTGTGATGTCAATGGATATGAAGGACACTTATGTGGGGTAAATAATCAGAAGGTCAGGGTTTGAGAGCAGCAGACACAGTGTATGTTGAACACTAAGGACCAGCCCTTCCCTGCTGAGCCGCCATCTCACCCAGGTAAAAAGACTCACTCACACAACAATACACACTCAGGAGTGTGTTCTGGATGTAAGGAGACAATTCAGTGTGACTGAGCATTCATCTCTCTCTCACCCATCCTCCAAAGACTACGCAGATCATTGTGGTTTTTCACAGAGCCGCAATATTTCAGTGACACAACCACAGACATGCCTGCTGCTAATAAACATCATATTAACAGCTTTCTCATCCCCCTCAATTCTCTGTTTTATTATCTATTTTGGCCGGAACGAAAACAAACACTAAACTTTGACTCGGGACACCGATTCTTACATTTTTTCCCATGCCGAAGCAGCACTCTGGTTTTTTTTACCTCTTTGGGTTAGCAATAAAACTGTGTAATGGGAACCCAGTTAGAGACCAGCACTAATAAACATCCAAAAAGTCATCTATCGCAAGACATAAAAAACACACTTTAAAGCACATTTCACTGAAAAAAAAGTATATACCAATTTAGATATAAATTAGCCAAGTATGTCCTTTGATATTAGGCCCCTTTGAGTATGGTATGAAAGACTTCATGGACACCCCTGCAATGGACTGGCGTCCTGTCCAGGGTGTGCCACACTTAGCCTCATGGTCCAATCTTTCAGGAAAGGTTCCTGGACCACCGTGATTCTGAATTGGACGTGTGGCTAAGGATGTGAGTTTATTGACACCTTTGTCCTAAATGGGACCGGTTGAAGCAAATTAGTAGGAACTGTTTTTTGGTATCAGTTTTATTTATTAGGAGCAGGTAAATATAGGTGAGGCGGTCTGTTTACTATTTAACAATTTAACTACATGTATAGTTACATATACACACATATGTATGTGTATGTATATATTTTTTTTTTCTATTTATTTTTTAAACATGGAGGATAAATAAGGTCACAGATGGTGCACTCAACCCTTCAAGAGCCCTTATTGTCCAATGACAGAAAACCAGATATAACGATATATCGCACTGCTTCTCATAGGGGGATCAGCTTGCAACTAAGCCCAGAATCTCAAGATGTTCCGGAAAAACTGGCAGTGGTCTTCTGATACAGCACCATCAGGGATCCGACTCCACTGAGGATTGCCGGGGTTATAAACGCCTGTTGTCGGAGACCTCCGCCTCATCAGGCTTATGATGGACAGCATGCACTACATCCACCTGAAAGATCTCCACACCTCAGACCAGCATGGGGAAAAAATATCTTGCCATCTCATGACGATAGTAAAGATAAATTAAGGTATAACTTTACACAAATTAAGCAAAATGCCTTAGCTGACAGTAAAATATATATTATTATATCACATTTATACTGTACAACTTTAGACAATTTTTAACCTATTTCAGGCAAGTGGCAAGTCCAGACAATATTTATATTAGTATCTATTAATTACGTTATACTTATGCCACCTTCACCCAAGTAAATTTACTGTGTTAATTTTGTAGCCCCCTGCAGTTTGAACATGCAGCCTGGAACTTGACCATTTACACTGACCCAGAAACTTAATATGGTAATATTATGCAGTGGAATCCACCTGTTGACAAGCACCTGCATGATGTCATAGCAGGAGTCTCAAGACGCAGACCACTTTCATTGTCAGAACACAGCAGACATTAATCTTCATCATGTCCGTCACCTTCCTCACTCTGACATGAGGAGGGCCAGAGAGGGTGGATGCTGTAGCGCTGAAACCCCCATCATCTGATTCCCATCACGTTGACACAAGTGGTGTAAAAATATGAAGCATATATATTACATGATTTGTGTTTTTTATTAAGTTATCATAGGGAGCATTGTCAGGAAGCAGGAGATGAAACATATTAGGAGCAGATGTTTCACATTCGCAGCACGGTCTTCGATTCCATTCGGCGCCGACAGCAGCGGCAGCACACAATTGTCCACCAAGGGACACTAGACGGGACATATTTGGAACCGTACTGAATACAGTCCTGGAGCTCGAGCAATATCAGCTGAATATTAATCTTAAATAAGCAGTATAGACACTCCTCAGTTACCAAGGAGACAAGACCCAGGTTGGGTTGGCTCATTGTGTCATGAATGGCTGAGCTATGAATTTGAGGGCCACAGATATATACATAGTATAATATCCAAGTTATTTTAATATTTTCTGATCAGCAAACTATTTTCTACCATATTTCCCTTTAGTGGAGTGAACTCAACCTGCATTTACCTGCCTAGCCAATAGGGGGCAGTAAAGCGCACCCAAAGAAAAGAGGAGTGCTAAAACTGTGTTGATTTAACTCATCTTGGTGTTTACAGCGCACGTAGAGTGCTGATAATCAATACCAGGATGATGGATGTTATGTTTTCTGCTGGTTATACAGTATAATAGTAATTTTCTGAACCCGCCTGCTTCCAGAATCCGGTCAGGTGTGCATGTATCAGCATGGGGTAGCGATCCCATAAGGAGCCCACCTTACTCTACTGGTTAGAGCTGCTGCCTTGCATCCAAAGGACCTGGATTTGATCTATTCCAGTACCATTGATCAAGGTATTTACCTTGAACTGAGACAGCAAAAAATGACCCAGCTGCATAAATCACTGCAATTGACTAAATACATCAAGCTGATGCTTTTTTCCAAAGCAACTTACAATGTTAAGCTGTTTACAATAATTTACCCAGCTGGGTCATTTCACTGAAGCAACTGAGGTTAAGGACATTCCTCAAGGGCACTACAGCTAGAGATGGGATTTAAACCTATGTCCTTTGGGTTCAAAGGCAACAGCTCTAACCACCGCACTACCAGGTGCCCAACATCAGTAATAAATTTATGTAAATGCGTGGGCCTCTTGCTACTGAACCAGTGTGTTACGAACCATCATGAGAACATCTCAGTGTTTGGTACACACACTGTTTGTTCCCACTGGACTTACTGGTGGCCACAGCAAGACTGTTTTTCCTTTGCAGTCCATAGGTTCCAATTTTATCTACACACTCCCATTCCGTCTCTATTCACCCTCCCTGCAGGAGCCTATGCATCAAGTGTGTGTAAATGATTGACAGGTGTCAGCAAGGAGACATGACAGCTGACACAGAGCCGTGACTCTTAGGATCTCGAAGCGACACGGGGAGGGCAAATTTGCTATCCGAACTGTAAGCCACGGAAATACCTTCTTATCCCACAGAATTAATTCAGCAACAAACCATAGCTTATTAAGTCTGTGTAGCCGATGCCTTTTTTTCATAGAAATAAATTACACAGCTTTATCATTTTTCCCATTTGTACAGCTGAATGGTTGGTTGAGACAAGTCAGATTCATCACTTTGCTTTAGAGTACAGCAGCAGGGTCTCAGAATATCGTTCACAGGCCCAGTTCCCTTAACAATCCATGTAAATGTATTTATGCATTCATTTACATTTTTTTTTTTTTTTTTTAAACTTTTACTCATTTAGCTGATGCTGTTCTCCAAAGTGACCTACAATTTTTTTTCCGATTTATACAGCTGGGTAATTTTCTCTTTAGATTTTTCCTGGAATTCGTTTTGCAAAATCTCACTATTAATGTTGTGATTACCTGCCATACCCTGTTAAATACCTTCAGCCCTTCTGTGAACAACCTGGTCTCCATCTCCTCATTCGTAGCTGTTGAAACACCATGATCGCACCACTAATTGTTACAGCATGGGGGCTTTGTAACCGCAGTGGCAAACACTGGGTGGATACGCGATCCAAACAACCACACCACAGAGCTTCTCTTCTGCTGGTGCTGCTCCTCTCCACACTCGGCCCCTAAAATGAGACCAAGAACATCACTAAAGACATCGCTCCTCGTGTCCACACCCTCACCATTCCCCATCACAGGGTCCACCTCTGCTTTACTGACCGTGTATTCGTGTCTGGTCATCCTGCAACCCGACGCAATTCACCCCAAAAGCATCTTCTCAAGCATCCCAGCTTCCGTGGCAGTGAGATTTACAGAACCACCAAGGTCCATTTGAGGATCTCTGTGAACCCACACAGCTCTTGCATTTCTTCCCTCTCCCTCCATAATTAATAATATTTAATCCACAGCTCAGAACCGTATATGAAAGAGGTCACCATCCTTGAATGAATGCCCGATCCTCACTTTGTCTGAAGGACATCTACGTTCAAACCCAGCCAGAAAGAACATTTTTTCGTTCTGACTGGAATAAGGAGAAGTGTGTCGATTTGTGGAAAGAAGCAAGACTCTTCTGCATTTTATTGCACTTTTATTAATCCATAGATGTCAAATAGCTTCCAGCCTCTTGGCCACGGATGAAAACAGCTGAGGACATGGTGGCCAGGATACGAATGGGACCAGAACTCAGATCCGGTGCTCAAGAGTTAGAGCGACACATCCCAAGGACCTCCAGAGAAGAGGCATGTCAACCCACCCCCCCTGCAGCCCCTTGCACCCTTCTCTCTTTGTTAGTCTGGTCATACTAACCTACAGTACCTGAAACCATCAGGGTCAGCTGGCATCATAGTGGTTCCAAATCTCTGCGGTTTTACAATGGCAAACCACGAGCGACCACCCTAGCAAAGCCTCGGGTGAAGGATTAGGATTTGTGTTGGAAAAGACACATTTTTACACCTCCCTGATACTTATCTATTCAGGACACGGAGGGAAAAAAAAAAAGAATGGAATGAAGAGTGTAAAGCTATACTGTTATTCTGTAACCCTATTGTATTATGTGAACATAAGTTTCTATGGCAGAAAACATCTCTTGCGGTGATTGGAAATTTATCAAAGCATTTATGAAATCTATGAAAAAAAAAAAAACCATATGAAAGCATCCAAAAAAAATTTTGGAATATGCAAGACTGAATCTTTTGTATCACCAGTGGTGTGGGCAAATGGCAAATCACATAACTCATATTTCTGCTCGGGTTTGACAATGCATGAAGCGTTTGGTATATTTCTGAGGTGACGTACAGTTTTCCTTTTCCTCTTGGCATAACATGCAGCAGTAGGTAAGCTGGTCGATGGCAGCAGTCACTTTCGCTGTCTGAGGTTTTTCATCTTGACTATTTTAAAAAGCACTGCTCCCGTTTTATTTACTGCGGTGATTTAACAGATTTACTGTAGT
Source organism: Scleropages formosus (assembly GCF_900964775.1). Taxonomy (NCBI): domain Eukaryota; kingdom Metazoa; phylum Chordata; class Actinopteri; order Osteoglossiformes; family Osteoglossidae; genus Scleropages; species Scleropages formosus. Next base: position 4,726,983 of record NC_041806.1, read on the forward strand.
AACACTCCTATTTCTCACAATCCTGCTTTTTTATCTGGTTCAGGGGCAAGTGATGAAGTGCTTACATCCATTGCCTTGAGGTCGAAATCCCTGCTCCTGCTGTAGTGCCCTTGATCAAGTTACTTACCCTGAGCTTATACAGTAAAAATTACCCAACTGTATGAACTGGCGAATAATTGCGAGCAGCTTAATGTCGAACCCACAACGTTGTGTGTTCCTTGGACAAAGATGAGAAACGTAAGTTATGATAATTTCCCCATCCTGCTTCTTTTCTCAGGTGTCCGTCAGTGCAGTTGTGTACCTCATATCTGTTTTACCGTACTCTGTACCCTTGCAACCAAACCACTTTGGGTGTTTTCCTTTCTGCAAACAGCTTTAAGGAAATTAAAGGCCAAGAAAAACAAAAGCAAACAGACTGAGATGGAGGGACATGATAATGGTTATCATTTCCTAGCGTGAATCAGAGTTTGTGGAGTCTATTCAGAGGGCACTGGGCTCTGATTTGAAGTCTTTGGATGCTCAGTATTGGAAAGAAGTGCTTTACTAAAAGTTCCTGATGGGACGATGACATAACACTCACCCGTAAGTGACCACGTCCTGAAATTCCACAGCAATCTCACACCAAAGTATGGATGTTGATTCACCGAGGGCATTTTCTCCACCTTGCAGCCTCACTGCCCGGCTGTAGAAATGAACCACCGTGATGCAAAACATATGAGTAGATGGTGCATGCCAGAATCATGACGATCACTCGCGACGCTCTCACGTCAAGCATGTCTTTGGCCTAACCTCAGCGTCTGCCAGCAAGGAGACGAGACTCGACATTTTTAACTTATCAAATCCTATCGAGTTTCTCTGCGTGCGGTGCCGCCGTCCCGCCGTTTTCGAAAGCTCTTAGAAGAATTGGCGAGATTCAGCGGCGAGGAGCCCCCGAGTCCCAGCCAGTGGATCACGGTTGATGGCTGTCAGCTCCTGTCGAGTCAGATTTTCGTGCGCTTCCATCTCCATGTGCTCCAGACAACCCTGCCGCCAAGGTTTGGGCCACAGATACTCAGATGGTTAGACAAGAAGTTCAACAACGGACACGTATAATGCAGACATGGTGGGACACCAGAGGACGGCTCCCTCTGGGGGAGGGGAGGGAATCAGTGGATATTCTTGGGTCGTGTGGTCTGCCAGAAATTGCTGCAGACACAGCCAACATTGATACCCAGCTGAGGGTCTAAAATCTGCAATCATTTATGCACAGAAAACCCATACAACCAGACTCCAACCCCAGCACTCCTGCCATCACATCACTTGTAGCCTTAGACTGAACACACTGTAAACTTTCCCCTCACACTAGGGCCCAACAGCTATACCCACATCAGCAACTACACACCTTAGATCCAAAGCACCCTGTCCAACCACATTAAAGAGGACACATGACACTCATACTATGGCCCTGGCGTGGTTCAAATCAAAGCTGAGGACAGCTGATTCCGGTAAGTAAGGATTTGGTTTTTATCTGGACCTCTGAGAAAAGGTATCAGGTGGAAGCATTACACACCTTCAGAGGGAGAGGGGCATGGGTCCTTCACACTCCATGGAATGGTGGACCTGATGCTTGAACCAGACAATTCAAGTCCATGGAGTTGTCCAACAGCTGGATCTTTGAGAAAGTCGCTTGACCTGAGCAGGGTGCAACACACAATGAGATGTCTACTAAAGAGGCCTTCAAGTCCCGTCAGTCCTCGCCCTGTCAGAAGAGGTTGGATGCTTCAACAGGGCAGATGTTTTTCATAATTCAAGGTTAATTTGATCAAGTTCTCCATTTCTGGGATTGTAAGACAGCATCCATGAACTCAACGGAAACATTTGTTCTGTTCATTTTATTTTTTTCACTTGCCTTGTGAAGTCAAACTTAATTATTCCTTGTTGTTCTCTGTGGTTCAGCCTGTTTGTTTTGGACTTAGTTTGGGTTCACGCCTTTTTCAGCCACTTTCTGCATAAGTGGCAAGCCCTCCCAATCAATTCCAGCCGCCGCTTTGGAATGTGTCGAACTCATTTCTTTTTTCTCATTCATTGCTGAAACGGCTCTGAAGTTGAGAAATGTGGAATGTTCTGGTGTCACAAAGGCATTAAGTGGGGCTGTCTCTGGACCGCAGACGGCGTGGGCCTGGCTTGCTTGGGGCACAAGAGGAAGTTGCTCAAGGTGGTATCAGCATGGAGGCTGTAAAGACTAGACGTACCGCCACGAACATGTTTTTCCAACATATCTATACTTCCTTTTTTAATTTTTGAGGAAGGGTGAGGCCTACAGATGTCCTTCTACACTCAAAAAAAAAAATTAAGCAACTCACACCATCAGCTTTACACCACCAAGCAACCGATTCTTCTCTCCTCATTCATCACAAACCAGGCTTTCATGGATTTCTTAGGTACTTCTAATTGGATGCATGGTAGTGGCTGTACCATTGCCTGATGTAACAGCTTTTGACACATTGGGAAAGATTAACCCAGCCCCACCTTGTGAGATGGACAGGTGAGGTCACAATTCCCACAGGCAAAGATGACAGAGAGCAAAACCGAGGCTGGCTGGTGGCTGGGGAACAAGGAGAAAGTATTGAGTGGAGGGTGAGGACAGCATCAGGCTGGTGAGGAAGGCCAAAAGTGTGTTTTTACAGCTAGTGCCCCTCAAAAATAGCAAATGACACCCGTGGGTGTGAGGAATCTGAGATCTGACATGTCACCCATTCATCACAGCAGACTTGAGATCCCAGCCAAAATCCTCCCCCCTTCCACAACTCCATAAGCAAAGTCAGCTCAGAGGCTGGGTCAAGGGGAGTCAGGGTTAAGACATCTTTGTACAAAGCAGCCAGTAATGTTAGGTTTGAATATTAAGCTACTTACAATAACTTACCCATTGCGGCACGCCAGAGCATGCTAAGTTCAGGGCAGTGACTCGGTGGGGAACGAGGTTGGTTGGATTTTCTGTAGCTTTAATTTATTCTCCCATGTTCACAGGGATTAAATAGTCACAAGAAGTTGCTGTCAGAACAATTACTCAATAAGCAGGCATCGGTCTTATCAAACTAAGACACCAAAAACTTACAGAAACGCTGGATAAAGCAATGTTTAAACAACAACGCAACACTTCAAAATCAAACGTATCATTCCCAACATGTCAAGATCTCAAATCTCGAAACCACCAAGTATACCTAATGTCACTCAAACTCTCACAGAGTTCGAGCTTTCGTTGGGTACTTCTGAGAGTTGACTGGCTGCACCTGGGCCTCATTATCCCCTTTAACAAGCTGATCCCAGGTGCAGCTGTCAATCTAGTGTTCTGGGTGTGGCCAGGTTGCAGCCTGCCAACCCATTTTCTGTATACAGCATTTTTAAAGTATCAGTGCAGGGTAAGGGGGTGTGGTGGCATGGTGGGTTCAGCCAGTGCTTGCCATGTGCTGGGTCTGGGGTTTAAGCCCTGGTTGTGGGGTTGTGTGATGGACTGGCGTCCCGTCCTGGGTGCTTGCTGCGACCCTGCTCAGGACAAGCAGTTGTTGCTAATGGCTGGAGTTCATGGTAAGTATCCTGAACTTGGATACTATTTTGCATGCATTTTATTCAATGTTCTTGTCAGCTTTCCTCCATCCCAGAAAAACTTTTCAATCTCCACAGCCAATACCTATGCAAAATCTTACTGTAGATGCTCAAGCACCTTGTACAAGGGTAAAGCGAGGTGGCCCTTCCAGGGGCATGAACCATTAACTGACACACTACTTTCTGCCAGCAAAGCCAACTGGCAGCACAAGACTAAAGCTATGAGGGTCAGATTACATGAGGCCAGGTCAGGAGGAGTTCAGCTCACATCCCAATCTGCTGATGGACCCGAGTCAAGCAGGCACTCCCTCCCTACACGTAGCCAGGGCAGTAATGTTTACTTCAGCAATGAAACCCAAAGGATGGGCTGCTTTGTCTGGCCACACTGACACGGGAATGCACTTGCAAACTTGCCTCGTACTGGAATATGTGTGCATATGTGTGCTTGTTTGGCTGACCCTCGAAGACCTGGAGTGCTCTTATCAGGTGCTGCTTTCCCAATCCCCAACACTCCCTTTAACCCCCAAGTCCCCCCTGGGCCAAGGAGTGAGAGGAGAGCCAACACTGGTTTGTGATAGAGGCATGGGGCTAATAGCTTGTTAAAGTGGGATTAAGGGGTTATGTCCAACGCTAAGCAGAGTCCTGATAAAGCCATCCATTAACTGTCTTTGTCTATCAGGGAGTGGGTTCACTGCTCGGTTGAGTAGACGAGCGAAGGCAATGGGGGTAGTTGTGTGGAGCATCATTTAGACCTTGGGTTGTGAGTTTGGTACCCAAGCGTGACCCTGCAGCAAACTGCATGACTTGAACGATAAAGAAATAAACACAATTAAAATAGACACCATCATAACACTGAGTGTAAATCCAGCCTGGGGGGGGCGTACAGTGGAGCAATGTCACCTAATGTGATTTTTGACTGAGGCTAATCGCCGTGGTAAGTTGGCACACCACTTGGTGTCCATGCCAGCGCTGAAGAGTGAATGGTAAATATGATGGAAGAGACTGTATGATGATGGTGGGGGTCACACAAACCTCATTTAAGGGTATTAGATAGAGCGGTAAATACCTAAGACTGGGATTCTTCCAGAATTGCCTGAGTGCCTGGATTCTGTGCATTACATGGATGTGGATCATCACAAAACCCCTCAATTTAACTCAAGGTGTCCCCTAGGGCCCTTCAACTGACTTCAGGATTTTGAAGGTTTTACCATGGAACCTGTTGAACCACCTGTGGCTGGAACCATCTGAGTGTCAAACCTGCCTTTTTGAGCTGCAGGAAGAAAAAAGATCCTGTCTAGTGTTATATTACAACCAAACTGTAGTAGTGGAGGGGCAGGAAGCTGAGGTCAGAGGTCATCTGCAGGCTCTCTATGCGAGTCATCGGCTTGTTCCCAGATGTCGGCCCTGCTCCTCTCCCCACATCCACATCCACCGTTGGGGGGAAAAAGCTCAGATCGAGTCACACTGACCAAACTTCCCTTCCGTTCGCCATTCTCTTCTGTGCCGTTTTCTCCACACGTCCTCCTGAGCCTCCAAACTTTATACAAACAAGTCTATGAGAAGAATTTTGTAAAATGAACCACCTTGTCCTCTCAGTTCTGCAGCAGGAGTTACCAGAGGTGTAGGACACTTGTGGGCTGTTTTACTTTGTCATCAGTCCATTTCATCCCATACAAGTTGTGGTCAGGTGTATTCAAACTTTTGACTTGTGTATATGTTACAAGAATGACTCCAGAATATTTCTGAAACTCACTGCCACGTAATTATGGAACTGAGATGTTTAAGCTTCATTTTTAAGTTCATCTTCTTACAAATGTAAGATTCGTTTAGCTGGTGGTTTCTTCCAAAGTCACTTATATTTAGCTGCATACAGTGATTCACCCATTTATACAGTAGGGTAATTTTTATTGTATCGGTTTAGGTCAAGTTCTGTGCTGAAGACAACTACACCAGGAAGTTTGATTCCAACTTGGGCCCTCCAAGTGGAAGGCTGCAGCTCTAACTGCTGTGCTACCTTCTTCTTCTTCTTCTTCTTCTTTTGGTTGTTTTTCTTCTTCTACTTCTTCATCATCATTATCTTCAGGTTCTCCTTGTTGTTGTTGCTTTTCTTTTGGCTCTTCATCTTGTTCTTCTACTTCATCATCATCAACTTCTTTTTCTACTACTACTACACATTCTGCCATGGACAGTCCCAAGCCCGGCCGGGAAAGGAGGAGGGTTGGGCGTGGGGCTAGTTACCCCCCACTGTAAAAACCTTGCCAGCTACAAAAATGCCAACAAGGAAACTTCATGACATCTTAGCTTTTAGGGACGCCTGGAGAGCTCTTGTTGGCAGCTTATGCCCCAGGAGGGGTGGAAAGCATAAGAAGAAATAAGGCTACTACTACTACTTCTTCCTCTTGTGCCAAAAAGGTAGCATTACCTTTTTCTACCTGCAAAGAGCATACTTTGTGCCATGGCCCCATCAGTCTCCACACAGCCACAAGAGAAAGGGTGGGGGTGCAGTAGTCAGCACACGTCCCGTGTTGCAGAGTGATCGCGCTAAGGAGACAGCAGGCAGACGGAGAAGAATAGAGGGTTTGTGTGGAAATAATGACACAGTACAACGGAGGGTTGCTGTATCATTCATAACTGGAGCGATTGTGGAACCTCTTTCACGGAGAGTGCAGCCCCGCAGGACTGGTGAAGCAAGGCTGCCCCCTAGGGCTAATGTACAAGTACAAGTCCCCCAACAATGGGCTCCAGAAACCAGAAAGTGGTGGATTCTTTTGTTTTAATTCTTCTCTTGCGATTATGACGGAGTGCAGGAAAGGGAGATGGAATCCATGTGCGTGCCCCCCGGGGTGTTTTTTGGGGGGCCCCGTGTGTATGAGCTACTGCCGCGTATGGAGACCAGACAGGTACTGAAAAAAACCCCACGCAACGGAGGTCTGCCTGCAACCTGTGCCGAAACACTAAACCACACACATGCACACAAATGAAAACTCAGACGTGCCGTTAAATCTTAAAATAAACTTAAAAAAGGAATAAATCACTACGATTTACGCACCAGATTGTACTTGCCTACTTGGTTTAACCAGTGCAACTTGGGGTTCGCTTGTTTTTGCACCTGCACTACTTGTGTGTTTCTACTACACATTACCTGACACTTTTCTCCAAAGTGATTTACAGTGTTAAGCTACTTACAGTTATTTACCCATTTATACAGCTGGGTACCCATTTATACAGCTGGGTAATTTTACTGGAGAAATTCAGGGTAATTATCTTGCTCAAGGGTACTAGAGCTAGAGGTGGGATTCAAACCTGCAACCACTGGGGCCAAAGGCAGGAGCTTTTACAATTTATACCAACTGCCCCTGCTGACACACCTATTATTTCAGATGAGAACCATTGTTTCACGTTATATAATCATTCCATGGTTAAACTAAGGGACATAAAAGGTTCACATACTTTCAGCAGCACTGTATATGGTTTTTGATATTTACGTAATGATGCAGCGTTATATGGGGGGTGCGGTGGCGCAGTGGGTTGGACCGCAGTCCTGCTCTCCGGTGGGTCTGGGGTTCGAGTCCCGCTTGGGGTGCCTTGTGACGGACTGGCGTCCCGTCCTGGGTATGTCCCCTCCCCCTCCGGCCTTACGCCCTGTGTTGCCGGGTAGGCTCCGGTTCCCCGTGACCCTGTACGGGACAAGCGGTTCTGAAAATGTGTGTGTGTGCAGCGTTATATGTATTGTTATTAGTGTTGTATTTACTGCCTGGTTTGTGTTTGTTTCATTACAGCCAACAGGAGATGTAAAAGTGAGAATTTTATTGCACCATGTACACCTGTGTTACATACATATGACAGTAAACTTGACTTGAACTTACCATGTTTACATCTACATTTATTCATTCATCAGACGCTTTTCTCCAAAGCGACGCACAACTCGTAGAAAATAAGTGTTAATTACATTAGGAGAAAGAGACTCTTAGATGCAGACATGTGATTCTTAAGTGCAGTTAGTGTGTTACTTTCCACCATATGAATCACTGTTCAGCAGACGAGTCGCTGCGTAGAACTTCCTAATCTCACACATCTCGTCTGAAACCACTTATCCCAAACGGGGTCACGAGAAACCAGAGCCTATCCCAGCAACACAGGGCATAAGGCTGGAGGGGTCACACCCAGGACGGGATGCCAGTCTGCCACAAGGCACCCCAAATGGGACTCGAACCCTAGACCCACCAGAGAGGAGGACCCAGTCAAACCTGCTGCACCACCTCTTCCTAATCACCATCCTAGTAAATTTTTTTTTTTTTTTTTTTTTTTAATATAGAAATGTTTGTTACATTACAAGAGTAGCTGTGTGAAGGGTTATCCATAAGCAGTGCTAAAAGGGAAAAAAAAAATCTTTAACACTAGTGGCTTGAAAGGAGTTCAGTATGAAGGTTATTAGATTATTATTAATAATGATTATTATTGATGTTACTACTACTTCTACTCTATTAAAAGCAGGAATTGAGCTAGAAAAAGGCCACAGGTACCTTTAGACAGCTACGTTGTGACCAAAAGCCTGTCCACATTCTAAAAGGAAATCTATTAGAGTGAGGTCTTTACTGGACACACTGATGCTTTAGGATTACAAGCGCTCAACATGTCCATGATCAGGCTCATAAGGAATCGGATGAAAAAGCTGCCTCAATACAAACAATTACGTTTACGGTCTGCCAAAACCGAGAGTGGGGTGGCACAGCGGCTTGGACTGGGTCCTGCTTTCCGGTGGGTCCGGGGTTCGAGTCCCACTTGGGGTGCCTTGTGACGGACTGGTGTCCCATCCGAGGTGTGTACCCTCCCCCTCCAGCCTTACGCCCTGTGTTGCCGGGTTAGGCTCCGGCTCCCCGTGACCCCATATGGGACAAGCGGTTCAGACAATGTGTGTGTCTGCCAAAACCGGTACGACAAAGAGCTCTTTAAGTTACCAGGTTTTTGTACTTCCCCAGACTGTGGGGAAGTAACCTGTGCTCATAATCTCTGCTTAAAAAAAAGTCATACTGAAGGCTTTGCTGAAAAATTGTATCCAGGTCCTGAAATAGACGGTCATGCAACGGTAATGCAAATTCATAACTGTAACAATCGCATTGACTTAGTGTAACAGTTCACCGATAACTAGAAAAAAACGATCGCTCGTTGTCAACAGCATATATGTAGAGCCTTTCAGCCCATACTCCCACCCCCCAAAGGCTGGCAGCTGTTTTAAAAACACAGCAATGGGGGAGCTGGTGTCTCTGTTTTAATGGCAGAACATTAAATACCACCATAGCCAGTACTTTGATAACCAAGGAAACAAGACCGCAGAACCTAGTGTTAAACTGCTTACAGTGATTTACCCATGGAGCTGGGTAACTTTTGTCTTGCAGTCCACACATGCAGTGGAAGAACATGAGATCAAACACACACAAAAGCAAAGGAGCCTTGGAAATCCTCTCTCTAACTACCTTGGACAGCAGTCGGAGGTGCGGACCCCCCAGGACCGGCAGAGGTCTAGCGTGCGGTTCTGTTCCCTCACCTCTTTAATCAGGGGGAGTGTGTGAGGGGCGACCCCGGCGGCCCATTTGTTTAACCTCGGCCCGCGGGGAGAGGCACGGTCGGCTCCAGGTCGCAGCGAGGCGGTACCTTCAGCACGGGGGACAAAAACAGGGTAGAAGGGGCCAAGGCTCCGGCAGACGCCTTCAGTCTGAGAATCATAAGGTGTCTGGACCAGGATTCGCCCTCAAAGTGAACCGGATTCGGTCCAGCAGGCAGTTCACTCAGCCACCAGTTTCCTTCTTATCTGGTCCTCTGGTCTCAGGTTAGGACTGCAATTTAAGCAAAGTGCCCCCACTCATAAAGCTGGAATCCCCTTCTGTTTCTCTCACTGTGGAGCCTGGTTGTGAGGTCAAAGCCCTCCTGAACTCCCTCATCTGTCCAGCCCCCATGGTTTCTCTTAAAAAAAAAAAAAAAAAAAAAAAAAAAAACCACACCCATTAGTGGCTAAAGCGATTTTGGAGATGCAAACAAATTAAGTTACAAACAGACTACCCCCCCCCCCCACCCCAACCTGTTTTCATGAGTTAAGGAGCCAGTAAACTTTTAATGTACTTGTCATTGTCCTTCCTTCTCTTTCCGGGGACGTCAGGGATGTGTCTCATGTGTGGGCATCACTCACGTCCTGGGTATTCTTTGCTACACGATCTGTACAGAAGGGAAAAGTCCCATTTTCTCCAGACTGAGCAAAAAGTAAAAAAGAAGGGGGCCTTGAAAAGGGGGGTGGGGGGGTCATCTGTTGGGATTGCTGCTGCAAATTCATGTTCATATTCCCAATACCAGCTTTTTTTTCCTTTTTCCTTCATGTGCTTTGGGCTTCTCAGACACACAAATCCTGATATTGTGCTAAATGACGCCGGTGGTTAATATCTGCGCAGCACCCGGGGCTGCGACCCTCCGTCTGCCCGCCATGCAAATGGGCTCCTCGTCGACTTCCAGATTGAGTTAACCTAGTTCGGAACTGGGAAAGGCACCCCGCCCCCTGCGATACCCCACCTCCCACCTGCCAGCCTCGCCGAAACGGCATTACTGTCGGTGAGATTTGATTTGACAGACAACCCCCCCCCCCCCCCACAACCCAACCCCACCTCTCTTCCCTTCGTTTCCGAGCCCTGGAAGAGAAGAAGGGGGATAACCTCCTTTTCTTGCAGGACACCTTTGTTGTCGGCAGCCTCCGCCCCACCCCCTAAGCCTTCTTATTTTTGGATGACCATCCCTTTGTGCAGAGGCCCCCGGACCCCTATGCCCCCCCCCATCCACAGGCGGCACACGGGGAGCAGAAGGTCCCGGGCCGTTGCCCCGTGAAGGTTTCCCCTTGGTTACCTTTTCTTTGATTTCACGCTCATTATTCCACGGAGGCGCCGCCGGGTGACTCCGGACAAGGGGGTCTGCTACCTGGGGGAATAAGGGGGGTTTATCCTGGGGGAGTGGCACCCTGACCCCCACCAGTCCTGACACAGCCAGCACCCCTGGAGAAAAGGAGATGCCGTAAAGCCCAATTTTCTGCAGATTAAAGCAAATTAGCAGCGGGCCGCCAGCTGAAAGAAGGGCTCCTTTTCTGTGGGGTGGGAGGTGGAGTCCTGTCCCGCCACACGATCCCCCCCCCACCAGCACTGCACAGCTGTTTCACTCGAGGAGTATCGGAGCCCTCCAATCCCCTCCACCCCCACGGATGCCCCTAATGATGCCCCAGGGGCAGCGGGGACCACAGGGCAGGTGGTAGGTTGAATGTCCTCGCTGGAGTGGAGAAACGCAGGCGGCCCTGCTGTCCCGCCATGGTGACCCCTCCCCTCCCCCCACAGCAGGGGAGCAGGAAGGGACAGAGACCGGACAGTGTGGTCCACTGACTCTTGTGTCAGAGTTGGGTCCTTCCGTAAAGAACACACACACACACACACACACACACACACAGCCTTCCGTTCCCATTTCAGAAGGATTCGCTCATAAACAATGCACTACAATTTATTCTTCCACAACGCTCTGCATCATATTGTGTATTATGATGGTAAATTGACTTTATTAATCTTGCAATGGACTGGCATCGAGTCCAGGGTGTGCTCTACTTGTTCCTGCACCCCAGATAGGCTCCAGACTGCTGCGACCCTGACGTGGACAGGTGGTTGAGACGTTACTGAATTTTTATTACTTTATTAATATAATGTTATTATTTATTGTTATTTACTCCGTGCTGTCATGCCAAGCAACTACTTCCTTACATGGAATGACACTGAAATGAATTAAAGTTTTCCCGCATTAAGTGAATGTCATAATTGTGCCTGTTATCCAGATTTTCGCCACGAGGTGCTTTTTCAGGAATTATTTTGGTAGGATATAGAGGGACAAGGGCTATAATAAAAGCGAAAAAAATAGAAATGGTGTTATCGAGCATTTTCTCCTTTTTGCCCAAAATTGTAAATGCTAATAGGCAGTTGCTGCAATAACTTTCTGCAGATGCTGAAAGGACTTTGACAATTTACACTCTCAGCTCTGCACACTAATTACACAGTTACGCAACAGGGTGATTTTTACTGCGTCACTTCAGCAAACTGCTTTCATCAAGGGTACTGCAGCAAGGCAGTGGGATTTGAACCCATGTCCTTCAGTTCCAAGATGACAACTATAACCGCCATGCCATCTGCTGCTGCACTTCTTGTGAGAATAGTTGCATAATTAGATATATATCTGCATAACTGGATAAACTGCATTAGCCAAACATGTACTTATGTTGACAGAACCAATTTCTAGACTTCTTAAAGTAAAAAGACTTGCGTTTTCTATACTGAAACACAGATGATCTAAACACTATTGAATTTTAGCATCAGTTAAACTACAGAAATGTGCTTCAATAAACTGCACTTGTTTTTACTGTGTTATACCGCCCTCTGCTGTAATTAGCACAGCAAAACTGGACTCCACTTGTCAACAAGAAGTGTTTCTGACACCCCTGTGTGTGTGGCACCTGTAGCTGCCACATGTCACACCCCACTGGTGGGGAATGTTACGCTCCTCGTGGGGGCCCCCCCTCTCGGGGGTATCCTCAAGATCATTGGCAGAGGGGGGTTGCCACCCTGCTCGCTGGTTGTTGTGAAGGCACCCACTTGGTGCACAACCTTCCCCGTCCCACTCGAAGTCCAAGCTCTGCTGAGTGCTGCTGGTAAACCCTGTTTCCGTGGCAACGGCAGCCGTCCCCCAAGGTCCTTATTTCCAGGGGGTGTGAGAGGCCCCCAGGTGTTCTCCATGTTGTAGTTTCCTTCATCAGTGCGCTGAAGCTGCTGGGAAGAGTTCACTGCTGGGAGAACATCCTCCGGGGTGATGGAGTGGTGTGGCTCCCTCCTCCTGATCCGATTACTGACCACCCTCTCGCTGCAGGACACCGACACGCTCGTTCTGTCCCGGTCTTTCACTGTAAATGGATGCAGAAAAGTAGCATCAGGGGAACCCAAGGTAGCCCATTTTACATGGCTGTACTTCTGCAGGCTGAGGAGAAGGTCAGGGCTGCCTTACCGGGGAGTCGCCGTGCAGCTGATCCCATCTGATCAGCCCCGCAGGGGGCGCTAGAGCTACGTCTGCACACCGGCCTCCCGGGAGACAGGGCCGACGGCGGCTCGCCCAGGAACTCCGGCTGAAGGTCGATGTAGGCCCGGCTGCGGCGGTACTTTAGGAGTTCGGACCACGTGGCCGGCCGTAAGGACTCCTGTTGGGCTTCTGGGGGAAACACTTGGGACCCTCAGCACACACTCTGTCCAGAAAGGTTACACTCGACAGGTGCGAGAAGGTGTGACATGAACACTGACAATGGTGTGAACGTGACACATGGTATTGTCAGGTTTACACACCACTGAGTCACCTGATGCGGTAAATATGGACTAAGACACCCGCTGTGCGCAGTTCATCAATGAGCAATTGGATCACAGTATTACCTTTTTTTTTTTTTTTTTTTTTTTTTTTTTTAAATATTCAGAAAAAAATAATTGAAAAAAAACGGCAAAACGGAACAAATTTTGTTCAAATTATTTTAAATATTTCAACCAATTTTCAAGCATACATATAGCTCTCAGTACAGTTTTAAATAAGTTTTTCTTATGCAGAACTGAGCAGCCGTCATTGATCATGTAGCCAACAGCTCACGTACTTTGAGCTCGGCGCATGCTCGCTGTGGACAAACTGCGTGCGTGGTGCGAAAGCGCTGGCCGTTCGGCCTCCTGGGATGTGCGGTGGTAGAGCTTCCTGTTGGAGGAGGCCAAGAGGGCCATACGCTCAGCCCGCACGTAGGGGTATGGATGCTTCCGGAACCCAGAGGAGCTGTTCTTGGGCAAATCCCTCGCTGGCTCGCCCACCAACGTGCGGTCTGATTCCAGAGAGTAGTCCCAGTGCACCTCGGCAAACCGCAGGAGCACCACGCTGGACTTGGTGTTAATGACAACCCTGCATGGGCGGCACAAGAGGAAGAGGCATCTTGAGGGGATTAAACCTGAGGAAAAGGGGGGACGAGGAAGGAGGACGTACAGACTGACGTGGGAGGAGAATGGGCAACGACATGAAGATAAAGATGGCTGGAGCACAGGAAAGAGTAAGAGGACCATCTACAGAGGTGGGAGGAGCATGTCACACATGGGAGGGCCACAGCTAAAAGTTGGAGGATCGTTTACAGAGATGGGAGGAGCATCAGCAAGTCAGAGGGACATTAAAAAGATGGGAGAGGCATGGGCAACATAGGAGAACCACGGGCAATGTAAGAAGACCACATACAGAAATGGGAGATGGGGGCATCAAAGGGATGGGAGGAGCATCAGTGATAGTGGGAGGAGCATGAAAAAAACTATGAGAGGGCCATGAGCAACAGTAAGAGGACTGAGATGGGAGGAGCATCAGGAACAGTGGGAAGGGCATCAGAGACATGGGAGGAACGTCAGTGAAAGTAGGAGGAGCATTACAGATGTGGGAGGTCCATGGGAAACAGTAAAAGGACAGGAATGGGAGGAGCATCAGCAGCAGTGGGAGGGGCATCAGAGATATGGGCGGAACATCAGTGAAAATAGGAGGAGCATTACAGATGTGGGAGGCCCTGGATAACAGTAAGAGGACCATGCACAGAGATGGGAGGAGCATCAGCGACTGCGGGAGGAGCATGTTGACAGCGTGAGGAGTATGAAACAGAGATGAAGGTCAACAGTTGACGGGGACCAGTCCTCACTTGTTGCTGTGTGCGTGCAGCGAGAGCACGGGGCTCAGCGGACTGCTGGCTTTGATGACCCTCAGGCAGTTCCCTGTCAGGAAGTTGAAGATGCGTACCTTCCCATCCGAGCAGCCGGTGATTACACGGAGGAAAAGAAACTCCAAAGCCAAGACCTCCCTGAGAGAGCATCGCTGTCCTTATTATCATCATCATTACCATTACTCTTTGTGTATCTGGAAGACAGTCTTATCCGGAGGGATTTACAATCAGAGCGGAGCACTTACATGCATTCTTACAGGGTAATAGCTTGTCAAACGCAAGTTCCTAACCCTTCAGCAACAGCTCATCAAGTATCTTGCACCACCGTGATGTATTTTGGATTATTACCATTCCCTCATTTAGAATTTCAGCATAATTCTTTCGGTGGGACTTTCTTCAGTTTTTTGGTTAAAAGCATCTTTATGAACTCCAGTTCTGAACCTGGTAGAGCTGCATCGGCACAGGTGTTGTCCACCTTGTAGGTCTGCTCACTTTGGGTGTTGGTAGGTGGCCAAGGACTTATGGAAATCGCAGCTGGTGCTCCAGGCGATCACGCACCCATCCGCACCACCTGAGAGGACATGCCACTGGTTGAAGAACAAGCATCGAACAGGACCCTCATGACCATCAAACACCTGGAGGCGGACAAAAATCACAGGGGTTCCACATCAACTCGGGGTGGGAAGTGAACGGATTAAAGGGAAGGAATGAAGAAATGAGCTAAAGAATCTGAGGCCTTGATTTCAGGATTGAGTTTCATGATTTTGACTTTGTTCCTCTCTATGAGCGTTACCTTGATGAGCATGGCTGACTTCAGACTCCACATCTTGACCTGACCTTTCTGGCAGCTGCTCAGCACCACGTTTCCATCTGTCTTCACGCACAGGATGGGATCGCTGTGCTGGAACTTCAGCTTCTCGTAGCACTTCCCCGTCACCAGGTTCCACACTGTCTCCGAGAAACGCGGTTATTACTCTCGACCCCTCGCTCCTTGTCCCACACACCACCAGGAAGTGAGCTGAAACCTGCATTTCCAACTACAACACCTGAACACACCTTTCACCTTACAGTCCTTGGCCCCAGATACCAGGCTGTCTCCATGAAGCCCAAGGCAGGTTACTGTGCCAGAGTGGCCACGGAACAGCATCACACAGGCCTTGGTCTTCAAGTTCCAGCACCTGGGGCCAAAGTACAGAGCAGGGGAAATGGCAAAAGTATCAGGTCTTACTCCCACAAAAACATCAACTTCCAAGATCCATAAAATTCTGTGATGGCTAAGTTGTACAAAGTGTAAACACTGTCAGCCTGCAAAGATAATGGTAGGAGGGTATGGCCTGACAGAAAGGGTGTGGTTTAAAAAAGGGGTGGGGCCAAGTGGATAGGGGTGTGACCTAACAGAGAGCGATGAGACCTATCAGAGAGGCAGGACTTGATAAGAAGGTGTGAGGTCTGACAGTGAAGGGTGGGAACTAAAAGAAAGGGGTGGAACCTGATGGATAAGGGTGGAACTATGCAAAGAGGGGTGGGACTAGACAATGAGGGGTGGGGCCTACCAGAAATAGGTGCGACCTAAGAGATGGGGGTGGAATGTGGCACAGAGCAGTGGAACTTGATGGATAATGGAGGGACTTGACAGTAAAGGGCGAATCCAGGCAAAGAGGGGTCAGACCTGATACTGAGGTCAAAGCTGGCACTGATCAGGAGGTCCCGTTCCTCACGCAGCAGCACGGCACGGATACTCCCCGTGTGGCCCCGCATGGCCGGTGACGCTTCCCTCGCCGTGTCCACCTCCAGCAGTTGCACCAGCCGGTCCTTGGAACCTACAGCCAGCAGCTGCCCTCCGCCGTAGTCCACAACTCGCTGCGGCACCTTCCTGAGTGGAGACATAGTGGCCACGTCAAAGGGTAGCACCACTGCCACAGTTGCCCCCTCCGGTCCAGGCGCTTACTGACCTTAACCCTAACCCTAAGCCTACTCACCGGTCCAACAGCAGGAGGAGGTTGTAAGGGCCACAGTAAACATTCCTCTCCTCCATCTTCACCACCTTGGTGTTGATGCCAGCATAGGCCTTCTCAAAGCCTCTCTCCTGGAGGAAGGAGACATTGCAGAGGGAAGACAGCAGAAGGTCCAGAGAACATCTACATGATGAGACTTGTGACAGCTATTGCATGGTGTTGCACCTGTCAGATGGCTCAATGGTGCTTATAGCAAAGCGGAAAACACACATCAGAAACACAACTGACATTAATTAAATTCATTTGTTTCATCTGCTCACAAAACTCCATACTCATCCATGCCTTTTTTTTCTGGTCTTTTCAAGACTTTCAGAACCTCTCTAATTACAAAACTTTTTCATGTTGCTTTTTTTTCACCAGGCGAATTTAAACAGCACATATAAAGTTCAGCTTTAGGAAATGATGAAACTGAATTATGAATCTGATAGCAACACTGTTTTTTTTTTATTTAAATGTTTATTTCATGGGGGGCGCGGTGGTGCAGTGGATTGGACTGGGTCCTGCTCTCCAGTGGGTCTGGGGTTGAAGTCCCGCTTGGGGTGCCTTGCGATGGACTGGCGTCCCGTCCTGGGTGTGTCCCCTCCCCCTCCGGCCTTACGCCCTGCGTTGCTGGGTTAGGCTCCGGTTCCCCGCGACCCCGTATGGGACAAGCGGTTCAGAACGTGTGTGTGTGTGTGTGTGTGTGTGTGTGTTTATTTCATAAACATTTACCCTCCTGGGATTAAAGGCATGTTCCCCAAATTGTAGATGTTCTTCCTCATCTTCAGTGGGTACCAGGACCTCCTGAATGTTGGCGTAGGCTGGGTTGGGCCTTGAGGAAGAACTCCTCTATAAGTGTAAAAAAGAAAGCGTTACTCACACACAGTTTATTCCTGTATGATGGACTGTATGGACTGTATTGCTATTTTACTTACATGCGAGGTAAAGCAGAAAGAACCAAGCTGTTACAATCAAAATGCTTTTGCTACATTTTTTATCTGATTTCATGTTTCTGTGGTGTATTTTATTTAACCAGCATTGCAAATCACAACTTTTTTTTTTTTTTTTTTATTTACACATCTACCTTTACTTTTCCCAAAAGCAAGTTAAAAAATTACAGGTTATTTACATTTATTCACTTAGCAGATGCTTTTGTCCAAAGCGACTTACAACGGATACTATGTAGTGTTACTAGCCCACACACCTTATTCACCAAGGTGACTTACACTGCTAGATACACTACTTACAAGGGGTCACTCATCCATGCATCAGTGAAACACACTCACTCACTATAGCTGAACCTGAACAGCATGTCTTTGGAGTGTGGGAGGAAACCAGAGCACCTGCCACATACTGCCGGAGTGGGGATTCGAACCCTAGTGCCTCCATTGTAAGGGACTGGCACTAAGCACTACGCCCCCTGCTGCCATTCAGGCTTGTTAAGTTACTTGAATGACCAACAAATGTAATGAAAGCCACCTTGTCCACAAAGTCCTCCTTAGATTCTGACCCAGGTCCCGTTGTGATACCTGCGCGATCACAGCCCGATTTTCCAACACCCTCTTGAACTCCCAGTCCACCCAGACCTCCTTGGCCAAACAGCGCCAGTGCTGGGACACATAGAGACAGCTGAGGAGAGCTGCCTTGTCCAGCAGGCCTGCAAAACACAACGAAAGTCCTTCAGCACATAAATAGTTGGGTACAGAGTATTCTGGGACACGGGTCTCTAAAGTCTTTTCCCAGAGAAAACAATCTTTCACCTTTGCACATTTTTTTGGGCAGCAGGTGGCATAGCGGTTGGAGTCACCACTTTGCAGTTGAAAAATCTGGGTTCTAATACCATCAGCGAAGGTGTCAAAATTGTAAATAATTATAAGCTGCTTATTATACAAACCTAAGGAAGCAAGTCAGTTTAGAAGAAAGATGCGAGCTAAATGAATTAATAGTAGTAATAAAAAAAACTGCAGTCGGAGCTGTGTTCTGGTCGCTGATGGATGACTGCTAACGAATTCCAGTGTCCAAGTCCTGATGAGACATTTAAAAGTGCTCTGGCTACATGTTCTCCAGAGGCTCCAACAGAGCTTTTTCCAGGAAATCTACAGTCTCAATAACAGCGATGCCTTGATTATGCTCTCAGGAGCTGCTGCACTCATCTAATTATCATCTTTGCTGGACACTATAAAGCACCTGTGTCATGGACCTAAATAAAAACCACAACTGCCACAGTGAAGCTGCAGTCTATAAAGAGGGCGGCTTTTCTGCAGTTGTTATCCTGCCATGACCATTTCACCCCAAAGGAGCTGTACACAAAGCTGAGCAGGATCTGGCTGGACCTCTTCAGGTAGCGTGATGAAAATGTTGTTAGGACAGCACAGCATTAATCTCTTTCTTAATGGTGTCCATTCAGAGGGGTGCCAAATGGGGTTAGGGTTAGGTAACAAGGTGAACACGGTGAACACGGTCGTTTCATTGAAGTGATCTTTGAGTAAAGCAGAGACTGAGAATATATTCTTGTCACATTTGTACATTGCTGTCTGAGGTCTCACCCAGAATCCTCTTGGCCAGGTGAACCGGTAGCCCACGGATGAAGTCCTTGCATCGGCTGACACCGGAGAGCGCTTTGGAGGATCTGGGGGTCACCATGAGGGCCAGGTCTTCACAACACAGGGACCCAGTTTCACCTCCAGTGGTGCTGGAGTCATCTTTCTTGGCTTCATTCTGCAGACCTTTAAAGCCACACCAGGAAGTCTGCTTCAAGAGTCTGTGCTCTCTGAACTACATTGACTCACCCTTGACCTCACCTTGACCCTTCAGTGCTAATGTATCTTCCTCAGATCTGATCTGTACCCTCCTCAAACTCACCAGGGTCTTGGACTTCGATAGTTTCTAAAGTGACATCCTTAGGCTTCAGATCCCAGCCCTGGTCCAGTGCCCCGTAGCTGGAACTGGCACAGATGAGCAAGTCCAGCTCAGGATGATTATCTGACTTGAAAGAATAATGGGATTCAGGGATGGAAAACGTTTCGTCTTCAACGTCACCTGGAACATAACAAGAGAATGGAAGAAAAGAGTTAAGGAAGAAGAGGAAGCCTATGGTTCTTTCATGTAAGAGACACGCATTGATTGATTGATTGATTGATTGGTACTTACTAACATCACCAAGAAGAAAGTCTTTCCTCTCTCTTCTTAGGAGAACGTTGGTAAGGTTTCCAAGAGCGTGAAGAAGTTCAGTGTTGCAAAGCTGCAAAAGTCTTAAAACATAGACCTCTTTGGTCCATTGTTTACTACCACTAAACCAATCCCATGTTTCCAGGATGGTGTTTCTGAGGAGTTCACCGTCCAGTGCTCGACTGGAGCTCCACGTGGTTGAGTCCTCCTGTAGACTTGGCTTTTGGCGGGATCTGGTGTAGGTGAAATCTTTGCAGTGAGTCACCCTCAGAAGCCTTTCAACGTCTTTGAGGATGTCGGTGCCTTGACATCGGAGGAGGATGCCGATGAGGAAGTGCCTCCTGAGCTCATCTCCAGCTCTGAGGAACCACTGCATGGTCCTGGAGATCTGGGAATGGAGCGCACATGGCTGACATCTTCCACATGGGAAGAGGTTCCCATCCCTACCTCTACAGCGGAGCTCATGCGCAGAAGCAGTCAAAAACTCGCAAAGGTCCATCTTAGTGCTGTCCAACTGGCGAAAACGTCAGAAGAAACTTCGCTTCTGCTTTGTTTGTTTCAAACCAACCAACCAAGGATTTCCTGTGTGCATTTAGATCAAAATTTCTTTCACGAGATCTGTTTCACAGACAACTTCAGATGACGGGGAGAGCATCTTATAATCGCCTGCGTTTGGACGACTTCAATGTTCGAGCTGCGCTTTTGCCCCGATCCGCGTCATGTAGTTGTTTCCACGTTGCTAAGCAACAGCCGACGCGCTCCTCCCCACGTGGGCCGCCTTTCTCTCCTGTAAGTCTCAGTCGCCCCAATCAAAGAGCAAATCCGCGTAATACAGACGTTATTATCGATGTTAAAGAAATAAAGTATGCACATAAATCACATGTACAAATGTTTTAAAAAATAAAATTAACATTTGTTCACAACATTGTTCATATTGTATGTAACTACGGGTTTCGTACTTAGCGAAGTTCCTTATGCTTTTTGGTTTTAATACGTATGATGAAATACTATGGATGCGACACACAGATGGAGTGAAGCGAAGAGGAAAGAAAAAGTCGTGCGCCGCCCGGGAATCGAACCCGGGTCGCAAGAATGGGAATCTTGCATGATACCACTACACCAACGGCGCGTGAGAGCTCTGAGTGCAAGGGTGGTGTCATGACCTGTGATTACAGTTTCCTTTTTTGTCATAACTGATGACCGGGTTGTTCCTTCTAAATGATCCTTTCGGGATACATTCGGGCTGTTACTTTCTCAGCGAGCGTTTTTAATGATTTACTTCCGCACATCTGCACGTGACACTCTGGTAATGTTTTTTAAAGGTCTCCAAAGCGACCATCCTGTGAGAGTTTCAACCACCAGGGGCGATTCCAGGATTTTTTTTAAATGAGGTGTCACGGGAAGTGCGCCGAAGTTACGTTAGATAAGATAACTAACTAGTTACGTAATGGGACTCTTGGGAACCTTCGGAGCCGTTAACCGCGAGGGTCGTCTTTGGGCAATCAAGTTCAAGCTCCAGTATACTGTTGCTTTTACCTGGAGTTCACGTATGCATATTATTGCTCCAGAGAACGACAACAGCGCAGTCCACATATTTCAAAATATATAACTGAGTGTGTTCATACCATTACAGACACATGGTCTGTGTTCCACTCGTGTCTCTCCTCCCGTTTGAAAAACGTGGTGCTATGATTGCGTATCAGGCAGCGATTGACAGCGTTCTCATCCAATGGAGTTGGGCATTGTCAGATTGACAGTACTCTAGCCCAATGGAATTGGAGGTGCACCGAGAAGCCAATCATTTTTCTCAGGGGGCGGCGCTACCCTTTAAATACTCCCCTGGTTTCAACATCTGCAAATAATGCCAATTAATTTTAAAAAAAGGTGGAATTCGGTGCTTGTAACGGGAAGAGATGTGGACTTTGGTCAGTTCCGTTCCAACTGTCTCCAGCAGGGGGAGCCGTCGTTCAGGAGTTGGCTGATTTCAGAAAATTTTCTCTTTTTTCCTTTTATTTCAACACCAAAGCAATTGCGCGTAGTTACATCACTAATGTGCAACGCTGTAAGGAAAAATACTAATTTGAAACAGGGATTAAAAAACAACAATAGGAAAAGAAACAAGAAAGGGGTTAGGAAAACAAATAGAAATTGTAATTGGAGGAGGAAAAGGGAAAGGAATAGAATAAGAAGAGAAACCAGAATATGGAGAGGAATAGTAAAATGATTAATAGGAATAGGTTTAATAATAGGAACAGGAATACAAACAAGTGTGAATACAAATCGATATAAGAACGGGAAAGGAACAGTGAAAGGAAGAGAAGTAGAAGTAGGGACAGGATCAAGAATAGGAATTAAAATAGTAATAGGAATACAAATAGAAATAGGAGTAATAGGAAGACAAAATGAAATAAACAAAATAAAAACTTTTTTATAAAAGAAAGGCTGGAATAGGAACAGAAATAAAAACTGGAACAGGAAGAGAATTAAATGTTGGAAGAGGACACAAAATTCAATTGGAAGTCCTTATAAATAACACACACTTTCAGAACCGCTTGTCCCATACAGGGTCACAGGGAACCGGAGCCTACCTGGCAACACAGGGCGTAAGGCCGGAGGGGGAGGGGACACACCCAGAATGGGACGCCAGTCCGTCGCAAGGCACCCCAAGCGGGACTCGAACCCCCGACCCACCGAAGAGCAGGACCGCGCCACCGCGCCCCCTATCCTTATAAATAACATTTAAGTAAACTCGTGATTGTGCCACCATATGGCTGTACATAATGCACAACATTTACTCCGAAAAGGTTCTTATTCGGCATATCAAATGCTGCCGGACAGTGACACGTGACAAAACACAATAAACATACACACTAAGTTATTTTCATGCAAGCAATAGAATCCTTCTACTGTTTGTTCTGGCATAGCAGTTTATAATTCAATTCATACTTTAGGCTATGAGTGCAATTAATACAAATTAAGTGGTAAATGAGCTTTTAGTAAAACAGGCGTGCAATCAATTAAATGTGCGTTTGGGCCTCCGTGCTCGGTTAAGTCGTAAATGTATATGGTGCTTTATATCTGTTTTTATTTTGGAAATGTGTTATTGTGAAGGTCTTACTGCAGTTGGTTAAAGCTCTGCGGTAGCACTTGCTGTGCAGCGGCAGCTCCTTTCCCTGACATTCCACACACACACACTGTCTGAAGCCACTGGTCCGAAGCGGGGTCGTGGTGAACCAGAGTCTAACCCGACAACACAGAGCGCAACGCTGGAGGGGGAGGGGACACACCCAGGATGAGACACCAGTCCATTGCAAGGCACCCTAAGCAGGACTCGAACCCAAGACCTGCCAGAAAGCGAGACCCCACCCCGACCCTCCCCTCTCTGACATTCTAAAAAACCCAATTTACCCTCTTTACTTAACAGAAGGTCACTGCTGAGGTCACTGCTGAGGTCACAGTGTCACTCTCGCTACATCGCTAGGTGGCGCTGCCTGCTGTTTGAAATCACTGCCTGACTTTTTCAATGACTTCATAATCTGTTGCAATACCTTGAAACACTGAGCACACTGATGTTATACTATTATAATTTATTTCCAGATCAACTTGTGGGAAATGAGTAATCTTTTTTTGTTCATTATTTAACAGGAAATGCTTGTCCAGTGTGCGGAGGCGTGGTGGCGTGGAAGGTTTGGCCCGTGCCTGCTCCTTGGTGGGTCTGAGGTTTGAGTCCTGCTTAGGGTGCTTTGCAATGGACTGGTGTCCCGTCTTGGGTGTGTCCCTTGTGCCCTGCACTGCTATGTTAGACTTCAGCTCACTGGGGTCCCTACTCAGCACAAGCATTTCAGACAGTGTGTGTGTGCTTGTCCAGTGCATGGTTGTGGGGGTTCAGAGCATATCCTGGATGGTTAGAGCAGGAGACAGTGAGACCTGGAGGAAATGCCAGTCCATTGCAACCACACACACACTCATCTGCCTATAGAGTCACACAGTACAGGTAGTTCAGAGTGACCAGTTTACTTGAAACACATGTCTTTGGACTGTGGGAGGAAACCAGAGCACCAAAGATTATCTTGCGTATTATATTCACAAAGCAAGACGGGACTCTTTGTTATCCTGTCTTATTTTTATAAGTGATTTATCCATTTAGGGGGGCACGGTGGTGCAGCAGGTTTGAGCAGGTCCTGCTCGCTGCCAGGTCTGGGGTTCAGGTCCCGCTTGGGGTGTCTTTTTGATGGACTGGCATCCTGTCCTGGGTAGGTACCCTCCAGCCCTATGCCCTGTGCTGCCAGGTTAGGCTCTGGCTCTCCATGAGCCTGCATGGGACAAGTGGTTTCAGTCACTGTGTGTTTGAGATTTACACAGCCGGGTATTTTTTTCAGTATCAACTTGGTGCTGCAGGGGAGGGGATTCAAGTCAACAGCCTTCAGATTATAAGGCCACAACCCTCGCAGCACTAGACTGTAAGATTTGTTGACGGTGCGAAGAGAGCTCGATAAAATGAAGCGGACAGAGGCTGAAATGAGTAAAACATGTGGAAAACGCTGCGTGCCCGATGGCGGATGAAGGACTACATTTCCCATGGAGCAGCGCGGCGGCCGCTTCCGCGCGTCGCGTACGAACCGTCCCAGTGCCCGCATAGCAGAGAGCGGCGGAGCAGCTCCGCGGCGGTGGAGCTGGGGGACCGGGGACGTGGGAGCGCGACGACACGGGCTCGTTCCTCCGCGTTCGCGATGGAGTTTGCGGTTGGAGCGCGGGAGAGGGGCTGTCGCAGGGCGGGTCCACGGGCTGCGCGTCGCTCACGGAGTCCTTTTCTTTAAAAGAAAGAAAAAAAACAAGAAACCCGCTGCTGCTCGTATAATAACGCCGAGAAATTAAGATCAAAAGCACAGAACACAATAAATGCACGATGAAGAAGCAGTTCAACCGCATGCGGCAGCTCGCCAACCAAACCGTGGGCAGGTAAGTGAGGACAAGGGCAGAAGAAACCTCCATCCTCCTCCTCCTCCTCATCCACCACCCCACCGGTGCCTTGCTCTCCTGGAAGATGGAGATCATTGAATGAGAAAAGGCTCACATTCCAGCGGAGGATCAATGAAATGGGATGCTAATATTCGCAATCGCTTTTCTTTGTGCTGCCATTGCATGTCGTTCCCAAATAACAAAGGCGCGGGGGTCCCGACTCAGGGGTTAAACGGTTTGTTAGAGGGATCGGTGCCGTGGGTTGTGGAAGGTGCGGAAGAGCCCTGGAGGAGTACAGCCCCCGCAGCGAAGGTATGGATGGAGATGATGATGGGATGGGAACCGAGTGCGTCGGTGGGCGGAGGGACACCTGGCTGCGTGCGGACACCCCGCCGGACGGCCGGCGCTCATCCCTTCCCGTTGGATCCCGATGTTGTGATGGTGTCAGAAGTGTGATCTCATTGGATATTGCTGGAGATCAAGGTTTGTGGCACGTTCATCATCTTCTCGATGGGGCCGTCAGCATCTGGCACGTCTGTGAGTGCGGTTATCGGTGAAACTAACAGCAGCGTCATAATTTTTCGTTTTTTAAATACATTTCATGTATTTATTGCACGTCGGGTGAGTTTGTCAACAGAATGTGACGTGTGCCGACCGTCGCGTGGGTGACAGGCGGTCATCGCCACCAAAGAGCTGATGTCTAGGCTGTTTTTACATTACGATCGCTCGGGCGTTCATGCAGGGAAGCCTCCATAAACAGTCGAGGATGACATCCATATTTTATCATCAGCGCAACCTCTTCCCTCCGATGTTCTTCAGCGCTCGATGCAAACAGGCCGGGTCACTGCTTCAGATGTTGCTGGAAAGAGAAATATTTCGGAGCCTCAGCTCACGGCAGTGCACAGACATGAAGTGTGAGATGAATTGCACGAAACAGGCCTACAGTGTTCTGCTTCTGAAGACCGCAGCGTATGGAAGTCTTTTAGGTTTTTAGTCCTAGACCTGCATGACTTAATGGCGTTATGAGGAAGGGCATCAGACGGATGACAACGTTTTAACTTCTGGGAAAACGTGTCATAATTGGTGTTTTGTCGGTTTTTTGCTATCCTTTAACAGGCTGTAAAAGCGTAACTTAAGAGTTGTGGTCACTGTGGTCGCCATGGCAACAGCAGGCGGGAAAACAGTTTGGTGGTACCCAGGGATGAGGATCGTTTCAGGTTGTGGTTGACAGGGTGGTGAGGTGAATAGTGTGGCATTGAAGGCTTCGAAGTCAAAGGATAAAGACTCAGTTGGAACCTGCATTCTGTGTCATGGACAAGTTTTTTTTTTTTTTTTTTTTTTACCTTTTCAAATGTTCTGGAAAGATCACACCCAAATCACGTCATTGGGTTTTAGGTCATGTTCAATGACGGGACTTTCCAAGGCATGGCGGAGTCGTCCCGCTGGACTTTCCGCAGCAACATCTAATGGAACAAAACCGAATTTGTATATCTGGGGCACCAGGTGGCGTAGTGGTTAGCGCAGTCACCTTCATGTCAAAGGTTCGGGGTTCAAATCCCCGCTCCTCCTGTATAGCCTTGATGGGGGTGCTGATCCCGAACCGGTTCATTCAAAATGGTCTAATTGGCAAAATCAGTGTAAGCAGCTCAGTGTACAAACTTCCTGTTTTAAGTCGCTATGGAGAAAAGCTGATATCTGATAATAAAGTTATTAATAGTAATATAAGGGCTTATGAACACTGAAGTGTTAAGATAGCGCTGTCATTTGCCGATTGCAGGATGAAAAAGCGTCGCTTTCGGGGAGAGGCGAGTCGATTTTAAGTTTCGCTCCCGACGACGCGATAACGGTGACGCGACACGTGTCACGGATCATCTTCCGTCAGGAGCGGACAGGACGTCTCGGGAACGCGGCGCTATCGCCAAAAGGGCCGCGACGGCCTCTGCGATGAGTCATAGACGGAAGTGACTGCAGCAGCGGAGGTTTTCCTCCAACGTCCATGATGGCTCCCTCGTTTTGTTTAGATGACTCTCTTTCGGGTGTGTTTGTTTGTCTTTGCCCCAGAGGGACGGGGACGTCTCCCTCCGGACGGCGGTCTCGGTCCTCTCTTTCGTTTTCTCAGTGTTTTGTGTTTTTACCGCATGACTTACACATCGTTGGGGGGGAAAAAAAAAAGGAAAAAGTAACTCTGCAGCCCATTAAACACTCTGCACCCCAGTCCTGCTGCATTGTGGGAGGAGGTTGGGTGGCCAAGGATGGAGAGCCGCTCCTAGTCGGTCTCCAGAGCCCTGGCGGCTGCAGCGGGACGGAGGGGCGTGGTGAGAAAGCGTCAATCCGCCGTGTGGACTTTGGCGTCGGCGGAGCCGTGCGAATTTGGCTCGGGCCGTCCCGCGGGGGGTCACTGTGAATCATCGTATTTGTTCTGCAATTCTGTCGGGTGGAGTCTAGCGCAGGTTTCTGTTCGTTCAGCACCGAGGACCCAGAAATAAAGTACATCATAACGTACCGAGGTCTCAACAACAGCACCATCTGGTAAACGCAATATTGTGTGTAATAATGGCACGTGACAGCACACATGATGTACTGTAATGTGTAAAGGCATTTGATTTTTTTTCTCTTTTTTTCCTGCGTGTGTGTGTATGTGTGTGTGTGTGTGTGTGTTGGACTGCCACTCAACAGGAAACCTTGTTTTCTCTTGTTGCAGTCGTAGGAAGCTAGGGGTGCAGCGGTTAAGGAGTCAATTCTGGGTTCGTATCCCGGGAGGGAATCCCAAACTGTACATATTCTTCTGTTAACACGGAAGCTTTAGATCATCTTCATATTGTGACACCTTGTCACGTTTTCCTACGTCTCTTAAATTGCCGTATTGTTTTTTGCACTTTTATATTTCGGATCTTATCGAGACGGCCGTTCCATCGTGCGCCGTGCAGTCTGTCGATGGAAAAGTGTGTATGCAAAGAGGAGTCGCTGTTCCGTTCTCTTGTGTTTTCCTCTCGCAGCTGCCCTCTGGTCGTCAACGTAACGGAAGAGGAAACCGATATTTAAGTCGCGCCTTTGTCTGTGCTTCATCGATGGTGTGGTGACATGGTGGCACAGCAAGTAGGGCTGCTGTCTCACAGCACCTGGGTGGTGCAAGAGGACATGGGTTCGATCCCCGCTCAGTCTGTGTGGAGTTTGCATGTTCTCCCCCTGTCTGTGTGGGTTTCTTCCAGGTGCTCTGGTTTCCTCCCACAGTCCGAAGATATGGTGTTCAGGTTCCCCCATAGTGTGTGTGACAGAGAGAGACTGGTGTATGGATGAGTGACCCAGTGTAAGTAGTGTATCTAGCAGTGTAAGTCACCGCGGTGAATAAGGTATGAGTTCATTAGAAGTCAATTTGGAGAAAAGGGCCTGATAAATAAATAAATGTAAATTTCACGCATGTGTTTGTGCCCTAAGTAGTAGTGAGGGATGTGGGACAATCCTCTGATTTGACTGTCGTCTTATTCCACATGTCCCAAAAATGTGTACTTTGGTCTGTAATCAAAACTTATCTTTTTCAAGCACACGTTTATTAATTTATTAATAACATTTCCATATTCAGTACTGTTTATTTACCGAGGATTTTTGGTGGATGGTGATAATGGGGAAAAAATCACTTTTCTTTTTTTTTTTTTTTTTTTTTTTTGGGAAGTTCTCGATGTGCAATCCGGGATGTTGTGAAACGGTCCTTTAATTTGGACTCATCGTCCACTTTCACGCATCTCAGAAATTAGTAGCATCGTTGTCGTCTTCTGTAGACACGCATTCTGTTTATTTATAACGTTTACACATTCCTTTCTACATACTTGGTGAGGCTTTTTTTAAATGGATGGTAACGCTGGGAATAAACACTTCACGTTTTTTTTTTTTTTTTTTTGTTTCTCCATTCATGCTGAGTGTTTTACCCAGACGACAAATCCCAAATCTGGAGATTAGCCTAATAATCCGCTGTAATGCTAACGGGGAGCTGGAATCCGTCACGCCGAGCAAGTCGGCAAGGTCGACCTGAGTGGAGGGAACCTGTCTGATTCTTCCAAGCGGGAAATCCTGATTGGCTGCTTGTTTATTCTCATCCTTTCATTCGGGTTTCGGTCGCTCTTCGTTCCGCAGGGGTTTCGAGGTTATCGAGTGTTCGAATTTGTGAGGAAGACAACCAGGTCTCTGTAAAGGATGTTATAAAGGATTTTTTTTTCCCCCCACAAACTAATAAAAGCAGAGATGGAGGGTATGTGTGTATATATATATGTGTGTGTGTGTGTGTGTGTGTGTGTGTGTGTGTGTGTGTGTGTGTGTGTGTGTGTGTGTCTGTTCCAGGCAGACTGCTGGCTCAGCAAAGACAGAAGATAAAATGTTGTGACTGATAACAATTTCCCCCCGAAAAGCGGCACCGGGGTGGAATCGCTGCAGACCTACGAAATAAAATTTTGACAGCGATACTCAACAAGGACGATAATTGCACATTAATCACCAGTAACACAAATAATGTCTTCATGTGCCATGTCAGATGTTGGAAGCACTCTTCACCGCTCACAAATAAACGCCAAAGTGACTAAGTCAACACACGTAATTTATTATTCATGTGTTCCGCAGCAGCAGTATTGCAGAAGGGAATAAGGGAATAGGGACACAGAAATGGTATTTACAGTATATGTTGCTATGGAGATGCTTTGTCGTTTTTTGGACGCAAAGCGCAGAGGGGCCTGAGGACTGTCATTTGTGGTATTTTCCCGACAGTTGCCGCCCCGTAACGGAGGCCACGGCGTACATTGTCGCATCCTCCTCTTGTGTGTCGCGATCGTGGGTTTTATTTTCCTCGTCAGACAAACCGGCCGTGAACCGGGGCGTCTTGGTCTCACGAAGCAAAACACGGATCGTGCCAGGGCCGGGCAGGTGAATCGCAGCCACATCGGCGGTGCTCGGGAGGGCTCTAAACGTGCGTATGGAGGGAGGGTTCCGCACTCGTTTTTGACTCTCGTTCTTAGCCCCACCCACTCGTAGTCCCCGGAGGCGGAGCCTCTGTCCTCCCAGCACACTGATCGAATAGCAGGCTGGAGGAACCGTCCCAGTGGAGTTGTCTAAGGAGGAAACCTTCAACACAGGCATTCCCAGAGCACCTTGGGCGGGGGGGGTCCTCCGCTCAAGGCCAAGGTTGACGTTGACGTTGACGTTGACTCAGCACTAGGCGCTTCACTTGCCACTGTCAATCATGGGTAGAGTTACTTTGAGCTTCTAAATCCAGACCAGAAATCCCAGAAGCCTGGAATCACGCAGGGAAACTGTCAGATCTCATTCCTCGTCATTCTTCACCCCGTGCCTTCTGAGATCCGAGGCTTGGAGAACAGAAGCTGTGTCGCCTACCCCATTGGCGTTGAAGAAACATTGGTCTTGGAGGACAGTTTACACTTTGCTGTCATCGTTCGTGATGTTATTTTAGGAGCAGTTATGCAGAGCATTTTTTTTGCTCCTTTCCCAAAGATCCTGACATATATATATATATATATATACACATCATCAATATGTTTTTTTTTTTTTAGCACTTAAGCTCAGAAATCTTCTAAAGGACCAGAGTCCTCGTATGACTCCTCGGCTACATTTAAGTGGTGTTACGAGAACGGTGCGCTTTGGCTACCTGTGTTTTTCTTTCTGCCTCGTCTGTAGAATTCAAACAACGTATTTCCCAGACTGAGAGATTTCTGAACGCTGAAGTCTGCAGGCGTGTTTTTTGAATATAAACCACCAGCTGGTTTCGCTGAGCCGGTCCTGGGCGGGTAAAACTCATGGGCCTTGAATTGCTTTTGGTTTTTCGTGCGATTAATAGACGCTTTTACACCAAAAAAAATAGCGTTTCATGCTGGAAGTAACACAAGCATCCAGCATGGGACTCCGAACAGAAGCGGCAGCGTTTAGCTACTAATCGATGTCCTTGAACGTTGCTTCGCTTGCTCTCGAGCATCGCGGGAGCTGCGTCATCATCGCTGCGTGATCTTACATTAATGCGCTAGTATCATACGTGCTCTCGAGTTTGCAGTCAGCGACGTTTAATTAATTAAGACTCAGTCAGTCTGGGGAATAAAACAATGGGAATTTGTCTGCTGGTTGTGTTTTCATTGAAACCCAGCTGCTCCCCATGCATCGAAATTAATTCGTTTTTAGCACCGCCCACCTTGTCTGAGTCATTAGAGTCAAGTGATCGTCGCCCATTAAACCAATTGTATTGTTTCTTTCCTTGGCAAATGTCTTCACCAACACTGCTGGGGAGCTTACGATTTTACCCGGTTTTACCTCTTTCCTCTGTTAGATTGTTACCGAAGGATTTGGATTAAATACTTCTCTCGGTGAGCCAGAGGCATTTCCTGTCCAGGGATTTGAACTTGCAACCCCTTGGCTGTAACTCCATTTGAAAGCGCACCTCCTGCTGCGTTGCGTACACAATGCGGTTCGACCGATTCCTCCCATGTGCAGATTTTTTAGGATTGGTGCCCTTCGAGCATCTTCTCCATTCCTACTGTCCTCTTGGACCGATGGCCTCTTTGCAAGCAAAATGCCTGGGACATATTCTCAGCACCTGTAGGCCTTTGACTGGGCGCCTTCATCCAGGGCAGATGTAGAGACTGAAAGAGAGAACGCTGAAATGAAAGGGAAGTGGTAAAATCCAGAACAGTAGAGACTTGCAAGAGCTACTGGACCAGGCTGAGCTCCGAAAACTTGAGGAAGCTCGGGACGAGGTTCAAAATTCTCTCGAGTTTATTGAGCGCCAGAAGACGGCGGTCTAAGGAGCAAAGGCTAGTCACCGTACAGCTCGTGTTATGATCTCATAATGATGAGTCAGTGCGCCTGAAGGAGTACAGATTCAAACCTGAGTCACACAGCCCCGTACTGGAAAAACAAGGAGCATTTGGTCCATAAAAGCAGAAGAAAACTAAGATTGTTCAGGCAGAAGGGAATAGGTAACAACAGGTGTGGGGCTGTATCGGATAAACACGTTGGGAGGAAGGTCACTGGTTATGGCGCGAAGGTGCCGCTCCCTTTGGGGATCTACACGTGGGCAGTAATGATGGATCCACCTGAAGGCACCAATCAGCGTGAACACCTACTTCAACCAAACCCAAGGAACATCCATTTTTGTTGACTCCATGATGCCGCTCGCTCTTTTTTCAACCTCGATTCTGTCAAACTTTGTTCAAAGTCTCTCTTATGAAGCAGTCCAGAAATAATCGGCCATGCATTGAACTGGATGTGGTTGGTCAGCGGAAGGGCGGCGCTGAGGTGTGGACATAGAAAGGTATGAGAAATGGGCTGATGATGGGTTTTGGAATGAGTTTGATGACCACCTGCTTTTGAGAGCTGGCTGGGGATGCTGGTTCTAAGAACTGCTTGAGCAACCGTGCCATTGTAGGGTGTAAAGTAAATTAGCGTGAATGTTCTTAATGTACCGAGATGGAAGCTGCTAAATTGACCTCTATCATCTCCATCAGCCTCATCATACCGCTCTACCTTCTACGAACCCCTCCCCTTCAGCATCTCCGCTGCGGTTTTGCCGATGATGGATTTGCGCTCGCAATTAGGAGCCCCTCGTAGCTCCCGCCTCGGCTGCAGTTATTAAAAAATTCTGCTCGTTTACACCCTGCTGGAAAAGCGCATGACACGCTCTCAACAATTTTCAGTGCAGACGTGTCATTATCTGGGAACTCTGCGGAAGGATGCCCCTCCAGGTGAGAGGCGTAGGTGTGTTTATAAAGAAAAGGAAAAAAAAAAGAAACGTTCTGGTAATTGATGAACATTGCAGAGAGCTTCAGAATGAGCTCCCATGGGTTTTGCCACTTGCAAGCGCTTGCTTGATTAGGAACAGCGTTGTCATGGAAACGCAGTGATGACGCATGTCCTGGTTCATCCACTCTTTCTGAACTGGAGAGTTGCATACAGTGGCGTGCGGGAGTTATGGGCCTGAGGTCGGGTATGGGGGTCGGAAATGGGGTCCAGACAGGCATCTTCACCCACCTCTTTGCTCATCGTTGAGCTCCCAGGAGCTCAGATGTCTGCGGAAACAGTTTGGTTTAGGAGCATCGCTCATGGGAACGGCAGCACCTCCTCTCCCGGGAGCAGAAACTTGAGCGGTTTGTTAGCCATCGGGGCAGCCGCTGCCACCTGCAGAAACGCACGGCGCATGACCTCAGTTCGGTGGGATTGGACGTGGAGGCCTGATGAGTCTCGCCCCCATACCCCACAACGATGCTCTCCTAGCCCGGCGACACAAACAGCGATTGGGAACCGTGCCATCTGTTCGGAGCTGTCGCATCCTAAAGGGCTGTTTACGTTCCCTCCCTCCTGTGTAAGCAAAGCTCTCCATCACCGTGTCATCGCAGCCAAGTGGCTCATCTGCTCCTGCAATCAGGGGCATCCCTGGAAGCTCATTACTACGTTGTGGTGTGTTTGTGTGTGCGTGAGCCATAACAGACAGGGATCGTTCTTGTGATGTCACTTGTTAATTTTTTTATATTATTGTTGCATAGTTAATGTTTCTACCCTGCGTTGAACTAGCGTCCCATTGAGGATTTACTATGCCTCCCACCCCGAGCTTCCGGGTTGTTCTCCGGACACCCTGACCCTGCACCGGACCAGCAGTTACCCACACAGGAAGGCTGACCCAGCTGTTATATTAATTTATGACTTTTTGCAGAGAATATGAAGGATTGAAATGAACGTGTGACCCCCTCCGCTCTACACGTGTGGTGCCCCGTGACACCCGATGCCACCCCCTGTGTGTGACAGGAGGACAGGTGTCATCCCCCAGCAGCTGTCGTGGGTGTGACAGGCAGGCATGGGCCCCATTACCTAACTGCTCTTCCTGCACGCTAATTATTAATGGCAAGTGGAACCCACAAGGGTTCGGTTTTCATCCGTTTGCCTTCCTGTCACTCACCTGCTTAGGGCATCAAGGATCTCTGCTGTTGTGTCTGTGGGTCATTGGTTTGAGTCTCATGGATTTACTCTAATGTTGAAATCAGGGCTTGACCACCTTGATATTTATTATTATTATTATTATTATTATTATTATTATCCATCTGTCCATCCACTATCAGTAACCACTTGTCCACTGTTGGTTTGCAGTGATCAAGAGCCTAACTCGGAAATATAGGATGTAAGGTAGGGTTCACCCTGAAAAGGACACTACGCCGGTATAGATTGTTACTATCACGAATAATAAAAATAATAAGGTACACAGTGTGAGGATAAATACATTAATATTGTGGCATTTGGGCCTACAGGTTTGGGCAGAAATTCAGCGTCGTCTCTTTCAACGGTCATCTCGGACAAACCCGATCTCACGAACGCAGAGATATGGTTGGATCGCAACCCAAAATACACTCGCTGCGCATCGGTGGAGGACGTTTTCTGCTCTTTCTTGGTTCCGTCCTCCTGTCCTCTTTCCGAGGGGACGGCTAGCAGTGAGGCAAACCGTCCACACGTTTACCAGTAGCCAGCCCATGACTCACAGAAGACACATCGAGCTGCTCCCATGAGGCACGGGCAGTATGGTACATTGCATCGGGGTACCACGGTAGAGGCTGTTGGGAGTGAAGCCAACAGTCTACAGCTGAACTTTCACAAGGGCTCTCATCATCCTACTATTTATTAACATTTCTACTGTGGCTGTACTTCATGTGGGGGAGCATGGTGGCAGCGAGTTTGGCGGGTCTGAGGTTCAAGCCCTGCTTGGGTGCCTTGCGATGGACTGGCATCCCGTCCTGGGTGTGTCCCCTCCTTGCTTCAACTTTGCGCCCTGTGTTTCCAGGATAGGCTCCGGCTCACCACGACCCCGCTCGGGACTAGCGGTTGTTGACATTGGTTGGTACATTTACTTATTTAGCAGACTCTTTTTTTCAATGAACTATGTAGTGTTATGAGCCCACACACCTTATTCACCGCGGTGACTTACACTGCTAGATACACTACTTACACTGGGTCACTCATCCATACATCAGTGGAACACACTCTCTCTCTCTCTCTCTCTGTCACACACTCTGGTGGAACCTGAACAGCATGTCTTTGGAGTGTGGGAGGAAACCCACACAGACACGGAGAGGACATGCAAACTCCACGCAGACTGAGCGGAGATCGAACCCATGTCCTCTCGCACTACCCAGGCGCTGTACCACCGTACCGCCTTTTACTTCATGCGTAGTTTTGTAATGTAACAGGTGGCGTAGTGGTCACATCCACAGTCGAAGGGCCTGAGTTTGAATTTTGTCCCCTGCTTTTGTTGATACCCTAAAATTTACCCAGATATAGAAAAGGGGTAAATAATAGTAATTAGGTTAATTTATAAGCCTAAAATTTTTGTTGACCTTCGTCTGATGTGTTTCATTATATTTGGATGTTTGTATCTGACTTGGGTTCCCCTGGTTTTGGGAACGTGGGAGCAGGATGCTGGGAGTTCAGGTCTCTGGTGCGCGTAGCAAGGCGGACGAAACCCGACAGGAGCGCAGCGGAGACACGAAAATCCTCCCGTTCATTTCCTGTTTCCTCTTGTAGCTGCGGAGCATCTCGCAGCCTCTTGCTGCCCGTGGGGTTGAGATGAGAGTGCCACAGGCCGCAGCGAAGGTTGGGGAATAATTCCAAATAGCACACAATAAGGAAATAAAAATGACAAATCGTTGGTGTTTGACACTTGGGGGAGAAGCGTCTGCTAAATGAATAAATAATAGAAATCCTCACTTTCTCCGTACTGGAGAATTCGGGATTATTACAGGCTCTATAACAGACTGTTTGTAAATATATACTGTTCTTAAAAAAAAGGTTGATTGAACTGCTTAAGCGGATATTAAATGACAAACTGCTAATGAAATGTGGCCAAATGTAATGCGCATTTTTTTTAAAAAATGAAATGACATTTCCTTTACTAATCGCTCTTTTTGTATATTGAGCTACTTAAGATGATTTACCTTCTTATACGCGCGCACACACTCTCTGAACCGCTTGTCCCATTTGGGGTCGCGGGGAGCCAGAGCCTAACCCGGCAACACAGGGCGTAAGGCCGGAGAGGGAGGGGACACACCCAGGATGGGACGCCAGTTCATCGCAAGGCACCCCAAGCAGGACTCGAACCCCAGACCCACTGGATAGCAGGACCCGGTCCAACTCACCGTGCCACCGCGCCCCCCTGTCTTCTTGTACGGCAGGGTAATTTTTACTGTATCGTTTCAGGGTAAGTACCCTCATTAGGGTACTAAGCAGGGCTTCAAGCTGGGGTTCTTTGACTTAAAGCTAATTACGCTAACCACTCTGCCCCCTGCTGTCCCTGGGATGTACAGTAAACCCAGTAAACTGGTCCTTGGGACCACCTTCAGAGCCTGTTTGCTTGGGAACGAGTCCAAAGGAAGGTGGCGCTTGTCCTCAAAGATCATCTTCGGCCCGCAGTCCTCAGCAGCCCTGACCGTGCGTTCCCCGACAGTCCTTTTTTTTTTTCTTTTAATGAGTCAGAAGTTTGTGAGTTCAAATCCCAGGTGCCTACAACGATGCCTGGCTGGATTAACACCCATGTTTATCCGTGACAACGACAAAAGCTGATCTTGGGATGCTCATCTTCTCAAGCTTCTCTGCGTGTTAAATGAGTCTAAATCCGAAATCAGTCGATCTGACTGCACGTGGCGTGTGTGTACAGCTGGACTGTACTAGATGGACCGCACTCGCTGGACCTATCGCTCACCTCCGTCAAGCCCCTCACATTGTCTGAAAACACTTGCCCCGATCGGGGTCGCGGCGAGCCGGAGCCTAACACGGTAACACAGGGCGCAAGGCTGGAGGGGGAGGGGACACACCCAGGGCAGGACGCCAGTCCATCACAAGGCACCCCAAGTGGGACTCGAACCCCAGACCCACCAGAAAGTGGGACCCAGCCAAGCCTGCTGCTCCCCACACCCTCGCATTTCCGCAGCAATTTCTAAAGTTAGACACGGCGCTGCTGGGAGAGGTGTGCTAAGGGCATGTCCTGTCGATATGGTCTAGTTCCCTTTCTCAGCATATTTCACATGGACCTCAGCTGTTAATATGGAAGCATGCCGAGGCTCGCAATAAGGAACGAGGTGTCGGCGGCAGGTTTTGGCTCCGTCTCTGCCGAGACGACGTAGCGCGATCCCGTGAAACGTTTGTCGAGGAACCGGCCGTCGTGCTGGAAACGGCGACGTGCGAAATTGGGAGGGAAACTGGACTTGCGGCCGCTGTGTCTCCCAGAGCCGAATCCTCCCTGTTTATTCCATTAGTGCACGTTTGAGGATTTAAAGGGGAAGAGCTCATTTTTAACTGAAACTAAAAAAAAATTAATGAAAAAATTTACAAACGGGAAACAGTCTGAGGGATAGACACGAAGTCAAACGAGTCAGTATGCGGAAAGGCTGAACTTCCGGTTTTAAAGGGGGTGAAAGTGCTGCCAGTTTGATTATAAGCCCTATTTCAAGGCTGCTGTGTGACAGTATGTAGGGTGTGCTGTTTTTTCCCACTGATTTCTCCAGGTGACACTTTCCTATAATGAGGTTTACAGTGATTTACTCCTTCATACAGCTGGGTAATTTTTCCTGGAGCAGTTCAGGATAAATAAGTCACAGAGAGGCACTTTAGTGGGATATGAACCAGTAACCTTCAGGTTCAAAGGTATTAGGGTTAACCACTGTACTGGTAGCTGAGTGCACTTATGTTTTCTTCAGCGGGACTCTCAAAGCAAAATGAAATGTCCTCTTACATCGTACTTCTCATATAACACCTTGAGTACGGCGGTTCTCACTCGACTCTTAGCAGCGTAACCCAGTCCAGTGGTCTGTGGGACTGGATTTCGCTGGGAAGAGGACAGACTATACGTTCCCATTTCAAGGCAGACGGTTCTCTCCTCGATGAGCGCAGCACCGCTACTCCGCACGCGTGCCAGAAACTGGGACACCATCGGCTTCCCGTGTCTCTTCTGAGGTGGGTGGCCTGACCCCGTCCTGCTTTTTTGTTATTAAATCACAGTAACAAAGAAGAATGATGGCCTAATTATGCTTGCCAGCCAGAGGGTAATTAAGGAAGTCCGCTTATAACGGAAAGGTTGCCTGTTCTAGAAGGACCCTTGTGTTGTACCTTGATCAAGTTGACCAGGAGATCAAAACCCTTCCCTGATTGGCGGGTAGGTGTTTCCAACAGGTGACTCTGCTCCATCATACCATAACAGTGCAGCCTTGCGGGCGGGTAACCCGAGTGCTTGCAGGGGGCTAGTTGAACCGTGACGTTCACCCTGGATGCTTTCTGAATTGTTTATGTGCCACATCAGCGAACGCGGAAACCACTGTTGGTCAGCTCCTGCTGTAATATGAACGTTAATCGTCCCGTAGAACAACCCTCCACCTGCTCTCGTGACGGCCCACGATGAACACTGAGAGTTACTTCACTATACCTTTATTAATTTATCCGACACTTTTCTTCAAAGTGAATAGCAACATTCGAGATACACAGGACAAGATGCGTTATACCCCATGCATATTTATCAATGGCTGTACACCAAGACCCAGTCCAACCAACATAAAGCCGCAGAGACATCTCCATGACCCGAGACCAAGAAGCTTAGTTACCTTCTCCAACAAATCCAAACACCGAACCCACCAAACCAACGAACACACCAAACCAACCAAACTAACAAATCCACCAAACCAACAAACCAAACTGCCTAAGTTGCCTAGTTATTTACACAGATGGGTAAATTTTAGTGGAGCAGTATAGGGTGGGTACATCACTCAAGGGTACTACAGCAGGGGATGGGATTCAAACCTGAAACTTCTTAGTCCAAGACAGCAGCGCTGACCATGGTTTTACCTGCTGGCCCTTAGGATCGCAGGGCGGTAGGCAACTAACTTTAACCATAACCTTGACCTTACCCTACCCGTTTATTGTTGTGACTTAACAATGACCCGACACATTTACAGTGCGTATTATAGCTCCTTTTTCATTTCAGACTTCTCACAAATAAATCCCATGTTTTTTACAGAGTCAGGATGGGAAGGGGACTGGGAAAGTGGCGGATGAAATATGCGTGAGCTGTTTTTGGTTCAACACATGATTCAGGGAGTTCAGAGTTTGGACTAGATTCTGTCCTGGGGGAAGTTCTGTTGCAGACATCTCTCCTAAATCATACTGGAGGTCTCCAGCAGTTTTGTCCAGAATAAGCTTCCTCTCAGCTTAATACCAGAATAGAACCCAACATCGGGACAAGTGGAGTAAGTCGGGTTGGAAGGGCTAATTCAAGGGAGGTGTGATTAAAATACCCACCATCACATTGCTTCTGTACTGTAAAAGAGCAGTTCCATGGCAAAGGAAAGAAGGTAAAACCAAGTAATTGAATAGGATGGCTAAAGGTTGAGTAGATGAAGGTGTCACTCAGGTTAAGACCTGATGCTTGTTGACTTGTTCCTGCATCGAAAGCAAGAAATGTGATTAGGTTTTAGAGCTATTTTGAGATACTGAGTCAGTATCTACTTTTCATGGCCTTGCACTCTTGAGTTAAGGGGAATATTCTGTCCAACTGAGAGAAATGTTTCCTTTCTTTCTGTGGTGGAGTCCATCCATCAGGTTACTGTTCATCTTCATCTTTTTCCTACAACATTTGTCCAGTCGTCTCCATCTTTTCAAGGCAAACCAGTCTTTGCATGACACGTCCATAGTACGATAAGTTCGGTATCGTCATCTGTGCTTCCAGTGACAATTCGGACTTGATCAGATAAAGCTGTGAATAAGCT
This sequence comes from Scleropages formosus, assembly GCF_900964775.1. Lineage (NCBI taxonomy): Eukaryota > Metazoa > Chordata > Actinopteri > Osteoglossiformes > Osteoglossidae > Scleropages > Scleropages formosus. The sequence goes on from NC_041806.1 coordinate 4,766,240, forward strand.
TTAGGGTTGGACCTTATGAAATTGTGATTAGTTTTGAAGCTAGAGCCACTAGACAAATACATTATTAAGCCAGACTTTGTATAAGGGGGTAGCTGGTAGTTTAGTAGTTAGAGGAACTGCCTTTGGACCCAAAGGTTGCAGGTTCAAGCCTCACTTCTGGCTATAGTACCTTTAAGCAAGATACTTACCCTCAATTGCTCTTGTAAAATTACCTAGCTGTGTGAATAATTGTAATCTCAACAGTGTAAGTTGTTTTAGAGAAAAGCATCAGCTAAATGAATAAATGTGTTTGTGCCTGAGATTCTGACAAGGCATAAAGAAGTTTTGAAAACCTGATGAGCCTTTTGTCTGCTGTGCTTCAGTCCCACACTTCCAGTGGGACCAGTCCATCCAGTTGGGTTGCAATACAGCAGAGGTTCTGATATTTGGCATTTCTGGCTAAAGCTGCCTTGCTGTGGTTCAAATTTCTAGGGTCAAATAAGTTTGACCCCACCCTGTTTCATTTTCCACATGGTTCTAACTCCCTTCCATTCTTCCGTATCGATGGCCGATTCGTCCATGTAACTGAATCTATTCATGACACTTTGCAACACTCTGCTTCCTTGAGAAGTAATTTAATTGTTGAGTAGCCAAACGGAAGGGGCATGGTGGTGCAGCGGGCTTGACTGGGTCCTGCTCTCTGTCGGGTCTGGGGTTCGAGTCCTGATTGGGGTGCCTTGTGATGGACTGGCATGCTGTCCTGGGTGTCCCCTCCAGCCTTCTACCCTGTGCTGCTGGGTTCGGCTCCGGCTTGCCGCGACCCCACTCGGGACAAGTGGCTTCAGCCACCGTGTGTGTGTTTGTGTGTAGAAAAATGGAGGGAGAAGCATTCCACATTATTGCAGGAGAAAGACAAGGATTAAACCTTAGGAATGGCTGTTGGAGAACAGGCCAGATCAATGAATGTGCCACAAATTGATGTAATTACACTGCAAAGCTCTCCCTCAGACTTGATTTGTCACTGGCTGTTCCTGGAACAGAACCCAGAAGAGGTGAAGTTTAAACAATGTAGGAAGCACACAAAGAGTCTGGATGAAAAATGGATCATGGAGGAAGAGAGGCACAGAATGAGATATGAGAACTGAAAAATGAATGAGAGTACAGTAGTGACAGCCATTAAATATTTGCATTTCAGTTTTTAATTTCAAATTCAGAAAATCAGGATCAGGACAGTTTTTCTAAGGCAGCGGCATATAGTAGATGATCAGGGTATTTGTGGTACTTCCAGTAAAACCAGTGTAAAAAACCCAGAATGACATGTAGTCTCCCACGCGCTCAGCCATGTGCCATATGGAATTTTCAGGACACTCCAAAATCACATGCGACAGGGGTGTCCTCCTCATCTTCATGGTCATCATTCCCTATTAAAACCTGATTTCGGACTTTGAATATTCTTGGCTCAGCCTTTCTGTCGGCTTCATCTTCCATCGTCTGCATCTCAACCCAAATTCGAACTCGGCATCCCCCGAGCCAGCGTTGAAGCAAGGCCAGCCTTTACTCGCCAGCCAAATGAACTGAGGTGGAGAGGTCTTCAAGAAGGGAGGCTGTGTTGAAGTTCTGCCTTCTCCTGGAGTGGAAAAGCCTCTTTTGGAGACATGTCTGTCCAGCTGTGTCTGTTCAGCGACTGTCCTTCATGTGCTGGCTCCTTCCTGATGCTTCTCATTGTGGATAACAACTCTGGATGTCCATGTTTTGTGTGTGTGTGTGTGTGTGTGTGTGTGTGCTTGCAGCTATTCTGGCATCCTTAACAAAGCGCTGACCTAGTTCACTGTCCAGCTAAGTGGGTTTCTCCATTTCGGTAACCTGATTTTTATGGCCCCCTCTCCGTCCCACGCTCCGTCGCTTCTTCACCTTTTTTTCTCCTCGGCAACCTGGCTTCAATTTGGCTTTTAGGAAACATTTTCTCATCCTCAAAGGCTAAGAAAGAGGGAGTGCGAGGGGGTGGTTCGCTGCAAACCGAGTGTCTTTACATGCCAGATCAAATAAACAATGTAGTAGGGCTAACAAGAAACCATGCATATTCATCTCTTTACAAACCTACCGTATGGCACAACAGGTGGTCAGTAGTGTCCCTGAGGCCGCCATGCAATCAAAAATGGTGATTTTTTTTCCAGAATTCGCTGATATTATCACCCTGTCTACCTGTTGTGGCTTGCAATTAGTAAGACCCCTACAAAACGGCCAGGGTTCAGTGACCCAAGGTTGGGCCTCTTCCCCAATGCCGCTTAATGAGCTGTCGCTTTTCCACCAAATGAAACGATGTCAGTTCTTATCGTTGAAACTGAACGCGTCCTGGCGCTGAAGGAAACACTGGGAGCACCAGTCGCGGCTCTGTGGGGGAAGCGGATTGCTATTCGGATACAGTGCCCGAACACATTTTGCCCGCCTCTGAACTCTTCGAAACCTCACACGGTTACAGTCACCGCTTCCCCAGCAGACACAAGGCATGGGTCCAGTCCACGAGCTCATTCAAACCCGAACCGTATCCTCATATCTCCTAGGCCTTATCTCTGTCATTCACACCACCGTCGTGTTTTTTATCTCTTTGCTTTGTTTGTCGACCCTCCATACTGCCACATTTGCTCAGCGTGAGGCGGTTCGATCCTGTTTTCTGTGGCAAGGGGTGGAGGCTCTTCTGTTCTTTCCCCGGGGCTCAGCAATCCGTTCCAGACATCTGGTACCAAGTCACAGATGTCCATTGGAACCTGGAGGATCTCGCACTGCACTGTTGCAGCGAGACCAAGCACACACCGCAGAGCCGCTTCTCTTGACTTTATTTGGTTTGTTTGTTTGTTTGCCGATTTCTCCGTTGACTAATTAACTGGCTTGCAATGTTAGCTAATCAACTTTACACCGATCCACCCTTTGATACAGCTGGGTGTTCTTACTATATTAATTCAGAGTAAGTGATCAAGGGATCCAGGGATTCAAACTGCGGACTTTCGGGTAGCGATCCGAAGCCTCACCTTCAGACAACTTCCCCAAAACAACGAACCCTTTGGATTCATACCTTCGAAGAGCTGCAAATGCCGTGATAAATTCACTTTACTGGTTTAATTGTCCGTCATCCTGAATGTCGCTGAGCAGGTTGGACCATTTTGATAGTCCAGATGTGTCAATGGATATGACCGAACAGCGGTAGAAACAGGGATAGATGTACAGAACGGCTCTTTGTGGCCCCTACCGTTCTTGAAACGTGCTTGGAAGCCCTTGGCTGAAAGGCATGCTTTTGCGTGCGTGTACCTTTCTTTTACCATTCCATTCATGCGAGCGAATGAGCCAGAAGCTCTACTGACCATTTTTTTATTCTTTATCCAGCTCACGTCTGTATCCAGTACGACATTCTTGGATAGGCTCTGCTTAGCCAAGTGTTTACACAAGAAATTCAGCTTTAATACGTCGCTCAAGGGTGCAGCAGCAGATATTCGTATGAACTGTCCCACCGCTTTTATCCGTTAAAGAGTAACAGCGTGGGCCTTAAACAGCTTGTAAGTTATCTGAAGCTGTACGGAGGTCCTTACTGGTATGTTGGGTGAAACTCGAAACGTGACCACAGGATGACCGTACAATCAGAGACTGTCCCATTCATGATGGCACCATTATGTATCTTGACACAAGTCAAAAATGTCAGTTCGCCTGGACAGCAGAGTGAGCAAAAGCAACACACAGGTATCCTACGTTTTTGGGAACTGCTGCGGAAGGGCTGAGAAGACATGTTGGTTGGTGTCCCGCTGAATTTAGTTCACCCAACGCTTCCTGAACAATAATGTCCACTAAGTGTACTCAAATTTTTGACTGGTACCGTGTTTGTCCACAAGTCAAACAAGGTGGGTCCTCACTGAAGCCTTTGTGTGAATTCAGGCTGAGTAACGATTCCAGCTTTTTAAAAATCAGGGAAGGATTTGGGTTTTATTTATGTTTGGAGCAATTCTTGGTTTTTTTTTTTTTTCTGTCCCGTTGACACGAAAAGGGGGTTGGCTGTAACGTTCAATATATTCACAGTTTGAAAGCAAACCAAGGACAATGAGCCAAGCAAAGCCGCATGGTTTTCATACACGAAGTCAGATTGTCTAATCCGCTCATTGTTGAAGCCCATCTGAAAATGAAAGCGTAATATTGTGACTAGAAATATAATCTCAGCTAATCAAAGGATGCCGATCGTGCTTTTTATAGCTGCCTCAATTTTGGTGGGCGGTTGTGTTTTGCTTGGGACCCACCCTTCTTGGGCTGAGGTCCTTTTGAAGATCGTGGCTTTAGAAGCCTTGGCTGGAATGCAACGGACGGTCAACTGGCGTTGAAAGCCTTTGTTTTAGTTTGAGGCCAGGTTGGAGATATCGACTCCTTCCTGGTTGCTCGAGCAGGTTAGCCTGGTGTGTGGAGGTGTGGTTTGTCCTCATGCGTCTTATCTTTGCATGCATCTTTGCGTTGTGCATGTGGGTTCAGTTATTGGTTATGAATGATGGCCATACTGAGGTCATTGGTTTGGGTGGAGGTCTGACGCTATAGGGTCCCGCTTGGAACGAATTAGAATTAGAATTTTTCCCCATAAGAAATAATGGTGTTTGTTGTTTCAATAGAAGAATTTTCGCCGAACGAAAGGATTTCCGGGAACGAAGTGGGTGCGTAAACAAAGGAACGGGTGTGTTGCGGAGCACTGGCTGCTCAGTGCTGCGATCTGCACTGCTGAAATAGCACAGCAAGTTTGCGGCCTACTTTTCATACTGTGCATAGTTAAATATGTAAATAAAGGGTAATTAGGGGATAACAGGGTAAATAAAGAAATGAAATCAATATGAAAGTGCTGTGGCGAAAGAATGCAGCGTTGCCACTTACCCCGCCATGTCATGATTGAGGTCCAACCCCAAGGCGAAATGGTAAACATACCGCTGAAGGGAGTCGCACACCTATCATGTCAAAATGCTTTGTCCCCCGTTGCCATGGCAACACCGTGCCTCCATTGTCGCCATCGCCCCAGTTTTGCCTGTTTGTACAGTGGACGCCCGCTGATGGATCGACTCCGTGTGACGCACAGTTCTGCCCGCTGCCTTCTGAGCAGTTTCCCCACCGGCCGTGAGAGTGAGGTGCCTTAGCTCTAAGGTACAGCAGCAGGTGCTGTTTTACTCGTCTTGTTCCCATGCGATGGATGCCGCTCACTTGCCCTCTCCCAGTCCTGTAGGTAAAGGTAAATGGATCCCAACCCCCACTGGGGTATGGGACTGGCACGTAAGTGGTGCCGAAGGATGTACATGGTCATGCAACAGGTGAAGCTCAGAAGGACTGGTCAAAGGGAGCAGTAGACGGCATTTCCCACCATGCACCCGTTAGGGGCCCTCAGAGGTGGGGCGCCCTGTGAACGCACGTTGGACACACCGCAGGACAGACGTAATGAACGGGTTTTGTAGGATCCGCAATGCTGATACATCATCACCCGAGTGCGGGTGAGATCTCGTACTGCCACCAGCAGAGAGGTGGAAATGGTTCCTGTCGCTTCCCAGACGGCTGGGAATCAAGGGCGCGTCAAAACCTGGATTCTACACATACCATGAGAGAAGGGTCCCTGCGAGACTGTGCTTTTGCGTATCTCTGCGTCTGTCATCGGCTCGCTCCTTCCTGACTATAAGCAGATGGCCAAAGCCCACCCATGTGCTTTGAAAACATTAGCTGGGAGGGAGTACTGTACGTATCTCAAGTGTGATTAAGGTTACAGCACGTGAGAGCGTGAGCCCAGGTTGCTTAACAACCCTCCGTCCCATGCAAGGACCCGAGACCGTGCCATGACTGCGCTTTCTTTTAATTTTTAATTTAAAATTAAATTTTTCTAGAAGTTAACGTTTTTGTTATTTATAGCCATATCCGAGACTTTCGCAGAATCCGACCGATAAAACAGAGACGTTTTAAGTATCCTGTAAGAAATGATGGCATTAGGAATGTCTGTTTGATCAAGTTTTCATTGACTGAGATTCAGTGGTAAAAGTGACACTGGATGTAGAAAGAAATTGAGTTACAAATGCAAACAATCAAGTTCTTCTTCTAAAGTATGGAGCAAGAATATACTTTGTATCCGTACAGAGACGCAATGGAGTCCTGTCACCAGAAAACCTGCTCTTCGCTGCCTGGAACAATATCTCCCATCCCTTTACCTTCCAACTGACCCATCAGTTATCCAACAACATTGATTTTTCCTCTCCATCTCAAACATCTACAACAACCCGAGCTACGAAGACCACCAATCTTCTCGATAATTTCCATCTCAAACATCTCTCCAGTTTCATACCCCATCTTGTCCACCACAGATTGGCCTCCCTCCTGGCTCATCACAACTGTGCCTCCATCATGTTATGGCATTAATGTCAACCCCACCATCTCCAGTGGCCAGGTTGTTAGGTGAATGAGCTGTCTGGAGCTGATGTGTTATATATTAATCACCATCATGCTCACAACCTGGTTCAAGTCCCTCCTTGAGGTGGTCTTCATGGACTCACACACTCTCTGAAACCACTTGTCCTAAGCAGTGAGCCAGAGCCGAACCCAGCAACACAAGGCTGGAGGGGTAGGGGACACACCCAGAACAAGATGCCAGTCCATCGCAAGGCACCCCAAGCAGGACTCGAACCCCAGACCCACCAGTGAGCAGAACCTGGCCAAACCTGCTCCGCCACCGCTCACCCTCCGTCTTCATCGAATCTCGACCCCAAACCCTGTTGCTTGTTGTTGTTACTATCCGCATTCAGTTCTCTCAAGTAATTTCAGATATTTCAGTCCTTCCCCCCCATCTCTGCCCCACCCCATTTCCCAGAATTTCAGTTTGATTAATTATGAGACCTCACCACAACCTCCTCCGCACCTTCGGCACTCGTACGTCCTTCCCTCTGCCCCCCCCCTTCCCTCGCTGGCGGTGCCTTGCGGATAGGATTAGCGCCCACACATGGCAGCAAACACGAGCAGTTGTTCGGCGCGGTTTGCTGCCCGTATGCAAAGCAGCTTACAGAACCTCTGTTAGTGGAAACAATAGCAATAAGCAAATGAGGGAGCCCGGGTCCAGAATCGTATGCAGAATGCAAGAAAATCTGTGGCCGTATGAGATTTAATTGCACGTCCTCACGGTCGTCACACCTCGCTCTACGTCTCGCTCGCATGACAGAAGACGTTAACCGCTGCTTTCCAGACACCGTTATTATTTCTGAATAATACAGTAGCCGAGTCTGTTACGTGCGCCGTTCCCCCCGCATGAAAATCCCGAACATCTACGCGTCCGTCATCTCGGATTTTTTACAATGTAAGGACGAGCGTCACATTCTGGCAGGTCTTTTGTTCTCTGCTTCTCGTCCGGGTCGTATTTGTTTTTCTTTATTAATTTGAGTGACTAAGGCTACTAACAGCAATTTACCCATTTATACCACTTGGTGACTATTACTGTATCAGTTTAGAGTAAGTGCCTGGCTTAGGGGTACTGCAGTGGGGGGGGGGTTCAAATTTGCATCCTTTGGGTGCGAAGCAGCAGCTTTAATGACTACGCCACCTGCTGCTCCAGCACAAAAGTGATTTTTTTTTTTTTTTTTTTTTTTTCCAGGATACAACTGCTGTATGTGTCCTTCTTTGGTGCATCATTCTGAATGCGGACAGTCCTGATGAGGAATAAAGGAAAAAAACAGATGAAAAAATTTTTAACAATTAAAGCGACTGATGTGCAGCGTACTTCCGTTCTCCTGCACCTGTTCATACAGCCCGACTGCTCGCTGGAACAGTTCAGGTGGCCTGCCGATGCATGTGTTTAAAGGGCAGCAGGGGGCGCAGTGGTTAGAGCCCCCACTTTTGGACTCAAAAGGGCCCCTGTTTAAATCCCCTCCTCCTGCTGTAATAGCCTTGAGCAAGGTATTTACCCCAAAATGTGTCAGTAAATTCATTCTGTGTAAATGGGTGAATAATTGTCAGTTCCTTTAGAAATAAAGGTAAATAACCAGTTTTGCAATGATTTATCCATTCATGCAGCAAAGTGTTCTTACTGTATCAGGAAAAGTACCTTACTCAAGGGTAACACAGCAAGGTTCAAACCAACAGCCTTCAGACTGTGAGGCTTTGACTCCAGCCCCGATGCCACCTGTTGGCCCGTGTGCTGCCCACCTGTTTAGGTAACAGGTGTGTGCGGTGCAGTTTGATTCTCAGGTGCGCGGCGCCCAGGGTGGTGAAAGTAACCCGTCGGACCTGCGCGACAGGTGAGCCGTCAGGTGTGACGCCGGGCTTTGTTACACCAGACATAGCTGGCAGCCTCTCCGGGTGAGCTGTTTGTTCTTTGTGTGTTTGGCGTGTGATTTGACCCACGTAAATCCTGGGACTATCTTAGTCAAACCAGGTGGGTGTGTTTGCGTGTGCGAGTGTGCGAGTGTGTGAGTGTGTGAGTGTGTGAGTGCGCGCCTCTGTTTGCCATGCAAGTGCACAGTGTGTGGGTGTGTGATAAACACAACGGAATTCCTAAGCTGTTGTCGTCTTTGCGTGAGGTGCATACCTTGACCCTCAGTAGTGGCGCTTGGCTGTTGGGGTCCAGCCTCAACCCGGTAGCTCATTGGTACGATTCCCACAGCCTTACGAGTAATCAGGATGTTTTATTAATAACCATCTACTCTTTTATTCTGATATTTGGGATACAAAGCTGGTGCTAAGAGGATGAGCGCTGAACAGGTGCTGCTTCGGTTTGAGCTTTTGCCTTACATCTGAGGGACCTGGGTTCGAATCCCTGCCCTTGATCAAGGTGCTTGCTCTTAATTGATACAGAAAAATTACCCAGCTGTATGAAAAGGTAAATCAGTGTAAGTAGCTCAGTGTACAAACCTAACATTGAAAGTCATTATAGGGGTCAGATAAAGAGGTTATTAATAAAAAAAATATATATATTAAATATTGATATGAGCACATGGATCATGCACCTTACTGGTGAGCAGTCGGCACCCCTGCACTGCTCTCTGCTCATCATTCGCACACACACAAACGCACGCGTTTCTCGTGACCGCTTCGCACGAGAAGCTGGCAGACGCTCAGGCCGATGGAGTGCAGACGGTCCCGGGGACGAGTGCCAAGTCCCCCCGACATGGGGGGGAGGGAGGGAGGGGAGTGGACCCTCTGCCACGTTGGTGCCTCTCACGCATAAAGCTGCAGTGATTGGAAGTCAGGTTTCAACAGTGATGTCCACATAGCTCTGGCCTCCACAGAATAGCGGGCGTCTCTCTCGCTTGATGCAGAACAATATTCCCACCCCACATCTGCAGCTCTGTGAGAAGCTCCGCCCCCATTCTGTTTTGCCCTGGAGAGCTGTCAGGAGTGGTGTGACACAGCAAATTCGAACCATTTTTTTATTAGCGGAATGTGGACATGCCTAAATATTCTTTTCCTCAGTAGATGATCCTCCAGGGGAGGGGTACCGCATGGGCTCTGTACAAATATGCTGGAAAAGTACCACTGAAGGCTTCAGGGTAAAACGACAAATGTCAAGTGAGGAGCGTGCGGTCGCTGGTATAAAATTGACAGTGTAAAAGTGCTAGTGTAAAGTGAGCAGTGTAAAAGCAGAGCAGCTGGTAGCATAGAGGCTAAAACTGCTGCCTTTGGATGTGTGAAGGTTGTTGGTTTGAATCCCATCTGTGGCTTTAGTACCCAGACAAAAGTACTTAGCCTGAATTGATACAGTAAAAATTACCCGGTTGGGTAAATAATTGTAGGTATCTTAACATTGTAAGTCACTTGTAAAATGGAGCACAAGTCAGATTGTGAGATTACCAGTGTGGCAACAGGGTTCGAAGCCCTGTCTCTCTCGATCCTCCGAAGAGGCACTCCCACGGTAATGAGGCTGTTGGCCATGTGTCAGCGCGGGTCCCGGAGGGGGAGTGTCGACATGCTTCGGCGTCATCACTAACACGACGTCCCGCGTGCGTTATGTCCTTTTTTATAAAAAAAGAAAAAAAAAAAAGCAAAACTGAAAAATTCATAATTGCGATGCACGACACATAAATGTTTCAGCGCCCGCTCTTCCCTAAGGAACCCTCAGCAGGCTCACCCCACAGCACCGGCTTTGTGCACGACCCGCGACGGGTCCCGTCGATGAGCACCGTTCACCTACTCTAGGTGATGTGAATATTCTCCGAGGTCGCCGTCCTGCTTCCTCACAGGACTCTTTGACAGTTTGTTTCCTGTTTTTCTTAATTTTTTTTTTTTTTTCCCTTGGAATTTTGTTCCTTTAACAGTCGTCCCATGTTTTCCTTCGCTGTCTCTCGGTGTCCCGCCACTTTCCGGCCCTTAAACATCTGCCCGCAGTAGCCCGCGGTCTGTTTCTTTATTTTTCTATTTTTAAATTCGTTTATCTGTCGAAACAGAATTTGTGTTGGGGACCCGAGGAGACGGCGGCGTGCCGCACGCACCCGGCTTGGGGCGGCACAGTCCAGCTGGGCCGGATTCAGGAGGGAGACGGAGGTGCGGTTGTCTGAGGCCGATGGTGTGGCAGTTGGACCGCTGGTCTTGGGGTCACCTGCTCATGGCTGCGGTGCATTATCGGTCGTACCTGAGCCACACAGTCTCACACGGGAACGTTATCCAGTGTTATGTCCTAAAGAGCGCACCTGTATGTTATAAAATTCACCTCTGGAACTTCCTAACACAGTATCCCGCTTCTGCACGCCAACTTTTTCGTTTCGCCTCATCCGGAAAGTGAAAGCGGGTTGCCATGGCAACCCGTTCACATCATCAGCAAAGCATGCTGGGTATCCCAGCTACACCTGCAAGTACCCTCCTGGGGCTTTTGAGTCCTTGAAGCCACTGCTCTTGACCATGGTGGTCAATAGTGATATGATGGCGAGAGGCAGCGGAGTAAGAGACAAAGGACGAGCACGGTGGACACGTGCTACAGAAAAGCGGAGAGATGAGCTTAACACGGTAAAAAAAAAAATGTGTATGGCGGTTGTACCTTTTTACCCTCTGTCCCTACTAATACGTCGGTTAACCTGCATACTTCATCTCCAGCAATGTGGTTAGGATACTAGGGAGAGCAAAACATGGGAAACTCCAAAGATAGCGGACCGCAGAAAGAAATCGTTAACCGTGCTCAATACAGCTCCATTGATCAGCGCAATTTGGACGTGCCGAGTAGCCAAAAAACCACGGTTAAAAACAGTGTTTGCAAATTTTGATGCAAAGGATGGGAGGAATTATGGAAAAAAACTTTTGTGGCCAAAAAGAGTGTGCAGTAAAAAGGTCCATTTGTATCTAACTGCAGAATGGTGGCCCAGCAGGTAGCACTGGTGCCTCACAGCTCCTGGGATGTGCTTTGGGGTGTTGGGTTGGACTCCGCCTCAGTCTGTGCGGAGTTTTCTCATGAGTTTCCAGCCACAATCCAAAGGCCTGTGTTTTTGGTCCATCGGTGATTAAATCACCTGCAGTGTGTGTGTTATACATGGCTGCGCTTTATAAATAAGCCAATAATTGCAGGTGGTTTAGTGCATCTCGCGTTGCAAGTCACCGTTGACGGAGGCGTCGGGTAAATATGAAATAATGAAAGATTTATGAATTTTTTTTTTTTTTTTTTTTTTTAAAAATGGTGGATAATTTTACATTTATTTTGAAATAATGAAACAATAAGTGGGGTCAGCTGCGGACTGAAGAGAAGGGAGCTGTGGATGGAGGCTGAGATGGAGAGGAGGAGGAGAAAGGGTTAGTAGAAGGAGCGAGAGGATCTCTGTTCTGCCGTACTCATCAGCCTGCTCGCTCCATTAGGGCGACGGGGGAGGGCGAGGCGAAACGCAGCAGCCATTAGTGGAAAAGCGATCACGAAACACGCTGTCCCAAACAACCCCCCCCCCCCAACTCCCCGCATCCTGCCGTGTAGCCGGCGTTATTCACAGCCTCATCTTTATCTGCTTACACATTAGCATAAAAAAAGAATTTACCACTATTTATTCTGATATCTGACGTTTCCCCCTCCCAGAATGACTCGCAGTGCTGGGGGTCGCAAAAGTATTTGCCGCCTTTCTGTTTTCGCTGCTTCTACAGCCCATTGACATTAAATTTCATCAGATCTTTCCGTCGGTTCTAGAGGTTTATGAAAGAAGCCCGGGAGAGAAAGGTGCCCCCAACGATGTTTTCATGTTCTGTTCTTGTTGCGGAGCGAAATGAAGCGTGCAGTCGCTGTTGTGTCACCTTTAGCAGCGACGACTGCAACTAAACGCGTCCTGTAGCTGTTCACTGGGGTCTCCCATCACTGTGGAGGAATTCTGTCTCGCTCCTCACTCCTCTATATAGAGTTGCTTTAGCTCATCAGCATCTCTAGGTGTTCCAGCATGAACATCACTTTACTTACCGTACTACTGGGTAATTTTTACTGTATCGGCACAGGGTAAGTACCTCGATCGGGGCTTCTGGAGCAGGAGCTGAGGTTCAAACCTGGCTCCTTCGATTGCACGGTGATTGCTCTGACTACTGCACCACCTGCTGTATCCACTTTACCACCATGTAACTGGTTCTGGTGTTTGCTGGAGGGACGGGTTGGACGTACTGTCCCTAGGGCATCTCAGAGAGCCCCCCCCCCCCCCCCCGTCTCTCTCTTTGGCGTTACTAATGGAGGAGCCGTGTGACAATTAAAGATTCATCATCCACAACCTCATATTTTCCTCTCCCTGGCATTCCACTCTGCAGACCCGAGTCTCTGCAGGGCAGTGGGCGGGGCTTATCTGAGCTCCTGCTTTATGGGTTGGGGTGCGGGTGGCTTTGTGTGGGTGTTGACTGTAGGGCGGTACCTCCTGCTCTGGTGTACGTTTGCACAGATCCCCCGTGCCGTGCGGAATATATGACAGGCGGAGGGATGGATGGAGAGGCGGTTAAGGTGTTTGGGGATTTGTTCCATTCCTCGCGAGCCAGACAGAGCAGCCTTAATTTCTCCCAGAAAGGGTCTAAAACAGGTCCTGATGTGGTGTAACATGATGTAAGGTCGTGTAACGTGAAGTAATACGGTGTAACGGGGTGCCGCATAGGGTAAAATGCTGTGTAACAAGCTATCATTGTGTCTCCCCCCCCCCCCCCCCCCCCCCCCCCCGCAAACATGGTGAGGAGTGTGAGTTGCGTGCTGATAGTGTTTGTGGATGTTAGGAAGCAGCTGCTGTGTGGAATGCTGTCCCTGAGAGGTCCTGCGTGGGCTCTCCTCCCCGCAGACTCAAGTGCTTGTGCGTGTTTGGGTCCATGTGGGGGGCGGCATGTGATTACAATCACACACTTCTCCAATTGGTATCTACCAGAACGGTCCCCATAAAAGGTACAAGAGCAGGGCCCCCCTGTGGCGCAGCTCTGCTTAATTTACCTGAATGTGAGCTTTGCGTTGCAAGTCTGAGCTGAGACTTTTCACCCTGTGGGTTTTTGGTTCAAGTCCCACAAAGGATCAGCTTCTAGTGTTCCTGATCAGGACTGCTTCAGTAAAACGACGCAGTGGTAGTGCTGATGCCTCACAGCTCCTGAGCTGTGGGTTTGGGTTCGAGTCCGGCTCGGTCTGTGTGGAGTTTGCACATCCTCTCCATGTTTCCCTCGCTGTCCTGTTGCGGTCTGGAGGTGTGTTTTAAATAAGTGAATGATCGCAAGTAGTCTACTGTAGTGTATGAAGCAGTGTAAATCACCTAGACAAAGGTTTCAGCTAAACATCACTCAATAACCATCAGAGAATGTGTTGAGAATGTGAAACTTTAATTAAACCCTCAAAAAAGATGATCCAACAAACCAGTAGCACGACAGGTTACACAATGATCTACTCAGTTATACAGCTGGGTATTTTTTGCTGTATCCACTCAGGGTAAGTACCTCAATCAACGGTATGAGAGCAGGAGGTGGGATTCAAAGCTAGCAGCTTTAGCCACTCCGCCACCTGATGGCCCCTGTATACAAGGGTGTAAACGCATACATGGTGTTTGGGACAAGCAACAGCTGAGCAGTGTGTTAATAATACTGTCACTGATTCTAGAAATGTGACACGAGAGAAGCGAAAACAGTCAGTGGTAGACTCGGGGCGTCCGAGAAGAGGTCTGAATAATGTTCTGATTGTGCCCCAGACTCAGACGACTTCTATAGGGCTCTTTTTCACAGGCAGAGCGTCTGCAGATTCGTCTTGGGAAGTGAAATCGGGAGCCAAAATGGGTGCAGGAGCTGTCAAGCTTAGGGCCATGATGGCTATAGACGTGAGGGTAGATGTCAGAATGTCAGTCAGTGCTCCCATGGCCACCACCATCCATCTATGTATTATATAGTTCCAAAAAAAAAGCCCAAGACGTATCCTTGGGTCCAGTTCTGTGCACGTCTGGCACCATTAATTGTGCGGTCGTTTCAACCGCAAGTCTTTTTCCCCCTCTGGTGCCAGTTTTAATCTCTACCCATGTATGCACTTGAGCATTTACAGCAGCGCCACAATTATCTTCTTTACATCCAGAACACCAGCCTCTGTTTAGTGACCCGAACCTACAACCCTCTGGTACCGGCATGTAACCGAGTGATCCTTATGTCGCCCAAGGTCATTTCTTTTCTGTCGTTTCAGGGCTGAGAAAACAGAAGTGTTGAGTGAAGATCTGCTGCAGGTAAATGTGTGTAAACTAAAACCAAATGTGTTTCTCCTCTGTCTTTTCCAAATAGTTTAATTTGCTTTAATGTGTGAGTTTTGCGAGTCGATGGGCCCCGAGGTCATTATACTGCCACCGTCAGAAATTAATGCGCTTGGAAGGACTTGTATAAATTACAGCCTTCCTGAATTTGAGGCTGCACTGATTGCAGCTTAATTGTTAGGGGGGGGTGTGTGGGTGTATCTTAGCACAGGCCAGGCTTTCAGAGTCTCTAACCCTGGAACTGCATTAACGGGTTCAAGAAACCTTTGACACAGCCTGTCGGGTCATCAGGCGTGCGCGTGCTCAGTGTGTCCTGTTGTCCTGCCAGGTGGAGAAGCGACTGGAGCTGGTCAAGCAGGTGTCCCACAGCACCCACAAAAAGCTGACCGCCTGCCTGCAGGGCCAGCAAGGGGCAGACATCGACAAGCGGTCCGTCAGATCACCCTCTGTATGTACCCCTCTCCTACTCGAAAGCTGTAAGCTCATTCATAGAATTTACCTTACTTCACTAGGCCTGCGTAAGATGTTTTCACTTTTACTACAAGGTCAGTTCCGGCACCATAGAGAGTGATTGGGTGCAACCTTGCTGTAACTTTTTCACTTCTTTCCTATACGCCTGTTAAATGAGAAACAAAATAATTTTTTGATGAAGGCGTGAAACGTACGTATGTAAATTATTTTTACATATCTGGCAAGAAAACGTAGTTTATTGCTACGGCCAACACAAAGACCTCCCTCTAAAAAACGTGTTTGACTCAAGTCTCTAACTTTCTCCTGCAAGAAAAGTTCATTTTGACTTGCATCATAATTGTTATGAACATTGGAAGGTTCGGTCTCCTTTTTGAAATTCTTTCGGCAGTGCTACATGACCATGTATTGGTAGCGCTTTGCATTGTGCTCCGTTTCCATGTATCTGAATATACAGGTAGTCCTATATCCTATAAACTATGAAGATATTTAAATAATTAGCATGCATGAATGCAATGTTGTGTAATAGGGGTTTTTTTCACCAATTTCACACATTTTTCTAGTTAAAATAATACTAATTCAGAATAATGATGATATACAGCATAGTATTATGAGCATATTTTCATGCGGCTCTGTTATTTCCACTTTTCAAAATCTGTCTTTCAGTTTTTCACTTCAGCACCTCTAGAACGCTCATTTTTTTTTCTTGCTGGCCGTTTTAAATAAAAAGTAATTTGCGGGGAACAACAAGCAGAACTTTTTGTAAACGAAACACAATGGCTGCCGGAGGCCGAAACGCCGACTGAGAGCCAACAATAAGAAATGATCTCCGTGTGGCGGTACAGCCAGTCGATGTTGTCGTGCGGCAGAAGGAGCGCTTGCTGTGAGACGTTGCGACCGAGCATCGGAACTCAAAAATAAAATAAGGTCGGTGGGACGTTCTTCGTAGGTGCAGGTGATCGCGAGTCCCGTATGTCGTAAGTCAAGGAGCAGCCGTAGGTGCAATTTCTCAGTAGGCCTATGCTAATTCGGTCTCGGAGTTGCTCCGGCCCGCTTCTGTCGTTCGCTCAAAGGAAAGTGAAACGGGCTTCGGTGTTTTGCATTCAGCTCCAGGCCAGTGCCGTGTCCTGTGTAAACACACTGACTCTACTTAAATCCCATCCTGTGGTGCAAAGTGCTAACTAGCAAAGTGCTAAATGCTAACTGCTAATTGTGTTTGGCCAGAAAAAGCTGCCGCTCACAACGCTGGCTCAGTGCCTGGTGGAGGGCGCCGCTGTGCTGGGGGACGAATCTCTCCTGGGGTGAGTCCAGTTTCCCTACACACACGCACACACGCACACACACACACACACACACACACACACACACACACACACACACACACACACACGCGCACACACCCACGTCAACACAAACGTATCTACAGGCACACACGTTCAAAACTGGAACAAAGAGTCCCTGGACGATAAATGAAAGTTTGTCTAATGGGAACCATAAAGAACTCGGACAGAACAAATTACAAATATTACAAAAATCTTTCCAGTTCGGCCGTTTATTTTTTATCTTGCGGCGAAGCTGAGAGTTCTAACAGATTTTTCCTCTTTCCGCAATGCAATCTGATTGGCCGATTCCCCAGTTCTGCTTTGTCCTCATTGGACGGCTGGGTCCCGGTTCCTCTGTTACAGGAAGATGCTGAAGCTGTGCGGGGAGACGGAGGACAGGCTGGCCCAGGAGCTCATCCTCTTTGAGTTTCAGGTTGAGCGGGACGTCATCGAGCCACTCTACATGCTCGCCGAGGTGAGACGAATGAGCTCCGACACGATCCGCCCCCGTTTTCATCGCTCGCCGCCCGTTCAAAACTGCACTGCGTTGCTCTGAAGCGTAAAAAACACCTGTCATTTCTGCAAACTTCAAACCCAGACCTAACGGCACTGTTATTTGCGAGATCCACTGTGGTACTGGGTTCTTAACCTCGTCTTCCTCTTGTCAGGCTCTCTGTGCTCAGCATCTCTAAATGACACCCCATGTCAAAGTGGGAATCCCACATGACACACAGCTTGTACACTGTTCTTCCCCACAGGTGGAGATCCCCAACATACAGAAACAGAGGAAACACCTAGCGAAGCTCGTCTTGGACATGGACTCTGCCCGCACGCGGTACGAAATCTCGTCCCCGTCTCTCCACAGATCATCTCCACATTTTCAGGCATAATCATTTAACATTTCATTCATGTGCATTTCCTGGTGCTTTCAAGCTCCGACGGACCATTACGTGTGGTATAAATGTCATTATTAATGTTATTTGGAAATACGTTCCCCACATATTCATTTTCATGCAACAGGACAATGCATATGTGCATCTGTTATCGTATTCCATTAAATTTTTCACACATACACGATATTGTTTACTATTTTATTTCTTTTGCTGATCCTTTTGTCCAAAGCAGCTTACAGTGCCAAACTACTTTCATCTATGCAGTTGGGTAATTTTTATTGTATGAGTTCAGGGTAAGTACCTCGATCAAAGGTACTACAGCAGGAGGTAGGGTTCGAACCCGGGCCCTTTGAGTCCAAGGTGGTGGCTGTAATCACTACGCCACCTGCTGCTGATTGGTTAATACCTTCCTGCCTATCAGGCTGCTTCCGATATGAACGATGAAGCAGTGGATGAAGAGATAATACACCCCTGAGTTCACGCTTTGTGCAGCTGTTCATTAGCAGTGCACTAGGCAGAGCGACTGGCTCCTCTCTATTTTTGGCTGCATCAGTGTGATGCGACGATGATCCGGCACCTTCCGCCGCGCCGCACGCTCATCACACATTGAACAGCCCGCCCCGCAGCCCTGCCTGGATCTCTCGGCGATAACTGTAAAGGTTACAGCCGCTTGAGCGGGGGAGGGAAGGAGTGAAAAGGCGTGGGAGTGAACAGGAGGGAGATGCAGGGGAGGGGAGCGGGACAGCGAGAACGTGGGAGCGGCGGAGGCAGGGAGATGGAGAAGCGTGAGCGGGGGGGGGCACATGCACACATTGTTGGAAACTGAGGGTTTTGTGCATGAGAAGAATAATGTGTGAGCTTGAGTATTAGTCAAAACCCCCAGGAAATCAGCTGTCAAGTGTCTCATTGTTTTGGCTGTGTGTGTGTCTCTCTAGGTGTGAATGAGTATATATTTCAGTGTGTAACAGCATGTCTCTACCGGTCCGCTTCAGATTGCAGCAGTCCTCGAAGACTTCGGGGCTGTCCAGCAACCCACAGTTAGGGGGCACCAAGGCTGATGCCCTCAGAGAAGAGATGGAAGAGGCAGCCAACCGGATGGAGATCTGCAGGGTTGGCTTTGATCCTCTCACACACACACACACACACACACACACACACACACTTCCTCTTACACCATCATGCTCACTCACTTTTTCCGATTTGATTTCATATTCGGTAATTCACAGTGCAGGATAGCAGTCTGTCGTAGAGCAATCACATACACTCATTCACTCGCACAGAGTAAGAAAAAAGCTTTAAAAAAATTCAAAATGTCACCAGACAGCAGCAAAAATAGTTATATTACATTTAAATATATTTAAATATTTATTATGGAAAGGGGGGTGCGGTGGTGCAGTGGGTTGGACTGGGTCCTGCTCTCCAGTGGGTCTGGGGTTCAAGTCCCGCTTGGGGTGCCTCGCGACGGACTGGCATCCCGTCCTGGGTGTGTCGCCTCCCCCTCCGGCCTTCTGCCCTGTGTTGCCGGGTAGGCTCCTTTTCCCCGCGACCCCGTATGGGACAAGCGGTTCTGAAAATGTGTGTGTGTGTGTGTGTATTTATTATGTAAGCTACAAAGCTGTTCCGTATGAATTTTGACACTCCAGTTGTTTGAGCTACACTAGCTAACGCCCACAGATGGGGCGTAAGTCAATCACAGCAATTCACTCCCACGTTTCGCGGCAGAGGTGTCATCTGGTGTGGCGTGTAGCATAAGCGAAGACTCTGAAAATGGCTGTTGGGGTTTCTGCTTCCATCCTTATTTATTGTTCCACACTCTTCGGACTGGTCCCAACACCAAGTCGTGTATTTCTTTAATTCGAGGATGGGCATTTGAAAGTTGTTATATGCACTTTGCATGGGTGTGTGTGTTTTATCTGTCTAGGATCAGTTATCAGCGGATATGTACAGCTTTGTGGCCAAAGAAATCGACTATGCAAACTACTTCCAGACGGTAAGTGCGCCTCCGGTGACAGCGCCCTCCGGGGAATGGCTTTGATCCGCCGTTATCTGCTGTCGTCCATCAGCAGCATACTTAGGGGTGGGCCTCTGCTCCTTCTCTCTGTCTTTGCAGCTAATAGAGATCCAAGCCGAGTACCACAGGAAGTCCTTGGAGCTCCTCCAGGGGGTCCTGCCGCAGATCAAAGCCCACCAGGGTGAGTCTGCTTCCTGTTCTGTGTGGACAGCGATACCCGCCATTCGGTTGACCCTTCGCAGGGCAGCTTGTGTCAAGGGGCTCTGATCAGATTTGTATGTACTTTAACATAGCTTTAATGAATTGTATGTGATTCCTATGTTAATTCTGAATTCAGCTGATTTTTATGGAGCGATGTTCTCACCGGAGTGACGCACAGTGCTGAACATGGTCCAAGGAGTGGTACAAATGAGAGGCAAAATGGTACAATACAGATATCCAGTTAATAAGGTGACAAACATAGATAACTATTAGGATGAGCCAGCTGGCAGCTGAGGAGAGGAAAACAAAAAACTCCCAGCTGTGAAGAAGGAGAGAAAAGAAACCTCTGGGGGTTCAAGTACCAGTGGCTGCCCACCCCTCCTTGGCATTCTACTGTGGTGACAGGGTATATTTCAACATTTTAATCATTTCACCTACTTCATCGGCTAAGAGCCTGGGAGTAATGATCAACTCGGTCGTATCTTTCTCTGAACTCGTCTAAACCACAACCCGGTTCTGCAGATGCACCCCGTATAACATCCTCACGATCCGCCCTTACAGTATCTCACAACAGACTCTGCTGCAACTCTCTCCTGTCTGGTTGTCCGGTCTCTGTCATAAAACCTGTCCAGGTGATACAGAATGCTGCTGCACGAGTTTTTTTGACCTACCAAAGCATTCCCATGTATCTCCCGTCCTCATATCACTCGGTTGGCTTCCTGTAGCTGCTCGCGTCAAATTGAAGATTCTGGTTACGGCCTACGAAACCATCGACAGATCTACTCCTCTTCCATATCTGCGAGTCCTGATCACTCGCTAAATCTCAACCAGACTGTTACAGTCATCAGCCTCTACCTGCTTGGTGGCCCCATGCAAAAAAAGTCCAAAATCAAAAGCACAGAGGTTTTCAGTTCTGGTTCCAGTGTGGTGGAATCACCCCCCTCTCTCACTCGGAATTGCTGAATCCTTCGCTGCATTTAATTTCAGACTCACTTCTCCCCTGATCTCTTAAGTACTTGATAATTATGTATGATGTTTTCCGTTTAATATTTTTTTTAAAAAAACCCTATATGCAGCTACTCATATGATGTATACTGGTTCATATGGTTTAATGTGACAAATTGACCGTACTTAAGAATCACGTGTCTGTATCCAGATCTCTCCTTCTGTTCAGGCAATGTACTTTTTGTATTTTTCTCCGAGATGTATGTCACTTTGCAGAAAAGTGTCTGCTAAATGAATAAATGTACATGTAAATCTGAGTTTGATCTCGGTGTCTTTTCCGAGTGCAATAGAGACAATACTTGAGGGAAAAAATGTTTTTTGTGCCTTATTGGCTGTGGGCTCTGAAGGTTATATGATCTATATTTGATTAGAGGCATTTTATTGCCCATATTCAGGGTTTCAGTGATACTCAGATCTAATGCAAGTCTGCATTCCTGGAAGCTGAGTGTAACACCGTGTGTGTATTTGTGCATGCGTGTGGATGGCAGAGGCCTGGGTGGAGAAGCCATGCTATGGGAAGCCTCTGGAGGAACATCTGGCCATCAGTGGGAGAGAGATCGCCTTCCCCATCGAGGCCTGTGTCACCATGCTGCTGGAGTGCGGCCTGCAGGAGGAGGTGCCTTAACCGCGACTCAACTGGCCCTGTTCCACCCCTGCTGCACCAGCAATCCCCCCAGCCCACGCTGACACCCTGCTCCTGCCTTGACCCACCCCCATCCTACTTCATTGTTTCCCACTCCTCTGAATGCTCCACATCACCCACACCACCTGCCCCCCAACAGCATCAAAGAAAGTACCACTCACATTTATACATTTCCCTGTTGCTTCTCTCCAACACAACTTATAGCGTTAACTAATCATCATTATTATTATTATTATTAGCCTACAGGTCTTGTCTTACTGTCTACCTACTCTTCGAACAGGGTTTATTCAGGGTGGCCCCGTCTACCTCCAAGCTAAAAAAACTCAAGGCGTCTCTGGACTGCGGTGTGCTGGACGTGCACGAGTATTCTACTGACCCTCACGCCATTGCAGGTGAGAGGCAGCGTTGCCATGGTGATGAGCATTGCCTTTCATCCTCTCACCTGTACTGTGCCATCAGCCATAGCTGCCACTGCCTGCTATTTTAAAGTCTGAAAAATCACTTCTGTTCTTCAGGCGTCGATTTATGCCGTCAACATAGAAATGCTGCAGATTGACGAAAATTACACTGCAGTTTTAAATTGAACAAAACACAGCAGGATGAAATTAAATCAGTGTTGTGTTATTGGAAACCTCGTTTAAGCAGAGGTAGCAAGGTGGCACACCGGGTAGTGCTGGTGCCTCACAGTTCTTGGGCTGTGGGTGAGGCTGTTGCTTTGAACCTGGCTTCAGTCTTCACACCCTGCTTCCAGAATAGGCTCTGCAACTCCGCGACCCTGCGTTGGACATGTGGTTATTGATGGTGGATGAATGGATAAATTATCAAAGTGGATTCTTCTCACTAAAAGGCGTGCAACACGGTGGTTAAAAACTCGAGCTTGTGATGGAATCGATTACACGCTTTGGGTTATGGACTTTGATGACCTCATGTATCCAACTGACAGCCATGAGAAACTCCAGGATACTGTGCCAGCTGGCCACTGTGTCTTGGTCTTGGAGCTGCACCAAGAACTGCGAGTAGCCGACATTTTTTTAATGGTTATCCCAGTTAAACATGCTAATATTAAAATCGCACTGCTCCTCTGGGAAATCTCATGCCAGAATTCTTTAATTTTCCACATGTGGCATCTAATTAAAAGCATCTCCCTTCGGTTTGCAGAAGGCTGGATCACTTAAAGAGTTTGGATGTGTTTTATCAACACATGCAGACTCAAAACCCCTCTCTCCCCAACTAGACGTGTGTGTACAGGCAAACACCCGTACTCCAACCCCAGTTTCAACTCTGCTGCTAGATGATGGAATCCCCAACCAGAATCTCTTTCAGTATTTATCAAGCAGTACTGAGTCCAGCCTCTCCTCCCCACATCTCTCACCTGCAGGAGCACTGAAGTCCTACCTGCGTGAGCTCCCCGAGCCGCTCATGACATTTGACCTCTACGATGAGTGGATCCAAGCTTCCAAGTAAGTCTGGAGAGAACGTTGCCGGATGGTTGAAACTTGCAGAGGAGGTCTTACGGAGTGTGCAGTGACAGAACAGCCTTGATTGTCGCCAAACAGTCCAGCAAAAACTCCTTCTGAGATGGTCCAACCCATCAGAATGAAGGAATAATGAAGCATTTTTCAACAGCGTTCAGGACCAAGACAAGAGACTCCAAGCTCTACTGATAGCCTGTGAGAAGCTTCCCAAGGCTAACAGAAATAACTTCAGGTGAGCTGCTTATGACTCGGTCAAAATCCCAGTTTTGCTCCCATTCCTTTCTTAAAGGTCTTCAGTGGCTATGATCTATGATATTTTCTTTTGGAAAGAGTACAAATATGTACCATTTCTCATGAACTCAATTAGCACCTTTGCCAGTCTGTCCTTCATCCCTACAAGCATTTGCATCTTCTTGTAATGGCAGGAAAAAAGCACAATCAAGAGTACAGCTAGTATACAACAAATTCAAGTGGACTAGATTATGAGAATTTGAGTGACAAGGACCATAAGGTTACATGCAGAACAGTGTACAAACATACATGTATAATTCTTTGATATGGACATACAGTGGAAGAGTCTGCAGAGCTCAAGATGTGAGCTCATTCTTGTTCCCGTTCCCTGCAATGATGCTTTCAGGTTGATTCCAGAGGATGGGACTTCTGGAGGAGATAGGGGGTCATTAATCTTTTTTGGATTATCAGTCAGAGGTTTGGAAGAAGTGAAAGCAGCCTTGTCAGCCTCTGTCTATGATGCATCAAATCACTATGTCTTACTCTGGAGAGGGGGCAGAATGTTCCGTTGAATCACAGACAGATGGAACATTAGTCAGGATGAGGTGGAGACAAACTGGAGGATACAGTGAGACAGAGAAAACAAGAGGGAATGACAGAGCAGAGAAAGGAAGAAAACTGCTCCAGAAGTTGCTGAAAGTTCTGTTCAGGCCAGAAAAACATATTCATTATATTGAAGTGAATTTATGAAGGGAGAGGGGTGAAAATGAAAGCTGGCCCACCTTAAATGAAATTATGATGGTGAGATTATTTCAAGGTGTTTTGTTCTTTCTCTTCAACCAAATGCTTGATTTGGTAAATGTTTGCATTAACTCAGTGGTCAAATGACCACTTAAATTTACAGCCTGCCCAGTTACTAGAAGTATGAATAGAGAATGAGTGACTTTGGAAAGTGGCTGATGCTGTCATGTAAAGCAATTCACATGTCCTTCAGGAAAAAAGCACACAAATAATGTAGCGCCATTGAAATAAGGCATATCACACAAAAAAAAAAAGAGGTTTTTTTTTTTTTTTTTTTTTTGTATATTTCACTCTCCCCACAGATACTTAATCAAATTCTTGGCCAAGCTGAACGAGTACCAGGATGTGAACAAGATGACGGCAGGGAACATGGCTATTGTGTTGGGTCCGAACCTGCTGTGGTCGAACACAGATGGGTATGTTTCTGTACCCCAAAGCAGTTTTAACAGGGCTCACTAATGGCAACCTGCCTCCCTTAGCTGTAGTGAGACAAAGACTGGGTTGATCATTATTATTTTTTTTTTGAGCCTCATTGTTCATGAATTTTTCCACAGCACCCCATCTCTCATAGCTGTGTTTCTTACTCCTTTTTCCAGGCCATCATGGCTTACTAACATTCCACATTCTACCTTGAACAATATGTTCAGCTGAGATTTTCATTGAAATAATTCGGTTAAGTGCCTAATTCAAGAATCCAGTTGTATTTGGACACTTGGCACTATAAAATGCCAAAGAAACCCTTACAGAATACTTAATTTCATGTGCCTCTCTTGATGTCAGCTCTTGTATGCTAAAAAATTACTCACCCAGACTGTCTGTGTAAAGTACATGTCCAGCATATCGCTGAAGAGCATAAGGCATTTATTGTGACGGTGGTCATCGCTTGTGGGACTACTGCAGTTTTTATCATTTTTTTTAATGTTGTAACAACCTCCTAGGAACATCACGGAGATGATGACCACTGTGTCTCTCCAGATCGTGGGTATCATTGAGCCCATAATTCAGCATGCTGACTGGTTCTTCCCTGGAGGTGAGGCACCATGGGTTTTTCAAATTGAGTGTCCTACCCTTCGACTGGATCGCTGCAACTGTTCAACACCTGTCAAAAAAAAGTCTGTTAGTGTAATACAATAGTCTTTAAGAATGCACACCTTTAGCTTTATAATGGCATTAGAATAAAGCAACCCATTTTAATTGGATGTTGATTATTCATTTTCTGTAGATATGTTGTAAAATGTACAAAGTACACAATGGTAGGGGCAATCAAATTTAAAGAAATTTTGCTTCCTTCCCCAGAAATTGAGTTCAATGTGACAGGCAACTATGGCAGTCCCATTCACACCAACCACAATGCCAACTACAGCTCCATGCCCTCGCCTGACATGGACCACTCAGAACGAAAACACGACCAGGGCCGGCGCCCGCTAAGCGTTGCCACGGACAACATGATGTTGGAATTCTACAAGAAGGACGGGTAGGGCTCCTCACTGTCCATCTTATTGGGATTTGACCCCATCTTCTCCCACAGTCACCTTCCATCACAAGGACCCTCCTTTCAAATTGTCTTCCACTCCTACACACTCATCTTTTCTCACCATCACTCACTTTAAGATGCCACTAGCAGCAGATCCCCATCATGGCAAGGAAAATAAGATGGTGGGGATTCCAAAAAAAAGTTTGTTAGTTTACTTCCTCCTGTATTCTTCCTGTTCTGTTGAGAATCTCCTTCCACCAACACGGGTTGCAATGCTTTTATAGCACATAGCTTGCCTGATGTGCATGAATTTATTGGTCTGTCATAATTGAAATAGTGCATTCTGTATTGGAAAAGATCTGAAGTGATTGCTTTCATGTGTATGTCACACCATGGTCAAGTGATTTTCCATGTAATGGAACTGAACCCTACAAAAGTCTCAAATTCAAAGCTATCCATCTCAAGGCCTGCTGCTATGGATGAATCGATTGCAATTTCATAGCGCACTTGTTAAGACAGCTTTATTTTTTTGAAACTGTTATTCAAGATCCAGTTCTTGAGGGGACTCTTGATGGACCTTCATTGTTGTTGAATTTTCAGAACTGGAGGACCTTAAGGGCTATACTACTAAGTGTCCCTTGCTCAGTCCGTTACGTCAGCTATACAGCAGTTGTAGATTATTGACTGGACATCCAGTGATTCAGCCATCATTCCTCATCTGTCTTGTACCAAAAGAGCTTCTTGCCTTTAACATAAGGACTCAGCAGATTGTATCTTGACTGTTGGTAGTTTGAAATTAAATACTGCTTGTTGCATCCATAGCTTTGGAATTTTCCCACTGTGATAATGGGCATAATTAAAAATTCTCACACTGTTGCAATACAGTTACTTGGTACTGTCTGAATCGCCCCTACAGTATACAAGAGGAATTTAGTCACTGTAGTGATTTTTCTGGATCACTGCAGTCATAACAGGAATGAAAAAGAAATGTATGGATCGATGTGTGGATGGGCATATAAGGCAAATTCAGGCTTCACTCGTTGATAATAGATAAATTAACCGTGGCCAAGAATCGCTGTCCCTTTTTAGTGGGTTAATCTTAAGGGTTTCCTTGTCTGTCGGGAAATGCCGTCCCATTTGCTATTATTGGCAGACTAATGGAACTTCAGCTGTAGGACACGCATCTCGCACTTCTGGGAAGGAGTCATCTTCATCCTAAGACTCCCTGTCCTCTCTGCTCCCAGCATGCATTCTCATTTCCCAACGCACACGTCGTCCACCCACCCTCTCCGTGCACCACCATCTCAACTCAGGTCCTGTCCACAATATCCTGCATTTTCTGCACTTTCGATGCTCTGCAAAGAAGTAAACGAAGGCATTTTATTACAGTCTCACTGAGCTTCACCTTTGATTCTGGTGTTTTTGTCCTATAAATGCAGCATTAGGAAGATACAAAGGTACTGTATGACACTTTTTGTTCCCGCTTTTCTCCCCTCTTCTCTCACCATATTCGTTGCAAGGATGCCCATTGCGATGCCACACCGCCCCTCTGTGCCCCCCATCTGTTCCCCGACCCAACTGCTCGAAAGGGATCCCTTCGTGCTCCGAATCTACTTGGCTTTTCCATTTAGTTCTGTACACTTCTGTTTCATGCTATTGACTCCCACCCCCTTTCCCAAGCCACGAAACCCCAAATCCACCATGCTCACTCACCAGATTAAACAAAATGGTCTATTTTTTGCTTTAATACGAAAGATGAATAAAGAGGTGTTTTCATGCCTGAAACACAGCCTTGCTTTTAATGACTAGTGCAAAATTTCCCCTTGCTCACATCGAGGGGTACAGAATGATGGTTGTCATGGTCTGTCTGGACAAAGGCTGACTCCCGCAATGTCCATGAGAGGCTATGATCAACCCGAGACAAAATCACCTGTCTCCTCTGCATCACAGCACCATCTGCAGGCCGGAGTTCTCTAATGCGCTCATCCCTTGTACTTCCATCCATTTCCATCGCCTCTGATCGCTTTCGGACAGAGGCGTGGCCCAAGGCCCAAGGACTTGTCAACACGTAGCACGTAGCACCCTCATCTCTGTCCTCGGGTTCGAGAAAATTGACCATCAGACATGTGTCCAGCCACTAGAGGGAGACAACAGTGTGAACACTGTGACCCTCTTTGTGAGGCTGTTCCATCACTCACCTGTATGTCAATATTTGTTTTTAGAAGTACTGTAGACTGTTTATAGTTTTTTTTTATTACTGGCAAAGGACCTGTGCAATGGGTGGATTGAGGCGTGGCCACGAAATTGCACTTCCTCCTTCCGCCCTGACTGGCCGTGCGTGCACATTGTCTTTATCTCGCTGTAGTATGGGCGTTCGAGTGATGGACACATCTTGGGTGTCGCGCCGGGGCTCATCTGGAGCCCGCAAGGCCTCCTCCTCCTCCTCCTCCTCCTCCACTGCCCCGAGCGCGCAGCCCCCTACCCCACCCACTGACTCGCTCATCCCCGAGCAGCCGGACGAGACGTCCGCTTCCCCAGGCCCCACTCCTCCTCCCGTTAGCTCCGACCGGGCCAGGTAAGGCAGTGTGGTGGCCTGTGCATCTGCCCCGTCCACTCCATCCTCACCCCACCACCACCAAGCCTGCATAAGTCTGCCTTCCACTTGTCACCAGGCTTCGCATTGTGTATGCCCCCACCCCCTCTTGCATTTGATCATTAGGTTCAGACCTGTTGTCGTCACTGTTGTCGTTTCAGTTGCTCTGTCTGCGACTATGTGTCATCACCTTGCCCTTGGTGTCACAGGAAGCGGCAGTAGGTCAGCATAGCTCGTTGGCCTCTGAGACGTGTGGTCCTCCTGGGTCGTGCTAAGGTCACGTTGACACAGGCCAAACTAGTCTGTTTCGCTCAGGACTTTTTCCAGTGCAGACTCAGCTTTTAAATCTCATGGTCCATGACAGAAACAGAAACTGAAACTGAAACTGAAACTTGGCGTTTTCCGTAGTTTCCTCACGCCTGTAGTTGCCTGTTTGCCAGTTAAATATTACAGTCATCATATATGATATGTGTAGCACCAGTGGAAGGTGCTTTGCTTGCGGAATCGTATGAAATTGGGTTTTGGGAACAGAAATTATGTGGGATTACCATATTTTTTTTTTTCCTTAGGATGCAGAGAGCTCATTGGTTTGGTGTGAACACTCTGTGCCCCCCTGTCTTCTTTTGCTTTGCTTTTTGGGGACATGTTGAATGGGCTTCGGTTCTGATGTGACACTGTGTGAACCATTTGACCGCCAGTCTGAAGGTGGCGGTCAGAGCGTTTCCCTCCAATGGGACCATTTGATTTGTCCCTTTGAAAATGCTTGCATGAAATAGGGGGTAGCAGGTGGTGCAATGATTGCAGCTGCTGTCTTTGGGCACAGGGGTTGCGGGTTTGAATCCCATTGCTGTACCCTTGAGCAAGGTACTTAATGTAAATTGCTGCAGTGAAAAAAAAATTACCCAGTTGTTTATATAGGTAAATAATTGTTGATAGCTTACCGTTATTAG
This sequence comes from Scleropages formosus, assembly GCF_900964775.1. Taxonomy (NCBI): domain Eukaryota; kingdom Metazoa; phylum Chordata; class Actinopteri; order Osteoglossiformes; family Osteoglossidae; genus Scleropages; species Scleropages formosus. The sequence goes on from NC_041806.1 coordinate 4,794,955, forward strand.
TCCCTTTGGAGAAAAGTGCCAAATAAATGTCAAGAGCATTTGAGTGTGTCTCCACTCACTGTAGAACATGGACAATAAGCCCATTCACTGTGTCTCACAAAAGGCTGTTACTAACAGTCGATGCATGTCTTTGCTTTTGACTTTTGTAGGAACCTGTCCGTTCTTTCCTTTTAAAATGTCACCTTTTGTTTGCTTTGTTTCGTTTGTCCCTCTTCGGAAGACTCGCCTCGCATCGTTCGCCCCAGACACTTCCCTGTAAAGCCTGGCAACCCCCACTGAACCCTTCCTTAACAAAAAAAAATATCCTCACCCTAATTCAGCACGTGTCCTAAACGCACCCCTACCTGAGTTTGTGTGGAAGTGAAAGGACGGGTTGCCGTGCCGATAACCTCTGATAGCCGTCGTGATCGTTTGCTTTGCCCTGCGCTGCCTGAAAATCAATAACTTTTAATCCTGCGCTGTTGTCTGTCGCTGATCGACTCATCTCCCCTTTGCAAACATTGTTGCTTTCATTTCTCTGTATTGTTTTATATTTAAAATTTGCAGCTCAGACGATGCGTCGTCCAATTGGTCGGACTCCTGTTACGCCTACCCTTCCCCGGAGGAGGAAAGACCGCCCCCACCCTACCCCTCCTTGCCCTCCTACCCCACCCCTCACCATTACTACCCCAGAGCACCTCCCTGCACGAGGCCCGTCGCCCGAGGCCCCGAGTCGATGCCCCTGGGGCCATCCCCGCCCCCTTACCGCTGGGCCATCTATGCCCCCTCCTTCCCACCTCCCTTCTCCCAGCAGCAGCTGGACATTAACTGTAACCCCAAACCCAGCTTCCTGCACCTCCCCAAACAGGGCTCCCTCCCGGACACTCCGCATGGCCACGCTCAGCCCGACGCTAATACCACCCCCCCTTACATGAAATCCTCCTTCTTTCTGACCCGATACGACCTGCCCCCTGGCACTGCCCCCGCTAACCACCCCGCCTCCGCTCCCCTGCCATGGGCTGCCTGTGCCTGTAGCCAAGAGAGAGGACCCAAGCTGACTAGGTAACTATGACGAGAAGTGAACCATGTGAGAAATACCCCTGCCTCCGCCCCACACACACACACACACACACACACACACACACACACACACACACACACCTCACACACCTCATGCTCACACAAACAATCCAAAGAAGCACACTCCCCCCGCTCCCATCCCCCCAGTGGACGCAGAAATAAGACATGGAGACCAGACACAAAGCTTCCTTGTTCATTTGCTGTTACTTCATACATTATGTTTTCTTTTGCTTCCTCTCAATCGCAAAACACCCCCTCCCACCCTGCAGCCCTCCATTTTCTGTTGCTCAGAAATAAACAGCTTGATGTTTGACATTTACATCCAAATGGCCTTTCTCCTCATGTTTTTATAATGTCATAACAGCAGCTCTGTCTCCAAGCAGTACCATTCCTTGTTTCTAGGAACGAAAAAAAAAAAAACCCTTGGGGATGTGGGGGGTGTTGGTTGCCAGGCAACTAGAGATGATATTATTCTTTGGAAGCAGTATTGTCTGTTGTGAGATGGATGGACAGATGAAAGACAGAGGTAAATGACCCAGTACCCAGACATCTGCGTTTTCAATAAGACCTGTGTTAGTATTTGTAGTGCAGGTCTGAACTCATCCTTCTTTCTAGGTGCTTTAAGCTTCAGTTTGTTTTTTTAAACCAAAAAAATGATTTTTGTTTTTGTGGTCTGTACTGAGCGGAAGAGGTGGTCGCCTTTGTGCCAGGATGGAAGATAGTTGGGTTCGGGCCTAGAAGGAACCTAAAGTGACCTGTCCTTTCGAATGCATCTGAGTCCTTGAAAAAAATCCAAGAAGCTCATTCTCGAATGTCTATGGCCTTTGACCTTTGACCTGGGACAAGCCGTATGTTACTGCTCATGCAGTTGTCTTCATGGTCAGGTCTGCAGGAGAGCTGAAATCCGCAGTTTTAGAGGCTCCAGTAAACTTAGATCAGCAGTGGATGTTTGTATCGCTCCCAGAACTTCAAAAGAGGGGCGCATGACAAATCTCGCGGTCATGGGGACGAGAAGGTGGGATGTGGGATGGACCACATGGTTAGACACGTGGACCGCGTTCCAGGGAGCTCGTGTGAACTGTCAGATGAGGTGTGCACGCGATGCGCACCCACACACACGCTCTCACATATGGGGCCACATGCCTACGTACGCACACAAGTCTCAAATTCACGAGTCAGCAGTGCCGTGGCCATGATAACAGCTGCCAGCCCGGACATCCTTGGGGTGATGGGTGACTCATGTCCGAATAAACGGCTCGAGGCTATTTCTGGCCACCTCCACTTGGAGTCGAGGTTGTCCGACAGCTTCATCCGAAGCTCGTCTCACCCTGTAGGCCCCCGTCCCTTCCATGTAGTTCCTTGTTCCTGCCGTTGAAGTATGATTCACCATTTGTGACGTTATCTACCTCATGTTATGAAAATTTGTTCCGAACAGATGGTTTGCCATCATTACCCTTTCAGAAAGAAAACGGCAGACGCACCGCAAGATAAAACGAAAGGTGAACGGTTGTGGAACGCGGCCATTCAGCACGAATTTCATTGGCCGCGCTAATTTGACTTTGATTAGTTTTTCCACAAATCTTATGGCCGCCGCGGAGGTTTTTCCAAAAAAAAAAGAAAAAAGTGGTAACGGAAAACATAGTGATCGACGTGGGAATGGAGCAGAACCGAGGGATTGCTGTGGATAACGCTGCATTTATTTCTTCTCATCAGTACCTTGAAGAACAAGGAGCTCTCTCCTGTGATTGGGCAGAAGATTGTCCAGGGGGCGTGTCCCATGGGGAGTGCAGCCAATAGCGGACAAGGGCAGCTCAACAACGACCAGAGCCCACACGCCCTTCGCACAGGTACCGTCCAATCGGATCTGTTCATTTACCTAAGTGGTTTCCGTTGTGTTTTTTTGATCAAATATGAATGCGCCGAATTGTGACACCGACAGGTTTGGAACACCTGAGAAATAGTTGCGCGTGCGTTAAAAACACTCGCTTGGCCCCTCTTTCATTCTCTGATCCGTTGTCACATTTCCAAAAATGCTCCGTTTCTCTATGAATTTCGTATTTTCCCAAAATTGTTCATTCAGCTGCCAACGTTACATTTATTCATGTAGCTGATGCTTTTCTTCAAAGCGACTTATAACGTTAAGGTTGCAATTATCACAAGTTACAACTATTTGCCCATTTATACAGGGGGGTACTTTTTACTGGACTAATTTAGGGTAAGTATCTTGCTCAAGAGTACTGAAACCACAGGTGGGGATTGAACCAGCAACCTTTAGATCCAAAAGCAGTAGATATAACCACTATGCAACCAGAGGTCTGTTGTTCTTCAAGCTGACTTAGAATGTTAAGTTACTTACCATTATTTACCCCTTTGGACAATTTTAGTGGCACAATTTAGGGTAAGTAGCATGTGGGATTCAAACCTGCAACCTTCAGGTTGAAAGATAGGAGTTCTAACCCCTATACTACCAGCTGTGCTGTAATATACTCCAGTTCCTCTTCTTATAGTGAACTTACAATTTTTAACCATTCAAACATTTTCCAGCTTATTTTTATATGTCACTTCACTTATTTTTATATGTTTCTTCACTTAAGTATTTCTGACAATTTGTCGTTTCTAGCGAAGTACATGAGTCATGTTTGCACGCAGAGTCAATTGATGGTAGCAAAGCACACCAGACAGGAGCGCTGGACCATTGTCATTTTTTTTTAATTTAGCTCAAAGTTAATACGAGACGTTTAATAATGATTTGTTTTATTCATCTGAAATTTTTACAAAATTTAACCAATAGACAGGGATGAGCAATAACTATTATTAAGCTTCTGTTGATTGTGATTTAGTGCTAATATTAAAGTTACGAACAAAACAGGTGGCAAACTTCTGATCCCAGTTTAGTTCATAAGCTGAGGAGCCAGTGAATATGTATCATATAAGGAAATATATTTTTCAGAATATCAGCGCAACAGTGAAACATGGTAAAGGGTAAAGAAATGAAAAAATTTACATAAATCTAATTTTTTTCAATTCCAAAGGTTGTTAAGAGGTTTGTTAATATTAATTAGATTTAATGTTACAAAGTTCTTTATTGTACTCTGGCAAAATGAGACAGTGTCCACTTGTGCTGCTTGTCCCCGCTGAGGTGTCCCGCTCCATTGGTCTCCATGTCCATTTGTTCCAATGTGCAGGGAGGAAGCTGGCCCCCATCCCGCCCAAAGTCCCGTTTGTCCAGTCAGGCGGGGTGTCGGACCAGTCGACGGGTCAGCCGTCACCCGTCAGCCTGTCCCCAACCCCTCCTAGCACCCCGTCACCATACGGGTTCAGCTACCCCCAGGGCTACGCCACCATCGCTTCCCCAGGCCAGAGCATCCCAGCCACACCCACCTCCCTGTCATCTCCGCCCTCCCTAACGGGCACGCTTACCAAGTCGCGGCCCACCCCTAAGCCCCGGCAGCGGCCCAGCCTGCCCCCGCCCCAGCCCCCGACAGCCCCCGGCTCCAGCCCCCGTGCCCTGGACCACGGCCTGCTGGACGGGTTGTCCCCTGGAGAAAGCATGTCCACAGGTGAGTCCGTCCCCGCGGCGTCTCCTAGCAACCGCCGAGCTGCTTGATCTGACCCCCACAAGTGAAAGGCCTTCCAGGAATGTTCTGTACAGCTTTCAGTGGAAGTTCATTATTTTGAACAATCCAGAAATATCCTGCTGCACACATTATCTTTCATGCCCTTTCCTCAGTCAACGGTTGTGTATTCTTGCTTATCTCTGTTTTTTTTAAATGGGTGAAAACATGAGCTTTGCCCAAAATATTTCCTGTTGTATCTGTATATTACAGGTTGACTCAGATGAAAGATATAAATTCTTGATCGATGCCACCGAATGCCTAGTGTTCTGTGCTCACAGAGGACAGCACTTTCATCACTAATACTCATCTTGGGACTGAATGTCGCCCGATTTATTCACGGGTTAGGGTTTGTAAAAACTCCCGATGTTGCTATAATGAATAAAAAATGATTCTTTAAGGGTTTTCAAAAACTTTTCAGTATTCTATTAAACAACACTAAAATGAAAACTAATTGAAAAAGTCCAAAAAATAAAGTTAAACTGGTTCGAAATTTTTTTATTTTTTTTGAAAACGTGCCACTCGGCTGTCTATAAAGCTTCTTTAGCATATAGTGTCTATGATGCAATCGTCGTTAATGGGTATTGCGAAATAGCAAATAAATAATACAGTGCCCACCATCCCAACACGGCTCCGCTGTTCTTTCTCAGTGCCGAATTTTGGCAAGGGAGTGGTGACAGGTCTGTCCTCTGTACATCCATCTTGACTTGCTTTTATACTGTTTTCAGCTATTAAAATTACTTTCCTCTGTCGATTGCTGTTGTGTACCTGCAGCTGTATGAGACGAGTCATTCAGTGTGGGGGGGACTTTTAGGGTAAGCTGGAGTGACGCTGCGAAGCCTCACCTCGCCATATGGCTTTCTCTGCGGCTTCCTGCAGACTGCTGTCTTTTTTATATATATATCTGTATACATGGACCATATTTATATATTTATATGTGTGTGTATACTGTATATCTGCTGTGTGTAGTCCACCACTAACCCATCCTGTGGGTGCGGCCTATTGCATGGGGGCTGAACCCGAGCGATGCATGGCTTTGGACACGCTTTGTGGTGCCAGCGCTGCCGCTGTCCTCACCACCGTCGTTTACGAGGCGTTTGCCCCCCGCCGCCGACACTTGGACCCACCTCCAGCACTGCCTGCCCCCCCAGCTATGTCCCTCTAATTTACATGGTTTGCCTGAGCACTAAGTGCTGGATGCTCAACACCTCTTCCCAATGCCCCACCCAGATGTTAAACCCCGCCCCTAGGTCACGCCCAAGCCTCAGAACTTATGTGTTTCAATGGAAGCCCCCCCCGGTCTCTTCCCCCTTACCCATTGCCCCTGTGGAATGGGAGCTCTTAGGCTTCTCTGTTTTTTAAGCACTTAGGATTTAGCACTTGATGTCATCATACTCCCAACACTGCTCAGTGTTTCTCTGAGACTATTACCCAGAATCCCAGTGGGCTCCCAGGCCATTGCATACGATGGCTTCCGTGCATATGATGCGTCTTACTGGCGTTATGAAGTGTTTGGTGTAAAGTTTGCCTCCTGCGTGACGACTGACTGCTGCTTCCTTGCCTTCCCGGCCCTCCCCTTCACCTCCCTACGACATACTGGGAAATCCACGGGCACGACCACGCCTCCCCAGAATCACTCCTGGACCTGGAACCCCCCACCATAAATGTTGAACTGGACGGCAAGTCTGAGGGCGCCCCCGGCGGGGACTCGGAGGCTGCAGTCGATGCGACCGGCAAGGTTGAGTCCGAGGACGAGTCGGAGAGCACGGTCCTATGACCCTGAGAGTCACCGCCAGCCCTTCTCAGCCCGTCCCGCTCACCCACAGCTTACCTGGACCACCACTCTGCCTCTTGCTCCTCCTCCTCTTCCTCCATCAGTGTACAAAGTACTCTTTCAGGTGAACCGCCCCGTCCCCGTCTTGGATCGGAACCGGCTTCCGTGCTGCTCCGCTTCTATTCTACTGACGGCAAGGTCGAAAGAATGCCTCTCTACTGAATATAGACTTTAAAACCACTTTGCAACTTTCATTTGAACCACTTTCACTTTAGATATATATGTATACATATATATATATGTATGGCATGGTATTTTTTGAAGTTTACTTTTATTTTTTCATTTTTTTTAATTTAGTTTTTTTTGCATTTTTCAACTCTTTTGCCTCCCTGCCATTATGTTTCTGTGACTGGCGCTGCCCTCTGGATCTGAGGCTGATCTCGTCTCGCCCCGGACTCGCGGTGAGGGTGGAAGGCCATATAGAAACCTGCTGTGTACAGGCAGGGGGTGGAACAGGTTTGAATGCATTCGTGACAGGTGCCCACCCCCCCCTTTCCCATGCAGCCCCCTTGCGCTGTCACTGTAGTGATCACCGTGGTTATTGCCTTTGCATTTACAACGATCGGTTAGCGTAGTGTGCCTCGGATCCTCATAGTGAGATAGATAGGTTTAATAATATTACTTAGATTATAAATGGCATATTTTAAAAATATATTTTAAATGTATATAAATATACTCATATAAAAGAGCACATTTATAAATGTAAACATACACTTTAAGGTCTGTCGAAGGGCACATTTTTCAAATGCGAGGCTCTGAGGTGTCTGATGCACAAAAATGGTAGTCGTGGTTCAGTGGGCGGGGTCTATCATTGCTCCACCCACCACGTCACGGTCTGCAGGTTCGTGATTAACCCCAGGACCCGGATTTAGCTAAGATTTGCCTTGTGCCAGGTCACCCTCCGCCCTCTCCTCCCACCTGTACCCCTTCCCATTGACTCAGGAAGCCAAAAGAAAATGTGCAGACCAATATCAGAATATGAAACAGAAGGAATTATGATAATGCGTAATATATATATGAAAGTATATCTTCAAATAAATACACATATAATTATTTATTATTTTTCCCATTTATGATTTTTACAAAGACAGCGAGATAGTATTCTGACTGTGACAAGATCCATTGTGCCCACCTTTTGTGGTAGGATGCATCGAACCCGATCTCCAGGGCCACGCCTTTTGTGGGAGGGGCTAGATTGTCAAGGGGCGGGATCAAGTCTCCTGCACCTCATGCCCCTCCTCTTTACCTTTCCCACGGGGCACCTCATGCCGGACCCCTGGACGCAAACGCACTGCCCGGAAGCCATAACGCTTCTTCCTTCGCCCATAATTCCAAGTGCTAAATATTTCGCTTTCTACTGTAAATACAGAAATGCTGTACAGAAAGATCTGTATATATATATCCCTGGATAAATAAATTAAATACAGAATATATATATATATACGCGTGTCAAGGTCAATATAGATTCAGCAGATTTGGAAACATGTCACAAGCATGTTCTGTGTTTTTATCCTCACATGAGGAACATCGCATTATATAATACCATATTGCCGCTGTACCATCTTGCCAGATAGTCGCTGGCAAATATGAAATGCGGTAAGTTTTTGAGCAGTTCCGAGCGAGCTTTAATGGATGAATGAAGGTACGGCAAAGATACAGACTTCTTGTTTTGTAGGTGCCACCCCCGCATTCTGTTGAGTGCACGTAGGGGACACTCATATTTTGAGTAGACACCAGGTGTGGGATACCAGCGTCAGCCGTAGCATCACAAAGGCCTCACTCATCAGGATGTTTTATAGGTCGTGTGGGGGGTCAGGATGTGGGGAGGAGGCATGTTGGGGGAGAGCTTTTAAGAAGGGTTTAACATCCGGCTGTTCCCGTATGTATATTCCCCCATCATGTTAAAAAGCAATAAGGTTCAACGCTAGTCAAGGAATGGAGGGCTTCACACCTAAATGAGTAAAATATTAACAAATCAAAGTGCAATTACCATATTTATTGATCAATGTAAACTCGGGTACGTGGCGAGGGCCAGATTGGGAGAGAACCTCACTGGTCCGCTGTCCAACCACTCGATCGGATCATTATCACTCTTGATTTTTCCTTTCAAATGCGTCCTTTCGGCAGCAACGTTATATAGGCGACATCGGTGTTTATGGTGATGAAATGTATCCTTTGTTTGGTGCCGGGTGTTTCCACAGTAACGGTTGGTTGTGTCGGTAACTGGTCTGTGATGGTCCCTTAGCTGTTTTGTAAACAAGGGATGTCTTTTTCTAAAGCGGAAAACCGTAAGCATTTGAGTATGTATATTTTTTGCTTGTTCTCAATGGGGGTGATTTTTATAGCAGCTGCTAAGTCCTACTGTGAAGCGTAGGAGAATTTCTCAGAGTTGACCATGTTTTGTTTTTGTGACCGTGCCCGTTCGAAGGGAACGGTACCAGGCGTTTTCCATGCCTAGGTGGACCGTAGCGGTAAACACTTGCTGCTGATCATCTTCCTCTGGTTGTCTGAGGGACAGCAGATGGAGCAGCGTGTTGTTGGGGTAGGAGGACATCTGGGTACATCTGCTGGGGCGGGACTTGGAGTCATAACTTCGTCCAATGCGGAGCTGCATTCAGGGGAGGCGGGACTTTTCCTGGCTGCTACAATGAGCCAACCTAAGCAATGGAGGTGCTGGTGTTCGCACGCTGCCTCCGACTTCATCTAGCCATCCATTCAATATTGCACCGGTCCATCTGATGACGACGGCATTCCTAGACCTTCTCTTAACTTAATCGATGGACATCCTCCTACCTTTCCTAATGCAACACAAAAATATAAAATAAAAGCCGCCATCGTGCTGCCGTCCTGCTGGGAGATTTCTGTTGAACCCAAAAGTCCTGTTGCATTTAAAATGCAGCAAATAACCATATTTTGCCAAACCCAAGGAAATAAAGAGTTTTGACTGGAGGAAAACCTGATGATGCTGTACGTGTGGCTTGGTGAAGGGGGTGAAGAGCTACGGTTTGCAGACCAGTAGGTGGCGTAGTGGTTAAGGGAAGAACTTTGTAAGCTGAAATATGCCAGTTCAAGGCCCAGGCTGCATTCTTCTTTACTAACTGAAAGGGTTCTTGTCCTCATTCGCCCCACTGACATATCCAATTGATCAAATGGGTGCAGTTGATATGAATCGGAAATTCTGAGTCAAAGTTTCTTCAAATTCGTTGCATCATGAGATAACTTCCTCTTAGTGTGACAAATGTTTTACCGTTCAGAGCCCATCCTGAGTCCCTATCCTGGGACTGAACCAATGTCAGCATCGACAGGATAAATCCTGAGTCGCGACTGAGGCTGCGTGGGATCAGCTCAGCGCAGCTGTAATTCAAACTGGTTTTTGCGGCCAATTAGTTGATTCCATCTAGCAAAGTGGGCATTCACCTATTGCTCTCAATCATGGGGGGAGATGGATTCCCCCCCCCCAAACCTGTGGCAGTAAGCTTTTCTTTCCTTTGTCACCTGTCTGCTCCACCCCCCACCCCCGTTGCCCAAATAAGCACATTACCTGATTTACCTTTATGTATATTTAAAAGGTGCAACACTGTGGTGCATGCTGGGGCTGTGTTTTTTGCGCCCAACCAAGACGTTGTTATTTCGTTTTGTTCTTAGATTTGTGTTGAAGTTGGGGAAGAAAAAAAAAACGCGTCTGATTGGTTGAGGGGGTCGAAGAGAAATAGAGAAGGACTAAGACGATAAGCTGGAGTGCTTTTAGAATGCGCTCCGCACCACCATGCTCCAGATGCTCAGGAGCGTAGGGTCAGTTCCTGGAGGGGCTCAGAGCCAGGAGTGGTCACTCCCATTAGACAAGGTCCCCTCCTCACCATGCTGATCCCTCCCATGAACACAGCCCCGCCCCTTTGCTCCGCCTCCCGAGTGGAACCAATTGTGTACTGTTCAATCTGCATCAATCCTTATCAGAATGTCAAGACGATTAAATTTACGTTTTTAACAAGGGGTGTGTGCTTTCGTTGATTCTGTGCGTGTGTGTGCATGCGCGCGCTTACGTAGGATGTTGTGCGCTAACTCCACATCCTAGAAACACTAGTGGGACCGAAGATTTGTTTGACTTTTGTTTTATTTATAACTCCAAAGTTGATTTTTACCCCAAATTCACTGTCAAAAGTTTAATACAGGCATTTTTCAGTTTATTTCCTGGATATGATCTACGAAAAAAATTCAGCCAAGCTACAGTATATTATAATTTTGCAATATAGTATGTGAAATTATATATATATTGCGCAATCATTAAAATTTATAGTACAATTTTTAATTCAGGCTGAATGCAAAAGAGGCGTGGGGGCGCAGTGGCGCAGTGGGTTGGACCACAGTCCTGCTCTCCGGTGGGTCTGGGGTTCGAGTCCCGCTTAGGGTGCCTTGCGACGGACTGGCGTCCCGTCCTGGGTGTGTCCCTTCCCCCTCCGGCCTTACGCCCTGTGTTGCCGGGTAGGCTCTGGTTCCCCCGTGACCCCGTATGGGACTAGCGGTTCTGAAAATGTGTGTGTGTGAATGCAAAAGGGTTGCAGCTGCTGCCTTTACGTCTGAAGGTTGTCAGTTCCGATCTTCAGATAGTACCGTTGAGCAAGGTATTTGTTCCGAATTACTCCAGTTAAATTACCCAGCTGGGTAAATAGCTGTAAGTTGCTTTGCAGAAAAGCGTCAGATAAATGTGAAATTAAACTTATTTAAAATGACTGTAATTATGTCGTCTACATGATATCCTGCTCACTCCGTGTTTCTGACCATTTCAACACATAAGCGAGTTTAAGGTTTTTAACGTGGCCCTTTCTAAGAGGAGGAGCCAGTGTGTTTCTTTCTTTCGGTCAGACTCTTTTAGCTTTAATTTGTCAGCATAGTAAATGCAAATATGATTATTAAAAAAAAAAGTTTTATTTCGGTTTATCAAATGCAAGAAGTGAAATGTAATTGTAGAAACAAAACAGTCAGTGGATTAGGGGGTTTGGACTCTATTAAAATGTGTAAATGCTGTTCCTGGTCGTCTTCTGCATGAGTTCAAGCATCGCCTTCGATGAACCACGCCGCGACCACCGATGGATCCCATGCTGGAGCTGTCTTCCTGGGTTATGACATATTCTCTGGTGTCCCAGTGGATATCGATGTCAGGCTGCTTGGAGACAGTGCGACACGTCAGAAAAACTGCACGGAAAATGCAAAACGGACTTTTTGTTGACTAAACAGAGACCCCGAAGGACTGCTGGATGCTAAAGGGTCTCGACCCCATTGTTTCAGAGCTCCGGCCGAGCTGCTTTGAAACCCTACTGTACGTTTTCCATTTCCGGACAGTTAAATCCATCCATAATTCAAAAATATTCATCTTAGATACGTATCAACTATCTTTCAAATATAATTGAATGAATTACGTTTTATCCGCTTCCTCAAAAGGCATAGAATCCAATTTTGTTTCACATATTTCTCTGTTAGAGAGCAATTACTGGTACTGATCATCCAGAAATAGATATTTAATGGTGTCACAGAAACACGACCAGACTGGGCTTCTCATGTAGGGGTTACTAGGACATGCCTTAGGGTTAGAGTTCTGCTCCTTGATGGGATATACTGTATTTATCCGTCCGGCTCTTATTGGGTCCAATGGTTTTATGTAATGCAAAACGCACAGTTATCACTAATATTTTGTCTTACACAACATGAATGACCTTTGTTCTAAGCTCGAGTCATAATGATATATATAGGGTAAAGCAAATACTTGCTTAGTGTGTGACTTTCAAAGGTCGGATGGAAAGCGCGAAGGTTCGGACACGAGACTCTCGCCAGAGTACCACGGCGGTTCCATTGAAATCGACAGGAACGTGAAGTTCGAGGTAAAACGTGCTCCGGCACACGGAGAGTTCACGAGCACTCTTTTCGGGCGAGTAAAACTTTAACAGGGTCACGCCTCTCACCTTTGACCTCCGAGCTAAACCGTGGCTGGCTGGTTGCTTCCGAAGACGTGTCCTGCAAACAATAACACGGCACACATGTCATGGACCTGCGTTCAGCCGTTGGATAATTTGACAGTTTTCTTTGTCGTGTGAACGATCCGCAAGCGCAGAGGTGTAAGATCTGTCACGTAGACCTGCGGTGAGGCTGCAGAGTGGGCTGTGGGTTCAGACGCGAGTTCGATGTTTGGTGTTTGCATGTTATCCCCCTTTGCGTTGATTTTCTCCAGGTGCTCTGTCTGGTTTTTTCTCCAGGTGCTCTGGTTTCCTCCCAAACTTCAAAAACGTGTGTTTCAGGAGAAACAAATTAATGTGTGTGTTGTGTTAATTTATCAGACGCTTTTTTCCAGCACAACTTCCAATGAACTCTATGTAGTGTTTTCAGCCCACACACCTTATTCACCGTGGTGACTTACACTGCTAGATACATTATTTACACTGGGTCACTCATCCATACATCAGTGGAACACACTCTCTCTCTCACTCACACACTATGGGGGAACCTGAACAGCATGTCTTTGGAGTGTGGGAGGAAACCAGAGCACCCAGAAACAGGGAGAACATAACAACTCCACACAGACTGAGTGGGGATTGAACCCATGTTCTCTCACCTCACCCAGGAACTGTAAGACAGCAACACTTCTCACTGTGCCACCATGCAACATCACATCATTTAGCAGACACTTCTCCAAAGCAACTTCCTGTGAATTCTATGTAGTGTTATCAGCCCACACACCTTATTCACCGCAGTGACTTACACTGCTAGATACCATACTTACACTATGTCACTCATCCATACATCAGTGGAACACACACACTCACACAGTACAGGTGAACCTGAACTGCATGTTTTTGGACTGTAGGAGGAAACCAGAGCACCCGCAAGGAGACCCACACAGATATGGGGAGAACATGCAAACTCCACACAGAATGAGTGGGGATCGAACCCTCATTCTTTCACACCACCCAGGCACTGTGAGACAGCAGCGCTACTCGCTGTGCCACCCTTGTATTTGAGTGACTGTGTGTCATTGCCCTGTGATTGACTGGCGCCCCATCCAGGGTGTATCCTTCTCCCAACCTATGCTTCCAAGATAGACTCTGGACCACCGCGACCCTTCACTGCACCAGCGGTGCCTGACGATGGATGGAACTGCAGCGATATAACAGACCGGTGTGTAGGTGAACACGGGTGTGATGTTCTCATCTGAAGCTGCACACACTTTGGCCCCCGTTGCACTAGTCTGCTTTAAGGCTCTACGAAGGTGTGGTACACAGGATTGTAAAAGTGCACACACACGCGTGTCAGGGAAGGAACCTCCTACCTGAGTCCAGGAGCACATCCACGGGTGAGTGGTAGGTCTGAAGGTACTGCGGTGGTGTGAGCAGATCCTCTCTCTCCAGCAGCTGACCCAGGACCTCCTGCGAGAGCATCACCTCCGGCATCTGGTCGACTGAGGCCTCCTGGGCAGCCTCTGAGCCCTGCCGGGTGGAGAGCTTGGTTTACGGTTAACGCACTCTTTGGAATGACAGTCAATGGAGTTTTAATTGGAGCCTTTAAGCGGAACTGTCATTTCACTTCGTCACAGGGACGCGACCACATTTCACTCCTGAGGGACAACAACCGCGCGGTGACTCTAGAGCGGAGCTCATGGGTCACTCACACTGAGGATCATTTGGCTGGGCCGGTCAAATGCCTTGCGTGTGATTCCTGACATGGGCGCATCTACTGTTTGGCTTATAGTGCTGGGAATTTGCCTGGCATGAAATGAACGATAATTGATCAGAACCACTATCTAGCGCTTTATGGCATGTAGCGGTCAGGATGAAAGGTGGAAGACTTTGCAGAGGTTGTCGAACCCGGAAGCAGTCGCCGTGGAGCTCTGAGGGCGGTTTCGAACACACCTTGAGGGTTTCGAGCAGGCGGCTGCCCAGCTTCATCAGTTGGGTCAGGGTGTCGGCCACCAGCTTCTCTGTGGGCTCGTGTTCTGTTCCGCCGGCCGGTGACCGAGCCGGTGGAGCGAGTACCTTGAAGGTCCACTGCTGGAAGAGTCTCCGAGGGATGTCATGTGACACCACCAGGATCCTAGCCTGGACAACCATGACGCTGCGGATTACAAGGAGACCCTTATCATAAAATTATTCATCCAATGAAGGGTCACACTGACCCACATCCTATCCTGGAAGCATAGGGTGTAAGGTGGGGTGGAGTACACCCTAGAGTCTCTCACACACATTGGGAAATTTGGAGTCACCAGGTCTCCAGAAACACATGTCTTTGGACGGTGGAAGGAAACCAGAGCACACCTGGAGGAAACTCCACACAGACTGAGCTGGATTCAAGCCCATGTCTGAATGAACAGCCCAGGAGAGTGAGGCACCAGTGCTACCCCCTGTGCCGCCGCACTGCCACTTATCCATTTAACAAAAGTGTTTTTTAGAGGTCAGAGTTGCTGCCTTTGGAACCGGAGGTTGCAGGTTCAAATCCCACCTCCTGCTGCATAACCATTGAGCAAGGTGCTGCTCACTTACAGAGACGGGTAAATTAATTTATGTGGCTTAATATTGTCAGTTGTTTTGGAGAAAAATTGATAATTAAATAACGAATTAACAAAAGTGAAACTCCTGTATATCTTCCGCACGTTTATGACTCTTCGGCGAGGGCACCATGAGACCCCCCTTCCCCGACCAGAGAGCTCACCTATCGGAGGGGCGCGTCAGCAGCTCTCCCAGGTCCTGCAGCACGGAGATAAGGGCCTCGCTGGAACACTGCGGGCAGAGAGTGCAAAAGGGCCGCCAGGTTTGAGCCAAAACAAAAACCTGCGTGTTTATTTGTTTAGAACCAATACACTACAGGGTGAACAAAAGCCAATTGTTTTGAGCGTCGGCATGGAAAAATCCAACGTTCCTTATTGACGGGCAGCGAACAATGGACTTGACTGCCGTATCCAGCTAGATGGATGTGAAGGTCAGCAGTTCAAATCCCAGGTGAAGCACTGCGATTATTAATGTGCTCAAATCCTCATTTAGTCATTTTTCCCTCGCAGGCATCAATAGTGAAGAGGTTACAAATTACACACTGTAACTAAAAATTTTATCATGTTCATTTTTTTTTGCATTTTCCATTCAGTTTTGTTAGATGAAACATACTTTTGCTGTTAGTTTGTACTATATGTGAGTTTTGAGAAATATATTCCACATTCTTGAAATTCGCAAAATTTGGCGAATTTCGGCGCCGGGTTCCAAGCACCGAATATTCCGGTACCTTTTAGGATCTGATGCTTTCTAGAATGTTCTGCAGCCTTCTACACTCTTCCAATGCCTGATGTTTCTGTACCTTTCTGGAATGTTCCAGTGCAGGATATGTGTTATTTTAAATAAATGACGTTTAAAATCTCTCAGTTCCTTATATGTGTAAGAGAAAATTCTCATAAATTCTTGAAAAATTTCATGAAAATAACGAACGCAAGATTCATCGGCTAAAAGTTGACTAGAAGATCTTGAGGTGTTTTTGTAATCAATAAAGTTTGACTAATCATAATCGGCACAAGAATTGACGTAACTGAGAATTTTGAAAAATTTTGTAGCAATTTTATTCATATGACCCTTTTTCTTAGAGTTGACTTTATACACTGAGCTGCTGATATTAATGTACCTGTTTAATTCCTACTCGATCAAATCAGTGTAAGTACCTTGGCTGATGGTATTGCAGTAGGAGGTGGGATTGGAACCCGGGCCCTTCTGTTGCAAAGCAACAGCGCCAACCACTACATCACACCTGCTCCCTCTTTCCACCTGCCTTCTGCAGCTATTGATTTTGCTTCCAGCTTAACACTTTATTAAAATCTCACTGAATGAAATATACAAGCAGAAAACATGCTTTATTGTATCATTCCTGCAACTAAATAAATTAATTCTGAAACCCATTTGGTTTAATAAATCCCTCGGTTACCTCATTTTAAAAGGCAGTGGACAATCAGGGTTCGTGGGCAACCATTAGTGTTAGGGTTCGGGTTACGTAATCGCTGTACTGCGGTAAATAACAGAAACAATTTGCACTGTTTCGTATAATTCAGTGACGAAAACTACATATATTCCTCTTAATCATTTCATAACAACTGAGTTTAATACATATATAAGTATTTATTAATTCTAGTTAATGTGTGCAGTTTAATAGCATTTTGATTTTGGGAGTTTAATGTAACACCTTCAAAAATAATACATTTAGTAAAAGCTCAGAAAATAGAGTCTTATTTATATATCTATATATTACAAACAACACACATGGGGTTGTTCCTGGAACACAAACCAACAACCCTCTGGTCACTGCTCTGTCTCTATGGAGTATGGTATTTGTCTGCCATCAGATCCCATGGTTATATTACAGGAGGTGCCCAGCACTGTTACCTCGACGATGTGAACCATGTGGGACGGGTAGAGCAGGAGCAGCCCTGTGATCTCCTCTCCTTGGTGACTGCGCTGCACCCTCTGATTGAGGCTCTCGAAATGAGCTGTGCGGGCGGCAGTGGAGCGCGATTAAAACGAATCACCGCAAGCGTCACATCTCCTGGAATGGGACGTTTCTCTCAGATTTGAAAGGGTTACGAGTAACATCACAGGTCCTGTAGATTTCATGCTGAATGTTTACTATAAGAAAGGGCTTCATCTGTCTTGTGGCTCCTAGGGGGTTCCTGTCTTGTAACTGCAGCGTCCATCTTTTTGGGGTTTACGTGTTCCGTGTAGCCTAGGAGGGGTGAACGGACAGCCACCGGTACTCAGAGCCCCAGGGCTTTGTCTACCTCCCAATTCCTTGGCATGGAACTTTTTTGTTTTCTTCTCCTCAGTTGCCAGATGGCTTATTTCACCATATTACCTTAGAAAACTGCTTGTTTTGTTTATGTTCACTTTGGTCTCTTTTATCATCATCAAGTATCACATTGGTGAGAAGAGCTTCAACAAAATACACTAGACTGAACCCACCCCCCACACACACACTGGCTGAAGCCACTTGTCCTGAGTGGGGTTGCTGCAAGCTGGAGCCTAACCCAGCGGCACAGGGCTGGAGGGGACACACCCAGGACAGGACGCCAGTCCATCACAAGGCACCCCAAGCAGGACTTGAACCCCAGACCCACCAGAGAGCAGGATCCAGCCAAACCCGCTGCACCATTACACCACCGCACCGCTGCTCTGCACTGAACCAAATTATCAAATCTATTCTTCCCTATATAGTTTTCCAAATACACACACACACACACACACACACACACATATATTTTCTGAACCGCTTGTCCCCATATGGGGTCACGGGGAACCGGAGCCTACCCAGTAACACAGGGCATAAGGCCGGAGGGGGAGGGGACACACCCAGGACGGGACGCCAGTCCGCCGCAAGGCACCCCAAGGGGGACTCGAACCCCAGACCCACCGGAGAGGAGGACTGTGGTCCAACCCACTGTGCCACCGCACCCCCCCAAATACATATATTTTTAAAATATATTTCACTGAACATATTTGTCCTTGCGATATCGAAGGCTGACCCAGCATAACGGAGACTGATTTCTGATCAGCTGAGGAATCACACTTTGACACACGGTCAATAACTTAGAAAGTGAGGTACAAATAGTTAACCCTTAAACTCAAGTGACTCTCGCCAAACCAGGTTGCCTGGTCCTCCACGATGAAAGAGAACGTGAAGAAGGAATGGATAAAAAGGAACAGATCAAGCAAGATCCTACCCAAAAGCTGTAAACATTGCATTATTATTATTATTGACCTCCATTTAGATGACATCTTTGTCCAAGGAGACCTGTACTGTTAGCAAAGAGTGTTTCTGTGCGTTATATGACACTGACAGCGACGCGGTTCTCCCACGTAATCCCAGCTCTCGGGATGTACCGCTGTAACATTCAACCTACCTCCCAGCTCCCTTTTGTCAGCAAGGCCAGGGGAGAGGCTGCCAATAGCAACGAGCCGGTGCAACAGGAACTTCTGGAGGCAGGGGGATGCAGTGATTGAGATGACGGCTGACAGGTAGCAGTGGCGAAACACCCCATCTCACACACACACACACACACACACACAATTATGCACGTTATAATCATTGCAACCTAACACACCGTATTTGACCGTTCCCCTCAATGCAAAGCATGCCAACATAACTATTCTAAGAACAATAGGTCGCATGGCACCAAACCCCCCTCCCCACCTCCCGGTGCACGAACTGGTCCAAAGTGCAACATAAACAAAGCACCTGAAGGTCACCTGAAAAGGTGTGTCTGATGACCCGAAACAGAAAGCAGTGCTGTTCTGCTGAATACCGGCATCTCAAGGCTTCCGAGCTAAAAACAGCAGGGATCGGATTGCGTTTCGTTCCTAGAGCCGCTGTGCCGAGCCCGGGTTCCAGGACACACGGCTACTTCTTGAGTTCAACAGCCTCTCAACACACTCTTTGAGTTCAACAGGCCAGAAGGTGTCCATAGTAAAGTAAGGTTTTCCAAATCATAAGGTTCTACTTCATTTTCTCGACCAGTTGGCTACAACATATTAAAAGCAGAAATTTTAAGGATGGCAGTAGACCGATGCAGGGCGCAGACCTACTGACCATCTCATCTTGGGGGCTCAGGAGCATTCGCTGGTCCCACAGGCGATGAAACAGGCTGCTGCCCTTCTTTTCCTTGGAACCTTTCGGGTTCTCGGCCCGCTTCCCTACCGGCATGGCTGTGAGCCTGGAACCAACCCCAACCCTGTGTTTATCGCCCCCGCGCACGTTACATCCTGGAGACGCGGAGATCCCGCTGGGCCAACAGCGGCTGCGGGGAAACAGCCGTCAAAAGGCAAAACAAAACACACCCCGTCTCATTGATTGGGGAAATAGCAGAAGTGGGGTGTGCGTGCAAGGGGTGGAGACATGCCCCGCCCCCTCCTCTGCTAAACTTTGCAGAGAGAGGAAGGACTGGGGAGGGTGAGCATATTTTAAACTTGACCCCTCCCTTACACCACCACCCCCATCCCCCACGCCCAACCCTCTCACAAACATCTTATGCATTCGTATCGGCGGCTGAAGAGGCCAAATCGCCATGACAACAGATTGCATGCCCTCTCACGGAGAGACTCCGATGGCCGGAGAGTCTCTCCACGCCGAGTCAAATTGGTATTAGATCGAGACTGAACCATAAATTATTAGTTATTCATTTATGTGAAGCTTTTCTCCAAGGTGGCTTACAGTGTTGGGTTTGTACACTCAGTTACTCCTACCGATTTACCCATTTAGACAGCAGGGTAATTTTTTACTGTATCAGTGCAGGGTATGTATCCTGATCAGGGGTACTGTAGCAGGAGTGGGGATTCAAACCCAATTCCATCAAGCCCTAACCATTACGCAAACCACTGGGGAGCGTGGTCCAGAGGATTCGGTGGTACAGATGTGTATCCCAGCATCCCTGTAGACATGATGAGCCACTGCTTAGAGACGCTCGTCCTCTGAGTCCCACAATAATCTGTAAGATTATGTAAAAATAAATTTTCCCCAAAAAATATCTAACTTTTCTCAAACTCAGTTCTTCCAAGAATTAATACCTCCTGCTTGGAGAGACATGACAGATGTGTCTCTGCCAGCCCTGCGTCACACAATTGAAGCCTGTGGCTGCTGTGCAGAGTGTGTGTGTGTGTGTGTGCATTTCTTTACAAGACAGCTCAGTACAAACCTTTCTAAGGGCCCTGTATGAGTCCAGCACATGGACGAACAGCGACTCTCTCTCCTCAAAAAGAGGACTCCCGTCGTCCAAGTGGTCCATCCGAGCCCTGTGCGGTCCGGACGCCATGACTGACATGGTTGTTTGGCCTTGTTGCCAAGCAACAGGCTCCCTGCCACAGCGGTGCCTTAAAAGAGCTGCAGGAGGTCATTTGCCTGTTTAAAGTCGCAGGGTGTTTTTGCAAGGAAGTGTGCCGTTACACAAAACCGAGTTCTCACACACATGTGCGCCTGCAAAACACCAGTAACAAGAGCAAAGACGTAAACGATCAAACTCTTTGAACAAAAACCATCAAACACTTTTTCTTCACATGAGCAGGTGTTTTAATACAGAGTATAAGAGTCTTTGGCTGCGTGGAAAGTATTGCAGTTATTAAAACAACATATGGTACATTTAGGAGGTATACCTGTACAGGTAGAAAAAATAAGCTTCATTCCAACTTTTTACATTTTGATACATAGACACTGACATTTTATGCTTCCAGAGTCATATTAATTTCACAGTTTATAATATTTTAAATCATTCTCTTCCACCGTGTGCATTTAAAGCATATCCAGGCTGACAGAATTCTTTAAAGAAATTCTTTAAAAGAGAAAGTGTAAGATTTTTGACTGGATCATGGAATTAGGCTGGTATTTGGCACATAAAGAAAATCTGTGTAATCCACAGGAAAGCAATAATAAGAGTACAGCATTTGGATATGTTAGATAAGTGGCACAGTTTAGGTAAGACAGGCTTTAGATTTTTGAAAAATGTTTGCTCTCCAAAAAATATGCAGCCCTATACAACGCTGTGTTACCTGGATATGCATAAGGACAAAGTCGTGAGGAAGACATTCGGGAAGAACGCGCTGCCCTTGCCCCGCTGCCTTTATTGTGGACTATTGATGCTGTAATAATGAATCATTTTTCTACACCCACAGGGCCAACGAGCTCACAGCAAAGTTTGCATATATACTCCTCAGTGCTCTGCATATTGCATCTTTTAAAAGTTTTTATGAGGTCAACAGTTTTAACTGATTTTTTTCTGGGGTTCATTTATCTGCCACATTTCTCCAAGGCATCTTACAATGTTGTTTGCTTTTCTTTTCTTTTTTTTTAAACTGTATCAATTCAGAACAAGCACCTTGATGAAGGGCCCTGCTGCAGGAGGTAGGATTCGAACCCGGGCCCTTTGACTACAAGGTGAGCGCTCTAACCAGCACGCCACCTGCTGCCCCATCACGGAAGGCAGCCTAGCCCAGCAGTACCCAGCGCAGGACCCCCGCGGCGCCCGCCAGCAGGCTGAGGGTCACGAGCAGCAGCAGCACGCAGAAGGCGCTCATGCAGAGGTTTGGCCGCACGCGCCGCGCGAGCGACTCCGTGGCACTAGTGGTGGTGGTGGTGTCCACGCTGATCTGGTCCTCCTCGGCCATGGGCCGACCCTGGTTGCTGATGACGAAGATGTGTGTCGTTCGGGCGGGGTGGGTGGCGCGCGGCCGGCCCAAGCGCCCCGGCAGCCAGGTGCAGGAGCTGGCGAAGCGGAAGAGCGCCGGCTGGGGGGGCTCCGCGAGGAGGAGCGGCGCGTGGGCTTCGAGCGAAGGCACCTCCAAGATCTGCCGCTTGTCCGGGAGCTTCCCGTGGGTCGCCAGGCCCGGCGTGATGAAGGTGAGGTGCCTGCAGATGGGGCACACGATGGACCCGCGCGCGGCCGCCCGCGGGCCCGCGCCGGTCACGAGCGTGCGCACCAGGCACCCGTGGCAGAAGACGTGTCCGCAGCTGAGCGTGCGCGCGTCCTCCTCCAAGGGCTCGTAGCACACGGGGCATTCGGAGAACGTGCCGCCGTCCGACGCGCACTTCTCCGCCGGGGCGCTCGCGCTCATGTTCGCGCAGGAGCTCTTCATTATGGTGTCGGGGAGGCGAGCGGGAACGCGCGGGCTGCCGGGGCGTGGACGCGGGGGCCGCGCGCGCGATCCGCCGGACTTTGGACGAGATCCGAAAGGTCCTTTCCTCCCCACGGAGAACGCCTGTGACACACCTGAGCCGGCCCGCTCTCGCGCGCCACGCGTTGTTCCGTTTCCCTGGGTAGCCGTGCGCGCGGGCGCGTGCGTGCGTGCGTGCGTGCGTTTGTATGTAGGTGCGTAGGGGCAGCCTTCTCATCTGCAGTATTTCAACTACTTTTGAGATGTCAACATAAACACAATCAAATCATGTCAATATTTAGTCCAAGCTGTAGGGGGGATAGGGAGGGGCGTGTTACTCACTTTACGATTCCATTCCATTTATAAAACTGTTTTCCACATTCTTTACCAAGGGTATGATTATTTCACACAGATTTTTTCCGCGTTATGACAAAAAAAAATGCCAGCGGTTCATCTACACGTGTCAATTAAATATTAATCGGTTTAATCCATAGAATTCCTTCAGCTCTTTTCCAGTGTGATCTAGAGCAAGAATAATGTCATTTAGATCATCACTTTATTTGGGGCTTCCATGCACCTATATAGCGAAATACATATTTATGAATGAGATCTGTCGTTCAATGATCTCCCTTCGGGTCACGAAGGAGAACTTCACCTGCGGAACATGTGCTGGAGGCCTGCGTTTCTCTACCAGCAGTCGGCGCTAAGAGCACATGGTGTCACATTGACGGCTCCTCGCCTCTGTTTTAACCGCATTCTGCTTTCATATCACAGCTGCTCGTGGGCCTACGGAAATATATGACGACACGCAACTTTCATTTTAAAATGTTGCATATATATACACGATCTAAAAACGGTGGAAATGTTACAAATGATGGGTGTATTAATAATTTAATTTATTTATTAACAATAGAACAGTTGTCAGGAGCATTATTGTTATTATTTTGTAACTGTTATAATGTGGTGTTTGTGGGAGTGCCCCCCAATGTTCAAAGAAGCCAGTGTATACCTCCTATTGCTGAATTTTTTGATTTTCTCAATACCTGTAATAAAATATCAATTTGTTAACGGCAGAATCTATATTTTCACAAGTTTTCCGTCTCACACAGAAGTTCAATGCTCCGCATGAGGTTTACTTTTTAATTCTTTTCAGCTTCCCCAGTAGTTTACAGAATGCGATTGCGTAATTGGGGGGAACTTTCAGCCGTCTGTGACGTCATCACGAAGTAACGTCATCACGTGCTCTGCGCATGCGTCGCTCAAGTCGACGCCCGTGACTCACGAGTCGTGGCTCGAGGTGCAATTTTTTCCGACAGTGAGGAGCGAAAGCCGGTGATGCGCTGAAGCCAGTAGGGAAGCGGGAGATTCGGGCAGGAGATGCACAGGTAAAGTACAGTATACTGGGTTTTCCCCTCACATACTGTATTCTTCTTTCTTCACTTCTACTCCTGTTTTCATCTTGAAAGTTGTAAAAATGAAACGGTACGTCGTTTTCGAGTGGTACTGTTTCTCCGGGCGGGGGGAGACGACTGACTGGAGTCGTCCCCCCCAGACCAGGCTCTCACCGGCGTCGACCCAGCCGGCTTCGTTGTCGTGCTGCCTATTTATTACTGGTAAATGTTGTGTTTTTACTCAATTCGATTTCATCACGTACGCTTTTCACACAGAAATGACATGATAACGTAAGTTCGTAAAATTGTTTAAATTTTAGTTCGCGCACGTCTGTGTCAGTAAGTAAGTGTCTATGCTATGACTGTGTGTCAAGTCAAGTCCGCTCGAGCCGGAGGTCCGTGTGCCTGTGATTCAGTAAAATAAACCCAACGGCATTGTTGTTTAGTAGGATTAAAAAGTACCCTGATTCTGTATTGGAAAGTACCCTGCCTTGACCCGGCCTTTTCCAGCCGTGTCTCTGGCGGTGTGTGTCTGGCTGTGCCTGGGCGGGAGTGTCGCCGCCCTGGAGGCCAGCGGCGGAACTGCACTGCGATATGAGCTGGAACCCGAGACAAGGAGCTCTGCTGTGCTCCACCTGCGCTTTCTCTCTTCTTTTGTTTTTAACCATACTCTCCTTTCGTCTTCTATCTCTATGAATGTATATCGTGACATAGGAATTTGGTTATCATTTCATCCTTATCTGAAGTTAGAGCGAAGCGTGAAGGCGTCATTGTTCGTCTGCCTTTATTTTCTTATATATCCAGGCGGCACAGTGGTGAAGTGGGTAGCTGTGGTGCCTATCAGCACCAGGGCTTTGTGTTAGGAAGTGGGAGTTACATTTGGCTCTCTGTGTGGAGTTTATCCCTGTGTTTTTGGTGAATTAGTGACTAAGTTGCCTGTAGAGTGTGTGTGTGTGTGTGTGTGTGTGTGTGTGTGTGTGTGTTGCATAGTTGTGCTATAGAAAATATGGGGAGTCTAGTGTGCAAGTTGCCTGAACAAAGTTTAGTCCTTGTGTGTTGGTTTGGTGAAATCCATTTTCTAAATAAATAAATATAAATGTTACTTGTATATTTCTACCCAAACTGACCAGAATAATGGCTACTAATATTTACAACTATTGAGTTATGTGTAGGTACAGTTTTTGTTAGAATTGTTACAGGAGGTGGTGTGGTTAGAGCCATCTTCTTACAATGTGAAGGTTTTGGGTCTGAATCTCATTCCTGCTGTAGTTTTTCTTGATCAAGGTAATTACTCTGCATTTATACGGTAAGGCTACTGTATTCTTAATGTTATATCTAAGATGGTCCATGCCTGATGGATGTCTGTCTGTAGATTTAGGTAGGTTTGAATGTGAGAACTGAACTGTTATTGGGTTGGTCTCAAGAACAAAAATTTAATTAGCATGTTTTGTGACAGTGAAGTGAAACACTTTGCGTTGAAATTTAACATTTCACAAACATAAGTGCTGAGGTTTGTGCTGTGGATGGACTAGCTGTTTGCGTCCTATGCGGTTATGTAATTTAAGTGACTTTCCAGCTGGGTCTGTGTTTAAATAAGGATGACCGATGAGTCGACCTTGTTCCAGTTTGGGGTTTGCTTTTTAATCGTTTTCAACTGCAAGTACAAGGAAGTCCCTCTGGGTGCTAGTCATAAGAGGAACTGTTAAAATTAGTTGTTTCGTTCATGTTCCATATTTGCGATTGGCTGTATTTTTGATCCGTAGTTGATCATGTGTATTAATATGCTGATATTTAATGAACCTCAGCATCACTCCCCTTAAGGAAGTACTTGTGGCATCCCTTATAGGCTTTCCTGGGTGTTTAGTTGTCCTGAGGAGTGCAGTCTTACAGGTTGGGTGCTACTTTTACACAGAAAGGAGCTGTCAAAGAAGTTCTGCCATTTCAGCTGCAATTACTATCAAGCTTCAAATGAACACATAAACTCCAACAGTAGAGATACTGGAAAATGCTGCTTGCTTTTAAGCTCTGTACTGTTCAGTCCCAGTTATGTCATCCTGATGGTCCTGGAATTCGCCGCTAGACTTCCCACGAAGGTTTCCTTTGGCTGGGTAGAAGGAAATGAGTCGACAGAGCTGTATTATGGTGACTAATGAAAGTTCTGTCTGCTGGTCTTTCAGGTACTTTTGGCAAATCCCTTCAGTTTTTTTTTTTAATGAGTTGCCTGGAGCAATGCATACATCCTTCAGCCTAATAATTAAGGGTACCAGCTCACCATGAGATGAGCATGTGTAGCACATATGTTTTTCAGGGTAGAATCTCTCCTTCTTTGCCTTTCCAATAATTCCTTTGGTTTGAAGGAGTTTGAGTTAGGGTAGTGATTGATATTCCAGTGTGCCTGTCTTTGGAACAGGGTGCTATTGGCATCTATTGGCTCTCTCTCCATAGTAATAACTGAAGTATAATTTTTCATGTTTTTCTTGGTTTTAGATGTACCCTGAAGGGACATGTAGCAAGACAAGTGTTTCTCCTGAGTTGCAGGAATAAGGTTACTAGAAATGGTGCTCCACATGCACGTTTTCTAGAAACCTCTAGGGTTTGCATGTTTTGGTCTTTTACAGCTCATTGTACTAAGTGCTTTACAAATTCCCTCATTATTTTTCTGAGGTGTAAATTGAGCTGTATGTCTTTCACAGCTACCACCTTGGATTAGTGCAGTGCTTTAGAGTTTAGTGTGTAGCATTCTATTGTCCATGAGTTTACCTGCCTTGCCTCTCTTGCTACGATTGTTTGGAAACTATATGTTGTCAGATTTTTGGCAAATTTATGGACATAATTTTAATCAAAGATAGGGTGCATTGTGGGACTTGGAATGGCTTTCCTTTTGTTGCTGTGGTAGATGTGGGTTTATCCACTTTCATTTACTATGGGATGCTGAACAATCATAAGGAAACCCTGAATAAGAACCTTTTACTTTATTCTACTTTTGCTGGTGATGGTTGGTATCCTGTCCTCAGACTGTTGCATAGCCAACTGCATTTCTTTCTTGCGATGGGTGTGATGTTTCCTTTAAGCTGTGGTGTAGCCACCCCATTGTGAATTCATATGACCACAGAGAGCAACTTGCACACAGCCACAGGTCAGTGGTGCTGCCAGTGGCTGAAATGATTTAGGGAACCAACATCTGCACGACAAATCGGACATTGTTGCTGGGTGCTAAAAGTACTGGAAATATCTCGGTGTTGGTTTATTAACATGCCTACAATTTAGCATGACCTTGTGATAATTCAAGAACCCTTCTGGGAGTTGTGCAAAATATAAAACATTAAGACATCTGTGTTGTGACGAAGTGTGATTTTAGTTGGTGTCAGGTTTTCATTAACTGTCTTAAATCCATGTGTAATTATTGCAGGGCAGGACATTCCTGTTAAAATACAGGAAAGTAGTGATTATATTAAATGAATTTCTCGGTCGGTAATGATGTAGCCTGAGTGAATCCTTTGACAGCCCAATCACATGGTGAACAATTTTTTTATTTATTTTTTTTTCCCTTCTTCCTTTTAATGAATGCTTTTGAACTGAGCCAGTGCTGTTCTGGGTTCATAATCTTTAACTGTTATGTTCGAGGAAGTGTGAATTTGTTTGTGTGAGACATTGCTGTTAATTGGTTACCGTACTTGTTCCAACTTCCGTTTAATTTGGAAATCACATTTTAAATTTAATACTGTATAGTTAAACTGGGATATTAATTTTCTTATTAGGTTCAAGTAATTCACTTGCTGTGCAGAAACTGGACCAATCCATTTGTTTTAGTTTGTGAGAAGGAGATGGAGACACCGATTTTGCAATAAAGTAAGAGGGGGTGGATGTGATATGATGTGAAGGAGAACTGGATTCAGACAGTATCCGCACTGCGCATTACAGTAAAGACTGACATTTACCGCACAGAAACGAGGAAGCAGATTGCTTCCAACAAGGTGAGCTACATTCCTCTAAGACACTGGGTGAAACCGCTTGTCCCAAACAGGGTCGCGGCGAACTTGACTCTAACCCGGCAACACAGGGCGCAATGCTGGAGGGGACACAGCCAGGACAGGACACCAGTTTGTCACAAGGCACCCGAAGCAGGGCTCAAACCCCAGGCCTGCTGCGGAATGGTAAAAATAAATTAGTTAATATTAGCCTAGGATAGTTTTTGGAGGACTCTGGGCTTTTGGAATATGTACTCTTCCTGCGTTGGGGGACTGTACACAAATAGGGTGATGATGCAGGGGTAGCTGTAACGGTGCATTTTAGTGAGTCCTGTGCAAGTACTGGTTCATTGTACGCACATGGTGCTGTGGTGTTGCAGCAGCACCTTTTGTGCGTTTTGTTCAGATTTATTGTGGTGCCTTTTTGATGCATGAAACCCATGTGGACGGGGCACCGAAATGGGGTGCTGCCGCATATGACCAACATTCCATTATTTGGAGATCTCCAGCATTGCCTTGCCCAACATCAGAGAGGTTCCCCAGATGTGACTTGAGGCACCTGTGTGTCAGCTGGTGAGAAACAAAACCTTCTCTGAAAAGAAGCTCACATAGCTCTCAGTATAAACAGGCTGTGAAAGTGCAGCCCAAATGTGAATCAAGGCTGTTCACTTTGCTCTTTTCTGGTTTCAGATCGCCTTATGGGTAGTTTAGAGGTGCTGGCTTCGAAGAATCAGGGTTTTTTTTTGGTCTTTGGTGGGTGCATGCAAACACGGAGAAACGCTCGGTAAAATAACGCTCTGCGTACTTGGCTCAGATGCTGACCTGTGTAATGGAAATCCTTCTGAAATCCTGGATGAGTAAAGCCTCTCGCTGGAAGTGTTTGAAGGCCTCTGTAAGGGCGGATTGGGCCATGGAAAGGGGAGTGGGAGGAATACTTCCTTTGCTTCCCCCATTGCCTGAAACAATAGCATCTCCAGCCATTGTTTGGTATATGGTCACTATATAATGCTCAGGATGCTGCAGAGATAACAGGTTTGAGCCCTTCTGGCTTCGTGTCCAGTTTTCACTTTTTTTTTTTTTTTAAAATGAAGACTGTAAAGCTCAGGCTGAGTTGCTGTGGCTTTATTTATTCATTGTTCATTCTCCTCATCTGATTCTTACAATGATTAGTGGACTTTTCACCTGCTTGTCTCCATGCAAGCAACAGCTGTGGTGCAACTTCATGTCTACGTCCACAGTGTTTTTGTTAGAGATTTTTGGGTGTCTGCATTGTGGTTGAGGGGCCAGAGCTGTAACAGGCCTACACTGAAACCTTTACCCCTCACAGCTGTCCAAACGGCTTATCTTCAATGATGAGTAAGATGTCTCTGGCAGTGGATTGGCTCGTTCTGTTAGTCAATATTTCACTTTCATGGTTACTGTTCTTGTGCCTTGTCAGTTTATTTCCAGTCTGTGTCTGTAACTACTTGGTGTAATCGATTATCATTTATCAGTGTTATTGCAGAAGAAAACTTCCCTGAAAGGCCAGACCAAGGGTATACTTCCCACAGAACATGAAAAAATGAGATCAATGTCCTTAAATGTCAAAATGGTTTAGCTATTTAGGTTATTGGTGGTCTTCAGCTTTTAGCAGTGTACTGCACCCTAGAACTGTATGGATGGGAGAATGACAGTTTTTTTTTCAGGATGTTTTTTGGAGCACTTTTTGTGCGTTTGTCAGTTGTTGCATGGTGTTCTTGTGGACTACTTACCTTGCAGTTTCATTCTGTGGCCTCATTGACTGTTCTGTTGTTTACCTGTGTCTTGTGTTGCACTGTATTTTTGTCTGCTAGGCAGAGGTTTTAAACAATCCTCCTCTCAGAAGTATCCCATTCCCCCACATAATTCTCACGTGGTATGGCCTCAGTGAGCAGAGTGCCGTCGGGACATTCTCACAGAGACTGGCAAGCCAACAATGAAAAGAAACTAATGCCCTCCCCTTTATATATTTATTTAACCTGATCCCCTTGTCTTCTGCTATAAGCAAGAATCGATATCCTTGTAATGTGTGGCACACTGGGGGGGAGGGGGCCTTTGATGGTTCATTGTGACTGCTGTAAGGGTATTGATCTCCCCCCCCCCCTTCTGAGTTGAACCCCAGTGGTTTCCAGCATCAGGCAGAGAAGCTGGTGTGTGCCAGGACTGACAGCTGGAGGAGACTTCCAAGGCAAATGGATTAACTTTTGTAGGGGTTGAAGCTGTGGGTTTGGGCAGGCCCACAGTGAACCATGGGAATGTGCTGTGAGGGTGTGGAATTTTAACAACAGAGGCAGCAGAGCCGGAGGCAGCAGCTTGGGTATGTCAGGGGGCAAGCTCAGCTTGTGCTTTGTCTAAGTTAAAGTTCTTCTGCAGTCTGAGAGACTCATGGGGCTGAGTTATGGGGTTTTCCTGCTGGTATCGACTAATTTCCCAGAAGTTCTAATTGTTCATAACTGTGTTCACATGTCAACTCATGATAATTCAAGGAAACAAACAAAAAAAAAAAAAAAAAAAACCCACAGCAGATATACATATGACACAAAACTGACCTGGAGCTAATCGGTGGTTCTAAAGCAGGTAAAAGTGAAACAGGATCTGGGTGGAGGATGAACCCCTACATAAGCAGAATGGTGTCCCTGCATCCCTTCACAGATCTAGGGCATGGAGGGACAATGCTGAGATGGCTCCTGGAAAGGATTTATCAGCACTCAGGGCCATCCATTAGCTGATTTAAAGGTCAGATGTTTGGCAGCAGGGGTTTCTCTTTGCTTTGTGGGATGCAATAATCGGTTGGATGACTGAGGGGCAGGAAAGATATAAGGTGGTGGGTTCTGATATTGCAGCAATTTTCACTGCAGCTAATACAGTGTCAGCAATTGCACATTAACTTCTGACTAGAAAATCCTGACTTGAATGTTCCGTTTTAAAATTTGTCTGTAGTTCGGTGTATTCATAGTATAAAAAAACCAATGATATTAAGTGATGGCCCTAATTCAATAGTTGAAGGAGGAGGTTGGAATAAAGACATATTCCGGCATCTGAAAACAGCTTTCTGTGTTTAAACTGACTCCGTGTTTATTCTGGCACTGTTAAACTTGGGAAAGGAACATGTATGGCGCCAAGCAGAATCCTGTGCATGAGGTATGACAGCATTTCCTGTCCTTGGGTTACGCTGCTGGGTCATCAGGGGCAATGGGTAAAAAATAGCTCCAGGGAGGATGCGTGTCGGCCGTTCTGAAAGCCAGAACCGTGGCAGCGTAACAGTTTGTTGCCCTTAACCTGTCTTTTCTGAATTGTTCTCCCATCCCACTGTTCAACTGCTACAGATGTTTATTTCTGCAGATGACACCTTTAATCTGCTTTGCTGACCTGCCTTTTCCTTCAGGTTTGCTGACAATGGACACAGAAACGATACCAAAATTCTCTTCCAAAGACGAGGAGATTGATTACTGGAAGGCCCTCTCGCAGCAGTACAAGAGGAGGTAAGTCTCTGTACCACTTTCACATGTCAAACCCACTTGAAACTACTTGTTTGAGACACACCAGAATTTGTACAATTGTAACACTGTTTTCATTGGAATAGGTTTGCAGTAAGTTTTCAGAGATTTTACTGTAATGTCTAATTGCTTTCAGTGCAACGAGTCAGGGTTCGTCCCATAATTTTTTTTTCCCACTATTTTCATGTGGTTCAGCAGCACTGTCACATTCCTTGGAATTTTTTACACGGAATGGGATTTTGTATAGGAGTGGGCATTGTGTTAATCTTATGTTTTAAAGGATTTAAATAATTCTGTATCGGGGCCAATGGCTGCGCTTATTGTCACAGAAGCCCTCGTCATCCAAAGTGTCATTTCCCCCATATTTGTAGCAGCTAACTGAAAAGGTGACATGAATGGATTTTGTACTCTGAGTCTGACATCTTTTTTTTTTTTTTTTTAATTTTTTTAAATCACAAATGTGAACAAAAGAGAACTTACCACAGGTTTCAGGTAACTACATGATTTGGATCTCAACCTAGATCTAGTGTTTCCCTCAGTGGTACCTATTGAAATGGACCAGAATGGTTGTTGGTCCAGCGTATGACCTTAGAGGTGATAACTCAAGATGAACTGTAAGCTGCCTCTGTTTTGTCTCCTTGCTCATTCAAATTGTGATGGTTTCAGTGTGGTGACAGCACCAGACTGGTGTCTGAAACCTCCTTTATTCCCCCAAGAGCTGCTCACCATCTGAGTCAGTCGAAAGATCCGGCTTGCATTCCAGCAGTGTGCTGAGGCGGCGTGTGGTACTGAAACGTTTTGTTTAGCTAAAGCCCGTTGGACCCTTTTGGGGAACCCCAGTACTGAAAAGCAGCATTAAATGGAACAAAATGTTTTTCCCTTGGCATTCTTGCTCTGAGCAGCTGCTATACGTGGTTTGATGTGAGGCTGGTCTGAAAAGTTACTCACAGGTGGTGGCTTCATGCAGAACAACCTGCAGTTTTTGATTCAGCTGTCGCTCTTAGCTCTATGTGTTTGTGTGGTAGACCAGGAGGCTATGTGAGATTCCTAAATGTATGAGCCTCTGGGTGTGTGTTTAGGAAAGTATTTAGGAAATGTATTTGGGCCCTGAACTCTTAGCTGCCTGCTGAAGCTCTCAGGATCAGAGTGCAGAGATGGCATAGTCATCCCTTTGAGTACAAATCTGAGGAATTTCCTGTCATAATATAAGAGCCAACTGTGAAAAACATCAACCCATCTTCTCTTCACCTCCCACAAACAGCAGTCTCTATTTCTGCACCGTTAACACAAATGAGGCTCTAGCTGCAAGTTAAATACTGATGTAATGGTCATTTCCTCACTGTAAATAACCTTTATTGTAATCAATACAGTGATAAAAGTGTTGGACCAGTGAAGTAACAGATTTATTTTTGTTTCAGATCAAAAGCTGAATGTCTAGCTCAAGTACAGAATGTCAGCTTTTTATTTCTGCATAATTTATTACCATACATTATAAACCATGTTAGAGCAATATGTTTAGTGTCTGGTTCTCCCCCTCAATTTCAACGGAGTATAAATGGGGGACAAAAAATTAGAAGTAATTTAGTATTTTGCCACATACCCCTTATGTACAAACTGCCTCAAGTCTGTGACCCATTGGCATCATCACACTCTTAATGTCTTCCTCTGAGATGCTCTGCAGGCCATGCCTTAACAGTAGTTGTCTTTTTTTTTTTTTTTTTTTTTTTTAAAAAGTGTGGATGGTCAGATGGACTTGGCTAATTTAAAACTTTCCATGTGATTATGGTGATATAGCATTTACAAATGTTTCTTTTTTTTGTTGAAGACTGCAGCTTAAAACTTATTAACCCTATTGTCCAATTCTTTAAAAACTGCTGATATTGTAAGGAGTGCTGTTAGACTGCCTCTTTTTTTTTTTTTTTTTGATCTTTTTTAGCATTGTAACGGCCACCAGACGCCACTGTGCAGGAATATGTGATGCTAAAGATGTCTCAGTGGGAAGGGTTAGGGTCGTCATCACTCTCATTTACATTTATTCATTTAGCAGATGCTTTCCTCCAAAGAAACATACATCTCAGAAAACAATACAAAACTGCATTTACACCAAGGTGAAGTCTTGATGCAGACACGTGACATAGCACCACTGAAACCAGTATACGTTACACGAGTAGCCATATATAGTTTAAATCATTGGCCAAGTGAAACAGTGCATGTGAGCAACTCCAGCGCACTTTCATACATTGCTGTTGGGAGGAAGCTGGTGTGTGTTGCATTCAAATGCCCCCCCCCCCCCCCCCCCCCCCCCCAAAACTTGTCCCTTGGGGTGGGGGGGAAACCCTACCCATGACATGGTTGATGTGGTAAAGTGTGGTTTAATGGGCTTCATGGTTCTAGATACAAAGCAACTGCCCACTTTCCTTTTGAAACCCTCTGCCTTTGGTCACATACCTAAACATACCAAATGGCTGCCATTTTTAGCTTGAGCCGTATCTGATTTCCAGTCTGAACTGGAGGGCCATTAAGTAACAGTGGCCAACGTGCTGCCCTCCAGGGCCAGTTGCTCAAAGTAAACAAGCACCTGGTTATTTATAGTACACTGTGTACCCCACAACACGTGGTGAACTCATGCAGAGGCACCTGACTAGGAAGGTAAACAAAAGCTGTTTGAGCATGTGGAAATGGGGTGCTGTCACTAGGTGTAATTGTCATCTGGATTTTTTTTTCAGGGCTCACTGATGCTGGTCAAGGGGTGTTTTTTTTTTTTTTTTTTGTATGTGTATACAATGGTTCCTCTGTTCAATGGTTTTTGATCTGGTGGCTCTAACCTGAATAACCCATTATCTTAACGGGTTCACTTTTGTAGTGGGTGGAAGGTTGAAAAATCCAGTTTGGTCAAAATCGTAGCAAAAAGGCATCATTTGGCAGTGTGAGAACCAACAGCAGCTCATCAGTTCTCTGAAAATATGAATGCCTTTGTGCTTGTCACATTCACTCCATATCCCCACACCACTTTAGAAGCACATTAAGGGTCAGAGGTTGTCCTGTCTGACAGCTGAAGAAGCCCTAATATCTAGGGTCACCAGGTGTCTGCTCTGATAGGTGCTAAGCCAGTCCTGCTTCATAACATGTGACCTGGGGTGCGTAAAGATGGAAATCTGGTTGAAGTCATTACTTCATTTACTTAAGGTGCCAAGTAGCTGAAGAATTCTTTGAATACGGTCACATGTGCATTCCTACAGTGTTTCTTGATGTCTTTAAGATGACTTCAGTTTTTCTTCCCCGGTGTCTCCTAGTTGAACTAAGTATGTGTGTCTTAAGTACTGGACAGTGTTTTAAAGCTACTTTTCCCATCATGAATGATTTCTTTTCAGGCCACACCTTGATGTTTGTCAGTCGGACAAGGCTTGACACAAAATTTCACGTGTTCTCTCTGGTACTTTGGGTCTTGGCTGCTACTTTCAGGAACACAAACTAGTTGCTGGTTATTTCTTTCATTTACATTATCTTAGAACAGCATTGTAAAAACAAAACTATAA
Source organism: Scleropages formosus (assembly GCF_900964775.1). NCBI lineage: Eukaryota > Metazoa > Chordata > Actinopteri > Osteoglossiformes > Osteoglossidae > Scleropages > Scleropages formosus. The sequence continues at coordinate 4,829,516 of NC_041806.1, forward strand.
ATGTGTGATAAACTGGCTGCTGGTCTCAATTTGCATTCTATCAGCACATGACTGTCCATTATGCTGCCAGTTTATTCATGATTGCAAGCAACCACTGCATTCTGTTTTTGTTCAATTTTCCCCATACAAGTAATATAATGAAGAGAGCACTGCCCTGTGAGGGCATCAAGCTTGGCTTGAATGTCTCTGAAAGCTATCTGGAAATGATATTTTCAGTTGTAATTCACCCTTGACTATCTTAGGAGGACTCCATTCTCCCTTCTCAGTGGTCATTTTCACATGTACTGTCTTTGTTTCACACATAATGCAGGCACAGGTCTTAGGTTACACATATGCTGGTTACAGCTGCAACAATAACCATCTAGAATTTGATCTGTTCTTTTCAAAACCATAGGTCTTTACTATTCAGAACGACTAGTGGGCACCTTTATTCCAGAGCACCATGGGAACAGCCTAAAAAGTTCTGCAGCCTATGTCTGCATTTCTCCAATCTTGTATTCAGAATTGCACAAGCACAGAGTGCTACATCACTGAGTAGCTGTGGACTTTAAAGAAGGGAAGTCTTTACCTCTGACCAATGAATGGGTCTCCTCAGACAGCTTCTATTGCTATCAAGTATTCTCTTTTCAAAAAAGAAACCAACAGCTTGCAGTTTTCATTTCTCATCCTGTTTGTGAAGCCAAAGAACCAGGATTCCTCCCAAAAATGTGACCAACACAGCATCCAGTATTTATTTTGGTTGCGTGGGTGCATAGAGGCATGAACAAGGCAAGTGGAGACTGGGTTCACAACTTCTTTATTCCATTAGCATGCATGAATCTTCAGCTTCGATGCACAGAAGTCACACATTGCAGCTGCATTTTTTTTAAATGCTTAACTGTAACCACTAACAATCTGTTGTTAATTAACTATGAACATTCTCCATTTCTGGGTAACTACAAACATACAAATTACATATCTTACTCAAAGTATTAAGCTTTCAAACATCAAAAACAAATGGTTCTCTTATACCTTCACGCTAAAAGACAGTTGTAATGTAACAGGAATTTTCCAAAGCCTGCTTCAAAACCCTTATTGGATCTATTATGTGGACTGATTTCCATGTATTGCACTTCCTGAGTGATTTCTAACTCGTGTCTTGTTGCCCCTTTTGCAGTTTTCAGGAGGCTCGGGACGAGCTGTTGGAGTTCCAGGAGGGCAGCCGAGAGCTGGAGGCAGAGCTGGAAACGCAACTTGGTCAGGCAGAACACCGTATACGGGACCTCCAGGCCGAGAACCAGAGGCTGAAGAATGAGGTGGAAGCTCTGAAGGTTGGTGGTCTTGCATTGGCTGAACTGCATTTATTTGAAGCTGCTCCACAGCCCCTTAGAGGATTAGTAGCCACTCTAAACAACCAGTGTATTCAGACTTTGTCCCCTTAGGCATACTGATTTAAGCGTGCTTAAACACCACCAAACCTGAGAGAATCCCACCAGCATTACCTTCCACTTAATGGAAATGCTGTCCTGAAGCCTTGGTGCAGTCATGTTAGTCATATATCCCATACCTGTCATACCTAGGATTTCAGAAGTTCTACATGCAGTTAATCTGATATTTTTTGGGAATGATTATGGTCCTTCGCTTTGATCAGCCTGTGACTGGAACCGGGATCTTCCTGTCCATATACCTAGATATATTTTAAAGATATCCTGCTTGCAACGGCAAGCAGGTATAATGTGTGTAATGCAATGTAACGTGTGGTCGTTCATTCGTGTTCATGTTTGTCATTGTGCTTAAATGTGCGAGAGCCACTGTTCTGTTTTGCTGGACTCTGACAAACACAGGCTGCTGCTTTGCTGATTCAGTCCTGATAAGACAGAGCATTGAATCGGATGGCAGTGTCTGCTAATGTAGGTCAGAGACAGCAAGCTATACATGTGGGTCACCCGACCTTCCATGTGCACTGCAGTGATGGTGTGACCAGACACAATACATTAAAAGTTATATGGACAAATGTGAGTGGTGCTTCTAGTGCTGTTCCTCTGCAGGTTTGGACTAAGGGGTAGTGGGGTTACAACTAAGCCCCCAGTTCACCCTCTCACCTTTAGGGTTAGGGTGGTTTTGCTCTTATGCTTTCTTCACCCATTCACAGGAGAAGCTCGAACAGCATTACGCCCAGAGCTATAAACAGATCTCCATGTTGGAGGATGACCTGGTCCAGACAAAGGGCATCAAGGAGCAGCTCCACAAATACGTGCGAGAGCTAGAGCAGTCCAACGATGACCTGGAGCGGGCCAAGAGGTCAGGGGTGCTAGGGACTCTGGGGCACTGTGGACTATTGCCTTGACGCAGTTGAGATTCCCATACAGTTAAGTTGACCCACTGATTTGCAGCAGTTTCTGGGTCTTCTCAAATGCTAAGAAAATAGCAGTTTGCCCACTGAACCACTTTCACCATGTTTTGCCTCAGTTCAGATAGTTCAGTTCAGTCCATTGAGACACAACCATTCAGTTTCTTGGAATCTGCTTCCTTATAGCACTGTAAAATTTCAGTGGAACTCTGCTCCAAACTCTTTTGGACTTTTGAATTTTACCTGGGGCAAGTGTAGAAGTCATGTGCTCTACAGAAGCCTAACAGAAGAAATTATTCACTCAGCAAATGAAACCCTCAGGGAATACTGGCTCTCCATGTGTTATATTGAACTGGTCATCTTCCTATCTCCAGGGCTACAATTGTTTCTCTAGAGGACTTTGAACAGCGCCTCAACCAGGCCATAGAGAGGAATGCATTCTTAGAGAGCGAGCTGGATGAGAAAGAGTCCCTCCTGGTGTCTGTGCAAAGGCTAAAGGATGAAGCCAGAGGTAGGTACTGATCCACATTCCCATTCTCTCACACATACCTACCCCACAATATGTTATACCATTTGGTTGTGTACATTCTATAACGAAACATATGAACTCCAGATTTCTGAAGTATCCTGTCTGTGTGAATTAGTTTTAATTCAGTAACATTACACAAGAATACAGTTGTCCACAGCTTGTCTTTTCTTTTTTGACGGGAAGTAAAAATTGTGGCTTTGCTTCAAATCGAAGTCTGAATCGTGTCTGTTCTCAGGAATTTCACTTTTATCCACTTGTATGTTGACACAAACACAAATGATAAATATTGCTGACATTAGCATCACTGTGTTCCTGTATCCAGACCTGCGCCAGGAACTGGCGGTGCGTGAGAGGCAGTCTGACACCAGGATGTCAGCACCCAGCTCTCCCACACTTGATGGCGACAAGATGGACTCGGGTGTACAGGCCTCTCTGTCTCTGCCGGCTACGCCTGTCGGCAAAAATGGGGACACGTCCTTCACAAGCCCTAAAGGTGGTATATCTGTCCCGCTGTCCTCCTGGTTGCTTATGGCTACTTTTTCATCCACCCCTTTATATTTTCTGTTGCTCCTCCATGTCTTCTACTTTCCATCAGCTACCTTTCTCTTGCTGCTCTTGGGCCCAGCAGCATCTCTGCTGCATGAGTGTCCCTTCATTGCTTCCATTTTGCCAGAGAGGTCTCTTTGTGACAGGGAAATGTTCCAAGTGCTCTAGTTGTTCTGAAACACAAATGACTGCTTTCACTGTTCATGTGGATCAGCCTGGTTGTGATGTTTGTTCTCCTTTGTGACAGTGCTCTCCAATGGCTGTGGCAGCTCACCGCTGACGCCGTCAGCCAGAATATCAGCTCTCAATATTGTTGGCGAACTCCTGCGGAAAGTTGGGGTAAACTCATTGGAACAGTGTTCACTCATCGGAGGTCCTCTTGTCCTTTTAGCCTGTGCCGCCACACTGAGTGTATCCTTGTTTATTGCACATCAGTGTTCTGAAATATGGTCTGAAAATGCTTGTGTTTAAGTGCTTGCAATAAATGTGCTTTCCTTTTAAAAAAAAAAAATGGGTATCGCACAACTAATGGCACTTTTGAGGTGAAGTGAAATGCTAGAGTACGCGTATGTACTAACAATGCGATATGTTAGTGAATTTATTGTATCCACTACATACTGAACTATGATCTTTAAGGAGTGAATTTAAATTTTAATTCTAAATTACTATTACAGGAACCATATTTGCATAAATTCCTTTTCCCAGGAGTCTGAAGTGCATTGTGGTGATGTGACCAGCAAGGTGTTTTTGTGCATCTGTCCAGGCACTAGAGTCCAAGCTAGCAGCCTGCAGGAACTTTGCTAAGGAGCAGGCAACAAGGAAGAGCTACGTCGCTACTAATGGCACCCTGGTCAACAGCAATGGCAACAGTGCCAAGTTCCCCGGGTCTCTCCACACCACCTACTTTGACAAAGCGTGAGTTCATCCCCTTCATGCAGGAAAAAAAAAAAAAAAAACATGTTTATGCATACATGCACAAAACCCATCCCACACTTTGAGAACATGGAGGATGGGGCACTGCGACAGAGTTGGTGGGCGATGGGTGGTTTGGTCTCCAGGGCAAGGCTTGCTTCAATACATTCCTGTTTAACACGGCTTCCTCGTTGTTTTGTGGCCAGATCAAGGTGTCAGTAGTTAAGCAGCTGGACATTAAAGTCAATAACCCATAATTAAAACAGCAAGCTAAGTGGTGCACTTGTATGCCACAAAGTGCTGTTTGTGTGCCATTCCCAGGCAGGCCACATTTCATTGGCAAAAAGGACATTCTCAGGTTACAGTGGAGTTTCAGCTTACACAGTCGCGACGAATCCGGCACAGTGTTCCAGAATGTCTTTGTGGTTTCGCCTTTCAGGGTGAATCCTGTAGACAGGAGTGGTCATATCAGAACATTACTGGAAAGCAACGCTACTGATGTAAGAAGTAGACATATATTTATAAATGAATAAAAATGTTACATTTCAACATAGTTGGACTTTAAATGCAATGTAAGGAAGAAAACATGTGCCTGCAGGCTGGTTTCTACTGGTAGATCACCTTCATCCAACCCATCAATTGGGTTGCCCTAATTGCTCCACCTCCTCTTTCAGACATTCAGGTCGGTCTACACATAGCCACTTGAGTGTTACCATCTTAGTGACACTAGTACACAGTGACTTGTTGTTCAGTTTTAACTGGGTCTCAAAGCTAAAATGGTGCATCACAAGCATCTCTCATACCTTTTTGTTACCAGTGTGGTCAAGTTGAAAGTGTTTGAGGGTGACGGAGGTCACGAGGAGGAAGGTGGAGGCCTCTGTTTCAGATGCTTTGTTTTCTCCCTGCAGGCGAGAGAGGGTCATTTTCCCAGCGCTCGTCCTCGGTAACACCCCCGAGTGTGTCATGTTAGACTATATGCATGCTGTCTAATTCTATATAGTGCGGGGTATGATGGCTCTTGCAGTAGATGGATGATGTAATCTATACTAACTGGCCCAGGTGGTGGCACTCACATTCCTTCTTATCACCATGCTGGGAGAGAACTGCCTGTCCCCTCAGGTGACCCTGCAACGCTGTGAAGACCACTGGCTGTTTCTCCTTGCTCTATAACTACTGATGGGTGCTGTCTTTACCTGGGCTTTTAGAACAACAAAGCAGTAGCTCCTCTTTCCTTTTTGGGATTCCCAGAGTAATAGGCAGTTCTGTTGATGTTGGAAATGGAAAGTCTCTTGGAAATGTCCCGTTAAATCTGTTTGGTCACCTGGTCTTAGGGGACTGTTGTAAATCTAATACGTACAAGACAGGACTTCCAGTTATGGACTCTGTCTTTGTGTGTGTGTGTGTGTGTGTGTGTGGTACATTGTCAGACTCTTTATCCAGCAGTGTCAGTTTGTACCATGAATGAACATCACAGGTCCTCCAAGTCTGAGGGGTGTCTTCCATAAATAATGATCAGCTAAATACTGGTGTAACAACTATATGGACCACTATAGGGACTGCAAGTCCGTTGTTGCAGCAGCTGTGTCTACCTGTTTGTGTGCAGTGGCAGCCTGTGGGAGTTATCACCTTCCAATAGAATCTAGGTTTGAATCCCACTCCTGTTGTAGTACCCTTGAACAAAGTTCTTATTTTGAATTGGACTGGCAGATGTGGTCTGAATCAGGTGGCAGCAGCTTTCTTTTCAAGTTAATCTACCTGTGATTAGCCTGTCAACTCCACTAAGACAGAGGAGCTGCACCCCTTTGTGGAGGAACTTGAAGTATGCAAATGCTGAATTGTATTGTTGTTCATTATGTGTGTGTTATATGGTGTGAATTTCAAAGTTTTGTTTAGGCACTAAGTCTTTCCCCAGCTACTCTGGTTTCCTCCAGAGTTTGATGAACTGGTTATGCTAAATTGCCTGTAACCGTAGCTGCTTTCTAGTCAGTGCTGGTTCAAGCCCAGGGTAAGTGATGAGGGTTGACATCAGCAAAGGCTTCCAGTTGTAAAATCTCTGCTCCAGTCACACCTCCAATGCTGCACCACACAGAGGTGAACTGGTCTAACCTGGTTTCTCCTGGAAAATGTGCCATTGAATTGAGTAGTAGTAGCAGCTAACTTCAAATGTCTTCTGCTTGCTTCATTCAACCGCTTGTAAGTATTTATTTCAGGTCCCTTTACACACACACACACACACACACACACACACACACACACACACACTCAGCTGATTCCAGGAAGTTTGATACACACACCACAGATGTAGCTGTTTGTCATAGTATGTGCTGTGCAATGTGGACCCTCCCGGCAGCCCCACAATGGCTGATTGCCCAGACAGGAGGAATGTGGTGGTGAATGGGCCATGTTTATAGTGTGTGCACGGCTTCACGGTTGTGTGTGCGTGCTATGGCACTGATTGTGGGGGGGGTTTTTTTGTATGCTTTTTGGAAAGCTTGGGAGATGGGGCCAGGATTTGGGTCACTGAGAAATGTATGTTGTGCTGGGTGCGGCTGCTGCATGCTCATCTTTGTCTAATGCAGGGTTGCAGTAGCCAAGAGCCTATCTGCAAGGCACAGGGTATGAGGCAGAATACACCCTTAGTCAACATTCACCATCTTCTAAATTTCCTGTCCTGTTTCACATGTATGCGAGTCAATGTGTGTGTCACTGCCCTGTGATGGACTAATTGCTTTACTATACAAATACCACATTTCAATGTCCAAATCTAGGAGGAAAAAATGTGGGTACGGAATGTTTTTTTCCTTGGGTCTAATCACTGACCTGTAACCAGGGGGTGGTTTGAAAGACATCCTTTGTCTTTAACAGAATGTTACATGTAGCAGCCAAAGAATCCCCCCCCCCCCCCCCCCCAACTTACCTGGATTGAAAGGGATTTTTTTTGTTGTTGGAAGGGCAGTGGAGAACAGAAGTCGGGGGGTTTTATGTTGACCTCTTTGTTGTCTGTGTTGTGAACAAAACAGGGCAGTGAATGGACTGGACTCCAGCACCCACTCCGTGTCCCCAAGCAGCCTGCTGCCCCTCAGTGTGTGACGGAGCGCTCCCTGCCCACCAGCTGTCGCAGCCACTGACAGGACAAAAAGGGAGCACACCTGAAAGCGCATGGAAGGGGTCTGTTACACAGCGCTAACTCTCCTCTAACCCAGACTGTCCCGGGCACAGGTGCACACACCTACCCTCTCACCTTGGTCCACTGTCCTCTGGTCACGTGGCCTGCCTGTGTGTACGCTAAGGGTATGAATACGCACGCACAAATGCACACATCTCTCGAGTTAGCGCTGCACAAGGAAGCGGCCCTTGAGGTCCAAATTGGTTTAGGTGTGTTTATTTCTAGTGTTCCTCCTATGAAAGAACTGAAGTTTGTCCCCACCCTCCCATCAAAAATAAAATTTACATGTGAAGAAAAGTGTTTGTAGGAATGGTTAAAGGCATTTAATGTAAGGCAATGATTAAGCGGTTATCACTGATGCTGTACTGCATTAGCACCGTGTGGTTATCGAAAAGCCCAGTGGAGCCGAACCGCCAGCATCCTGCACGTGTTGAGCTGTTCATTCTACAGAGGACATGCTTTGCTGTTGTCTGTTTTCCTCCATGTTCCTAGAGGATGTGATAAATGAGTGAAAGCAGCACAACACGTTGAGCAGCCCAGGCTACTTGTAGTACCACACAGGTTTGTAAGGGAAGCTGGTGTACGTCTCGGAGCAAACTCTTCGACGCTGGTACAGCCTTGTGGACTTTAAACCTTAAAACTGTCAGGAAAAATGCTTCTGTCCTTCCAGTGTTTTAATGATGTTCTTTATGCGGTGTCCGGCGTTGTGCGGCACACAAGCTCCTCATTTTGGCAAAATGGGACACTGTCCAGCCAACGTTCCCTGTCCAGTTAAACCGTTTAGACCAAAGACTGTGTCCAACGTGCCTTTTTGTTTTCAGCTGAGTTTATTCAGTTTGTCGTCTTGGTTTACATGTAGTAGTACTGTACTCATTTAGATCGAGTCCTCTAGCAGGGGAATTCCATGGATTGGTGTTGCCCAAAAAACATTCAGAACTCTTGAAGTTAGGTTTTTTTGTAAATTCCCAGATGGCTCGCTGTTTAACGAAACTGTATTGCCTATCAACACGTTCCACTGTATATAGGTTTGTACTCTGTCTTCAGTTGTTTGTATATCTACACACATGCATACATCCACCAGTTTGAATTTATTTATTTGATTCCTTGTTGCATGTATTGAAATGACATCTATTGCAAAGTGCATCACATGATGTAGTTTTTAAAATCAAAAGTTAATAAAATATTTAAAATCCAAAGCACTAATTCCTTCTGAAATGAGTTTTGCTTTTTATTAATGTCCTTTGTCACTTCATGTCATGTGGATTTTTAAAATGGGAAGAGTAGAGAAATGCTCTGCCTTGAAATCCTCTGGGATGAATGAAAATATTGTAGGAGCCCCTGTTGCCTAGCAAAGCTGTTTCGTTTATCATGCTTAAATTGTCTAACATTAGTTACTTCAATTGGGCGCAAATTTAAAAAAGCTTTCATATTTTGATTAAACTGTCCTGAATACGTCATTCCTGCACTGACACTACACTATTGCCCTCTACTGGACCTGGTTAATACTGTCAGCAAAACTGCATGTTCAATGTTCATCTCTGCCTAGAAATCTGAAGGTTCCTTAATAGAGGCAGTAAAAATTACCCAGCTGTATAAACTGGTAAATTATTGCAAGCAACTTTTTCAGAAATACACCAAGTTGCAATGGACAAAACCCTCAGATCAGGAATAGTATTTACCCTAAACTCCCATATGGAGGATAAAGGGGGAAAAGTGGTATATAGGGTTGGGGGGGGGGAGGGGAAGCTGTAACTTGTTAAAGGTTCAACTAATAACTTGATGAAGCTCAATCACTTAGGCATGAATGAGTGACCCTTGAAGTAGTGTATCTAGCAAGTCACCTTAGTGAATAAGTGTGTGGGCTGATAACACTATTACATCGAGTCCACTGGAAGTGGTTTTGGAGAAAAGCATCTGTTAAAGGTAATTGGTGTAACTAAACCAGAGGAATTATGGCTGGTTATATTGAGTAGGAACTGAGTGACACATATTGACAGAACACCTATTTGTAAAGATTGATTTGACTGTCTCCACACTACATTAATACATACCCCTCTGAAGTGAACCTGCAAGGTAATGCTTACTGATGGATGAGTTATACTATTGTATTTTGCATAAACCACAAACTCATTTTTCAGAAATTACCTTTCATTTTCACACATAGGCACTAATTATTGACAACTGCAAAGCTCATCAGGTCGTAGCACGGTGGTTCAGCATAACCCCACTCCACGCAGAGTGCTGAAGACGACTACAGGCTGCAAAAGGCTTTGAAGTCCATCTACTTCTCGCAGCCGTGTGGCATCCCTCTGTCAATCCATCATGGTTTCTGAAGGCCTTCCAGACCACCTCGAGGACTTGGTGCATCCGCATTGTAGTCCACTGTCTATCCGGCCCCAGGGGGCCTTCCTACAGGGCCTCACCTGCCCGCCTCGACCTTCTTCTGCTCCAGCTTGGCCACTTGCCTCTGCCTCCGCTCCAAGACCTCCCTCAGCTTCTCCTGGTTGCGAGCATGTTCCTGAGCTCGCATCTCCGTCACGTCCGCCAAGAACATGTGTCTGACAGAGACAGAACCGCATCACAGGTGTGTAGGTTACGCTCATGCTATTTGTTACGTTCACTTCATATAACTGGATGTGTCAGAACAGGGTTAAATTAAGTTCAGCCGAAGATATAAAACTTATGTAGCAAGTTTAGCTGGAATGGGAATCATAACCAGCAGGTGCTTTTACTAGACCAATTCCTAGCTTTCAAATTATTTATATTCCACCGTGACTACATGGTCATGTTTTCTACAGCCATCATATCCCCTAAAAACAGGGTAACTGCAGGAGGGACTTGAGCAGCAAACTGCCAGTTGCATTTACATTTATTCATCTGGCTGATGCTTTTCTCCAAAGCAATTTACAATCAGAATGTCTTCTTACAACTACTCACCCATTTTTACAGCTGGGTAATTTTAGGGGAGCAAAGTACCTTGCTCAAGGGTACTACAGCTGGAGCTGGGATTCAAACCTTCAAGTTCAAGCTCAAAGGCAGATGCTGCAAGTGCAACCACTGTGCTACCAGTGTTTGTTCCATAAACTGGAGCAGAGGTGGCGTAGTGGTTCGAGCCATTGCCTTCCAGTCTGAAGGTTGTTGGTTTGAATCCTACTCGATACAACCCTTGACAAGGCTTGACCAAGGCACTTACCTTGCTTGAATTTACACAGTAAAAATACTAAGCCTAAGGGCATGGCTGTACTCGTACACATTTTCCTAACACTGAGGTAAATGTCTTCGCAATTGTTGCTGCATGATGACGCACAGAAAAGTACTGAAGGTGCCACTGCACAATATACACACATATAAAAATTTGGAAGAAAATAAAAATTGTTAGCAGAAATTTACCAAGACTTCTGATGGCACACACAGAGAACACACACACCCACCTGTTGACGAAAGTAGCGGCCAGAGCCAGCAGGACGGTTCCGAACAGAACAGGCTTGGTGAAGCGCTTCGCAGCCGACAATTTGTGGGGCTTAATCATGGCGCTTCCTCACAAATATTTTTTTTTTTTTTTTTTTTTTTTTAATTTTTAAACCACGGAGCTGTATGCGGTCTGTCCTTCAGGAACGCCCGCAGCACTCGCTAACTCCTGTGGTATCGCTTTCGAAACGTCACTTCCTGTTTCGTCACCACTTCCGGTTTCTCGTTAGCCGTTTTCCAAACAATAGTTTACCGTGTTTTTAAAGCGCAGCGAAGTGGCGTTTCAAATGTGCCGCGTCGTCAGAAACACATTTAAACTCGCGTAAGATGTGGGCATAATTATGTAGCGTTAGTGAATAAAGCCGGAACTCGTGATTTGGCGCCAGTTGCCGGTCGGACCCCTTTTAGAGCAGGACCCGACGTTGCTAAGGGAAGCGCTGTTGTTGCTCGTGGGGTGGCGTGTGCGCTTTAAACGGGCATTCAGGGTCGTTCTCCCGGGAAATGGAGGTCGTGAAATAAATAAATAAATAATGTCGAGAAGGGGCCGTTTCTCGGGACCGGACCGGTTCGAATACCTGCAGGCGCTCGTCACCGAGTTCCAGGACACGGACAGCGCGGGTGCGCGAGCCTGCGTGTTTGCGGGGGGGGGGTCGCTTCAGTTCCGCTCCAATTTTGAGCCGTGATGATTTCGAGGGTTTCGTTCGGCTCGGCGCTGATGTTTCGCGTTTCTCGTGTCGCTTCCAGAGGCCAAGCAGCAGGTCCTGGCGAACCTCGCCAACTTCTCGTATGACCCCAGGAACTCGGACGCCCTGCGGAGGCTGCAGGTGACCGAGCTCTTCCTCGACATGCTGACGGAGGAGAGCGAGGACCTGGTGGAGTTCGGCCTCGGTAAGTAAGTGACCGGCGGTGGTGCCTCGTGAGCTCACGTGACTAACTCGGGGGGTTTGTGCGTAACTCGGGGTGGCTGTACGTAACTCCGTACCTCCACGTTTACACCCCAAGTTAATGCCAATAATGTGTTTTTATGTAAATAATAGTTTAATAAAATAATAGACATCCCTCTATTTATTCACAGCTCACATTCAGTAAAATAGTTAGCAATAGCTGCAATAAATAAAACACACTTTGTTTGAAGCTTCCCTGCAATAAGCTCATCTTTCATGTTACGCTCTCTATTGGGACTAAAACTCCCAACTTGTTCGTTCAACAAAGTCACCGAGCGCTAAGTCTTGGTGAATGGAGGGTTACCGGAAAAGAGGCTCTAATAGATTTACAAAACGTGTCGGTGGGTATTTGTGGAAACCTACTTTTTAAGGCTGCGACTGAGTTTAAGGCGATTTCACACTAATATTCTGTGTTGCATGGGGGACGCAGTGGCGCAGCGGGTTTGGCCGGGTGCTGATCTCCGGCGGGTCTGGGGTTCGCGTCCTGCTTGGGGTGCCTTGAGATGGACTGGTGTCCCGTTCTGGGCGTGTCCCCTCTCCCTCCAGCTTTGCGCCCCATGGTGCCGGGTTAGGCTCTGGTTCGCCACGACCCCACTCGGGACAAGTGGTTTCAGACTGTGTGCATGTGTGCGCACACGCTCTCCGTTGCTGCACTTTACTGCCAATAAACTTGATGGGTTAGGTTTTCTTAATGGACATGATTATAATGTAGTTACATGAGAATTAAAAATACATTGTCATCCACAGAGTCCTATTCAGTGCTCATTGTGCATCGTGTAAAAATGTGCAACACCTGTCGTTATGTTATCGATGACAAACCGAACACAAGTTGTAAACACAGTGGAAGTGAGTTGAATGAGATCGGTCCCATACTTTTTTTTTTTTGGGTGCGCTTTGCTGCCATCTCTCATCCACGGGCGCCTGCTGCAGGAGGCCTCTGTAACCTCAGCGTGGACCACGAGTGCCGAGACGAGATCCTGCAGAGCGGAGGCGTTGCCCTGGTGACGGGCTGCCTGTCGAGTCGGCGCGAGGAGACGGTCCTGTCGGCCATCGGAACGCTCATGAACCTGACCACGGCGTCCTCCCGCGCCCAGACCACCGATAGGGCCGTGCTGCAGTGCATGCTGCGCTTCTCGCTGTCGAAGAGCACACGGCTGCGCAACCTGGCCACGGTCTTCCTGCAGGACTACTGCAGCCAGGAGCAGGTGGAGCAGGCGCAGCATGAGCTGCAGGGTCACACCCAGACCGCCCTGGGCATCCCCTTACCCGAGGACCCGGTCGGGGGACGCGGCGGGACGTGATCGATGCGGTCCATGCAACCAACGAAAGAGATGGGTTGCCGCAGTGTTGGGTACGCAGTCAGAAGCACAGAAACTCTCTTTTGCAGAGAACATTCTGGAAAAAGAATGAAGCTCTTCTGCACTTATTGATTGGAGTCAAAGCAACCAGTGATTTAATAAATGAAATGGTCAGTTAGAGAAATTGTACACATTAGAGTATAAGAAAAATATACTAAACACTTTTTCTGAGCATGTCAGGATGGTGATAATGTTAATCCTCAATTCTGTGGGAAACTTTTGTAAATATGCTGGTCTCGATTTTGTTATAGGAAATGTGTAGCAGGATGTATTCAGATTTTTTTAGTAAATTTTTATTTTTTATTCAGATTATTTGCTTCATAAATGACACCTCAAAGAAGTTTTAATTTGGTTTCCATCCCATTCTCATAATGGCTCAGCAGCTCCGCGTTTTATTTTTCTGTGTTCCTTGTTTTCTCTTCATACTTTTTCGTTTTCCTTTTTTCCTTCCTCAGTTTTATTTTCATTTCTTTGTGTGTGTTTTTTTTTTTTTTTTCCCTTCCTTTTTTATTGTGAATTTTCACTCTGGGATTAATAGCTGGGAGCATAGGTGGCAAAGTCGTTAAAGCTGCTACCTGGGGACTCTTATAGGTTCAAGGCCCACAGGTTACCTACCTTGATTTGTTCTGGTTAAAAAAACAAAAAATGCAGTTGTATAAATAGGTAAATAATTATAAGCAGTTTATAACTGTAAGGTGCTTTAAGAAAAATGTTGCTTAAATATGACAGTCTTCATTCATTCCTGTTTGCTAAGATATGGGTGCTCCAGTACCTCTCTGGAACACCAGGGGGCGGTATTTACACTGTAGCAGAAGTGCACTGTGTGCTGTGGAGGCATGTAATCATTGCAGAACAGCTAGAGACGAGTAGAGTCGCCCTGTTTCCAGACCCAGCAGTAACACTTGTGTGAGTGAGATTGCTCTGTACCTGCTTGTTTTGATTGGCTCCGGACCATGCTGACCCTGGACAGGACAAACTGTTTGTGAAAATGGATGGATCTGAGTTGAGCACCCTGGCTTAGAGTGGAACAGCCAGATTCCTCCAGGACCAGAACCTGCAACCTTCTGATTACACATTCACTTCTTTAGCCACTAGAATTCCGCTCTTATGAAAGTTGCTGTGCGGGACGGTCCAAAGCAAGTTTTCCCATGCCAGACCCCGATCCGGCCCAGATCCGGGCCAGCTGGGGCGGAACACGTGGTTGGCGCAGCATGAAACGCCGGGGAAATTCCCAACCGCCACGTGTGCAGAATGGGAACGGACCGCACCGCACCCTCGGGCGAGCGGTCACCTCTGAGCAGAGCCGTCTCCGACCGCACCACCTCGTCACAGAAACTGTGTGTTCTCGGTATCAAAAAGTAACCCGGAGCACCTGGCTTTAATAGAAGCAGTCGTGATCCGAGGAGCAGCACTGAGCGGCGCTTTGTAACACTCCGTCAGAATGAGTGCATAAAAAAGGCAGCAGGGGGCGTAGTGGTTAGCGCAGTCACTTTGCAAGCAAAGGACCTCGCTTTAAATCCCTGCTGTAGCTCCCTTGATCAAAGCACTAACCCTGAATTGATCAGGTAAAAATTCTCTTGTTGTATAAATGGATAAATCAGTAGGTAGGTTAGTGTAAAAATCTCACAACCTGAACACTTGGAAAATTAATAATTATTAATAATGACCGAGCAGCGCAGGTTTTATAGCAAACGGTCAGTTGTCACTTTTTCGACACTTTGTGCGTAAATGACGAAGGATGGAGAGCTGTGAGAAAGTGGACCCCAGCGCTCTGTGGACCACCCTCCCTCCTAGCGGACCCGGGATAAGGTGAGGTCCAGTCGGGTCCAAAGAATACCAGACTGGAGCTCAGTGAACCGCTGCATTTTTGTGGCCGTTGCCCCGCTGGGGTTTCCGTTAAATATTCCCGCTTTTGTTCTCGCCTGTTTGCTCAGGGCCCCTTTCGCTCCCAATGCCTCACATAGCTTTCGCTCTCACCTGTTTACACAGCTGGGTGCGAACCCGAGCAGCTGGCATTACACACCTCACGCGCTGTAGCCCGTGCCCGCTTTGGAGAACCCTGTGCCTGAACCGCTGCTCCACCTGCTGGCTGAAGCAAATTAATCCCCGTCCGCAGACGGGCAGTCTGGGTTCCGCTGGGCGCGCTGCGGCTCCGCGCCCGTCACGCTTCCCGCGAATCCTCGTCCAGTCCGAGCAATAAGCAGAAGAGGGCCCTTGGAAGCGAACGATATTATGACTCACCGCGCGGCCTTAGGAAACCACAGCGTCGAACCCGGCGCACGCTGCCAGGGAGCTCCATTTCCTCCTGTCTGGAACGTCAGCGGTTCGGTTTGAAGTGCGCATATTTCCCGGTGCTGCCAGTCTCCTCGTGAGACAGCGAGGGCGTCGAGCGCCGCCGCGTTGTTTGTCTGCTGGTCGCTGACTCCGCTCCTGGCGCTTGCCGAGACTGCAGTGTTTTTCGTTTTTAAGTCCTTCAAACGAAACGCAAATTTGCAGAACTTTTAATTAACTCTCCCCACAGCCACGTTGCTGTTTGCTTCACAGAGCGTACTACACTCCCCCCCCCCCCAATTTATAAACCCCATGTGACCGGAATTCTGCTCTAGTTTGTCTTGTTCATAAATCCAGTCCAGTTTACCAGTAATTCACAACTATTAAAACCTTTATTATAAATCAGCCTCTGTGGGTTCTATAATGAATATAGCTATTAGGACTAAAAATCACTTTAAAGACACTTTAACATTTTTTATTAGCTATGGGTCATCATGCACCCATCCATCCAATGTCAATAACTGTTTCACCTGAGCAGGATCGTGATGATCCAGAGCCTATCCTGGAGGCATTGGGTGCAAGACTGAGGGAGGTGCACGGACTGGATGGGATGGGAGTCTATTGCAGAATACCTTGGGGTGACATCAAAATTCATTTAAAATGTCTGAAAATGCACAGTGCTCTACAAGCTCTCATTTAGTGCTCTTTTTTGGCCAGTTCATCCTACAAACCTGAGCAGCATTTGTCATCTTGTTATGGATCGCTGACTCCGGAGCACCAGGCACGAGCTGTAAACGCCGGAAGGGAGTTAATTTGACCTGCATTGATTCCCAACTCCTAATGCATTTCGTGCTCTTTACCGGCATCTGCCTGCTGGGTGCGTAATTACAAGTGGCATTGACCAGTTGGAAATTCTGAAAAATTGATCAAGAAAAGAAACCTATTTAAAAATAAACAGGAAAATGTTTTCATCTTCATAAATTTCAAGCTTGACGATGTATAATGCAGGAGAGCCCACCAACAGTCAGCTCTACACGGGTACCTGACACTTTTCTCCGAAGCAGCTTGCAGCATTAAGCTTCTTACAGTTATTTACCAATTTATACACGTGGGTAATTAATTAGTGGAGCAATTTAGGGTAAGTACTATAATCAAGGGTATGACAGCAGGAGGTGGGATCCTGCAACCTCCAGGTATATAGGCAATAGCTCTACCTTGAAGACTGTGGTTTAGTAGAGGGACCCTTCCTGCCAAACAACTGGACTTGGAGGACAGTGAGATATGTGGCGCACATCTGAGAACTGGCCCATCTCCAGCATGGTCTGGGTCATCCTTCTGACGTCCCTCGACCTGAAGACACAGCTGTCCCGGTCAGTCGACTGTCCGCATCTTGGAACCTGAACGGAAATTTCCGGCATTCAAGTCACTATTGAAAAGAGGGATCGGATGAAGTGGTGCTTGAAAATATTTAAACTCATTGTCTCCTAGCCCTCCTTTATTTACCTGATCTAGCACCAGTTTGAAAAAGTGGTGATGTGGCTTCCTCCGCTGCTGAAGGGTGTGTGTTTTTTGAAATTATGTCGCACGCTACACAGCACGGCAGTAGTGGTCAAAGGAGAATGAGCCAGAGAAGGAAACACACCACGGTTGGAGCAGACCTTCAGCTAGAAAGTTCAACACAAGCTCGTCTCCACTATTGATTCCAACACATAATATCTTACTTGGAGAATATTTTTCCTCCTGGGTGTGAAGTCTGGAGAATACAGGGGAACTGCTGGGCGAAGTGTAGCCTGGCGATGAAGTAGGGGGAATAAGGGGGTCTTACATGATGCAGAGGGGTGGAACTGTGGGGACGTTCACTTGGAGGACCCCGAGAAACACATTCCCATCAGAATGTCAAATCTGTTGAGCAAATACAAGATTCCACCTGTCCTCTCACTTGGGTTTGGGCTCAAAAACGTGCTTATCTAAGATCAACAGCACTAGGGAAGTAGACAGTCAGTCCCAGTCTCTTCCTTTTTAAGCTAAAGGTGTCCTCCTCCCATATTTTCATCTTTATCTCTCTCCTTGTCCTACCTCCACCTCTATGCAAGTTCAAACCGAGAGGACTGCTCACCCGTGCTTCTCTCACTTCATCCGGCTTCTACACTTGCAGCCACCGTGACAGCCACGTCTTCTCTCCTTCAGTTTTAGTCAATTAAATTCATTGTTATAGAGCGCTCTTCTCACCAGTGTGATGTAGAGTGCTGAACAAAGTTCCAGGGACTGGTACAATGCAGAGCTGTAGCAGGTCTATTCAACTTTTAGAATAAGTCTGTTGACACCTGAGGAGAGGAAAACAAAACAACTCTCAACTGCAAAAAAAGGAGCGAAATATACTTATAAGGGTCTAAGTTTCAGTAGCTCCTGAGCATTATACTGCTGTCTTCATGCATTCTGCAACGCCACCATGGTGGACTGCCCGGGAGCACCTCCACTTCATCGTAGTTCCTTTACCATACCTCCTTGTACATAACAGCTGCGTGTTTTGTATATCAAGCCAGACTTTAAACCTCTCAAATGAAAGGAAAGGGGCTGATGCAGATTTTTGGTTTTGATTCTCCTGTTTGACTGACTGAGAACAGCAGCCCCGACCAGCCACCGCGAGCCGTCGCGGGCCGTCTGCATCTGATTAGGCCCTGCTAGAACACACACGCGGAACGGAGCACTGTTCCCCTGCCACAGACAATGGGAACAACATAAATGTCTGGACCGCCGAAAGGCGCCACCTCATATTCCAGACTCAACACATTTAATAGGACACGCAAGCCAAGGAAATTCCAACGGGTTGTTAAGGTTTTACCTTTTTCACTTTGTCACAAAATCCCTTTTTTCCTCCCCTTTCATTTTGTCTAATACTTTACTCCCTCCCCTAAAAAAATTCCTGTTAATTTGGATCAAAAAATACCCATGCAGTTTGTGTGTGGTGACCTCTCCTTATTTAAAGCATCAGTGCTCACACATTCCATGTTAAGGTGGGAGGTGGAGTGTCAGTCTGCGCAGGGTTAACTCCCTGAGAATCTCTGCTTCCTTCTGCAGACCTGTCCACGTAACAGCTTGGCTGCCCTCTGCTGCTTTTTTTCTCCTCTCGAATAAATGTTATAAATAGAGCTGTGTTCTATGGACTGCAGTCCTTCTTCTCAAGCCAGAGTGAATCTGTTTTCACACTACCCTCCTTTTCTCCCTGTCACCCTCTGGCCCGCTCTCTACCTTTCTGGGTCCTGCCTCTCATTCTTGCCCTTTGGCTCGCCTTCTTTGCGTCGCCTCCTTGTAGAGCCAGACATATCCCTTCCCCAACGTCGTACCTCTCGATTCTGGGGCTTCGGCTGCTGGTGTATTCGGACAGAAGGACAGGTATTGGGTGCAGCATCATGCATGGTGCAGGAATCCTGGCGTTGATCTGCATGCTGGGCCTTGGGCCCACAGCAGAGGGGGTGCCCAGCCAGTGCCCCAACGACTGCCACTGCCACGGTGATCTGCAGCACGTCATTTGCGAGAATGTGGGGTTGACCAAGATACCTCGCGTGTCGGCAGCCACGCGGCTCCTGAACCTTCAGCGAAACAACCTGGGTGTCTTGCCTGCCAACATCTTTGTCGATGCCAAAGGCCTAGTTTCGCTGCACCTGCAGCACTGCCAGCTCCGTGAGATTTCTGGCCAGGCCTTCAAGGGTCTCAAGAAGCTCGTCTACCTCTACCTTTCTAACAACGAAATCAGCAGCATCAAGCCGGGTGCCTTTGAGGATCTGACAGAGCTCACCTACCTCTACCTGGATGGCAACAGCATCAGTGAGTTGCCTAAAGGCATCTTCTCGCCCATGATCAACCTCTTTGTCCTGCAGCTCAACAACAACCGGGTGAGGGAGCTGCGGGCAGGAACTTTTGCAGGTGCCACAGACCTGCGCTGGCTGCACATGAGCGGTAACGAGTTAAGCTCACTGCAGCCTGGCTCCCTAGATGAAGTTGAGAACCTTGCCATACTGCACCTTGATCACAACAAGCTGACCACCTACCCAAGCGCAGCCATCAGCAAGCTACGTGTGGTGGAAGAGCTCACCTTCTCCAAGAATCCAATGAAGAACATCCCGGACAACGCTTTCCAAAGCTTCGGCCGCTACATGGAGAAGTTGCACCTGGACAACATGGGCTTGGAGAAGGTGAGTTCCAGTTTTTGAATGGGGTGGGGGTTTGGTTGGGTCAGACAAGTGTGGATTTTATGTGGTGAGATTAATGCTTCTGCAGAACATCAGAGTGTTTTGGGAATTGGAGAAGGACAATTCCAGATTGTAGTTTTGGTGGCAGTTGTTTTCTGTGTAGAACAAGACTAGTTCAATTTTATTTCAGTACAGTTTGTCCAGTTCATTCAAACTTTTATGTATGTTGACAATTTGTGTGCAGAGGGAGTGAAAGGGATAGGGACAATAATAAGATTGTCATCAATCAGTCCATAGTATGACCAGCTATACCCTTGTTGAGTTCAAAATACCTCATGAAACATGATAAAAGCTAATGATCCTATATTTGTGGAAAAAAATTTAAATATTTGCCCAAATTGGGCAAAATGTCCCAGAGTCTCTATAAGCTTGTGTACACCTCTAATTGTGTACAATGGCTTAGCTATACTAGCTAATGAGTGTGGGTCGTGGTATGTGGGTGGAGGACTGGGGGTGGGGTGTTCCCAGGCTGAACTAGAGTGGTTACACTGTTTATGCTGCTGTAGATAGAACCTATGCTTTAAAAAGTGGTGTAAACATGGTGGTGCCAGAGACTTCCCGAGCACATCGTTTTGTTGGTTGTAGGATGGACGTTCCCTGCAAAACTTTATGGTCGTTTTGAACTTTTCCTGATGTGTTTCTGCTTTTGATTACCAGTCCGTTACACCTGTAACATCTGAGTTGTTCTTGTTTTTTTTTTTCTTGCATATGCCAAGTTCACGGAAATTAAGACTCATCACGTTCCTTCAGGGATGTTTTTCTTGGAGTGGTTCCTGCATGACAGCTGTTGAGTTTTTGCCCTTTAGCTTTTTGATAGGTCTGGAAACCACTTGTCTCTGTGCTTCCGTGCAGCGCATGTTGTGTGCGGAGCTCAGGAATCAAGGAGAAGAAGCTCGCATTATGTCCTGACAGGGTATACACATGTATGGTCACAGCATGGATCACGGGCCAAAACAATGTCATGCAACTGTTTTACGGCTTATTTCAAAACCTGCTACTTACATCTCTGCTCACAGCTGAATACCCACATTCCCGTGGTTTAAGTGAAATGCTTATTATGTTGACTTTCGCTCTAGATATCTCACTTTAACAATAGCCCTCGGGTTAAAAATACATTTTCCTGCTGTTTTCCAAACTGTTTTCAACC
Organism: Scleropages formosus; assembly: GCF_900964775.1. Taxonomy (NCBI): domain Eukaryota; kingdom Metazoa; phylum Chordata; class Actinopteri; order Osteoglossiformes; family Osteoglossidae; genus Scleropages; species Scleropages formosus. The sequence continues at coordinate 4,850,436 of NC_041806.1, forward strand.
TCACCTGTTTCAATGGTGGTATCATTGTGTAACGTGTTCTACACAGATTACTTTTGCGTAGAAGAAGCTATTTGTGTGGAATGATCTGTTTTTATAGTGGGATCACCTCTAAGTGTTCCATTCCTTAGGAAAGGTTAGATTTCTGAAGATCTAATCTGAAAGCAGGACTTGAACTGAACTTGTCAAGAAGAGGTGGTATCAAGTTGTAAACAATGCCATGGAGTCAATAGCAGGATTTAAAACCATCATGTGGTGGGGACCTCAGTCTGAGCCAAACTCAAGCCTGACCACAACTGACTCACATCAGATCTGAGACAGAGTTGAATAAGAACTGATGCCTAACTAGACCCAAAACCCTTGAGTGAGAGACCCAAGAGAGATCCAGTCATTCCTCTAGGCTGCATGACAGTCAGGATCACTGTAATACCTGTGTTAACCAAAACTGGTCCTGCTCCACAGGTGTCCCAGTTAGTGTAAGGTTACTGTTCTTTCAAGGACATCCTTTTGCACTCAAAGTCCTGACCATGTGCAGGAAGTACCCATCCACATCCCTTGGTATTTGCAATCAGCAATCCGCAGGCTCATGATAAATGTGTTACGGCCATGTGCTGTGAGTACCCTATGGACAGATCCTGTATTCCAAAGTTCTCAGAAGAACAAAGATAGTTCTGTTATGGTGTTAGGAATCTTGGCCACAAATGACAGAATCGAGGACCACAGTCTTACCCGTGGAGCTCAGTTGGCTGCACAATGCAGGTTTTCTTGACAATTTTGCTACGATGTTGCACTCAGACTTATTTTCAAAAGGTTTTCGATGAGAAGGCTAAAGTGAAGCAAAATTCTGCTGCTTACGTCCTGTAGGTCCAGTCAGTTGTAGGCAACTTCTCCTACGATCAGTGGGTGCAGGTATGAAGTGTGAGGTGTTTCATACTTCACAGGGTAAGCCCAACCTACGCTGCATTCCCGATGTACAGACTCAATTGATGGTCAAGATATGTGCAACAAACAAAGAGGCGCACATGGACGGAGGGAGGGGGGTGGCTACTTTTCCAAGTATACTTATTAAGTCTAGTGAACCAAGCAAAAAAAAAATAATAAAAACAAGTGGTTCAGCCTCCATGCCCTCGTGAGAAGGCGGGAAGCGACAGGGCAATGAGGCTAAGGCGAGAAGCCCTTTTCCTGTCAAAGTGGGTATTTTTAGCCATTTGTTTACTGGACCCCCTCCAGGCATGTTCTAATTAATTATTACACAAGGGTTATTTTCAGAGCAGTGCTTGTTTTCTACCCAAAAACAGGGTACCCTGTAAGGAGGTCAGCAAGGGTTGGAAGATGTGTAAACAGAGGGAGGGTGTTCAGGATCCCATGAAGAGAGGGGTATTTTTAGGTTGCCATCACACAGGTGAATGGACAATTGGGCCCTTTGCAGTGGCGCTGGCAGAAGAGTGTATCGAAGGCAGACGAAATGGGAGAAAAACAACCCTCGGAGCTGGAAGTCATCCATCTTCCATTGCCTCAAATTACCAAGGCCCTCCACTGCCCCGCAGTACCTCGGCAGTGGAAATTTCCAAAAGGGCGCTTCGGAATCCTCGAATCGTATACGTTTACATAGGATGCCCTCCGCAGCGCCCACCCCCTCCCCTTTCCTCTTTTCTCTTCACCTTCTTTTCCTACCTCCCAGCCACCTTCAGGGACCTCCAGTTTCCTGCAAACTTGACACCCTGAAGATCAATTCCTTTTGCACCTTTCTGAGATTTTTAGCATTTTCGCAGAAGTGCACGAGATCAAGGAGGGGGGTGTCGGTGGGTCAGCTGGCGAACCCCACCAAAGACTTCACACCGGGAGAGCTGAGTGGAGCCTTTCATAACAAGAAAACCCCAACCGTCTCCTAGGTATCTACTGCCTTGCCAGGGATAAAAAGGGATGTCTTCTCACAAGGGATCAAGAATTTCGACAGCCAGCGGAATACCACCACACCGTTTACACGCCATACCTTTTCCGCTAGCAAAACTGACATTTACATTAGTGTATAGCAAGCTGACATGTGCAGGCGAAGACTGAAAAAGCTGTTTCTGTGATTCACCAAAGACAGATGTTTACATCTACACGTAGCATTCAAATGCAGCAACAAGGGATGTTTTATGGTTGACATGTTCCAATGAAGTCAGCACTAATTTTGCCAGCATGCAAAGTGTTTATGGTAGCTGGGTGCCACGAACCATTAAAGTGTAGCTTTTGAACGGCGCCATTAATCGGTTGTGCTGTTTCTCTCTTCTTCTGCTGCTGTCTTTCCCAGTTCTCAGATGGTGCCTTCACTGGAGTGAAGGCCCTCAAGTCTCTCTACCTAGACAACAACAAGCTAAAGTCTCTCCCCCGCAGCCTGGATTTTGGCACCATCCAGAATCTCACACTGGCCAACAACCCCTGGAGCTGCAATTGCCAGCTGGCCCCACTTCGCAAGTGAGGAGAGAACCCTGGGAGACAATCCATACCTCAGATACACCTGACATACATTGGAAAGTTGTATCTGATACATAACAGAAAAAAGAAAGAAACTGACAAGGGAAATCACAGGAAGAGAAAATGGATAAAACCATGGATTTCAAGATACTGGGAAGTGGAAATAGTGATTTTTTTTTCTTATACAGTGGTACCTCGGTACTTGTCGTTAATTGGTTCTGGGAGGTGCGACGAGTACCAAAAGCGACGAGTACCAAACAAATTTTTCCCATAAGGAATAATGTAAATAAATTTAATGCATTCCCAAACCAAAGACAATGCACATCTTCAGGGCAATATGTAAAAAGATATGGTTGTATATCATTACTTTACATGAGAAATAAACCTAAAAATTAATAAATACTTAGATTAAATAAAATAAAAACTTCACTTTACCTGTAGTACACTTTTGCTTTTTCACATATCACGGCTTCCGATGCACTATGATCGTCCGCTAACTGCTTCTCGTTTACCCAAATTAATAACAGCTTTTCAACTTCCTCGAGTGTTTGGTAAAGCTGCTTTGTTACGGCTTTAACTCCTTTCGTAACATCAGCCTTTTTTATCGCTTCTTTATTCTTAATGATGGTGGAGACCGTTGTTCTAGGCATACCGTATTCCCTAGCAAGATCAGTAATGGGAATGCCGCTCTCATATTTGCCTATTATTTCTTTTTTTTTGCTCAATGGTGGTGTGAAGTAATTTTCTTCTCTGCTCAGCGCTATCCCTGCTCATTTTTTTAGAACCCATGATGAGAAAAAAAGCGCAAAAACACACAAAATGACCACAGAAGCTAAGATAAGACTGCAAGGGGATGTGCACAAGGCAAGAGCTACCGCATGACTAACGCGTGATCCTTTGTTTCGGCCGGAAAGGGTAGCGAGTCACGAGGCAATTGACACCGAGAAGTTCTAGCTTGCGCATCGAGAAACAAACAAATGACGAGTACCGGGACAAAATTTTCGCGTAAAAATGCGTCGAGTACCAAATTCGACGAGTTTCAAAGCAGTCGAGTACCAAGGTATGACTGTATTTGTAGATGGAGGAGGTCAAAAGATAAGAAAGACTAAACGAATAAGACACTAAACGTAGAAAGGTTTCAATTTCAACTGAGATGTCCTTCCAGAATTCCTGCAAAACAATCACAACTCTAATTAGACAGTATTGTGTGGCAGTAAGACATTAAAAATCAGACCATCATTAGCATACGAGTTGTTGGAGAAGGTTTAAGGTCATATTAATGGTCCTAGGGAGCAAATGTATGGACAGAGAATGATAGGACTCAGAAGTGATCCTTGAGGAACCCCGGCAGTGAGGATTTGCACAGCACAGTTGGATCTTCGCTACTTTGCTATTTAAGGAGTGACTCTTATTCACCAGAAATACTGCCCCAAAGGGGTGATCCTCCATTATATTCCATGACCCATTAATTCAGAGAGACAGGGAGGTAGCAAAGTGCCTTGCGTGCTTTTCTTCAAAGCAACCTGCAGTATCACAGATCCAAGGTAACTGCCGCAAAATGACGCTCAGTGCTTTGCCCCATGTGTACACGAGTAAAGCTCCTCCTTGTACTCGAACCATTCAGCTGTAAACAACTCAACAGCTTATTACCCACTGCGCCAACAATTTTTGTCCTCAGTATAAATATGTACATACACACACAGACAGGCTTGGAGGGCCAGCAAGCAACGCCCTTCTCCGGACCGCGTGTTCATGCTCTCCCCCTTCCCCACCCTCTCTTCCCCTCCACCAGGTGGATGGACTCCACCCGGCAGCATCCTGATGCCATCTGCTCCTCTCCATCCCAGCACAAGGGCAAGCAGATTCGAGACATATCAAGTTTTGGCAACTGTAGGGTGAAGTCAAAAAGGGCCAAGAAGGGAGCACGCCACTGAATGGGTAAGCATGAGGAAGACCGGAGTGTCAACAAATCATACTGCTACTCTCTTCTCTGGTAGTGGAGTGGGGGCAAAATTGGAAGAGGGACAGTAGGGGGGAGATCTTGCCCTCCTTCTTAAAAACAGATTAATTTTCTATGAAATGTACCACCCTGGACTTTAACCCTGCTAATAGGACAATGGGGTGTCAAGAAAATTTCAATAGCTCTCAGGTTAAGCCAACTGGAAACTAATGTCTGCAGTGGCTTATGGAAAGCAGCACTTGATCCGTGTACATTAAGGCCACCAGAAAAGAGGCAAAATTGGAAAAGACCTTGATTGCCAGAATTGCTGAATTTTGTTCACAAACCTTATGATCTTTCATGTAGCAGTCACTTCCCTTTGGATTCATCACAGTCAGTTGAAACAGCGGAAATAACCATGGGAATCAGTGCTTCAGCAGTGATAGTGCTCACATTTACAGTCGTGTGTGTGTGTGTGTGTGTGTGTGTGTGTGTCACGCAGCGCAAAAGGGGACAGAGTTGCGTCCCTAGTTCAACGCATCCTCTAGCGTTCACGCGGATCGCCACCCAGAGGGTCAACAAATAAATTCCACCATGAAGTAAATGTTTCGTGTTTCAGTCTGAGGCTCTGGCAGGTGTGTGTCCTTTGGGGGCCCCACCCATTTACACATTCACTATGATTATTCACATTCAGTTCAATTCATTTTTATAAAGCTCTTCTCACACAGTGACAGAGTGCTGAACAAAGGCATAAGACAAAGAAACAAATAAGACAGTTCACTATACAATAGAGTAAATTATATTCACGTATTTCATATTATATTCAGGTGGGTATATTATGTTCAGGTATTTTAGATAATGGTTGCAAGCAGCTAAAAACAGAAGAGGCATTTATGCATTGTTTGTATGCCACACCTCAAGCAGGATTAAAATATATAGTTACAAACTAGGGTCTGAGTAGTTTCGGAAACTGGACAGACGCTCTGAGATTGGACCGAGAAGCTGTGTTTTGGGGCTGGAACAATTCAACTTCGGGACTGTGAGGTTTGGGACCGGGAGAGCGTCGCGTAGATTTGGGTTTGGCCTGGGGTTTGGGGACAATGAAGTCACTTGGCAGAATAACCTTGAGCTGGAATGATAGCGAAAGGACTTTAAAGCAAATTCTTGACCGAAGGAAAGCCTTGCTGACGCACCTTGAGCCAGGTACTCAGGTTTAACTGCTTCAGCAAAAACATCTACCTGTATATGTATGTAAAGTATAAAAGGGAAGCAGTTAGCTTCATGGTTAAGGACTCAGACTTGTTTATGCCTCTGGAGATACCATCCTGTAACGTTCCTTATTCTGAATGGTACAGCAAAATTGCTTTGAAAGCATCAGATAAGGAGTTAAATGTAATGTAAATATATGTTGGGTTGGTACAAGTCTGCAGCAGACAGAAATACAGCCATGGCCTAAACCTCATTCTCTGTTCTGGGACAGCCAGTACTGGCCTGGCAGTCAGAAGGTCCTTCGTTTGAATCCCTGGTCCTGTAGTGTCCTTGATTGCGGTACTGACAGTAAATTGCTCTGGTAGAAATTCCCCTGCTATATAATTGGGTAAATAACAATATTAGCTTAATATAAATACCTGGAGAAAGGTGTGCTATAAATGAATAAGCATAACGTGCTTATCCCTCATTATCCTGTCCCGATTCGTTCAAAAGTCAACCAAATATCGTAAAACCAGTTAATGAAAATTACTTATTTACATATGTGTACTTATGTCTCATGGCGAAAAATATCCAATCTGTTCCAAGCTCGTACAAGGTTCGCCTCAACCCAAATGTTGCGTGTAACAGTAAAATGGAATGAATAATAACATTGTTTATAAAATTTATTACGTTTTAAAAATAACAATGCAGTAAACTTGTTGTGATAGTGTTTGGACTGGAGCGAGGAAGAGGAAGGCTACATGTGACATTTACATAAATGAATAGTTAAAATTAAAGCACAGTGTTGCACAATGCAAACAGGTGTTTATGCAAGCAAGGCCGTAGAGTGCCAGACCGGAGCTGAGAGCATGGGTACATGATTCCCACAATGCAGTGCAACTCACAGTCACTCACACAATAACAGGGCACAGTTTTCAAATGTGGGCTCAGTTTATCACGCTAGTCTGAATGTTGTGGCCCGTCCTGGATGTCGCAGACAGCATAAATTCAAATTGACCAATTAACGATAAGTGGCATCAATAATAATGGACCAATTAATTGAAAAAGCGGACCTCGGGAGCCATAATAACGAGGAATAAATGTATTCACTCCGCTGCACCACACCCTGTTCATCTTGCCTCACCTGCCTCCATGAGAACCCCTCTTATGTCCTCATGTCCCCTACACCTGCCTGTTCTTTTCCACTGTGGCCCCAGGCTTCTTCAGTCCACAGTATCCCTAGTCCTTGAGTGGTCTCCAGCCTACTTCCCGCTGTTTGAATTGGCTGTGTGTCTGCGTCTTTCCGCACAGGGGACAGCTGGAAGAGTCTATCCAGGTGAGCGTCTAGGAGAAGGAAGAAAGGACACTACGCCAACCTTTACACCAATGCAGAGTGTCTCCTTGGTTATCAGCTCAACAGTCCAGCACAGAAACACACACACTCACACACAGTAAAGACACACCCTTTATGACTAAAGGCACACCAAGGGTTCACACAGGCAGCCATAAACACCAACATTTGTAGGCGCACACATTTCCAACACTTTCACATTTACACTGTCAAATACGATTATACACACATATCCACCTCCTTCAAACTACCATACTGAGGATATCTGTATCTCCTCTCAGCCATCACTACGCCTCCATGTTCATTCCAGCTCTTGCTATTCCTCAGTCATGTACCCTCGCTGCTTAGGACCTCAACGCTTGTTACCAGGGTTACCGCCCATCGACAAGAAGGGTATTTCATGATGATGGGTCATCTTCCCATGAGAAATTTCCCTTGGACTATTAAATGTATTGCAGCGTACATAACTGACACTCTATACAAACTTCTTTGATCTAGCTTTTGCGATCCAAACAGGGACTTTTTGTACTCTCTCCGAGACTTGGAAACAACAGTCAAAGCAGTTCACGCATAAGCTGCAGTTTGTAGTGGCCCAAATGAGGGATCATATCGAATTACTGAAGATGGACATCGGCAGGAATTTTAACACCTTTTGAGGTCGTTTCCAACACAACCAGTGTAAATACTATACGTTGAGTGGTCAGTATTGCCTTTTTACAGTTAAAAATGTGGCCCTACAAAAGGATTTAAAACTTTAAGGGAAAAATTCCAATGTAACGGTAGCTCCAATTGTTGGCAATGCTAATATTTCTCTTCGGTCGAGAAACTCGAATATGCCCTTATGCAATGAAATTAGTCGCATCGTTTTAAGCCAAGATGAAAGGTTTGATACACTTTTAAAAAGGAAATGATAAAGAATTTTGCCAAAATCTCGGCATGGGACATTAGCATGTAGCAATGAACACTTCCAGCCTCTGGGAGCATCGATTCCTACGCAACTTTTATGTATGTGGAACATTACCAGTACACCTTAAAATATTGTCTTGTGGAGGTGATTTACTTTACAATAAACATCTAACCAGTAAAATTAAATAAACGTGTTTTCATTTGTTCTGTGTCTCACAAGGCTATTTCAGGGGACAAAAGTCGATATAAGAAGCCAGGTTCCCACATCCTCATCGCTGCAGACTGACTTCCATTCATCGTCAGTCAAGCCCATTTTGTAATCTTTATTATTGCTTCCTCCCTCCTTATTAACTTATACATTTCCTGCCCACTTATTAACATATAATGTGTTCTAGAAATATTTTTCTAATTTTCATTATTTATTCCCATCAGCAGCTGGTGGAGTAGTGGTTTCAGCCATCGCCTGGCACTATACTGGTTCCCAGTTCAAATCTGACACCTACTGTAGCACACCTGGGAGAAGGTATTTACCAGTAAAAATGACTCTGCTGTATAAGTGGGTAAATCAATGTAAGTACAAGCCACTGCTAATCATAACTGACATTCCAGTGCAGTCATCAAAATGAAAGCATGTTTTGTTGCATTCCCTTCAGAATGAATCCTATGCATCAGTAAAACCCACAATAAACTACAGTTCGGTTTGTAATCAATACACCAGCAGGAAAGTACTGATTTTTCCATCTGAGAGCCTCGAGTCACTGTCCAATAGAGGCCTCCGGTCCTCTGAGTCCCCCTCGTGGTGTGAAAAGAGAAGCGCTCCCACAACCACATGGGAAATGTAACTTCAAACACAGAAGAGGAAACAACTCCAGTTCTTAATACCTTAAATGAATAAAGCTTGATGATGACAGTTTCCCAATACCACAATTATAGATATATTTATACTTATTACCGTTAATCTGCCAAGAGGCTGCCCAATTCATTTCCTTTGCCATATTTCAGTTTTACTATTACTACACTGAAGGGGATGTGATGGAGCACCGAGTATGGCCAGGTCCTGTTCTCTGGTGGGTCTGAGGTTCAAGTCCTGCTTGGGGTGACTTGCGATGGACTGACTCTTGATATCCAGTTTTTCCACTTATCTGTTCAGCACTTATGAATATCATTTATTGTTAATCCATCTGGATTTTCATTTATCTGGTCTGAACCTGCAACATTCAGTCCCTACAAGGGAACCATTTTTTTTTCCACCAAATGTGGATAAACTGCCGTCCCGGCGCAATCAGCTGTCACCGCTGGCCTGCTCATCAAACAGTTTCTCTTTCAACCTGCGATAGCGCCCCCTGCGGGCCATCAGCTCCTTGTCAGTGCCCTGCTCGACCACGACTCCCCCCTCCAGGAATACGATGTGATCGGCGTTCTGCACAGTCTGCAGGTGGTGGGCCACGACCAGGACCGTCTGGCTCGCAGTACCAGACAGAAGTTCCTGCATCTGGAAGAAAAGAACAGAAAAAAAAAAATCTCTCAATCCTTTTTCGCGATGACAAAAAAAATGTCATCAGAGCATTTCTGTAACTTGTCGTATAATGATGTAGATTTCTGAATTTTATGACTTGTAACTACCTGATAGGACCCAGATTGACTCAAGAGCAAATATTTCAAAGGTCCAGACCTGCAGTCCTCTGGTCTCTGTTTTACACCCACTCTTGGTTAATAAATTTGAGAATCAAAGCGATGCCATATTACTATTTCTGTGCCGTGAGACAGCGCATTGCAGTGTGACGGTGCGCGGACTGCTGTGGCCGTACTGCCTGCAGCGTGCCGGCGTCCATGCAACTGGTGGCCTCGTCCAGGATGAGCACACGCGGGTCTCGAACCAGCGCCCTGGCGATGGCGATGCACTGCTTCTGCCCGACCGACAGCTGCCCGCCGCACTCCCCGACATCTGCAACGTTCGTAAAGCACGTCACGCAAAGTCCCACGCGGGATCAACGCAAACGAGCCACCTCTGCGCATTCGCAGGTGGAACACCCACGCTTGTGTGTGCATCATGGAAAAGGCGACGCTTGCATGAGGGTGTGTGTCGGGTTTCCTAGTGCTGTGCCGCGCATATGTGGGATTTTATCCAGTCTAGCTTTTTATTGACTATGTCTGATGACGGGGGTGCGGCACCTGTGTCATATCCGTCCTCCAGCTTGCAGATGAAGTCGTGGGCGTGGGCTTTAACCGCAGCCACCACCACCCTCTCCATGGAGCAGTCCTTCAAGCCGTACCGAATGTTATCGCTGACGGAGCCGGAAAACAGCACCGGGTTCTGGGAGACGATCGACACCTTCCTCAGGAGAGAGAGCATGAGGAGAAGGTCACCTGGGGTCACCGACCTGTCATATTCACAAGTAATATTTTTTTAAAAATGATTTGCCTGAGCAGCACATGGCAGAATTGCTACTGAACAACAGTTGTGGCTGAAAGTCCCAGCATGTTTCCAGCTGTTATTGCCTTGAGTGGGGTTTTTAACCCAAACTGCTTCAGGTGTTTACTGATTCGCAGCTCTACAAGTGAGTTATATTATAGACTGGAATTTAACGTCTTCCAGAGTAGACCGCGTCGTCATAGAAACCAATCCCAAAGTTTCGTTTCCTATGTTGGAAACATACTCAGGGTTCTGCATCGTAAACCGTTAGACGTTGTCTTCGCGGATCATTGATGTAGTCTAGTAGGTTGATTGAGGAGTTTGGGTATTTATAGTAGTCGGTGGGCAGGGCTGGAGTCAGCGGGGGGTGCAATTGGATCGTGTATCTGCCGGAGGACGGGGTCGTAGGTAGTAAGGGGTCCTATTGTCAGCGTGTAGACTCCCTTGAGGGGCTGTACCAGCCGGGGGGCTGTTCATCTATTGGCTGTTCAGCTTTGGGTTGGTTTGATGAACGATCCATGGTAATTCTGGTGGAGATAGATGAGATTAGTGGAGTCCATGTTCGTGACAACTTGAAACCATCTTCTTTGTTGAAGCTGTTTGAACGTTTTTCTATCTCTATGGCTTCTCTAACCAATCTGCTTCTGTAGTTGGAGACTAATACCAGTACCCTTGTTTGCTCAAAGTTCACTAGGGGACCAGTCTCTAGTGAGTGCTCCGCTAATGCAGACCTAACGTCATTGTTTCTGGTTGCCCTGATGTGTTCCTGTAGGCGGGTGGAGATGAGTCGTCCCGTTTGTCCTACATAGATTTTACCGCAGCTACACGGAATCTCATAGACTCCACTGGTTTTTAACGGTAGTTTGTCCTTGACTGTGCTTAGCAGACATCTCGTTGTTTTCTCCGTGGGGAAGGAGGTCTCGATATCGTGTTGTTTTAATTTTCTGCTGACCTTATCCGTCGTGCCTTTTACATGTGGGAGGTAGGCTGTCCTTGACGGTTCGGCTGTTTTTGTCAATCAACCTACTAGACTACATCAATGATCCGCGAAGACAACGTCTAACGGTTTACGATGCAGAACCCTGAGGATGTTTCCAACATAGGAAACGAAATGTTGGGATTAGTCTCTATGACGACGCAGTCTACTCCGGAAGACGCTAAATTCCAGTCGAATGACAACAGCCGCGGAAGCCTACTTGACTTGAGTGATATTATAAAATCGACAGATATGTGCTATTGATTGTAATGATTAATGTCGATGTGGACTGCTAACTCACTAGAGGATGCTCCACTGCCCTTTCCTGCTTTGCTGTTCCGTTATTCATCGAGCCAACACTTTTCCCCAGATGGAAAGTGTGAGGTTTCTATAATTATTTATTCAGATGGTTAATTTTTTGGTACCAATTCAAGGAAAGTGCCTTGCTCAAGGGCAGTACAACAAGAGTTGGGATCTAAATCTGTTTCTATCAGTTCTAAGGTGATGGCTCTAATCACTACGCCCCTGCTGCCCAGGGAGAGACTGACAGCACTCACTTTGCGGTGCAGGTAGCTGTGCTGGTACTGGTGCAGTGGCCGCCCATCCAGCAACACCTCCCCCTGCTGTGACTCATAAAACCTCTCCAGCAGGCTGATGCAGGAGCTCTTCCCACCCCCAGAGGGCCCCACCAGCGCCGTCACCTTGCCGGGCCGCAGGGTCAAGGACACGCCCTGACACGGAAACCACACATCCGAGACAAAACACAAATCACAGCAACGATTTCAGAGGGCTCCGTAACCACGAGTAATGGAGTAACTCCCGTACGACACCCAGTGTTTACACTATTGTGATCTGGAAGGAGGTGGAACTGTGACACACAGCAAATTCAGGATTAACTTGGTAGAGGAAAAACTATGCCAATTTCCTTTTAATTTACATTTAGTCATTTATGTGGCACCTTTCTCTAGTGCCATTTAAGATGTCAGATACAGTACACTAAGCTACTTACAACAATTTGCCCATGTGTAGAGCAGGGTCATTTTTACTGTATCTATTGAAGGTAAGTACCTTCTTCAAGGGTCTTACAACAAATGTTCGAACCCATATTCTTCAATTACAGGGCAATACCTCTAACCACTATGCCACCTGCTGCCACTACTAATGACCAGCTGCTTATAATTGCACATTTATGGCTGCTATATGAGGCAGCTGCTCCAGAGAGTGGGAGACTGGTTTAGGGGATCATGTGGAGTGATCGCGATCGCAGTCACCCCAGTCTTGTTTGCTCTCGGGGAAAAGAGTCTGCTTTTGACTCCATTTCCGTCTTGTTTTTCATTAGTGCTTCACAGAGTTCTCCTCCCCATTCTGTGCACGTACAGTTAATGCTGTACATGCCGAAATGCCAAAATATTATTTTGACCTCCACAGCAAAAGTGCCTTCTGTCCCAAAGGTTCTCTGTGTCTTACTCAGCACTTTCTGTGTGAAATGTTTTTAATTCCAAATCCCCAGCACACAGTGTTTGTATCTTGCCCCCGTGCTGCCCGTCAGAAATGTTGTTCATGGAAAATCCCCGACTTGGAAAATCTGTTGGGTGGCACAGCGAGTAGCGCTGCTGTCTCACAGCACCTGGGTGGTGCGAGAGGACATGGGTTTGATCCCCGCTCAGCGTGTATGGAGTTTGCATGTTCTCCCTGTGTCTGCGTGGGTCCCCTCTGGGTGCTCTGGTTTCCTCCCACATTCCAAAGATATGCTCTTCACCCATAGTGTGTGAGTGACAGAGAGAATGTGTTCCACTGATGTATGGATGAGTGACCCAGTGTAAGTAGTGTATCTAGCAGTGTAAGTCACCGTGGTGAATAAGGTGTGTGTGGGCTGATAACACTACATAGGGTTCACTGGAAGTCGCTTTGGAGAAAAGGCATCTGCTAAGTAAAAAAAATGTAGTAAATATTGCTCTTTCTCTCGGTTTCTGGTATGAAATGCAGAAGATTATCCAGAAACAAGGTACATCTCGACTCAGCAGCACAGGCCTTCCTTTTGAAAGAAACAGCAGAGGATGACACATAATATTTGAACATATCTGGTAATTAATACTTAAAAAAGAACAATGTGTGGAACTGGGCTAACATCTATGTTACAATATTAAATAAATGTTAACAAAACATGAATTATTCTAAGCAAGACGTAATATAGGTGTAATAAAATAAAGGTGCAATATTTGTCTCGAGAGAGAAAGAGGGCTTCCGGTGTCACCAATACTTAATTGAAATATTATTACAATATGCTACCATGCACCATTATTTTAAGTCTGTTCCACAAACTTTTTAACTGCTAATTTTCATACTAATGAAACCGAATTAATGCAAATGATACAAACGATACCAAACACCCGTCTCTCATTTTTTCCTCACATCTGATTGCAGACAATATGTTCGATTATATTTTATATGCAGTGTGGAGACATTATAAGTATGGCTTGAATGCTTTGAACTTCCCGACAATTAAATCATTTTCAAAAATCAACAAAATGGGAAGAAAACAACTCCCCCATGGTTTATATTTCTAACAGCAAATACTTTGAAATAACGTGCCAGATTTAAGGATTTATGTGCATGTCATTATGAATGTAATAAAATACACACTAAAGTACATAACTTCCATAAACAAGATATTCTGATGGATATTTCCCTGTCGTTTCCTTATGGTATTAGAAAGATTTGTTCTTTCCCTTCGTTTTCCTCACATACTGGATAATTTAAAATACCACACTGTCTGACTGAAAATATTACATTACTATTAAGTAAAAGAGAGGGGCTTCAGTGTCTGCTGTCCAGACACATCCCACTCGCAGTAGCTGCGCGTATCACTCTCCAGGACCGGCTCACCTTCAGAGCAGGCTTGTCTGGCTGCGACGGGTACGAGAAGGTGACGTCTCTGAACTCTACACGCCCCTCCAAGTGAGCGGGTTCCAGGCTTCCTGCCTCCTCCTGCAGTGGCTTCCTGTCCAGGTACTTGAAGACCTTGGCGGCCGCCCCCACCGAGTTCAGCATGGTGCCGAAGACGTAGACCAGACTCTGGGACAGAATGAGAGAAGACCACCAGATGTCTCACCATCACACATCAACGCTAGCTGACTGTTCAAAAATATAAGCATGTCCACGTGTCTGGGATGGAGGTGTCACCATAGCTGGTTCATGATTGCACAGGAAAAATGTTGTTCTACTACATTTCGTTTATCTGACATTTTTCTCCAAAGCAAAACAATGTTAAGACACCTAAAATTATTTACCCATTTATACAGCTGGGTAATTTTTACAGTATCAGCTCAGGGTAAGTACCGTGACTAAAGCATTACAGCGGGGAGGTGGGATTTGAACCTTCGACCTCCAAGTCCAGAGGCGGCAGCTCTAATGACTACGCCCCATAATGAGGAGTAATACAGTAATAGGGTAAAGGAGTCCTCAGAAGACAGTCCTCACAATAAGTGGTTCATCCACTGTTGAGTATTAATGTTATTGTACTAATTATGTCAATTTTGAATTATGAAGTAATAAGGTACCTTCATGTTGGTCACCATGTCTTTTTGGTAGAGGACAAAGGCCAGCAGGCCACCGTTGGTCAGATGATTGAGCATGATGAGCTGACGACCGTAGAACAGCATGCCCACCTTGACAGCAATGGTCACCATCTGGGGAGAGGCAAGGGTGAGAGGAGGCTTAACTGCGGTGAATGGGCAAACAGTGAAGTGGAAGATGGCACCCTAGGTCAATGCACCATGTCCAGCGACACTTGAAAAGTAACGTGGGTTGTGTGCTGACGTACCCTCCGCAGAAGCAGGTGGATGGCGCTGGCGATGCCCTTGCTGGACTGTATGCGGTGCATCTCTGATAGCGTTTCCTCGTATCGGCGGATCTCGGCGGACTCCGCACCGCAGCCGCGCACCGTCCGCACCTGTCCCACAGCAGACCCTGCCAACTCCTTGGCTTGCGCCTTGCAGTCCTGAAGCTGCTGAGAAAGGGCCTGCGGGATAAAAGTGGGACAATGGGCAGCCCAACGGTTAAGGGCATCTTGCCATCAGTCAGTAGTTTTTTTCTAAACAGATGATCTCCACACCTGGTAGAAAGTATTGTAGCAGTTTTGCAGCGCCGCCAGCAGGGGCATCTCCACACAGGTGAGCAGAGTGAGCTGCCAGGAGATGCCCACCATGAGCACCAGCATGCCCGCCGTCTTCACCGTACTGCGCAGCAACACGTTAACGTTCATGGCGACCGACATGCCCATCAAGTTGGTATCAGACTCCAGGCGTGATGCCAGGTCCCCTACCAGCAGGAAGGCAGAAGAAGAAAAGGAAATTGCTCTTCAACATCACCCTTGAGATCAGACCACGACGTGGAACCTTACAGCTCAGCCAGCTCTTTCCCTTTCGTCTTTCCGCTTCTCACCCGGCTTGGTCTCCTCAAAGAAGCCGATCTCCTGCTGCACCAGGTTACGGAACAGCATGTGCCGCATCCGCCTGTTCAGCCGCGCCAGACTGCACATAAACATGCCTCCCCGCACGCCGGAGCACACAGCACTGGAAGTGAGACACACACACATACAGGTCCAGGGTCAGGTGGGGATATTACTGCGCAATGCTCCCATACACATGTTCTAACCAACCAAAGCAGAGTTTTGCCAAGGGCAGCTCACAAGTCTAAGTGTACAACAGATATACCTGTATGAAAGATGGATGGATGGATGGATGGATGGATGGACACACAACTTACCTGCCCAATGAGAGGATGCTCATGAGCCCAATAGCCGACAGGAACTTGCTCTGCTCATACTGGGAGCCCAGGATGTCAATGACTTTCCCCGTGGCGTACGGGATGAACGTCTCACCTAGGTATGAGCAGGGAGCAGCTCATCATTCACACCAAACTTGCAACATCCATCTGTCTTCTTACTGTAACCTATACTTTTGGAACAACTCAGGATAAACACCTCGATCCAGGGTGCTAGAGCAGCAGCAGAGAGTGGGTTGTCAACAAGCAACCTTCAAGTTCAAGTGTGGGTCCTTAACCACTGTGTTACCTGTGACCATCACTAAGTGTTGGTCTTTTAACTCTGGGCAACGTTCAGATAAAGTGTGAGCATTTTAAATCCAACAAAGAGTAAAAAGTGGGGGCAGCAAGTGACCCAGTGGTTGGAGCAAACACCTTGCACCAGAACAATCCCGTTTCAATTTTACCTCCTGCTATAGTACCCTTGATCACAGCACTTCCTATGAAATCATACAATAAAATTACACAGCTATCTATATAAATGGGTAAATCAGTGTAAGATGGGCAGGAGGAAACTGCCTGCAAAATAAAAACAAATTTTAAAGTTCACACAAAGAAAATATAGATCTGTGGAAAATTCATGGGGTACCAGCAGGTCAGTACCGCCTGGTATGTAGGACGTTGCACTCACAGATCACAGCGAGACTGAGGAAGAGGAAGGCCGTGCCCAGGTGCAGGATGTCGGGTCGTGAGTAGCGGACCACCCTGAGGAAGAGTGCTTTGGCCTCCTGTTTCTTCTTCTCCTTCACGCTGTCAGCTGTCTGTGCCTCAGGGAATGTGAGCTCCCAGAACAGGCAGGCAGCTATGCCCGATACTGTGATGAGGGCCACCCCAGCAGGCCCAGGGATCGGGTAGCTCAGAGCTCCTGGCTGCAGCATCACTTGGCTGCTCCGGAAAATGGGCCACAGGAGACACTGTGTTGCCACCCAGCGACGCACGACCATTCCACCGGAGGATGCTATGGAGGCCATGTGGAGAAAAGCCCACCTCAAAATCCCCAGAGCCCAAAGCCAAGCTAACCCGCCATCACTTGGGCTCCCAAGCAGGTACACCCAGCCCCATAATGTCCCCCAGAGAGCCAGATCACAGCACAGGATCTGGACGTACACTCCCACACCGCCACCCAGCATCGTGGCCTTCCTGAAAAAAAAAAAAAATAAAAAAAATCACAATAATGGGAATTATAGACGGTCATCCCTACATGAGCAGAACCACTCTTCACACCTCTGTGTGGTTTCTCTACAATGTCTCAATGTACAATGTTATATAAGATCTTACCTTTTATTTATTGTGTCACTTTTATAATTACAGATCATACTTTGAGGACAAAGGTTGGGAAAAAGACATCAAGGTCAAGGAAGCATATTTCAATTCAGTACAGTTCAACTTTAATAGAAAACCTTTGTAGCAGAGTGATCCGGAGCACTGAGCAATAGGTAAAGCAGGACAGTTACATAAACAGTGATAACATATAGCTGAGTTGGACAAGTATGGTGGCTGGCAGTGGAGGACAGAAAAACAAAAAACTTCCAGTCACAAAAAAGGGGGAAAAACCTCCTGGGGTTCAAGGGCAAGTGGCAGCATAGGTTCCTGGGCATTCTAATGTGAATATTGTGACAATATATTTAATATCGTAACTTAAGTAATGTAGAATATGAATTCAATATATAAATAATTACATAAATACATTCATATTTACCTTTTAATAAACTTGTACATTATAAACAAGTTTTCCTGCCAAAATTTCCTGAAACAGAATGTGTAACAATTCCATTTTCTAAAGTACATGTTTTGGTTTATTATTTGTATTATGACTTTTCCTTCTCTATATACGACACCAATATATTCACAGTTGGATTGATGCAGCAAATATTATATTCCTTATAGATTACTTGCTGTCAGTTTCAGCACTGAGTCAGTGTCAGTGACACTGACAGTTCCATACTTTAAACAGAAAATTAACACGTTATTTTTGTCAGTATAAATCAAAGTCAAAAGAGAAAAGGCAGAATGAAAATGAATTTCCTCTCCAATCACGGTAAATTATAGCCGATACAGAACGCTGCTGCCCAAGTTGTGTTTGACCTGCCAAAGTCTTCCCATTATCTCCTCTACTCAGTTCTCTGCACTGGCTTCCTATAGCTGCCCGGATCAAATTCAAGACCCTGGTTACTGTCTACAGATGCATCAACAGAACTGCTCCCAGCTATTTACAAGACTTGATCAACCGCTACACCCCAAAAAGACCCCTTCGCTCGTCTACTTCTGCCCGCTTGGTAGTCCCGTGCATGAAAAGTAAAGCACGGAGGTTCTCGGTTCTGGCTCCGTTGTGGTGGAACGACCTTCCCCTGTCACTCAAAACTGCTGAAACTCTGTCAACATTTAAATGGGTCTGAAAACTCACCTCTTCCAGACTCACTTCGCCCATCACCTCTTCAGTTCATGCAAATGTTCATGAGAACCCTTTAGGTTTATGCAGCTACTCCTACTGTAATGTATGTAAATGTTTGTGTGTATCTCCAAGAAAAAAAAAATTTCAGGAAGGTGATCAGGAATCGTCGATATTCTGAGTTTTATGCAGCTACTTGACTTGTGTGATGAACATTGGTTCATATGGAAAGAAACAATCTAACTGTACTTAAAAATCACACGGCTGCAACTATCACGTCTCTCTTTCTCCTAATGTAATGCACACATTGCATTTTCTATGAGATGCGTCGCTTTGGAGAAATTGGAGAAGCGTCTGATAAATATAAATGTAAATTAAACAATGACAAACCCACCCCACGGTTAAAACTGAAGATAACACAGCGCAGCTCCGTTAGTGAGAGCGATACCTTACGAGGGAACATGATAAAGCTACACTCGCTGCTTTAATACAAAAGAAACATTAAGTATTGAAATAAGACATTGCTTAAGACTTACCCGTGATCATGGAGACACAAACTGCTTTCACTTTCGGTTTAGGCGGAAGTGGGTGTGGCTACAATTTACCGTAATGTGTTCACCGTATGTGGTGTGTCGAGTGTTTTTGCAGTGTATTTGAGTATATTGAGTATTTTATATATTGTATGTACACTAAAGATGTACTGTGTATATATGGTATATTATTATTATATACCTCACACTTTATGTTAAAATTATAAACAATAATGTTAATATTTTCTGTCCACTTCGCTTTCGTTGTGTAATGTTAATAGGTCAGAAGACCCTCCCCAATCCCAGATCCTTAACCTTTTTTGAAGGACATGATACTGATCGGGGATCAGTGAAAAATTAAATACTGCATCCCACCGGAAAAAACTGGCGCGTCAAATTGGCGGGAAATTAGGGCTTCTCGAAGTTTCCCCGCATTTGTCCTCTACCAGACAGGAGTCTTTGGAGGAGCCTCAGCTGCCTGTCAGAAATTCGTCTTCATAGCTCCCCACATTAAAATTTAATATGGGATTAGAAATTTCATTTCCTTCCCCCTCTGGAAAATATACTGCAATTGCTTATATATAAAAAAGAAAAACAGAAGTGAATTAAAATTTGACAGCCATATACAATATTCTGATGCACAGCTGTCAGAACTTCAGGAAGCTAGAAGTGTAGTGGTTTGAACTGCTGCCTTTAGACCCGAAGGTCACAGGTTTAAATTTCACCTTCATTTTAGCACCCTAGAGCAAGGTACTTATCATCAATAGCTCCAGCAAAACTAACCAGCTGTATAAATGGGTAAATACCTATAGATACCTTTACATAACATAAGTCACTCTGGAGAAAAACATCAGCTAAATGAATAGATGTAAAACTAGGACTTCTGTCTAAAGTTATTTACAGATTTGGGAATTTGGTGTATCAATTAAGGTGAGGATTCACTGAAAAAAGCCACTCCTTTTTGGAACTTGAGTCCATTAACAAGTTCAGATCCTAGATCATGGTGACCTTTCAACGTCTGAGAAACTTACCGAGTTGTAGTGAAGTAACTGAGCCTTGTGAATATGATTGTAATGAGAGATAAATCATGAATTTCTCTTGAAAATCCAGACCTTATTCCGAGAAAGTGAAAACTCTGACAGTAAAAAAAAACTTTGCCATTAATATTGCATTATCATAAAAATAAGATGAATTGAGTTGATTCGTATCACCAGAGACCCAAATGTAACCTTAAATAATCCATGAGCAGTGAGTGGAAGTGAAGGAACAGACACATTGGCAATAAATTGATCATAATTTTTAAGAACATCTAAAATAAATATACATAGTTCAGCAGAAAAGCTGATACAATGAAAACACTTGAGACTCAAAAGTTGTTTGCCCTTTACACACAAAACTTGAAATGTCCACAGAAAAGTTCAGCTCCTGTACTTGTTAGTTGTTGAGAAGTTGTGTTTACATTGTCCTGAATCAGGTGGTCTTGTACATAGTGATTGTACACATTACTAATATTACCTACACAATGTAAAAGTGCTATAAAAACATACATCAGTCAGATATGAAATTAAAACCAAGAATTCTGTTTGGTGCAAAACAAACACAAAATGTAGCTTTGATACCCTGGAAGGCACTGGAAAACAACAGGACATTCTTTGCTCTGTAACAGTGATCATGCCAACACAAGCAAACTCACTACCTGCAAGAAGTCAAATCACACAATAGGTCCAAAGTGGGAAAGGTCAGAAAAAAACATTTCCCACTGTTTTTTGACAGCGTCAATAACAGAAAGTCACAGGTTTTCTTATATATTATTTCTCTAGGTCAACATTTAATATATTCCATATAAAAAGTTATATTGATTGTAGTTGTGTTGTTGATATTTTTATGGCATGACACTATTTATTACACTAATAGCTCCATTAGCGCTCAACGTGTGTTCTTGCAAAGTACGACGCTAAATGGAACAGTGTTATAAAAGGTCATTAATACGGTAGATTTATACTGTATAAATGGAAATGTGCGCAGTTACAGGTTATTTAAATCTGAAATATACATATGGCATGGGATCCCCCTGGGAGACGCTCAAGGTGGGTGTGATACACGGTGTCCTTTTATTCCTTTCTTCTATTCTTAATTTCCAAGGGGCTGGGCGGGAAGGAGGTGCTGAGGGTTTGTGAAGTTGTGTCCGACGGGATTCTGTGCTTATTTGTGTTCTGGAACTTCAAAACTGTGCATGAACAACACAATGTGAAATACAGGACTCTGCAGAATAGTTATACCTTTAATAACAATACATAAACACAAAAACAGTGTATTTTCTGGACAACAAGAACAAACTCCAAAAAAAATTTCTCTGAAATATTTTTCAGAAATATTTTAAAATATGGTGTATTATGATAAAGTACACAGAGGGCTAAAATGAAAGAGCGCCATAGTGAGACAGCACCACAGGAGGTAGCGCTAATGGAGGTATTAGTGTAATTCATATTGTAGTCTTGTCAAAATCTTTATTTTAGAGTGTTTACCAGTGTGAGGTAATGATGCCGCAGCTGATGCTGATGCTGATTTGCACATTGCTGCTCGCACTTGGGCCTTTTTCTTGCGTGAATTATCCTGGTAATGCAACCAGAATCGACCTGAACTGTGTGAAATAAGGACAGAAGGAGTGAGACACGAGGAAAAATCTGGACTGCACGTGAATCAAACCTACAGCTTCCTAAAACTTGCTCCTAAAAGCTGCGTTAAGGCACTGTGCCATCCCCCATCGGTGTGCGTCAGCCTGCTTTGGTTGCTACCCAGACGTCCCGCAAGCACTCGGCAAAGGACGGAGACATCACGGTCCATCTAGACACTATGCATGGATCAGGCAACAGTGACGAACGCTGTCTCCATCGGCTGGGATGCCTCCACCTTCTGCACACCAATACCATCTTGGCAGTCGGACAGGATGATGGCGGGCTTGTGGGCGGGTGATCTGAGAGGACCTGAGCTCTTTGCCTGTGTATAGTCCAGCCAGCAGAAGGACACCATGAGGAAGATGGCGGATGAGGCCACGGCGGCACTGCACACATAGAAGACGTGACTGTACTGGCCGGTGCTGTCCACCACGATCCCTGGAACACAAGTGAGGGGAAAGGCGTGGTCTTAGGAAGGCCCGAGGACGAGTGCAGAAAACAGCTGTAACCATAACAAAGAAGAATTCACAGAAATGAGACAAAACATGGCAGGTCTGGGGTTCGAGTCCCGCTTAGGGTGCCTTGCGGCGGACTGGCGTCCCGTCTGGGGTGTGTCCCCTCCCCCCTTGGCCTCGTGCCCTGTGTTGCTGGGTTCGGCTCCGGCTCGCCGTGACCCCACTCGGGACAAGCGGTTTTAGACTCTTGTGTGCGTGTGTGTGTGTGTGTCCCCGAGCGAGACAAAACATAAAATGTGTCTTAAGAAGAAGTGTATGTTGTTCCACTTGAATCCAGGGAAAGAATGATTGAGGAAGTAGATGTAAATTTTCCACATCTAGACTTTTTTGTTACCAACACTGCAGTTCCTTTTATCAAAGCCCTTCATCTGCATGGCTTCAATATGTTATCCCGCCAATATCTGGGTGAGAGTTAAAAATTTTAAGCAGTGTAAGCTGCTTAAGAATAAATTAATCTGCTAGAGAATGAACTCAGTCAGTGCTTTTGGCACCAGTGTTTTTCCACAGCTAAATGTTGCTGGAGTGCCAAAGAAATCAAGTGCTAGAATGTAACATGGGAACGGTGGACATCAACTCTTGATTACTGCAATATAAGGTGTAAAAACACAAGTAGGATAACAATGCAGCCAAAGAGACTCGCTTCACCCTCTACCTGCAAGGGGCGGCCCGAGGAGCAGGGTGATGCTCTCCATCACACACAGCAGGCCAAGGGCCGCTGGGAAGCGGCTCATTTCCACCACATTCATCAGCACTGTGAAGAGCAATGCGCCCACAACACTCATGGACAGGCCATAGACCACCACGTAGGACAGCAGCACAGGAAAACTGGCCGACACGCAGCAGATGCTGTTGCTTAGCCCGTTGACCAGCAGGGCAGCGGAAAACATGTAGACGTGGCGGCCCTTGAACCAGGGCAGGCCAAAGAGCAGTCCGGCCATCGGCCGCACAAAGATGTTGACGAAGCCCAGGATGGTGAGCAGCAGCGCCGCGCGGCTCTTCTCCATGCCATTGGCCGTGGCATAAGGCACCAGGTACACCAGGGGCACCATGAAGCCCACCATCATCCAGGTGATGCCCAGAGAGTAGATGCGAAATCGCACGTTGCCACAGAACACGTCAAAAGCCAGGTGGCGCCGAATGGAGGCCATCAAACTCCGCAGGACCATCACTACCCTGGTCCCCAGCTTTTCGTCACGTGGTTGGCCCTCGGACTCCGCCTCCTCTGTCTTCGCTGTGCCATGGCCTTTATGTCGTGGGCCTCCCACAGGCCTCATCACAGACCCGCACACACAGCAGTTCAGCAGAATTCCACCGAGCACCAGGAAGCTCCCCCTCCAGCCCAGCTCGCTGCGGAGGAAGTGCGAGAGGAAGGGCAAGGTAGAAAGGCCGATGGCAGTACCCGTGGATGACACCGCATTGGCAAAGGCACGTCGGCGTACAAAGTAGTGGCCAAGTATTGTCACGGCTGGCTGGAAGCTGAAACAGAAGCCCAACCCTGTAGGAAATGGTGGAAAACTCATAAATATTTAATTATTCTTAGTTATTCATTTAGTTGACACTTCTTTTTTTCCAAAGCAACGGATACAGCTTACAGTCATCCAGCTACTTACTATCATTTATTCACTTGTATGGCTGGCTAATTTTTACTGTATAAATTCAGGGTAAGAACCTTGCAAACCCAAGTCTTTGGATGGTTTTAGCCACTACACCACCTGCTGCCCCATCACCAAGGGTGTGTATAGAAATTCTGGCTCCCCTGGAAGAATACTACTCTGCCCCATTTAAATAAAACTAATTTCTACTGGTATTTTTGTGGGGCCTCTCCTTTGACCCTGAATTGATACAGCCAAAATTACCAGGCTATATAAACTGGTAAATAACTGTAAATGACTCTGCACACAGGCATTAGCTAAATAAAGAATAGTAATACTGGCTGGTTGCCAGGATGTTGGTCAAATGTGAATGAGGACATATTCTCAAAAGTTCCGAACGCCAAATGAGCACTAACTACAAGAAATTTAAAAAAAGAAAAATTCCAAACCTTTTTCAAAGTTTCTACAAACTTAGTGAATGACCCATCCGATTGCTCAGCCACTAACCTGTGATGATCCCCGTGGTAATGTAAAGCTCACTAATGGTGGTGGTGAAGGAACTGGCCACCATTCCCAAACCACTCAGGACACCTCCCAGCATCACCGTAATCCGGCAACCAAAGTGCTCCACCAGCACGCTGCAGAAAGGACCTGCAAATCAAATCAAGAACAAGAGTATAGCACCAGACACACTTACAAGCCTGGATAATATCTGCACATTCCTGCAGATAATAAAACTGTTTTAAACACTACTGGTTATGAACTACCATGCCTAAACCTTTCATGCAAACACATGCACTTATTTCCACAATCAATCATCCTCATTTGTATGACCGTGTCAGATGCACATAGTACAGATGCAAATCCTGGTTTTGTGACAGTGCCTACATCAACATCTTTTAAGTATCCTCAGGACACTCATTGTATATAGCAATTCCACTAGAAAATAAGCAAACGGTTTCATTACTCAAGGCCACAAAGCAATATGAAAGCTAAAACTTGTTTTGGCTATTTACATTTCAGTGTACTGCCATTTAGTTCGAGCAAAGTCCCATAGTAAACTTCAGTAAAAGATATTCTGACACTACCCTCCTGACTCAAAAATTGCTATTCCATCACCCTGGTCCTGCAAGGCAGTTCTTAAGAAACTGGATGCACAGTTTTAAGACCCAGGTGGGGCCCTGCTGTTGTACCCATAAACAGTATAGGCCTCTTAACACAAAATGTGTCCGTAAAAATATCAAACTGCATAAACACCTGAAATGGCAGGACCGAGTAGGCGCATGTGCTAAGCAACCAAAAAAATAACGCCGACAAAGAGTACGCTTACCACCCAACACAAACTAAGAAGAAAAAGCAACTGACACGACTGACGCTACAAACCACATTTCACTGGGTGTCATGGAAAGGAAAATCGCTCGATGTCACAATTTGCTGACTGGGAGCTATTTCACCACCTGCCGTTCCCGATGGTTTGTGACGTGAGCCTTGTCAGTGCTTGCCAACAATCACATTGAAACAAACAGATCTGTTTTGGGTTGACTTTTGTAACGGTCATTGGGACAGGTGGCGAACTGCATGTCGGCTCACCTGTTAAATGTTTCTGAATCCTTAAATTCCCGTGTTAACAGCACCAGAACTTTGCTACACACGACCTTCAGTGGATCTCTGGTAAACATGTCCTATATCTGCCTATATTATTAAGCCTTTCCTTAGACAGTGCTTTTATCAAGAGACACTTTTACTCATTTGTAAATCTGTGCCTCAGTTTAAACGCAATGGAAAATTGAAGTTTTACTCTTATTTGCCTTCATTTGTTGCTGAACAGAATGAGGCAGCAGACATTTGGGAACACATTGTCTGTGGCGTTATTAGATGTAGGAATATCTGAATAATGATTGCGCATGATAATTTGGAGAATGCATTAGCTTGAACATGGTTAAACTTAAGGTTGAGGTTCATCTTCGTTGACCTCGAGATTATTAAAAGGTCATGTGGTTCTTATACAGAGCTCAGGGGTAGGTCATTTGTCTGCAGCGTTCAGGCATGTGTACTGTAGAATCTTGTTCCAAAATACATATTCCATTACTGTGTAGAATGTTCTTGCTACCCTTCCGAGTGATCTTATTGCATTAATAAACTCATACATGTCTTTGTGCGTTAATGCCCATATAGGTCTTCCCTGAATCATAGGGACATTACTAAAGACTATGTGCTTGGAAATAAAATGATAATATTTTATTGATTATTTGCAAAGAAGAGTGAAAAGGAGATTTGCAAAGAGAGTAGCTGTTTCCAGTGTGCTAGTGCAATGCGTGAAAAGGTACTGTTGATACTACCCAAGTGGTTAAGAATGTTCCTTTCTTTTTTTACCCCATGCTTTATAAGGCCTATGCTGTACATCCTGTTGGAGAACTTTGCATTGCATGGGTCTCCCTGCTGCCACAGCATAAAATCAAGAATTACTGCTTGAGCCAGTGTTTTCTTAACGTTATCTCTTCGGCAGTACCATAGGCTCAAAGATACCATAGCATGAACACACAAGTCAGCAGTGAAAATATTATGAGGGGAATTAACTGGGAACACGCATGGTCCATAAGAACTCCTCCAGTGACTTTAACTGTGTGAATTGTGCTGTGCACTGCCAGTCATTCTCCTACACACCTCCAGCATGCAGCAGCGCAGTCATTATGGAGGGTACCCAGGAGGT
The DNA here is from genome assembly GCF_900964775.1 of Scleropages formosus. NCBI lineage: Eukaryota > Metazoa > Chordata > Actinopteri > Osteoglossiformes > Osteoglossidae > Scleropages > Scleropages formosus. The sequence goes on from NC_041806.1 coordinate 4,876,904, forward strand.
CTCACTGTTGCTGCTTTGGAAAGTAGTCTGTAGATCAGTGTAGAAGATACCCAGGCAGGAGGGGAAGGCCAGTGTTAAGGCCTGGACAAGGACAGTGGCTCCCAGCACCACCCAACCCCAACCCCCATCTGGAGCCTCCCACTGGGCATGACGTCCGTCTTGTTTTGGCGTTGATGCTGAGCCTTGCAGGTTATCTCCGTCCTCCACACAATCATCAAGGGTGGCTCCTATATCTGCCATCCTCGCCTCTGTGCTTCCTGGTCTTGGTTGGAGGGGTCCTCAGGCGCCTTCACTCTCCAGTCAGTCGTCCACCGGCAGCTAATCCCGTCTGAATGTTGTCAAAAAATAAACATAAGTTAGTGAAGCTTCTCAGGCCTCTCGCATTTCATCTCTCCTTGTCAGAAGCATGTCCACCATACAAAAACTTAGAACTCTCTTCTCCAATGATTTTTAGAAACAAGATGTTATTTTACAAACAGGCACGTTTAAACATATGTAGAGATGGATGTGTGTGTAGGCTTGCATCAAATATGAAACCTTCTTCCTCAAAAAGTGCAAAAATACAATACCAATGTTCAGGGAATACAAACTGTTTCAGTATCCTCAAGTATTGAAAACTAAATGCATATTTATGGCCCAAATATGGCCCAATATACACTGGTAAAAAAGGCAATACATTTCATATTTTATTTACGTTTAACTGTTCTATATTTCTGACGGATTGTACACAACTTGGTGATCTTTCACGTCCAACTATTTCCAAATTTTTTAAACTATAATTATAAACAATTGGGATGTAAATATACGGTGACTTTCACTGTTGTAATATTGTGGTATATATATATATATATATATATATATACACACTATGGTTTCTACAATATGTATATAAATTATTTAAAAACTACTTTTATTTATTTTAAATAAATTAAATTTCTATTTTTCTTAATATTTTATTTAATTAAATAATTGACATATTGTAACATTTATTTAGCAGCAGCGTGTGGTGGCACGGTGGGATTGGCCAGTGCCCACTGTGTGGCAGGTCTGGGATTCGAGCCCTGGTTGGGGTGTCGTGCGACGGACTGGCGTCCCATCGTGGGTGTGTCTCCTCCCACTTCGGCCTTGCGACCTGTGTTGCCGGTTAAGGCTCCGGCTCACCGCAACCCCGTTTGGGATGTGCAGCTGTTGATGATGGATGGATTTATTTAGTGACCCAGGTGGATAGACAGATTTTATCCGTTATATATTTTTTCTTGATAAGGGATGTCCTAGCAAGTACCAAGTCCTAGTAAGTGCAGGCCTCCTTTGATTTATGAACTGTCCTTATCCTACATTTCAGTATATTGACTCTTGGCTTTTGATAGCCATTCTTCAATTTAGGGAACATAAAAATTAGTACAACAAAATTTACCAGGAGCGTGTCCAAAAAATTAGAAAGTCACACGTTAAGCAAGTGAAGTAAAAATGCAGTAATGTATTGTATTTGGTAAATCTGCATCCTGATCTCGCTATCTATTTCTGTGTTAAGAATGTGACTGTAGCTTTAAGAGAGTGGGGCATTATGGGAAGTATTTGTCAGCCATATTCATTGTGACATGGAACGATTGCGGAGACAGCAGAGCAACTGACAGAAAACATTGCCGATGGCTTTTCGGGTTATGTTTGCACATTTTGGCAACAGTGTAAACTTTTAGAAAGTTGTTCACAATAAACATTTTGCTCAGTTGATCACTGCTAGATGTACAGCTCGTCATACAGAGAACTGATCAATTAAAATGAAAAATGGGAATTACCCTGGAGCAGAAACTGGAGACAGACAACTGCCCTGGGTATTCTGAGCAACATCTGGAAGCAGAACAGCAAAGAAGCACAGGTATAATACACTTTTGTGCTGTTTTCTGAGGTCTACATCACTTTGGAGAAAAGAGTCTCCTAAATGGGGGGCGCGGTGGCGCAGTGGGTTGGACCACAGTCCTGCTCTCCGGTGGGTCTGGGGTTCAGGTCCCGCTTGGGGTGCCTTGCGACGGACTGGCGTCCCATCCTGGGTGTGTCCCCTCCCTCTCCGGCCTTACGCCCTGTGTTGCCGGGTTAGGCTCTGGCTTCCCGTGACCCCGTATGGGACATGCGGTTCAGGCAGCGTGTGCGAGTGTGTGTGTGTCTTAGTGATATTTGGGAAGATTGGTTTGGGGTTTTCAGAGGGGCTGGGAAACCTAGATCACCCAAGACAACACAGCCACACCTGCAGCTCTCTCCACTAACTACTCCTTCTCTCACACCCCTCATCCCTCTGGTAGATGTGGATGCACAGGCCTGCTTATCTCTCCCTGGTGGGAACATTCTGTTCTCCCTCTCCACCTGCATGATCTGTTCTCCTTTGAATGGCATGCAGTCTATCACTGCCCCAATAACTCTTGTTGTGGTTGTTCTTTATCGTTCTCCTGGCCCCTCGGCTGCTTCTTAGATGACCTTGACATTTTGTTGAGCTCTCTCCCAGGTGACAACGCTCTGTTGATTCTCCTGGGTGACTTCAACCTGCACGTCGACAACATTCATGCAAGCGGCCTTCTGTTACAACTGCAGTCCTATCTCTTCCTGTCCCAATCCCCCGCTACTCACAAAGCAGGCAATTGCCTTGACCTTGTATTTTCCCATAACTGTGGCTGTCCTGGCCTCTCTGTTACTCCACTGCATGTCTCTGACCACATCTTCATTTCCTTCCAACCCTGCCTCGCCACTATTCCCTCACCTCTTTCTGCACCCATTGTCACCTTCCGCCACAACTTAAAATCACTCACCCTCCCGCTTTGCCTCTGCCACGCTGTCTGCTCTCCCTTCTGATGCACAATTCTCGAATCTATCGACAGACAATGCCACTAACATTTTCCTCTCTGCCCTATCTTCCGTCCTTGACTCTCTCTGTCCACTATCTTCCAGACTAGCACACTCAAGTACCACTCCATGGCTGACTGATACGTTACGTGCTAACAGGACAAAACTCTGGGCTGCAGAGCGAAGATGGCGAAAATCCAAGACTCGCTCAGATCTGGATGCTTACAAAAAACTCTTAGCTACTTTTCACTCTGCTGTCTCTTCAGCTAAAACTACCTTCTACCACAACAAAACACAGTCTGCAACAAAAAAACCACACAGAGTCTTTGCCAACTTCTCATCCATTCTGTGTCTTCTGCCACCCGCTCCTCCTCCTTCTCTCACTGCCAATGACTTTGCTTTGTTTTTCAGAAACAAAGTCAATGCAATCAGAGACAAGTTCTCAGCATCAACCTACTCGGTTCACGCTAAACCTCCCTGTGAAGTCATGCTCTCCGAATCCGAAATCTCCGACCTCCTGATATCACACAGAACCACCACCTGCTCACTTGATCCAATTCCATTGTCACTCCAACAGAACATCTCCCCCCAACTCTCCACCTTCATCTCTAATATCATCAACTCCTTGCTCTCTACTGGCTGTTTCCCAGCTGCCTTCAAAACTGCTCTCATTTCATCTCTCTTAAAGAAACCCTCCCTGGACCCCAACTCAGTTCAAAACTACAGACCAGTCTCCTTCCTCTTCTTCCTGTCTAAAACTCTAGAGCAGGCGGCCTGTGATCAACTATCTGAATTCCTCACCCAGAACCATCTCCTCAATGGTTATCAGTCTGGTTTCAAAGTTGGTCACTCCATAGAGACGACACTTCTGGCGGTGTCTGATGCTCTCCAGTCAACGAGAGCCACCTCCCTCTTCTCGGTCCTCATCCTCCTAGATCTGACTGCAACATTCAACACTGCCAACCACCGGATTCTACTCTCCTCTCTTAGTCAGCTTGGCATCAAAGGAGCGGCACTAAGATGGTTTGAGTCCTACCTATCTGACAGATCCTATCAAGTGGTCTGGCAGAGCTCCCGTTCTTCTCCTCTGCCTCTCTCAACCAGTGTCCCACAGGGCTCAATACTGGGTCCTCTTCTCTTCTCGATCTACACTTCCACCCTCAGCCCAGTCATAGCCTTCCATGGATTCAAATACTACTGCTATACTGACGATACCCAGCTCTTTCCCTCCTTTCCACCTCGAGCATCAGACAATTCTGCACGCATTGCTGCCTGCCTGTTAGTCATCTCTGCTTGGATGTCTGATCATCACCTCTAACTCAACTTCTCCAAAACAGAGATTCTTCACCTCCCAGCTGGCCTGTCCTCCTCTCTGGACAATTCACTCATTTTGCCTACCTCTTCGGCTAAGTGTCTGGGAGTGACGACAGACTTGAGTCAATCTTTCTCTAGGCACATCAAAGCCACAACCCGGACCTGCAGATACATCCTGTATAATATCCACAGGATCTGTCCTTACCTCACAACTGTCTCTGCCCAACTACTTGTCCAGGCCATGGCGACATCTCGTCTGGACTACTGCCAACTCTCTTGTGTGGCCTTTCCGCTACTGCCATCAAACCTCTGCAGCTGACACAGAACACTGTTGCTCGAGTTGTGTTTGACCTGCCAAAGCATTCCCATGTATCTCCTCTACTCGTTTCTCTGCACTCGCTTCCTATAACTGCCCGGATCAAATTCAAGACCCTGGTTATTGTCTACAAATGTGTCAACAGAACTGCTCCCAGCTATTTACAAGACTTGATCAACCGCTACACCCCAACCAGACCCCTTCGTTCGTCTACTTCTGCCCGCTTGGTAGTCCCGTGCATGAAAAATAAAGTACAGAGATTCTTGGTTCTGGCTCCGTTGTCATGGAATGACCTCCCGCTCTCACTCAGAACTGCAGAAACTCTGTCTACCTTCAAGAAAGGTCTGAAAACTCACCTTTCCTGACTCACTTTGCCCATGATCTCTCAAGCTCATGTATGGTATAAATGTTCATGCACCTTGACTTTACGATCATCCCCAGATAAGTATTTACATACCTGCTACTCCTGTATGGTATGTAAATGTTTGTGTACCTTTTTAAAAAAATATTGTAGGAAGGTGATCAGGATTAGTCTATCCTGAGTTTTCTGCACCTACTCATGCGATGAACATTGGTGCATAAAGTGGAAACAAACAAACTAGGTTTACTTAAAAATCACATCTGCAACTGTCAGTCTTTCTCCTAATGTAATGCACAAATTGTATTTTCTCTGAGATGTACATCGCTTTGTAGAAAAGCGTCTGCTAAATTAATAAATGTAATACTTTTTTAATGTAATTGAATGAATAGCTAACCCTTTATTTTTTAAGTCTCCTTCAGTTCAATGTTCTGCATTACTCCCTAAGAAGAGCATTCTATAAAATTGAACTGTACATTTTACTCATTTAAAATAATGGGAGATAGGGTTTTGGTATCCTCAGTTTTGATATCCACAGAGTTTTCAGGAATGGATTAATTTTGTAAATTGAAGCCTGCCTGGATGGGTCAAATACAAGTGGTCCTTGATTTATGACACATGTAACCTACGACCATGTGGACTTACAACGGCCATCTGTTAACCTTATTATTATTATATTCAAGTTTTGATGTTTGGCCATAACAATGATGATTGCTCCATCTGCTGAACGGCAACATCAGCTGACCACGCTGCTTACAAGGAAGTCATATCTGTTACTGTTTGGGTCCCAGTCTGTGTTTGGGTATCCAGCAGGAACTGGGATTTGTTTACTAAACTTTTTGTCTATAGTTCCTTTCAAAAGCCTTTTTATTTTAAAAGGCTAGGAAACAAAAAGGTAGCATTCTGGTGGTGCTAAAAAAAAAAAGCACAAGACAGTAGATCTAGTAAAACTTCAATAAAAGATATTCTGACACTACCCTCCTGTAGTACTGTCCAAATGAAAATAAAAGAATAGTGCAGCATTAAATTACAACAGTGCACTGTATTTATGTTATTATTTTTCTACATTAGTATGACTTTAACAAGAATAATGTGTGAAATCAGTGGCAAAAAATAACAAATCCCTTTTACACAACATAGCATTCATGCATGTTCTTTTTTTTTATATATATATCCTTATGGTTTATAAGGGGATTTGTAATTTATGATGAAGTAAACTTGTAATGGGATTGTTGGAAGAGAACCCGACGTAAATTGAAAACCACTTGTAAACGGTCAGAGAATAGCAAACTATACTTTAAATCATAGCAGACATGCTGCTAGGGCCACAGGAATGAGGGAGAAACGGTGCTATTCTTTAAATTGCAATGCAGGAAGTACGTGTCCTGCATTTAAACTTTGCCTGCTAAATTTATTTCTCAACATGTTTTCTTTTACTAGCTACTTCTCACAGTGCAACAGACTCTAGTGAGGTGGAGAAACACCACTAACAGAGACAGAGGGGCACTTGATTTTCAAGGAGGATATCAAATCAAACTTTAAAGGTCTTTAATCTTAAAGGTGCTGGTTGACACCATGAGTCTGAAACCAAACAAAAGGAATAAAATCAGACTGCAGATATTGTGTTTTATGATTACACATTGTGTTCTTTCTTATAGGACTACGTCATCTGATAGTATTACACCAGCTCCTGTAATATGAATACTTCTTAAACTGATATTCATTTATACCGTTTTTGTACCGTTCACACCAGTCTCAGAACTCAGTCCCTGATCTTCTGTAAGCAAATTCAGTTTAAAACATCTCCAAGGGTTTGAAACAATCGGACCTCTGCCCAAAAGATAAACAGACAAACAGCTGTGCATAGAGACAGAGGATGCTGGTGATGGAAACCATTCCAGTTAGTTTTTACATGAATTATTGCATTATCTTCTCACATGAAGACAATGACAGAAACAGTTTCACCAATTCTAAAATCCATTGTTTAAAGTATTCTAAGCTTAAATAACATCATAAACTTACCTTCAAACATGTTACTTTGTTGGCATAATCTTCCCGCCACACTGTGCCAACATTTCACTCCGTTGCCTTTCCATTTCCTACTACACCTATACAATTAAGCAACTGACAAGCTGTGAAAATTTACTGTGCACTATAATTTCCATATAACAATAAAAAATGTCAAGAAACATTCATTCCACTTGTGGAACATCTATAATATACCACTTAAACCACATAACTGCATGGTATGTGATAACAAAGACAAACAGTTTCTTAGGATCACTCATTAATAATATTATAGAATAATAATGCAATGGGTACCGTCCGTATGAACTTAATCGGGGCCAAAAGTGAGTTCGTCACATGAAAAGTTTGTTGGCCGAATATGACATGACGTTGGCAAGCGGCTCTTCATCAGTTCTACGTGTAGCTGCTGGTGCTAACGTGCACAAGGAAAAAAACCGTGGTATTGGACACACCGAATCTGCTACGAGAATCGCATGTCTGCATCTCCAACTCTTTGTCTGTTGCTCAAATGCACAGAAAAATGTCTCATAAAGGAATAAATGTCAACGTTATGTCTCTCTCTTCTATGGAGTAGCTCATGGAGACCAGGCTGGCAGACAGCCCCACCCTCTAGGGAGTCGGAATGTAAATGGATTTGCCTGCTTGTTCTCGGTCTCCTGGCTGGACCTTTATGACCCATTGTAAATAAGAAAGCACAATAAAGAACCATGGCCAGAGTAATGGCATGGTGTTGAGTGTTTACTTTTATTTAGCTGATGACTCTGTCCAAAGCTACTTAAAATCTTAAACAGCTTTACAATAATTTTATTTATAGAGTATTCTTACCGTACCAATTCAGGTCACATATAATTGTGAGGTGGTTTGTGAACCTGGATCTTCTCGGGTGCCTTTATGAATGACTTTGAAAATGTGATCTGATCTGCATAAGTCATAATAATAAAACAATCTAATTAAAAATGGTCACTGTCATGAGTTTATTGAACATATTGCTTAAATGTACAAGGTCAATAAAAAAATGTGTATGAAACTCCAAGAAAAACCATAATTTGAAAGAGGGTAAATGAAATCAAGGTATCCCATTAATAAAATGACATTCAGGTGAGGGTTTGAAGTGCCCAAATGTACAAAAAAAAAAATCCCACAAATCTGGTCACCTACTCCTCTGCTGAAGTGTAACATTGCCCAGTCAAGACATTTTAGAAGACCTCAGAAGAAGAGTTGGTTATTATTGCAAAGCTGGAAATAGCTACAAAAGTATTTGTAAAAATTGTGCCTCTTTTAGTCCACAGTTAGGCAGTTAGTGCACAAGCTCAGTACTATTACTACTAATTAGGAACCCTCTAAAGATCTCCGCAAGTGTGCGCCATACATTGTTCAGGGAAGTGACAAAGAATCCTAGGCTGACAGCTAAGGATCTACAGCGATCTCTTGCACTTGATAAGGTCTACATCCATGAGCCTACACTACGAATAACACTGAACAAGGGTGGTGCTCAAGAGAGGTTACTGTAGAGGACCTTGGAGGTCTCCGCTCTCCAAAAAAAGCTTTGATGCCCATTTCCAGCACTTTAAAGAATACATAATGTTCCAGAACACTACTGGAACGTGTTCTGTAGACAGAGAAGACAAGAGCTGAACATGTTGGCGAAGGTTCACAATGTTTGGAGGAAACGAAACACTGCATACAAACACCAAAATCTGATTGCAACTGATGGAGGAAGGAGGGAGCATCATGATGTGGGGCTGTGTTACTGCCTCAGGGTCTGGATGGCTTGTAGTAATTGGGGGAATAAATGTCAACTGTATCAAAACTGTACAAGAGAGTATAGGGGCATCTGTCATCTAAAGCTGAAAAGAAGTAGGGTCATGCAGCATGACCATAACCTCAAACACAGGAGTAACCCAGGAACACACACACACACATTTTCAGAACCGCTTGTCCCATACGGGGTCGCAGGGAACCAGAGCCTACCCGGCAACACAGGGCATAAGGCCGGAGGGGGAGGGGACACACCCAGGACGGGACGCCAGTCCGTCGCAAGGCACCCCAAGTGGGACTTGAACCCCAGACCCACCGGAGAGCAGGACTGTGGTCCAACCCACTGCGCCACAGCACCCCTAACCCAGGAACACTAACTTTAAAACTAGAAATTCTGCTTTCTGTAATAGCCATGGTAGAATCCTCACTGCGGAGCGAGAAAGACGAAGGGCCAAAATACCTCCTAACCGCTGTGCATGTCTGATCACCAGATATAGGAAGAATTTTGATGAAGTTATAGCTGATGAAAGAGGTTCCACCTATTCCTAAACCTAAGTGATCACATTAGCAGCATTGTGGGAATATTTTCTAGAGCAGACTATCTTGAAGTCAAGGCTGAACATCATATCATAGACTGGAACCCCCAGAAACACTGAATTTATATACTCCTTCAATCCTTCCCCTTAGCTATTCAAAGAATATGTTCAGTAAAGATATGAGAATTAATTTTTGCACACTCTACTTGTTTATTCAATCTGTCTTTATTAGGACCTATTAAAATCCGACCAGACTCTAGGAATTATTCATGTGAAAATCCAAAAAGTTGATTAACTGTTTTTCACTTGTACCAGAGGGAGAGGACAATAGATAGCAGAAGTAGAATAGAAAATGGAAATGGATAGAAAATGTTTGATAATTGCCTACAACTCTCCAGAGAACACACACTGGCTGAAACCACCAACCTTAGATTACAAGGCAACAGCCCTAACCACTATTTTACCTGTTGATCACACAGTTCAAGCGTATTTATACTAGTATGATTCCCTATTTTTAGTGCATTGCATTGCATTGCTACATGATCAGTGTAAAAAGTAATTTCGGGTTTAAAGAAAGGAACGTGTTTACACTCGAGTACCGCAATTTCTTTTTGTTTCCGTTTTTTTTTACGGACACCGATTCAAAGGGACGTGACAACAGCGCAAAAGAAGGTGCGCGCGCGGCAGGGACCGCCGTCGCGCGCCGCGGACCGGTTGAAACATTGTTCAAAAATCGTGTTTAAAATCACGAGAAGACAAAAAAAGCGATCGGGGACGCTGGGCGCATAACTGAATTGCGCTCAGTTAGAAAACGTAAAAGACACGTTTTAGACAGATGTTGGGCTAAAGCGGAGCAGAAAAACGCGAATACGATCATCATCATCATCACGTCGCTTAGCTACAAAATAATTAAGGAACATATATATCCTGCAGTACCTTCTTCTATTACAGCTCTTAGTTCCCAGGCTATTCATAAAGTTTATGAACAAGCACATCATTGTGATTGCCGCGAGTCGCCGTTCTGAGGAGCATCCGCGTGGAAAAGCGCTTTCACGCCGTAGCGTAGTTTCAGCAGCGCTTTTCACAGCCGAAACCAAACCCCCCGCTGAGATCGAGACCCCCCAGCTCCTCACCTTCATCGGGCCGGACCGCGGCGACCCTCCGAGTAGTTCGGTCCCCGTCCACTTCCACGTCCACGTTCTGCAGCAACGGCGGCGGCGGCGGCAACGCAGTGTCGAGTTTCTCCGTGGGAGGGGACGTGACGTCACGGGCTCGATGTCACGGCACGGGTTTCCACAGAGCCGTGGAGAGGACGCGCAAGCCCGACACACCCACCCGACCGACGCGCGGAGAAATAGATTGGCTTGTTCCTAAGAAGCGGCGAAGCTCGTGGAGCTTTCAACTTACTTAGGTCTTAAATTCGCACCCTGACACAGGACACTCACACTGGACGCTGTGATGATTTTAACCGCAGCTGAGTGAAAAACAAGACGGTGATCTCATCTGGGCTTCGCAGTGCCCTAAAATCGTACACATTTTACGTTTAAATTATGATTTATTCATTTAGCAGACGCTTAGTTTGTCCAAAGCGACGTACATCTCAGCAAAAGTACAATTTATGCATTACATTAAGAGAAAATATAGGCCTATACATAAACTGCACTTAATAATAATAATAATAATAATAATAGTAGTAGTAATAATGTAAGGACATGCTTTACCGAGAGTTTGGGCGGGAAACGGGTCTATTGTAAATAGTTGGATTGTGGGAAAAATATAAATGTGTTCAACCATTGTGGGGACTTATGGGGGAATATTATGGGATAACTGTTTGCCGGTTGTAAAGAGAGAAAACGTGGGTGGCTGCCGCGTGGGGCAAGTAGTCTGGCAAATTGCCTCTTGGTCTTTTGGCTAAGCTGGAAGTGTAGTCTGGCTTTGAGAAAAAAGGGTCCTTGAACCTAAATAAAAGCTTACTGTTATTATTAACTATATGGTTGTGTCTAGCCAGTATTTAAAAGAAGAGTGGAAAATATTTGGTACTTGCCTACAACTTTCCAGAGATCACACACTGGCTGAATCCACTTCTCCCCCCAATAACTCAGGACAGAAGGGGGAGAGGAGGGGAGACACCCTGGATGGGATGCCGTTCTGCCGCAAGGCACCTCCAGCCAGACTCGAACCCTAGACCCACCAGAGAGCAGACCCCAGCCAAGCCTGCTGCACCACCACACCAGTCCAAGGACAGATAAGGTTATTTGGCATTAATACTAAGACGAACCCTTAAGCGGCATACCTGTATAGTACGAAAACCATGACGTGTATACAACTATGAGGTCACAAAGTAGCAAATGATGTCACCACAAAGGGCCCAGCAGTAAAATGGTGGCAGCAGCACAATAAAATGGCCAGTAAAATGAAAATGTGGACAAAGACATTGTACAAGCTTTCCAATGCATAGAACAAAATGACCACAAATTTAATACCTACCAAAAATACCAACAGTAATATAATAACAGACATAACAGTTCAAAACTTGACAAAAACCTGCAATCGAGGCACATTAGGAGAACAGGCAAACGTATTGCTACGGGTGAAAAATGATTTGAAGCAAGGTCGGGATTACAAAAAATAGTGTAACAAGTCATAATTCATATCTATATGAAGGTCATTTGAGTGTAGTATATTAAAAAAAAATGAATATACCATCCCTCTCTGTGTAACAGATGTGTTTTCATTTTATAAAGTTTTTAGCAAAATGTAGATGTGGGTTAAAAGTGGCTCAGCACACAGATCCACCCTTCCTTATCACTGTCATTAACCTTGATGACATTACGACAGTACGTGATTTTTTCTATGTGCTCGGCAACTAAACGTCTTTACTCCATTTACAGCGATCGAAAGTTTGGAGATCCATGTGCGGTTAGTCTTCTGTCAGAGTTGGGATTTCAGAATTGATGTAATTCCTGTCCTCAACCACGACCGCAGTGTTACCCTCTGCCCAAGCAGTGGTCCATATGCGGTCATTGTGACCACAGTGCTGTGTAACACACTGGTGCTTCTGCAGGCAGATTCTACACACCTGCAGGAAAGACAGTAAACACTTGACACCGTACCTCCTTCGAGGCCCTTTAACCTCAGTGACCTTTAGTTATATTTGATATTTATGAAGCACAGCCCATTCTGCCATTTTGCCAAAACACACATAGATATGATTTAAAACATAGATAAAAAAACAAGTTCATTGACTGGAAATATAAAAATGTTTGTTTGCTGATGCACTGCAAGTTTTTTTTTTTTTTTTTTTTAAATCTCCTTCTTTGGATATACTGCCATGTACCAAACAGGTATGCAACATACACTGTTCCCCTTTCATTATAAAAAAAAAAATTGTGACAAAAGAAGGACTTTTAAAATGCACAGAATTACGTTTAGTGTAAAAAAAAAAAAAAAAAACAATTTAAATCATAAATAGAATTCATCATCAGGCTCAGGATGAGACAATATACATCCCCATCTTGAGCTACAATACTGTAGAATATTAACTTAGTGCTCCTCATGGTGGCTTCTGCACTGATTTTGTTTCAGCTGAATTCAAATTTTTTATTTCCTTTTAAATCTAATAACCAGTTCCTTTTAAATCTAATAACCATGAGACACTCTGGGGCAAGCAGAAGGAAACCGACTGACAAATCTAAAATACTTTGTCCTCTCTCTGTTACCAGGTTTGTACACTAAGGTACACAATTATTACCCTTTTATATAATAGAGTGATATTTTTCCATATCAGTTCAGGCTAAGTAACTTTATTAAGGAGCAAGAACTCAACTTGCTACTGATAAATACTCTAATCACCGCACCACCTGCAGTCCCCAGTTAGATTTATTATTAATTTATACATTTAATTTAAAACTGCAAATTTTGCGAGCAGACAGACACCATGCTTTTCACATTTTCATTCCGCTGACGTCACACACTGCTGTAAGTTAACGTGAATAGTGGGAACATGAAGAACATTTAAGGGGATGTGACATAATAATGCAAATAGTCACAGGGAAGCTAATCATATCTGGGGCTTGTATGACCTAAGGAGTACAATCCCTTTTGGTACATAGTTGTTAGGCAACAATCATGAAACAAAAAATACGATATCAGGTAAGGCAGCCCTCCGTAACGGTTGCTGATAAAGCCAATATCACAAATGGTGGGAAGGTATTTACACAAAAGCGGTATTTATTTATTGCATTACACTATGCTCTTAATCATGAATTATCATTCCTAGGTTGTTAAATGTTGCACAATATTCCATTTTAGAATGTGATTATTAACCTATGCACTTGTAAGCACTTATATAATACACACACCTAACATGACACGTTGCCTCAAACAATGACTTTAAGTTATTAGCCAAGTCATTAGCTAAATAAAGACTGATAATACAAGCAGCTCATGCAATCATATTGAGAGGCTCAGGAAATTACAAAAACCAAATTATTCCAGGAAATGATTTTACCATTTCAGTTGACAATTTTAATGCTTCATGCCTTATTTTTGTGTCAGCAGAATGATTATAAACCCACACTCTCGTGTTGATCATTAAAGAAAACCAGTTTAAGTTTTTGTCTCACTATTGCATTTTATTATATTTAAAAATATTTGTCTCCTTAAAGTGGCAGGTTCAAGACTTAAAATACCTTATTATGGACATCAACCAACCCAAGAAGGAAGTTTGAAACAGCCAAAAAATATTAAACTGCAAGCATTTTGCCATCGCTAGTCTCATTTGTCCAGATTTTATTATTACCCACACTACATGCTACCCCCCCAGCTTCCCCAGAGTCAAGTTATTTCTACCTTACCGTAAGAGGTTGTCCAGGTAGTATGTGCACCTGCAGCCAGCCAGATTCCCAGGTCTGACGCAGCCTGTGATGAGCTGTCTATATGATGTACCCAATACTCAGATGAGAGTTATGTTCTGTGTGAGGATCTGTCCTTTGTACTCCATTGCCCCACGTGACCTTGATCCAGTTGGTTTGGCTCCGGTCCACAGCACTCTGACTGCCTAGCTTTTGGCACAGGATGTTCATTTCCATGATATTCGTGGGCCTGACCCAACAATATTTGGTATACACATACACTCAAAGAGTTCGAGAGCACAAGGAAGAGGAAGAGAGATGTTTAGGAATATAATAACACCACGTCCAAGCTGTAGCACTGGAAAACACCATATTCTTTCTGAACGCTTTAAACCGGCTGGGACTGCTGAGCATGCACCCCCTGGCAATGTTTGCACCCCTATCAATGTAGCTTCTGTTTACATATCATACTCTTGGCAGTTCCAGAATGAAAATTCACAGAATAACCACTTTTTTCAGCAAAATTTGGATTACATCACTATACATGGTATGCTTAAGCAAATAAGAACAGAAAAACAGTACAGTCTCACAAAATCTGTTTCCCCACATCTTGCCTTCAACAAGATTATCCTTGTGACCTTAGAGTTAACACCTACCAAAATAAAAAGTAACATCATACCCCAAACAACTTCTGGCAACAGTTCAGGTACAGGTGCTTCATTTGCACATCTATGGAAGCACACAGGTCTTGATGAAACAGAATTTTATATCATGCAAAGTGGCACACTGTTAACATTCGGTGTAGACTTCAATTCAAGGTAACTAACTCTATTTATGAATTACTTGGGAGGGGGTGTGTGGTGGTATTGCTGGTATGGAGTATCACCTGATGCCTCAATAGGAAGAGAGTCATCCTGTAAAGTAGGGAAGACGGTGCCGTGTTCACACCACCCATGTGGACAGACCAGTTCATCAGATCTCAGTCGAACGTCAATCTTGGGTCGTTTCCTGTTTCCCTTGGTTTCATACTTGCATAAAACATTGTTGTCCGGGAGGTTTGTTTTCAGATTTCACAGTTCATGAGGGTTTCTTGTTAGAAATGTCAATCGCAACACTGAGAAATTCTTATATTTTTATAACACCACATTGTTGAATAAATTCTTGTTTTTTTACGCAAATCGGAAAGTCAAAGGAAGATGTCTTGGTGGGATCGACTCATGTGAAGAGCTTCCATCACTCCTGGACATCAGAGCATTTTCCCTTCCTTCTCTTAGCCTTATTTTTACCGCAGTAGACCAGCCTTTACGATCTGACCCAAAAAAGACAAGAGGTCATACCCTATAGGGTCTTTTTGTGCTCAGTCTATACATTTACAGTCCAGTCCTCTTTCAAAAGACGCAGGCTTCAAGAGGCCCATTAACACCACCCTCAGACTCCTCCTCCTCCTCCTCTTGCGGTCTTGGCAATAGGGTATCGCTCTAGATTCAAGTAGACGCACAGAAAAAAAAATGCAGGAATTGAAGGCATGTAGGAAAAAAAAAACACTTGCACAAGAAATCATGCCGATGATGCAAGTGCAATTTTCTTTTTTTCTTTATCAGTCCTCAGTGACTGAACACTAGACTGCATGAGAGAGAAAAAAGATTTTACACAAGGAGGTTAAACAATCAAAGGGGGTAGTAGGGGTAATAATGATGATGACGCTGATTATTGCTCCAGGTAGGTTCAGGTTCAAGGATAACGAGGGTAAAAGTGCAAGAGGTATAAAATTAATATAAATTCCCTTTATCACAGCTGATTATTCTCACAGATAGAGGTTAACATTTACTCCATTACTTACGAAAATTTCTAAAAAAAAAAATGTAGCAGTAGTAGCTTTTGGCATTAATAATTAAAGTAGTTTTTGGCATTGATAATTTTCATTTTACTCCAGTACACTTCTAAAGAAAAAAATGTAGTTTTACCCCATTACTTTTCTGTCCCCCCTACTCGCTTTTATTGTTTAAACTTACTGTTTAAAATTCTGTTGGATTCGCTGGCCGTTCTCAGTCACAATTTTCCCTTATAATAATTGACTCACTTTCACTGGGAACCATTAGTGAGATCTCCTTACTGTCAGCTGTATTCCTTGGATTTTATCAGCCATTAGTGACACATCATATTCATTTATCATTTGGACATTTACAACTGTTTACTCATTATTGTAGAGGAGGGTATTAAAACTGGGTTTTTTTCGGGGAAATGCGCTGATCAAAGGAAATACAGCCGTGGCGGCCTTTACGTTACAAGTCATTTTCCGTAACCATTCCCAAGAAGGTTCCCAAGGAAATGCAGTAACACGACAAAAATAAGTAATAAATGAAAATGCCAGTCAATTCAACTTTCAAAATCCAAAAATCTGAGAAGAACATATGAACTTGCTCTACTTGGTCAGTTCAGGTAATTTAAAAATTAGTTTCTGGGCAGTAGTTCACTTCAGACCTCAAAATCAGCACTTTGCCTGAACATAGAAGTTTATTTAGCTAAAAGCCTAATTTTAATCAAAATAATTGTGACATCTGAGCAGTTTTTGACATGATTCTTATTTTTTTACATTTTACTTTTACATTCATTAATTTAACAGATGCTTTTCTCCAAAGCAACACTCATGTCAGATTTTTTCAGGCTGTTTTACTCTTACATGTGTAATATTTTGTCCATTTTACCCTCTTCTACCAGTAAAATTCCTTTTTTATAAATAACACAAATTAATGGATATACTATTAGTGAAATACTGACTGCTGGATTAACAGATAAAGGAGAGGCCAACGCTGGGTGGAAAACTGCAGGGTTTGAAAGTGATGCTGAGACCATGTGTCATGAACAGGGAAACTTTTGGACTGAAGGCTGATGACAGGGATAAAGGAAGTGAACATAATGTGTCTTACGGAGAAGGGCTTTTAATGCCACCTTGTATCCGTGACGCATTGCTTGTACTCCGGAAGAATCTGCCGGAGCACAAAGCAAAAGGTCACCTGCTGATTCATGTCTTTTCACTGCGATGTGTGTACATAAATTACAAGACCAGTCTTTTTCTCCTCGTACTTCAGTGCAAAGCGTGATAATTAACCTCTCTAACTGTATAAGATCTTATATATTTTTACCATTTCATTAATCCAGTGATTGTCAGTAACCTCTAATCCGGCAGGCGAATTAAGAAGGCAACAACACTGAGAAGGTTTGTGGATGTACGAGGCATTAGGCGGGGCACTCAGATATTCACACAGTCATACTGAGAAGCCAGTTTTGAATTACCACATCAGCCAGACTTCACAGTGTGGGAGGTAACCAGAGCACCCAGCCTTATCCTGCATGCACATTGGTAAAATACACATAAAGGCTGAACTGCACTTGAACTCACAACCCATGAGGTGGGGGGACAGCAACACTACCCACTGAGCCAACACAGCACCATGCTGTCAGTTCACATTGTTCGGGATATTATATGTTTATGAAAAACATTTCCTGCCGTCAGCAGAGTATGGTCTTTCACGTTTCATTTCACATTCACGTGCCAAAAAGTTATGTTATTCAGTTATATCTACATAGTTATATAATGGAGTAACACAGGTTCACTGTTTCTCATACCCAGACCAAATTACCTGAATGTAGGTTTAATCATTTTTAACAGCAGCGGCAAAGGTGGATTAGGGGACTATAAGTCATCGTAATCGAGGTGGACACATTAGCATGGAGGGAAGCCAGAAAAGTCACGTGAGCAGTAACAGAGCGCTTTGGGCGTACCTGATAATGAGTCCTTCCCCGCCCCAACCTTGTAGGGCAGAGGTAAGATTTGTAAGGCCTCTGGAAACAAAGACCGGCTAAGCCTGCCACACCCTGTATGCGCTCGCTCCAAACACAACGATGAATGCGTGTTTGATGGATGATCAATGACTAATGTTGGCTAAAATCTTCAAAACATGACTAGTTGTTATCCCACCTTAGAGCCCACGCACATGGCTGCAATTTCAAGGAAACTACCGGAACAGAGCTGGGCCATAGGAACACGGAGTCAGATGAGAACACAGAAAATGCAAATAAATACAAATGGAAGATGCAAAGTAGGTTTTTTTATTGGCCACTGTCTTCTACTATTTGTCCAGTGTTGGGATACAGTGGTCCGGAGTCTATCCTGGAAGCATCGGGCACTTGGAAGGGTACACACTGGATGGGACACCAGTCCATTGCAGGGCAGTCACCCAAACACACACGTTAAGGGAGAGTCACAGATTCGAACCCATATCCAAACCCAGGACCTGTGAGATACCAGTACAACCCACTGCATAAGCATGCTGCCCCAACTAAATACACACACCAAGAAATACAGCACAAGGGTACAATTGTTACGCTGTTTACCGGAAGCTGGGGTGCTCATGTTGCACTGTCTGGGGAGTTCCAAGAAGGTGAGTAGATCTTCTATGGTTTATTCAAATTCACAAGCAGAATGAATGTTAATTTCTCTAGAGGAAAAAGTACCACAGATTTACCAAGAGAACATCTGGTGTAGACTATAGCCATAAAATAAATTTTCTTGTCATATGTGTTATTATAACACACCTACTGTATGTCCTGTGCTCTTAGTAAAAGCAAAAAGCATCCCGTCGCGTTTTTATTACACGTTATTCTAAGGTTCCCCGAGCGGCTTTACATTTAACACCCAGCTGAGGTGTCCGTGGGAATATTCTGTAAAGACGCGCCGTAGCGAGGTAGATTCTGCGAACGAATGTAAAATTTTGCTCCTGAACACTACGGAAAAAAGAGGGAAAAATTTTGCCACATATAGAAAACTATTAACTGATTTGAAACAACAAGTCAACGTCACGTCTCCATGTCTCCCACAATGTATTTATTATAAGGACAAGTACCAGTACTTACCATAACACCATAATAACACATAATAAGATCATAGCTTTATTTATACAGCTCCTTTCATACTAATTTTGCAGCTCAGTGATATAGAAAAAGAGAAAATGAATTCCAATATTATTATTATTATTATTATTTTTATACATAAAGACACAGAGAAAGTATACCCCTGGAGCCGAGATGAGCTGTTTTTCCACCCCTGCTAAATATTGTAACCTTGTGTATTGTGTCCTTGTGCTCTATTAATATCTGTCTCATTTTATTTGTATCTGCGAACTGATTCCGTATGTCTGCTGCTGCGATCCAGCTATGCTCTGTTCTTTTTTTAATAAAAAAAAGGTTGCGTTTAAGGCCACCATTTGAAAGGTTGAATAGCAAATATTGTCCAGGGAACCTTCATGGGGTATCTCTGCCTTCTCTCTCCTGGGAGATGACTCACAGGAACTTGGCCTGGTCCTCTCTGCCATAGCCGTTACCAAGGACCGTTCATTCCCGTCAAGGGGATGAACCTAAGAGGCAAACAGAATAGCGTTTCAGTGTGATTAAGGTGCCACATTGCATCCTACTCCCCTGTGCCAGGTCCTTGTTAATGATCAACCGGGATGGGACCACGGTACGCACGGTATCAACCACTGTATCCATCGGCAGAGAGACTGCGCTTCCTGCTGCAACATCTCCATTTTCACTGACCCAGCAACCTTGTGGGACCTGCAGCGTCTTTGGGAATTTAGGCTTCTCACATTTTTCCCCGCAAACATTCGCAAATCCTTTTCTTCTCCAGCTTCGCATTAAGCCCACGCGCCCGTACGCGTTCGACCTCCTGCGCGCCAAACGATAGCAGCGATCTGATGTTCTGAGCACTTCCGTTGAGAGGGGGAAAAAAAAAAAAAAAAAAAACTTTTGCATGGTTCACTGAACGTTTTCTAGAAGTGGTCTTAAAGAAACCCGCAGATGGAAGAGGGAACAGCTCTTCTCTGAAGGCTCAGATGGGAAACCACTGGTACCCTGTACATTTATTCATTTATCTCACACCTTCATGCCGCACAATCGAAAATCTTTGGTATTCCATATTAAGCAGCTTACAAATATTCTCCTACTTATACAGGTGGGTATTTTTCATCAGACCGGTTCAGGGTAAATATCTTCATCAAAGATACTATGACAGACGCAAGGATTTAATCCCAGGTTTTCAACTGTAAGATGAAGCACTAACCACAGTGCCACCTGCTGCCCGATATCTATATTACACACACACACACACATTTTCAGAACCGCTTGTCCCTTACGGGGTCACGGGGAACCGGAGCCTACCCGGCAACACAGGGCGTAAGGCCGGAGGGGGAAGGGGACACACCCAGGACGGGACGCCAGTCCACCACAAGGCACCCCAAGCGGGACCCGAACCCCAGACACACCAGAGAGCAGGACTGCGGTCCAACCCACTGCGCCACCGCACCCCCTCATATCTATATTATTCATGCATAAATATCATTCTGAAAGTGTTTATATGTTTTTACACACACAGTTATTAACCACTTAATACTTTCTTGCTATCGGCCCTCATCATCAGCCTTTACACCATAAAGTACCAAGAAGCGACTAGGGCAATATGTACAGTAGCATGTGGCTTTTCGTTTTGGCCTCCTCCAGTGAGCACGAAGACACCAGAATGCCTTTAGAGTTGCTTTTTTGCTACGGTAATTTTACGTGAATGACCACTGGTGAAAGTTATATACACACTTGTGTTTTGCTGCCACCATCTGTGGAGGGTGTTCCACTGAAATAAGCGAGACGCAGAGTTCAGTGCAGTGTGTGTCCACAGGATGGCCTCGCCACTGGGGAAACCTACGGTGAATACAGGGTCACCGCGGCCAAAGTGGATGATTCTGACTAGATGATGAGGATCAGAATGACTCACTACATGTTTGACATCATCAGACCACGTTGTCACTTATTTAGCATCCAAGAAATATGGGAAAGTAAGATTACCCCCCTGGTGGGGCCAGACCACTCCGGTCAGTCTCATGGAATTTAAACCAAACCAGATGAGGAAAGTGTTACGGTAATGAGGGTCTTCAAGGTTTCTGCTCACAACGGTGGTGGCCGTGATCATTTGAATCCAGGTCCTTGAAATTAGAAAGGCAGCAGCCTTAACCACCGCGCACATCACTGTTAGGAGAAATTAAAAGTGTTTACTGATCATACATAATCTCTTAATTGATACTTCCCTCCATCCACACACACACAACATCATCTAAAACAAATTGTCTCATATGGGGTTGCGGGGAGCTGGAGCCTAATCTGGCAACACAACGCATAAGGCTAGAGGGGGAGGGGATACACCCAGGACAGGACGCTACTCCGTTGCAAGGCACCCCAAGCGGGACTTGAACCCCAGACCCACCGGAGAGCAGGACCCGGTCCAGCCCACTGCACCACCACACCCCCATCCATCCATCCATCCATCCATCCATCCATCCATCCATCCATCCATCCATCCATCCAACCAACCAACCAACCAACCAACCAACCAACCAACCAACCAACCAACCAACCAACCAACCCATCCATCCAACCATCCATCCAACCATCCAACCAACCCATTCATCCATCCATCCATCCATCCAACCAACCCAAACCAACTCAACCCATCCATCCATCCATCCACCCACCCATCCATCCATCCAACCAACCAACCCATCCATCCATCCATCCATCCATCCATCCATCCATCCAACCAACCCATCCATCCATCCATCCATCCATCCAACCAATCAACCCATCCATCCATCCATCCAACCAACCCATCCATCCATCCATCCATCCATCCAACCAACCCAACCCATCCATCCATCCATCCATCCATCCATCCATCCATCCCAACCCAACCCATCCATCCATCCAACCCAACCCCATCCAGCCATCCATCCATCCAACCCAACCCAACCCAACCAAATCCATCCATCCATCCATCCATCCATCCCAAGCGGTGTCACTTAGTCGTCCAAAACCGAGAGGGCTCGTTCTCCGAATTCCTACAGACGGTGTGTCACGAGGGACAGTGGCCATGTCTCTGCTCAGTTCTGTGCCTGTAGCTGTTATGTTCTTAAGGATTGTCTGGAAAAATCTACAGTGTGTCTAAATAAGCCTTTGTTGTGTCCCTAATGTCCAACATGCCCTTCAGCATTTGTTATTTCCTCATTTTTCTCTTCATTTTAACTTCTTAGTATTAAATTGTCAGCATGTGAGCAAGTTAATACACTGGACTCCTTTGTGTTTTGTGTTTCCTGCCTGGATAGAACTATTTCTAAGAATAAAAACTCTATTTTCTCTCCAACACACACACAAACACACACAGCCTTGTTCACTAAAGTCAAATGTCAATGTACGCTCGTGGATCTTTGAAGTCAACGGCATTCGCAGCCATTGCCGCAGTGCTGTGAATGGAAGTGAATGGAATGGAGTTCAATTTTACCGTGCAATCGCTGCTCATATTCATTTTCCCTATCTGCTATGCTGCACCCACGCTTTGCCTCATATTTCTCTCATATTCTCACATAGTCAATCTTCTGTTCTCATACTGTGACCCACTGTTAGAGAACTGAGGAATCTAAGGATTTGTACAGCAATCATGTGCTGCAAAATTATGAGATTATCTCATTTTAATATTTACACCATGACATAATATTTGAACAAATTCCAATAAACTGAACATAGTCTATATTATAACATTAACTATGATATCAAATATTACTCCTGTCTACCGCAGTTATACACTGTATTTTCTGAAATGTCACACTTTTTCAGGCAGTTTTCAGGTTAATGGGTGTATGTTATACTCAGAAGAATTTAGTATAGTGCTGTAAAATGCTATTTTAAACGAAGACCTGGTGTTTTGTGAAATTAATTTTAAAAAAAGTTAGAGAAATGCTTGCCTGAGAGCGAATTAAATTCACAGTTTACTTTTAAAATCAGATAATTAAAGTAAAATGGTCCTGCTGTCCGGTGGGTCTGGGGTTCGAGTCCCGCTTGGGGTGCCCTGCGACGGACTGGCGTCCCGTCCTGGGTGTGTCCCCTCCCCCTCCGGCCTTACGCCCTGTGTTACCGGGTAGACTCCGGTTCCCCGTGACCCTGTATGGGACAAGCGGTTCTGAAAATGTGTGTGTGTGTGTGTGTGTGTGTTAAATTTGGATTACCGCAATCGATAAATTGCTGTATTTTTAATATAATCCGTTTTCAACACTAATGACATGTTCAAATTTTCCTGTGGATTGTCTACTCTAATGTCTTCGGTAACTCGTATTTATGGGAACATGTATTATAATAGTTACGGTAGTTGACCGCTGCTTCTTGACCTCCCCGCAAATGAAACGTCACGTCCAGGCCACGCGATACAGAATGAATCATTAGACAAGTTCACGTATGTGATTGTTTTCTACAAGGCGCTAAAACTTTCAAAAGTAAAGTTTCATAAACCCTCACTTGTTTGCCTAATTAAATTATTTACTCTTTCACGTCACGTGTTCAGGGTTTTATGTCTTAAAAGACCCAAAGCACTATTACTAACATGAATTACGAATATTAAACGTTCATAGATCTCAACAACGCAGTCGGAGGTCAGTGTAGAAATCGAACTTTCACAACATAATTTTTTTTCCTTATTTCTGTCCTTGCTGCTTTGGGATTGCCGTCATTCGCCGAAAAAAAATCAGCCAATCGCCGATCTCTTACGGTAGTCCCACGCGATCGCCAGCTCCTATTGGGTATCATCGACTAAAGTTCCGAGTGGGCGTGTTGCGGCGTTGGTCTTTCTTGATCACTATTGGCTCAAACCGCAGCACTGTCAGTTTTCTATTGGCTGACGGCTTGCTCACCTGGAAATTGGGGCGGAGTCGCCTTTCAAGGGTGTTTCCGGTGTCTCTCTGTCGTTTGATAGCAGAGATTGACGAGCAGCACGCAACTCGAGGTAGGAGGCACGAGCCTGCTTCTGCTTCACGTTTTGTAACGCGGCAGCGGCGTGGAAGCGTGACGGTGACGGTGGCGGTGTTTGAGAGCGCGCCGTCAGATCAGATGATGCCACGTTGTTTGTCGCAAGCTGCTGCTGCTGGCTGCGCTGAGAGAATTCGAGGTTGAGAGGTTGATCTTGATGAACGTCAGCGGTCATGTCGCGCGCGCCACCTCGAGTCGACGATGGCCGCATCCCGTGCTCTCTCTCTCACACACACACACACACACACACACACACACACACGCCTGCTACGCAGTAAAGCAGTGTCACGGCTCGAAACACTCAAGCGATGATGGCCAGGAAGCTGCCCAGTGGCAGTGGTGCACATGATGTGTGTGGGGTACCAGTCAGCCGGGGACCAGAGGTCACCATCATCATGACTGGGTCCTCTTTGCGTGATAAACATCCCAGTTATAGCCTTAAATACTTGCTTAGGCTTTGAAATCCTGTCTTTTTTGTTGACTTGTGACTGCTGATGGTTTTCTGTACATGGAACATATAACACTTTTTGATGTCATGTTTTGGAAGTACATGTAAATATGGGCATATTAAAAAGCCATCACATCCTCTGTGTCCAGGCCCTTCTTCTACGCTGCTCCGTTTACTCCGGAGCTTTCTGGAGCCAGACGCGTTGATTTTGCTTTTCGATCGAAACCGAGTTTTCTATAAAAATAAAATGTGCCATTGCCGAGGGAAAATGCGGCCGGAAGGTGAGTCGGATTGGCTGGGATTGACGGACCGTTGACGGATGATTGAACGACAAGTGATGGGCCATTGTTGAACTGTTGTTGGACCAATATTGACCCATTGATGGACCATTGAGGAGCCACTGAGAGACCATTGATGGATCACCAATGGACCATCGATGACCCTTTAACAGACCATCATGGGACCAGTGATGGCCCATGGTTGAACTTCTGATGATCCCGCTCAAGTTTCTTGATGTTCCTGACTTGTCATTCTGAAGGACTTTTGGACTTTAGAGTGTTAAAAGTAGGGTGGATTGACACCACTCTACCAGTCGAGTCTATACAAACTGTGGTAAAATTCCAAGCGATCTGATGAGTTCACCGCCCGTCGTGTGTCATTCCTGTGGTTTCTTCAGCAACCTTGAGATGCACTTTTGTATATCTAGATGCTGATACACATCTGGGTTGGTGCAGAAGCAGGTAAAGGCACGGTGTGTGGCCTTGGCAGAAGAAGAAGCGTATGAGGTAAACTCCAGCAGAAGGATGATTCATCCCTGTGATGGATTAGTGGTGAAAAGTCATGCACGTGAACGTTCTTCTCCGGTTCGAGCAGGCTCGCTGAGAGGGGCGCCGTAGCACTCGGCCAGCAGAATGTGTGCGGACGAGCATATTTCTCCTGCCACGTCTGTGTTTTGTGACACTGGCAGTATTGTTTTGGGGGGGGGGGGAGTTGAGCGTGCGGAGATGTCAACTGGCCGGAGAGTGAAAGCGCTCACTGTGCTTTGCCCTCTCACCCTCTCCCAACCTCCCGTCAAAACAACAAAACATCTAACAAGCTTATGTCATGCCGATTTGTCATTTATAAGCAGGACTAATAATTTGAAAAAATTCTTTAAATACGTAACGGCTCAGGATGAACGGGACGAGTACGGACCTGCGTCGGAACCGCATTGTTGCACGCTCGGATCCCGCAAGGGAGGCGCACGTCAGATCGCTCGCGATCATCTTTACGTAATTTTGCTATTCCTCGGTGAGATGCCAGGTGGCCGTCGACCCGTCGACCTGGAAGCGTTTTCACTGCAAGAGGGTTCGATTTAGTCCCCGTAGCAGATGTACAGCGCCCCCGGTGTGGTGTGTGCGGTTGTACACCTAC
This sequence comes from Scleropages formosus, assembly GCF_900964775.1. NCBI lineage: Eukaryota > Metazoa > Chordata > Actinopteri > Osteoglossiformes > Osteoglossidae > Scleropages > Scleropages formosus. The sequence goes on from NC_041806.1 coordinate 4,902,654, forward strand.
GTTTACCACTGGAAATGGGAGGACGCTGTAGCGAAGAGAGAAAAATAAGGAAAGAAACAAAAAAGAGGGACCGGGCTTTGGAGCTGAGGACTGGAAGGTGAAGCAGGGAGGATCAGAACCCACACAGCAGCCCGGGCTCTCTGTGAGGGGTTGTGTGTCCTTGGACGGGGGGCTTTGATCCACAACCGTTTTTTTCTTAGGAGGGTTGTGTGCTTAGTTTGTCTCTTCACCCTGTGTTTGGGAGCAGTGCCTGTTTATGCATCTTCTGCAAGTTTAGATTAACCAAATGCCGAAAGAGTCACGCACACAAACACGCAAACAGAGCAGCGGCGCTCGCTATCGTCTCTGTTGATCTTGAAAGAGTGCGTGCTCGCGGTGAGATTTCACAGTCGTCGTTTTTTTTCCGCGCATTCGTTATTTTCATTTATTCTGTGTCTAGCTGTGATAAATCTATTATCTTATTTCTTGTGTTACTGCTTGAGAAGAGCACTCAAAATAAAAATAAATTGATATAAGGGGGTGCCGTGGCACAGTGGGTTGGACCACAGTCCTGCCCTCCGGTGGGTCTGGGGTTCGAGTCCCGCTTGGGGTGCCTTGCGACGGACTGGCGTCCCGTCCTGGGTGTGTCCCCTCCCCCCTCTGGCCTTACGCCCTGTGTTGCCGGCTAGGCTCCGGTTCCCCGCGACCCCACATGGGACAAGCGGTTCTGAAAATGTGTGAATTTAATTGCATTATTTGTTCTTTGATTTTTTTATTATTATTAGTTAATCCCTTTTCTTGCACCACACAGTTTATAGTTATTTCCTGTTTATGTAACTAAATTTTTTTTTTTAAAACATTGATTCGGGTTAAGTACTGTACTTTCGTCAAGGGTACGGTAGCAGCCCCCCTCCTGGGACCGAGACCCCCCTTTGTCCAACCGAGAGGTTTAATTTCATCCGAGTGACGGAGCTCTCCTGGCTTCATGTGCGTCCCTCTGGTTTGCAGCGGCTGTTGATGGATGACGTCTGCGAGGATCCGACGGGGTGAGAATGGGACAGAGCCCCTTGGAGCAAGAGTCGGACACCGCCGAGGTGAGCGGCGAGCTCCTTTCGCTTCCCGTCCCTCCTGCTCTCCACCTCTTTGTGACGTCCGCCCTCAGGGTAAACTCTGTGCTGGAGCTCCTTAAACGATAGTTCCGTCCAACTGATTGCGCTCCCTGCCCGACACGTTGGATTGGTGATGGTTCGTAGCCCCGATGTGGCCTTAGGAGACACTCAAAACCCCTGTTCATGGCATTTTTTTTTTTTAGCTATAAAGAGCTCACATACTGGGCACCGTACAGCTGAATACACGGACCTCTCGTGTTACAAATGCTTTTCAAAGATATAGACATTTTTCGTTTTTTTTTTTATTTTTATTTTTATTTTTATTTTTCATTATTCTCCTATCTTTTCTCCAAATTTACTTCAGAGGGAACATGACCTGTTTTTACCCTCCAATCCGGGAGAATCGGAGGGAGGGACCAACTTAATTCCCCTCATTTCAACAGTGTTAACAGCTTTTTCCTGGTGTTCAATAACTAGAAGAGGGGTGTGGTGATCAATAGCTGGAGGGAGAACATTACACAATTATGGGATAAATCCGTCAACAGTCTATACCGAATAGGCATCTGTGAAGACACAGTATTTTAATATTTGGTCATTTTAATTTGGTTTTAATTTTAATGTTGCTTGAAATAATAATAATAAAAATAGTTATTATTATATAAAATTGTATTTATGATAATAATAGACTTATAGAGCCTAACCTGCAAGTATGAATTGAGAAATGACTGTATTATTAATCTTATACTAATTGTGATAAGTGACTTACAGTATTGAAGAATAGAATTACAGTACTGTGCGAAAGTCGTAGGCACTTAGATGTTTCACAGAAATATTTGTTTTAGACGGTTTTTTAATCTCTTCTGCATTAGTGTTAATGGGAAAGAGCATATTTTAGATTTCCAAGCATTCATTTTGCAAAGTATTACAGTAAGGGTTTTGAATGTTGTTAAAGAAAGGAAGTAAAATAGTAATAAACCACTTTCCGAATAGAGAACTTGAGGTCTTTGTATGGCAAACCGATTGGCTGAAGCAGGAACAGTTGTATAGAGGCAATAAAACTGGATGAGGGACAATCATACTGAAAATGTGAGGTTTTGTAAAATGTGGCAGTTTAAGTCTGAGGTCTTCCACCATGGCAAGGGTGAGTAGAGCAACAAGACACAAGGCGGTCGTCCTCGGGTCGAGCGCTTGTTGACGATGGATGGTTTGTAGGAAGTTCCCTAAGTGCCTAAAACTTTTGCACAGTACTGTAAAACGAATTTAAAATGCCTTCCTTTCAATAATGATATGTTATATAGTTTGTTAATGTATACATTATTCACACTACAGGTGGTTCCCAACTTAGGATGGTTCGACTTATGATTCCGTTAGACTTTACAATGGTCAGGTGGTGATAGACATTCAGAAAAAATCTGAATTTTGATTTTTTTTTCCCGGGCAAGCGATATGCGGTGCAGTACTCTCTCGATGCTGGGAAGCGACAGCGATCCGCATCTCCCAGTCTGTCACGCAGAGGTGTGTATTAAATGCATTTTTGACTTAGGATGGGTTTCGCGGAACGTAACCCCATTGTAAGTCAGGGACCACCTGTACTTATGTGAAGGTAGTTTTGACACATGCATAGAGAGCGATATAGAAGGTTTTACGAAGAAACGTAATGAACACTATTACTTCACCCTCAATCTAAAAGCATGCTATCAGTATTTCTTGGGAAGATGGGAAGTTGGCGAAGATGGAAATGGAGACCTCCCAAACTTCAGTTAACCGGTAATGTTGCCGAAAACTGGAGATGGTTGGTTGAAACATTTAAAACCGTACGTGTTCGCGATCCATGCTGATCACAAACCGGACGAAATTAAAGCCTCATTTCTGCACGTCGATGGAGATGAAGATTTAAAGGTTCATAGCAGCTTTGTGCTTGAAGATTAAAAATAATAATGGAAAAGTTATGTGTACTACCTACCGAAAAGAAATGTGAGGTCTAAGGAGAAGTGTTTGATCAGAATATGACCGAACTTGCAGATTTGGAGACTCAACGGATTCTTGAATCAATGATAAAATTGTGTGGGGAATACCTGATAATGCCTTAAGAGAAATACTGCTTAGAGAGCAAGATTTGGGTCTGTAAAAAGCGCTAATGCTCTGCCAAGCAGCCGAAACTGTAAAATCTTAAGCGAGAGAGATGGTTGGCCAGACCACAAGATTTTGGCAGTTGAAGTTGGTTGCTAGCTGATGCTACTTCATGATTGTGCACTTTTAATATCCCTTTTGGTAGACAGCAGTTTTTGAGACTCCCTGTTGGGATTGCCTCTGGACCAGAAGTGTATCTCAAAACTATTAATCGATGAACACATTGAAGGTGTTGATTCATTTATGGATCGTGATCCGATTCATCTCAGACAGGCCTTGGAGCTGTTTTACTTCAAAGATGTGATGACAGCCGGCAACCGGTTGCATATGCATCACGTTGGATGATGGACACCAAGATGAGATAATTCTCAAACTGAGAAGGAATTGCTCACCATAATAATCTCCAGGGAGACGGAGAAAGACGTGACACTGAAACAAGTGAAACGTGCCATTTTGGACGGTTGGCCTGATGTAAAGCAAAACTGTATCCCAGATGTTTGAGAGTCTTGGAGCTGCAGGGCTGAACTGATACTAACTGGTGGTATCGCCTACAAAGAGAGCAAAATTGTGATTCCACAAACACTCAGGAAGGAGGTGGTAAAGAAGATAGACAAGGGTCATCTTGGGATTGAAAAACGCAACAAAAGAGCCCGTGAAGCAATATACTGGCCGAGGATAAATCTCGACATAGCGGAACTTGTGTCAAACTGTCCAACCTGCCGAAAATATCAGCGGAGCAGTCCAAGTGAACTGTTAAAACCGCAACCAGTACCTCGGCAACCTTATCAAGAGGTAGGCGCTGACATTTTCAGCCGTGACAATGAGGAATACTTCAACAAATTATCCCTCCCTGTATCCATAAGTATGCGGGATGAGTATGACAACAGTGGAGAATGTGGTCACATGCATGAAGTCAGTGTTTTCTAGACATGGGAGTACCAGATGAAGTTTTTTATGCTCCACAGCTTCCAAAGAGTCTGCGTGTTTAGAACTCAGGACAACAGTGTGGCACGTTCCAATTGTGCTTGTAAGACGGCAAGCCAGTGCACCGTGAAGAAGCAGTTTTGAGTTAGCCACAATTTGGTAAAATTAACCATGCTTTGGTTTAGTTGACCTCACTACAGTGATTCACCAATACGACCCTGTTCAGACCGGCCCTACAACTGATGTGATCCACGATTGCAGCAGAAACGTCTACACCACTGACGCTTGCAGGACAGAAGTGGCCGTTCTCTGTGCATCCCACAAAGTGCGCAAAGGGCAGAAGGCGATCGATGCCATTTTCATCCTACAAGAAGACACCGAAAATTGCACGGTGCCCAGTATGCGCTCTGGGTAGCGGGTGGGGTTAGAGAGGCTCCTTTCAGATGGCTCAGCTGTTTTTCTTCCTCATTTGATCTGACTGCTTCCTGACACTTATATGATTTCTAGATATGTAATATATGCTCTGATGCATTCTCCTTCAAGACTGGATGAGAAATCAGCCCATAATAAATCCAGTCACAGATGTTTTTGCAACAGAACTCAAGCCGTCATTATGTGAAGGCTCACCATGCTGTATGCATGTTCTGATCTGCTGGGTTATGTCTTTCTTAAGTGCTTTTGTACATCACTGCCAGCGAGTGTATCTGCCCAGGAAATAAATGCTGTTGCTCATGATGATTAGCATTTAATTTGATCTGGTTCTGCACATGCGGGAAGCAGAGAGAGAATGAGGGAGAAGAAAAGACTGTGCCTTAGCGTGTGTTGCTCTCCATCATACTCACAGTTGAGATGTGCTGTACACAGCATCTCCAGCGTGATCTGAGACTCGGACCGTCTCGCTGGCTTTCTATCGTTCAGCGCAGCCTTCCTCCGGCCGCCATGTTTCCTCCCAGATCAGTTTGATCAGGCGTGGGAGCGTACAGACTGGTAGCTCATGCAATCTCAAATCGTGTGTGTTTGCTGTTAGCAGGAGAGTCTGCTCACCTTCAAGGCTTTTGTGGAGGACCAGCTTCAGACCAGCATGGTCAGTGTTTACATCGATGGTAAAACCAGTCGTGTGCTCAGTATGGAAGTTGTGTCTGTAACCCGTGTGTGGAGGTTGTGAGCATGTGTGTTTCTGGTTTACATTTAATTACTCACTAAGTTATAACTCCTGCATGCTAATTATCATTTCTCCCTCCCCTCCTCCCTTTCCATCCTTTATTGTTTCTTCCCCACCCTTTTCATCCTGTCCTGCTGCTCCTCTTCAACCTTCTTGCTTTACAGATGGTGGGGATTATAATTGGAGCTGGCGTTGCTATCGTCCTCATCGCCGTCCTCATCTTCTTCATACTGCGGAAGATCAAGCTTCGAAGTCAGTGCCCTCCTTACCTCAACCCTGTCCCCTCAGCTGGGGATCATTGATTTGACAATTGCCCTTAAAGATTGGGGCCTGAACCGTCTCCTCTAGCATTCTCCCACAGTGCTATCTGTGTTGCGCAGAATTTGAGATGTCGTACTGTTCTTACTTGTCTTCCCCTTCTTCTTCCTGTGACAAATTCCCCATCGCACCCTGCCCACATTCCTCTGTCGGGCCATCTAGACGTCCAAGCCCAAGAAACCCCAAAATATCGCTTCCGCAAGAGAGACAAGGTCATGTTCTATGGACGTAAAATAATGCGGAAGGTGAGAGAACATGTGGAGAAGCAGTTGAGGAGATGATGGAGAAAGTCAATTGGGAGGTATTTCCATGAGGTGATTGGAGGAAGTGGGTATTTATGGAACATACCCTGTTGGTAACCCTGTTGGTAGCCCTGTTCCTTCCTCTCCACCAGGTGTCCCAGTCTACCTCATCCTTGGTGGGAACTACCTCTTCTTCCCGCCCACGCCTGAAGAAAAAACAAAAGATGCTCAACATTGCCAAAAAGTAAAATCTCCTTTCATGCCTTTCTCTTCTCATCAAATATTTGAACCCTGCTGCCTTCGTGTTGCCAATAATACTCTTCCTTTCACCGTGGTCTTATATCTTCTTTACTATTTTCTGATTATGTTACTCCTCTCTGTCCCAATGCCATCAGGATCCTTCGCTTCAAGAAGGAAGTTCCCACCCTACAGATGAAGGAGCCCCCTCCTTCGGTGCTGGAGGCTGATCTTACCGAATTCGATGTGGCCAACTCCCACCTGCCTTCTGAGGTGCTCTACATGCTAAAGAATGTGCGGTATGTATTTGGTCTGTTTTAATATCAGTGCATCCCTTTTGGCCTCCTCAATGCTCCTTTTACATCAGCCGACAGTAACCCTTGTGCATGCATGTACATCTCGCTCACCTTGTGGTCCCTGCAAGGCTAGTAAATGTTACATAATATATCTGGGTGTCAACATGTCAGTTGATTTGAAAAAATCTGAGGTTTTCTCAAATTTGGGGGACTTGCTCAGATCTGCTTCGAAATATTTCATGAAATCAGAGTGAGTGTCAGTGTGAAGTCCCCACAGTGAGATGTAAGCAAATGTGTGTTTCTGTCTCAATCTCACATTCTCTTTATCTACTTCTGCCTGTCTCTGCAGGGTTCTGGGCCACTTCGAGAAGCCCCTCTTCCTGGAGCTGTGCAAGCACATGGTCTTCCTGCAGTTCCAGCAGGGCGAGTACGTTTTCCGGCCTGGACAGCCTGACAGCAGCATCTATGTGGTACAAGATGGAAAGCTAGAGCTGTGTCTCACGGGACAGGTGTGTGAGGGTGCCGGTTGGTATGTGTTCTGTGGGTTTGACGCATGGGGTTCACTGTAACGTGTCAGTGCATTTCTTGTGCAGGATGGCAAAGAAAACGTGGTAAAGGAGGTGTACCCAGGGGACAGTGTCCACAGTCTGCTCAGCATTCTGGATGTCATTACTGTGAGTTTCTACTTGCCTTTGCCATGATACCTTGTCTTAACCTCAATCCACCAGGGTTGGGCCCATCTCCACCTGTCTCTCTTTGCCAGATTTTTCAATTTAAGTGTTCTTAAATATTTATTTATTTAAGAGGAACCATGTTTTGAAGCGCTACAGTTACACAGTCGTCCAACACAAGTGGAGGGATTGAACGCAAGTTGCGTTTTCATTGAGCAGCGGTGACATGCTGTAGCACTGGGCCTTGGATGGAATCATCAGACATTGTGTGAATGTTTGTCCCTATAGTTATAAAAGAGAATAACAAGATGCATTACATTACATTACTGTCATATTATACAACCTTATCAGGAAGTTCATACAGTAAATTATCTTAACATTAGATTTCGTTACATTAGTTTAATGGATGCTTTCATCTGCAGCTGGCAAAGGCTTTTATCCAGAATTAAAGTCCATTAACAGAAGGCCCTTCATTATAGACAAAGACATTTAGATACAAATGTAGACTTGTCAAAGTCCAGCTTGTGCGCATGATGCCACCATGTTGGTGAAATAGCTACGTACTCAAGTGACGTTCAAATAGCAAATACATCGTTATTCACAACATACGGTGCCCAGAGATCGTGAGTGAAACGGATCTGAAATAGATGGGTTTTGGGAACCTTATGAATGCTGGAAGGGATTCCTCAGCCTCCGACAGAGGATGAGTTCGTTCCACCAAAATACGAATGCGATCAAGAACCGACATAATTCCGACCGATCATTTTACCCATTAAGACAGCTACATATTTCACTGAATTAGTTCACACTGCAGACTGTCCTGATTGGTACAACAGCAGGGCTTCTATTTTGAGTTTGTGTCATTGACCAGTACGCCAACTAATCTGTTATGAAATCGCCACGTCACCTGCTGCTGCTTATGCACTCTACTGGAGGATCATCCATAGAGGGCGTCGTGCTCAGAACTGTGCGTCCGTGTGCTTTCTAGGGCCACCAGAAGCCGTATAAAACCGTATCGGCACGAGCGGCGGAGGTATCTACTGTGCTGCGTTTACCAGTTGAGGCCTTCCTGTCCATCTTCGAAAAGTACCCAGAAAGCCTGGTGCGGGTGGTCCAGGTGAGCGGAGTGTGAGAACTTCCACATACATGTGTATCCTATTTCACGTGCAACGACTGACATTCCCCCCCTTCTCCAGATCATTATGGTTCGCCTGCAGCGGGTCACGGTTCTGGCCCTGCACAACTACCTGGGTCTCACCAACGAGCTCTTCAGCCACGTGAGTGTGACATGCTAACAGTCAACAGACAATTATAAATCTCAGTAAGAATCAAAACATGCTGGAAACCGGTTACATCATGGTTAGTGAACAGCTATACAGTACTCAATACCATATTACCCTGGACACACTCGGTAAATGGGTACATTGATGGTACAAGAGTAGGTAATGATGCTCCTGCTGTCTTTTGTCACTCATTCATTGGGTTTCCATCACTGTAGCTGTACTAGCAGTGCTTCATGCTACCTCTGATCCATCCCTCTCCGCCTTCAGGAGATGCAGCCCCTGCGTCTGCTGCCCTCGTCGCCACACCCCTCCCGAACGAGCCCCGTCCGGCACAGCAAGAGGTTTGGCGGTTCCATGGGTGCAGAGGAGCACCGGGAGACAGCGGCAGCGGCCAAGGGCGAGACGGCAGGTGGGAGTCGGACCGCAACTGGAGGTGTGGACGCGGTGCGAGGGGAGAAGGTGGAAACAAGCTGGAAAATGAGATGAAAGCATGAAAGTTTGCTGGAGAGGAGGGTTTGGAACTAATGGGAAATTTCACTGGAGTTCTGCAGAGAAAATGACTTGGCACAGAACAGCTGTGACAGCAGGACAGGCCAAAGGAAGGGCCAGAAGTAGAGAGGTGGACATGAACAGTTACTAGGGTACAGAATAGGTTAAGGGATAGGGGAAGAAAGAGTTTTTTTAATGTCTGATCCAGGATGTACCCTGCCTCCCAGCCCCGCTCTGAGCGCTGCGCCTGTCTGGGCGGATCCTGCATTATTCCATCTCCTCAGTAATGGACAGGTCTCGGCAGCAAGGCAACGCTTGAAAATGTACCCTTCTGGAATATTCTGTTTCTGAGGCCTGGCCTGTAAACAAGTGGGAATTAGCTTCGTAAACAATATGTTGTAGGTTCAAATCCCAGAACACCGCTGTAGTATTTCTAGTCCAGTTCCTTCTTTAGTACTTGTTTGTTTTCTTACCCAGAACAATTGCCACCTTAAAACTCGGAGTACAATGTAGAGCTGTGGAAATGATGTCCAGAGAAAAAACCTTTAAGTAATTCTGTATATATATATATTGTATATATGTGTGTGTGTGTGTGTGTGTGTGTGAGTAGACCATTATGTAAGTTACCCTTAATAAGACACTCGGCTGGCAGCTGTTTTATTCCAGGGGCAATTAAAATAAAATCAGGATTAGCATTGGGATTTATTACCTAACGATTAGAAATCTTATTATCAGATTAATTCCGCATTAGTAAGCGGGTGAATCACGAAGGCTGGAAGTTAAAGGTCCAACATTAGTCATTCGGTCTAATGTAGCCATTTATCTCAGTTCCTTTCCCAGATTCCTGAAAAAGAAATACAGAGGACACGCTTTGGTTACGTTGCATTTAATTTTTCACGAGGGAGTGATGGCCATTAATTCTGACACCCCTTTCTCTAGGTATTTGAATATCTGAATAAGATGTGAGATAAATATCAAGCTGCATAAAAAATTACGCACATCTGTAGCTCTCCTGAAATATCTTCATTGCTGTGTTTTTTGGTGTGTGAGACAGGCAGGGTTGGGTCTATGAATTAAATTTCTCCTGAGGTTTATTTCTCCGTTTTCCTGTATTTTCTTGTGTTACTCCTTAGTGATACTCTAGCAATGAGTGCTTTTTGAGCACTTGGGGTAAAGACAAGTCCACTCAGACCCTTGTGTTTAACTGTTGCGTTTAGTGTGTGTGCACATAGTGGTGTGACCTGTCTTTAACCTGTTCACAGTTGGGGATCTGGGGAAGGAGGGCTCTGTTCCGGTGCTGAGTCGTGCCATATCCATGCCGGTGGACATTGCAGGTAACACTCACACCCCGGTGTGCAGTTGTGTCTCTGCGTTGGCTCTGCGTGTGTCAGTGCACATGCATAAATGTATCCCTTTACTCCTCTACTTATGAACGTAATGGGGTCTGAATGTCTGTTCATAACTCGTTTTGTATGTAACTCCAAACTCCCTTTTGCCACTGTCCCTCCCGGTCAATAGAAGATTAGTAATACACACTTTTTACATTTACAATTATTCATTTAGCAGATGCTTCTCTCCAAAGCGACATACATCTCATAAAAAATGCAATGTGTAATTTTTGCCTGCAGGCTCAATATATTTGCTAGTTAATTCTGTAAAAGTATAGGATATAGCCATGATAACTGAAAATTACTTCATAAGACTTTGTTTTAGTATAATTCAATTCAAGATACATTAATATTATAATGTATATAATAAGATATATTAATATTAGGGGGAGTCATTAAAAATAAATCGGAAAATGTTTGTATGTTGAAAAATTCGTAACGCGACCGTTTTGTTACCGGACGTGCTGTATAAATTACCTTGTCTGCTTATTTGTGTGGTTGTCTTTGGGGACGAGTCTGCTGTATCACTATATTGCAGTACAGCTGGACAGTCAAGTAAACAAATGTTATATGTCTCTTGATGTTTGGTAACCAGATACAGTCCCTCCTCTTGCAGGCATTCAGAAGAGCCTGCGGTCCGACTTTGACATGGCGTACGAGAGGGGTCGCATTTCCGTTTCTGCCGAGGATGGGGCACCTATCCCCTCCGCCTTCACACGGGTCAGTGGGGGAGCAGATCCATCCATCCATCCATCCATCCAACGCTTTTCTCCAGTGGCACACAGTATTATGGTTGTACACTAGCCTATTTACAGTGATATACCCTGTTATACAGCAGGGTAATTTTTTCCTGTATGAAGTCAGGGTGTATACCTTCAGCCTTAACGCATGTCTCCTGTATCCCTCCTTCTGTCCAACTTTAGTCAATGTCACAGGACCAGCGGGAGAGGAAGTCTGTGACAGTGGAGGAGGTCCCGTCAGGGGTCTACCTATACTCCGAGGAGGAAGGCAGCCTGGAGAGCCTGTATGGGCCGGTAACCCCCGGCCGGCACACCACCACGCTCTTTGAGGAGGCGCAGAAGGAGATCCTCAAGCTCATGAGGATCGAGGTTCGTGAGGCCGGCTAAACACCCAGCTGAACCTCAGGACTAGGGTACAAGATACAGCCACAACTGTCTTTGTGAAGAAGTTACTTTTGGTCTGTTTCCTCATTGAAGGTTATAGCTGCATGAATCTGAAGATTGAGCTGTTCCTCTTCAGCTTCATTTGAGCTCTTCCTCTTTTCCCCAGGACTCGGGAGGGGGGGAGTAGATGTGGTAGTAAGGCTTCTGCACACACTTGTATCTTAAAGCACTTCTGGTTAATAACATCATTTACCTTCACCCCTCCTCACACCCAGGACCCAGCCTTGCTGAACGGGAAGGTGACCCTTCATCACGCCAAAGCCGGGGCGGTGTTAGCACGACAGGGAGACCAGGTCCGTGGTCTGGTGCCTTCCTCCTCTTTTTCGATTAGTCCACATCTCTCGTCATCACTTCTCTCTCATTATCTCTCCCCATCGCTCTTTGGTTCCTGTCTGAGAAAACACAAGTCATTCTGAGTTTCCTGTTTTACTTGCCGTTCTGTGCCGTGCAACTGTGTGGCTGCAGGGAGACTTTGCTGAGTAACTGTTTAATATGTCTTCTTTGTTCCCTCTCTACCCTACTAATTCCCTGTCTTTATTTCCATTTTCATTCCATGTCCTCTATATTTGTGTCCCGCCCACTGATCCACCTCCTCTACCATGACCACTCCCCCATCTCTGTGTCCTGCCCACTGTCCTACCTCCTGTACCATAACCACTCCCCCATCTGTGTCCCACCCACTGTCCCACCTCCTGTACCATAACCACTCCCCCATCTGTGTCCTGCCCACTGTCCCACCTCCTGTACTATAACCACTCCCCCATCTGTGTCCTGCCCACTGTCCCACCTCCTGTACTATAACCACTCCCCCATCTGTGTCCTGCCCACTGTCCCACCTCCTGTACTATAACCACTCCCCCATCTGTGTCCTGCCCACTGTCCCACCTCCTGTACCATAACCACTCCCCCATCTGTGTCCTGCCCACTGTCCCACCTCCTGTACTATAACCACTCCCCCATCTGTGTCCTGCCCACTGTCCCACCTCCTGTACTATAACCACTCCCCCATCTGTGTCCTGCCCACTGTCCCACCTCCTGTACTATAACCACTCCCCCATCTGTGTCCTGCCCACTGTCCCACCTCCTGTACCATAACCACTCCCCCATCTGTGTCCTGCCCACTGTCCCACCTCCTGTACTATAACCACTCCCCCATCTGTGTCCTGCCCACTGTCCCACCTCCTGTACTATAACCACTCCCCCATCTGTGTCCTGCCCACTGTCCCACCTCCTGTACTATAACCACTCCCCCATCTGTGTCCTGCCCACTGTCCCACCTCCTGTACTATAACCACTCCCCCATCTGTGTCCTGCCCACTGTCCCACCTCCTGTACTATAACCACTCCCCCATCTGTGTCCTGCCCACTGTCCCACCTCCTGTACCATAACCACTCCCCCATCTGTGTCCTGCCCACTGTCCCACCTCCTGTACTATAACCACTCCCCCATCTGTGTCCTGCCCACTGTCCCACCTCCTGTACTATAACCACTCCCCCATCTGTGTCCTGCCCACTGACCCACCTCCTGTACCATAACCGCTCCCCCATCTCTTTGTCCCGCCCACTGATCCACCTCCTGTACAATATCTGCTCCCCCTGTGTTTGTGTCCCGTCCACTGATCGTTCACCTGGATTACTTCTGCTCCCTGTACATCTTCAATACCTCACCCTGCCCACAACCACCACCCACTGTCCCCCAATCCAATTGTCTCTCACCCCCCCTGTAGGACGTCAGCCTACACTTTGTGCTGTCAGGCTGCTTACACGTGTACCAGCGCATGATCGACAAGCAGGAGGCCGTGTGCCTTTTTGTGACACAACCTGGCGAGATGGTGGGCCAGCTGGCGGTGCTCACAGGCGAACCGCTCATCTTCACCATCAAGGCTATGCGCGACTGCACCTTCCTCAAGATCTCCAAGTCCGACTTCTACGAGTGAGGCTGGCTGACACTGTTTAGTTTGTCACGAACCTTTTATTGACTAATTGTTTAATTTATGCCATTTTTCATTCCATTTTTTTTACCCCCACACACATTTCTCACACCTGTTGCTATACTGAGCCTGCAGTGCTTTGCTCTCTGTCACCCCCTGCAGGATCATGCGGGAGCAGCCTAGCGTGGTACTGAGCGCCGCACACACTGTGGCCGTGCGCATGTCCGCCTTTGTGCGGCAGATGGACTTCGCCATCGACTGGATGGCCGTGGAGGCCGGCCGTGCGCTCTACAGGTGGCGCTCTTCTTCTTTCTGTAGGCTTCAGCTGTTCTCTTTGAAGCCCCGCCCACATCATCAATAATATTTCACTCAGGCTCTCGCGCACACCTCCATATATAAAAAAAAAAAAAATGAAGAACAGATGTAACATCTTGCGTTCTTCCAGGCAAGATGACCAGTCCGACTGCACCTACATCGTCCTGAACGGTCGTCTGCGATCAGTCATCCGCAAAGCCAACGGCAAGAAGGAGCTGGTGGGGGAGTACGGGCGAGGTGACCTCATCGGCGTGGTGAGACACAGGGACATGTCTGCGGTGCAGTGGCCGCCCTAAAACGTACCACAAACATTCACAATCCATATATTTACTCAAGAGCTTAATATCTCATTTAAAACATGGCAGCAAAACCGAATATTTCCAAAGGCAGGATCGTGCTTGGCATACACTCTTCCTGAAATATGAGGGGAAAAAATCTGCAATATGCTGGATTCCTAACCCTCCTGACCCTATTTTGAGCTGTGGCTACAGACAACTGTTTCAAACCTTTTTGGCGTTTTTATATTGGTTTCCTGGGATGTTTTATGATTTTTCTTAAAGATTTTTCCTTTTTATATGAATTCTGTCATGTTTTGGAAATGTATTCCTTTTTACCAGTTTTTAAAATAGATTTGGTAAACTGAGAACTAACTCATTAATTTTTGACTTTCATATTTTTAAAACACACCAGCATATAGGTTCTTAGTGCTTTTCTAAGATACTGTTTTTTTTACTTGTGCACTGGGTGAAATTTGTCATATTTCCTGCTAATCACACTTCACCGTTTAGTTGCTCTTGGTTGTAAACACTGCTCATTAAGTGTGTGTGTGTTCTGGGGTTAGAACTCGAGAGGAATCCACCCCTCACTTATGTGTTTCCTAGGTGGAGGCGCTCACTCATCAGCCCCGCGCCACCACGGTCCACGCGGTCCGGGACACGGAGCTGGTGAAGCTGCCGGAGGGCACCCTCAACAACATCAAGAGGAGATACCCGCAGGTGTGTGTGTATGCACGTGTGTTTTATGGCTCTCCCAGTGCTGTGTTTTACTCCGTCACGTAACTGACAGCAGTTGCGTAAACTGTATTGTGTGTAACAGTGCCGTGACCGGTTCTTCAGTGCTTTGTCACGGTCTTCGTGGTGTTTAAATTGCGCCATGATCTCTTTGTTAACACGGAGGGGAGGGCGGTGTTTGAACTGCCGCTCACTGCTGTTTTTCGACCGCGCTCCTCCCTCAGGTGGTGACCCGGCTCATCCACCTACTGGGACAGAAGATCCTGGGGAACCTGCAGCAGACCCGCGGGCCTTTTTCAGGTGTTCTCTCATGAACCTGTGGTTATGACCAGACCGTTGGCTCTACCTCTTTCCTCTCTGTTGTGGCTTTTTTAAAAATCATTGGCTCCTCATTTTAATGAATGTTTGAATTACATTTTTGAAAATGAATAAAAAATCTACATATTTTAATTTGTAATCGCATTTGCTGCTCTTACCTGTTTTCCGAGATTTCACTTTGTATCGGAACGAATGTGACCTGCGTTTATTCTAGGAGCTGATAGATGTCAATAAAGAGGAGCCACACACAACAGGAATTGTGGACCACCGTACTTCAACTCATTTCCAGTGTTTATCAGTGACAAGATGAGGAATGTCGCCAAGTTTATGGCATGAGTCAGAAAGCAATTGAATATTAGTTTGTGTAGAGAATGCATTTTTGTTTCTGTTACATTAGTTTTAATGCAGTATGATGGAAATATAAATATGAAAAAAAATCTTAAATTATTTTTTAATCTCATCTAACTAGAGAGGTTTTTACAGAATCTTTCAAATTGAGGGATGTCTGCATTATTAACCCTTTATTGATTGTTACTTGGTGGTATATGTAACTTTGTAATTCCAAACAAAATGAGATATGAACAGACCTCTGATCACAGTTGTGTTTATAAATTGAGGAGCCAGTAGATGTTTGGTCGTCTTAATTTCTGCACTTTCTTGACCTCTTGTCTATCTCTTGTCCTCCATCCTCCAGGTTCTGCCCTGAGTTTGTCCAGCATGTCCTTCAGTCCTGATGTCACCAACCCGGCCAGTAACCTGTCCACGGTAGCTGTTCTGCCGGTGTGTGACGAGGTGCCAATCAATGCCTTCAACCTGGAGCTCAGCCACGCCCTCAGTGCCATAGGTAGAACTGGACCTCACCTCTGACTTTTGTCGAACATATTCTTTGCAGGTTCCACACTGGGCAGCGTCAGGAATAATAAGTTAATATGTAAATGTGATTTCTGTGACATTCTCACCTCCGCTTTCATCATAACAGGTCCCACCCTGCTACTAACAAGCGACATCATCCGCGAACGGCTGGGCGCCTCAGCCCTTGACAGGTAGATGTACCGACCCCACCTTGGTGCCTCTCACTCCATCCATCATTTACATCACACTCACTTAATTGTAAAAATTGTGTTGTGATACATAATCCAAAATCCTTATCTTTTTCTGTACATTTAGATTATTGAATTATCTGACGTTTTTCTCCTGTGTGATTTACACCGTTAAGATATGTACACTAATTTACCCATTTACACACCTGGCTCATTTTTACTATATCAGTTCAGGGTGAGGTACCTTGGTCAAGGGCAGTACAGCAGGACGTGTGATTCAAACCCAGATCCTTCCAAGTCCAGAGTGGTAGCTGTAAGCGCCACACCACCTGCTGCCCCTTGTGCATTCATTCAGTCCTCTTCTCTGTCACTCAGTACTTTTATGATTTTATCTCTGCCTGAATCCTTGTTTCAAATGAGCATCTTTGATATCTGCACTTTCTCAGTCGCTCTGCTCAGTTCCTCATCCCTTCTCTTTCTGTCCCCCCGTCCTGCTCTTGCCCTCCCCAGCATCCACGAGTACCGCCTGTCCGGCTGGCTCGCCCAGCAGGAGGACATCCACCGCATTGTCCTCTACCAGACAGACAACAGCATGACCCCCTGGACGCAGCGCTGCATCCGCCAGGCCGACTGCATTCTCATCGTGGGGCTGGGGGACCAGGAGCCCGCCCTGGGGCAGGTGGCTTGGGAGGCCTGCATGGCCCTTCCTCTCTCTCCCCTTTGCTTACGTTAAATATCTCATGTCTTATTGATCACAAGTCTTTGCTTTTACTGTGAGGATATATTTGTCCGCTGGGATCAAGAATGGTGCTTGACTCAGTTAGAGTTGACAGCCAAACAAAGCTCCGCTCCTTTTCTCCGAGCCAAGAGCCTGGGATGGGGGACAAGAGAGGATTTGTGGCTTAAATGGAATACTTAACCAAGGGTACTACAGCAGGGGCAAACAGCTGTGGTATGATCCAGAAACCAGCCACTACTCCACCTTTCCTGTTTGTCTTTCCTTCTGTTGAGTCTGACAGTAGCGGGACCTGTTACGTGTTTACCTATAAACTCGACAAACATTTCTTTAGGGAGAACTAAATACTTATAGGGGTGGATGGAATAACAAAACCCCCTAACAACAGAAGGAAATAGAAAGTAATCGGCTTCATACTGTGTGCAGCAGTGTTGATGTTTAGATCCGGTAATTTAGGAGGCCATACAAGGTGTTTGACTTCATCCTGGTGTTTGGAGGCATTATAATTGTGGAATATGGGGAATTCATAAGGGAAGAGTGTTGCCACTATAGGGCTCAGACCTAATGACTCTTCTGAGCTGGGTGCCTATACCATTATGGATCCCCCACCATGTTTAAGAGTTGGCAACAGACATTGTGGGTAGAAGGCATCCATTGGCTTTGTCAAAAAACATAAACATGTCCAAATGTGAATTGGCACAAGCGGTTTCTGAATGGCAGCCCTGCCATAAATTTCAGCTTTCTGAAGCACATGACGGACAGTTTTTGTTGAGACTGGGTCTCAGAAGTGCCGATTCAGTTCCGTGGTAATTTTTGAGGCTGTACTTTTGGGGCATTTTGCAGCTATACTGACAAGTGCTCATCTATCCCTTTCAGCGAGCTAAGACTTGCAATCACTGTTCCTCTTTACAGATTCCGTTTGTCCCTGTTTGGCATATAGTGCCATTATTCTAAAAACCGTTCCCTTGAAAACATTTAATTTTGCAGTTTTTGTGACTGATGCACCTGAACTCTGTTAAAGCTAAAGTTGAGATAATTTTAAAGGGTTAAACTTCATGTTGTGTTTCTGTTATTTTGTCCACTCACTATATAATTACCTTCAGAGATGGATATTTCATTGGGAGACTCAGAGTTACGAACCTACCTCAATGGTACAACAGCAGGTCAAAACCTGAGATTTGAATTTGTAGCGTTTTGAAAGGCGGTTCAGTACCTTAACGGCTGCGCCCTCTGCTGGCCTGTACCTATCACAGCTGGAGCAGATGCTAGAGAACACGGCGGTGCGGGCTCTGAAACAGTTGGTTCTGCTGCACCGTGAGGATGGCCCAGGCCCTTCCAGGACTGTGGAGTGGCTCAACATGCGGAGCTGGTGCTCCGGGCACCTGCACTTGAAGTGCCCCCGGCGGGTGTTCTCCCGACGTAGCCCTGCTAAGCTGGTACTGACCAAGCAACACACACACACACACACACACACACACACACACAGTCTGGCTAAGCTGTCATAGATGTCACCTACCGATCATCTAGAACAGAAGCCTCATCTGGAATTAAACATTTTCTCATCAATTTTTGTGACCTTTATGGTTTGTTTGTGTGTGTGTTATCAGAGGGAGGTCTACGAGAAGGTATTTGAGAAGACGGCAGACCGGCACAGTGACTTTTCTCGGCTGGCTCGGGTTCTGACTGGCAACAGCATCGCCGTTGTTCTTGGAGGAGGTGGCGCCAGGTGAGTCTACCTAGCACCGAAGGGGTGTGTGTGTGTGTGTGTTTCTGTCCGACACATGCACACCTACTCATGGACGCAAGACTTGCACTCCCTATAGGCACAGGTTAAACACATACACTACTTTGTTGATCGCAACCCTGAATGCAACCTCGTCTTGACCTGGCGACCCTGTAACACTGTAACATACAGTGTTAATGACCAGTCATTTGGATGCTATGTGTTAATTCATATATTCATTTTTACTGAATTAATTACCAACATAATGTTCTTCAAAGAGTTTTTAGTTTGACAAAATGAAAGTAAATTTACATAAAAATGTGGCTGGTGAACACTGAAGGCCAGGTAATAGGGACTCTGCTGTGCATAGGTGTGTCCTTCATATGTGAACACACAGTTGTACTCCACCCCCTGCAGGGGCTGCTCCCATGTGGGCGTGATCAAGGCCATGGAGGAGGCGGGGATTCCCATCGACATCGTGGGTGGCACCTCCATTGGCTCCTTCATCGGAGCGCTGTACGCCGAGGAGCGCAGTGCCGTGCGCACCAAGCAGAGGGCCCGCGAGTGGGCTAAGGTGGGCAGTGCTGCAACACAGCTAATCCCGCCAGCTGCCAAACTCACCACGTGGACACGCTGACACCTCCCATCGCTCTCTCCTCTCTCGCCCCCAGGCAATGAACTCGGTGTTTAAGACCGTCCTGGATTTGACCTATCCCATCACCTCCATGTTCTCAGGCTCTGCATTCAACACCAGCATCTACAAGGTGTTCCAGGACAAGCAGGTTGAGGTGAGGAGGTCTTGTGGGTGTGAAGAACAGTGCGATACTAGAATCGCGAGGCCATCATGAGGCTCGTGGTGAACGTAAGCGTGGGGTCGTCAGTAACTGGGCACACTGGCTCCGCGGCTTATGATCGCAGATGAAATCTGAAGTCTGTTCATTACTTGTTCGTTTTTGTTTAGTTCGCAACTCCAAAGTTGCTTTTAACACCACATTACAATCGACAAAAGATAAGTAATACGCAAACATCCCTCTATTTATTCACGGGTTATGTTTTTAAAGATGTCAGATATAACCATTGTTAAAATTACATTTAATTTTAATACCCTTTAGCAGTTTTATATGCGTTGAACTACATTAAAATGAAAAGTAATTTAATATGACTTTCCATAAACGCATGAAGTTCTCCATATCTTGTTATTGATCACCCACATTCAGGAACAACGGAGCTATAAAGTTGACGAATTTAGGAGGCCCGTCTGTTTCGGTGAACTTTATTGCCGTCTGTTATCTTAGTGCATAATTACAGGTTGCTTTCACTCTGCTACAAGCAGAAATTTTACAGTTCAGTAAAAATTTAAATTATAAGAGACTATGGTTTCATGCAATGAAGATAGTTACGCCATACAGGTGGAAACAAACGTGTTACACGTTTGAGCTGAAGTTGTGCGAACGGCTCTTGGAGATGGACAGATCGCTGTCCCAAATCGGAACCGTGTCATGGGGCGACTTTAAGGTCACAGCAAATCAGATTCCTTTGGCATTGCATTATTTTTTAATGCAAATTCTTATCCTGCCACAATTTCATAATTTGTAAGCGGTGTCACAGAGATCCCAAAAAAGAATAATTATGATCTAATTTGAAACAGACCTTGTGTTTGCTTTGCCCATCTGTCCTGATGGTCTCTGTTTACACCATATGTGGAGTCTGTATGCTCCCGTTGACACGATTTTGAACACCATGTCACCCGCCCCCAGGACCTGTGGCTGCCCTACTTCAACGTGACTACTGACATCACAGCTTCCGCCATGCGTGTGCACAAAGACGGTGAGTGACAGTTGCCAATCGACTGGCTCCGCCCCACCTGCCCATACCCATCCTCAGGCACCGCAGTGTCAGCTGTTTAAAATAATTATACAAAAGCAATTCATTTTACGCAGTGCAACTTAGAACGTGAAGTAAATGACAGAAACGCTGTATTTCGCAGTCCGGGTATGGGACGGAAGCATAATATTGGGTAATGCAGGTGGTCCCCGATTTACGATGGTTTGATTTACGATTTTTCGACTTTACGATGGTGAGCTGGCGATAGACATTCAGTAGAAACCGTACTTTGAATTTTTCCCCCCCGGGCAAGCAATATATGGTGCAATACTCTCCTGTGATACTGGGCAGCGGCAGTGATCCACATCACCCAGTCTGTCACGCAGAGGTGTGTATTAGGTGTATTAAATGGATTTTCGACTTTCGATGGGTTTCACGGAACGTAACCCCACCGTAAATCTGTGACCACCTGTATTGCCGTTTCATTTAGCAGGTCACTGCCATCTGATGTTTTTTAACTTCAAGAGTTTTACATGTATGTAGAGCCGACAGCAGTGAATCATATTCAAAAACGGTAGCTTTCTATGGACTTTAGGATTTAGACTTTGTGAAACACACACGGACAGTTGCACACTTTGTTGCCTGCCAGAGGCAACCAGAATTGCTATTAATATTCATTCGTGATTCAACTAATTTGATTCTCAAGTGAAAAACAGCAGTTAGACTTCAGTTCTGCTAGATCCAGTCCAGCCAGAATGGAGAAACACCTTAATGTGATGAAATATACTTGTTCCATCATTCCCCAGCCCCACAGGAGTGTGTGATGGTGTGAGCTGTAGAAGTGTTTGCTAACTGACACATATTAATGTATCATTTCGTTTATATGTCTCCCTGTAACTAACTTACTAGAGAAGGTTGGGCTTGGTCTCCCATCTCTCTCCTTGGGTTTGAACCCTGCTCCCCTGGCGTCCCAGTCCAGCTACCTCTCATTACAATGCAGATGATGGACGATAACCAGTTTAGTGGATTGTTGGGGTGCGCTTACATGATTGGCCCATAATGATGTTGCCTCCTCTGCATCGGTTATTTAGAGTTCATCCTCTCCTGACCGGTCTGGGGGAGTTCAGTTGAGCGATTGACTGGTCATTCCAGCGTATCCTATACGTCACTTTTCCATTAATCGTTTCAAGTTTTTATTTGTCACATACACAACCGTACCTAGTACGACGTGAAGCGAAATGCTTTTCCGACAGTCCTCGGTACAGATAAATTAGGCGATACAAACAAGTAGAAACTAGGAACACACTCCAGGAATACAAGGAAACGGGGAAAGAAGAAATAGTAAAAGTGGGATACAAGATGCAGAATTTTGACATAAAAGTAATCTTGTAATGCGTAAGGAAATTTTATTTTCGGAAAACCCAGCACGAAATGACGGAATTTTAAACAATAATATGATTTCCGATTTATTTTTTCGGACGATAAAATAGACGGAGAATGTAGCCGTTCCTTCCAGTTCCACGTGTCCAGAATTGTTTTGTCGAGTACCGAGAGTTGTTTTCTTGAAAATTGAATATTTAAACTGTAACTTTTTTAAACCATTTCTCATCAGTTTTTTTCCTACCATTTTTTAATGTTCTGAAAATATTTAAAAAAAATAATATTGCGATTAACTGGACTATCTGGTCATTCGGATATCCGGTCAGCCATGTGAGGTCCGGTCATTTGTGGATGAACTGTATTTCTCAGGGCTGTGGATCTAACCATCAGGCTGGATTGGGAGCTCATGGGACCTTGGGTGGCCCTGCAGAGCCCTAACACTGTTCACACTGCATCTCCCATGAGCCTAACAGCAAGAGCATGCTGGTCTTTACCATGCCTCCCTCCTCCCCGCCTCCTCCATTGCATGAAAATGAAAATCTTCCCTCCTTCTCACTCTTTTTCTCTCTCTCTGTCTGAATGTAAAGCTTAGAGAAAGTGTAGTTTACCTCCTTAGCGAGGTAACATCCACTGCTGCTTCCTTGACTTTCCTCCTTCACACGTAACAGCAGAACCGTCAGGGCAAAGCCCGACATCTCCTGCTTCGCCACGGGTCGAGCTTTGATGCGACTAATCCACATCGACACACAACTGACACGAGCACAAATGTCCCATATTCTACATTCATGCCTGTCATTGTAGGTAAATGGTAGGATCCAGAATATTCCATCTACTGACCTCTCCCTCCAGCCCCTTCTTTATTGTCTCATGTGATATTGACCCTTTTGACCAAGGAGGACTGTCCATTCCACTACAGTTCTGTGTAACCTCTAACCTTGTATTACAGCACACCTTGCTTTTGGACCATGTTTTGTTTATTCAGCCACCTTTGGTTAAGGACTCATGGCCTATTTTCTGGACCTTTGGTTCCACCCATTGCTTGGCCCTTCTGTTCTCAAAGACACACTTGTGCAGAATGGACTTCTGGGTAGCTCCTGTAAGTCCACCCCCCATCCACAGAGGGATCAGGTCTCCATGTGGATCACAGGTGTCCTCCCAAACGCTTGTGTGCACAGAGATCCTCTATCATTGGTGGGCGAACGCTTAGCCTGACCTGTAGTGTCCATCACCGGTGTCCCTTCTTCCAACCCTGGGACATGCAGCCCCATGACAGCACCCTTTGTCCTGTCTGTGTGCATGGGCAGGGTGCGTGTGTGTTTCCAAAGACCCTGCCTTCCACCTCTCTAACAAAGCTAACCCCGACACGTCATTATTGAATTGTTTTACACTAGTTCATTTAGCTGACACTTTTCTATCTACATTATTAACGTACTTATAACTATTTATGCACTTACAGAGCCAGGTCATTTTACTACAGCAATTCAGGGTAGGTACCTTGCTCAAGCAGTAGGTGGGATTCACACCTGTGACCTCCAGAGTCAAAGGCAGAAGCTGTAACCAGTATACTACCTACTGCACCAAGAAAATGCCCTGGGGAGGTAAGGAAGAGTGTTTGATACCATAGTGCAGGTCCAGCGTTCAGCCTGTGTCCACCCCTGTTGGTACCAAGGTAGGTAGGTAGGTTTCTTATAGTGCTCTTTTAAAGGTGATCAACAGTCCCAGATTGAAACACATGTGAGGTTTCATTTTTTTTCTTTTCTTCTACATTTAGCACATTGCATTCTGGGTGTTTAAATAAAGCATTATCCAGTTCCTGCTTGTTCCGTAGATTGGTCAGAGTTCAAGCCAGAGGTCCGGATCAGAGCTGAGATGCGATTTGTAGCCTTTTCCACGTTGAGGGAGCGATTGATAATAACATTTAAGCAACGTGTGACTCAGATTAAACAAAAGAGTATGAACAGCAGGCAAAGAGCTTTAGACACAGGGTTACTGACGCGCAGCTCGTTTTGAGTCGTCGCTGCCTGTAGAAGTGACGTTCAGATAGAAATTACGTTAATAGTCAGGCGGTGACTCATTTATGTAGGTGTCAGGAGATCAGGAGAGAAATGGCTCTGAAAGAGATGGGTTTTAAGACCTTTTTGAATGCCGGGAAGGATTCAGTAGCTCTGAGGGACAGAGGGATCTCATTCCACCACATCAGGGTCAAAGCAGGCACATCTGAGCTGCTTTTCACCAGCTTGCGGTACCTTGCTCTCCCGTACGGTGTGGTGTGTTACCAATGTGACGGTTGTGTTCCCATGCCATATGTGACATGTTAAAATATTCTCCAAGTTCTGGGTTGTCTGCCGTCCTCTTCCCCCTCCTCCAATCTCTTGCTCACTCTTGTCTTTCTCGCCCCCCTTCCTGTCTCTCTCTAATGGGGGAGCTTTCCATTTTGATTTGCTCTCCATCTTCATCCGACAGGCTGTGTCTGGCGCTATGTTAGAGCGAGTGCATCCTACACCCCTTATTTACCTCCACTCTGCGACCCCAAGGACGGTCACCTGCTTGTGGATGGCTGCTATGTAAACAATGTCCCAGGTCAGAGCTGCAACCCCAACCCCCCCACCACCAGGAGGACCAGCATCTGCACCACATTCGTGTGCCTCCTCTCCCTTCACCAGTCAATACTAATCCCCCAACCCTCCCTGACCGGCCAGACATTTGGAGCCCCTTGGTTTGGAAGGACGATCCAAAGAGATATTTTGTGAATATGAGAGGCTGGGATTGCATGGTTATCAACCATCCCCTCCCCTCCCCTGTGATTTGGCTTCACCCAATTGGCAGCCACACCACCCCCACCCATCGAAAGCTTTGCAGGCACCCCCCCTGGCTTGGCTCGGCTCAATTCGACTCGGTTCAGCTCAGTTCGACTCGCGGAGGTACGCATCCACGTGCGTGCTGCATGTTTCCATTCAAACATGCGCCTCCCCTCCCAACACATCCTTGGGTCCTGGTACAAGACATCGCTTTACAAGTCATGGGTTACCGTTGATCTCGATATGTGTGTGAGTATGAGTATGTGCACCCAGAAAGGACCATTATGGGAGTTAACTGTTAAGTCACACCCACTTTTTTTTTAGCTTTGCACTAACTCATTCTGGGGCTCGGAGATGCTGTTTTATAGGGCACGCTTACAGGAATTGCAGGGACGGACAAAACAGTAGGACTAAACAGTTTTGGATCCATTCAAGACATTGATAATAGAACTAAACTGTGTGTTTGAAATTGGCCACAATTCCCTCTTTTGTGGTGTTCTGTTGTTTGACAAATGGTCCGTGATTCCCCATTATTTGTTCACGACGTTTTTATTTTCATGGCTTCCCTTTTCTGTTTTCAATGGTAATCGATTTTTCTTTTTCACAGTTTTTTTTTTTTTTTTTTTTTAATGTGCTGGTTGCTTTTCGCTCCACATTCTGCCTTCCATGCTACCAGAAGGTTGTGCTTTAATTGTTCCTTCTGCTTGCTGACATTCCCGGTCGACCAAGGGGAAAATCCACTTCTCCCGTGTCTCCTTTTGCCGGCTTTGTTTGTGTTTCTTCACATTTTAACATGCACATATATTTTCCTAAAATATTTTTTCAAGTGTGGATGTTCTGGATCCTACCTGAAGAAAGAAATTTTTCAATGAAAATTTTGCTGTATCCCAAATATGTTGTGTTTCGTTCAAACTAATGAAATTTTCCCTTAAGTGATCACACGCAGTCACAAGACCCTCCACTGTGCCTTGCCAGCCAGACTTCACTTCCCAAAAAACCTTCATACCTCAACATCTCCATTCTGGAGGTCCTCGCTCACCTTCCAACCCATGTTGTGCCCTGTTGCCTCCTCTTCCCCTGCTGGTCTGTGCTGGTATTGCAAACCAAGCGTGGTTGGCTACCCCAAGTCCACCAAACCCTGTCTCCAGGACCTCCGTTCCCCATTCCCCCTAGTGGGTGCAAGGGTATCACTGTCATGACCATGATCATGGCCATCACCTGACATGGCTGATTCAGCACTATTTGGTTTGGGATTCGAGGGTAGAGTCCACAATAGATGAGAGTCATCAGACAGTTGAGGAGGGAAAAGTTGAACATTGCAAAAATTTAACACACCTTTTCTGAGACGTTCTGGATCTGAAGCAGCAGGTATTCTTGAACCTATCTCTGTGGGCTTAATACCAGTTCCACCATGGGGGTTGAGCATTTCTGGGGCAGCGTTTATACAGCCACCCTCATCCCTGAGCCCTGGCCTCGCTCTCAATCTCACACACACACACAGCCAGGGTGAAGGAGGGGTGCTGGGGAGTTCAGGTGGCAGCAGGGCACAAGCCCACCAACGGTTTGGCCGACAGCTCAAAGTGGGCAGGCCAGGTTTGTCTGTGCGGAACTGACGGCAATACAGCCGGGTCCTCATGGCGACATTGTCCACCCACCCCTCCTCCTTTCCCACCCCTCCATGTGTGCCAGGCTCTCTGTGGCGCTATGTGAGGGCGAGCATGACCCTCTCCGGGTACCTGCCCCCCCTCTGCGATCCCAAAGATGGAAACTTGCTCATGGACGGTGGCTACACCAACAACCTACCAGGCAAGTAACAGCCAGCCCAGCAGCATGGGGGGTGAAGGTGGTTTGGGATGGGTCATCCACTGATCGGTACCATTGCTCTGCTAAAGGGTTGCCGAGAAATTCTGATGTTTGACTAAGCAATGTGAATTACTGAGACTAGTTTCTGAATTAATTGGCTGGGGTATATCTCATTCACCTGTCAGAGGTCCAACAGGCCCTCCCTACGTCTTTAGTTCTGATTAGAGTTAACACTGAATTTTTCTGAAAATATAAAGAATGGGTAAAGCTGCTGGGTTCTCAGGAAGCCTTTTGCAGTTACCTGATACCTCTGTACAAGATGATTATTATTGCCTTCCATCAATACTTGAGAGGCAAGTCGATGCCTGAAGTGACACCTTCATGGGCATTTTGAAACAGCGACAAATGTGAAGAACGTGGGTTTAAAATCAAATGTAGACCAGTCTCTGCTCACAATGACACCTCAACACGGACATGGTGATTACTGGTGATGAGTGGTGCTTCCGAAGGGCTGAAGATTACCCTCATTGCCACGTCTTCATTGTTTTGTTGGTTCTTCGGACGAGTTCTGCAGACTGGAATCACCAGTTCTGTTTGTTGTCAAGGCTGTCTGGTGCTTCACTGGTCAAGGCTACAAAACCCAAGTATTTCCCCTCAGTCATTAGTCAGCACTGTGGTTTATTTAGTGATTTACGTGACTTTTGATCCACTGATTGCATTGGACCAAGAGTTTTTTTTTTTTTTTTTTTTCCCCCCCCTTCTAAAATCCATGCACTTACTTTGACAATATTTTGTAGGAAGCATGAGCAAAATCAACCTAATCAACTTCTTAACACATTGTCTCACTTTTTTCAACAAAATCAGAAAGACTGTTAAAAACTCTGGTCATGTCTCCTGTAAAGACTGTGTCAACACTGTAGAGTAGGTGACTCTTCACAGAGCCCAGTGTAAGTGTGGACTGTGACCTGTCCCTGCTGGTTGATACAGCTTCGCAGGCCTGACATCTCTTATTTTCTGCTTACTTGGTCTCTATATCAAGGTCACCAGAAGATCAGGGTTCACAGCTGTTAGCCTTTGGTCCAGATATCTCCTGTCCAGCAAAGGGGTGACCTAAGATGAACAAAAATGAGACCTGTTTAGCCTTTTTTGATTGACAGTGGCTTGAATCGAGTTAGTGCTAAAACTGGACAAGTGTGTAAGAACCCTGAACTCGGGGCCAAAGGTATGGATCCTTCATGGTTTGTGTGTATTTGTGCCTTGGTGTGGGTCAGTGTGTATAGAGTGACTCAAGTTTGGCAGCAAATGTAAAGTTATGAGGAACATAAGGTACAAACTAACGTCTTGCTCTTCCTACTGCTTCGTTCATGCTCTTTCTGTCGGTCGATTTGTCCATCTGTCCGACGCTCCCACGTCCAACAGCGGACATAGCACGCAACATGGGCGCTAAGACAGTCATCGCCATTGATGTGGGCAGCCAGGACGAGACCGACCTCTGCAACTACGGGGACTCTCTGTCAGGCTGGTGGTTGCTGTGGAAGCGGATAAACCCCTGGGCAGAAAAAGTCAAGGTGGGATGGCAGCAGTATGGGCCTTGGGCACAGGTTCCAGTCCAAATGATTGGTGAAGGGAGCTTTGAAAGAACCAATACCACCAAAATCTTTGGCCAGTTTCCTTGGTCTTGGTTCTCCTGGAAGGTTGGGTGACTACTCTTATACTCCATGGCCTAATGCTTGTAAATTTTAATTCTGCTTGTGCTACTGTGAAATCTATTGGGCCTCTTGAAATTTGTGCTTATTCCTCAGTGTTTGAAGTATAATTTCATCATTGTAGTTAAAGCTGTTATGGAAAGACCTTGAAAGTTGGCTAGATAAATTAAAAAAATCTGCAGCCCTTGAGGGCAGGGGGTCTTCCACACATATGGATACACTGAGGCAGCCTGCAAACGTTCTCCACCCCAGGTGCCAGACATGGCTGAAATCCAATCAAGACTGGCCTACGTATCATGCGTGCGGCAGTTAGAAGTGGTCAAGAAGAGTGCTTATTGTGAGTACATCCGCCCACCCATAGACCGCTTCAAGACCATGGACTTTGGCAAGTTCGACGAGATCTACGTGAGTGGGACAGCAGCCTGCCCTGATGTACCTCCGTATCCTGAGGCTTACCTCCTTTCATCTTTTTCACCACTCTTCCTCTTGTCTTCATCCTTGTTCTTTTTAATTGGGTTTTTACATTTTTCATGTTATACTTCATGTTGTCTATGTTCTCAATCCAACTCCACTACAGCAGTCCCTGTCATGCAGGATGTAAAATAGCATAGAAGTGTAGATTTTTCTGCCTTTGTGGAGTCTTGAGAACCTTGATGCAATTCGCCTTGAACTTACAGTAATTCCAAAGCTATAATTGTATTTGTACAGAAGTCATTGGCATAGATCAGAAATATAAGCAAAGTCTTGTCGATGTTCTGTTAGGATGTTGGGTACCAGCATGGTAAGCTGTTGTTCACTGGTTGGGCTCGAGGTGACATCATTGACAATATGCTGAGAGATCATCGCTCCGCTGACTACAATGACAGCAAGAAGACGGACGTGAGTTCCCAGCCCCCATTTAATTTTTAGTGTGGAACCTCAGCCCTCTCGGTATCTGCCCTGCAGTCACTGCACATGCGTCCCACAGACTTGCACGTGTCCAGGAGCAGACTTCACCGACCTGGCCGAGATTGTGTCCCGGATCGAGCCAGTTCAGAGCTATGTCTCCGCAGAGGGTAAGTTGACCCAAAACGGAAAGCAGCTTTTTAACAGTATTCACTATTGTGTTTATGGATAGACCTCAGTGTAAATCTGTTGGGCTGTTTTTTGCCTTTGTGTTGAAGATTTTTTGTCGGACTGCCAGACGAAGTCCAATGCAGAATCCTCATATTTGAGAGCATAACGGTCTGAAATTCTACCCACAGCAGAGGAGTCGGACTGCTTTACCGAGTATGAGGAGGACGGCATTGACACGGTGCGGGAGGAAGAGGGTGAAGAGGAGGAAGAAGCTGATGACCCAGAGGACCAGTCCCCTGGAGAGTGGGGACCCAACGGGGTCTTCCAGACGGTACATAAACGTCCCTCCACACACAGCGCAGGGGGTGTCGCTTAGCCTGGATTATTTTGGATGAAATGTTCAGAATTTATTTAAGACTTAATTTATTCACACACTTGTGTTTTTGTGATAGCAGGATGAGGAAAAGTCGGTGCGGCAGCGGAGGAAGCAACCTAACGA
The DNA here is from genome assembly GCF_900964775.1 of Scleropages formosus. Taxonomy (NCBI): domain Eukaryota; kingdom Metazoa; phylum Chordata; class Actinopteri; order Osteoglossiformes; family Osteoglossidae; genus Scleropages; species Scleropages formosus. The sequence goes on from NC_041806.1 coordinate 4,932,205, forward strand.
CTCCAACACCTGCTCCGAGATTTCCGACTGCTGACAGGAGGGTGTAGGACTAACGGAATGGATCACAAACTAAGAGGCAGAGGGCACAAGAAACACATGCTGCGCTTTTTGATTTTCTGAAACAGGGGTTCTCATCCCTCTCCAGTGACTCTGACCTCAGGGCTTTCACCAACGCGGACTGTTGCCATGCTGCGTGTTCTTTGACCAGTGATGGCAGTTATCCGGGCGCTGCAGAAGAGAAAGGAGGTTTAAGAGAACGGTGACTCCAGCTCTGTGTGTTTACGTGCAAGCAAGTGCATTTCAACTTGTTATACCAAGCCTTTGGTGCTTCTCTGCTTGCAGTGGGGGGGAGGGGGCAGGCAAGTTGGAGCACATTTACAGGGAGGTGTGGCTGGGATCACTAAAGACCCCACATCTCCCACCCAAAGCTCAGTAATATCCCATAACACTTCATGATCACTGTGTCAAACCTGCTGTTGCAGGGAGTACTCTATATGCTACCACTCCCCTATGTATATACACCCTTTTAGGATAAAGACAGATCTAAATGGAATGCAGAAGTCCTAACTCCAGAACTTAATACTAATGCAGTTCAGTTTTTTGGGCTGAAATGTGTACACACCAATACATTCATATGCACAGCATTGTTTGCCAGAGTACCATATTTTGTTCTATTTTTAATGGCCTTTAACTTTAAATTCACTATGGAAGGATTGTATATATTCCTTTTTTTTTTTTTTTTTTTAACATGGCTTAGCTTTTTTTGCACTGATACAGATGTAGAATAATCCTCATGGGAGTTTGTTTTATTTTGGATATGCTATTGAATGGCAATAGAGATGTAAAACTAATGAGAATTTAAGTTATATGATGGAAACAAACCAATTAATAAAACTACATTAAACATGGCCTATGCTCCTGTTGGGATGGATAAGAACTCTACTGCAACTTGGACATGTATAAATCAATCTGGGAAATTTCTCTTAATTTGTAATATTGAGATTGCCTCAACATTAGCAATTAGTCTTCTACACCCTTTAAGTCTCTCATATAAACACACTATGCAGCAATGAGTTACAATCAGTTCTACTTTATTCCAGTGGTGGCTATTAAAAATGAGTGGTTCTTTCACAAGATGGTTTCAGCAACTCCAGCATATCCACATTAAGGCAAAATACAGTAGTCAAAATTTGGATGTAACATTTAAAGTCATCCTGGAGAATGTTAAAGTACTGGATTAAAATTCTAATATATATCACACAAGACTTTTAGATGTAATTACTTAAATAGCCACATTGTTTTACCAGAGTACACTTTAAAAAAAATCTAACTCTGAAAGTAGCATTTTTGCTCTTGCAGTAAAATTACAGAAATTTAACAGATTAAATTCAAAGAACATTTCAGATATGATAAAATTGATAGATTACAGGATCTCAAAAAAGGGGTTAGGTAGCACTGCCATATCAGCATTGCTATCTTGATAATACATTGTGTTAAATTTAACCTGGAATGTTTTAAGTTTGATTATAGCACACAATTATACCCAAGGCACTAATGGAGCCCATCATAAAAACATTGAACAGGGCATTCTTGCACCATCAGAAGGCCAGTTCTGTAACAATCACAGGATGTTAATCTGTAGCATTGCCACCCACTGACACCTTCTGCCCAGAAGCGATCAGGTATCTCTGCAGACCTTAGAATTCCATGTGGAAGCACTAGCCTTTCATTCCACCTTTATGGAAATCTGAAGTCCAAGAGTTACTAGAGCCATGTTTAGATTGTCTGCATTTGTCCGAAACACAGCAGCTTTATCACTGTAGAAATTGTAAAAATTGTCAACTATGCCAGTTACGGGAGAGTAAAGGCTGGCTGGGTAGAGCAAAGTCAGATAGGTATACCAAAGAGGATGGAATATTGTTAGGTACATAAACGAAGGGAGTTGGGACGTGATTGGGAAGATAAATGATAGGGGGTGGAACAGAGTCGGGTAAGAATATTACAGGGGAAGGGTTGGGGTCAGTTGGGTATACAAACATAGAGCGAAGACGGTTGAGTACACGTGCTACACGGGGCTGGCGAGGGTGAGGTATTGGCACTGAAGTGGGTGAAACTGGCAAGACTGTTCAGCAAAGAGGTTGGTGTGGGAAGGGCTGGGTGAAGAGATGCCTGATGAACTGATGCCTGATATGAACCAATGTTCATCACACGAGTAGCTGCATAAAACTTCATCAGAATATCGATGATTCCTGATCAATATAATATAATATAATACGTACATACATACATGTTCTGAACCGCTTGTCCCATACGGGGTCGCGGGGAACCGGAGCCTACCCGGCAACACAGGGCGTAAGGCCGGAGGGGGAGGGGACACACCCAGGACGGGACGCCAGTCCATCGCAAGTCACCCCAAGCGGGACTCGAACCCCAGACCCACTGGAGAGCAGGACCCGGTCCAACCCACTGCGCCACCACGCCCCCTCTATAATATAATATAATATGATATAATGTAATATAATATAATATACAGTACATTGCTAGATATAAATAAAATATACAGTACATGCTCATTACCTGTACAGAGGACTACTTCAGTTGTCCTTTGAGATGAAAATACTGAATAAACTGTACACTTCCTGAATATATTGATAAATGTGGAAATAGCAAGAGAAGCTATGAAAAATGATGTAGCAATACTGCCAATTAAGGCAGCATATTTGGTCTCAATTATAGGTTTTTTCTGATAATGCGTGTGCAACTGAGCGCTTTTTTGCTGGGTCCTGAGGGCCGTGTGAGCTTTTTATTCCCGTCAGTGGCGAAGATCAGGTCAATTTACATTTATTCATATATTATCCCACAGTCCAAAGGCGTAGTGAGTTTAAATTGCCTTTAGTGTGTGTGTGTGTGTGTGTGTGTGTGTGTGTGTGTGTGTGTGTGTGTGTGAGTGCATATGATTGTCCTGTGATGGACTGGCATTCCACCCAAGGTATACCCTCCCTCACACCCTATGCTTCTGGGATAAGCTCTGCACTACCATGACCCTGCACTGGATAGGCATTTACTGATAATGGATGGATGAAATCATTTTTTAATATAGCAGATGCTTTCCTTTAAGCGAACTTCTCCAAGGTGTATGAAGTATGAAACAAAGTATGATGTATGTAGACAACTTTAGATACAGTGGCAGAATTATGAAATCTGTTTGTCTAATTTGTTTGACACTAATGGTTTTTTTTTGCTTCGGTAATAAACATGTTCGTATGCCAGGTGTGTAGACTCTTCATCCCATTAGCAGCTGACCGAGGAACAGTTTAAGCGCACCGCTCTTTGACGGCTAAAATGGGAACTCACGGGGGGTGTCCTGTTTGTACACCAGCTAAAGTGTGGATGTAACCAGAGCCTGGGCCTCCCGAGGTCAGAGCACCATAGGGCCCCCCCAGAGGGGATGGGCAGCGACAGGTGGAGAGGAAACATAAGACCGTGTTTCGCTGGCCAAGTGTTGCCAAAGACTGAATCTCAGGAGCATGTCATAAAGAAAACACTGAAACCAAAGAGGTGTTACGATTTGCCTTTATTAAATGTTAAACGTAAAACAAGCACACCTTACATGAGCGCATTTCCGTTAATCTAAGTGCAGGTAAAAACCAAAACAATCCAGAATACTTGAAAAAAGAGAAAAACACAAAAGAAAGTTTTTCCACAGCTGCTCAGACGCTATTGAAAGTACAATTTCTAGAGATAGATCATTGACATAGCCGGAATTTCTGTTCGGCGCTGTAGGCATCCAAGTGCCTCGGGCCTACAAAATTTTTAGGGACCACGAAAGAGGGAAAAAATGTGAAAAGCAGAAAAAATGAGAGAAAAGGGGATTCTGAGAAAGGAATTTAATGCAACTTACATTTCAAAAACATACGTGAAGCATTTTAGGGAATTTCCTAAGAAAGTTTCTTTCGTTGACCCTTCCCATCAGTCCCATGATTTAGCGTTACAAAACTTTAAAGTAAGTAAGTAAGTAAGTAAGTAAGTAAGTTTTTTTAAATGTCCATTTAAAAAATTCTATAAGCATTTACCCTCTTTGTGAGCGTTTGATTTGAGAGAAAGTGCTGAGGACCTACAAACATCAATGACCGATGGCCTACGACGAACTCCAATTACTGATGGCCTGCGAACGCCAATGACTTTTCGTCACTCTCTTGCCTATCAGAAGCTTCGATATGCATCTCAGCTTCTGCCAGATCAGACCAGACTTACGGAAGAGGAATTTGCAATGCGATACCCCTCTAAAAATAAAACAAAACAACTGAGAGGGATTAACATGACATGGCAAGCTGAGACCGAAGCTTCCATGGCTGAGCGTCGCTCCAAATTGCTGTCCTATGGTTGCAGCTCAGCTGCGCCCCGTCATCAGGGCTCCCTTTCCCTTCCACATGGCTTTGGTAGCAGTGTGCTATTCTGCCGTGACAGAAATCCTCCCAGGCAGGATGCGCAGTGGGTGGCGCTTGCAGGTGCTGGAGAAGTACGGGAACACCCCCTCGGTGAACCTGTGCCTGAACTTGTAAAGGACAGTGTTGTCGCTGACGTCAGAGAAGGTGACCCGACCACGGTCCCAGTCCACTTGCACGCGGATCTTCTGCGGCTTCTTCTTCAACACCAGAGAAGTTGCGACTGGGGTCCGTGCCTTGTACTCCCCTCCGGATAAGCCAATGGTCCACATGCCTCGCTCTGGGCTTGGTGGGAACCATTCCTTCCTGTTTATGGTCTCTTTGACCACACCTAGGACCCATTCCGTGTTGTCCCCTACCTCCACATCCCAGTCGTGCCGACCTGAGTCAATCACCTCGGAGCCCAGCACACACTCACAGCAGCTGAAGCGCTCCGGGTTGTCAGGGAGGGATTGGTCCTCTTCCAGGTACCTCACGCTGGTCAGGTCATCGGACACAAAGAGGCACACATCTGCCGTGTTGGGGTCCAGCATCACGGGGGCTGGAGAATGTTGGATGGGGGGATAGAGGTAAGATGGGAATTAGGACAGACTTTCCAGTTGATGTCACAGCTGAGTCCTGATGGACACAAACTCCCTTGCATACACATGACTCCTCAAATCCATGGGCAATCCCTGCTATAGCCCCTCACATCACATCTCCATCATCTACACCCTCAAGTCCACTCACTGTATTGGACAATCCCCTGCATCTTCTCCCAGATTCTGAACTTCAGAATGCCTAGGTGCTTGGGCACGTCAACCAGGGCTTCTGTTTCCATCTCTGGCTCCTGTGGGGTGCATTTTGTCCTGCAACAATTGTTCACAGCAATCACTCAATAGCCACTCCCAAGAGGTCAAGGTTCAGAGTGGTGAAGTTTCACATACCTTTGCATGGTTGTCTTGAAGTTCTGGTAACGGAAAAAGGAGAATTGTTGTAAGACTGGTGAAATAATGTCTCACTGAACATACCGGTATGATCGATATTTATTTACTGTATGTAGACCATTCATGTTATCATTGCGGTCTCTCGGTTTCTCTCTTGCTACCAAAGAGTTTTCTAGGTTGTGCTTTATTGACTATGAAGATATGAGGGCTACCATTAATCATCCCTACCCGCAAGAACAAGATCTCATCAGCAGCCATGTCCTCCTCGATCTGTTTAATGGTCTCTGAAAGAGAGCTGACTTGACTGGTCGCCTTCTCGATGCTCTCCTGCATCTTCTGGCTCTTCTGCTGCACTTCCTCCTTGAGTGCTGCCACCAACGACGCCTCCTCGTTGCGCAGGAACCGGTGGAGCTTCTCAAATTCCTCCTTGATCAGCTTCTCAGCCTGCCGTGCCTGGTGCTGGGGATGGGTAGAGCGTTGGACCTGGGTTTGTGACTGATGTTTCATAGACCCTTCACTGTCTAGGACTTTGACTGGACTATGAACGAGACCAGCAGCTGAACCTCACCTTGATGTGCTCGGCCATCTCGTCGAAGTTCTGCTTAGCTGTACTGAGGCCTTGGAGCTTCTCCCTCAGGGGTTTCAGGGCATTCCGGAGCTCCTTCTGGAAATGAGGGTGTTGCAGATGCCATCCGATACAGATGTGTAATTAATTCCAATACAGTGTGTATGTGTTTGCATACAGAGCAAGAGCACATTGCTGTATTTGGTCCATGTTTGTGTTGTCAGGCCATTCTTCTCACCTTGGAGTCCTGCATGGCTTCCTCCAGAGGGCAACACTGGTGCTCTTTGTGTTCCTCCTCCTTACAGCTGTCACAGACGAGCTCCTCATCATCCTCACAGAACAGGGCGAGCGGCTCCCCGTGTCGACCGCAGAGCCCCCCTGGGTCCCTCCCCTCCGTTGACCCGGCTACGGAGGCATCCCGCCGCGGCTGCCCCTTGAAGAGGGCATCAAGCAACCCGTGCAGGACATCGTCCAACACCCCGCGGCCGTAGCACACGGTGCAGCCCGGCAAGCCCATCTCCCGTTGGCACAGCTGAAGGCAGTCAGCACACAGGCTGTGCCCGCAGGGCAGCACCGCCGGTTCCCCTACCTGGCACCCTGGGCAGGAGTGCGGAGCGGAGGGGCCTGGGGCAGGGACTGGGGAAGGGGGTGGCGACGACTCTGCTTCCATCGACCCCTAACGCCAACGCTCGCTCACCAGCAGACACTGGAGTGAGGGGGACACCCCACTAAGCGGCCGCTCACTTGCGAGGGTCTCCTCTATTTACAGCAAAGTGTCGTCCGAGCACTTGGGCGGTAGCAGCCTCACAGTCATCTGCGAAGGGAAAAAAAAAACTGTTTTAGGGGAGGGGGTGGGTCTTGAGTCAGGTGGCAGTGCGTAACAGAGCCGCTCGTTCAGTGAACACGAGGACAAGGAAATGTAACCGAGTGCAACAGCTGGCAAGATAAACTGCTGTCCGTGTTCAGCGTCCCGCAGTCGAAGGCCGGAGTGCAGCGCTAGCGACGACTAGAGTCCCCACCTGGCATGACATGGGTGTTTCACAAAACAAGGGACACTGGACTAAAAAGTGGTTTCATACTGAAAGAAAATCACAAATGGTATTTTTGGCTTGTGCGGCATGGCGACACAGGGTGTAGCACTGGTGCCTCACCGTTCCTGTGCTGTGGGTTCAGAGTTAGATTTAAATCCGCTCAGTCCACGTGGTGTTTGCATGTTCTACTTGCGTCCGCAATTCACGCCACAGTCCAAAGACGCGTGTTTCAGGTCAATTGTTGACTCTAAATTGCTCTCAGTGTGTGTGATTGCCCTGCAATGAACTGGCATCCCATCCAGGGTGTACCCTGGATCATATAACTAATTTTTTATTTGATTCATTTTTTTATGCCTATCTTACCTTTGTTTTATTAAACATATGTTTCAGCATACAATTGATTGGACAACTGTGAAAATATATTTATTTGTAGACTTGGATTAGAATTGTGTTATTAAAGAAATCAGCATAATTCCAGCGCTCATGCCGTAAGTTAAATAGGAGATACATTGCCACACAGGAAAGCAAACATGCAGGAATTTTTTTTCCACCACTCTATTTATTAACCGTGCTTATTATTTATAAACACCATTCAATGCTGTTTACATTAATGTAGCAGCATTTTTATTAAGGTCACCGCAGCGCAACATATGATCAAGTGCCAAGCAAACACTTCGTCAAGCACCAGTAAACATGTGCGAGTAAAAAAGACTACATTCTTTCACAGCGACTAACCGTGTATGACTGAAAATAAATATCCATGGCTACTAATGCAAAATAAAATACGAAAGGCTATAAAAATGGTACAAAGATGCAAGTATTTCATTAACTGAGAATCTTAGTTATTTTAATAAAAGATAATAATAATAGTGAAGTTGAAATGTTGAAAAAACCCAATGGGGGCTTTTTTGGCTGCGATTTGGTGGCTCAGTCCTTGGGAGGGATCCGGGGCTCCAGTCGGAGCCACAACCCCCTTTCGGCACGGAGGATGAGTTCGGGCAGTCGGCGCACTTCGCTGTCCCGGGGGGTCACTCGGAAGCGAAGCAGAGTGAGCGCCACCACCACTTTCATCTCGGCCATGGCGAAGTTCTGCCCGATGCAGTTCCTGCAGGAGCAGGACAGCACAGTGGTTGTGTTAAGAGGACCCGATCCCCAAATTGCAAACTCTGATATGAACCATGATGGACCATGAGTTTCACCGTGCACCATGTACAGGCTGCCCTGCAATGGACTGGCATTCCGTCCAGGGTGAACCCTCTCTGTGTTTTTGGAATTGGCTCTGGACCACCATGATCCTGCACTGGACAACTGGTTACTGACAATGGATGGATGGATGGATGGATGGATGGATGGATGGATGGATGGATGTACAGCCTGATCACCGTAACCTACCTGGGTCCTGCGGAGAAGGGGACGAATGCATGACTGGACCGCCCTTTAGAATTCTCCGGGTCAAAACGCATAGGGTCGTAAACCTTGGCAGACAAATACAGACACGGTGCTGTCAGCTGGGATTCCAGTTTCCACAGAGACCAGATGAGAGCGGAGAGCTGAAGGGAAGAAGTTCTGCCCGATTCTACAGGAAGCATGACGAAGACCGCACAAACCTCCGGGTTGGGCCAGATATCCGGGTTGTGATGGGTTCCATAGATGCTGACCAGGCATATATTTCCTGAAAAAGAAATATAGCTTCCATTAAGTGTTTTTTTTCCCGTAATTAGTTAAAAGTCCGCTAAAAGGATTTTGAAGGGAATCACAAACAAAATGTTTTGTTAAACAAAACACGGCCCCGCAAGACACACGACACTGACAATAGCGATGAGGAATATGGTGCCTTGCGACAGAGCGGTCAGCAGATAGAGTGCTCACCCTTGTTATGTGCAAACAATGAGTTTAATGGGACGACTATGAAAAAGTCCAGGTGATTACAAGTCGCATGTGCCATAAGTTGAAGATCGACCCCCCCCCCCCCCACCTTTTGGTATGGTCCATCTGCAATACAGTGTTGCTTTTATAAACCAATCAGCACTCAGTCTTTAGTAAAACCCATCAATTGGATTTCCAATTATCGCACCCAACCCTCATCTTTGGATATGAACACATTGTGCTCACACTGTGGCCAAAACACTCCCTCTCCGCCTGTTCCCCCCAACCCTGTCGTTTATAACCTCCATTTCCGCCGTTACCCTCACCTTGCGGTATGACCCGCCCCCCGGGCACCGTCATGTCCTGGGCGAAGCGACGTGTGACAGCGGTCACTGGAGGATGCAGTCTGAGGCTCTCCTTGATGCACATGGTTGTGTAGGGCAGGTTTGAGAGGTCATTCCTGCGGCCACAACCATCGCTTTAAGCACGACCACTTGCACATCTTTCCACTGACATTTCTGCAGTTTTACCACTGTTACTGAAAATACTGCTATGACTGGGGTGCCAGTCAATATTCGAGTGGTTGTGGACAAGGTGCAGTGTGCTTTAGGGTGGAGGGCAGGTCGCGGTCATCCTGACCATTCGATTTCTTCGCTGTCCCGGCCCTGGAGCAGGGCGTCCACCTCGGCGCGGCAGCGGTCCTGGTGATCGGGGTGAAGAGCCAGGTTGTACAGTATCCAAGAGATGCCGCTCGCAGTGGTGTCGTGTCCTGCAAAGAGGAGGGAGATGTTGGAGAACGGGTTTCACAGAGAAGAGTGTGAGTCTAGTATAACCTACAGCACCAGTGTAAAGCGTGCAGCTGTTTATCGGAAATTATTTATTGGTCCTCAAGGCATTTAGAAAAGAAGACTCCACGATGGACCATGAGTTCATGATGAACCCAGAAGAAGGACACCACCCAGAGTGTTCCCAGGTCTTCTGCAGCAGTTCCCAAAGCGTGTTGCTCTCCTTTCACTCTTCCGTCCAGTTTGAGCCGCACAAGTACCGTCCAGGTTGCGTACGCACACTTTTCACTGGTACCACAAGTAAAATTCTGGATTCAAGCGAACACGGAGGCTGCAGAAGGAACTCACCTTCGAACATGAAGGTGTCTGCCTCGGCCTTGATCTCCTCATCCGTGAGGCCATTTCCGTCTTCATCCTAGAGACACCAGCATGCCACATGCTGACCGTCCATCTCTGTCTGATACTGAGAAATCTGGACTGGTTTGATGATGTTTTCAGCTAATATCTGTACTACAGAGCTGCTAAAAAATACAGTAATTAAAAAAATAATTTCATTGTACAATCACACATTGTTCCACCCCTTCACCCAATTCTTCCCTCTTCCCCCCATCATCTTTCTTCTTTATCACTTACTTACTTTGGGATTAATAAAGTTTCCATCCATCCACTCATACAACCATCCATCTATTGGACGTCCATTGTCCGTCCATCCATCCATCCATCCATCCATCCATCCATTGTCCATCCATCCAACCATTGTCCATCCATCCATCCATCCATCCATCCTCTCATGGACTGTGGCTATTTCCTTGCCCCATTTCTCCAGCTGAACACCCTTCTTTATGCTCTTCTCCATTTACTCTTTCCAGTACACCTTCCTCCCACACACAAACACACACAACACACCCTCGACAAGAGCAACACGTCGATAAAGTCCGTCACTTTCTTCGCCTTGCTACTCCTGGACTGCTGCTCCGGCTCCTGCTGCTGGTTGAGGGCGGCGCGCCGCTTCTGGACGATGTTGGCCGTGAACCGGTGCACCATGGCGCAGGCGCGTCGGAAGCGGCGGCCCTCGTCTGTGCGCCAGTACAGCCAGTCCCAGTGGTACAGCATGCGGTGCTCTCGCTGTACCACCAAGGTGCTCAGCTCGTAGATGGCGGCGATGTACTCACTGGGGTGCCTGGACCACAGGGTGGGGGCAGGGCCCTCGAAACAGGGCCAGAGAGTGTGTGGGTTAGCATGAGTGTGTGAGAGTCTCGCCTACACACTTTATGTCTTCAGATGCTTTGGAAGCCATGTAGGACAATAAAGCTTCTGGACATGTGACTGTACAGTTTAAAATTAGTCCCAAGAGGGGCTTCTTGAAGGAGTGTTATAACCTTAAGGAAAATCTGCATTGATCACTTTTATTAAAATCTTCACTCATATATATGTTTTATGGAATTTGATGAAGTTTGGAAAATTTTTTAAAAATTTACTCCTATAAACAGGTTAAAATTGTACTGTCTCTGTTCAAGACAATCTCCCACTCTTGCTGTAGTACCCCTGATCAAGGTACTTACCTGGAACTGATACAGTAAAAATTATTGCGTCGCATAAATGAGTCAATTATTGCAAGTAGCTTAGTATGCAAACCTAACACTGTCATACGTTTTGGAGAGAAGTGTAAGGGACTGGTGACAGTTTAGTGAGTGGAGCTGCTGCCTTTGGAACCATATAATATGAGTCTCACCTACTGCTGTGGCAGACTTGAGCAAGGTATTTACCCTAAGTTACTCCAGTAATGTTACCCAGCTGTATAAATGGGTAAATAGTTGTAAGTAACTTTACACCGTGAGCAGCTTTGGAGAAAAATGTCAGCTAAAGTAATAATTGTATATTGCGGTAATTGCCTTACTAGAGAGCTTAAAGTTTGCATCTTCTCCTTCTGTCTATGGGTTTCCAGTGGGTGCTCTGGTTTCCTCCCACAGTCCAAACATATGCAGTTTAGGTGAACTAGTGACACTAAATTGCCCATAGTTTGTGCATGTGTCCCGTCCAGGGCGCACCCCTCTCCCCTCAGTGTTGCACACAATGATTCCGGGATAGGCTCTGGACCACCGTGACCCAGCTCAGGACAAACAGTTATAGATACCAGATGGATACATGGGCCATTTTCACAGCGTACCCAAAATATTTTTTGCTGCAATTTAAAGGCAGACATTGACCACTGGCCATGGGGTGTATCTCACAGCTGACGTCATCCCTAGTTATTGCGGAATTTCGGGTGTCGGGCGTCGCTCCAGCAACAGGATACCCACTCCTGGCAGTTGCTGTCGTAGCTGAAGGTGCACTTCAAGAGGCTGTGCAGGGTCATCAGGCTGATCTGCTCAAACATGTCCAGGCAGTTTTGACCCTCCTCCACCAGACGACACCATTTCTCCTGCGCAGATATATGCAAATAGTGTAAAAAAAATGTAACACACACACACACACACACATATATAGACACAAATACACACACAGAAAGGTTACGGTATGAAACTGTGATGACTCCTCAACGCATAAGAGGAAGGTCCATATAGTTCAGCTCTGTGCTGTGAAACACTTGCATGTGATGCACCACACATTCTAACTTTTTTTTAATATATTTACACTTACATTTTATATACGTAATATATAATATATGGAATACATATCATACACTACATACCACAACTTCTATTGACTCATATGATTATACAGTTACAGTTAGACACACACTCGAGAAAACGGTGCAGCCAAATAAAATAGCGTAAAACTACACTATAGTATAACTCAGTTTTAGACATTTAAGATTCAGTTTTAGAATTTTTACACACACACACACACACACACACACACACACACACACACACACACACACACACACACATTTTCTGAACCGCTTGTCCCTTACGGGGTCACAGGGAACCGGAGCCTACCCGGCAACACAGGGTATAAGGCCGGAGGGGGAAGGGGACACACCCAGGACGGGACGCCAGTCCGTCGCAAGGCACCCCAAACGGGACTCGAACCCTAGACCCACTAGAGAGCAGGACCCGGTCCAACCCACTGCGCCACCACACCCCCCTAGAATTTTTACACATTAAAAATAATGACTGTGAAGGTTGGAGGTCCCTGTTTTAGCTCGACAGTTACATGCTTAAACGCACTGGGTGGCAAATCGCTAGATCAACGAATGCAAATGTGAGCGAGGTCACGGTGGCACTGCAAACGTCTGTTTTGGAGAAGTGAATGTGCTGTTTCTGCACTCTAACCAAATAAGGAAACCAAGACAAGTACAACTAGTGCGCGTGTCTCCGCTTCCTCATCACAATGGAAAATTGACAGTTTGCTAAGCTTTGAGCAAGAGTGGCACTAAGGCATAAACACTGAGTGCATCGAATACATCAGTAACAACTTTTACATTTAGCTGATGCTTTTCTCCCGAGCAACTTACACAACTTTAGCGGAGCAGTTTAGAGTACGGACATTGCTCAACGGTAGTACAGCTGGAGAGAGGAATTGAACCTACAGCCTTTGCATCCGAAGGTTGTAGCTCGAACCCTACGCCACCAACAGCAATCCTTGCAGCTGGGCATTTAGCAGATTTTGTCCTCCAAACATACAGCTCAGGACGAACAAAAGTGAATCAGACCACAAACAAAGAGCTTTAGACAGAGCTTGTTTGTCTGACTCCAGCAGTCATTAATATATTCGATCGGGATTCTTCCCCTCATATACTAGCCCTTGTTTTTTTACATTCAGGTGGAAGTAACTTGCTGCACTTGTGATCTCTGCGCAAAAACACTTTCAAAATCAAAAGCACGTTGTTATGACTTTGCTCTTTCTATTACACCATGGGAACCTCCACTGTAGTGCGGGTGGGTGTGGTTCATTTACATTCACATTTGCATTTTCTTCACAACAAGCATAGGACCCCAGCAGAAAGGTGGTTCAGAATAATCTGAAGGAAGTCAGAGGATGGAAACGACCAAGGTGGGGCAGATAAAGAGTTACAACAACTTTAGAACTCTAAATGTAAACTACTCTTGATCCAACCGCGACCACAGCTTGGTGGCACAACAACCTTGACCCAACTTCCCCCTCCCCGACCCTAGAGACTCACATGCATGATGTCTGTGGATTTGTTGAAGATGGTGACATAGTTTTTCAGGATGTCAAAGTGGAAAGCAGGTGTGAGGAGACGCCGGTGGCGGGACCAGTGCTCCCCGTTGCTCAAGAGGAGGCCTTGCCCTGAAACACAGGCCGCAGTTTTTATTAACACCCCTTCAAGAGCCCCCAGTGCAAACCTTCAGCCCAGCGAGATGTCACGACTCACCCAGCCAAGGGCGCAGAAACCCATAGAAGAGCTCATCCTTGTAGGTGACGGAGGCTACCGGGACAGGAGATGGATGCAAGGTCACAACCGGCCAGTAGGTGGTGCGGTGGCTAATGGAGCCTAACGGGGATTTCTGCATCCCGAAAAGGAAACTGCGACCATAACTACTGTTCCCTTGAACAATGTATTTAACCCTAATTTCTTTGCTAAATAAGGATGAAGCAACTGAAGTGTTATTTTGCTGGTTTTGGGTAACAGCTTTTACAAGTAATGTAAACCACGTGAAGGAAAGGAGAAACGAGGTGAGGGGAGGTACCGGAGGCAAGCAGGAGGGGCTTGATGTAGTCAGGGTGGAAGAGGCGGATCAAGGTGTAGAAGGGACCGAGGAACCAAGCGCACGAGTGCTTGTAGGTCTTCACCAGCTCATCGACCGACTGCAGCCCCTCCTCCGTGTTCCGCATCTGAGAACACAAACACAGCGGTACATGCAATTTTACACGGCACATGCCAACAGCTTCCATTTCCCAGAGCGACAGCTAATCGATGAGCTGATTGACCGATACCCCACACCTCCGGATTCACCCTTCGGGTCCCATTTCAGTGTAAACTTATCAAAATCACACGCCCTGTAATAGAAATCTGGGATCTTATTTCCTGCAATGAAACTTTAATTTCCCTGAAATGTAGAGCACGTTTCCCACAGGTTCCCCAGAATTAAGTTTGTGACCTTCAGAGGTTGCATTCTTATCAAATGGATTTGTGCACATGCCACTCTTTCTGTGTCATAAGAATAAAGAAATAGACTGCGAGTCGGAAAGATGGTAGTGCTGCCACTGTAAGCTCTGAGGATAATCATAACGCAAATGAACAAAGTCTGTAGCTGGTAGTGGCCAGTGAGTATCTTCTACTGCCTTTGCACCCAAAGGTTATAGGTTTGAATCTCCACTTGTACTACCCTGGAGGCTTGGGAGAGGGGGTGCGGTGGCACAGTGGGTTTGACTGGGTCCTGCTCTCTGGTGGGTCTGGGGTTCAAGTTCTGCTCGGGGTGCCTTGTGATGGACTGGCGTCCCGTCCTGGGTGTGTCCCCTCCCCCTCCAGCCTTACACCCTGGGTTGCTGGGTATGGCTCCAGGTTGCTGGGACGAGTGGTTCCAGACAGAGAGTGTGTGTGTGTGTGAGAGTGTGTGTGTGAGGCTTGAGAGAAATGATTGATAAATTGCCAGAAGTCTAACAAACAACAGAGGGAACTGAAGGGGGGATCGAGCTCATGATGTCTACAAGCTTTACTTCCAGGCTTAAGGAGTAACTCACCGTTATTTAAGAATAAAATAAGCTGAATTCTTCAGGCAGATCAGATCGGGAAATACGCGCGAGCAAAATTTTTGTACGTCATTTTGAAGATTATCATCATTTTGCGACTCTTCAGGCGCAAACCAAAGCACCGAACCACCGTGGCATTTAGAAAGATCTGTCCCACAACAACACTCTTCCTGTGGGACAGCGACGCTGTCTGCAACGCAACCGTGTTATTTTTGTCTGTTCGGTTCATTCACCGCAGCGCACACCATTTCACCACATTTCACTATCATCCAACAAGAGGTGACCCAACAGAGTGAAACAGACTTTCGAAACCTTTGCACAGAGCACACGGGTGTCGTGGAAACGGTGCATGACTGAGGGCAACGTTGCGTAATCTTAGATTCACATATACAGTTGTTTTCATATTTCTTAATTTTATTGCTATTAAGCATTATTTATCTGGCACCTCTGTCCAAGGAAAATTACCACAACCAGCAACTAAATACTTAGTCATTCCCCTTTATACACACACATCATCTGAAACCACTTGTCCCATATGGGGTTGCGGGGAGCCGGAGCCTAACCCGGCAACACAGGGCAAAAGGCTGGAGGGGGAGGGGACACACCCAGGACGGGACGCCAGTCCATCACAAGGCACCCCAAGCGGGACTCAAACCCCAGATCCACTGGAGAGCAGGACCCGGACCCCCCTCCCTTTATACAGCATGGTATATTTCAATGGAACAATTCAGGACAAGTAGCCCAATCAAGGGTACTAGAGTAGAATATATGAGGCATATAGGGATAGCTGGTAGTGTAGTGATTGGCGCTATTGCCTTTTGATCCAAAGGTTGCAGGTTTGATCCCTATCTCTGGCTGCAGTACCCTTGAACAAGGTACTTACCCTAAATTGCTCCAGTAAAAAAAAAAATTACCCAGCTGTATAAATAAGCGAGACTTCTGCCATTGTTGGCATGGAAGGTGGTCTAACAGGATGGGGCACATTTTCAACACCTCGCTGCGCTCAACCGCTCGGCACACAGGTGCTGCAGAAGGGGAGGGCCGAGGACCCATCTAATCCGAGATCTACATTTTCATTTTCACTTTACCCTCCATTCGTTCATTTTTCAACCCAAAGCCCCAAGCAGCCTCTTCCTTAAGTAACACCTCTATTCAAACGCCATAAATACCTTTCAATTTCATCCGACAGATATTTATTCACGCAGTTTTGGTTAGATGTCTCAGGGCATTTATTAACACAATTTCTAGTTGCAAACCAGCTCCCCGGAGAGGAAGACGGGAGGGAAGAAGAGTACTTGTCCGACCTTTCAAATGTGGGCTGAACATGTGGAAACACCGAGTAATGCAAATGAGCAACGAGCAGTGGCACTTTTGTGGGTGGTTGCGGTCACATGCGCCCACGCTTGCCTTCGAAACAACAAGGTTTTGTGTCAACAGGCCTCGGGAGCTGACCGGCAGGGTTGGTGCAGCAAACGGGAGAAGCTCTACGGTTCTTAAAAAAAATTATTACTGGGAAGATGGTCGGGAATCGTTGATATTCGGATAAAGTTTTATGCAGCGTGATGAAGATCGGTTCATACGGCGGAAGGAAACAAACTAACTGCACTTAAAGATCACACTCTGCAACTATGCCTCTTTCTTCTAATGTAATGCACACATTGTATTTTCTATCAGATGTTTGTCGCGTTTGAGAAAAGCGTCTGATAGATAGATAAATGGAAATGCATTTTGTCTCAGATAACAGCATAGGTTTAGCAACAGAAACGATCTAGTCTGAGTGGTTATGATACTGCGGAACAATCCACACAACCACAGCAGTGACACACACACGCACACGCTGTCTGTCCCAAGCGGGGTTGCGCCAAACCAGAGCCTACCCCCGCAACACAGTGTGTAAGGCTGGAGGGGGAGGGGACACACCATCAGGACGGGACGCCAGTCCGTCGCAAGGCACCCCAAGCGGGACTCGAACCCCAGACACACCAGAGAGCAAGACCCGGCCAAGCCCACCGCGCCACTGGGCCCTCCTTGTATGTTTTAATTCAGGTGAAATAACAATGTCCAGGGTGAGACAGCTTAAATAAGCAAAAATCATACTTTTTTACTGTCCTACACTGAAATGCACCGTAGAAACACCAAGACGAAGGATTAACTTGGCAGCGACAACCTGTTTCCTTTAAGGTTCGGGTTTGAATCCCACTTTACCACCAATGTAACACCTGAGTGTTGATACTATTAATGTGTAAGAAGAGTGCAGGAGTACATATTTGCACCACCGCACCAAAAGTTACACTCACCGGCCACTTTATTAGGCACACCTGTTCAACCGCTCGTGAACGCAAATATCTCATCAGCCAATCGCATGGCAGCATCTCAGTGCATTTATGCATGTAGACATGGTCAAGATGATCTGCTGAAGTTCAAACTGAGCATCAGAATGGGGAAGAAAGGTGATTTAAGTGACTTTGAACGTGGCGTGGTTGTTGGTGCCAGACGGACTGGTCTGAGTATTTCAGAAACTGCTGATCTACTGGGATTTTCACACACACCCATCTCTAGGGTTTACAGAGAATGGTCAGAAAATGAGAAAATATCCCATGAGCTGCAGTTCTGTGGGCAAAAATGCCTTGTTAATGCCAGAGGTCAGAGGAGAAAGGCCAGACTGGTTCGAGCTGATAGAAAGGCAACAGTAACTCAAATAACCACTCGTTACAACCGAGGTATGCAGAAGAGCATCTCTGAATGCAAAACACGTTGAACCTTGAAGCAGATGGGCTACAGCAGCAGAAGACCACACCAGGTGCTACTCCTGTCCGCTAAGAACAGAAAACCGAGGCAACAATTTGCACGGGCTCACCAAAATTGGACAACAGAAGATTGGAAAAACGTTGCCTGGTCTGATGAGTCTCGATTTCTGCTGCGACATTCAGATGGTAGAGT
The DNA here is from genome assembly GCF_900964775.1 of Scleropages formosus. NCBI lineage: Eukaryota > Metazoa > Chordata > Actinopteri > Osteoglossiformes > Osteoglossidae > Scleropages > Scleropages formosus. Next base: position 4,950,424 of record NC_041806.1, read on the forward strand.
CAGAATTTGATGCAAACAACATGAAAGCATGGATCCATCCTGCCTTGTAGCAACGGTTCAGGCTGGTGGTGGTGGTGTAATGGTGCGGGGGAATATTTGGGCCCCTTAGTACCCACTGAGCATCGTTTAAATGCCACAGCCTACCTGAGTATTGTTGCTGACCATGTCCATCCCTTTATGACCACAGTGTACCCATCTTCTGATCGCTACTTCCAGCAGGATAACGTGCCATGTCACAAAGCTCAAATCATCTCAAACTGGTTTCTTGAATATGACAATGACCACTATACTCAAATGGCCTCCACAGTCACCAGATCTCAATCCAATAGAGCACCTTTGGGATGTGGTGGAACGGGAGATTTGCATCATGGATGTGCAGCTGACAAATCTGCAGCAACTATGTGATGCTATCATGTCAACATGGACCAAAATCTCTGAGGAATGTTTCTAGCACCTTGTTGAATCTATGCCACGAAGAATTAAGGCAGTTCTGAAGGCAAAAGGGGGTCCAACCGGATACTACCAAGGTGTACCTAATAAAGTGTCCGGTGAGCGTACGTGTGCGCATTTCTATTCCAAATTAAGGCAAGACGAACCAAGGAGGAGGCGGAATGGTAAAGGAAATACCTCTCATGGAGCTTCTCAGCCGCTATGCCGACTGCTGCTTGAGCTACATTTCTTTTAAAATTGTTATGACAAAGTACATCATAAAAGTGATTAATTAAGTTTCAGAAGTCGCAAAGATTCACACAATTTCCTAACTTAACAGCTCAAACCCGTTCAGTCTTTAGAACAAATATTTCAGGGAAAACAAGAGGCTGTCTCTAGCGATGAGTCACTTCCCCAAGTAACTGGCCACTTACAATTCCCAGGTGGCCCAGGAGCCAGTTGCGCTTGGGTGGCTGGGCAAAGCACCGGAGGCGGCGGATGTTGCTGGAGTATTTCAGGAGCAGGCGGCCGACGCGGAGCAAGAGGACCAGGAGGACCGCGAGGACACAAAGCTGCAGGACTCCCCATGAAGCGATGCTGGAGGGTAACACATGGCTCAACAGCCCTTCGAGCTTGTACCCCATCCTGTAAGAAGCACAATATGATCTATAGAGTAATGCACTACATACAGTAGTCAATAATGCACCGATTCCCTATCATTTATTTTACAGTAATGCACTACATAGTCGATAATGCTACAACCGCTACACCCCAGCCAGACCCCTTCGCTCATCTACTTCTACTTGCTTGGTGGTCCCGGGCACGAAAAGTAAAGCACGCAGGTTCTCGGTTCTGGCTCCGTCGTGGTGGAACGACCTCCCCCTCTCACTCAGAACTGCCGAAACTCTGTCTACATTCAAGAAGGGTCTGAAAACTCACCTTTTCCGGACCCACTTCGCCCAAGATCTCTCCAGCTCATGTATGGTATCAATGTTCATGCACCGTAACTTTATGATCAGGCCCAGATAAGCCTTTTACACAGCTGCTACTCCTGTATTGCATGTAAAGGTTTGTGTACCTTTAAAAAAAAATATTTTGTAGGAAGGTTATCAGGATTCATCTATCCTGAATGTTATACCCAAATGTAATGCATTCCATATGATTTATTTTAGAGTAATGCACTATAGTCAATAATACATTGACTCCACATAATTTATTTTGCAATAATCTGCACTAGTATAGTCAATACTGCACTGACTCCATACCATTATTTTACAGTACGCAGTGTATAGTGTGTAAAGCAGTGGCTGCAGCGCTCCCCCATCTTCACCGCAGATTCCAGCACAACACCACCCACCTTCTGCTTCCTCCGATGTTTTGCAGCAGATACAGGAGAACTTTCTTCACGAGCTCCTTCCCCTCACACTGAGCCCATATCAGTGTCTCCTCCTCTTTACTTTCCCTTTAGACACATTTCGTCTTTTCGCGAAGCGTCAGTTGAGCCACTCCAGAACGGCGTGCGTGTGTGCGGGCGGTATCTGGAGCTGTGGGCGTGGTCTCCGCAAGGGGGCGTGGTCGCGGAGAAGGGGGCGGCGCTAAACTTCCTCAGCGTTCGAAATGTGTTTTTAATTTCGTGTCATTTACAGCTTGAGACATTCACTAGAACTTAACTGTTTACAGCGCGAAGTGCTTGAAAATCTCACATTATACTAAAACACTTTAAAAACCGCTTGCTCGCATTTAGCAGGCAGCTTACACGGTGATGACAAACTTTACAGTAATTTTACCCGTTTATACAGCAGGTTACTGTATCAGTTCGGGATTACTGCGCTGGAAAGGGTATCAAAGCAGGAGTGGAATTCGACCCAACAACCGTCAGACTGCAAGAGAGCTGCGTTAACCATTGCGCCACCTGCTGGTCCGAGGGAGCAGCTCGATATTTTGTGTGTTTGGGTTTCACTGCTGCTCTTACCTCCCTGTTCGCTCTTTGTTCTCATGCGGTGTTTTATCTCGAGCGGAGTGTTTCTGCCCCCCGCGGAGCTCTAAAATATTTGTTTGAAGAAGCAGAAATTCGGGTTAGGGTTACCAGTTCCAGAAACTGAAAGACTGAGCACGGAACAAATGCATCCATAATAAATGAAGCATTTCTCTCATACGGCAGTGTTTATGAATAAAGATGTGGGCAAAAAATTGTTCCCATGAACTGCTTCTTCAGTCAGTCTGTAATAATAATAATAACACATTTACATGTATTCATTTATCAGATGCTTTCCCCCAAAGCGACTTCCAGTGAACTCTATGTAGTGTTATGAGCCCACACACCTTATTCACCACAGTGATTTACACTGCTAGATACACTACTTACACTGGGTCACTCATCCATACATCAGTGCAACACACTCTCTCTGTCACTCACACTCTATGGGGGACCTGAGCAGCAAGTCTCTGGAGTGTGGGAGGAAACCAGAGCACCCAGATAACATACAAACTCCACACAGACTGAAGGGGGATCGGACCCATGTCCTCTCGCACCACCCAGGCGCTGAGACATAATAATAATGATAATAATTTACATCTATTCACTCAGCAGATGCTTTTCTCCAAAGCAACTTTCAACAAACTCTATATAGTGTTACCAGCCCACACACCACAGTGACTTACACTGCAAGATACACTACTTACACTGGGTCACTCAACCATACATCAGTGGAACACACTCTCTATATCACTCACACACTATGGGGGAACCTGAGCAGCATGTCTTTGGAGTGTGGGAGGAAACCAGAGCACCCAAAAGACTTACACTGCAAGATACACTACTTACACTGGGTCACTCATCCATACATCAGTGGAACACACTCTCTCTGTGTCACTCACGCAGCTGAAGAGCATGTCTTCGGACTGTGGGAGGAGACCGGAGCAAACCCACGCAGACACGGGGAGAACATCCAAACTACACACAGACTGAGAGGGGATCGAACCACGTTCTCTCGCACCACCCAGGCACTGTGAGACAGCAGCGCTACTCGCTGTACTACTACCATCACCACCACCCTTATCATTTTTACTGTTACAGAACACAAAGCTGTGCGTTCATGTCACACGGTTATATTTAGCCCATGTTTAGCATGTACTCAGTAAGAAAACCACACATTTGTAAAACGGTACTGAATATAAATAAAAGGGTTAAATTACGATGGGGGTGCGGTGGCGCAGTGGGTCGGCCCAGGTTCTACTCTCCAGTAGGCCTGGGGTTCAAGTCCCGCTTGGGATGCCTTGCGACGGACTGGCGTCCCGTCCTGGGTGTGTCCCCTCCCCCTCCGACCTTACGCCCTGTGTTGCCGGGTTAGGCTCCGGTTCCCCGCGACCCTGTATGGGACAAGCGGTTCAGGAAGTGTGTGTGTTAAACTACTTCACTTACAGTGGGCGTCCCGCCTGGACAGATAAATAAATAGGCTTGTTTATAGCCAGTGCCGAGACCGTTTTAAAACTGTGAGCATAACCTTTTTTGTAAAAAGAATGTGCCTTCATCAAAAATGATAGGAATCCTCTTCTGTTCCTGGTTACGATGTTGCGGATGGTGACCTATTGCAATTGCAACCATTATGTCAACCGGTAGGGGGCGCTATGATGCCGCTGTCAGGGGCTACAGTTGGGGGTTGCAGGGTCACTCTGGAACAAAGCGAACATGAGCGCATACTGCAGGACATTTATTATTATTTAATACTAGCAATTCATGATATTTAAATAATAATGTAATTAATTGTTCTTTCGCCGTGACCAGGACAAGTGGTTTTACGAACGAAAGTGATTTTAACTATTGAAAAATTGTAATGATTTTTATAAAAATACTTATTTCATTAATTAATGATATGTAGAACAATTAACACAATTATTACTTGGGTGATATGCAGTGTTGGGCGTAGCACTTACAGTGATTTATCCATTTTTACAGCAGGATACTTTTCAGGGCAGTGTGAATACCTTCATCCAGGGTGCTGCAGTGAGATTGGGAGTTGAACCAGCAACCTTCACACTGAGAGGACCCTAAGCACAATCCCACCCCCAGCAGTCATTGCTTTCATTGTTTCTCCTTTATCAGTGATGTAAGTAAACACCATTCTCCACTTGGGATGCTGAGGTACCATGATCCTACTAGCACGTAATGCAGTGATTAGAGCCCCTGCCTTTAGTCCTGAAGTTTGTAGGTTTGAATCTCACCTCTAGCCATAGTACTCTTGAGCACAGTACTTACCCTGAGTTGCTCCCCTAAAATTTAACCCCAGCTATATAAATGGGTAAATAACTGTAGGTAGATTAAGCTTGTAAGTTTACTTTATAGAAAAGCAACAACTCCATGAATCAATATAAATCCTGTTAAGAATATTGCCTTTCTTGGGTCATGATCCCATCTGCTTCTGCTGTGGGACAGAATATGTAAATTGTGTGTAATACTTGATAATAAGGACAATTAGGATGTAAGAGGGCTGTGGGCTGTCAGAAAAAGTGCAATAATACCAAGGCTGTAGAGGGATGCCAACTATAAAGATGCTGCCAAGGGCGAAACCTCACGATAAAACATTCCCGTTCGAACAACGTCCACTTTCCTGAACCGAAAAAACCAAAAAAAAAATCAGAGCACATTTTTATTGCCCCCCCCCCAATCCCTTGTTTCCTGCGCCCCACGGTGCGACTCTTTTTCTTGGCACCCTTGTGTGTTTTTGCCTCTGGCTGCATTTCCTTGAACATTATCTCACACTCGCCGAGGCAGTCTATTTTTGGCCAAAGAAAAAGTGGGAGAAAATAAGTGGTGGGGGTCACTGTCCGTAGGCCGGAGAGGAAGCCGCAGCTCGTATTTATAGTCGCCAGGGACGTGCGATCGAGTGTTTGTTGTCACCGGCAGTACATGCACTCTGTATCTCACACCCACTTGTGCTCGAGGGTCAGAGGTGTGACCCTGCAGTGACGGGTAATGTGATTCAAGGGTGTAGATTAGATTAGAAATTGCTGTTTATTGCACAAATACTAATTCCAAATCATGCTGGTGGAGAGGTTGCAGTCTGTGATTGGCTGATGGACGGTGACTAAAACTGATGAAGAACAGTGTCCCGTAGGGGGTGTGGTGGTGCAGTGGGTTTGGCTGGGTTCTGCTCTCTGGCGGTTCTGGGGGTCGTGTCCTGCTTGGGGTGCCGTCCTGTGTGTGTGTGTGTGTGTGTGTGTGCGTGTGCGCGCGCATAGTGTCCCTGGCAATTGCCTCATTTTACTACAGTTTAATCAGCAGCACATATACCAGAGTAGTTCACAGTGTAGTAAGTACAGCTGCTGCCTTTTGGTTCTGAGAGTTACTGGTTCAAATCCCATCTGTTACTTTGTACCCTTGAACAAAGTTCTTACTGTAAACTGTCCACCTGTATAGAAGAGTTATTAGTATCTTAACATTGGAAAATACTTTCCAGAAAAACATCACATAAATAAATACATAGTATTAATTTAAATATAAATGCTGTTCTTTATTTGTGCCACTACCAGACAGATACTACCTTCAGTGCTATAATGCTTAGATACATTTTGGAAATAACATTTTGGCAGCCTCACATGAGATGCAAAATAACAAATAAATAATTTTCTTTCAATTTAATTTAATATTACATTTTTCTCCCTCCCTAATAATGCTGCTCCTCCATAATAATATTGCTCTTCCATAATAACCCAGCTTCCCACTAATAAAAATAACCCACCTCCTCCCTGATATTGCAGGTCTCCCGTAATAATGCAGCTCTTCTCTAGCAATTCAGTTCTTCCCCTTCCTCTGCATACTGCAGGCCTGCTTATTTATCTAGGGTTTTTTGTGTAACATTTTGCAGTTTATGATGTTTTGAAAAAAGAAGACAAATAAATGATGAAGGATTTTGCAACAATAGGAATCTGAAGAAGAACCATTTGTCTTCCATCATGCTGGGTGTACAGGATCCTAACCCTAACCTTAACTCTAACCCTAATCCTAACGCTAACCTAACCCTACTGCTAACCCTAACCCCCAACCCTAACCCTAACCTGTAACCCCTAACCCTAATTCTAACCCTAACCCTAGTAATAACCGTAACCCCTAGCCCTAATCCTAAACCTAACCCTAACCCCTAAGGCTAACTCTAACCCAAATCCTAAATCACTGCCCCCTTTCAAATGACAAAGAAGACCAGAAATTACAGTTACAGTGATACATGTACAGTGAGAACTTTGCATTGTTCCTCTGAGACTTACATCCCATGTGTGTCATCTTACATGACCGTGACTCACACAGCGGATCGCCTCTCATTTCCCAGCAGCGCTCTGCGGTTTGTCTTTCTCTTTTTCTTTCTTTAGGGAAAGCATCACTCACACACTGCTACACGCATCACTAAGTCCAAGTGGGGAACTACAGTTCCCAGAAACGCACAATGACTCCAGTTCTTCTCTGGGCTGGGGGCGGCTGGAAAAGCAAAAAAAAAAAAAAAAAAAAAAAAATAGAAAAAGAAAAAAAAAAAGTTTGGGAAAGAATCCCTGGAATTTGTTTCCTGTGAAATCTGGCCAGAGGATGAGGACGGGCGAGCTCACGGGGAGCGGAGGGACTCGGGGCACGGGGACGCGCGCGCGCCCGAGGGGGGGCGGGGGGCGCGCGCGTCTCTGGTTTCCGCGCACTGTGTTCCGCGGAGCTGAGCTGCGGTGCGGTGCCGGAGAGCCCCCCGATCGGCGCTCACTTTTCCCGGGGCAGAGCCATGGCCGAGCCGCTGCTCAAGAGGACCTTCTCCCGGCTCCGGGGCCGAGACAGATCGCGCCGCAAGACGGAGCCCAAAGTGGGCGGTAAGTGAGGCGCAATAACTGGGAATCATGATCTCCCGACGCGACGTGTTTCTTTCACGAGCGAATCGCTCGTGTTACTAACTTGAACTTCTCGTGTCGTGGGATTTTCACCTCTTTTTCCTGCCTGCAAGCCCAACACACAACTTCACTTTATTTCTTCATCTCTAGTATACACTCACATCTTATGATTCATAAGAAAACTGATGTTCTTCACGTTATTTCGTCTACTTTTACTTTATTTGACTCCTTTTTTTCCGAATTCCTGCCGAGCGACTCTGAAAGACAGAATAAAGTTATTAAATATGACCAGTCTCTCGGCTTCGCTGCTTAGTTTGCTTCCTTTTTGTCGCAGTTTTTTATTTTTTTTTTTTCTTTGGTGGGGGGGCATTTACTGATGCGCCGATGGCTCGCGCTCGTCGCGAGCGCGTGCGCCGCCGGAGCTGCTGCCGATCGATCGTTTGCTGCGCGCGCCGTGTTTACATTCCCCGCATTCTGCGCGCTCCGCGCCACGGGCTCCTTCCGCGCGCGGCCCCTCACCTCACGGGGTTCCTTCCCAGTGGGTTTAGCTCGGGTTCCAGGGATCGGCGCAGTAAAACCATGGTAGCCGGGACCGGGTACCGTTATGTCGCAAGAAGAGCGCTTCTGTCTGCAAGCGCGCGTCTCTTACGTAACGGAACCGGTCAAGAGAGGCGATTAGGAGGGGCCGCGAGCGGTCCTTGGTCCCAGGTCCGAGGTCCTAGGCACCACATCCTATTTCCCAGGTCCAAGATCCAAATTCCCAGCTTTTTTGTCTGGGATCCATGGTCAATGGTCAAAAGTCTGAGGTCAAAGTTACTAAATCCTATTTCTCTGGTCCAGTATCCCAGTTCCCCTGTCCTGGAATCCAAGTTCATGATCCCAGGTCTGAGTTACTAGGTCCTATTTCCCAGGTCCAAGATCCAAATTCCCAGGTACTATGTCCGGGATTCATGGTCAAAGGTCTGAGGTCCGAGTTACCATCCTATTTTCAAGCTCCGGTATCCCAGTTCCTCTGCACCAGAATCCAAGTTCATGGTCCCGAGGTCTGAGTTACTAGATCCTCTTTCCAAGGTCCAGAATCCTAGTTTCTTTTTCCCAGAATCCAAGTTCATGTTCCAAGGTCTGAGGTCCAAGTTACTAGATCCTATTTACTAGGTCTATGACCCAAATTCCCAGGTCCCGGTTCACATGCCTGACGATATGTTTCCCATATCCAATATCATTATCCCACTTCATGGGTTCTAGGTCCACACTATCTTTTCCTTGTTGTTCCTGTGCTAGAGTACCCTGTGCGAAGATGTGCATCGGTGTGTGTCACCCAGTGTGTGTGTCTCAAGTATGTTTATGATGTTTAATTCTGCTTCTGTACAGATGGGAATTTTTTGCAGATGCAACCCTCCAGCTTTAAGTGTATCGCCTCCTATAGGCACAGGTTTCCATGGCGATTTGGATGGGAGGGGGACAGGGTACCAACCTTTGAAATGTCATTTAGGGGCCTTGTCCCATTTACGATGCTGTTCGGGTCGCTGCCTCCGGGGTTTGATTCTCTCCAGCGACTGTTTTCGGATTCTTTGGTTGTGACACATTGTTACAAAAGGTTATGCTCTATTATAATATGTTTTAATGAATGCTCCGAGCCCCAATGGATTCCGAGCGTGACTGAGATCGAGGCGCGAGGGCAAGGTGACAGCCAGTTCGTTCTCAGTGGCTCTGTGTTTACCACCTTAGAAACACCACTTTATGCTCATTACTATACAAGTAATTACCATGGTAAATCAGCGCTCTGTGTCACTGTGTGAGAAGAGCACTCTAGAACAATAAACTGAGTTGAACTGAAGTTTATTAACACAATTGCTACATTAATATCGTTTTTAGGCCTTCAAAGTCCACCTAGGTAACCCTAGAAAAGGTTTTTTTTTTTGCATGTTTCTATATAATTATAAATTGACTTTAATATTTGACAAGATGCTCTTTGACATGTTGATCCAATTGATTGCTGATTTAATGTGGGATTTCACTATAGCTTTTTTTTTTTTAACCAGCTGAGATACACACACACACACATTTTCTGAACCACTTGTCCCAAATGGGGTCGCGGGGAACCAGAGCCTAACCCGGCAACTCAGGGCGTAAGGCTGGAGGGGGAGGGGACACACCCAGGACGGGATGCCAGTCCGTCGCAAGGCACCCCAAGCGGGACTCGAACCCCAGACCCACTGGAGCAGCTGAGATATAATGTACTAATATACAAGGTTAAGTCAAAAAGTATCCGCAGTGATGTTTTTAATAGTAATGTGTTTATAATAACTTTTTAGCAAGACATCGCTGCGGGTACTTTTTGACTGAATCTTGTATATGACGTGATATAATTAGAAAAGGCGTATACAGTATATAATGTGTGTATGTATTTTATGTGTCATATGTAAACACATCGGTTAACACTTTAAAATATAAGCACATTTTTTTATGGCATCTGCCGTGCATCTGGAACATTCCTAGCAGCGGCAGCCACTGATAATGGATGTCACCGCGTGCGGTGCTGTTAACATATGTGCGCGTTTTAAGATGTGTCGAGAATTGCAGGTGGTGGCAGTCGCAGGCCCTCAATTATTTCGCCCAGTTTCTCGCGAGCCTCTCTACTTAGCGGTAGAAAAACATCGTAAAGACATTATCCTCGACACATTAGCTCGGCACGCTCGTTGAGAGCGAAGCTCACAGTTGACCGCTGTACGGTTTACGGCTATAGCGTCTCCTTCTTCTTTCTTTTTTTTTTAGAGAAGCAGCTCTAAAACCTTTCGAGCCTTTCGAACCCTTACATTTACGTTTATTTATTTAGCAGACACTTTTCTCCAGAACGACTTCCAATGAACTCTATGCAGTGTTACCAGCCCACACACCTTACGCTGCTGGATACACTACTTACACTGGGTCACTCATCCCCACCTTACTTTATTTGTCTGTAATAAGTAATAATTCCAATACTCATCAATGTGTACGAACTGAGCGTGAAAAGGTAAATAAACGTAAAAATGTTAGTTAATGGAAGTAAAATGAAACAATTATACCAGAAAGCCTTCCAAGGGTTTTAAGTGATGGGTGGAGCGGTTGCCAGGTTGTGCTCCAGACTCACTCTTGGACACTCGCATGAGGGCCTTTGACTCTGGATGGAGCCGTCACCACTGGCCGTGTCGTCCCGCCCCGGCACACACCGGCTGTTCGTAAGTTTACTTGTCCGGTAGCGTGGAACTTAACATCTGTCACTGGGTACCCCCGCGAGGGCTTCGTCGTGGGGGGCCGCACACTAATTTCTTCCCTTCCTCTAGTTATGCATTTACATTTTTGCCCTTTTACACACGTCGGACTGCTTTCTTTCTTCCCCTCTCCCTTCGCTCTACTCCTCTCTCATACCTCCTCCTTCCGTCTTCATTCCCCTCTGCTCTCTGCTCTCTGCCCACCCCCCACCCCTCTCCCTCCACTCCCTCTTTGACTCCTTGTTATGTCTAAAATAGGGAAAGAAGCTGGCAGGCTGCACTGTGTGTCCATTTGTGTGTGCGCGCGTGTGTGTCGCACACCGCTGCTACTCGATTGTGAAAGTGCGCCTGACTCAGGACTTGGCTGCGTCTGTTTACATTGTGTTTACAGTGCCCCTTTTCCCGACGAGTGTGTGCGCGCGTGTGTGTGCGCGTCCAGCAACGGAAGGAAGAAGCAATATATTCTCTGGTTTGCAGTGTTAATGTGATCCATGGAGGGTTTAAGCTTTGGCTGCACTACCAAATCCTGCATTTAAAGAGGCCTCTTCGTTCTCAAAAAAAGTTGACAGCCTTGTTTGACAGAGCATCCCACCTGTAGTCGATGGAAGGATGTTCCTTGTGTGTGTGTGTGTGTGTGTGTGTGTGTGTGTGTGTGTGTGCGCAACAGGTAGAGGCAAGGTGCATGTGTTCTTAATGATCCAGATGCAATTAACATGTTGAAGTGTAAGAACAGGAGTCAAGGGTTTGTTAGGGTTAGGGTGTGTGTGTGTGTGTGTGAGAGAGAGAGAGAGAGAGAGAGCGAGATAAAGGACACCAGTGACTGTCAATAGAGTTCTTTATTTTTCTCCATCTGTCAACCACATGAGTTTTGCTAAAACACAGTCATCCTTTTCTCGGTCTTTCTCTGCATGTCACCTCTGTCTTTCTTCATTTTTTTCTTTTTTTTTTTTCCTTTAAAAATTTAAGTTGCCTTCTTTGGCAGCGGAGCATGCAGAATAACAGCAAAAAGACGTACAACCCCTGGAGAAACCCCGCAGCGAGCGCACGGGCTCCTGTATTTCTTCTTAACCCTGTGATCGGGAGTTAACCTGTGGTTTTTATTTTTAAATTTCTTAAACATTGCGTAACTTCAGTTGCATTGATTTTAATTCCTTTTAGGAGTAATAAAGGCAAAAAACTACTTCTCATTATAATTCAGTGTTTAGATGAAGAACATAGGAAAACAGACATTCATTTTCATGAATCAAAAACTGAAAATCTCAGTTGTTGATACTTTTGATTTTAACATGATTTATATTTGTGCCTATTAATCGAATTGTGGTTATGAAGCCCTGTTTAAACATATGGCCATATTGATGGAAGACAAATATACTTCCCCGGCCTCTACTTCCTCTCTTTCAGCTGGGAAATATTTTCATATTTTAATTTTTTTTACAACTTCCTTTTCCTGCGTTTCCTGCAGAGTGCCCTGCAGAAATCATTCTGATTTTTAGAATGTAATTAGGGAAGTCTTGGGAGTAAAAAAAGAGATAAACAGCAGGAGCTCACTGAAATTACATCAGGCAAAGTCCTGTCTTTCTCCTGCAAAGTTAGAGTGAGCATTAAAACACTTGCATAAGGGATGTTAAGCACAGTAAACAGGTACATATTATATATAATATAAAGAAATAAATATATATATATATATAATGAATAGGCTTCCATTATGTGGACTATCATTCGAGAGTGTGGACCCAACACAATTTTGTACGCTGATAAAAAAGCAATAGAGGCTTTTATCGTTGTACTGCAGAGTTAGAGTAGAGTACAAGTGGAGGACAGAACATGCTGGAGGCACTATGTGGTCACCAAGACTCTACTTCAACTCAGTGATACTGAACAGCATCAACAGCAACAGACGTATAGATAGAGTTAAGGATCGACAGTATGAGTCCAAAAGCCTTGTAGAGGCTTCTGAAAAACACTTGAAAAAGAAAAAACAACTTACATTAATTTGAGAAATACACTCTTAAGTCAATTTGCATATATTTCTCTTTCTGAACACTGCCTTCTACTATGTCTTAGACTAATGCACTGTACAAATTACTGTGGGAATAGACCAAAGTTCTGTCTGTAGTACTTATAGATGAGACCAAAGACCTCCAGGCTGTCTGTAGTACCTGTAAATTAGACCAAGACCTACAGATTGCCTGGATTACCTATACATGAGACCAAAGACCTGTAGGTCTGTAGTTCCTATAGATGAGACCAAAAACCTATAGGTTATCTGTAGTTCTTATAGATGAGGCCAAAGACCTGTAGGTTGTCTGTAGTACCTATAAATTAGACCAAGACCTATAGATTGCCTGGAGTACCTATATATGAGACCAAAGACCTGTAGGTCTGTAGTTCCTATAGATGAGACCAAAAACCTGTAGCTTGTCTCTAGTACCTATGGATGAGACCAAAGACCTCTAGGCTATCTGTAGTACCTATATATGAGACCAAAGACCTGTAGGTTTTCTGTAGTTCCTATAGATGAGACCAAAAACCTGTAGGTTGTCTGTAGTACCTATAAATTAGACCAAGACCTGTGGATTGTCTGTAGTACCTATGGATGAGACCAAAAACCTCTAGGTTGTCTGTAGTACCTATGGATGAACCCAAAGACCTGTAGGTTGTCTGTAATACCTATAGATGAGACAAAAGACCTATAGATTGTGTGTAGTACCTATGAATCAGACCAAAGACCTATAGATTGTTTACGGCACCATTGGGTCAGACCAAAGACCTGTAAATTCTGGTCTCCCGTCTTTTTTTTAAGCCATGTTAGCAAATAGTCCTGTGCTCCCTACTAATGATATGTTGTCACATAGCAGACCAGAATTTAAGTCTGATTCATCTGTTTTCTACCCACAAAGAGTGGTTTCCATATTTCCATTGTTTTTTGTACTCTTCATTGTTGGGCGCCATCTGTGACAATGACCCGGAATTGTCCACCTACACGCTGTCAGACTGCAATAAAGTGTGTACTGTAATTTGTTCTGAAATCATAATGGTTATGTTTAAATTTGCAACAAAGGGTGTGACGGCACTCCTCCGAAGAGTGACGGAAATAAAAGCAGACTCACATGGCCACCATTCATGAAGCCACCGTGAAGAAGGGGCTCGGTGCCCAAACTGAGTTTTATTCAGCATCGCCAGACAAAAAAAACTGAGAGGTTAAAGCACTTAATGCCAGGCCTGGCATTAATATATTTTGAGGATTATTGTAACTCTTTTGAGTAAAGGAGAAACAGGCCAATGCATTGTTTAAATGAGTTTCCATGGACACAGCGAAAAATGGCTCACTCTCATTGGTCTTTTCCTGTAGAGCCATTCGCTATCAGCCCATCGACTAAGCAGAGGGTTCCTGTAATTTCGGAGGGAAAAATGCTCCCAAAACGATGAGATTATTTGTGAGATTATCCCTGGAAATGCCCTGTTTGTTTCTGTGTGTGTGTGTGTGTGTGTGTGTGTGTGTGTGTTTTCGTTTTCAAGTCCCCGTGTTCCCGGTGGGCAGTCGCAGCCTGACCTCCAGGCTCTCGAGGACCACGAGTAACATATAAGCAAGTCGTCCGCTGCTTCTCCAGCGACGGCTTACGAGGAAACAGTAACGTTTTTCACAAGGATCTGTATTGCGGCTAGTGAACCGAATTCTGGGAAACTCATGTGCCTCTCAGAGGAGGCCAATAAAAAAAAAGGTGGGTCAAACCACAGATCTGCCCAAAGCGTTTAAATATTTAAAAGTCTTATTTATTTTCATTTTTACTGTCGTTCCATTAGATTTGAGAGGGTGATTTTCGAAAAGCGTGGCTTTAGAGCGCCTTTCTTAGCTCGACAGTCTGGTTTGATTCCCAGCTGAGTTTTCCTCTGGAGTGGTTATTTCGTTATTTTATTGCATGTTTTTTTTTTTTTTTTTTTTCGTGGGGGGGGGCAGGGGAACGAGGAGGCCCTGGTATGTGGAATGGTTAGGGGAGATTTGGATCATGGAGATGGGAGGTGCGGATTCAGGAGGAGGCTTTGTGTTTTAGGCCCGTGTTCCAGAATTCTGGAACAGTCTCTTCTTTCTCAGTCAGAACAGCCTGAACCAATTTTGGACGTTTAATACTGGACGTCACAAATCAATGACTGAAAAAAAGAGTTGAACCAAACAAAAACGGTTACTTCACCGCTTGGGGGGGGGGAAACACACTTGGAAGTCAACCATTGACGCACATGTGTGTGTAATGTGCACGTGAAGGTGGGAGCAGCTATGGCAAAAGGCCCCATCGAAGCAGTAAAGGCACCACGGCGTGTTTTCCATGGGGGCACGGAGGGACCGGGCGAGGTCGCGGAACAGTTTGCGTCGACGTGTGAATGAACGGCACGGAGTGGATGAACACGGCTTAGAGTGAATGAAGCTGTGCTTTGTGTGTGTGTGTGTGTGTGTGTATTTTTGGGGATCTGTGATGAATAGTGAATGGGGCAAAGTGTGTGCGAGTGTGTGCTCTCCTCCCCGATTACTCTACCCCCCTTCCCCCGACCACCGCGTCCTCAGCTGTGCTGGGGTCCGAAGGACAGACTGGCCATTGAGCGCAGCCCTTGACCCAGGCGTAGCCCTCAAAGAATGACCCTGTTTGTTCCTTCTTCTTCTTCTGCCCCATTCCTCATCCGTCTTGTCGTCTCTTCCTCGTGTTAAAAAAAGAATCTGAAAAGTTCGCCGCAGACTCTGCATGATCCGCAGCATGAGTAACATGAATAACGAACGATTAACATTACAGACATTCCTGGTGTATAAGGCCAGATATGACATTAATATATCATAAATCTGTCTCCCAACCCCCATCCTGCTTCAGATCGCTGGCGACCCTCCTCACAAAGGAAGTAGTCTGCAGCCCCAGTGAGCACACTGTAACACCCTACTTCCTGTGCTGGAGGGCTGCCCGTGAGGGTTCGAGGATGTCGCTGTGACGCTGTGTTACACAGCTGCTTCGTTGCTGTTGCCGACGACTAGCGGTGCAGCTGCCGTCCCCCATAGTTGCTGTGTGTCCGCCCACTTTCATTAGTGAGCAGCGGGCAGGCGTCCCGGTACATGTGTTTGGATTTTTGTCTCGATGTTGTTGATGTTTATGAGGCGTGCTCAACTGAGTGGCTTCCTGTCCGGTCGCAGGGGTTGGCTGTAGTGATGTGTTTTGTGTGTGTGTGTGTGTGTGTGTGTGTGCGAGGGTGAGTGCTGCATCATCGAGTTCTTGTGCAGCAGCAGGGCCTTGATACACACATATGCAAAAAAAGTGCAGTGGCTGGGTATTTAATCCACCAGAATAAGGGACAAAGAACGTCTTTGGGCTGCAGACCTAAATTGATCGGCAGGTAAACAATTGGTTGCCTAGCGACAGAGCGGCTGTGTATTTTGCGGCCTTAGACAGACGTATCTTCGCGTCTCGCGAGTCACATGCGGAAACACGAGGAAGCTGTCCAGATGTGCAGGATGTCATGGGAAGGGAAGCTGCTGAGCTGGACTGCCATACATTCCTGCAACCCGACTACCCCCCCCCCAACCCCACGCTCCCCGAACTCCATTCCTCTCCGTCCCCCTTTCATTCCATCTCCTCCTCTCTCTCCCTCATTCAGGCTTTAATTCCTTTCTTTGGTCATTTTTTTATCTTATTCACAGATTCTCTCAGGGCCGTGACTCACCGAAAAAGAAGTACAGTTCCCAGTTCATTTAAAATATTTAAGCGCACCGCGGAACTGAAGTCGATGAGTCAAGCCCAGCTATCGCTACTTGCTGTCGGTTCACTGTCAACACCGTAATTCGGTCCATTAGGGTTTGCTGTACTGGAGACGAAGGCCCTGTTCAGACCACTGGTTCGCGTTTGTAATACTTTAGTTTAAGCTGAGACTTTATGAACCCTGTTTTCTTAAGATACCTTAAAATGTGATGCTTGTGAGTCCTGAAAAAATCATTAGTGGGATTAATATGCCTTCCTTATGATCATTTATTTGTTGATAATGAAGAAGGGCTGTCATCGGTGTGTGAGGCAGCTGGAGGCATTAGAGTAGAGTCGTCATCCTCAAATTGAAGGCTATGGATTTCTTGAGTTCAAATCCCACCCTTGATCAAGACTCCTATGCTGAACTGATACAGTAAAAATTACTCAACTGTATAAATGGGTAAATTGGGGTAAGTAGCTGTGTGTACAGACCTCGTATTGTAAACCACCTTAACAAAGGGTTCAGCTGTATCACACACAGGTCCCCTGTCACCACAGTGCCCAGGAAGGGTGGGAAAACACAGTACTTGGACCCCTAGAGATTTGTCTTTCTCCCTTTCTTTGCAATTGACAATTTCTTGTTTTCCTCTCCTCACCTCCTCTCCAACTTCAAGCCGCTCTCTGAATCTGAAGTCACTGACCTCCTGATATTACGCAGAGCCACCACCTGCTCGCTTGATCTGATCCCATCATCACTCCTTCAGAGCATTTCCCCGCAACCCTCCTCCTTCATCTCTGCGATCATCAACTCCTCACCCTCCTCTGGCTGTTTCCCAGCTGCCTTCAAAACCGCTCTAATTTCACCTCTGTTAAAAAAATCCTCCCTGGACCCCAATCTGGTTGAAAATTATAGACCGGTCTCTCTCCTCTCCTTCGTGTCCAAAACCCTCGAGCAGGCGGCCTGTGATCAACTGTCTGATTTCCTCACCAGGAACCATCTCCTTGATGGTTATCAGTCTGGTTTTAAAGTTGGTCACTCCACTGAGACCGCCCTTCTGGCGGTATCTGACGCTCTCCAAGCTGCTAGAGCTGCTACCCTCTCCTCGGTCCTCATCCTCCTCAGTCTGTCTGCAGCATTCGACACTGTCAATCACCAGATTTTATTCTCCTGTCTTAACCAGCTTGAGATCAAAGGTGCAGCACTAAGATGGTTTGAGTCCTACCTCTCTGACAGATCCTATCAAGTGGTCTGGCTGAGCTCTCGTTCTTCTCCCCTGCCTCTCTCAACCGGTGTTCCGCAGGGCTCGGTATTGGGTCTTCTTCTTTTCTCCATCTACACCTCCTCCCTCGGTCCAGTCATTGCCTCCCATGAATTCAAATACCACTGTTATGCTGATGATGCCCAGCACTTCCTCTCCTTTCCACCTAGTGCATCAGACATCTCCGCACTCGTTGCTGCCTACCTGTCGGAGATCTCTTCATGGATGCATGATCACCACCTCCAACTCAACCTCTCCAAAACAAAGATTCTTCACCTCCCAACTGGTCTGTCCTCCTGTCACGATCTATCGATCAAACTGGACAACTCACTCATTTTGCCTACCTCCTCGGCTAAGAGTCTGGGAGTGACAATTGACTCAAGTCTATCTTTCTCTCAGCACATCGAAGCCACAACCCGGACCTGCAGATACATCCTGCATAATATTCGTAGGATCCGTCCCTACCTCACTACTGACTCTGCCCAACTACTTCTGCAGGTCATGGTGACATCCCATCTGGACTACTGCAACTCTCTCCTGTGTGACCTTCCTGCTACTGCCATCAGATCTCTGCAGCTGATACAGAATGCTGCTGCACAAGTTGTGTTTGATTTGCCAAAGTGTTCCCATGCATCTGCTCTACTCATTTCTCTGCACTGGCTTCCTATAGCTGCCCGAATCAAATTCACCCTGGTTATTGTCTACAAATACATCAATAGAACTGCTCCCAGCTGTTTACAACACTTGATGAACTGCTACACCCCAGCCAGGCCCCTTCGCTCATCTATTTCTGCTCGCTTGGTGGTCCCCCGCACGAAAGGCAAAGCTCGGAGGCTCTCGGTTCTGGGTCCATTTGGGTGGAATGACCTTCACCCTGTCACTCAGAAACTGCGGAAACTCTGTCTGTTTTCAAGAAGGGTCTGAAAACCCACCTTTTCCAGATCCACTTCGCCCAAGATCTCTTCAGCTCATTTATGGTGTAACTGTTCATGCATCGTAACTCCAGAAGCATCCCCAGATACAACCTTTATTCAGCCATTACTCTGGCATTTTACTTGCTCATTTGTGTATCTTATAATATTTAAAAAAAAAAAAAAAAATTGATGGGAGGGTTGGGGGTGCGGTGGTGCGGTGGTGCAGTGGGTTGGCCCTTGTCCTGCTCTCCAGTGGGTCTGGGGTTCGAGTCCCACTTGGGGTGCCTTGCGATGGACTGGCGTCCCATCCTGGGTGTGTCCCCTCCCCCTCCAGCCTTGTGCCCTGTGTTGCCAGATTAGGCTCCAGCTCCCCGCCACCCCGTATGGGACAAGCGGTTCAGACGGTGTGTGTGTGTGTGTGTGTGTGTGTGTGTGTGTGTGTGTGTGTGTGTGTGTGTGTGTGTGTGTGTGTTATCGGGATTTCTCTATCCTGTGTCTTATGCACCTACTCAAACGATGAACCTCGGTGCAGCAAGTGGTAGGAAACAAACTAGGTTTGCTTGAGATTTTCATGTCTGCAGCTATGTCTCCTTCTCTTAATGTAATGCATAAATTGTACTTTTGTTGAGATGTACGTCGCTTTGGACAAAAACTTCTGCTAAATGAATAAATGTAAATGTAAACTGCCCGTTGACTTTCTCTATAATTAACGGTCACTGCTGCGTATTATCACGAACCTTGGTCAACTTTGGTCTATAAAAACAAGTTGAAATTAAATAAATTGAGTCCTTCATAAAGAGGGTGGCATATGTCATACATACCTTTATTTACTGTGTTATTTTTTTGGTGTATTTTGTGCACCCTGACCAAAGTTGCTAAAACCCACCATTTAGCATCGACTGATGACTCATTAAAGGATATCAGTATTTCACCAAGTAAAGCATTTGCTGAAAGTGCCCTGCGTGGGATTTGAGCCAACAGCCTCTGGGTCAGGAATAAAAATCCTTCACCTCTGCTTCACCACTGCTTTGTTCTGGTTAATGTGCACCCCGTGCCTAGTAAAACATTAAGCTCGTCTGCCGCTTCGCTGCCCCTGCAGTCACCTCCAGGCAGTGTCATCAGCCAGGAAAGGCATTCACTGCTAGGAAATTTCTGTGATTTTCCTGGAACTATTCCTGTCACCGTTCCTGTTGCATCTCCTATAACGTTCCGTAACCGTAACCGGTCCCTTAACTGTTCCTGAGAGCTGTGAAATGCCACAGACCGAGACGCAGAATTTGGTGGGACGCGTTCCTTTGTCTGTGACACCCGTGCTCGGGGAACGGGGAACGGGGGTGGGGGGGTGCCCTCTGCCGCCATCCATCGTTGTTTATTGAATTTCGAAAGACTTCGCGTCTGTTTTCAAGGCCGAGGCCGCAGGCCGAACATTCCTCGCACTTTTTTTGAACGCGCCAATTAGCAGTGGCGAAATGAAACGAGGTCCACATTGTTCCTATTTTCATTGGCTCCATAATAACATAAACAAATAGAGTACCCCGAGCGCCTCCAGAGCCTCGCTCGCTCTAATTAATCCTACAGGGGGTTCCTTTTTCACTCGCAATTACCTTACATTGTTGCGTATTTGTTTATTTTCATCGGCACAAATAAACAGGAAAAAGACAAAGTTGGACAATAGCAGTTAGGATTATTTACAGTGGAAGTAATGGCGTTTTTGTCCCCTTTAGACATCCCAGGGAATAATAACGTCATCCAAAGCTCCTCGTCGACTTCGGCAGCGGAGGCAGAGTCCTTTCTGTCGGCGCCAGCGGAGGATTCGACCCGACGCGGGACTCAGATCACCGTGGCCAAGAAGCAGAACTGGGCCAAGCTTTCCTCTGTGTTGCGGGACTCGCCCTCTGCGGAGGGACCCCACGGCCCGGGTTCCAGAGCTCAGGAATGGGAGAGCTCCTCAGGAACAGGGCAGACCTCAAAACAGGTATGGAGCCAGAAGACCCTGGTGGAGGACAACAGCCTGGACAGCTGTAGCGCTCCATGTGACTCGTTCAGCGTAGGCCTTCCAGAACTTACCCGGCCGCCAGGGGGCTACGCTGAGGTGTGCATTTCCTCAAGTGCAGCAAAGCTCTCTGGGCAGGGGGCCTACCTGCAGACCCTTGAGCGGAGCAGCCGAGCCTGGGTACTGTCCACAGGGAAGAGCCAGGTAGGAGAAGATGTCTCCCACTCCCTCCCTAGCTGCCTGGCCGAGTGGAGGCGGGGCAATGAGGAGAGCAACATCTGGTACAACCCCATCCCAGAAGAGGAGGACTCCCGCGGGGGAGCCAGGGGGTGCAGGGTGGACTATGGAGACCCCTGGAGAAGGAGGGACACCGAGGCCATACATGAATGTAGGAGGGATCCCCAGACAAGGACCCAAAGAAGGGCAGGGATACTGGGGAGCAGCAGCCATAGCGCGTCCCAGATGGAACGTCACGGCAGCGGTGGCCCGCAGTGCACGCTGGAAACCTCCAGCCATTGGGTGGCTACTCAATCCAAAGAGTTTACAGTGGAGACAGACGTAGTTGGGAAGAAGGAGAGCTCAGGTACTGGGATGAGTTCACACTACTGAGTGCGCACTGAACACACACCCTCACACACTGTCTCACCGGTGAGACCCACCGAGCTGTCGTGGGGGTGGGAACGTATTCAGATTCGATAACTTTCATAATCGTAACACGGACGCATTGGCTCCTCAACTTACGGACACAGTTGAGACCGGAATCCTCAACTTGAAATTTACCACAAGTCATCGCTGATAACACTACTTGATCCCGAGATCCCTGAGTCATTTATGGGAAGGGTTCTGTAAAAATGTAGCTCTAATAAATAAAAAGTACTTTTTAAGGCTTTTCAGTTGCCTTTACTGGACTGGTGTGCAGTCCAGGGTGAACCCTAGCTAGCCTTGCGTCCCATGTTCCCGGGATAGGCTCCGGACCACTGCAACCCAGACTTGGACGTGCAGTTAATCAAGCAACTGAGTGACGCCTTTCAGTTTAAAATTTTTAATTTCAAACGACACTGAAATGAAAATTCATTTAAAACAATCACAACGGAAAACACGTTCTCTGAACGAGCTCCTGTTCGCTACCGGTTGTTGACGACTCATCCCATCAGTAACATCCCTGATCTGTTATTGATCACCGACAGTCTATAGAGTCTGTGAAAGGCAGTAGCATTGAAGGTGTCCGACCCTCCCGTTCTTCTACGTTTATTCATCTAGCTAATGCTTTTCTCCAACGTCACTTATAATTATTTCCCTATTTATACAGCTGGGTAATTTTACTGGAGCAATTTAGGATAAGTACCTTGCTCAAGGGTCCTACAGCTGGAAGTGGGATTCAAAGCTGTAACCTTTGGGTCTAAAGGCAGCAGCTCTAACCACTGCATTACCAGCTGCCCCTTTTATACTGCTCTTGATTGACACGTATTGGCTGGGGGGCGTTAATACAGGTCGAACATACAAAACTTTTAGTAAATACCTAAGTGTTGCTACTGTTTACTGGTACGTCCTTTAGGTCGCTTCGTAACTGTAAACTCAAACCATGGGAATTGTTAAAATATGGAAAATCGATGCAACATGGGATCATAACGCAATCCCAGATTTTGGACCCCCTCGCCAACATTATACCGGGTCTAAAGTGTATTTCACTTTGACTGTCATTAGGATTCCAAAATAAACGTAATAAACTATTCTGCAATTACCGCAATGTACCCTGTTACAGGCAGATACAGTGAGCGCTGCAAACCACTTCTTTAGAGAAAAGGTTTTCTGTTCGCGTTCCTCTTCGGGCAGCCGCCGTTTGGGTTGGGTAGCTGTCAAGCTTTCCGGAAAAAAGCAGCAAGCTCATTAGCTGGCAGTCGTGGCCAACGCCAGAGTACACTGTCAGCAGTGGAAAGCTGTGGTTGCCCAGGAATTCCTATCTTATAAATGGGATTAATTCCCCGTGGAGGAGCGGACTGTTCTAGCAAAGCGGTGGAACGGGACCGTCCCCGTTGGGCAACGCTCGCCTCTTGCTGCAATTACCCGTCGTCAGACTGTTCCTGCGAGGCGCCCCTACTTGCGCCATCCGCCCGTTGCGAACCTCAGAGAATGGGCCGCTTTCCTTCCCAAAGAAGGCACGGTCTGTTTAAATTCAAACGCCGTTACGTAAGGGCTTGGACCTCGTTTTTTCTCCTCTGGCCTGCTTTGCAAAGGTTGGGGTAACGGTCGTTTTTTTCAGCGCTCGCTCTTTTATCCGAGCTGCACCGGCAGACGGAGATCGGCTTTATTAACGTCACGTTTGTAGTCCGCGGGCCTCGCGATTATTGACTTCTTCCCTGCCCTATCTGAGGAATGATTAAAAACGTTCGGCGCCCCTCCAGAGAACGGTCCTTTCCCACGAAAGAGCGCTGCAGTGATGGCCACTAGGAAAATACCATGTTTTAATTAAGGTTCCGCTTAATAGGGGCTTTTATCCACTTACAGGCAATTTGTGTGAAGTGCTGTTCTATAAAGCCATAATAATAGGTCCCAGGCCCTCAACGTTAGTCGCTATTGTACATGCGCATAGTCACTTATTGTTTCATACATAACATACATTCCAAATGCTTTTCATGTATTTGTTACGGTTGTGGGATCGTTTACTGCATTCGACGACGTGCGAGCCAGGTTCACTTTGTGCCATGTGACAAAAGACCTGGGTTTCAATGTCAGTTCCTGCTGTAGTGCCCTTGATCAAGGTGCTTACCCTACAAAATTATCCTGCTGTGTAAATGGGTGAGTAATTGTAAGTACCTTTACACTGTAAATTGCTTGGAGAAAAGCATCAGATACATGGATATGAATACATTACAATGTAAATCATTGTAAATAGCTTGGTGCACAAACAACATCTAGTTGCTTTAGGCAAAGGCATCCGCTAAACTTATTATTATCCTTATCATTATAATAAATGTAAAAATAAACATGTTTATTTGTATTAAATATTATAAATAACATAAAATATATTATTTTATCTTATTTATAAATGGGGACAGCTGGTAGCATAGTAGTTAGAGCTCCTGCCTTTGCCCCCAAAGGTTGTAGGTTTAATCCCCACCGCTGGCTCTAGTACCTATAAGCAAGGTGCTTAACCTAGAATTGCTCCAGTAATATTATCCAGCTCTAAAAATTGGTAAATGAGTGCAAGTATGTGATAATTGTGACCTTAACATTGTAAGTAGCTTTTGAGAAAAGCATCAGGTAATGAATAATATTATTGATATAATAATATTATTAAATGACTGATAGATGACTGGTTAGAGAAACTCAGGATTTGAATTTTAGTTGCCAGTCTGGGACATCATGACCAGTTCCTACATCCTAAGAAGCCCTCTTGTGCTTCTCTCAACATAAAACAAGGCATTTGAGATTTTTTTAGCATTTCCTGTTTGGTTAGGATACAGACACATGTAGGTGTAACTTCACCCTTCCTGTACATTTATCCTGAGCGAATGAACGCTTTGCCGTCGCCCTCGGAGCAGCTGCACCTCCTCCCTACAGATTGCCCATAATGACAGTTCCTCTTCCTCCTTCATCCGCTTTTTCTTCCTCCGTCCTGCTTCCTTCCCCTTGTTTACCGCACCTTACCGCCTCCTGTTCTCTCGCTCCTCCCAGATGTGCCCCAGCAGGAGGTGCAGGTGTTGAGTACGGCAGGAGAGACCAACGGGAGTGGGACTGGCGCCAACAGCGGTGCTGGAGCATCCTCAGATAGCCCTGGGGCGCAGAAGAAGGGCGGCGGGGGCGGAGCCAGCAGCATGATGGACAGGATCAAGTCCCCCGGGACGGTGCGGCGGCTCTCCATGAAGATGCGCAAGCTGCCAGAACTACGGCGCAAGCTGAGCCTGCGGTCATCGCGCTCGCAGCGACACGGTCAAGGCTCCGCCGTCGGTGGTGGGGATGGGGCTGGGGGCGGGACCGGCAGTACCTCCCCACCCAGTGTGCGCAAGGAAGCTTCCAGCAACGTGATCAGCCGCTACCACCTGGATACCAGCGCTCCCGCCCGGCCCGAGCGTCGCTCCTCCCGGGGCCGATCCGCCAGCAAGGGGGGCTACTTGAGCGACGGGGACTCCCCGGAGCTCCTACCCAAGCAGGGGGCCACGTCGTCGCCTCAGACCACTCCTCCACCCCCTCCGAGGGGCACGGGGGACGGCGTGTCGGACCTGAGCTCGTTCCGGCCGTACTGCATGTCGGAGCAGCCGCGCTGCGCTCAGCGCGTCTCCGGCCTCCTCACCGTTCACCTGCTGGGTGCGGAGGAGCTGTTCCGCTCGTCAAGGGCCGATGCCACCAGGGAGGTGTTCTGCGCCATCCAGGTGGACGGGGTGACGCGCGCGCGTACCGGCCTGCTCACGTGCCGCGGGGCGACCCTCCCGCTCAACCACACCTTCAACCTGGAGCTGGAGCGGGCGCGCCTGCTCAAACTGGTGGTCCTCGCACCCCAGCCTAGCTCCGCCCAAGCGCCCCCCGGCGGCGCACCACCGGCACCCGCTGCTCCTGCACGCAACCGGGTCTGCTGCCTGGGGGCCTTGGCCATCCCACCGCTGTTCAGAGGTGAGGAGCTCAGCGGGAGATCAATGACTCTTCGGGGTGAAGGATCATCCGGTGGGGTGTCTTTGGGACTTTATATGTTCATAACTCAGTTTGTTCATAACCCCAAAGTCATTTTGACCTCTAAGTCAAACTCAGTAAAAGCTCAGTAAGACAGATGTCCCTCTATTTATTCGCTGCTGAGCTTCTGTCAAAATCTCAGCTCTATCTATAGTAAGCAAAAAATACACCGTAAAAGAAATTTTTACTGGCTTCTGTATTTCAGAAATTCCAGGATGTACATTTTTTTATTCAAACAACCTGAAAACCATCACATGTCTTCAGCTGAGTGATGGCCGACGCTAGTGCCACACCTGTCAATATCGATCCTAGATTTGGACCCCAAAGTGCCCTTTAAAAGAGTCTTCACTCCAGTCCAACAAGAGTCTCATTTTGAGGGATGTTCACAGGTTGATAGTGAACAGAAAATCGGCAAATATATATTATATATAAAATCATTCATATATTTTTGCACTTCATCTTTCTCCGCTGTTACAATTTTGATACAATAGAAAACCTAAGAATAATTTATCATTTTCATTATTTGCTTCATTCTTGTCCTGTGGGCTTGCTGTTATTATTTTTTTTTTTTGCAAAGATGCATCTCTAAATCTCTAAATATAGGGCCCATTTTGTAATTTATCATTTTCATTATTTGCTTCATTCTTGTCCTGTGGGCTTGCTGTTATGTTTTTTTTTTTTTTGCAAAGATGCATCTCTAAATCTCTAAATATAGGGCCCATTTTGCAATGAATGTCGGTTGAAATCGAGTAAATGTGGTCATTTAAAATGACCATAATAAAAATGATAATTTAATATAAATGTCTTCACAAAGTTCAGTGCTGACTGTATAATTTAAAATGCACGACTTGACACACGGTCGAGGGGCCGGCGTACGCAGCACCATTGTGCTAAAAGACGTTTTTGCACGTTTAGGTTTTGGGGGCCAGCGACAGGTCTGCCAGTTGTGCAAACGTGGCAAATGGGCAGAGAAAGGATGACAAATTAGATTTTTGACTCAACAAGATCAGATTTTTGGCAGGCGTCCCTTTCCTTTTCCCGATGATGGTGCGGTACAACCCTTCGAAAGAGCCGAAACATGAAGTATTCCTTTCCCGATTTATTTTCAGTGCTTCTAAGCAGCATTTTCAATCTGCTTTACCTGCATTAGGGCAGCAGGTGGCGCAGTGGTTAGAACTGCTGCCTTCCACTCGAAGGACCCAGGTTTGAATTTCACCTCCTGCTGTAGTACCCTTGACCGAGGTACTTACCCTGAAGTGATACGGTAAAAATTACCTTGCTGTGTAATATAAAGGGGTAAATCATTGTCAGCAGTTTAAGTGACTTAGGAGAAGAGCCTGTTGATGACTAACACCTGTAGCTGGACTCAAAATCCTCTAGTTACCATGTTGTTACAGTCCTTAAATATGATTCAGCCGTATGCTATATATGTCTGTTTGGATCACAACACTTACTGGGAGCCAGTTTGCATTGTTTTCACAAAGCTTCTTCCCAGTCGAAACAAGGAGGCCCTGTTCAGAAACCTCACAAAGGAAACTATTGTCTTTCCCTTCGTTGTTTTCAGCGCGTTGCACGAATTATAAGGCGTCTTTGATCTGTAAAAATATTTTAAGGCCCCTTTGTTATCCAACGGCTCGGTAACCTTTATTACCGCGTATCGCTGGACGTTCTGCTCGGTACGTATGACCTACGGTGCCGAGGGTCGGGAATCTAAACTGGTGTCTCCTGTTGTGCTCCCGCAGAGCCGGCTTTTCATTGTACTGCATTATTATTAAAAATTTTTCATTTATCTGATGCTTTTCTCCAAAGCGACTTACAGTGTTAAGAGACTTACACTGATTTACACATTTATACAGCTGGTTAATTTTTACTGTATCAACTCAGGGTAACTACCTTGCTCACGGGTACAACAGCAAGAGGTGGGATTCAAACCTGGGTCCATCGAGTGCTTTAACCACTACGCCACCTGCTGCCGCCTTGATCGTGCACACGCGGGTGACTTCATTTCCATTTCAGACTAATCGTTATTCTCATCCTCTCGCTCCTTCGCTGCCCCACCAGCTTCCCGTTCCCAGCAGCTGTGCGTCAAGCTGGAGCCACGGGGCGTCCTCTACGTGAAGCTCACGCTCCTGGAGCAGTGGGAGAGCCCGTCCCCGCGGCCCAGCGACCTCCAGCCTTCCAGCGTGTTTGGGGTACAGCTCCGTCTCCTTGTGGAGAAGGAGGCCTCCGCCATCAAGGTGCCGCTGCTGATCCAGAAGAGCGTGGCTGAGATCGAGAAGAGAGGGCTGAAGGTGAGCGGGGGAATTAACGGGGGTCCCGCCGGTGGTCTCAGCTACCGTAGCGAGGGTATAAAGCTGTGTTTGCGCGTGTGCCGCTGTTCTCTTACTGCCTGAAGTGCGTGACCCTGTATGTGCATCCAGTGGTCTGTGTGAGTTTGTATGTAAGTGCGTGCGACTCTCGGCGCCCCCAGGTGGTGGGGCTGTACCGCCTGTGCGGCTCGGCGGCTGTGAAGAAGGAGCTGAGGGACGCCTTCGAGAGGGACAGCGCCGCGGTCACCCTGACTGAAGAGCTGTACCCCGATATCAACGTCATCACTGGTCGGTTCTTGCTGTCACTTAGAAATAATATCAAATTTAATATTGCTATATAGCGCATGTATGTACGTGTCAACAATGCCGTGAAAAAGTTTTTTTTTTTTTTTTAAATTTAATTAAGTCGTCAGCCAAAATCTAATATCAGATAAAGGGCCCGTACATGAACAAATAATACATTTTTTATTTAATGAACAAAGTTATCTAACACCAGCTGGCACCGTGTGAAAAAGCAATAGTCCCCTTATACTTAATAGCTGGATGCGTCACCTTTAGCTGCAACGACTGCAACCAGACGCCCCTGTAATTCAGTCCTTTAACTCGCTGTGGAGGGATTTTAGCCCGCTCTGCTTTAATTAATCAATTAACTGCTTTAATTCGGAAACGCGAGCTTCGGATTTTGCCGATAAAGGTTTCATCTGCAAATTTTTGGTACGCCCTGAAAACACAGTGTCAGAAATTTGCAGACGAAAATTTTGCAGACAAAATTAGGAAGCGGGCAAAAACACTGTCATTTATAGTAGAAATGCAATTGTATCTATAATAAAATAAAGCATATAACATATACTGTATAGAGTAATATATATATTATACATAGTGTATATTTTATAATAATGTACAGTACTGTACTGTATAATGTAGAGTATATAAAATAAATAAGGTTCTCAGTGTGAGCGTTTCTTGATCTCTGGGTCTTGATCCACGCTCAGGCATCTTGAAGGACTACCTGCGCGAGCTCCCGTCGCCGCTCATCACCAAGACACTCTACGAAGTGGTGCTGGAGGCCATGTCCCTGCGGCCGCCCCGGAGCGCCTCCTGCAGGGTAAAGGCGGATGCTCAGCGGTCGCAGAGCACGGTGTCCCTGCTGCGGTGTCTGCCAGAACCTGAGAAGGTCCGTCTCTCTCTTCTCGTTTATTTCTCTTTTCCATTTTGTTCCTCAAATATTAATGGAAAATAAGTTACGGGTTATAGAACTGTCCAGCAAGTACTGCCAGATGTGTGTCCCCTCAAATATGCCGTTTGTATTTATTAGGTGGGAATAAATTTTCCACTGCAGTTGTGCCGAAGATGAGCAGCTGCCGTGGGTAGCGGAGGGAAGGAAAGAGGGGATGGTGGGGGGACGGTGGGGG
This sequence comes from Scleropages formosus, assembly GCF_900964775.1. Lineage (NCBI taxonomy): Eukaryota > Metazoa > Chordata > Actinopteri > Osteoglossiformes > Osteoglossidae > Scleropages > Scleropages formosus. The sequence goes on from NC_041806.1 coordinate 4,979,228, forward strand.
GGGAGGGGCCTGTGCACAGGAATCTGGCCCTTTGCCCCCCCCATCGTTGGCAGTTGGCCACCAAACTGAATGTTGCTGCATCACACCCCGGACCGCTTCCTCTTCGATTTTCTTGTTGGTTTACACAGATTTTTGTTTTGCTCTCCGCTGACGGCAGGAAGTTTAACACTTTCGTCGCCTTCTTCGCTTCGGCACATGGGAAGCTTTCCACGTGTTGGGCTCTGCCAGAGACCGTCTACTGAGAGGAAGAAACCCAAACAAAGAACCGAAACGTTCAAAGACAACTTTAGCAGCCCCTGTTGATTTTATGCATTCCTAGGGTTGTTCACTTTATTGGATTTTTTTTAAGATCCTGGCTGCATTAAAATTAATACTAATTCAAAATAACCGAAAATAAAAACACATCGTCTCCACAAACTCCTATTTAGTGCTGACTGCTGACGGCTCACCCCATAAGCATGTGGCATCCCTCCTCGTTACTGGTCATGGAAATTCGGGAACACCAGACATGAGACGTAAACACTGTGCAAATGTGTTGAATTAAGGTGGTGACTTTATGTGCTCCTTACTGCCTCCTACTGGCTGAACGTGTAAACGCAGGTTGCCTTCACTCCAGTCACAATTTTTAGAAAATGTCTTGTTTGTAGTGAAGCAAAGAAGAAAAATGCTATAAAAACGTATCACTTGGAAAATGATGGTGTCTTTGAAAAGTTATAACATTTTTAACTCAGGAAGTCAATGTTTTACTCCCCCTTTTTACCTGGTGTCCCATGGTCCACCCTCTCTCAGGCTACACTCACGCTGCTCTTGGACCATCTCAGCTTGGTGGCATCCCACAGCGATTGCAACCGCATGACGTGCCAGAACCTGGCCGTCTGCTTTGGCCCAGTGCTGCTCACCCCCACCCAGGAATCCTGGAGGCCAGGGATCCCGGGGGGGCAGGGAACAGGGGGGTCCCAGCGAGGGGGCCGGGGCTTCTCCCACAGCGAGGACATCGCCAGCGCTGTGGACTTCAAGAGGCACATTGAGGTCTTGCACTACCTGCTGCAACTGTGGCCCAGTAAGTGTATATACGTGTGTGTGAGACGTGGTTTGTGTGCACAATACACTGAAATTTCCCTCTAATCCCCATGTACAAACGGGGGTTTTGAATACTTTGGATTCACCCTTGTGTTGGGTTGAGTTTCTCTTCTTCTTCAGTTCCCTTAGGTAGACCCACAAATGAGTCTCGAAGCCATTTTCCCACCACTTCACTGTCATCATCCTCTGCTGCTCACACCGCATCCCAAGAAACCTCGCAGCAGCGGGGCCCACGGCCCCCGCTGCGACTGGACCTTGCCCAGGAAACAGTGGTGTCCCGCAGGGGCCGGGGCCGCCTGGAGAGCCCGCCTTGCAACCGTTATGCTGGGGACTGGACCATCTGTGGTGGGGACTTCCTGTCGAGCACAGAGGCAGACTACGACGAGGTGGCGGGAAGCGACAGCGATGAGGAAGAGGAGCAGGTGGACCGGGGCAGCCTGAAGAAGAGTGGCTGGGACCCGCCCTACGTGGATGAGTTCTCCCTGGACCCCGACGCCCTGGACCTGGATGCCCCGTTCACCTGCCGACTGAGCCTGAAGGACTTTGACACGCTCATATTGGACCTGGAGAGGGAGCTGGCCAAGCAGATCAACATCTGTCTCTGATGGCGACACCCTGAGGAGGACACAAACAAATCAGAAAGCGAACTGAGCGAGGGAACTTTCGGAAAAATCGCGATCAAGAAAAATCGCGATGGAGATCCTCGCGAAAGACGAAAAGCAACGACCTTTGCTTCAATGATTTTTAAATTTTTTTAAAATTCTGCCAATACGTGTAAACTGACAACATCGTAGCATTGTAACGTATTTTAAAAACGTGGTATTAATGAGCGTTAATTGAAGTTGCGTGAGGTTTTTCCCTCCATTTCGGACGATTTTGCCGTCGTCATTATAAGCTTTTGGACAAACCGTGTGCAGTGTCGCCCTGCAGCTACAGTCGTTAAACTCCATTTGTCACATTCCGCTCTTTAAGGTACACTGTTAGGCTCTGCTGTGTGTGTTTTGTGTCCTCGATTTTGACGAAAACTCAAAGGATCACGGGAAAAAGCTATCGCCAAAGGAACGATGAATTATTGGCAAATTACTTGTGAGGACAGGTTACTTTCAGGATTGATTTATCAATTCACGATTTCATTATTGTGCCGCGTTTCCTCAGTCTCATGGAAAACCCAAAGAAGGAACATTTTAAAATAATTTTTTAATACTCTTGTTATTATTTGTATTGTGTCAAGCGAGACGGCACTTAAAAAAAACCCTCATTCAGAGAATTTTGTGTAATTATATAATAACTTGAAGGTTATCAGTATGGGCAGAGTGTCGGACTCACTCGCAAAGAACATGCTAACGGTCTCGTGCACACACGCACACGCACGCACACACACACACACACACACACACACACACACACACACGCACGCACATTCAAGACTATGCAATTGCTTGCACACATAGACTGACCAAAGACATAATTTTATTGCACTTCTATATCACAGTCTTCTGTTTTTTTGAACTTGCTGCTTATTTTTATTGAAATATGACTTTTTTTTTACTGTTGTTTGCATTATTTGAATGAATCCTGGGCACGGTACAATATTTAGCCAACTGTGATGATGTAAAACCACAGAAGGAATGAAGCAGCCATACGCAACAAGGGGCCAAATGTGTGTTCCTGGTGTAAAATAGGAGACACTGAGTTCGTCCGGCCTTTTTCGTCGGCTTCCGTTTGCCATTTCTCACTCAGCCTTGTCTGTTTTTCAGTTGTATTAAACAGTATTACTTGATCTTGCACATATCATAAGCACTTGTACCATGTTTTTTTTTTTTTTTGTTTCCTATGCATATGTGTAAATCTGTGTGCAACTTTACATTCATGTTATAAATGGGTACTGCAATATGCCATACAGTGTTATCTACCAAAAATAAAACAAAGCACCGTATTATATTTACAGCTGAGTTGTGTTGCACTATTTACAACCAATGAACTGTAAAGGAATGGAATTTCACTTTTGGAGAGATCATCATTTATTTTATGCTTTTCTCCAAAGAGACTTACAATGGATACTATGCAGTGTTATGAGCCCACACACCTTATTCACCATGGTGACTTACATTGCTAGATACACTACTTACACTGGGTCACTCATCCATACATCAGCAGAACACACTCTCTCTGTCACTCACACGCTCCAGGGGAACCCAAACAACATGTCTTTGGACAGCAGGAGGAAACCCATACAGACATGGGAAGAACATGCAAACTCCACACAGACTGAGCAGGGATTGAACCCCCATCCTCTTATACCACCCAGGCACTGTGAGACAGCAGCACTACTTGCTGTGCCACCATACTGCCCCACAACATTTGGTTTGATCTTACTTTAATATATAACAGGGCCATTAAAAATCATGTAAAGTATAAGAAATAAGAGGTAACGTATACGAGATAAGAGGAATTAAAACAAAGTACTCCCTTTACTCCATAATGAAAGGTCTCTGGCATAATTTGGTATTTTAGAGCAGCATTTACATTCATTTATTTAGCATACACTTTTTTCCAAAGACACTTAAAACAGAGCAAAAAATTACATGAAGAGCTTTAGACACAGGATTATCAAAGCAGAGCTCGTGTGTCTGACACCACCATGTTGCTGGTTCACACCCGTCAAGTAGCTGCCTCTAGAAGTGACACTTAAAAAGCAAATACGGTGAACATAAATAATCACAGCACATGGTGCTGGACTCCTTTATGTAGCCATCAGGAGAGAAACGGGTCTGAAAGAATTGAACTCTTGGTCCTCCTGTACTCTAGGAGGGTTTCAGCAGCTCTGAGGGACAGAGGGAGCTCATTCAACATTCCTTCATTCATTGGTTCCTGATCTGGATTTTAAAGAAGCGACAGAAAGCCAGTACAAGACTCTGTTTTGCATGTGGGAAGTCAGTGTGATATCCCTGGGTGGAAACAAATCCATCCTCAGCAGGTTCCATTAGGAAACTTTAATCCCCACCCGAGCTCAGTGCCCTTCCAACAATTGGCGTGTCATTAAATGTCAATACTCGGGAACGAGAGAGACCCCCCACACGCAGCGTGCGGGGTAGGGGTGCGCAGTAAACATGGTCGACCACGCATGGTGAACAACCTCATGAGGGAGCTCAAGCCTGAGCTCAGGGTAATTAAGGTCTTCCGGAACGGCTCAATGCCCCGCTTTGTGGGCCCGGCTGAAGGAGCTGCTGTGGGTTTGGTGTGACAGAGTGCAGTTGAGCAACGGCCAACACAACTCTTGAGGACTGATCTGGAATAACAACGGCTCAAGAAAATAATCAGCTTTTTCATGCACGAGAAGTCACATACAAAACCATTACATTCGCGTGTATAATATAAACAGATCATGACGGACTCCTGTCCCATCCAGGGTGTATCCTGCCTTACGCCCTGTGCTTCTGGGATAGGCTCTGGACCACTGTGACCTTTCACTAGGATAACTCAGTCTGGGACGGATGGATGGATGGATGCTTGTCAACAGATAATCTCTTGCAGCGAACGAAGAACAAACCAGCACATCCAGTCTCAAGCTGAGTGGAACACACACCTCAGATGCGTGTACAGTTTTTGTACACTCGTGCAGCGGGTTTGGGCAGCTCCTGTGCTCTGGGGTTTGAGTCCTACTTGGGGTGCCTTGTGATGGAGTGGCGTCTTGTCCTGGGTGTATCCCCTCCCCCTCCAGCCGTGTGCCCTGTGTTGCCAAGTTAGGCTTTAGCGCGCGCGTGTGTGTGTGTGTGTGTGTGTGTGTGTGTGTGTGTGTGTTTTACTGCTCAGTCAACAGAAAATGAGTGTAAACATCCTTGATTCATCAGTAAATAGAATTTGAATAACAGTCAAACACATTTTTACCTTGATACAATGAAACATGAGAATCCATTCTTGTTTTAAATTGTTTATTTGAAAAGGTGCAGGATATAACAAATAAATTATTTCACTAGTAGTGGTTGAGACATCAATGCACCATGCCTATACTAAGAGAAATAAGTATAATATAAAAACAAACAAATCCACTTAAACAGAACTTAAAAATATCACAATCGGTATTTTTAAGTAGAATTTTTAAAAAAAAAAAAAAAAAAACGCAAGCCAATAATAACTGATTGTTCTCAAGCTGTGGGAACAGGAATATTTTGGACACAGTGGGTTTGTGAGGCAGCAGGACGGTTAACAGTAAAGAGAGGGGTCAGCTCAAAGGTCCAACAAAAGGGTCCATGTGTTCCAGACATACATCAGCACCAGACTGGCCTAATTAGTGCAAATCATTTCCTGCACTAATTTTTATCTGATAAATTAATCTATACTGTATGTGGGGGTGTTAAGTACGGATTAAACAGGTGGCTCACAAAGGCCATGAGTGAGGAACCAAAAGAAAAGATCTTTTGACAGGTATTGGCACTTGAATTTTTTTTAAAATTTTTTCTTGATTTGCATATCCAAATGAGTCCACAGAGTGCATTTGTTACCAAAGTTACACAAAACAAACAGCAGGTCTCTGAAAAAGTGCACAAGGGCCTCATTTCTGCACACTTAATATATATTCTGAAAGAAAGACGTTGTAAAGGGGTGCAAAACATTAGTGAAGTCCAAAAAAAAAAAAAAAACACACCAGACACACAAACAAACAACCAGCTCAATTATTTCGGCTGGGATTTGTGAACCCTAAAAGGAAAACTCAATCAGAACACATCTGGAACGGAACCGATCGTCTTGGGGGGAAAAGTGGAATGCGTGCGAAGCCAGAACGCAGGAAGCGGGAGGCCAGTGAAGGCCCACACACCGCGGTATTCCCACACTACCCTTCACATACTGTGGAGGGCTGTCGCGCTACAGAAAAAGCGTGTCGCATGTACGTTGCATGTTTAATGATTGTCAGGAAGTTACGGGGGAAGAAATGGGAGAAGCTGAAGTGCTCGCATTTCGCCGAGACGTAAACAATCGAGCGGCACAGCCAGGTTGGCTCAACTGCTCTAGAAGTGGCGGTAGGGGGTTGGCGTGACTCTTTCCCTCCTTTTTGCTTTGTTTCCCTCCTTTTTTTGTTTCGTAGCAAATCTACATCATGTGTAAACTGCTACTGTATATATATATATATATATATATAATATAAAATCCCAGCTTGGGAATCCATCTCATTTGGCAGAATATGAAAATACACTTGAAAACATCCTGGCCAAAGGACGAGTACACATTTGACAGGATGGTAACCAGTATGGAAGGTTGGTGAATGTGGCAAAACTCATTGGCATAAAATTTAAATATGATTTGCATTAAAGAAACAGTAAGAACAGTGTCTGCCACTCCAGTGTGTTTTGCCAAGGACTTGTCCGGTACGGCGCAGTAAGAATGACAGGTGGTTGGAGATGGGTGCTGGTTAGAAAACTGGGGACTGGTGGTCAGGATTAGGTTGTGGGCGAGTTGTGACTCACGTCAGACAATTTGGCACATGGGTTTGGCATCTGTATGGGAGTTAGCATTGGCATAAGAGGATGGGGGTGAGTGGAGCTTGGGGGAATTGGATGGTACAAGCACCGGCATCAGTGTAAGTGAGGGAGAGTTATGAGGGGCTGGGCCAGCTAGCCCAGTGAGTGTTGCTTCCGTAGGTTGTGGCACCGCTTCACTCTCTCTTCCGGACTCTTCTTGTAAAGACTCCTGGGAAAAAGACAGTTGTCTGCATGCTCAGCGGCTCTGACCGTGATATACGATACGACAGGGCAGCTGAACTCACCCCTGCCTCAGGAGCGGCCGCATCGGGAGGGCGTTCTGGCCCTGGCTCGGCTGCAGGATCCTCGGGGAGACGGTTGGTGCGAGAGGAGCAGACAGTCGCTTATGGGGTCCGCAGCTGAAACACCACATGGGAGTTCATATCGACGTGCGCATTCGCAAAATACACAGTTTACTGCCACACTGCCAACAACAGGAGTAAAGACAAGCATGAAACACGAAGGCATGAACAGCACTGTGGGTATCAACCCCCAGCCATGTGACCCTTTACCTGTTTTTGGCTTGGATCTTTGTTTTGGGTGAAGCCCTCTTGCCTTGTCCTGACATCTCAATCATTCTGAGATTTAAAAAATAATAATAATAAAAAAGAAAAATAACAACCAGGCATAAGATCACTTGATTCATTTGTTTAAAATGATGTTTAAAAAAAAAAAAAAAAAAAAAAAGGAGGGGGGGGGGGCAGTGCATTTACATTAACGTGTGTTAATTTATAGAAATGTGAACGCTAATATGGAGTTCAAAAGTATCTGTTGTTCCTGTTCTCCCCACTGCCGACCCCGTTCATCAGGAACGTCCAGCTCGCACCTCTGCTTCTTCCTGTGGAGGGACTTCTGGGTGGCAGCCGACAGGGTCACCCGCTCTCTGGGGCTCCTGGCTTTCTCCTGGGGACCCCAAGAAAGCAGAAAAAAAAAAACGATAAGGAATGAGAGCTCGTGACGACTGACTTAATAAAGCACTTAAAACTCACTTATTTCAAATGCTCTTATTGCTTCTGGTTTGCCCGACTCGAACCCCGTCACTCCCAGGATCACGAGAAAGAAGGGGGTGGAGATACGGTGTGGCGGGCGGGGTTTACCATCTCTCTTAGCTTCCTCTCGGCTCGCAGCTCTCGGTCCTGCTGCAGCAGCGCCATCCTTTCTCCCACGCCCCACGCGAAGAAGATGTCGTGGATGTCGAAGAGCGCCGCACGCAGCTGGGGGAGATGGAAAACAACACACACAGAGTTCAGACTGCGTGATGCCGCATTGCCTTCGATCTGCCACGTGCTTCTTACAACGCTCCACAAAAGAGAGCGCGCGCGGACTCTTTCCTCCCCTTTTCCACCCGAACTCCGTCCTGCCGGCCCAGACTTCCTCACGCGCATTCAGCGAACACGATGCCACGTGCCGAAGCGCGGAAGTGCGTTCACCTGAGCTCGCACCCTCTCCTGCAGGGAGAGGTCCTGGGCGGACAGCGCCGCTCTCTTCCCTGGAACTTCGTTCTGGAAGGAACGGATGAACTCCTGCGTGTCCTAGGGAAACACACACAGAGTAAATCGGCAGGATGTATATTTTAGATCAATCCCCAGTCCTCTGCGGAGCGATTCTTCTGTATGCACATACATAGAACAAGGACAAAAACAGCACTATCCAAATAGAAGCCCAGTCGTTCGTATAAATAACACAAATTAATTGTCCCAGCAAAAGAAAATCCATCCCTCGGGTCATGAATATACTTTTTTTTTTAATAGAAGAACATTCAGATATACACCAGAGCATTACTTAACTATTAAAATTATTACACAGTAATTTATACATATTAAACAAAGGTAAAAGAAACGAGGAAAACATCTTATACATGTGTATGTATATCTTAAATAAAAAAAAAGATAAAATAGCAATTTATTAACTCCGGCAGAGAAATTCACACAGGGCAGCCCAACACGTCACAGAAGAAAAGTGCAGCAATACCAACAAGTAAAAGAAATAAATAAAATGAACAATTACACGTTAGTTACCCCAGACGTGTATGTGTACGGTGAAAACATGGTAACACCTTGAGCCCCTTAATTTTACCACAAAATGGTTATTTGATGAGAATCAGTGTTTCTCATGTGACATAACAGGTGTGTAAAGACCAATTCTCTATGTTGCTATGTTGCTTCAGAGGAAAACGTGTGTGTAGTAAGAACACACGAGCAGTGCAGGTGCAAAAATAAGCGAAGCTCAAATTGCACGCATTAAATCAAGTAGGTAAGTAGAATCGGGTGTGTAAATCATAGCAATTCATTCATTTCATAAAATTACGCAAGTTTATTTGAATGTTCTATACGAGAATAATGAGCATCCCACCTAGCAGTACTGTATGAATGTGTGCGATGTGCGCTGATGTTACTTTTAATGCTTGTATATAGGTATGGGACTGTGTGTGTCGTCTCACCTGCACAGTCTGACGCAGGTGTTTAACCTTCTCTGTGCTCAGCAGCCTGCGTGTGAGGAAACCGCGGGCTAAAGCGGTGAGGCGACACAGCGCCCTCTGCTGTTCGGGCAACACCGCCTGCTGCGACAGTGACAGGGGTTACGGTTAGGGTGCGTTTGAGAATAATTTCTTCCTGTTGAAACAGAATCACTGACTGTCTCACACATTCACGCAGGTTCCTACCAGAGTCAGCCTGCTCCGGGTCCTACTGGCTCCCGGGGAAGGCCCCCACGGGTAGACCGGTGACCGGACCGTCACTGACGGCACATGGGAGCTGACAGCGGGCGAATACCCTGGAGGGACACCAGAGGACATTCAGTTCCCAGACCACCCTGGCACTGTACACAGTGTAAACAGTGTAAATCTCAGCATGTGTGGCCCATTTATTCAAAGTTTGACAACACTGTAACCATAGCAACTGGGGACCTTTGCTGAGAGCACTGGGTCCAGGCAGTTTATCAGCTTGCAGGATGGGTGTCAAAGGGGAGCAGTTCTCACTCAGGGCCTCAGAATCGCGCCCCGGGCCCTTTGCAAGCACCAACTCGTCGCCCTGCTCTCTCCACTTCCTCTCCTGCACAGGCACACCATTGGGGGGGGTTGGGGGTTCATCCAGCAAGAGAGTCACCAAACACAAGACAGCAGAATGCAAGAGTCAGTGTGAGCTGTCTGTAGACACGTGCAGTTCCACCAGCTGACCTGTAGGGGGGGCTGTGCCCTTTCCTGTTCAGCTCTGACCGCAGAAAATCGGTGGGAGTTTTCCTCCTGCGGCTGCTGTCGTATGTCCTCCAGGACCTGTGCCTCACCTGGGTGCACACGCACACACACACACACACATAAATAAAAAGATATCAATACTCAGGGTGCATTTTAATATCTGCATAATAAAATCTGCCTGATGCATGGAACATACACAGCGAGAACTCACTAGCTGATACACAATTCTCACATTTGCATATTAATATTCATTTTGGTGCGGCGAAGGGTGAAATGAGAACGAGCCAACCGAGACGCACACAAATTGAAGCAGTAAATAAAAGTGAGGCAAGTGAGCAAAGAGGAGGAAGAAAAAAAAAAAAAAAAAAAAAAACCGCCTCCTCAACTTATGAACACAACGGAGATCAAAGTCTGTCTTTCTATTCACTCGTATTTATTAGCAGATGCGCTTCTCCAAAACAACGTACAATTATTTACCTATTTATACAGTTGGGTAATTTTCCTGGAGCAATTCAGGATAAATATCTTGCTCAAGGGTACTACACTTGGAGGTGGGATTCGAACCTGCGACCTTTGGGTCCATGCAGATTACACGATTTCGTTACGAAGCTGTAAACACTGTGGGAGGGAGCTGAACCGAGGCGGTCCAACACTCATGTTCCGAGCGCTCTTTAGGGCCACCTATCGGCTGCCTGCTTAAACACAAGTCTCCCGCACTCTGCCGCGTACGAACGCGGATACGAAGTGACGAAAGCTGTTGAAAATAAAGCCGACTAACCGCGTGTACGCGGCACGCAGAGGGCGTTTGTACGACGGACTCACCTGCGGCACCATCCCGGGGGCCGAGTGCCCGTCTGCCCTGGCGTGACCCCTCGCTCCCCCTCCCAGGGCGGGTGTCGGTGGGGGAGGGGTCGGCGGCAACGTGGGGCCGCAGCAGCGCGGGGGAGGGCCGCTCCACGTCGTACGACTTGTTGAGGGGTGCCGGCGGGGAGCGGCGAGCAAGGGGGCGCCAATGCTGCTCGACCAGGAAGCGCGGGACTCTCTCCTGGCTGCGATCCACGCCGGGGTACAGGGGACTGTCCAGGGTTTGAGAGCGCCTGCGGAAGTCACGGGGGCTGGCCACACGGGGGCTAACCTTGCCGCTGGGGGGGCTGCCGCAGGAGGGGCCGTCGAGAACGCTGCCACCTGCCGGAGAAGGAGGAGGGCTTCCCAGGAGAGCCCGCTCGCGTGACCTCGGAGGGCTGAGCTCGGCAGCGTTCATGGGATCCGAGATGAGGATGTTGCCGGTGGAAAGAGGGCGGAGTCTCCGCCGGTGGGGGAGGGGACTCAGGCTGGGCTTGGGGTTGGGCAGTTGGGCGTACGATCCAGTCAGGCTGTGCGGGAGGCAGCCCAGCAGCAAGTCCAGGGGGCCGCTGGGATCAGAATCAGGCTGGCGGCGGGCGGGGCTGAGGGGGGCGGGGCTGGGCGTTGGATGGGCACCAGCTCCCCCGCCACAGGACTCGTCCCCAGGGCCACCGCTCTCGTTCTCCTTGTCACTGAGACTCTCCTCCAGCACGGGCGTGTCTCCGCAGCGGTCCCCGGATCGAGGGGAGGTCCGCGCCTCCCGCTCCAGGTTATCATCCTCCTCACTGTCCCCACCCCCCCTCTCCCCACAGGGTGGGGTGGACGTGTCAGGCAGCAAAGAGAATCCGGTTACAGACTGATGCTTCTGCAGGGAACCAGTAGGGGGAGCAAGAGTTTCTGAATCCTGCGACGACTTTAGGACCTTCGGGACAGAGAGACAAACGCGTTTCATTCCCGGGATCAAACATACCGTCGATAACAGGTAAGAAAAGACATAAATAAATACAATAAGAAAATAAATGCACCCATCAGAAACAGACCCTGGGGAATACAAGACTCGCAAGGGGGTACAAAACAGTGTAAAGGCAGTTTTTACTTTTATTTTGAGATTTGTCACGGAAGGATAACAGTGGAGAAAAAAAAAAAAAAATAAAAAAAATTTCCTGCAAGACAAAAAAAATAAATAAGTAAAAGTCCACCCAAGAGAAATGACCCGACAATCTACTCGCCTGTGTAATTCCGCCCACAGAGGAGCTGGAAATATAACGATTTCTAAGTCTCTCCCGGTATTTTCATATCTTCACTGATCTATTTTTACATGAATGATATTTTTTTTTTTTTTTTTTTTTTTAAAAAAAAACCCAGATATAGCTGATGTGGAACAAACTGCAGGCTGCAATATGCTGGTGCAGGAGCTCACCAGTGTCCTACAGGGTTAGCGGACCGGTGTGACCCGCCTAGTCCATTAGTTCATTCACTAATCGATACACGTATTCGAATCAGACCAATCGCATTATCTTCACAATATAAATAATAATAATATAATAATAATAATAATAATAATAATAATAATAATAATAATAATAATGCAGTGAGCCTGTGTTGGGGTCAGAAGGCCCCATTGTGGATGCACAATTTTGTGTACAGTATGTGTGCGATGGAAAACATACACATGTGCACCCAAGTGTGTGATGCGTCCCCAGGCGTCGGAGTGGCCACCGCGGGACACCAACGTGACAAGCGTTACTGCAAATACCCTCCCCCATCGCCCCCGGTGTGACCCTGCCGTCTCCAGCGACCACTTCAGCGCCGGGTACGCAGTGATGACCGGGTGGCAATGACCACGAAGAAGGGGCACACCTGCACGCGGTCCAGGATGTCGCGGACGCGGGCCAGCAGCAGGTCCCTGTGTCGGTTCCGCCTGTCGGCCTCCAGCCGCACGGCCCTCTGCCGGTACCGGACCATGTCTCCGCGCTGCTCCCCACTCAGCTTAGAGAGACAGAGAGAGATTGATTATTTATACCCGGATATTTCGCTGCTTGAACTGATTCCATGTCAAGTGCTCCCGGACATATGATCACGACCGCTGTACACGCTGTCGCTATTTTAAAGCCAGTCTGTCACTTGTTTGGATCCCCTCTTATCGGCCTGTACGACGGGGTCTGATCCCGTGTAAAGTCCACTTCGCAGTTACTCAAAAACCCCCTTATACCGTATCCTACATTTACATGTATTAATGTAGCAGATGCTTTTCTCCAAAGCGACGTACATCTCATTGCGGTTTTTACGACCCATAAGGATACGTATGTATTCATATTAACGTTTATCAATGCCACTCTATATAATAGGGCTGGGGTATATTTTTAGAATCATTTCACATATTATTCATGTTAATATAATACTAATATGGAATAATAATACATACAGGTATGGTATAATTTTTTTTTTTTTTTTTACACTTTCATTTTTAAATCTCTTTCGCTTTTTCTTTTCTGCACCTCTACCACTCATATTTCCGTTAAAAAAAAAAAAAAAAAAAAAATGACTGGCATGGTATTTGTAAATAAAACGCACTTGCTGACAGGCGCGCGGAGCGAGTCGATAAGAAATACGGTTCCTTGCAGCGGTAAGGCCACGCGATGTTACCGTACAGCTGATGGAGCGGTCACGCGTTCGACGTTACGACCAAACGTTTGGAATCAAAAGTAATTAATATATTAAAGTCGACGGAAAGTCGATTGTAAGTGTGGGTCGACAGAGGTCACGGACTACTTTTACTTGCAATACCCTAGTACGGTCAGTAAGTCCCTATATTGTCATTCCCCACTTGTATTCTGTTGGTTATTAATAAATAAATAAAATAAATACATACAGACAATATACTGTAGTATGGTGTGCAAAGACAACAAACATCGAGATGCAGGAGATCCTAAAATCTGAACCTCAAAAACATCTGCATGAGGTCATTCATGATTGACAGCTGTGGTAAGAGTGCGGTCCGGAAAGTGCAATATGTGGGAGGTGTGTGTCCGTGTTTTTTGCACCCCACCCGGGTGACAGCAGCGTGCGCGAGGTTTCCCTCAGTAGGACCTCCTGCTATGCCGACACTCCACATACTGGTCTATGCCTCCCTTCTGGAAGCTTCCAGACTACATCCCACACACTTCCTTCCCCCCTCCAGCGAAAGCCCATCGGATCGTCACGCTCTCTACCTCCCTTGAATTTCATGGCTTAATCACGACACACACGCACACAAAACCTCAGATGGGGCCCAGTCGTTATTATAAAAATGGACATAACTACTTGTGCCGATATGTATCGGGTGCAGAAGGTGTTAAACCCCCTCGGGCTGCTACCACTATTAACCCTATTACTACCATTATTTACACATCTGCATTTGAACCATTTTGTATTTTTTATTAATTTTCTTTCATAATAAAAAACTTAATATGGCTTATCATAAAAAAAAAAAAAAAAAAAAAAAAAAAAAACACTACTCAAATGGAAAAAAATCCCACCTCATATTGCAGTACCCTTGATCAAGGAACTTACCCTGAACTGGTACAGTAAAAATTCCCCAGCTGTATAAATGGGTAAATCACTGTAAGCAGGTGAGTGTATAGACCTAACACTGGAAGTTGCTTTGGACAAAGGAGAAAGATATTATATAATTATGATGATGATACTATTATTATTATTATTATTATTAATAATAATGTGCAGTACTATAAATGTTAGGGTTGGGAACCCAGTGTACGGAACAGAACAGGGCAGCCACCGTCCTTACCAAAGGTGCGAGCACAGCCATCCCGTGGAACTGGATGAGGGAGTGTGGCGCCTCCTTCTGGCCGGAGGCCCCTCTACAGGTCGCCTCTCCCTGCGCCAAGACCCTGGCCAGGCTTCGCGAGCAGAACTCCTCGTAGCTCTCCATCGGCCGCCTCCTCCCAGCTCCCTGTGGGACGGGACAGGAACCGAAGGGCCAGATCACGGCGCAGATCCTGGGATAAAAATTCTCTACTCTGGGGCAGGAAATTCCAAGGCAGCAGAGCCCTTCTTCGCAAGCATGTGGGCGTGTCTTTGTCAGTCGCTGTCGTCATGGCGACACGTCCGACTGGATGAGCGAGGCAGGCAGATAGGGGACCTTATCGCCTATCTCTTCGGCGATGTTTTTAAATCGACTCAGGGAACGCAGACAACGTTCGTACGCCAGGCTGCTTCGCACTGGCATCGCACCTTTCGAGACCTCGGAGTGTACTTCGTGTACTGGGCAGCAGGGAGCGCAGTGGTTGAGGGAACGCGACCTGAAGATCATCCGTTAGGCCTTTGAGCGACTTCCTCGACTTCGACTCCAGGTCTCGCTCTACTAGCCATTATAAATAACAATAATAATAATCAGCAATAATAAACGCAGGGGGTCACAGTTGCCCCCCCACACGTGGACGATACAAGACAGGCAGGACTATGGGACCTTATTCTTCAACGGGTCATTTAACGCATTATCTGTCAAGCTGCACCCAGGAAATTCACACCAACCGTCAAAAGCACCTTCTCAGCAGATGACTTAAGGTGCTTTGTGCCTCGCATCTATTTTGCATGTATTTGCATAAATCTTGTCCTTCAAAGAAGATGGTCCATTAATACTCCTGACATTAAGAGTTGTTTGCTGACTAACAATAACACATTTCAATTAAAATAATATTCACCTTTATTGTACAACTACATAACCAGGCAGGTTTTGGGTGGGGGCAGCAGGTCTCACAGTAGTTAGCAGTTAGGCATCGGTTCAGCCGGAATGTTGTTGGTTCGCATCCCATTCCCTGCTGTTGTACCTTAATCAATGTACTTAATCTAAACTGCTGCTGTGCACAATAGGAAAATCGCAGTAAATTTGATCATTTTAACCCTGTGTGTCCCGCTCTGTCCTATGTGGAGAAGAAGCTCTGGATGACTGAGGAGGGAGAGGATCGCGCAGAGAACATGATTGTCACATGGCGGAAGGCCATCAGGAGAGGAGAAAAATAAAAGTAGAATAACTTGGATAATCTGGTTGGAGATGCATGCTGGACGATCCGGGAGCAGAGCTCATCTCTACCGGACTAGTAACGCCCTGCCCCGGCCGGCGCGGTTGCCCCCACCCGTACAAAAAAATAAGTGTCCGTTTCCTTACCTTTCTTTACCTTACCCCGCGCTGCGTCTCTTCGGAAACTCAGTAGGAGATTTACCAACGTGTGGAAACAAAGCAGGGTCAAAAAAAAATCATTTTGCAAACAGTATTTCTTCGGCTTCTAGGGCTTCGTTCTTTCGCTTTTACGTTTTCCCTCCGTTCGGCGGCAACTGCGCCTCTTAGCAACGGACGTGGTCCCGCCCCCCACTGCGTGCTTCTCAGCAACGGACGTGACCCCGCCCCCACTGCGTGCTAATCAGCAGCGGACGTGACCCCGCCCCCACTGCGTGCTTCTCAGCAGCGGAAGTGACCCCGCCCCCACTGCGTGCTTCTCAGCAACGGACGTGACCCCGCCCCCACTGCGTGCCCTTCAAGAACGGACGTGACCCCGCCCTCACTGCGTATCTCTTAGTAACGGACGTGACCGTTCTCCAGTGTACATCTCAGCAATGGCCGTGACCCCGCCCCTTCGTGCGGTCTTCTCAGTGGTCTGGGTTGCACCCTCCTTTATGCATTCGTCTATGCAACTGGCGTAACCCCGCCCCCTGTACATCATGACGACCCAGAAATGCATACGTACGACGTCAGCACAACAGAGTAGTACGCCATTGCGGGAGGAATTCTTTTCCTTATAGAAGAAATTAAACATTACACGATCACTAGTGTAATGTAACCGAGCGTTCGTGTAGGGGTCGTCTAGACACTTAGGGGTAAAGAAAATAACAAATGATACCCGTCAAGGTTGATTCCAAATATTTTCCAAGTTTTATTAGATCCAAGACGAGTGAAACTTATAAGCAGACTGAGGTACTCCAGTGCGCATGTACAAATTCCCGACTACAGCAAGCCCCGAGGGGAGAAAAACCTCAGCGCACACGCACAACTAGTGAAGAGTCTCCTAGTGTCACCACATCCAAACAATATCCAAAATTAAATCTTTTACACTAATTTCTAAAAACATCAAAGCTGCGGGAACTGTGCTTAAGTTGACACCCTACCCTATTTCTGATGAATAAGTTCATCCTTTTTCTGTATGTTTTTCACATTCCCGATCTGGTCCCCCCCCCCCCTTGTTCTATTTATGATCCTAAGTTTGTTCTAGCTGTTTTTTAGTCGTTGAAATGGCCCATTATTTTGAAATAAGGGAATACAATGATTTGAGTTTACTTTAAATTCAAGTTATTTTCTAACAGTGAAAATTTAAATTACATTGCAGGAGCTGCATTTCTTCACTGCTCCTGCTCGATCGTGGTTTTTCGTGAATCCTGTTTTGCAGCTTTCATCACAAGCAACCGTCTCCTTTTCATATGAGTTTTTATACACTTTTTTTTTTACATTTTTTTTACATTTTTCTATTAATTACTTCATTATTTCATATCAACATCTAAAATTAACAACATGTAGAGAACACAGATAAGTACAGTAACACTACTGCAACATTGCCTGTGGGATTACATCCAATGAAAATGAATCATTATTTAAATAAAAGTGTTCATAAATACGTGAATTTATAAATGAAACAAAAGGAGTCATAACAAACGCCTGTCTCGAGCGGCTATAAAATTCAGTGACGTCACCTGCGCTTCTCGAAAGCGCCGCCAGTGGTAGTTCCTTCCCGCTAGGGGGCGCTGTTTTATCTCTTTTAATTGAACCGCCCAGAGTTTAGTTAAATTGGAAGGAGGGAAGTTCTTGAGCATTTCGTGTGGGTATGATTGGGAGGCTTTGTTTTTCCCCTCTTTTTGAAAATTAAAAAATAACACTTTGTGTCTGCGTTGAGTAGTTGATCTGGATTCTGCAGGCAGGTAAGTGATGTTAATTATATAACAGGTTGTTAATGAGCTGCTGTGATTACTTTGTTGCATAGGCTGTGTCTGAGTGCACACCTGTTTGCCTTGTGCACCTGAGTGAGCTCGCTGTGCAAACTGGTCTCTTCACCAATACTTCAGTTTTCATTCAGTTCTTTTCCGTACTGATCTCTTTGCACCTGTAAGTTCACATCTGTCTGTTTTCTGCAGATTTTTGTATCAATGTCATTTTACAGCTCTCTGGGTTTGCATTTTTGTGGGGTTTGCCTGCTTAACACATATCTCACTTACTTCTGGAGTCTACAGATATAGAAATCTGAACATTTTCTAACATTTTTTTTTTGTTCCAGCAGGTGGCATTGTGGTTTAGGCCATGTTTTGGTGCTCTTAGCTGAATGTTTATTGTGTGTGATATCATTGCTCTTGAGTTAAAACACTGCATTAAGACTGGGAGTGTCACCTACTCAAAGTTAAGTTAAAAATGGAACCCTGGAAACACACTCTTTGTTTCAACACTTTTACAGTGCTAATGATTTACTAAGTCTAATGTAAGGCATGTCGTGTTGGAACCGATGTGGCTTTTCAGCATAAAAAGTTATATCAGAGGTAAACCTACCACTCACCATCACAACAGTGGAAACATTTCCCTTATTGTTGTGTTTGGACTAAAGCCCAGTGAAATGTTTTTTTTTTAATTTTTAGGAAATGCCTATTACATTTTTAGGAAACGTGGAGTCGGGTGTGTGCGCACTGCGGCTTGAGGTGATGGCTTCGTGCGGTTTCCTAGCAACAGGCCCAGAGTTCAGCCCTGGCTGAGCTGCAAGTGTCCACCTTCTGTGTTGATAAAGAGAGTTTACTGATTGCAGAGAAACTGATCTGTGTCAGATTTTTATATTAATTTAATCAAGTATATGAGAATAAATAATAGTACAGTTACTGCAATGTATGATGCTCTACTTTAAGCAGTTTCCCTATGATGCACATGTTTTCAGTTCATTTTAGTATCATACAGCAGGAACCGTTTATATTTACACTTGGCCTTTTTATTACTCTTAAAAGTTCCCCCTTTTGAATTCATTTCTGCATTTTATGTATCATCTGCCATCCTGTCCATCTCAGGAGATTTACAGATGGGTTCATGTTACAAACATGAACTCAATGTGATCGACTTATGACTGATCACATACTGTACTATATGGTATCTTTCTGGGGTTTGTGGTCCTTTTCTGTGAACATTGATAGTGTTTTCTTTTTTTCTTTTTATGGGGGGGGGGGGGTGGGGGTTGCATATGTTACTGCTTTTGGCAAGGTCAAAATGACGTGATCAGCTTAGATGAAGTATTATGGTTAACTGAAGATGGAGCAGCAGACAAGGTCGGTCGTTTTAATCAATACATTTGGACTTGGACAAATTCGAGTGTGCTTGCGACAAGGGTCGGACATTCAAACATATATCTTGCTTTGACTCATTGCATTCTAATGATGATTTTTGTGCTGGTGTGATCTCCAGCTGTGAACCACCTCAAGGTGCAGGACAGTCAGTATCTGCTTTCTTAACGGTGTAAAGAAGTAGGTGGTCCTGGGTATCGTTGCCCCCGGCAGCCCTTGTTGCCCCAGCAGCGGGCAATTGTCGGTCCCCTGGGCAATTTCCGCACCAGGATCTGCGGAGGGGCTTTACTGCGTCCCGGCCAGTAGGGGGCGCTCTCCTACCGCGCGGCGCGCTGCGGGGAGGCAGGACTGCGGGGGACTTACCGCGAAAGGGGACGGAACATGTGATCCGTGCGTGAAGAGCGCAGCTTTGCAGGGGTAAACAGCTGCCACGAATTTTGTGCCGAATATTTGTCAGATTTTCTTACGACTTTTTTGGTCGAATTTTCCGCAGAATTTGTGTCCAGCTGTCGCGGAGTGTGCGCGGTGTGTGTGTGTGGTCAAAACCAGTGGAAGACAGTGGACTTCAAAGGGTTTCACTGACACTCAGCTTCCGGACCTTTGATCAGTTAAGTTCCATTGATCGTCGATTATTGATCATTATTCATGCTTGAGTTTAATGTGTTAATTTACTTTCATGCGGTTTTTGAGGATCTAATAATGTCTCCGAATACTTTATATACGGACTGTTGCTATAATTCTGATTTTATTTCAAGGCTCCGTTATTTGGACAGATTATATTGCACAATCAATAATAATGTAACACTTTTGGTAGGTCCATCTCGCTTTTGTCCAAATATGAATTGTCATTTAGTAACAGGTGGACAAGTGTTCAGTTTTTTTCTTATTATTACTGCAGTTATGGTTTAATCTCTGTGGAGTCCAGCCTTGCTTATGATGTCCCAGCAGAATTCTTTAAAAAAAAGAAAAAGTCTCTTTAAAAGTCACAGTGAGAAGTTGTTACATGGTTATTCCTATAATTTCTATTTGCAAGATTTTTCCCTGCTGGGGGCTTTAAAAGTGCGGTATTAGGGTTTCCACATATTTAGTGTTTTAATGAGTTCTAATCTACTTTTTTTTTTTTTAAATTCTGTAGAGAAGTGGTGAGCAGAGTCTGTAGTTAAACTGCTCTGTCCATCATAACTGTGGGTGGGAGGTCATTTTGTGTGTGTGTGTGTGTGTGTGTGTGTGTGTGTGTGTGTGTGTGTGGGGGGGGGGGGGGGGGTGGGGTGCTGTCCCTGCCCACGGTCCTGTGTTGGTGTGTTTCCTCTTATCTGCTCAACATGACAGCGATGGTGTGTATTTTCTCATGCTGTCCTACATCCTCTGGAAACGGGGAATGGAAACCAGTCACCTCAAAGAACCTCTATACCCTTGATCAAGGTACTTACCCTAAATTAATACAGTAAAAATAGCCCTCCTGTAGAAACGGGTAAAAAAAAAATCATACGTGGCTCGTTGAACAACGCCCGCACTGTCATTTCCCGTGACTGCTTGGCGATGGTATGAGCCTAAGGTTAAAAACAGGTTTTGGTTGAGGATCAAGGTCCTCCAGATCCTCCCAGCCCTGGGGGGTCTGACTGCTGAGGTGTGACTGGCTGTACAGCACAGTGATGGAAACTCTGCTCTGCTCTGGGACATGGGTGTGTGTGACAGCCTCCCTGTGGGGCGTATTTGTGTGTGTGTGTGTGCGTGCGTGTATGTAGTAGGGTGTGACCTGGATTGGGTGAAACACAGATGACTAGTTACTGAGTTATTAATAACCATTTTTTATTATTATTATTATCTTGCATCTCTGTCCAAAACAGGTTAATGTTAGGCTTGTACGCTAAGCTATACAGTGATTTGCCTGTTTATACATCTGGGTAATTTTTACTGTATCAATTCAGTGCAAGTACTGTGAAAAAGGGCACTACAGCAGGTGCAGGGCTTCGAACCCAGCTTCTTTGAGTGGAAGCTGGCTGCTGTAGTTAGTACAGCACTGATCTGTGAACAACTCGTGCTTTACCTCCGCAGTCATGTGATCTCATTGCGGTTAACGTCCTCCAGAGGCAGTTTCTATGTGGGGTCATCGTGTTCTGGGGGATGAGTCAGGTGCACAGATAGTGGTGATAATTTCAGTTGACAGAATGTTGGTTTTTACCCGAGTTACGATGGAGGATGCAGGGTGGACGCTGCATCCTCCAGTTGAATTCAAGTGAGGTTCTGCCAGGTGAGCCGAACACGGGTTTGGAAAGCTGGCTAGGCGGTTCTCGGGCTGAACCGTAGACTGTGTGTAGGTGAGGGTGTGTGATGCTCTGCGAGCTGGCGTGTCCCCTATGCTCAATCTTTGTATGTACTTCTCCTCGCGTCCACCTTGACCCTTGCAGTCTCTCGAAGGCATGACCACGGATGTCTCTCAGATGCACGTGTGCACCCCTCTGCTCCATGGGCCACAGAACACGGGCTACACCTACGCCCACAGGTGAGCGTGGCTCAGCTATAATCGTGTGTGTGTGTGTGTGTGTGTGTGTGTGTGTGTGTGTTGACCGCTTGCATGGGCATTGTGGTAGTCTTGATAGTAATGGGCTCAAGATGGGTTTTTCTTCATGTCTTATTACTTACACTTTCAAAGTACTAACATACCCGGCATTTTTTCCCCCCCCCCCATAAATAGAGATAGCGTAAGAACTCGACTGCGGTGCCGAAGCTTCACCAGATACGTCGAAAGACGGTGGGCGTGAATTTGAAGCACTGCGTATTGCTCTAGCTGTGGTTATGGCTCATAAAAAGCTGGCCAGGGGACTCCATACGCCCAGGTGTGTGCACGAGGCATCCCGGCTCAGAGCGAGAGGGCGGGAGCCTCCGCTTTGCCGCTGTTTTTCTCAACGGGAAAAACCGCCACTGTTGCCTCCGGCCCCCGTGGCTGTCCGGGTTGCTGACATTTGCTCGACTTGTTATTTAGCCGACACTTTTCTCCAAAGCAGGGTACTCGGAGTACACGGAAACAGAGAGGTACCAACACAGATATGCGGTTAAAGTACGGTCACTTAGTCCAGTACCGCTGTTTTTCCGTTCGCTTTATGCGTGGCTGCGTATGGAATTGATGACGAGCCCCTGATCCTCTGTGTCGCACTCAACTTACAAACTTTTTGATTTGTGAACCAACTCTTGGTGACAATTTAAGTTTGTAAGTCGGCGATAAACTATATTTGGGGATATTTGTTATATTTACCCAACTGCTCCCGTTCCCTAGGGGGTTCCGTGCTGCGTTGCTGAAATGGCCGTAGTGCTCTTGTGGAATATTTCATAATTTTAGAAATGGCCTTAACGGCTCTTAAAGCGTCATCTTGCGAGCTTTCAGCGGAATTGCTGGAAAAATGAGGGGTGGAAACCAGCAGAAGCAAGGAAAGATTTTTAATGGCCCCTTTTTTATTGCACTGATGATGGTGCTTGTGTGTCATGCCGTACCCTACTACCACATATGCCGTTGCTGTGGGGAGATGAAATTCTATACCCCCCCCATTCTGTTTTTAATGATGAAATAGAGGCACGCTCTGTGTTCCTGCCCGATCGCAAGCGTTTCACCCACAGCCCTCAGCAGGCTTCTCCTGGACTGTTGCAGCCAAGTGTGGGACGCAGGTGGGAACGGAGGCTGTTTTTTAATTTTTATTTTAAAAACTCCGCTCATATGGCTGGTGGGAGGTACAAGCAAAGTGCTCTGTGTTTGAGTAGCGGGAGGCAGTGGGGGGGTGGGGGACTGCTGTGTGCACACAGGGTGTGGTCACAGTCTGCACTGGCTGCTTCTCCCTTGAGAGGTGTACCGCCCTGATTCTTACACTGATGTGTGTGTTCCATTTATTTATTTTGTAATATAGTTATAGTCAGGGCCCTGCCCCCAATCCCACAGTTCCTCCTGCTGCCAGGGAAGCGTGTGTCCTGAAACTGAAAGCGGAGCCGCTTCGCCAGGGGATGTGCAATGGAGTCGATGGTTTCCGTAGTAACCGGCCATACTATTGAGGAGAAGGCAGAGCTCAGAGATGGGTGGATAGATTGAGGCACCGAAATGGAAGTTTCAAAAAGAGAGAACCACAGCGAAGCGAATGGTGCCCGAGTGTAGCTTTATAAATATACGTTATTCTGAATATTAAATATAAGAATAAAAGTGTGCTAAATGCAAATGAGGACACAGTTTGTATTTTGGGCTCATCTGTGGTCCACATCTGTCGACCATGTGGATACCGGGGGAGACTGGTGTCTGGACAGTTTCCTAGAACTTTATTTGATCCCTTTTACTTGATGAGTGAAATTCTTTTTTCAGTGTATTACCTTTCCTGAGACCAAGAGTCCAGAGAGGCCGTCTATGGTGTCAGGAAAAATGAAAGGCCGAAATGTTGAACTTGCCTCAATGTGAACAATCCCAAAAAATGTGGTTGGTTTTTAAAAAAAAAAAAAAAAAAAAAAAAAAACCTAAAGCAGTACATACAGTAATCCAAACTGCTGATGGGTTTCTGTGTGGTGTACACACCTCCGTCTGAGCG
This sequence comes from Scleropages formosus, assembly GCF_900964775.1. Classification (NCBI taxonomy): domain Eukaryota; kingdom Metazoa; phylum Chordata; class Actinopteri; order Osteoglossiformes; family Osteoglossidae; genus Scleropages; species Scleropages formosus. The sequence goes on from NC_041806.1 coordinate 5,002,777, forward strand.
CCAGACTTCCTACGTGACCCGTCTCACACGCACAGCTAACACGCTCGTCGTTAAAACAAGGTCAAAGGTCTCTCTCAATGCTATCTGGTCCACTGATCATGTGTATCAGTGCTGCTCTCATTACCTTGATCCCCCTGAAAAAGACCTTTTAAGGAGTAATACAAAAGTTCAGAACAGTACACTTTCTGCTGGTTTCCCATGGAGGTGGTGGGAGAGTCATGCACTGCACCGCATACCTTTTGGAATGTGTGGAAAATGGGTGGCTCTTATTTTTCATTCTACTGTCCCTGGCTAGGGAAATGTGGCGCTGTGGCGACAGCTGCCTCGCCAGCTGTCCTGGCCCTGGGGGCAAGGGTTTTGGAGGGGGTGGGAGTGGCATATCAAGGCACTGTGGACAGGTGGGGCCAGAAGGCTGGGAAAGGACCTCATTGGCTGATCCCAGTAATCCAGCAGGTCTGGAGTAGGGAGGGACTGAGGGTAATGGAGGGTTGTGTGTGTCTAGAGGATGGCTGTATCACGCTAACGGAGTGATCTGGTGGTGTTTGATTGCAGGTTATTGTGTTCCTCCTGCTTTCCCACATGATAGATTTTCATTAAGCTTCTTTCCCTCTGCGGTGCAAAGTGCAGTCTGTGTGAATGGGTGTGTGTGAGAGAGATCAAGTCGGCGGTTCCTCGGTCCGATGTAGGTCGGCGCATTGCTCTACGTTGAATGTCCCTGGGCAGAGTGATCTCTCCCGGCGTTGCTGTGGGTCCGACTGCATGGCCTCGAGGCATGAGCTGGGAGAAGACGTGGAACCTGGAGAGCTGGGGCTGGACCGTGCTGTGCGTAACCTGTGTGTGTGTGTGTGTGTGTGTGTGTGTGTGTGTGTGTGTGTGTGTGTGTGTGTGTGTGTGTGTGTGTGTGAGACAGATTGAAAGGGCTTCTGTTTCTAAACTGTGGTTGGAGGCCTCCAGGGGGGCATTTGGGACATGCTGTGTTGCTCATTTGCTGGCTGGCAGCTGTTAGGTGGAGCTTGAAGTGTGTGTGTGTGTGTGTTTAAATGCCAAGGCTATTCCGTCAACCCCGGTAAGATCACCTCCACTGGGATTTCATTTGCACTGATCCAGTGTTTATTACATCTTCTGTACCTTTTTGTACCACGTTACACACCGTGTCGCTTCCTGTCATTCTGACTGCTGAATGAGCCTTATGTATTCGACTAGCTGACACTTTTCTCCGGAACATAAAATATGAAATTTGAGTATTAAGCTTACATTTATACAGTAGGGTATTTTCCTGTGTAATTGCACGGTAAGTTCCTTGATCAGGAGGTGGGATTCAAATCGAGGTTCTTTAATTCCAAGCTGATGCTCTAACCACTACGCCACCTGCTGCCCCATGTTCTTCCTTTTATTCTTCATGTATCAGTCTAAGTTCAGTTGGAAATATGGGTTTGCTGTTGCTATAGAGCTCAAAACATTTTTTACAGAAGTCTTTATGAAATGTATTCAAAACAGGTGACTTCTGCTGTCATGCTTAAAAGAAAGAAAAAACCAAGAATGTGACGATGCGGTGTTGTACTGGATGGCCCTGGTGGGGAGAGTACAGGCGACAGCTACTTAGTGGGCTTTTTGAGTCCGACACTTTGCTGAGTTGAAGAAATCAACGTTTTGTCTACTTCCAAAATAACAAATTATTAGAAAATTTTTTTTTTTTGGTGCGTGTGCCATGCATCGTTTTAAATGGATTCCATCAGGGTTTGTCAAGTAGGCGTCACTGTACACTGGCTCCTCAAGTTATGAATTGTTCAAGATATGAACGTTTTCCAGTTTATTTTAATTGCTCTTCGCTTGAATGTTGCCTTGAGGCCAAAGTGACCGGTGTTTATGTGCCTCGCTGGTGGGTGTCGGTAAAGAGCACCTCGGTAAAACAGGAATGAGGGACCGCTTTTATTCAACTCGCTTCCGCAGTGTTTACACCTTGTGTCTGGTGTTCCTGAGAGCTGGTTATCTAACATAGGAAATTCATCTCATTTGAGATGAATCAGCTGACAAGATTCTGTGGAGAAAAGGTGTTTTTATTTTCAGTCATTTTACACTAGTTTTGATTTTAGGCCAGCTTAAAACATCTTGCAGGATATTTTTTAAAAATATTTTTCCATTTAAATGTATTAAATTGGCATGTCTCAGCTGTGTGTGTGCATATATAATTAGACACACAACCAAGCCAGCGAATACATCGAAGGACACCGGTGCCATTAAGGGTTAACGGTAACTTGTTGGTTAAAGTAACTTTGGACTTATGAACAAATCGACTTACGGACGCAGTTCCGATCCTGTGAGCGTGGATTTGCCACCTACTTAATACTAAATCCATCCTGTACATTTCACTTTTTCCCCCACACCTGTCGAATGTGCCATAAAGTTTAGAAAAGAGGCAAATTGCAGCCGTGTGACCCTTGTACACCCTCACTCTCCTTCCCCCCCCCCGCCTCTTAGCTCCAGCTACTCGTCGAAAGCCCTTGATTACGAGAGAGAAAACAACACTGGCCCTGCGTTCAGCACGCCCAGGATGTCCCGCAGGAGCCTGCGGCTGCACGCCATGGACGGTCGCCGTGGCGACGAGAGCCCGGCCGACCTGTCGCTCAACCGCAGCATCGGCTACAGCAGCAGCGCGTCCGGTCGGAGGGAGTCCAGGTGAGAGGGCACCACGCGGCACTCCGCTGTTCCTCCGCCACGCCTCAGCCTTCCTCCCGTCCCTCAGCCCTCGTTTTTCATCGCCCTCAGGATGCTGAGGAAGCAGAAGGAACGGCAGCAGCCGCCCCAGTCGAACGTCCAGCTGCTGCTGTCCACGCCGCTCAAGTCCCAGGGACCCGGCAGCCTGCGCAGCTGCACGGCCAGCGACGCCTCCCTGCTCTCCAGCGTGCTGGACGAGTCCTCCACCCTGGCGGAGAGCTTCTGGGGTGAGTGCCGATGACCGCGTCGCGTGGTGAGTGAGAACGCGCTGCGCGTGCGGGAGGGTGGTAGAGCGACGGTGGGCTGCGACTTTGACCTTTAACCTGCCCCTCTTATCATATTGAGACGCGGGTGACGACGTGGCTCTCGGAGGTCCTTTGCCAGAAAGCTTTTCTTTAAAGTTTTGAGAACAATTTGGGTTCTGACATATTTTAAAATTGAAAGTAGTTTTTATTGTTCATTTTGTTTCTCCAGCTCGGTGTTAGTAAATGACTTGTAGTAAATGATGATTTTGAGTGCTAGATTTACATATTCATTTAGCTGATGCTTTTCTCCAAAGCGACTTAGAATATTAAACTTGGTTATTTAGCCATTCGTAGAGCTGGGTAATTTTATGGGACCAGGATAGGTACCTTGCTCAAGGCTACTACAGCCAGAGGTGGGACTCGAACCTGTGACCTTTGCGTCTAAAGGCAACGGCCTTGACCACTACGTTGCCAGCTCTAATAACATTTAAAGTTATAATTAATAATGTTAAAGCATTCCTTTTCTCATGGCTAAAATAAAAATTTGAAATGAAGGCAATTTAATAGCAGTTGTGCCTATATGTGTATAAAGTTTGAATCTAACCATTGAATTTTTAATTTAAATGCTTTCATTAAAGGTAACTGAGTAGGGGTAGGTAGGGTAAATGCCGTCTAGCTGAATTCGACGTGTCTCGACCACCTTGTGTGGTTTTCATGGTACGGAAGCGATTTACCGTGTCTTTGGGCTACGAATATGCGAACTCCCCACTTACCGAGCTGGATTCGAACCTATGGCCAAACGCGCAGCTCAGGCATGGAGTCCCCAGTGCTACCCACTGTGCTGCTGTTAATGTACTGTTCTTTCACATGGTTTAAATGTTTCCTTCCGATTTGTTTAGGAAATATAACACAGAATTGCTCTGATATTAAAATATGGTATGGAATTGTCCTGGTTTGGTGTTTTGATTTAAAATGGGTGAGGGGGGTGGGGTGTGTGTGCCTGTCTGACTTAATGGACGTGTGTTCTGACCGCTGGCTCAGACCACACATTGACCGCAGGCTGCAGCGAGACCGCTGACCACAGCGTGGTGTCGTCATCCAGCGGGAACATCCACTCGGCGCAGACGCAGACCACCATGGTGAGCGGCTACATCTGCGGCGACTGCCAAGGCGAGCGGCGGGACGCCCCCTCCGCCCCTTCCTCGCCCCCCCCGCCGTCCTCCACGGTCTACTGCCGCAAAAACAAGCCAGGTGAGGGTCCGCATCCGCGGGCCGGTCCCAAACCGGCACCTGTCCGATCCCTCTTTGGGCTCATTTGTTGCCGTGTAAGAGGATTCCGGAAAGCTCTTCCGCTAAGCTCCTCAGTGCCGCTGCTGATGTCACACATGGTGATCTCAGCTGGGCTCCTCGACGTGCTGCCCGCGTTCTCATCTCCCCGTGGCTTCTCTCCAGGTGCGCTTCCATCGCTCTCGAACACCTGCCTGCGCTACGGCAGGAAGGCGGCTGCAGCCGTCGTTTCCATAGTAACCGTGCTGTTGTGGACCCTTCTGCCCAAGATCTACAGAGGAGGGAAAGGTATTGGTCATACTTGCACACGTACACGTTCGGAGTCGGGGCAGCAGGTAGTGTAATGCTTAGTGGCCGACTCTGGAGCTGGAGGTCACGGGTTCAGATCCCACCCTTGGACAAAGTACTTGTACCCCGAATTGATTCAGTAAAAATTACCGAGCTGTATAAACGGGTACTTTGGAGAGAAGTGTCAGAATGAATAAATCTGTACGCTGTCTTTTCTGCTTTCTCCTCCCCTGCACGTGCCTACACAGTAAAAGGGGCTGCTGGGAAATTTCTCCCTCTTTGGGGGGGGTCACGATTTTGTTGGGGAGGGAACTGATGCCAAATCCCGGGTTTGGACTCCTTCCAGGTGTCCTGACGTATCTCTCCGGTGTAGTCCTGCGGGTCGGATCGAATGCTGCTGCCGCTTCGGCGACCCTAACGCAACGCCTGACGTTAACGACGGGGGATCGGGGACGAGCTGCCGTGGATGGAGGTACTGACCACCCACGCATACTGCAGTTGTTTCACCAGTCTCTCCTCCATGCCGCTTCTGGCTGGCCGCTGGCAGGCAGCTCCGTCACTGGTGCGGTACGTCAGAGTGCTTACTCCATGCACGCAGATGTGAGACACCTCCTGAGAACGATGCACTGTGGCGAGAAGACCGTTAGTATTTTGTTCAGGTGCTCTGGTTTCCTCCCACAGTCTGATTGGTGATTGTGAATTTATCTCGTGATGGCCTGACCTCCTGTCTATGATGTACCCTGCATCATACCCCTTGCATTTGGGATAGGAGAAAAGGGCCATGGTGACCCCCATTGAACAAGAGGTTATTGATTATAGATAGATTACTAAGTGACCAGGGGGGTGCGGTGGCGCAGTGGGTTGGACCACGGTCCTGCTGTCCGGTGGGTCTGGGGTTCGAGTCCCGCTTGGGGTGCCTTGCGACGGACTGGCGTCCCGTCCTGGGTGTGTCCCCTCCCCCTCCGGCCTTACGCCCTGTGTTACCGGGTAGGCTCCGGTTCCCCCGTGACCCCGTATGGGACAAGCGGTTCTGAAAATGTGTGTGTGTGTGTGTGTGTGTGTGTGTGTACTAAGTGACCTTGGAAGGTGTCGACTAAATACTTAACAATGAAAAGTTTCTTTACATTTATTAATCTCCTCCGAAGCAACTTAGAATTTTAATTTATTCATTGACCCATTCATACAGCTGGAGCAGTTTTTTTGGGTAAGTACTTTACTTTTCTCAAGGGTACTACAGTCAGTTGTGGCATTCGAACCTGCGACCTTTGGGTGCAAAGTCAGTTGCTTTACCAGCTCAGAAAAGTGCATCTTAAATGAATTGACATTTTCTTTGGCACCTTTTAAATCTGTTTGCTGCTCCCCATATTCCTTGCAAGCAAATGGTCCTCCATCGCATTGGCCGTCACCACGGCAACTTGCAAATGCACTCTGCCTCCGCCTCACTTGTTCCCCTCTCCGGATCACGTGGGGGAGATACAATAAAGGAGTAGAGGAAGAAAGTTTTCCGATCACTGACCGGGGGAAAGGAATTAGTGTTTGAGAATATTAAACACAGCATTTGCGTTGTGTTCCAGTTTACTCCGGTAACCGCGGCAACAGGAACGCCAGGGGTGTGACAGCTGATGGGAAGATGACTGGACCTCTCTGTAAGTGTCCTTCGTTACGTCAGGTCCTTGGTGTTCCTTAATTACTGCTCTACGTTTATTATTCTGTTTACATTTTATTAATTTTTCTCCAAAGTCACGTGCAGCTCGGTACACAAGTAAATTTCGATAACGGGAGGAGAGATTTCGATTGAGATGCAGGATTCTCAAATGTGCAGTCAGTCCTGTAGCACCATTCAACCAACATACAGTGTTGATTAAAGGACGGTAACCCCTCATATCCCTTAATTTTACCACAAAATTATTTAATGAGGTAGAGTTTCTCATGTGACATAATAGGTGTGTAAAGACCAGTTCCATATGTTGCATTAGAGGAAATCGTGTGTAGTAAAAATGAGTAGTGCAGGAGTAAAAAATAACTGAAGTCCAAGTTGTATTAATTAAACCAAGTAGGTAAGTAGAATCGGGGTGTAAATCAGTCAATTTCACAAGTTTATTTTTGAGATTTACAGATGACATTTAACTTTTTTTAAAAATTAGACAATGACCATCCCTATAGAGTTCACGCACTTTCAAACAGCACTGTATATAACGTGAAAAGCTGAATATCGAATTGTTAGTGTTTTGTTTTTAGATAATATAGTGGAAGTTGACGGGGCAGGTAGATCAGCTGTCCGGGGTTCGAAAGAAATGTTTCGACACCTTTCTGGGGTGTTGAAAGGGATTCAGCAGTTCTGAGGGGGAGAGGGGAATCATTCCAAAAAAAACCTTTTGGGCTTTCGGTTTCGGACCTTTTGGGTGCGGGACACTGTACGCTCCCAGAAGCCCCTCATGGTAATGACATCTGCCTGCCCCCCCCCCCCCTCGCTGTGTGTGTTGACCTTTGGCCTGTTTGCAGTCATTTGCTTAGTGTTTACTCATGAGGAGTTGAGTGTTTTTCCACATCCTGATCAGTGTGTTTCTCGCACATTGTCCCTTACACCCACACACTGCGGTGGGATTATGTTTCCTTTTTTGCTTCTGACAAAGGACCGTAACAGAACACAACACTCATTCCTCTAAACGCTCAGGGCATCGCAGAGCAAAAAAAAAAAAAAAATTCTACACACAGCTCGACTGGTGAACCTGGAGCTCAGGTCCTTCTGCAATCCCATGATCCTTCAGCGCACTTGAGAGTGAAAATGTTGCCCATTTCTCTCTGCATTCGTTTGCTAAATTACGGGCCCTGTCCACTTACTCCCCTTCTACCGCACGTGTGTGTGTCTGCATACAGGGAAGGCTGCCACGGGTGTGTTCCGGTGGGTCGGGACGACGTGGTACCAGCTGGCGAGCCTCATGTCCTTGCTCGACGTTTTCGTCCTGACGCGGTGAGACGTCAAGGCCGCGCTCGGGCTGCGACGCAACCCCATCCCCTCGGTTCGCGCCGCACCTAGAAATGAAAGCGCGTGGTGCAGTCAATAAGTTCTAAGACTCTCCGTGGCCAGAAGCTGGTGGTGCAGCGGTGCCGCACGGTGGTCAGTCTTGGAACTAAGTGGAGAGTGTACCTGTGCGGATTTCCAATGAGATGTTGACCTTGCAGGTGCCTTCCGAAGCTGTACAGACTGCTGCTGTTCCTCCTGCCTCTGCTTCTCTTCCTGGGTGAGTGCGTGTGCGCGTGCAAGACATTAATATTTCATTGTTCCGGTGTCCAGCAGTGACTTAAGTGGATGAAGTGAGTGTTCTGGTGGTGCTAAAAGAAAGCGAAAGACAAATTTAGAAACGAAAGTGAAAATAGTGTTGCAGCTTAAATTTAATTCTCTATTTAATGATTTTAAAAAGTTTTAATATGGGGAAAAAATGTGAATTTGGAAAAATTGCCATTATGTCACACAGCATTCATTCCTGTGAATTGTTCACATACTCTTATGTTTCTAGTAACGGGATTTTTGTTTGCCAGTTGACTTGCAACAGGGGTGTGTGTGGTTGCATGCGTATTATATATCATATCGCAATTTCTCGTCTTACAACATTGATCCGTTTCTGAAAACGTTGAGGATATCAGTTTCGGTTACCGAAAGCCTATGCCCCATTATTTTAAATGGGGGGGTGGGGGGGGTGAAGCCCATCTGAGAATCACAAACCAGTTTTTCCGAATATCACTAAAACACCTATAAAATAAAGAAGAAATTGTGTTTTGCGAATTTTCGTTCTGGAACTTGAAGTGGGTATCGATAGCCTTGAGCGATTTGTATCGAAACCTTGGGTAAAGAGTTTGTAAATCAACGGATGCTTTATTACTTATATGCACGTAAGTGTGTGCGCGCCAGCGGATGGTTGTCTTCACCCAGTCCACCTCTCCAGGTCTGTGGCACTGGGGTCCGTCCAGCCTCCCGGGGTTCCTGCCCATCGGCGTGACGCAGTGGCGGGTCGCACCCGCTACCCATGTGGAGGTGGACAGCGTAGAGGGGACGAGTCGCCAGGCTGCGGTCGCACCTGCGCAGGTAAGAACAGCCGGTCCTCTTTCGAGGACACAGAGCAGAGTACCTTACCACATCTATTTGTGCTGCAGGGGGCGTGGTGGTTAGAGTGACAGCCTTGCACTTGAATCATCCAGGTTCCGATCCCTCCGCCTGCTGTCGTACCCTTGATCAAGGCACTTAGTAGAGTAAAAATTACCCTGCTCTATGAGGATAGATCATTGTAAGTAATTTATCACTGTAAGCTGCCTTGGAGAAGCTCATTTACATTGGTTTGTTTTACACTGTTGGGTTGCTTGCAGTGATGTATAAAGCTGGGTAATTTTTACTGTATCAGTTTGGGGTAAATACCTTACAGCGGGAGGGGAGATTCGAACCCGGGTACTTTGAGTGGAACACAGCAGCTGGAAACGTTATGCCACCTGATGTCATCTAAAGGCCACATTTCCCCCCCCCCCCCCCCCCCCCCCCTTTTTTTTTTTTTTTACACAGAGCGTCACTGCTGGTTCCAGCGGGTCGGAGCGCCTGGCTTGGCTGGAGCGACGGCTAGAGCAGCTGTGGGAAGACGTGCAGCTGGGCGGTCGGAGACGGGAGCGACTGCACGCCGACATCTTGGCTCAGCAGCAGGCCCTGCGTGAGCGCATGGAGGAGATCACGGACCGGGCCGCCCTTGGGCGCTGGGTCTCCGACCTCATGGAGCAAAGGCTGGCCGCCCTGAGGGCAGAACTGCAGCAGGGGGTGCCGCGGGCAATGCAGGTGACGCTTGGGTCAGCGTGACGTGAGGGCGCGTGTTGTCGCAGGGCGCGATCTCATGACCGTTCCGTGTCGCAGAGCTCCGCGTCCCGCCTGGCCGAGCTGGAGCAGCAGCTGCGGACGCTGGAGACCAAGACCGAGGTGAACGGCGCACCCGTGGCCCCTGCAGCTGACGTTTTAACCAGCAGGGGGCAGTGTGACGGCCCCGGGGAATGCTGGGAGTTCGATATGCTGCAGCGTCACCACTAATGTTCCTCAGTATGGGGTTTACTGCGATTTACACTCCACCAGGGGCGTGCAATGTGTGCCCCACCATTCCACAAAATAACATTTTAAAAAATTTATATGTACTATAAATAGTATAAATTCTGTATCTAGTACAGTTAGATTCGCATACGTGAACACATCTACTACGATACAAACTAATCTTTCAATCGACATTGAAGATTCACTGTCACTTGGTATTTGCCAGCTGTTTTTAAGCATTCGGCCCTCGAACCTGTTTGTAGTAAGGATTCTGCACTGGAGCCTCCGTGGCAATAACATTTTCGTGAATAACTTGTTGCCCTATAGACCCAGAAATTTTTTTTCCAACAAATATAAAGATAACTATGAAATTAATTTCTGCATTCATAGTTTAAGATTATAAAATAGAATGGAATAGATTTATTGTTCTTACCTGTATTTGAGAAATGGGCTCTCGTGATGGATCTGCGGTGTGGAATGAATGTCAATGTTCTGTCCAGGTAATGTATTCGCTGATTGCTTCATTGATTGGCTGACTGTTTCAGGAAGTGCTGCGAAGGCGGGCCACGCTGATCGCACCTCCGGCCAGGTGAGCTCGTTCCCATAAGCAACACCTGTTTCGTGCTGGCGGGGAGCTCGTGGTAACCATAGCGAGGGGTTTGTGCAGCTCTATAGCTCATCAAACCCCCCCTCCGCCCCCCACCCCAGCGCTGCTGTAGCTGTCCAAGGCGACGCCCACCGTACCCTCATGGCACAGGTGCAGAGGCTGGAGGCGGAGCTTGGCCGTGTGCGGCAGGACCTCCAGGGGGTGATGGGATGCCAGGGCAGGTGTCAGCAGCTGGATGCCCTGCAGGAGACGGTGAGTGTTTGTGTGTGTGAGAGAGGACATACTGCAGGACACTTCTCTTGCAGTAGCCCTTTTTTTCTGTTGAATGTTTAATTTGGGCTGCACAGTTGAAAGTGTGGGTTGGATCCCTGCTAGATTTGTGTAGGTTTCCTCTAGGTGCTCTGGTTTCCTCCCACAGTCTAAATGCATGCAGTTCAGGTGGATTGGTGACGCTGAATTCTCTGTGTGCCTGGTTGAGTGTGTGTGTGCGTGCATATGTGGCTGCCCTGCAGTGGACTGGCGTTGCGTCCAGGGTGTACCCGCTCAGCCCTGTGCCCAGTGCTTCCAGGATAGGCTCCAGATCACCGTGACCCTTATTGAAACTGGATGAATGTTTTTCCAGCAACAGTAACAACACTTGGTTACAGCCACATAAAAACTGCAACATGTTATGAATATATCCAGATACAAAACTCAATATTCTCTAATTTAAAAATATTTTTAAAAAGTGATCAACTCCCAGTGATCATATTTGATTTTGCAGTGGTTCTTGATCCTTGAGACCTGTTTAGTCACCCCCCAAAAACCTGGCTTTTTCAGTTCATTGAATAAATCACAGCAAAGCATTTCCTTTAATTCATTCTTATTGCTGAACAACAGATGGTAAAAAGCCTGTCACTGCCAAGATCTGAGTGCCTTGATTTAAAGTACTATAAATATAAATGTATAATTAAATCACTGAATAATTGTACCTTAACACTGAGTCGCTCTGGAGAAAATCGTCAGCTAAATGAATACATGTAAATACTTGAATATAAATACAGTGGCGCAGATGTTCATTGTAATCAGACACCTGATGCATTTTACAAGGCAAAAGACATTTAACCTATCAAGTCGTGGTTTATTTCTGCAGACTGAAGGGTTACTCAGCTGAAGCTTTTTGTTTTAAAATGGTTTCTATTTTAATTCAGTGGCGCCATAAAGGCCAATTAAAAAAAAAAAAAAAAAAAAATCAGGTGAAATCCCTTGATTTAGTAAGCACCTACACAAGCCCCTTGCTCATCCTCCTCTACTGTGCGCAGGTGTCTGCGCAGATGAGGCAGGAGCTGCGGATGCTCTTCTTCGGCCCCGAGCGGGGGCACGAGGTGCCGGAACCCCTGCTTCCGTGGCTGTCCGCGCACTTCGCGAGGAGCTCCGACCTGCAGGGGACGCTACTCGATCTGGAGCGCTCCATCCTGAGGAACGTCTCCCTGCGATCGGAGCGCAGCGGGCGGCCGCCCTGCCCACGGACCGTGGCCGACGCGGTGGGGCGCACCGCGGGGGCTGCTGGGATGTCGGAGGAGGTGCGGCTTCTACTGCACCTTAGCCGTCCACAGGACGGGAACGTGAAGCTTAGTGTTTAGAGCAGCGGCCTCTGGTCACGGGTTCAAATCCCACCCTCTGCTGTAGTACCTTTTGAGTGAGGTCCTTACCCAGAATTGCTCCAATAAAAAATATTTTACCCATAAAATTTATCTGGTTAAATGAGTAAGTTGCTGTAAGAAGCACAACTCAGGAAGTCACTTTGGAGAGAACTTTGGATAAATTTAATAAACGTTGAGCTGATGCGACATTTACATTTATTTTTGTGCTCATCCAGTTTTTAACAAAACCCTAAATGTCCAGGTTTAAAATATCTGGGTGTTGCACGGAAGGAAGCAAACTCCCAAAATGGCTCTGGCATAAAGAAATTGCCCAAAATAGGATGTTTGCTTTTTTCCTTTATTTTTTGACAAATTTGGGTACTTTCCAGCAATGGAAAAAATGAAAATGCAGACGGAGCACTGTGTGAGGTTTTTTTTTTTTTCTTCCCCCCCCTCCCTCTCTAGATTTCTTAATTTGTCCATCTTTCAGACAGTTGTGTAAATTAAAGCAAATTATTTCTCATGGCTCCACAACTAACATTGAGCCCTGTGTACAGATCTGTTCTTCTCTCAGCTTCAGTATCTGTTTGACTTATTTAAGATCTTCCCATCATGTACGTGTCTCTCCATCGCATCTCATGCGATTGCTTGCTGTCCGTCTCTGATTCTCCCCCAGCAAGTGCGGCTCGTTGTGAAGAACGCGCTGAAGCTCTACTCCCAGGATCGGACTGGTCTCGCTGACTTTGCCCTGGAGTCCGGAGGTAGAACTTTTCCCTCGAGCTCCTGGGAAGGACCGTTCGTGTGTGTGTGTGTGTGTGTGTGTGTGTGCGCGTGTGACACGAGACATGTGGTCGACTCCCTGCTGACTCTCAGCAGTATGGATGGAGCCATGTTCCCTTCATGCCCTGAGTGAATGAGCCTGTTCTTCCCCCAATGCCTCTCTTATGGTTAACGTGACGCAGACCTTAAAGCATAAAGGGATCAATTGGAGAATTTGTGGCATGTGCTATTCTGCAGTGCATTGTGGGAAAGTGCTATTCTTTTCATTCGTCGTTCAGAGAAATCGAAAGAGATGTGAGGTGTGGCATCTTTGTCACGCTCAAAGCGGCAGAGATGCCCTCGGGTACGAGCAGAAGGCCTTCTTTAGGCGTCGACACTGACGCAATGCACCGATGTGCCTGCAGGGGGCAGCATTCTGAGCACGCGCTGCTCGGAGACCTTCGAGACCAAGACGGCGCTCATGAGCCTGTTCGGCCTGCCGCTGTGGTACTTCACCCAGTCGCCCCGCGTAGTCATACAGGTACACCCCGCCCACCAACCCCACCCTCTTCTACTTCCCAATGTTCTTTAATCCGTTATGCAAATTGAAAGTGCAGTTTGAGGTCAGTCTCAAGCCACCAGCCTCCCTATGACGGATAAACATGTCTGTCACCCCCCCCCCCCGACAGCCTGATGTCCACCCAGGGAACTGCTGGGCCTTTAAAGGCTCCCAGGGTTACCTGGTGATCCGCCTCTCCACGAGCGTGTTCCCTACAGCCTTCTCGCTGGAACACGTCCCCAAGGCTCTTTCCCCAGCCGGCAACATCAGCAGCGCCCCCCGACACTTCTCGGTCTACGTAAGTTTTTATATTAATTGGTCTTATTGATTTTTGTTTTATTTTAGATTTTATTATTGGCATGGCAGTTTTAGGATTCATTTATTTACTGAATGAAGATTTTAACCATTGGGAATGATGAATGGAGAGATTTTTACTTGTCGAGTTGGACGGTGTGGAACGAGACACCCTTGGTGAGCTGGTGATCCATTCTGATCTGGGGGGGAAAAAAAAGCATAGGTCCGGTCAGAGACTGCCTGTTTTGGGCAAGAGAGAGAACACGTACTTGTATAGAACACTGGAACACTCCACTATGGAACGTAATGCAATACCAGATATGGAGGATCTCATGCACACGCGCACACACACGGCATGCTGGTCACCATGCCACCCTCCCACACCTCTTACTGTCTAAGCTTGCAAGCTAAGTTCCACAATCAGTATATTTTTCCTCCAAATTGTATTAAGCATCAATATTAAAGTATTTAAAACGCTTCAATACAAGTTACCCAGAACTCAAACATATTAAACTCCATTCACTCATTAAAATGAGAAGTGAAATGTAAAATTTTCAAAAGTCTCAATTTCATTTAACAGAATGTGAAACCACAGAAAACCCAACATTCTAAAATGAGAACCATATACCATGATTTACGTATTTACGATACGTAAAGCCATTAACAAGCCTGCAGTATAAAATCTGTCGTTTTCACCATCTTTGCTTTTCTTAACCGTCACTCCATTATCAATAAATTTTAAACGCAACCATTAATGCATTAAACAAGAAAAAACAATCAAAATGCCTGTTTAATATCAAGAGTTAAAATCAACGATGAAACAACTTTTCTGAACAGAACTCCTCCCCATCTCCTGGGCAGGACCCCACACTAGATCCCAAACTGAAAGTAGGGCGGGGACCCTGCTTAGGACAAATCAATGATCAATGCATATGAATGATCAGAGCTGGGGTGGGGGAGGGGGAGGTGATGTGATCTTTTCGGCCTTTCTGAGGGGTGTAGTTCTGGTGACTAGCTCTCCGTATATACTCCAGCTCTGTGTGTATGTTCAGTTCAACAGCGAGTGAACTGATCGCTCTTGTATTCAGTTGCAATACCCCAGTGCAGGTGTAGCAAATGAAATGAGAATTAAAAAAAATTCTAAATTATTAAAGGTGGTGACCCAAAAAAAAAATCACTGACTTGTCACTGTGGAAGTGTAGTTTACTGCATGCGGTGGCTGGCACTCGCGTTATTGACCTGTACCAAGAAGCCATGACCGATCGATCGCTGACCCTGCGCTCTGTCTCGAGGGCCTGGAAGACGAACAGCAGGATGAAGGGAAGCTGCTGGGGAGCTATACCTATGCTGAGGATGGTGATTCCCTGCAGACCTTCCCTGCAACGGTAAATGCATGAGACAGGTTACCCAGCTCTGCTCGGGGTTCGTCCCCTTTATTGTATGACTTGTGTGAAATTTTCACAATTTTTATGTGCAAGGACATGGGGTGGGAACGTGGTCTGAGAAGAAAGGAAAGTAAAGGGCAAACATGGGGCTGAGATTCAGACTTGAGAAATGTGGCTTCTGTGGTAACAAAGCCATGGTGGTTAGGTTTGTGTACAGTAACTATGCGATTGTATTAGGGAGGTATGGCAACCGGGTGCAAGTGTTAGTGTGTCGGCTCCTCCTGCAGGTGCCACTGTGACTTTTTTAATTTTTTTTTTAATATTCAGATGCTTTATTTTTAATGTACAATAAGATAAATAATCTTTCAGCTCTATTGTATCCATTTGCTCTTTATATGCTGGATTGAAAAATACCTTACTTCTAAACTTACTAGCATGCATACACCTTTTTGATTTGATTGAATTAGGACATTTAGGAGAATTTAAGTTGAGGTGCTCTTCTTGGAACAACTTGCTGACATTCTTTTGGTTCCGTCTCTTCCAGGAGGACAATGACCAGGCTTTTCAAATAATCGAGCTGCGTGTTTTGTCCAATTGGGGTCACCCGCATTACACCTGCCTGTACCGCTTCCGGGTGCACGGGGAGCCCCGGCCCACGTGAAGAACCGCCTGCCTCCATACTTCATTCAGTCCAGCCTTTAAATCCCGGTCCCTGTAGCAGAGAACTTCCTGCAGAGGGGCAGTGGTCAGTCATGAGTTGACATGAACTGAAGGGGATTATATGTAATTGGTGATCATATGTCGGGGGGGGGGGGGGCACCATGAAGTTACTGCAAGATGTAATAAATCACTGAATCAGCACATGAGGTGGGGGTGCCCTAATGGAGACTGTAAAATATTAAACCCACCATGGACTTTCCAAGGCTGATTCTCCTCTCTAGGCTGCAGTGCTGACGACTCTGCACTGAAGCCCCCAGATGGATCCAGGTCTCGGGGACTGAAAACCGCACCCCTCCATTCTGCACTTGAGGGAATCTATGTCCTCGACCTCTAGCGCTACTTCGTTTTTGTGTTTGGATGGTTTCTACTTGTCTGTCCGTGCGTTTTGCATCCCCCGCTCGATGCTTTAAATAGAAACAACTGCGTCTCAGCCTCGGTTCTGCCAACCAGCTGGTTTCTTTCACTGGTGTATGTTGCACATTAAATCCAAATTCAAAGCACATCCTGACTGTAAGGATTCGGCAGCATCACCAACAAGAGAAGTGTAAGACTGAGAAATGCTGATGTGCCCAAGCCGTGATCTTCAGATTCTGCTTGTTGCAGCATGATGATGATGATGATGTGTAAGCGCTGTATGGCCTTGGGTAAAAATGTGGGGAAAACCTCCCCAGTTCAGTTTGTGACTATGGTAAAATAGAGATCAGCTACTTGAGCTAAAGCCGCCTGTTATAAGTTGGAGGCTGTTGTCTTAGGGCCTGTCATTTTGCGTAGTCCCTTCTGTTCACCAGCGATTCCAAGTCACGGGGGAAGGAAACGACACTTTGCTAACAGCTTATTGAGTCTTTCATATTGGTGATTGCTACACAAAAAAATCGGATCGATCTCGTATCTTTAAATTTGCAGTGATCGTACCGGGCAGTTCATCCAGATGCTCAACATTATATTAAGTTGTGAAAGTCAAGCTGCGTCTGCCAGTTTTGTGGAATTATATAATTTATACATACCTACTTGCTAAAAATCTTTATTTTTGTAAAGAATTTAAAACTTTTGTAACTTTTCAGATTGTATAGGTGTGTTTTTACATATTTGCTTTTATTTTGGTCTTTAAGAAGCACAAAATTTAATAAAGAACTTAATTTTTGAGAGTTTTGGAGCGTTTGTCCTGTCTCTTGTAAATTAACATTTTCAATTAATATAGTAATGATTTCTTTAAGGATAAATAGTGGAGAGGGAGAGGTTGTGTGTGTTCAGATTGGAGTACAGCTCTTTAAATCATATGTTAGAACAAATTCATCTTGGTCATCCATGGTTAAATTAAGGCAGGTCTTTGGTCTCCTTTCTGTTTTATAAATATAGTTTGTTTGCATTATACAATGGCTCCTCCTCCTGGCTGATGCTTAGAAGTCATTTTATAGTCAGTTTTATAGAAGACTAATGTGTAGTTCAAATATAATTTGTCGTTTAAAGGTTCTCAGGGAAATTTTGAATGGGACGACTAAAATGCCAAATCGCCAAGTCACAAAACGACTATTTGGGGAGACCTCAGTCCCATAATTATGAAGTATAGCTTCTGTATTATTGTTCCGACTTAATGGCACCAGAACGAAGTTACTAACGAAATGCAGAAATGTTGATTTAGCCCCTATTTTATCAATGTAATTAACACAGAACTTAACACCTCAATCACAGCAAGAAGCAACGTTAGTCCCCCCCCCGCTTCCCACCCAAAAATGCTGGTCACATGTGTAACGTCACCGGAAGCGACGGAGAGCCGGAAGAGACACGTCCCGTTTGTCGTTTCTTTTCTGACGCTCCGCCGACAGGACTCGGCTGAAGCAGAAAATGATGTCGGAGCAGGAGGCGGCTCTGAAGAGCTCCAGCGCCAGAAACCGCGGAGGAGTCCAGCGAGTCGAAGGGAAACTTCGAGCAAGTGTGGAGAAGGGCGATTATTATGAAGCCCATCAGATGTATCGGACCTTATTCTTTAGGTGAGTGTTATATTTCATTCACGGTTAATAGGTGTGGAAAAAGTAAAACGTTTCTAGTGACTGCTGAGGCCTGTTTCTAGATCTTTCTGTCTGTCAGCCAAACGAACCCGTGAGAGATCCTGACTTTATACGCGATTGGTGGACTGCAGTATCGCTCCGCCTTTCACAGTCCGTCCTGCTTTGTGAATGGACGCCTTAAATGTCAGTCAAGTGTTCCTTGATTTTGGTAGGTTGTTCGGAATTAGCTTGCTGGCTAGTTAGCTGACTAGCTACACTGAGTGTTAACCAGAAAGTTGGCGTGCCGTTGCCTTGATAACTTATTTTATTTTTCCTAACCAGCTTACCTTTTGCACAGAATGTCTATAAATTGGTGTCGCTAACCCACTACTGAGCCCACTGACACAGAGTCAGTCAGAGAGAATCGATCCTAGATTCAGATTGCTGCAGCATGGCATGGTGCTCTGCGCGCTACCCTAATTCTCAAGACCGGTCATCATTCTGTTAGATTTTTATTTGGAAATTGTCCGGAAACATCATTATTTAGTGAATATATGCAGGCAGAAAATGAATACGTCATGTTTTATAAAACATTAATACACCCAGTTAGTTCATGGCTCGTTTTGCGGGGTTTACAGTTACATCGGGTAGCTACGTGTTACACTTTAGTTTGTTACTTACGTTACTGCGGGTGAAAACGTCACTGGGTTGAGGGGGGGATGGAAAACATTTTTTAAATTACATGAAGGCTGATAACAATGTCGAGTTTGTACATTGTTACATCAAGAGCTACTAAGTGTAGTAGTAGAGTGGGACTTTCGGACACCCAATTTCCAGTCAACTTGAGTTTATAAATCTCTGTCTTTGGATATAATAATAATGGTGTTTTTCTGGATCTGTTGGGTAATTTAGTGTGGCTTTCTGGTTTGGGACACCAACAATATTGTGGACTTTTAAAGGTATTCAGATTGGCTGTGTTTCCAAACGCAAGCTGGTAAACTTGTTCTCAAACTTCTGCTGTGATACATGACTTAAAAAGAGATGTGATCTGTTGAGGAAGCTGAAGTTTGTCTGATTTGGTCCCATGGGTTCGTCTTCTGCCCACCTTGGCATTGAGGTGGAACGTTTGAGGTCGTCTTAAGACCCCGTCGGTTCTCCCATCGGTGTGGATCGCTTCTCCTGGACTAAACGTTTCGCCCTGGGGACTGAAGCTGGCCTTCCTTTCATCCCTCCTCTTTGCCGTTGAGTGCGGTCGGGTCAGCGTGATTGTTGGCAACCGCAGAAGCAAGCCTCCAGAACTTTATGGCCTCCAGAACCTTCTGGCCTCCACTTGTGTCCTCAGTGTTGAAAGGGGGTGTGTCTGTTGTCATTGCGATTGAGAGCGTCAGTGCGATTCTTAGTCGTCGTCCACTTTTTTTTTTTTTCCCCTCCCCTCCCCTCCCCTCCCCTCCCCTCCAGCTTTTCCAGGCATCACCATTTATAAGACGATGTGATTTTCCTAAGTACAATCACCTTCATCATTAAATAGTTTTTACTTTGATTTGACTTCTGTGTTTTCCTGGCTGTCCATGGTGTCCTTCATTTACCATTAAAGATGATGTTCTTTTGCTGATACTGTTAAGTGTGCAAGTATTTTGCTACGTGCCTGTAAAGAGTAGCAACGCTATATTACAGAAAAATTGGGTTTACCTTGGTGTTAATCTGTATAAGTACATTAGTCAGGTGTTTTCAGGACAAAGTAACGGAGGTGCCTGTCATTAAGGCTCAGACTAGGTACAGGATAAGGTGACGTCCAGTTTGTGTTATTGATGGGACATTTTCGCTGAAAATATAAAACAGGATGAGGATCAGTTATCTGTTG
Organism: Scleropages formosus; assembly: GCF_900964775.1. Taxonomy (NCBI): domain Eukaryota; kingdom Metazoa; phylum Chordata; class Actinopteri; order Osteoglossiformes; family Osteoglossidae; genus Scleropages; species Scleropages formosus. The sequence goes on from NC_041806.1 coordinate 5,022,163, forward strand.
GTCAGGCATTAAGAGGCGCGCGTGTGTGTGTGTGTGTGTGTGTTGACGTCCCTAAAACATGCCAATACAGATGTTTTGGGTGTGATGGCGATGGAACAGCGTTTAGGGAGTCTAGGCATAGTTACACCTCTCACACCTTTGTGCAATGTAATGCAGATCAATACCTACGTGGCCAGCGAAAAAATAGTTTGAAAACCATTTACATTTTCAATAGTTTATGAAGTGATTTTTGTGGTTGTGCTTCTAGAACTGTATACAGATGTATAAACTGTATAAAAATACATCAGTATTTTTACATCTGCAGTCCAAATAGGGGCCTTAATGTCAATGAATTTTAAATGGTGTTGATAATGGACAGAAGGCAGTTTAGTAGCTGGAGCTGTTGCAGCATGAAGGTCTATGGTCCAGTCTCCTCTCGTACCCTTTCTCAGCGTACTTAAACGTATACAGTAAAAATTCTTCTTGAGTAGAAATGGATAAATTGTCTTGCATTGTCACTGTGGAGAAAGAAATAAAGGATAAATGGAAATTAAAAAAACAATTTATTATGTTACGGTTGACCTTGGCATGTGTGAGTATCCACAAAGGATTTCTGTTAAAGTAATATTCCTAACACACATTGGAAATAGTTTTCTGGTGCTGGGGGAGTTGTGGCCTTTCTGATAGCAGACACATTTCTTCATTACTGTAAAAATGAGTAGTTAAATGCTATAAATTTTACTTTTGTAAAATTAGCAGTTAAATGTTAGTTTTCATTGTTGTAAAAATTTGTTCAAACCTTTTCATTTATTCTTGGTGTGTCTCCTTGAACAGGTATATGTCACAGGCCAAGCATGTTGAGGCTAGAGAACTGATGTACAACGGAGCCCTACTCTTCTTCAGCTACAACCAGGTAAAACACAGTGAAAAGCAATGTCTTGCTTCCTTTTGAATTCTCAGAGGCAAGAGGTGTCTAGTCTCTTTGAAAGAGCTTTATATTCAGATTCAGTGTGGGGTCCCTAGTGTTTGACGTGTATGAATTTTTTTTGTATTATTTGTGTCAAATTGTGTATTAGATGTTAAACTGTGCTTGGAGCAGTTAGTTAATATTGCATTTTCCTCTTGCAGCAAAACAGTGCAGCTGACCTGTCCATGCTTGTGCTCGAGTCTCTGGAGAAGTCAGAAACAAAAGTGACAGAAGAGATTTTAGGTGAGTCCAACTTTGTGCGTGAGACACAAGAATGATGGATTGCCCTCACTGATGTACCTTGCTTCAACCCCTGTCACTTCTTTTATTGTATCTGCATAGTTAAAATGCACTTGAGTAGTATTGTTTGTGCTTGTGTGTGAGCTGTTTGGGGTGTTTCTGTAGAGAACTTAGTCAAGCTATTCAGCCTGATGGACCCTAACTCTCCTGAGAGGGTGGCCTTTGTGTCCCGGGCAATCAAGTGGTCCACCGGGGGGTCTGGTAAGCTGGGACACCCCAAGCTGCACCAGCTGCTGGCTCTGACCTTATGGAAAGGTATGTGGGAACAAATACGCAGGACGTACACATGACATGTATTGTGAGATGCAGTGAGGGGGGGGAGGGGGGGACAAGATGCAGCATAGATGATACCAAAGTGGAGGAATGTGTCAGGAGCTGGACTAGGAGACACTGTCGTGTAATTACTACGGATGTGTACCGATTTTCATCTCTCACAACCAGAACAAAATTACAGCGAATCACGCTACCACTTCTTGCACTCGTCCGACGGCGAGGGGTGCGCCCAGATGCTTGTGGAGTACTCGGCATCACGGGGTTTCCGCAGCGAGGTGGACATGTTCGTGGCTCAGGCTGTCTTGCAGTGAGTGGCCACCCCTTCTGATTGAGTACATATGTCCTTTTTTTTTTTTTTTAATTTAAAATAAATATCCTGTTCGCGTGCCTTTGCTCCTATGTTGACATGTTTAGGAGATTGATGGATGTTTTAATCCAAAGTGGTTCATACTGTTTACAGTAGATCTAGCAATTCTTTGCAGCCTGTATGTCTGGAAAATTTCATTCCAGTTATAAAAAAATGGTTTTCATCTAAAATTCTGTTTTCCATTGCCTTGTTTTGAGTGGTTTTGAATACACAAGCAGAGTTATGTGAAATCAAGGGAACAGCAGGTGGCGCAGTGGTTGGCAATTGAAAGACTATCCTCTTCTGTAGTATCATGGATAATTATAATTACTTACCTTGGTGTATAAATTGGTAAATCATTCTAAGTAGCTTAGTATAAAAACCTCACATTGTACATCATCTTGGAAGAAAACTTGAGTAAAGTGTCAATCAAATGATAGCAGCAACTGGGCCAGTTAAGTTGGAGGAATGGGTTGGATCACTGCACACACAGGTGACAGGTTCAAGTTGGTAACTTGAAGGGTCCAGCAGCAGAATGCTCCTGTGATGACCGACCCCCCCCTCCATGTGGTTAGGTTCCTCTGTCTGAAAAACAAGAACAGTGCATCTGTGGTATTCACCACATATACACAGAAGCACCCGTCCATTGAGGGGGGGCCTCCATTTGTGCAGCCGCTGCTCAACTTCATCTGGTTCCTGCTGCTGGCCGTGGACGGGTGAGTGAGGGACGCTGTACTGTGCCAAAAGAACTTACTCTAGACCACAACAGCAGGCCCCTTACGGTTGAAATTTGAATGCTTTTAACTACCAGGTCCCCGCTAAGTGTTTCTTCCCATGATGTCTGACGGTGTCTTCCTTTTCCTCACTCTCATAGGGGCAAGTTAACAGTTTTCACAGTGTTATGTGAGCAGTATCAGCCATCTCTGAAGAGGGACCCGATGTACAACGAGGTGAATATCTGCCTGTGACAAGTGTCGTTTCGCAAGCTTTCTCACGACTGCTGTCACTCTCCCCTCTTCTTTGTCACCCATTGGAACCTGTATCCCAATGTCCTGCTGGATGAGTGACACTTGTTTAATTTCTTTACTCTGGCTTTCTGGGGGCTGCACTAGTACCTGGACAGAATAGGACAACTGTTCTTTGGTGTGCCACCCAAACAGTCCTCGTCCTACGGGGGTTTGCTAGGTAAGACTGGTCCTCAGTGTGTTTTCCCAGGGCCCCTTCATACTTCTTTTCTTCCCTGAGTACCACCAGCTCTCCATTGTAATATCATCATCTTTCACAGGGATTCTTAACCTTTTTAGCACACCTCAACTGAAAGTGAACTCAATGTTTACTCCTTCTGAAAGTGAACTAATAGTCAAGACAGATTTTCTGGGAGGCATCTCACACCTCCCCTGTAGGAGTGACTACGATAATTACGCTGTGAGAATTGCAGAGATTGGCACTGTTTCAATAATAATTTCATGTAGCACAAGGTTTATCATCAAAGATATAGAGAGCTACAATTTTTTTTTTAACGCAAAAGAATTTGCAGTAAATATTACAATTGGGAAAGTTACACCAAAAGAGAAGATGAGAAATGAGTGAAAGGGGATGGAAATTGGATTGTGATGTGATGGCTCTGACCAATGGCCTACATATTTTCCCCAGTGAATGAACAAATTTTACTGGTTAATGGGTCATAGCAACTCACATTTTACAACACTGTACCACTGGGACCTTGTTGGTGGAACTACACAGGTGTAAACAAGTCCCCCCCCCCCCGCTTCATTCAAACAGATGTTGGATCAATTGTTTAAAATAACAAGCTTCCAGTTGCTTCGCTGAAGAATGTGTGTGTGTTTGTGCCAGGCAACCTGCTGAACAGCCTGATGGGCTCAGGTGAGGAAGAGGAGGGTGAAGAGGCACAGGAAGATGGCAGTCCCATCGAGTTGGATTGAGGGACTGGTAGGAGGTGTGGCGGAACCAGGCGGGCGCTGAGTTCCAAACAGCGGCTCGATGGACAGCACCCCCAGGCCCAGCACACTACACCTGAACCAGAACAAACGGCCGTGACCAACCAGTCTTCTCAGCGCCACCTGGACTGCATCAAAACTGCAAGCTCTAAACAGTTTTCCGTTCGTTTAATTTAAGTATTTAATTTTTATTTTTCAGAAGGGGCAAGGGAATTACTTTTTCTGCAGTTTTCAGATTTTTTTTTTTGTGTTGTTTTTGTTTTCTGAAAAGTGGTAAAAGGTCAGTTTTGCTTTGGACTTTCTCCCCCGACACGTCCAGATGGACAGAGGTACGTCATCCCAACGGTCTCACACACACAAACTGCCATTTGTAGCGATACCAGCTCTGGGCGCACTTGTTGATGTTGGAGGAGGAGGAGACCGTGACCAGAAGCTCCCATTTTGTGCCCTTCTGCCATTGTTGTGGGCAAGTTTCCCCAATACTGTTAACAGTAACAATACCTTCCGTTTAAAATGCACGCTGGGTGTGTGTCTGAATTGAGTTGTGGCAGAGTTAAGATGGGCCTCGCAACTGTGAAGATGAGTGGGCATGTGTGTTTATGTGAGTGTGTGTGTGTGGGGCGCTCGGCTTCCAGTGCAAGCCATTGCCGATGTTGCTGCTAGCTTGTGCTTGTCCTCGTACTTTAGTCACCGTCCTCTGAACGTTTTCTGTTAGAGTAACTGAATGTTTATTTCCTTTTCCCCCCTCCAGAACGTGGTGACCTGGGGCAATTGATAAAAAAATAAATGGCTAAAAATGTACAAACCAACAGTTCACACATGTTGTGCTGTGTTCGCTTTGTCTTTGTTCACGTAGCAGCCCGGTTGCGGTCGCCTGTGCTGGCTGATGACTGTTCAGCACGTCTTTTAGGTATTAGTTGCAGAGTGGATTAAAGGGAGAACTAAGTCATGGTAATAAAATGTGAACATGTGTGTCTTGGTCCTCAAGCCCAGTAGGTGAGCTGTTTAATTCACAGACCCTTTACCATACGTGAACTTCAGCAGCCTTCATAAATTGCTCGGAGTGGTGAGACACACATGTAATTTTGGCCCTGACCCTAAGATAGGACACCCCATGACACACTGACCTTTTGTTTAGAGTGTTTATTGTCATATTGACATTTATATACAGGATGTCTGAATGTGAGGTGTGTGAGACATGGGATATCTGGTTGCGTTTTATGACATTAAAGTTGTACATTCTCCAAGTGTGACCAGAAGTTTCTCAAAGCAAATGGGCATGTCTCTTTTCTTTAATGGTCTGGAATGCAAAGGGGGCTTGTTTCTTCATATGATCACGTGTTAATGAATATAAAACAGGACTTCAGTCCATCTTCCACTGTGTCTGCTTCAAAAGACGTGGTCAGACAGACGACGGCACGGAAGAGTCTGTCACGTACTAATCCAGCGATGGCAGACCCCTTTATTTTTGGAAACCGTTGTTAAGCTGGTGTGCTTTTTAAGTTTTAATAGGGAGATCGTGCCTGATATCTCTAGAGGCTTCTCTCAGGCAGGTGTTTGGAGCAGTAACCATCCTGTGAAATAAAACTACTGAACCAGCGCTGGCCGGTCTGCTTTTATGCGTACGGCTCTCTGACAGCAGTTACAACACCGGACTCAAAGCTTGTCACCTCAAATCTCATTTGTATTAGTAAATAAAGCAGACCGTTATGAAAAGAATCAGTATGTAGACACTGCATAATGTTCTAAATTCATGTAATTTTCTGTAATGTACAAAACATGGAAAAACTAGTTTTTGACATGTGCGCTGGTGTGGGGCATAACAGGAGGCTGCCTTAGAGGTGGAGTTGTGGAAAGTCAACAGCTACATTCTATAGTTAACTCCTTTGTATAAAGTACAGTAAATAAGGCATTTTTCTAAAGAAATCAACACACCTTGTGCACAACTCTACATGAAGCAGCTTGTTTAACCATTATGCACGTATTCACATCCTACACATACGACAAACTCTACTGCGTGGTTACCGCTATTGGCCACTTCCTGCCTTATGCAAATTGGAATTTGAAATGCAATAGGGATACGTTTGCTAGGTTTTTGAGATACACAAAGGACCATAAACTGGCTTTAAAACCAGAGCCTCACATTATTTGATATATAGCTGAGAACAAACTATTAGAGCAGTAGTGAGTGGCCCACCTCCTGTTGCCTCAGGGGGAAGGTGGTCCTGACAGCAGTGCCGACCAGGGCAAACAGGCTCTAGGTACATTCCAGCAGAAAGAGCACAGGCTGGTGGGAGGCGGCCTCATTTATGCCCTGGATTGCAGCGAGAGCCGCAGAGCCATCTCGGAGAGGTGGGCCATGTCTGGCTGCTGGCTCTGGTGCTTGATGTACTCCAGGGTGCGCACCTGGCCGCAAAGATGAACTCATAAGGCCATGTTACAAATGCTCAAGTTATCCATTTTCAAAATCAAACATTTTGTAAAACTAGCAGAGCAAATGCAACTTAGTTTACCATGAGCCTACAGATGGCAATAAAGTGCACCCAGACAGGAGTGTGGGAGTGATTGCCTTAATTCAACTCCCACCCTCAGTTTTTACAGCTCACATTGGGTGCTCCTGAGCATCAGTGATCAATAACAAGAATATTGTACAATATTGTTTGTGATGAAACAGCCGATAGTGTTATTTTCGGCAGACATTTTTACTTTTCATTTTAATTAATTGATATCTGTATCCAAGACTTTTACAGAACCTAACATACAGTACATACACTAGAATGTTTAAAGTAAAATCAAAATACACCTGTATTACAAGCCTTTATCACAATTTAGTGGTAAAAATGATTTAGGAACAAATCAAATTACACACAGTCCCACTCAATTGTGTTCATAAGTTGAGGAACCAGTGTACTATTTTTGTGCCTTTTATCAAATGTCATGGGAGAAAATAGTGTTTCCCAGCTTTGCCCACCACTACCAGAGTGAATTATACATCATTACAGCAAAGGAGCTACTGAAGTATGTGTGTTGTTGGCAACTCACAGAATTGCGCGTGTCACAGTAGCCGTGCTTGTGGCTCAGGTTCCACAGATTGACGGCCAGTTGGCTGAGCTTGTTGTTGCGCAGGTCTCCGTGAGCCAGCAAGCAGCCGAATAGGGAGAAGGCCAAGGTACCCTGCTTGCGCACGCCTGCACCCTAAAGCACACACGCGCACACACGCACACACACACACACAAGGGTTTGACAGGACCTGGGCCATCATGGGCCATACTAACACTTCTCAGGATTCCTAAGTATGTGTGTGTATATACATGAGAGGGTCCCTCACCTCATCTCTGCCCAAGGCCTTCAGGTGGTCCAGCACCTGCCCAATGAGGGTCTCGCACAGCTTGTTGACCTCGGCCAGGAACTTGGGGTCTCCGCCATACAGCGTCTCGTTAGAGTCCACTGGGAAGAGAAGCAGGTCAGGTGCCCTTCACTGCTCTGCTCTCAACTCTTTCCCATGAGTCTGGTCTCCTCCAGCACAGCAGGTGGTGTGTCCAGGTATATCAGATACCTTTAGGGATGGCGTACAGGTAGGTGTCCTGGCTCATGGCCGCCAGCAGGGGCAGGGCACTGATGTATACGCGAACCTTGGCGTCGCTGTTCTCCTCCCAGGTGTAGTCCTGCACCATGTTGAGCAGACCGCGCACCAGGTACAGCACACCCTGCTCTGGGTGGTCCTGGGACACAGCAGCTGCACTTAATGTCAACATTATACCTTCCAGTCCTCCTCTAAAACATCTCCATAGCCATCTGCTCTCCACAATCATCATCATGCCTCACTGCTATTAAATTAGAGCTTACATTACAGCATCTTCTCCTTTATATCCACATACCAGTGCTGACATTCTGTAGCCCATGGCTCTATGGCATTCACATTATGGATTAATTTGTTACGGTTAAGTATCAAACATTGTAACTTATCTACACCGCACCTATACTGTGCCACAGTAAAGCATTCTAAATTATTAACACATTTTGGATCGGAACTTGTTTTGTTTGTAACTCCAAAGTCACTTGGAACATTAATTCAAAAATCAATAAAATCTTAATACAGCTGTACCTTAATTTATTTGGTGGCTAGATCCTGTAAAGGTCTCAGACACAGCTATAATAAATAAGTGATTTAAAATTACTTTATCCAGCTGTATGAATGGGTAAATAATTGAACTACAAACCTCACAATGTCTGTCTCTGTGGAGAAAATCTCCGGGCCACTATCATCAGCTGCTTGGTCTACGTTATGCCATAGCTTACTGGCTGGACTGTAGGCTCCCTAGTGCTGCCACTTTGATCCTGTAACTTTATTGTATATCCATAAATGTATGAAATGAAGAGCAGGAAGGGGTGGGACTAACCGGCACCACCAGCAGCGTGGACAGGAAGTTGCTGATAAAGTCAAGCAGGAAGGCCTCGGAAGAGCGCAGTTTGCCCTCAACAGTGATTGATCGTGGCACTTCGGGCAACAGGCTGACTGCCGCCTTGAAGAATGCGTCAGCTGTTCAGGAGAGAGGATTGGCAAGCAATCAGTCACCCTCGCCACTAGGCTCTGGTGCCTGAGGTTAGAGGCACAGTACATAAATATCCGGCTACTAGTTAAAAGTTCCAGAAGGGACTACTGTAGCTCTCAGAAATGTTTTCAACCTAGATTACTTCCTTAAATATGTCCAGCTGGATAAATGTCTCTGTGAGCTCACCCTGGGAAAGACACTGGTTGGCCAGCGCCACCTGCCCGGACAGCAAGTAGAGGTTGAGACGGCTGAAGATGCTGGTGAGGGAGGGGATGGTGATGAAGCTGTAGGCAGCACACGCCTGGATGGGGACCGTGTGAGTAGAGAAGAACCCGATGCAAAGGAAGGAGGAGGTAGCATGTGATTTGCTGTGGTTAAACAATGGTAGGAAAGTAAACAGGTCCTAAATGAGAATGCCTCAGGCCCTGGTCCTGTGGTGACTGACCCTGACGAACGCTGCCGTCTTGCGGGAATGGTTCCCTCTCATTACGCGGCGTGTCTCCATCGCCAGCTGGTTCACCGTCTGGGGAGAATAGGTCAGTTTATTGTTTACTGATTATAACTACTGATACAGCAGACTATGGATTTAAGCCACTGTGATACAGCCAGAAAAAAATTGCGAAACTTCTAAAAAAATTTTGAAGTACAAATATAGGGAATAAAGGAATCAGTAAAACAATGTAGTCTTGTCAATTTGTATGATACAAAGTAATATAATGGTTTGTAATAATGGACCTGGAATACAACTAAAAATCATGAAAAAATGGGGGCTCACGTGAATGAGCTGCACCAGCACTGGTTCTAGGTTGCAGAATGTAGCACGGGCTTCCACACAGAAGCTGAGCTGCTGCTCGAAATCACGTCCAAAAGAAACCTGGGGGGGTGACGGAGGGAAAGCGGAATGAGGTGAGCTGCCCCTACAGGGACGGATGTGAGGTGTACAAGGCGAGGTCGGGAGGGGGGCTCACCATGCGGATGAAGCCATTTATGAGCAGGGAGAGAGACCGCTTCTCATCTTCCAGAGTCAGAGCGCTAGGGGTGAGGGGCAGAGCAGGGTCAGGACATACCAGCATGCATGCACACATAATCAATATGAATCCATGTCATGCAGGAGCTTCTGGGAAACTCACTTCACAGAGTCGTGCATAGTCTTACAGACGTGCAGCAGGGCATTAAGAATGACTGGGTCCCTTGTGGGCTCCTGCTGGTGCCTGGGCAAACACACAGAGACATACACACACACATACAGTGATATGATTGTGCAGAGCTATGGTGGAGATCAAGAGAACCTGCCTTAGGAAAGTGTGAGAGAATAACATACTTGATGAAGACCTCCATGATGGAGCGGCACACGTCCACGCGCACGCTGTCTTTCTGGAACATGTCCAGGAAGGGTAGGAACCTCTCCTGTGGGGGAGATGGGGGGCAGCTGTTACACCTGTACCTCTAACCAACCACAGCCCAGACCCTGACTGTGTGCCATAATGGCATTATAATTAGCAGTAAAGATAATTTGTGTAAAAAACTGCATTATTTTCTAAAGTCCAGGTGCTGACTATACATAAGATAAAATTTTTCCAAAGTTGTTTTCAGGCTGCAGGTTGGCAAGAGATGGCACTGAGTTGCTGAACACATGACCGTTACACAGCACAAACAATGCGCCTTGTACATTTATATTGACAGTATCATTATTTACAAATCAAAGATATGAATTCAGTTTGAAAATTTTCTTTAACAGATGTAACCCTTCTTGTACTTGGAAAAAACAAAACATACAGCAACTTGCTGTACATTAAAACAGATTTGTACAATTCTATTAATCAGAAAATGTAAAAAAAAAAAAAAAAAAGCATCTTATCTGTAATGAAATCGTTTCCAAATTGACCCTGAAGTAAACCTGTGTATTACACATATGCTTTCAGATTCTTACATTATAGCAAAACTTGAGATTGCGAGTGTGCATTACACACAGGTAGGCATTATATTTAATACTAATATGCTAAAAATAGAACATTAAAAACCATCCACCCATCACCAATAATTACTCGTCAAAAGCAGGGCTGTGGTGGTGCAGAGCCTGTTCTGGAAAAACAGGACGCAAGGCAGGGTGCACTCTAGACAAGGCACCAATACATTGCAGCACATTCACACACACACACAAACACAGACATACACACCTACACTAAGGGCAATTTATGGTCACCAGTTCATCAATTTCTTGCAAAATTTTTTTCCATAGAACATCCTGAGCTCCTTGTTTCTCACCATAGAAAAGAGCACAGAGAAGTCGTGGAAGTAGTTGAGGATCTTCCTTATCACCGACTGCAACTGTAACACAAAAAAGGAAAATACATCATAATCTGGCTCCTTTGTCCAGCCCACCAAAACCTGATCTCTGGACTTCACCAACCTGAGGGTAGGCGTCCTCAAAGGCACGGTCTGGTGTCATGTGTTTGATGATGTCTGCAAGCACAGTGTTGACCTCCCGTTTCTGAAACACAAGATAGAAACAGAGTGAGGGACACGGTGACGTGCCCCAGAGACTTTGTTTGAATTGTGCATGATCACCCCACACACATGCAAACACTCACTGTGAAGTGCCGACAGGTGAACTCCACCCAGATCTCAGCACAGTTGATATAATCCTGCAGGGAGAGAGGATGCACAGGAGCTGATTGTATGACCAATGTGTAGTACCCTTGTTCAAGGTACTCACCCTGAATTGATACAGTAAAAATTACCCAGCTGTATAAACAGGTAAACCACTCTTTCCATACAAACGTTGTAAGTTGCCTTAGAGAAAGTAACCCTTATTTATGTGATGCTTAACAGTAAAATCAACAAATTTTATTTGCGCTATGCTGATACTCCCATTATTCCCAGTTTCCCCCATCTGCTCCATGGTGCTTACTTGTGGGCTGCGCACTTTGGTGATCACCTTCCACGCTTCATTCAAGATGGACAGCCTCTCGTTCTCTGGGGGGTCGGCACAGGCCAGACTCCGGCCCAAAGAGCCAAACAGTAGGTGCTGTTGGGCAGGGGGTATTGTGAAATTCAACATAAAACAATAAAAAGTTAATTACAGTACAAGTGAGCAGTGTGAGTACAGAGTACACCTACTTGAAACCAGACTAGTCTGGACCAAAAAAAACAGTAAAAGTTGGTGTTTGAGGAGTGGAAGTCAGATGTATAGAAAGGTAGTTGAGTATTTGTAAGACCCAGAGAAGGAGACCAAATGAGTTGTGCTTGTGTGGTTTCCACTCTCCAGGATGGTGGTGGCAGCATCATGGTGTGGAGCTCTTTTGCTACTCAGAGTTGGTGATCTTTACCAAGGCCACGGCAATCTTAACCAGCATAGCTACCATAGCATACTCTAGAGGGTGAAGCTGTTCTCTCATTGTCTGGTATTGAGTTATGTTTTCCATTTTATCATAAACTAATACAATACCAAGGAGCTGTGTCTTGGTGTGGGGAAACAAAGGTGCACAAGAACATTCTCTGACCTTGGGAAACCCAGCCTCGTCACAGTCCTTTATCATGCCAATGAAGTCTGTGGCCCTGGCTGCCACAAATTCTGCACGAAAGGCCCACATCACAGAGTTCAGCAGCAAAGCACTGTGGAAAGACATAAGACAATCCCCTCTGACCAAAAAATCTATGACATATTCCTGCTGTTTTTTTGGATGTTATTAAAGCGTGATAACAGGCTAAGCTGACTGAGAACAAACATGGGTGGTGTAGTGACTTGAGCAGTCACCCTCCCCTCAGAGGACCTGGGTTTAAACTGCTGTAGTACCCTTGATCAAGGTACTTACTCTGCATTAATACCTATAAAAGTTACCGAACTGTATGAATGAGTAAGTAATTGTAAGTAGCTTTATGTGCAAACCCAACATTGTAAGCTGCTTTGGAAAAAAGCATCAGTTAAATTAATAAACTGCAGCACTAGATATTACAAGTGATTATTATATACAATATTATATCACCATCATCATCATCCTCATTCTCTAGCACCCAATCTGTTTCCCAAAACCTAAGAATCCCAGTAGGAAGGAAGACTCACTTGTTTGCCAATTTCTTGCACCTTTCCATCATCTCTGTCAGTAACGTCTGCAATAACACCAGACACGGGTCAAAGGTGACTCCAAACATGTGGCAAAAGTCTAAACATGAAGACTGAAGTACCTGAATCTGTAAATCAGGCTCTGAGTTACAACTGACTTAGGTCAGCCATCAGCGTGTGGGCTCACCTCCGGTGCCCGGTAGGATACACACTGCAGGATCCAGTTGATAGCTGGGGAGTAGAGGGTCAGGTAGACAGGGATCTCCACGCGCTGCAGCACCAGCTGGTTCTGCACGCTGTCGCTGTGGATCTGCCGGAACGACGCCAGCAGATCAAAGAAGTTCTTTTTCAGGCTCTCTTTGAGGTGTGGCGCCACCTCCATGCCCACCTGGTGGAATTTAACATATGGCTGTCAACCAGTGTGTAACATTCTCACGTGGTTTTCCTTAGGTGGCACGGTAAAAATCCAGATAGATGTGGAGTGGTCAATAAAGGAGGTGAGTCTCACCCTGCAAAGGTAGGCTCTGGCATAGACCGCCACCAGGGGGTCCCCTATGCCCCGGATCATCGCTGTGAGGCGAGGCAGAGTCTCCTGAATGCCGCTGTGGGTCAATCAGAAGGGGGGGGGGGGGGGGGGTGTTATTAAACAGCCACAACTAATATGGATCAAGGAACTGGACTTGGAATTACACGTTTTGCATTTACACCGCTGGCAAATAACTGCACCTGTACTCTTGTAACAAGAGTCCGTAATGTGAAGGATTAAAGAAGAGTAATTTCATACATAAGATCATAAAGTTATGCATAGCCTAGTTATGAATTTTCAAAGACACAAACATTTCAGTTTATTTTTCAACTGCATTTTCTTTGCACATCGTTTCAAACACACGTCTGTAGTCGGCATTCAGCTTGTGTTGACATGTCCGGCTGATAGATGGCAGTAGAGTTCCTCCAAACAGAATATATAAACTTTACCGCTTATACATGGTGTCCATGAGGGTCAGCATTTCTAATATTACCTCTAAGTTCATTGTTATTCAGGGGTAATTGTGGAGTTACAAACAGAACAAACTGTAAACATCCCTCAGGTCTCAATTGTGTTTATAAGACGAGGATTCACAGCATTCATTTTTGTATTTAATCACACAGCCACTGCAGAATCTGATAGTGAAAGTCCAAAACTTACGTCTTGGACAAGAAGAAACTGCATTTCAGGATGGCCGCCTCCACGTATCTGCGTGTGCAAGTCAGGAATATAGAGCTGAACAAGGGTAAGGGGGAACTTCTTCCTAAAAGACATGCATGAGAGTCACGAGAGTGGGGTGCTGGGACACTGGGGATGGGAAACCCTGGCATGCATGAAGATGTGACAGGTGCAGCCAAGTTGCCAAGGATACAGTCGTGGGATGAGCTCTCTGATGGAAGCAATCTTGAAGAACCAGTTGAGGCACGTCTCCTTGGCTGTGTCGTTGACATCGTCAGCAGTGAATGACTCTGGCAGGAGGGGTGAACGTCAGATTGGTGTGAGGGACCCAAAGGATGCCAGACAGGAGGTAAAAAGGCATTTCCAGACAACTGAGCTCAGAGACGAGGTGTCACTCAGCAACACATCAACAAGGTGGGCTCACCTGGCATCGCCCGGGAGTCAGAACACATGGACCAGATCCTCTCATAGACCAGTCGCCCTGCGGGGACGGAGAGCCATCACACCACGTCCTTCGAGCAAGGTTAGACTCAAAACTCAAGGTCAAATGTTCCTTAACCACACACACCGTACAGTTGTTTTGTTCAAGCTGACAGACAAACCCCCCCGATGGGTCACTCACCAAAAGTGTCCAGTATGTCCGTGATGAGGACAAACTTGCTGGGGTAGAACTGGATGACGGATGTATCGGACAACAGCTTGGAACACTGGGAAGGACACAGAGATAAAGAATCAGCATGTCTCTGTTTTGAAAGTACGGTGCCGAACATGAAGAGGAGAGAACGGGTCTCACCTGGATTACAATCTTGAGAGCTTTGACCTTCTGGTCCGAGGACCAGGCCTCCTTCAGATTCTGGTTCAGCTCCTCAATGCGGTTCACGTAGTCCTGCTGGGAGAGGTTCAGCAGCTCCCGCTGAGAGCCCTGCAACCACACATACATGGTCACACATGAGCTGGGCAGCAGGTAGCATGGTGATTAAGGGACTGGGCTGGTCAGAGGTTCAAATGCCAGAACAGCCCCTACTGTTGTATTTTTCAGAAAAGTGCTTAGTACAAAGACTAATAGTATAAAAAAGGAATGCGCATAGGTTGCATAAATTATGCAGTCATACAGAGCCATACTTACGACCAAACGTATCAGCATACAGACACAACTACAATATCATACATAGCTACATCAACACTCACGTTACATAAACGAAAAACACTCTGTGCTCGTGAGGAGACAGCGAAGGGAACACCCACCTCCTCCATGTCATCCAGCTCCTCCAGGCGGTTTCGCACCTTCTCTGACACTGTGGAGTTGGGGCTGGGGGCCTTGCCTGGAGGCCACCAAAACCAGCATGATGATGGTGAAGCTTTTCGGTGTCATGATGCCAACATAAACGGCTTGAGGTCACACCTGGTCTAGAGAGCAGGACAATGCTTACCTTTGTCGGAGCCCATGAAAAGGTTCTGTAAGGGCGAGGAAGTGAACATGGCTGTTAGGAAAAACTGCACATTGATGTGTGCAGCTATTATCATTATCATCATTACTATTATTATGCCAATGCATTCAGTTTTTCAGCCATTTATCTAACAGGGTATTCTTGTATCAATTAAGGGTATGTGCCTTGTTCAAGTGTGTTCTAGCAGGGGTGGGATTTGAACCAACAACCTTCAGCATGCAGGTTCTAACCACTAGACTACGTGCTGACCCAAATACTGGTCCAAATGCTAAGAGAGAGAAATTATTTCCAGTATCGACAGCAGTAATTTACAGCGAAGTATTGACCCTACAGGGTCAGCCATCCCTCAATGCAGGGACCACGCTAGCCAGTGTATTTTCTCACTCACAATGGACAGCTTCTCCGTGGTTGTGAACCTGGCTAGGATTTCTCCACGCTTGGCTGACCAGGGTTCGAAGTCTGGCCCCACCTCCTCCTCCTTCTCCCGGCGCTTCCTGCCCGACTCCTACGCAACATAAGATGCAGATCTGAAAAAGGCTGCTGAGGGCTTGTGAAGAGCTGGTCACCTCCCTAGTACAGGTCAAGCCAACATTGCCATGGTTACAGGCTAACCCCCACCGCTGTGCTGTGTGAGAGGGTGGGAGCCTCGCTGGCGGAAGCTGCAGCAAACATGGAGAGGGGGTCTGTGCCGTCCAGCATGGAGCTGAGGGGGTCTGGGGCCACGGACCCAGAGGATGAGGATGAGGAGGTGCTGCCTCTCCGCCCTCCTCCCCGTCGTGACTTGGAGTCCGTCACCTGCAGGTGGCACAACACGACACACATATTTATACACACGTGATAATGTGCGTGCGTGTATATTAAAGTATGTGGGTGGTACACAGAGGTGCTGACAGTTCCAGGCAATGTGTGCTCAACTCTGATCCTTCAAGTCCAGTAAAAACTACACAGCTATAAACGAGTAAATCATGGTAAGTAGCTTAATGTTGCAGCTGCCTTGGAGAAATGTCCGCTAAATAAATAAATGTAAATATAAAAACGCTGATGCTGTGTTGTCACGGCCTGTAGGGGGCATCGTCTCACCGTGATGCTCTTCAGCGGGTGCGGGTCTCCCGGCTCCAGCGGCACCGCCTCCAGGCGCGCGGCCCGCAGCTCAGACTCGTACGCGCGCACCCGCGAATGCCTGACAAGAGGAAAGAGCACAATGGGCGCGAGCTGGACAAATACTGAGCAAAAACGCCCCGGCGTAACACTCGACTGACACGAAACCACTATAAGTGCATTCGGCCTTTGAACGTGTAACTGGAGAAGATAATAAATAAGTAGACATGTGTATAACCGTTAAACTGACTTCGCGACGCGTCACGCGAGTAACAGAGTCAGACTGAGGAGGATTTCATTTTGATTTTCAGGTTAGAACTATGGCTTATTTTAATCAACATATTCCACAAAAACAAAGTAACCAGCGTCCATTTATTGCACATCAGCTTTTACGCAGAACAACACTCTAGTTTAAATGTTGACAAAATATACTTAACCGCATTACTGCAAGGAAGAAAAATATTTTCCTTACCACTGAACAGCAGCCATGTTTGTGTCATATGACTCCCCGCCGCCCCTCTCGTTAACGAGCCCGCTTCCGCTGTGGTGCTTTATGGGAAATGTATTTTTTTTTTTTATTCACTATCATGGAATCGCCTTCCGCGTCATTGTAATGCAACCTACCACCTACTGGTTGTAGAGAAAGTAATTCTAATATAATAAACATTGAGTGGCACATATCATTGCTAGATAAGAACAAGAAAAACCTGATGAAAACTGGGTGATTTTTTTTCAAGTTCACTGCAGTCATAACTAGGATTTATATGCATGGGAGCTTCTTCTTACTGGAGCTGAATCAATGAACCCACTAAGAAACCCATTTCATTAGGAAACCCTCATGTGAAGTTCTTTTTCCCCAGAGTACCCCTTCACACTGTTCAAAGTTTGATGCATCTTATCAGATTACTTCCATCTTTAGTGTAAACTTCGCATCAGTAGGGAACTTAATGCTAGACAGCAATGATTCATCCATGTATTTACAGATGCATACATGAGGTGGGATTACTGCAAACACAACAGCCATTATTTAGGTTAAGCACACCAATTTACTATTAAATAATTTACAAAAATATACATAAGTATTAAAAATTTAATTTTAAAAAACAAAAGAAAAAAAAAAAAAAAACCAGCTCCTAAAGGCCTGGGGTCCATTCTCCACCCAAGCCAGTAACTGATTCTCCAGGATCTTCGCCAGAGCCATGTCCAGATAAGGCATCTAATAACATATCTGACTGGATATGTTTTGAATTAATATTCAAATTTTATCGAGCGGGAAGCACTGACATCAATGAAGAACTTCTTGCTTGATGGAGCTGTGAATCCAAGGCCTGCCCCTTTATTCTGGAAGTTCATCCGTCGGTTCTGTGCACGCTCAAACTCTCCTAGGAGCTCCTGCTGCAAATGCTGCTGACTGTCCTTCCCAAGTGCCATGTTGCCCCGTCCACTGCTGGATGCCACTGGCGTACTGCCATTTTTGAAGCCACCCATCAGTCGCAGAAACTTCTGTTGCTGGCTGGGACTGTCAAAGTGTGCAGTTCCCCACTGGCCAAAGTTCTGGTGAAAACAAAATATATCAGCCAATTACTGACAGCTAGAAGAGGGCCTAAAACATGAAACACACACAGGTGTTATGGAGGTGGGTGTGTACTGACTGAGGAATTGCTGGGAGAGGATGCGCGGTCTATTTCCCTCTGTAGGGCTTCTCGACGTGCCTGGGGAACACCGTATGCATTGACATTTATTCACTTGGCAGACAGTTCTCTCCAATGACATACAACTCACATTGACACCAAGAGTAAATAAATGTCCATTTCACAACAGATGCAAGGGCTTTAGACACAGGGTTATCAAGCTTGTCTGATGCCTCCATGTTGCTGGTTCACATCACTCATAGTAGCTGCCTACAAAAGTGACACTGAAGTAGAAAATACATAAATAATCACAGCAGATGGTGCTGAACACATTAATATGGCTGTCAGGAGATCAGGACAGAAAGGGATCTGAAAGAGATGGGTTTGAGACACTTGAAGGGTGTGAAGGATTCAACGGCTCTGAGGGACTGAAGGAGCTCATTCATGCTTTGATTTTGGACCAGCTAGTGAGTGGGATCATCAAGCAACCAGAGGTGGAGAAACACAGCCCTCTTGCTGGGATGTTGGCAATGTGGGGTGTACTGACTTACGCTTACATTTACTATACATACATATGCACAAAATATGTGCAAGAAAACTGCAAATGAAAAGGGGCTTTTCACGGTATAGAATGACAATGAAAAAAAAGAGCAAGATGGAGAAGACAGATCGCTGTCCGGCTGTTTACCCGGTCGATATGGACTTCATCTTTATTCCCCATCTTTTCGGACAGAAACACCACATCTGTCTGGGCCAGGCTCTAGAAAGCAGTTGAAAGATTTCAACATGTTACAGGAGAGAGGGCATGACAGCTTAAAGGAGGTTCCAAATCACTCGAGGACCATGGACCGATGTAACCATGTGGCTGCTGGAACCTGACTTAAAACTTCATAGGTTTGCACTGAAGTAAAAATGAATCCATCTTCAAAAACTGTGTCCAGTACAGGGTTACAGTAGTTCAGAGCTTATCTTACAAGCATAGGACATAGGGCAGGGAGACAGAATGCCAGTCCCTTACAGAACAATCACACACACTCAATTACTCACACTAAGGGCAATTTAGAGTCACCAGTTCACCTGAAACACATATCTATGGACTGTGGAAGGAAACCAGAGCACCTAGTGTTAATCCAAATGAACGCAGGAAGAACATACAAACTGCACAGACTGAGCTGAATTCAAACTCATGTACAAACCCACAGCTCAGAAGCAGAATGGCACCAGTGCTACCAGCTGCTCCAGCGTGTTTCCCATTTCACTAGTCAAAATGAGGTAAATAACTTTTAATAATTCAGTAGTTGTCTAGTGTTCTTATTGTAAGTCGCCACACAAAGTTTCACAGATTATATCAGTTAAACTAACCTCTTCTGACTCAAAGCCCGTCTGCTCCACCTTGACTTTCTTCCCCTTTGCTGCCGCCTTCTCCTCTGCAGGGTACCCCTTGTGCTTTTTTCTCTTCTTAAGGTCTTGGTCCTGCTGGCCATTTTTCTCCTTGCTTTTCTTCTTCTTCTTCTTCTTTGTCAGCGGCACAGAATTGTTGGCTCCTTCTTCCTCGTTCTTCCTTGTGCCATTTTCTGGAACCACTTCATCCTCCTCAGACTGCTTCTTCCTCATCTTCTTCACCTTTCCAGTCTTCGAAAAGCTCACATCATTCCTCAGTGCAGCAATCACCTCCTGTCCTTCTACAAGCTCCTTCTTTTTGACCTTCTCCTTCTTCGTTTTGTTCCCATTCTCCAAGACTCTGCTCTTCTTCTCCCTTTTCTTCTCTATTGATACCACTTCTTTGTCACTGGGGAGCCCTTCATTTACGGTCAATTTCGCCATTTTCTTTTTCTTCTTCGGTCCCCCCTCTTCTTCCTTGATGGCCTCATTCAAACGAATGTTCTCCTCTTTAGCCTCTGCCTTCTCCCCCTTCCTCTTCCTCTTTTTCCTCCCATCCTCAGTTGTCTTTATTCCTTTATTCCTTTTGTACCCATCCTCATTCTCCTTTCCTCTCCCAGCATCAGAAACACCCAAAATCTCAATCTTCACCTTCTTCTTTTTCTTGGTGCTGCCCTCATCATATTCCCGCACCTTCTCTGTCCCAGTCAGGATCTTCATGCAAGTTCCTTCCCCTCCTGCAGTCCTCTCTCTATTTTCAGTTTTCTCTTTCTTTATATCCACACCAGGCTTTGTTTCTGAAACTGCAGCTTTCTTCTTTTTTTCCTTCCCCTCTCCTTCACTTTTCCTTGTCGCTTGCTGTGCTCCAGCCTCCACAGCCTTCCACTTCTTCTTCTTCTTCTTCTCCACCTTCTTAGTCATCAGGGTTGAGCTCACATCTAGCACCCCCATGTCAGCATTCTTCATTTTATTCTCCTCCACCTTAATCTCCTCACTGTCTTCAGCCTCCTTCTTTTTCTTCTTCTTCTTCATACCCTTGTTTCTTCTAGCTCCTTCTTTGGCCTTTGCCCCTTCTTCAGCACAAACAGTCTCAGTGGAGATGTTCATCAGAGCTTTCCCCTTATTTTTCCTACTCTTCTTGGTGCCATGTTCTCCCCCTTTCTCAGCCTTGGCACCTCCTTTCCTCAAAGCCATACTTTCATTCTTACTTTTCCCACTTCCTACTTCCTCACAAGTGTAGCCTGTCATATTAATCTTCGATTTCTTTTTTTTATTCTTTTTCACATTGTGTACAGAGTTTTCAGCTGTCATCTTGGAATGATCAGCACCAGTATGGCCACCAGACTCTGCGCCAGACAGCCTCTTTTTCTTTGGCTTTGTTTCATCATTCTCTTCCAATTTTCTCTTCTTTTTCATGGGTGTCTCAGGCTCTCCTTTCTTCTTGTTCACTCCATCTTTGACACCTGTAAAGCTGGAAGGCTCCCCTCCATTTGTAACTTTGGCTGTTACCTGATTTTTATGTTTCTTCTTTTTCTTCACTTCATTCTGTTCACTGTGGTGAATATTAACCTGCTGGTTTTTATCAGCAACCACCCTCTGCCTCCTCATCTTGTTTCTCTTCTTCCTTCTGATCTCTTCTGTTTCCTTCACTATGTTTTCACTGTGCAGTTGCGCCATCTATGGGACAAAAGTCACATTAATACGACAGTACTTGGGGGGGTCATGGGCAACAGTTTTTCCTAGTTATTTCTTGGATCCCAGGAGACTGCACAGTTTAGCTGCAGCACAGCACCAACAAACCTAAACCATCTTCCCATCTAATCCTGCAGACAACACAGCGTATAGGGTTGTGGTCTTGAAGTCTGTAGGTAGCTGGCTCAAATCCCACTTCGTGCTGTAATACCCTGAGCGAGGTACTTACTCTAAGATGATATAGTAAGGACATCATACTGTATAAATAGTCATTCATAACACTTAATATTGTAAATTACTTAGAAGAAGTCTTCCTATAAATAAAATGCGAGTCCAATCAAACCCATTACTAGGACTCGAAAATGTTACAGCCGCACTACAACAAAAATGCGTAGATCCTTGGGTCCTGTGGACTAGCCGAAAAGCACTAATACACAATACCGCGGTAACTATAAGAAAAGATGCCATGTGTGATAAAATTCAGATGCCATAACATTTCAGGGCAGCAGGCAGAATAACAGTGGTTAATAAAACAGCGTTAGCTGAACATTCACGCTGAAAGACAAAACTGAAATACAGAGCTCCTAAATTCAGGAACTTATGGAGCTTAAGAGAACTGGGACACTTGACAAATTACAAAACATAAGTATAAAGTCAACACATATTGAAAAGGTAACTTTGCCTATTTGGCAACACAAAACTATCATCATTATGGGCCTGTTAAAAACACCAGCTTATGAACAGAAACCCTTCTTTATGGAAATACAGTTGCAGAAGCATAAACACCTGAAATAGAGACAAAGGCAAGAAAGATACAATAAATATTGAATATAAGTATAGGACACTCTCTTGAGCTGTAAAAATAAGAGACAAGCAGTAGCAACTCCTATCCGCGAGACACATCCGGTTAGTGGAATTATTTCTGCACATTATGTAGGTTTACCGTTAGCAACGACTCAAAAATAACCCTGCAATGTAATCTCTGTAGAGAAAACCCCCCAAATTAATTCATTTCCCATCGTGAGGGCCACTGGTCCCGAGTGAAATTTGACTTTTTAAGTGACACGACGACGCGAAGAGTCGCCTGAAGACTTCGTAAAGCTATTGTTCATACCTTTATTTATTTATAAGTTTCTTTTTAAAACTAACAAATACAGGACTCTTTAATGCATTTTCTCCATTTTATATCTTTCTGTTACACACGTACTCACGCGTGGAGAAAGTCGAAGATTGTAATCGACCCGGAAGCAGTCGGCAAGCACTTCCTTAGCAACCAGAGACCGTGGAACATTGTGGTCCATAGCAACGTAGCCACCGCGATACACCGAATGAAGAGCGCGGCAGTGTTTTCCGCACTTCGCACTCCAATTTCTGAGGGTCTACACTTGTTTATTTAGAAAAAACACCACCACCAGCACAACAGCACATATTGCACTGAGTAGGAAAATAAATGAGTATTAGTGTATATAATAGTGTATTAATGATGTTTGCACGTTGTCCTCGTGTTCACATTACATTTACATTACATTTCATAACAGTAACTCTGTCATTCTGGAGTTCCATCATCTGATCGCTGTCTTGTGACCATTTTTCATTCCATGAACCCAACACTAACTTGCCTTGGTCACAAATGCCAGCTAAAGAATGAACAATAAGAACTGTAACAGTTTTTGCATTGATCGCATAAACTACCTCTGTGGCAGTGCCGCCCTCGCTGCCATGCGCTCGATGCTCCCTATTCTTCACATTATGGCCACCCAGCTTTGTAAAGGATTCCCAGCAGTTGCCTCCGTTTTCCAGTGCACCAGTATCGATGAGTTGCGACTTGCATCGCTAGCATGCTGTCAAAATACCTGCTGCATTCTATTTCCATTATTTTGATGTCAAGAAAAACACAACCCTGCAGCCTAGATTTATACATTGTTCTTCTCTGGACCATATTCATCTCTGTGCCATGTTTGGGGTCAAGTGTCCTGGTCCTGTCAGATACAGCAGTATAGTGAGGCAGTGCATCTTGTGGCTTTTGTCAAATTACTGCTTTGATTTCATATTAATTAATCGCCATTTGTGCGATTCAGGCTCAGAGTGGTCCAGAGCCTATCCCAGAAATAGGACGTGAAGCAAGGTACACCCTGGGCAGGATGCCAGTCCATCACAGGGCAATCACACGGTGACTCATTCACTGACACACGCAAGCATATTATGTGTAACTCAGCAACACCAGTCCACCGGAAACACACATCTTTGAACTGTCGGGGAGAAACCAGAGCATTTGGAAGAAACCTGCTGGAACATGGGAAGAACACGCTAACTCCATACAGACCAAGTATGGATCATAGGAAAACACACGATTATTTTATATAAAAACACACACTTAGACACACTCCTACTGCAGCTGCACGTCTCTCTCTAAGGTTACTTATGTCCATACCACGTTTTCAAAAATACACAGTCTTCTTCCCAGGGGTCCACTTTGTAAAGTAAGATTGAGGATGAGCAATTGCTTTATGCTCCCTATTATTCAGCAGATCTTTCCGATTCTTATTAAACCCACAGATGCAGACCTTGTAGTGTGGCATGGCTGGGTTTGTGCGTGCGTGTGTGCGTGCGTGCGTGCGTGAAACAGAGAGAGAGCGAGACCTTGTGTATAAGTGCCTACCTGTGGGGGTTGGACAGCGGGTTGGAGAAGTATATTCAGAACCTCTGCATTTTGCTTCCTTTCAAAAGCCCTCTTTGTGCCCTGTTGCCTTTTCTACGCATTTTATTATTTTACTGCAGATATTAATTTTTTCTGCTTCTGTGTGGGAGAGCTCAAGTGCCTCCCGCTTGATATAGACAGAATACAGCAGATTGTTCTGGGCCCGCTGTTTCAGGCATCACATTTACACACTCAGCCTACACCATTCCCCTACCACCCCATACTAAATTTGTTGGATTCTTTTTAACAAGACCTCTTGGACTCATTGTTAATTAATAGTAAATTTGCTGACATAATGAGGCCACACCCACTTGCATGTGTCGGAGATGTCACTGCGTGCTCTTGCAGCAGTAATGAGGCACCTTGTCTTGTCTTACCGCACTTTCTTCTTTGCTCCAGGAAGGTTGTGGGTGGAGGGAGCGTTGGAAGGGGAAGGGGGGCTCAGAGGGTAACGAGATCTGGAGCTCTTAGCGACACAAGTGCTGTCATCACCACGCGGAGACGAGGAAGCAGCGTTAGCGACGGCGAAATGTGTACAAGATGCTTTCTGTATCTTTATTACATATCCGATCTTACAGGTTCGGCTCATTCGGGACTGACTCTTACGCTGGAGTCACTGAACATTAAAACGAGACATCCGAAGGGTACAGCGCCAATATGCCTGATGGGACTCAAACATGCAACTTTTTGGTGGCAAATCCACTTTTTTAACCACATTCATTATTCAGTGTTGTTGAGCATGATGGCAGTGCACTCCAAAGGACTGATGCGCATTGCGCTGCGGCTCCCCTGCCGTACCACTGTTCTCCCGTACACCTTGCCATATCCTTACCCCACCTCTTTTCCTTTTTACCTCTGTATTCTTATGAATTTCCACCTCTGTCTGTGTCCCTCTCATACCCCTTCCTCCCGGTTTTCCTCCCACGCTCCCTTTGGGACCCTGTGTCACCCCCCTCTCCTTGCCATGGTTACATAAGAGCACTGATGCAGCAATGACTGCAGACAAGGGGGGGGAACTGTTAGTGTAGTGGTTAGAACTGCTGCCCTTGGACCTAGAGGACATAGGTTCTACTCTTACCTCCATCTGTAGTACCCTTGATCAAGGTGCTTACTCTATATTGCTCCAGTATAAATTACCCAACTGTATAAATTATTTTAAGTAGCTCAACATTGTAAACTGCTTTGGAGCAAAGCATCAGGTAAATGAATAACTCTATGGATGACCCCCCTGCTAAATAAATCCACCATTCCATCTCATAGGAACAAGGTCTTCCTGGAAATGCTGTCATTCCAGTTCCACCAACCCTTTTTTTCTGTAGAGTCGAGACAGCATGGCTGTTACAGACTCCTTTGTACCAGATACAGAACCCAGAGCTCAAAGGGAAGGACAGAGCCATTGTGTTTACATGTTGCATAATCAAATAAATTTTTTTACGATGTAAATAATATATTTTTTAATGTTCAATGAACAGAATGCAGAAAAGATTCACAAGGATCCCCCACTGTGCCTCACCTGGATGACCCTAACTTGGAGTAGCAGAGAACCATAGTGGCTGCTGGGTGTGTCCATGATGGTAGAGTAGGCATGTGATTTTGGGCAAGATTGCTATGGGGACCTGGGGAGTGTGAAGGGGTGGGTAGTGGTAGCTGGCTGGCTGATTTGCTCTTGTAAGAACTTCACAACCAAACTTTGTCTGGGTGATGTACCATAACCAGTCAAAGGTTTGAGTACACCTGGGCAATACCTGTATGGGACAAACTGGATAGAAGAATGGAAGCAAAGTGACCCACAGGTGTCCAACATCTCTGGGAACTGCTGCAGAACAACACTGAAGACATGGCAGCTTCTTTCTTCTGAATTTTATTCACCAAATTCTTCATGCAAAGTATTCTCAAACTTTTGGGCCCCACTTCAGATCCAGTGATTGTGGTGTTCTCTGGATTCTGTGGGACTTAAATTGAACAACTTGCCCTGGTACTTCCTAAGGCTCCCTCTCCATCCTTCCTAGCTTAGTTCCATAGGTTTCGGTCTGGTCTCCACAGGAACACAGACACTTCATCTAGCTGTTTGAAGGAACAACCCCTGAAGGAACTTCAGAGCCACAGGTGGAGCAGGTGGAGCAGGTGGAGGAGCCACTGGCAGTTTCCTCAGCCCGCTGGTAAGTGTTGGTGTGTGAGGATCGAATGGAACTAAGGTTCTTCCTGCAGTACCCAGCGTGTTGTGGGATTTTTTGGGATTTACATAATTGTGTGCAATGCTCACTGGCCCACCTACTCACACACACACACACACACACACACACAGACAAACTGCCACATGTATTCTTGCCCCTGGCTCCATGCTGTTTGGCGTTCCATCCCTCTCAGCGAGTGGGAAAAGTACTGGGCTTTCTTCCTGGGACGCCCACTCAAGTAGCTGTCTCCACCTCAGAATAATCACCGAGGCAACAGGGCAGTCTGAGTA
This sequence comes from Scleropages formosus, assembly GCF_900964775.1. Lineage (NCBI taxonomy): Eukaryota > Metazoa > Chordata > Actinopteri > Osteoglossiformes > Osteoglossidae > Scleropages > Scleropages formosus. Next base: position 5,048,217 of record NC_041806.1, read on the forward strand.
TACTTATGTAACAGACCCATTTTCATTCCCATGGCTGTAGGGTAGGGAGCAGGGGAGGGACCAATCTGGGAACCCCTCTCAGGCATTTTACATCAACCACCTGGGACATTCCACTTAATAATAACATGCCAGATGAAAGATCTCCCCATTTGATCATCTGAAAACATACACTTAGGATGAGGATCGACATGACTCGACATGTGCAAATGGAGCAGTTTCAGTGAGATGATCTGGTCATTTATTTAAAATGTATTGTTTATTATGTATGTGCTTAGGATACAGTCATATGAAGTGATATATACAATAATGTTTCAGATGGCTGGGGGTGTGGTGGTGCAGTGGGTTGGACTGGGTCCTGCTCTCCAGTGGGTCTGGGGTTCGAGTCCTGCTTGGGTGCCTTGCGGCGGACTGGCGTCCCGTACTGGGTGTGTCCCCTCCCCCTCCGGCCTTACGCCCTGTGTTACCGGGTAGGCTCCGGTTCCCCGCGACCCCGTATGGGACAAGCGGTTCAGAAAATGTGTGTTTTTCAGATGGTCGCCCATTTACAGACCTGAAAGTAGAAAAATGTCACTTAACTTAAGAACCTTGTAGACAGTACTGATTTTTGCCCATTTCCCTAAATTATTAATTCACTTCAGTTCAGTTCAATTAATTTTTATATGGAAATTTTCTTTTCTCAGACTTTGATGCAGCACTGAACAAAGGATCAAGAGACATAATACAAATGAAAAGCTGTAAATCAAATTACTACAAAACTATATCAGGTATTAAAGCTATAAGTACACAAACTGGCCACTGAGGAAAGGAAAACAAAAACTCCCTGCTAAAAGGCAGGAGAGAAAAAAGTTGCAATGGCTGCCCATCCCTCCTGGACATTTTACATTTACATTTATTCATTTTAGATAGTAAAAGACTTTTAAGCCATCTTAAACAGCTATTAATAATATTAATAGAATCACTTGATGTTAATAAATTGAAAACAGTTCCTAGTTCATACAAGCAGGTCTCATCCACCTTGCCATGCAGTCATCAGCTTCCGTCAACATGGAGTCCTGGTATCACGGCCAGTCTCCTCAGGTCTCATCTTGGGGAAACAATGCTTAACAAAAAAGAAAGAGTTAGTAACTGATGACATAATAAAATTAGAGAGTTTTATACAAAAAAACAGCATAAGGAGATACAGAAAACAGAAATCACTTTAGTTATGAGGGATGCCTGAGCAACAGATGAGTCTTTAGTGTGGATTTAAAGGCTGAGACAGACAGGGCCTTCCTGACCACATTTGGCAGGCTAATCCAAAATTTTGGGTCTCTGTAGCTAAAGGTGCACCCTCCTACTGAGATCCTATTAATCACAGGTAATTTAAGGTTACCTGCATCCGATCAACAAAGACAACATTCTGGAACATAAGAATCAATAATCTCAGTAAGATAAACTGAAACAATGCTATTTACTGCCTTACATGTCAAGTCAAGAGTAACATTTATAATCTATTCAAATCTTAACTAGAAGCCAATGCAGCGATTTAAGAAGTGGTGTTATATGGTTCTACTTCCGAGTTCTTATAACAATTCTGGCAGCAGCATTGTGTATTAGCTGTAACCTGAATACAGTCTGGTACGGACAGCCCAATAACAGAGCAATTATTATTTATTCATCTATGTAATTTTAGTGTGTAATTTCAGGGTACCTTGACGGCACTGTAGCAGGAGCGGGGATTTCAGATGAAAGACATAAGCTTTATCTGTTATGTTACCTACTCCTTCAAAATTCTCTCTGAGTTGAACTTGTAGGTTTTGGTTCCAAGTGCATTTTGGAAGCACATAAGAATAACTTCTTTGTCTGGATGTCAGATCACCACTACAACTGAACCTCTCCAAAGCTGAGATCTTTCACCTCCCAGCTGATCCATCCTCCTGTCAAGAACTCTGTCAAACTGGACAACTTGCCCATTTTGCCTGCTTCATTGGCTAAGAGCCTGGGACTAATGATCAAATCAAGTCTGTCTTCATCACACACACACATTGGCTGAAGCCGCTTGTTCCGAGCAGGGTCGCAGCAAGCCAGACAGCAGAGGGCGTAAGGGGACACACCCAGGATGGGACGTCAGTCCATCACCAGGCACCCCAAGGGTAACTCAAACCCCAGACCCGCCAGAGAGCAGGACCCAGCCAAGCCTGCTGCGCCACGACGCCCCCAGCCTGTCTTTATCTGTCTTAAATTAAAAAAGCTCTATCTGCAGCTACCCACGTAATATATACTGATTTATACCATGATATGTGGCAAATGGACTGTATCATCGAATCATGTGTCTGCATCCAAATCTCTCCTGTGGATGTAATGCATTGTTCTCTCAGATGTACGTCGCTTTGGAGTTAAGCATCTGCTAATTGAATAAATATAGAAGTAAACAGCATTTAAATAGTGTTTGAAAATAAATTTTGGTTTTAGTTGTTATTGTCCCAGTCATGCTGATTTGACTTCTTGAACTCTTGTTGTGTGGCCCATCCTGTTGATACTACCTTACTGAGCGGGGGACTTACAATGAGGGGGTGGTTCTGGGGTGGGGTCAGGACTGTAAGCAGACAGCAGCTGTGATTGAGTTTCTTGCTTAGACTGCTAGAAGAGCCTTCTGTTCCTGAGACTGACTTCATTACTGGGGCTTGGCTGGGGTCATGCATGAGACATTGCAAACCCAGGCTGTGAGAATCCACACACGTACAGCTGGTGTTCAGTCTGTGGCCCTAATGGACACACACACACACACACACACACACACACACACACACACACACACACTCTCAAGCAATATGTAACCTGGATAGTTCATATGCTCTCTAGACACTTTTGCCCACATGGCTTTGCTGATCATACCCTTTTTTCAACCCTGTGGGATACGCACTGAATGCACTTGACTGATGTACTTGTTCCCAAAAGGCAATGAAACATTTTTCTTGGAGATAGAGTCAGCTGCTACAGTAGCAGGTTCACTTGCTTTGCTTAAGGAGAGCAGAGACAAGCAGATCTCACTGCTGCCCTTTATTGCTCTCCCAGATGTCCCAAGATCAGGCTGAGAGGGTGGTTTCGGGCTCCAGAACTTGACATGTCAACACCAGCTGCTGTATCTCATCTGAAGAATGATATGATACCCACTGACCAGTCACACCCTGCCTTGCCCCACCCCCTTTAAGCATATGTGAGATGTAGAAAACAACTTCTTTGCATTCCTCAAGTTGACCTTCATCTGACCTGAAAGCCAGATGTATGAAGGGGAAAATCGTCAAGCACTGACATGGACACCCATGTGTTGCATATTGTCACAACTCTGAGTCATCCCAGGCAAGAGTATCAGGAAGGAACCATCATCATAACTGTCACTGACTTGCCTCTATTTCTTATGATGAGGGCTGGGGGGAAACTAAAGGAATAAAAACATATAATGTGAAGAGGCCACAGTGGAATAGTGCAGACACAACAGCACACAACCACTTGTCCCAAGTGGGGTTGCAGCAAACTGGAGCCTAACCCAGCAGCACAGAGGACAAGGCTGAAGAAGACACACCCTGAATGGGACACCAGGTTGCAGCAAGCAGGACTCGAACCGCAGACCCACCCCATAGCAAGCCCCGGTCAAACCCATTGCACCATTACACCATCACACCCCCCACAAATGAGTATGTGAAATGAAATGTGTTTCCTCAGTAGATGTAGAACCTGTGCAGTTGGACAGTAGCCTACAGAGAGAGTCAAACATAGTGATACTTACCAACAGAACCTGTGTCTTTATTTTGGCAGTATATCCTGACACTGTCTTTATGCTAAGGTGATGCTAAAGGATCTACATCCAAAGATTGTTTTGTCAGAAAAAAATTATCTTTCCTGCTCCTGGTTGGTATTTGTTTGTAATTGCAGCATCAGCAGGCTTACAGAGCATATTATGGTACTTTAAAAAAATACCTGTGTCATGATATTTAATACCAATTCTTGGTTGAATGGTATGCATAAACTCTGACAAGCAAATTATTTACAGTGTCTTTCTTACAGGTGCAGTACAAGTTCCCTTCTACTGATCTGAGCCTAAAACCCTGTGGTGATCAGACAGTGAGGTTCAAGGGAATGAAAGAGCATTCTTAAGAGAAGAAAGTTTCCTTGAGCCATAAGGTAGCAGCACCTCTCAATAAATGGAGGCATGTAGATAAAAAATGTAAAGAAAAATGATCCTGACATATGCCATTCCTATCCATGGCATCTGCTGATCAGCTGATGCAAAAACTGCTTACCCAAACTGTGTAAAAGACTGAAATGTTGTCAATTGTTTCTCTTGTCAGGAAACTGAATTAGCCTTTGTCTAGAATGAAAAAAAGACTGATGTGATATCCAACCTGGCTGGACAAATGGATCTTTCTTATAGAAACATCCATCCATCCATCCATCCATCCATCCATTTTCTTTCTCACTTGTCCTAGTAGGGTTGCGGTGGCAACAGGGAGAGCAGAGAGGCCCAGCTACCCCTGTCCCCCGGCAACTTCCTCCAGCTCAGCCTGGGGGATCCCCAGCCGTTCCCAGGCCAACTGTGAGATATAATCCCTCCAGCGGGTCCTGGGCCGACCTCAGGGCCTCGTCCCAGTTGGCTGTGCCTGGTATACCTCCACAGGGAAGCGCCCAGGGGGCATCCTTATCAAATGCCCAAACCACCTCAAACACCGTTTATAGAAACAAAACATGAAAAAAGCTCCAGTCAGAGTGCCTGATCTTGAACTTCTGTCACATTATAGAATCAGTAATTACAGAGAAAGTTCTAGTGACTGAACCCTCTGCACACAAACTGCTGGAAGCAAAAAATGAAAGAAAAGGTTCTGGTTCAGTGTTGTTTGAGTCTATGCTCTTTCCTCTGTTGTTGTGGGACATGTCAGCATCCTGGAGTCACCTGTTCATCTACAGTATAACCCATCATGTGCTGAAATCAACTCCATGCCAGCAGATAACAACTGGAGTGCAGATATCCATCCATCCATCCGTCATCAACCACATCCACTTATGGCAAGCCGGAGTCTTACCCAGCAACACAGGGCGCAAGGCCGAAGTGGGAAGGGGACACACCCAGGACAAAATACCAGTCTGTCACAAAGCACCCCAAGGAGGGTTCAAATCTCAGACCCACCACACGGTGGGCACTGGCTGTACCCGCCGTGTGGAGGGCAAACCTAAAGAATCAGTAATGAACTAATACATATCTGCACAGGTCCTCTGCCAGCACAGTAGAATGCCCAGGTGTGGCGGGTAACCACTGATACTTGGACCCTAAAGAGGTTTATTTTCTCCTTTTGGCTCTGATTGAACGTTTCTTGTTTTCTTCTCCACTGTTGCCAGCTGGCTTACTCAGTTATTAACTATATGTGTTATATCTGTAATTTTGTATTTTTTTTTGTAACCTTGTCTAACATTACAACCTTGTTCAGCGGTCTGTCACTGTGGTGACAAGAACACTATAAAAGTGTAAACAGTCAGGGAAACACAATGAGAGGAAGAAAGAGGAAACATGAGGGAGGGGATTGTAATGAAAGGGAGACAGAACCAATGAGGCAGACGGAAAGACATTGGAGGTAGGGAATATGTGAGAGGCAGAGAAAGGAAGTGAGAGGTGGTTAAAACATGAGTAGTAGGAAGGTCAATGAGAAGTAGGAAAACATATGGTAGGGAAAGCCAATGAGAAAGGAAAAAACAGAGTAATGGAAAGGCAGTGTAGGGTTGAGAAAAGTCAATGAGGTAGAACATGAGCTGGCCAAAGTCAATGAGATGCAGGAAAATCAAGAGAGGTGGGCAAAAATCTGTGAGGTAAGAAAATAAATCATTTGAACATCATGAAAGCAGTGGAACATCATGAGAGGCAAACAAAGTCAATGAGAGGTAGGAAAATAATGAGATGGGCAAACTCAGTGAGAGGTAAGAAAATAATGACAGGGAAAATCAATGAGTGGTAGGAAAATCATGACAGGCAGGAAAAGTCAGCAAGAGTTAGTCCACGAGAGGTAGAAAAAACATGAAAATCAGGGAATGGCAATACAGGACAGGGAAAACCAGTGAGGCAAGAAGAGACAGTGAAGGAGTGAGAATCTGTAATCCAGAAAGAGAAGAGCTAAATGACATGACATCAGTGCATAATAAAATATCTTTCAATATCATATAAAATGCCACTCAGACTTGTAAATTATAAACCATATTTTATTCTGTTCTGCTAAGAAATTTTTACAAGGATTGAACACTTAGTTTCCTGCTTGGGGAAATACGCTGAAAAAGTGAGTATCACATGTCACTGCGGTTAAAAGGTTGGAGAAACACCACCTCTGCAAACCACCTGTGGTGTGGACCGGATGGAAGGTTAGCAGGGAACATAAATCTTCAGCGTACAGAAATGGTCTGTTGCATTAGAGGATCCAGGTAATGTAGGGATGATGTGCTTATGCAGAAAAAAATAAACTGTGCAAATTTAGCCTTTTTGACGGAGCTGAACAAATTCCGCCAGAACACACAGCTTGCCTACGTTGGCTCAGTATTATGGTCGGTAACCACACCCCCTTGGCACATGATTGGCTGCAAAGATGGGTCCCGCCCACTGAAACCACGCCTACTTAAAAAGCTGCTTCAAAAATCTCGTCAGCTATTTAATAAACCCTCAAATGTCACCTTATGCTCAAAAAATACTACTTTGAACCAATGCAAACATACATTTCATTTTCTTTGAATGGTGATTGAAAAATCATTCAAGCGTGGGGGACATATGGAGGCAATGGTGTGATCACTGAGATCGCTGAGCTTCTGCATATGTGATTAAAGCTATAGAATTTTCTTTGTCATATAGGGTTACTGTCAGTCAAATGCATAAGATTTGGATTACCCAAGACAGAGGTGTGTGTGGGGAGTTTTTCACTCTGTCCCTGCCTTTAATATCTGAGTACAGACAGTTTCCCATCATCCCATAAAGTGCAAAACACAACCCTGATGTGTACTTGTCTTATAAACGCAACGCAATCAAGGACGGTGGGAGAACTAGGACACAATTATGTTGGCAAGGTAAGAAAATAGTAAATAGGAAAACAGTATTACACATTTTAGAAATATAGTCATCTAAATATAATCACAACTGCATCATTCAAAAAAGCGCCAGTCATAATTTGTCCATTTTTATCTTGCATACGTTAGAAGCTCAAGTCAGCTGGCAGCGAGCGACATGCTAAAAATGGATGTCCGAAAATGATTTAATAACTGGATCACATAAATCAATCTTTCGCTGCAAATTTCTATTATTAATGGAAGTACTGATTTGTCTTTTGGGTTATTCTGTGAGTTCTAGGTATCTCCATCTTGGCACTGATCTGCGCTAAGGGTCATGCATTGATGACACGATAAATCAAAAGACAAACCTTTATGATGGACATCAGTGAAATTTAAAGTAGCATCTTTGCTGCGTTACAGTCTTGTATATCTTTCTCCATGTTTTATTTCAGTATTGCTAAACCACCACTCATATTTTCAAATGCTTTTACCTCATATTTTCAAATGAATTAAACAAAACAGAAACAAAAAAGCTCACAAGCTAAAGATCCAGTGACAGTGTGAGGAAAAGAGGACAGGGACATCTGACTCGTCCGCCTTGTCGTGGGTCCAACATTGTAGCTCGATCCCGGATCATAGATTCATTTCACAACCAGAAGTGACGTATCTTTTACATCCTATATCCATTGACGATGCTTCCAGACTCCAAGTTGTGACCCAAGTGGACTGACTCGCCAAAGTACAGTACTGCCCCGAACACAGAGAATGTGCCGGAACAATACACTTGACATGATACTCAATGTGCTGCTGGTTTATATGCATTCATGGTGGCAGAAAAATAAAGTCCTTTCAACGCATTGCATGTATGAATATGGCCTTGATTCCTCCGAGGGGGGCCGCTGGCAGCAACTGTCAAAATAAATGAAAATGTCTCTTTCCTCATTACGGGCACCTCCACTCTTCAGCTGTCCAGCTGAGTTATGATTTCCGTCCCTATTGAATCAGGACAGCTCCCCATTGCACTCATGGGCGAAGCGCAGGAATGGGAGGTGCACCGAACCACCTCTTTCCGTGACCTGAGGTCATCCCAGGGAAAGCTTTAACAGGAAGGACGGGCTTTAAAAATAATCAAGCGCCATAGTTCAGGTGTCAACGTCCTGGAGAAAGATGGAGGAAACAGGATGGGTACTGTTATCATAGAGCCCATTATACCTAAAACACACAAAAACACACACGTACACGCATTTCAGTGCCGGATGACACCATTCCAATCGTTGAGTGCCAGACAACATTCAGATGTAGTATGATACAGAGTCACACACATCCTAAGGTCAGGGAGTTGCCCCGGTTGTGTTCACCTTCACCGGGGGAATACGAGTCCATGAAATCCGTAGCCTTTTTTGGCACTTTGATTCCTGGATGTGCTGGGCGTGCATTTTGAAACACTTCCACTTCCGTTCAAAAACCTTCTGATTGGTGATGGAAAGAGTGCAAAAACATAGTTAATGACCCAGTCATGTAAATTTCATTTTGATATTACATAATGATCAGTAAATTCCAAGTTTAAAATAAGTCCTAGGCATTGATTTATTTAAGGGACTGATTTTTTCACGTTTTCAATTTGGGGGAAAAAAGACACCTAAACCAAAGGTAATCCTAACTTGCGAAATGCTGAGATTTATTTTACTCCTGCTTAAGTTTTTGAATGATTTTTTTTCCCCCATCATCTTTGCAGGTAAATTTGTCCAAACTGGTAATCCTCCCGCTCCAGTCGGCAGGGTCTTCTCACGCTTGTCGCCACCTCCTCCACCCCCTTTGGCTGAATCATTCAGTCTTTTTCTTTGTCCAACACAAAGTAGTGCATGGGGTTCTTGTTGGCGTCCAAAAAAAGTCCCTCCGACTGGTTTCCTCCCTGGTCTCCAGCCCCACGCTCACCACAGCTGCCTCCCTGTGTAGTTGGGGGGTGCAGTTGGTATCTGGTGGGGGGGGGATAAAGAGATGTTATGTCACTGGATCAGATCACTGGGTGAAGCCTTACAGGACCCCCCTCCCCACTGACTTCTGTAATGTCACGAGGGCCTACGCTGTCAGACGTCTGCTATACACAGCCCTTCCTTCACTCATTGTTTTCCCTTAACCGCCCATCACACTCTTTACTGACCTATTTCCTCCAAAGGGGCAGTATCTCCAGTGTGAGTCATGGAGCATCCCTGGTGGGGAGTGGTACATGCTGGGGCAGCGGCAGTGAGCTTCCTAGGGAAGGGGGACATCGAAGTTGGGGAAGCACGCGTCTCAGTGTGTGGAGCGTAAAAGGCGGATGGCTGCCGAGCTGCGGCAGCGGCCATATTGGGTTCGATCAGGAGGGAGTGGCACCTCCACGAGGCTTAGCTGGGGGTGTGTCTGATTAAAAGTCACTTACAGCAGTGAAGGAGACACTAAAAAAGCTTGACAGATGTGTGCCTGTATTAGAAGCTCTTTGCATATGTGTGCTTGTGTATAAGACACGTGTGCAAGACTCAGCCAATGCAGCACTTATCTGGGCGACTGAAGGGTGATGGGTGACTGCTAATGATTGTGGCTGCGCTTATTTTGGCCTGGTTCAGCGTGCATCAACGCAGCTCCTGTTCTATCTGCCAACTCATGGTTCTGTCCCCATTATTTCCCATCAGCACTGACTCAACACTAAACCTGACGGCTTTGTGGGCAGCAGCGTGCCGTCATGCTTGATGGGTCTTGATGCAGCTGAGATGGTCAGACTGCTGAGCGTTGAATGTATTTGGTTCTGTGTCCTTGTTCCAATTCCTGTTCATGCGCCATTGCGGGGCATCCTCACCGTGCCACCGTTCAGGACTACCGCCATCTCGGTGGGCTGGTAGACGTTGCTGCGAAACGGTCCGCTGCGGATCCCCAGGTTCCCGTTGCGGTGGACACCTGACCTCAGAGCTGCAGAAAGAAGGCAGGACAGGTGTATGAGATCATCCTTTGCCGTTTTTCCAGACTCTTCATACTAATGTCACCATGCACATGTGTAAATATTCACATTTATTCATTTAGCTGATGCTTTTCTCCAAAGCAACTTACAATGTTAAAGCTACAATTATTCACCCATTTATACAGCTGGGTAACTTTTTTTTACTGGAGCAATTTAGGGTATGTACCTTGCTCAAGGGTACTGCAGCTGGAGGTGAGGCTCAAGCCTGCAGCAACCTTTGTGTCCAAAAGCAGTCACTCTAACCACTGCACTTGCAGATGCCCCCATAAACAAAAATATATTGCCTCCACAAACCCCTGCTTTACCACCAAGTCACAGTCAATAAAAGCATAATTTATTTACAAGTTCTGTAAAAGTCTCAGACGTAGCAATAATTCTGCTACTACTAATTCTAATGACTACATCAAAATAAAATATATAAAATACAATGTGAATAATACATTCATTTACGGAAATATGAAAATATGAAAATACATTCTTGCAAATTTAATGTATGGATCTATGGATTTATTTATTTAATTTACGACCGCCATCTGAGAATTTTACCATATCTATTCAGAGGAAATAGGGGGAAAAACAAATGTTCTCTTCACAAACTCCTATTCTATCGTTGACTGATTCAACCGATAAACGTTCATGTTCCTCATCTTGTTACTCACACTGGAGTTTCGAAGACGAGTAACCAGTGTAGCTGCGTATAGAAGAACTACATGTGATGTGGTTGGGCTGTAATATGTATACAGAATATTCGCACAGTACAATACCTGCATACGGAATACCTGAGCTGTGCTCATCAAAGGAGAACGCCTGGTTCTCCATGTACTGCAGCGGAAGGTCATCGTAGAAGCTGGTCTCCCTCAGTCGGGGTGGCGGCTCTGTTGCGTCAAAGTAGTCGGGGGCAGAGGGTGGAGGTGGCGGGCGTAGGCAGGAGTGGGCTTCGGGGATGGCGTGGAGCAGCAGCAACAGCCAGCCCTGCACGACCAGTGCCACAGCCAGGGCTGGCTCATCCCAGTCGGGCGAGTGGCCCAGCGCTGCGTTACCATAGAGATAGAAGCCCAGCCAGGCGGCCCACAGCATCACTGAAGCCAGACAGGCCAGGAAGAGCCAGAGGCCGCATCCGCGCCACGGGCGCTCGCCCCCACACAAAGCACAGGCTGAGGTCACCAGTGCCGCCAGCAGGAGCAGCACCACATAGCTGCAGGCCAGTGCAAAGTCCAGCGGCAGGTACTGGCACGCTGCTTGACCCTGGCGTGCCACGGTCAGCAGCAGCCACTCAGCCGCAATGATACCCTGCACCAGTGTGAGCCCCAGCGCCAGCCCCGCCAGGATGATGCCACCGGGGCTCCGCTTCCCTCGCGCCAGCCGCTGCAGCCGCACACCCTGCGCCAGCAGGCAAGAGAAGCACAGGGCGAAGAGCAGTCCCCAGAGGGCGCGGCGTACAACGCAGAGGTGCTCGTCGTGCTCGATAAGGAAGGCAAAGCTGAGTCCAAAGAGGCCCACTAGGCCTGCCAGCAGTAGGAGTAGCGGCGCCACCCCGCTGCGCTTCTCCGCCTCGGTGATGTGCCGAAGCCGGAACAGCAGGACCAGACACAGCAACAGCGCCGCCAGCACCCCGCCTGCTGCCACCGCTTCCAACACTACGCCCCACACCGCCTCCAAGTCGCACAGGACCCGGAACGGCCGCTGTAAGTCGGGAGAACAGCCCCGAGGAGGGGTCTCCTCCTCGGTGGAAGCGGAGCCCACCATGCAGAGGGGGAGGAGGAGGAGGAAGAGGAGAAGGGGGCAGGGAGTCATCACTGAAAAAGATGAGAAACAGAGGATCACATCACTGATCCACACCGTCCCCTTCGCCTGTATTTGCAGAATTCCACACGTGCCGATTTTCACTTTTTAATTAATCCGACACCTTTCCCCGAATTCACTTAAAATAACTCGCTCGTTTTTGCATCTGGGAAATTTTTACTGTGTCAGTTCTGGTTACGTACCATGATTAAGGGTACTAAAGTCGGGGTAAAGGATTGAAACCTGGCTCTTTGGAGTCCAAAAGCTGATGACAGCTATTATATTCATAGACATGGAACCCAGCAGTGCTGTTCCACTTTTGTTCACTGTCATTTAACGGATTCTATTTTTTGCCACAGAATAAGTTTCCAGGGAGTTTACTCAAACTTTTGTCCGTCATCAGAAGCAAGAAAATTGTTCACAAGAAACAACCAACGTTGCGAATAGAAAGCGCAACAAAACTGACACCCGATTCACTCCGCAGTGCGTAGGAAGCACAGCTCGCAGCGACAACTCCACTATGATTTCTCGGTGCCCACAGGTTCAACCGCTGCTGACAATTCAAGAGATGCCGAGCTACAATAACTGGCAAGGAATCACCTCTACCCAAAACAACACAGTTATTTGCTTTTAAATAATGAAAGTATTCAAAAACAATTTAGTGAAGGCAGCTTTGGGTATTTAATTATTTCGCATAATTAATACAAATCTGTTTTCAGAAAAACCAAGAAACTGTTCAGTCTTAACATTTGATTGACATCTTATATGAAACAATATTTACTATGCACCTACGCTTGTGAATATACATTTGCATTTATTTATTTAGCTGATGGTTTTCTCCGAAGCGACTTACAGTGTTAAGGTTACAATTATTCACCAGTTTATACAGCTGGGTAATATGACATATGATAATAAAAGTATGGTATTTGAGTAGAATGTTGGAAAGGTAGCGCGCTGGTGTTGAATCGCTCAGCTGTTTGTTCACGCTGTTTTACCGTAGTTACGTCTAACAAAGAAAAACAGTCTGTTAATGACCTAAGTGAGGATTCTGCACTCAGTTGATGCATTCATCCAAGTTACTTAAAAAAAGGCTGGTGGTTCAGGTTGAGCTAGGGATGGCAGCATGATTCTGTACTCTTTTTTTTTTCAAGCAGTTCATGGTGGAACTTAAACAGTCCAGCAGGTGGTTTAGTCATTAGAGATATAGGTAAGGTCTTACATTTGAATTCCCATTTTGACTGTAGCACCTTTGAACAAGGTAAATGTCCTGAATTGTTCCAAGCCATTGTAAGTCACTTTTGACAAAGGCATTGGATAAACGGGCAAAAATAAATAGTTTTGATCTAATTTACATCCATGGGGCTCTGGTGATGCAGTGGGTTTGGGGTTCAAGTCCTGCTTGGGGTGCCTTGTGATGGCCTGGTGTCCTGTCCTGGGTGTGTCCCCTCCTCCTCCAGCCTTGTGTCGTATGTTGCTGGGTTAGGCTCTAGCTCCCTGTGACCCTGCATGGGGCAAGTGCTTTCAGACAGTGTGTGTGTGTGTAATTTCCATCCTGCAGGACTTCTTCGTTTGTTAAGAGATGCTCTGTAATGGATTTGACCATGAAATTCTTCCTAGACTTCTGTGGCAAACTTGGCCGTCAAGGAGTGAGATGTGTATTACTGTAACTAATATTTTATATTTCAGTCCAAAACGTTCATTCTTTTTACTGATGCTTTTTCCCACAGTCACTTACAGTGGTTTGTGTACTAGCACACTTTACAATGATTTACCCAGGTGAACTGCTGGGTAAGTTTTGCAGGGGCAACTCAGGACAAGTAAGTCAGTTGAGGGTATGACAGGATTTGAACTTAAATCTTCCTAACCACAACTCTACCTGCTTTAATGCAACAGGTAATTGTACATGGTAGTGTTCATGCACAGTAACTTGTACACCTAGAACTCTAGAGTTATGTATTTGACCACGGTAACTCCAATTAGCTATGCTAGTATTGCTAGGTCTTGTCATATCAAACAGCTTAATGGTTTTTTTTCAAAGATTTCCTGCTTGCTCAAAATCTTACCCTAATCTGCCCTAAAATCAAGCTTTTCCATCCATACCTCTTACCCTGTTTACATTTGCAGTGTCACTGAAGTTGGAGTCTTTGGTCCAGTGTTTAAACCACTACACCACTTACTTCTCAAATTGATCTTACTGCAACATCATGCCTCCCTTTGCAGGCAAACATGCTGGAGAGTATGGTTTTTATGACAACAGACGACCAGTGGTGTTTAGCTGGCATGGGAACTGGTACAACCTAACTGACACTGGCAAGGACAACACAGCTCTTTACACTGTTTACCATCTGATAGAGTTGGAACATTTGTGTTTGACAGCGTACCGTGCGAGCGAGGGAGGGAGACCGAGTGAAGAAGAGTGAGTGGGAGGGAGAGAGGAACTTGGACGTGGGTGAGAACGCAACACAGGGAGTGAGAGGAGGGAAAATGCGGGAGCAGGCAAAGAAGGTGATAAGCGGATGGAGAGCATGGCCTTGGGTGCCGTACGAAGCATTCGGTTCCCTTCGTAAAAGACGACCAAGTGAGGTTTATACACTAAGCTATTTAAATGATCTGCCCGTTTATATAGCTGGATGTTACTGTATCAATTTATGGTAAGTACCTTGATCAAGGGTTCTCTAATGGAAACAGGTTTTCAAACCTGGGTCCTACAAGGTGGTCATTGTAAGCACCATGCTCTAAGCTACATACTGTATGATACCAGGAGCTTCTATTATGTATATTTCCATAAATCCGGTATCTTTTCATTATTTTGCAAATCCACTTATCAAAAGTAACTGTCCCGTTTTACAGCTTCAAATGCTGTGTACTATCTTTAAGCAATTCATATTAAGTTCTTTGCTCACTTAGAGCAGTAATGTTCATGAGCTCCGGTGTTGAATCGCTGTGCTTCCCGTTTTCAAGAAAGGGCTTCCTGCACCGTCCTAAAAGATCTGGCCTCCACGTGGATACACAGACGTACAGTTCAACAAGATCCAGTTTCCACATTAGCCTACTTTCCAACAGTCTGTCTCAAGGTTCTAGGGGTGGCATTGAGAATGGAGATATATCAGAGGCACTGGTCCCCACGTTGACTTGCCCTTGGGATAGCTGAATCTGAAGACTTAAGTGCTCCATAAATTCGAGTTGGGGGTCAAACGCTAGATCATCTGACTCAGACGGAATCTGTTCATGAGTTATACATAGGAACAAGCTTCTCTGGATGCTGGAACGCACATGGAGGATGGAAGGACACACAGGAGGGGTGAGAGCCAGGCACAGCAGTTCCAGTGATGTCACGCTTCTGAAACAGGACTGCAGACTGTACAAGTGACATGTGCTTTGCACCCCCTGTATTTGGTTTAGAAACAATGCTCCTCTTTGTGATTGGGAGCATTGCACAACCAAATGAGAAAAACAACCCATCTTCTGCTATGGACTCAGTCCAGCAGCCTACCTAGACATCATCATTCCTTGGTGGGGAAGACCAAAAACTTCCATCTCAGACACACATGGAAAACCGAGTCTCACACTCCAGTTTCAGTGTCTCTCCATAGAGAGATTTGCAGTTTGGAATATGGTTGAGGGATTGAACTCGTAGTCCTAGGTTCATCACTATGTTTTTATAGCATTAACATGGTAACAACAGTCTACAGCAGCTGTAAAAGTGAATTACATGGTTACAGTTTTAGGCAGTAATGAATAACAGCATTAATACAAGCTGATGTGAACTAGAGTGAGAACCTTCTATTTTTTGTGTGCGCTTCTAATGCTACCCAAGGCCAAATGTAGGGTCTGAACCTATCATGTGTCATGGTTACGGTACTCAAGACAGATATTCTTCTGTAATGCAATACATACTCTACACTTGCCCTAATGATTTTGGGGGCTGGGACTGTAGAATGCCCAGTCGATACTGAGTTGGGAGATTTCTTGACATGGATCCATCCAGTTTTCAGATTTCAATAACTCCTTGTTCTGAGTGTCCCTTGACTGAAGCTGATGTGACAAGGAGTACTCCAACACAGGATGAGGTCCTTGATGAAGATTTTTGCTGTATGGGGCATGTAGGCTTTCTTGCTGGGACTGCCTTGACCCTTTGTGAGAACTTATCAGGATTTCAACATATTCTTGATATTTGGGAAGCAAGCTGTCGTCAGATACCTGTAAGTGTCTAAAGGCCCTGCAAGACTGGACATACGTTATGAAGGGGCAGTAACCTTGGTGAGCAACTGGATGACCTCAAGGAGTTCTTATACTAGATCTCTTTCTTGACTGGGGTGTCTATGACCAAGGTGCCCAGCAATCATCATGAGTTGAACCTCCTTACTAAGTTGTTAAGGGGTTCATTTCCAGTACCTGTGTGTCCCCCAGATACCTTCCCATGGCCAGTGGTTTTTCTTCCTGCATTTGTAGTATTTTCTGGATTTATGATCTATTTTTCCTTTCTCAACAAAGGGTCTTTGGCTATCACTACCTTTTAGAGCACTCATTCTAGCTCCTACGTTACAATGCAGTCAACGGGAACAGTCAACCCACACACACACACACACACACACACACACACACACACACACACTTTCTGAACTGCTCATCCCATATGGGGTCACGGGGAAACGGAGCCTACCCGGCAACACAGGGCGTAAGGCCAGAGGGGGAGGGGACACACCCAGGACGGGACACCAGTCCATCACAAGGCACCCCAAGCGGGACTCGAACCCCAGACCCACTGGAGAGCAGGACCCGGTCCAACCCACCGCGCCACCGCGCCACCGCGCCCCCTTGGCCTGTAGTTGGATCTTGGGATCGGGCTGGCGGTCTGCTGCGAGGCGCGCCACCGCCCGTCCCAGCCCCCGCCTCTCGGCGCCCCCCCGATGCTCCCAGCCGAGTGTCCCGCGGGGTCCGAAGCGGAACAGTCAACCATCTGTATGAATGTGGCATATTGTCCATCTAATTTGGGCTTCACCATTTTTTCCTTTTTGGGTTTCATACCCAGAACAAAAGCAATCTTGAGGGGTAGGGCTTATTTATGTGCCACAATGCTTCAGCTTTGGATATTTTTCATGTTTAATACAAACTTTCCATATTCTAACAACTCGGTCAGCTTTTAACGGGGTGTCTTAGTTATTTCAACTGGTCACACCTGGTGCTTACTTCTTCCAAAATGTTTCCAGGTGCCGCTGTCAGCATGGCCAGAGTGGGTGTGGCCAATTTTTCACACATTGTCACTGGTTTGACGTATTCGTCATGGATCCACCCTCAGCAAGCTTCATAAAATCACAATAGCATTCTGTATAACTGAGTTTCTATGGCAGCTCTCCCTTGGAGATTTCAGAGGAGCTCCATCCTCCCGTCTCCATGGCCAGTTTCATACCAAAAAACTTGGCTTCAATCACTGCACATGTATGACAAGCAGATGACACAAAGGCACTCTAGAACTTCAGCAACAATCACCATAATCTGGGATCTAGACCACAAAACATTTTTTCACCCTTTAAAACATCTTAGATCTTTCCTATTCACTGACACCAGGGGCCACCTTTATTTTGAAGCACCAAGGTAACAACCTCAAAGGAGTGCAGTCGTACCACTTGTGGCAGTCAGGAGTCACACAAGAAGCATCAACAGTTGCTAAGAATTACTAAGCAGCTGAGGACATTTGAAGAGGAGTCCTTACCTCTTGGGACAGGTCCACTCAGCTTCTGATGATGCTTTGTGTTCTGTCAGCGATGCAGTTTGTGTAACGAATGCTTGTTCGTTGGAGGTGAGAAAGAGGTAAATAGAGGCTTTGGTTCAGTTATACTGTTACCCCATAAATGTGGATTGTGAAGCTCCAGTCATACAAGTGCTTCTTTCTCCTTTTTATACTTATTGACATAATGTTCAACGTAGCTAGGTAACTACAAACCTCTTATGATAATAAACGTGTAGCTAGGCAACTGCAAACATCTATATTGGGTCATCCTGTTATAAAGTTTTGAGTTATGAATTTTTGAAAATGCAAACTGTTTTTCTCTTTATTTTTATTTATTTTCTTTACTTACCGATTTTCAATGTTTTATTTGAATGCAATTTGTTTCCACATCCAGCTTACAGTAAATCACACTCAAACAGTAGAACAGTGGAACTGGATTAATTCAACTTCCACTTTTTCATAGCTTGTGTCTTTTGCTCCTGAGTGTTGGCAGTCAGCAACAAGATTGAAAGAGAGATTGACGAGATGTTGTATTTCTATTTTTTAGTCATTTTAAATTTGAATGTAGCTTAAAGCTAATAAAAATGTTTTGCAGTATATCTTTTATTATAGCTATATCTGAGAGTTTTACAGAACCTACTCAGAAAATAGGTCAAGGTGTCTGTTGTTACATTTTTGATTGTATAGCACACTGAAAGCGTCCACATGCTGATGAACCTTACAGATGCATATTTGATCAAATCAGCTGGCCTTGAATAATAGGTTGTGGAGATCACATATTTTTTATTTTCATTAATTTTGAAGTGGACTTAAGACCTTTATTTCCTAATTTTAATGTGTCAAGTTAATAAAAGATGATAAGAGTCCTGCGATAATTTGGAGTGTTCCAGTGTTCCCTGTGTCACACCCTTTCTTTTCAGGATAGGCTCTGGACCATGGTGACCCCAATGGAAGAGCTGTCACAGGTGATATTTAATTCATCATATATTTATCTGAGGTCTGGATTTACAAACAAACCAAGTTATGAACAGAATTTCCAGTCCTGGCTGTGTTCATATCTAGAGGACCCAATGTACATCAACCACTACACTACAGCAGAATAAAACGTCTTCCCACAGACAGGAAGATGACAACTGGACTAGCTCTGTGATGATGAGCCACACCAGGTGGGACTTTCAAGCCCCTCTGATGAACAGAATCATGATAATTAAATTTCAAGCTACCTTGTGTGTCCACATACTATCTACTTTTGTCATGCCAAGATTAAATCTTCCTGCTTATGTTGCGATTGGCCGGCTGCCGCACCCCAGCCATGCCAACGTGTTCCACTACCTTCTATAAAAAACCTGTAAACTCTTTAACCCAAGAATGGGTAATCCAAGTCCTCCAGGGCTAAAGTCCTGCAGGTTTTAGGATGACCTTCCAGTTTCACTTCTGATTAGTAATGGATTTCCACCTGAAAGCCCATATAATGAGATCAGTGATACAATTTAGCATTGATGTTAAACTGAAAACAGAACCTTCCATGGTCCCGTGAAACTGGAATTGCCATCCCTGCTCGAGCCTCCTTCTGCTGCCGTCCATTTCTTTAATTTCCGCTTCGTTTCACGCAAGAAGTGGACTAGTGCCCCATGACCGTAGGTGCAATGAACGACCTGGTACCCATTTCATGCTTCCGCACCTGTGACCTTTGCACTCCTCACCTGACACTGTGACAAAAAGCAAGCCACACAACCTGCTGCTCAGAAAGGAAGGCTCCCTTTCTGCTTGAAGACACATGCCTCCACATGCCTCCCCCTGACCACACCTTCCATTGTCATGCCACTCAGAATATAACCAAAAGACACATTATGTCCTGTGAGATTACTGTCAAACAGAGATGGTCACACAATGATGTTAGACAGGTGACAGAGGTGCTGATGTCATGTCGACAGTTGTGCTGGTCCTCTTTGTTGATGCTTCCCCGCTTTCTTCCCTTGTTTCCATCTCAGTCAGTCTGCCATGTACTTTGGATAAACAACCTCAGGCAGCCCTTGGCCAATTTTAGCTTATGCCACTTGACTGGATCTCTCTTATATGGATTACATTTTATTATGCCTGGCAGATACCTGTATCCACACTGACGTACATATCTTATAATTTCCCCAGAATGTTTCATTTATACTGCACTAAAAATTGAGCACTTTGGCAAACATGATAAACAGAACTGACGTGATTAAGAATAAGTTCATTACACTCAAACGTAAAACAGCTATTGTCCTCCAAGGATCTGCACTTGATGATCCAGACAAGCAAAGTCTCTATAGAGCACCTGAAAGCAACTGGCAGCTCTACAATTTTTCTAACAATAACTTTATTAATAATAACATTGATATTGCATCTGTTACCCAATTTTGCATTTTAAAATAAAATGAAAAATATTTAAATTATTATGTAAAAGGTATATATAAACAGTCTAAAGGAAGCGACATTAAGTTGCGACAAAATTGTAACCTAACAATTTAAAAATCTGTACTCTGTACCATTACCAGCCAAATACGTTAGTCCAGAAGATCATATATTAATAGATAAAAAACATTTTACCTCTTCTAGCCTCCAGCACTGATGTATGCAGCTGGTTTATCTTCATGGGTATATATTACCTTAGAACTGATACTCAGTCTAGCTGCCACCTTGGCCTAGCTAATCCTAAAAATCGTAATGTAACAACCGAAAAATGCTTAGAAGGTCATATATTAATAGATTGACATTTTTACGTCTTCTAGCCTCCAGCACTCATGCCGGCAGCTGGTTTACCTTTCAGGCATATATATTACCTTAGAACTGTTACTAAGTCTAGCTACCACCTTGACCTAGCTAATCGTAACATAAAAACCTAAAAATCTGCAACTGGAGCTGTATGGAAGCTTACTTAATTTGACAGAAAATCATCAAAGGCACGCCTGCGCTGCCCATGCAGCAATCCGCACGCCATTGCGGAAACTTCATCATTACACGTTAATTACAACTCGTTCGGCAGAGGCTTTTCTCCAAAACGACGTACATCTCAGCAAAAATCCAATTTGTGCATTACATTAAGAGAAAGAGGCACGGCTGCAGACATGTGATTCTTAAGTAAACCTACTTTGTTACTTTCCACTTGATGCCCCGATGTTCATCGCTCGAGTAGGTGCATAATACACAGGATAGTTGAATCCTGATAACCTCCTACACACTAAAACAGAACGGTTAATCTCACTGGTGCAGATTCAAATTCTAGAGACCTTGGGTTTTATTTAAAGGATCTTGCGTAAAATTCTGTCTGTGACTGCAAATTTAGTGAGGGGTGCGCATGGGCAAACATACAGCACACACACATTGAAAGACAACCAGACACGGCTATTCAAACGCACCGTAGGCCGTGATGGAAGAAAAAGGGCACCCTTAAAAAAAAAAAAAAAAAAAAAGAAAAAAAAAAACGATGTGTGCACTTTTATCATCTGGATTCCAGAGCGATTGTGCGTCTCCCAACTTTAGAAACTGATTCGGCATCCCTTCACAAACACACATAAAAACGTGTGCATGCACAGGCACACAAGCACAGCACTATTCTTTTCACTCTGGTCATTGACTCAGCAAAAGCACCATGTTTTACAAAAAGCCTTTTCAGGGCCACTCGTGGAAACGCTAATGGGTAGTTAGACATTACAACATGTCAGAGGGCAGGCCGTAACTCACAAAGGCCTGGTTCATCATGAATTCACAGAGAACCGTGAAGCTCCAGTTTCACTTTTCTGTTACGGATATAAATGGAAAGCAAGAGATTATAGTATAAAATGCCAAATTTTCACTTTACCATTGGTTAAGGGAAATCGGCACCCCAGGCCTTTCACAAAAGGCGGAAATCACTTGTTCACGGACCTTAAACATGAGTCTGCAGAACATTTTTGCATTACTGAAATCAGCTCACAGTACATTCCCAGAAAAGGAGCATAAACTTATTTTTCGAACAAAGAACATCATGTTGGCCATGAATGGGACACAGGACCAATACAAGTGGACTTAGAGAGTTATAAAAAAATAGCATTTAAAAAAAAAATTAAATAGGAATCACAACAATCAATTATTTTAGGAATCACAACAATTTTTACAATTTTTACATTTACAACCACACAAAATATTTTTAATTTTAAAACATGAAGCTAACTCTGTTCTGACACTAGATAAACATGTCAAGCACATTAGGAAATGAACAGGTCATTATGAGGGCGCTGCGCTACTTCACCACGACGGCCTCTAACTGCAGGTTTAACCCGTTAAACGACCCACTTCGGACATGAACGTTCCCGCGCGCGCGCTCGCGCCGCACGCCGCGCGTTCACTACCCGATCCGCGCGCGCTCGTTCCGAGCCGCGTGACCCCCGCGCAGCCTCGGAATTATGTAACAAAAACAAGGTTGACGGAAACGGGGGCAAATCGTTTTGAACGCATTTACAGTTACGGCAGAGAAAGGCGCTATAGTCTAGTATAAATTATTTTAAAAAAGGAGGCAGAGTGTATGACGCAGTAATGGAGACACTCGTTGGTTTTGCAAGGAACTCCTCATAAGGCGTGTTATTAAAAACATAATAATTATGTAAGAGAAGGTGTTAATTTGGGTTAACAGTAAATTTGAGAAATGCGTTTAGGGTATAGGCTCCGGACCACCTCGACCCCACATGAGACAAGCGATGATTGCTAATGAAAGGATGGGTAGTTTCATGTCGGCTTCTTATTTGTTGTTATTATATGTTTCGCCACATGAATCCAGATGTTTCCCGTGCACAAGTGTAACAAAGGGATGTGTCTCCGAAAAGTTGAACCGACCCTATAATAAATGACACATGCATGGCATGATATTTTAAGTTGCATCTCTGAGTCTATGGGGGGCATCTGTGCAAGAAAAGCGTTCGGAAGACCCTTTGAAGGAACTTCAGGGTACTTTTCTCAAAAAAAAAAAAAAAGAAGTCACTTGTCTCAGTGCCTCTTACCTGGGGAGATGGAGACGAGTCCTCCGATGCGCAAGCCCGCGCGCCACGCCACGCGCCGGGAATGGCGAGGTCACATCCCCGATCTCCGATCGCAGAGCGCAAAGTTGGCGTCCAGCACCAAGTTTGGAGAAACAAAACGACAGAACAGCCCACTACGTCCCACTTGGGTATTCGACCCTTTTGCTCGTTTCCCAGCTCTCCCACCCACCTACACTCTCCCAGAGAAATAAATCAGAACATGAATATGAGATCAGCACTCGGGCTCTAATTATTGTTTATTCCAGCAGAACCCACTGAACTGAGGATGGCACACAGAGAGAATAAAAAGTGTGTCATTTATTCACAGCATCTCCTTGCCGAGAGTCCAGCCCAGTGTCCCTAAAGACTTGCATCATAGAGCTGTTTTGTTCAGCTTCCAAACCGAGTAGGTCCAAAAACGTTATGGTTTTGCGGCTTTTATTGTCTCTCCTCTGTCATATTTTTCCCACGGTCTTGTCCTCCGCTTCCAAAAATAAGTTCCCGAAGGCGTCTCTCAGTTACTGTCAGTGTCCTGGGGGCTCTTTGGGTTCTTCAGGAGGAAATGACTGGGTTCTTCCAGAAGGGGTGGTTGGACTCTTCAGGAGAAAGTTGGGTTTTTCAGGGGAGGGTCGAGTTCTAGAGGTAAAATTCCTAATTCAGGAAGGTTGATTCTTTAGGAGGAGGTGGCTGAGATCTTCAAGAGAAGGTCGGGTTCTTCAGGCGGAGATGGATGGGTCCTTAGCGAGAAGGTTGGGTTCTTCTGGAGGATATGGCTGTGTTCCTCAGGAGAAGGTTGGGTTTTTTTTTTACGAAGAGACCGTTGGGTTGTCTTGGAGAAGGCTGGGTTTCCTCGGGAGATCTTTTTTTGGGTTCTCAGAAGATCGGGTTCTTCTGGAGGTGGTAGCTTACCTCTCTTTCATCACCGCGCACCTCGCTTTTGTTGATCATAAATAAAAAAGAAAGAATAATCCAGAGTAGCACTTCACACACGCTCAGCCGCGCAGAGAAATGGCAATGCCGAATACACGGCCGCCCTCTCTCGCTCGCTCGCTCGCCCGGGCGCGCGAGCGCGCGCGCTCTCTCACCACATGCGCGCTCCACACGCGCGCTCTCAGCTGCTCGGCTCCATCAATTCACAGAGGCGAGGCGTGTGACAGCGCGCCTCTGCCAGCTCGTCCCTTTTGTTTGCCTTTGTTTGTAGCTCTGTTTTCGCGCGATCACTGTGCTTTTTTTTTGTCGTGGTGTGTGTGTGTGTGTGTGTGTGTGTGTGTGTGTGTGTGAAGGCCAGAGATTTACACAGCTGACAATGCCCTTCCTTTTCATTATTCATCATTCTGATTTTTTTTGTGTATTTTTTCAGTTTTTGCCATTCAAAAGTTCTTTAAAGATAACTCACAACTTACACACGTGCACACACACACACACGCACACACACACACACACACACAAAATCCAGACTTTACAGCAATGGGTTTGCTCCCATTTACAGACAGATAGGAGTTTCACCAGCACGGCCTGATCATGTGGATCAAATGCAGAGGACGGGGACTAATCCGACAGGTGGGGGTTTTACGAGTGACGTGGTAGGTGGCTGAATGACAGTTTGACAGTAGGTCTGGCCCCACAGGGGGTGCAAACCCAGACTAGAAGGGTCTGGCACCCGGCCCGGTGTGCTTTCAGCCCAGTGCTCAATTTACTGACACCGGACTCCACCTCTGCTTCTCTACTTTGACCAATCCAAACCGTGGCGTACTGCGTTCCGGGGCCCCGTGCGGCAGGGTGTGAGAAATACCACGGTGGCCGTCCTAGGACGCTCGTGCCGAGACGGGGGGTGCGAGACCGTCCTCGCGGGGTTCCGGTGTGTCTCAGCGACACGGAGGCAGTAAACTGAGAAATTGCAAATACATCCCCACACATACAACAAAGGCACAAGGTTGCAGTGCTTCACAGGTGCGATCGTGTAAAGGTTTCTCATAATGTCCGCAAGCGTGTGCAGAATATTCCAGAATTCCTCTGAATTATCATGCAAATGAAAAATACAATTTGTGAAAGAACTTCAGGTGCAGATCATAACAATAAAATACATTATTTTACCAGGGGGGTGCGGTGGCGCAGTGGGTTGGACCACAGTCCTGCTCTCCAGTGGGTCTGGGGTTCGAATCCCGCTTGGGGTGCCTTGCGGCGGACTGGCGTCCCGTCCTGGGTGTGTCCCCTCCCCCTCCGGCCTTACGCCCTGTGTTGCCGGGTAGGCTCCGGTTCCCCGTGACCCCGTGTGGGACAAGCGGTTCTGAAAATGTGTGTGTGTGTGTACATTATTTTACCAAGTATAGAAGAGCATTCAGTCTACTTTCCATAAAGTCTAAGGGAACATCCAATGTTAGGTGTGTACACCTAGCCAGTTACTTTCAGAGCAACTACCTTGATGCGGGCCACTGCAGCAGGAGTGGAAATTCAAACCCGGGACCTTAACATTAGAGGGCAACCACTCAAAGTGCTCCAATGCCAGCTGCTTCATTTGCTTTGGTGCTCCTGGTGTTCTGGCTGAACCAAAATTTGCATGTATATCATATAAAGTTTTGCTCCGAAAACGCTGAAACTGAATACCTGGAGGTTTCCGCACCTTTCGACAAGAGCACAGTGTTCATTATACCCCCACGGTAACGGGTTGTGTAATCCTGTAAGTAGCAGTGTAATACCGCGGTTGCACTTTTCCTCTCAGCGGGGAGTAATCCCCATTAGTCACCGTGTGCTAAGAGTGCATTAGGGCTTCAAGGCAGCGGTCCCACGTGTGTACCCACAATGCACCTTGTCTCTTTCCTCTAAGGAGCCTGCATCATTTAATTTATGGGAGACTTGAGACGAAGCAGTGAACAGCCAGTTGTGATGTCTCCTGCAAGGTGGTGCAGCGGGAAGCGCTGGTACCTCTCACCTCCTGGGCTACGGACTCAGACATGGGTTTGAATCTGGCTAACTGTGTGGAGTTTGCACGGGTTTGCTCTCACAGTCCAAAGACGTGTGTTTCTGATGACCGTAAATTGCCCTTAGCGTATGAATGTGTGTTTAATCGCCCTGCTATGTAAATTAGTAGATTATTTTAAGAAGCTTATTTTAGTGTGTATAGACTTGTTAAGGTGGCGCCGGGTGAGAGCTGCAGCCTTTGGACCTGGATATCACAGGTTTGATCCCACCTGCTGCTGCAGTACCCTTGATCAAGGTACTTACCCTGAGCTGGTACAGTAAAACAAGTCACCCAGGTGTATAAATAGGTAAATCATAATCTTAACAGGGTAAGTTGCTTTGGAGAGAAGCTAAATGCAAGTGAATATGAGTTAATATTCATAAGATCAATGTCCCTCTTATGGACTTGGGCTGTAAACAGATGTTTGCATCGCTTGTGACTGGGGTTTGAACCAGCATCAACTTTCAAGCGACCCTCACAGAAGAGGGGTGTATGAAACCCATTAGGGAAAAACCCCATGTGACTGGAGAAGACTCTAGGTGTGTTATTTATAGGGGAGTGACTCCTGCCCGCATGGACGAAGTTTGGCTCGTTCTTTTTCCCCACGAGAACGCGGTACGTCTCGGTCGAAGCTTTAAGCAGCTGGCGTTAGCTGCCGCGGCCCTGTGCGACCGCCACACCGTGCCACTCTCTGTCACATACTTTGGTGGCTTAGGCATCGCTCTCACCCGGTGCTACTAAGGCAGCTTACAGCATTACACTTCGCCTATTCATCGCGGTGCGCCAAAGGGCCGTAGGTGACCGTTTCGAAGGCACATCCGGGTCTGTCTCACAAACCAATGACCAGGGACGACTGTGATGATTTCTGTTACTTGGCCTTGAACAAGCTATTGGTTTTCAGCATTTTTGAAAAACAAAGCAAGTATATTGCTTTTCTCCAAAGTGACTTACAGTGATTTACCCGTTTATAGAGCTGTGTAACTTTACTGGAGCAATTTAGGGTAAGTACCTTGCTTAAGGGTACTACAGGTGGGACTCAAACCTGCAACCTTTGGGTCCAAAGGCAGCAGCTCTAACCACTGCAAGACCACTGCCCCTTAAATTATAACCTTTCATATTTTTAGAGGTAGAAGTTAAGTTTTCAAAATGTATAATCACATTTTTTACTAAAAATGTCATTATCATAATGCACCCAAATACAAAACATCTATAACTAAATGCAGAGATTTAAGTAAGTTTTTTTTATCGGAACCAAACTTAAAACGTCGTTAAACACATGCAATAATGCAAAAATATGGTTGAAATATTTCAATCCAGTCTTAACAACAGAAATACTTTAATTATGATTGGAATATCATTGAGATAATTATGATGTCTGGACTTTCTCATTACCATTATGTTTGCAAAATCTTAAAGATATTAAAATGAAATGAATACTCATTTAGAAAGAAATCAAAGGCACTGGGATGATGTTGAAAAAAATTTACTGTCACCGCTATGAGCGAAATGCTGAGGATTTTCATAATGTAACAGTTTTCTCACTGGTTGGGTTTAAAGTCAGAGAGACCGATCCATCCAGCAATTGTTACTCTTTACAGGCCTTCCACCTTTTGTATTAATAATTGAAATTCAAATAATTGATACGTTAATGCAGCATTGTGCAATGCACTAGATGAAGTGACATAATGCTTTCTTTTTAATTCTTGCACAATTAATCACATTTGATTTTTACTCTTTGTTTATTTCTTTATGTCTCCTGTCTGTGTGGAAGGTAAAAGAGTGTAAATTGTGACTGTAGTACTTGAGTGTATAGGTGGACACTGATCTGAGAAAGCATCAGTACAGTTTTTTTATACAGGCTCTTTTTACCATGCTTTGATTTTCCCTCTTTTTCAGTAGTATGCATATTAGCCCTGGGTATGAAAATTTTAAAAAATTATTGAAACACGTAACTCAGATTGCACCGATATGTATTTTGCAACCTCTAACCCACAGTCCTAAAAACACTGCAGCTTAATTTAAGCATTTGGTTTGGAAGCTACAGGATGGTGGCACAGCAGGTATCAGCTGGTGCCTCACAGCTTCTGATCCTTGGGTTCAGATGTATGTTTGATCCGGGTGCTCTGGTTTCCTGCCACAGTTCAAAGACGTGTCTTTCAGGTCAGCTGGTGTGTGTGTGTGTATGTGTGAGCGAAGGAATATTTATGATTGCCCTGCGATGGATTTGCCTCTTATCTGAAGTATACTGTGCCTCACACCCTTTATTTCTTGGATAGGCTCTGGACCACCGTGACCCTCTATTAGACTAGTGGTTATTGATAGTGGATCAATGGATGGATGGGAGCTTTAACCACATGAGATCAGATGCTTCACTACTACACCGCTCACTTCTTGCCTGCTCCCATCATGCCTTACTCTGCTGGCTGACCTCTGTACCCCCATGGACGGTTAAACAGCTGCCTCTCCTCCACCTGCTGGAGCCCCTCAGCGTAAAGAGCTCATGGTTGGCGACAACAATCCCGAAAGGTCCCAACAGCGACAGACAGGGGTCCCCGGCGGAGACGGTGAAATCACAGCTCTAAAATGTGCAGCCGAGGATGGCTACAGAGAAGAGATTCCAAATCCAGAGTCATCCGCGCCGCAGGACGAAGGTATGGAAGGCCTATTTTCATCACGGTGACCTCGGCGTGGAGGCTATCGCTAATTCCGACAGGAACTCAGTGGCACTGGGGTGGTGTGTTAGGAGGAAGGTGGCCAGGAGGCACATGGAGATCTTCTTCCTGGAGCTCAAGGAAGGGAAGTAGGGGTGTGATGAGGGTGTGGGGGAAAACTGCTGACTTGATTACCATGGTAATTAACTGGTGGCTAAGTAAAGGCAGGGATTAACCCGGCTGAGGCTGTCATGCCGGTCTGCGGCGCCTGATCATTACGGTGATACAAGCTGCGAAGATGCTGCCGTCTTGCTGGGTCCAAGAGGAGAAGAGCTGTTGATGGGGCACCCCCGGGGTAGCACGAGGACCCACGTGCAGAACCATCAGCAGGGGGCGCTAGGCCGTGGAAGGGCATAGGGTCAAATCCCCTGGAGTGAGTTGCCGAAGGACTGAATTGGGGCACTGAGCTGCATTGCTCCTGTGACTCGGTGAGGGTTCAGGGGTCGAAACTCAATGCTGGTTCAAAACAGAACCAACCTATTAAAAGGACGCCACCATGTGGCCAAATGATAATTTCCTGTGTCATCTTTCTTTTAAATGTAGAAAGTAGCAAATATTTCGTGGAAAAGAAAGAGACAGAACATTTTCAGAGTTTCACACATGGGGCTTTATTACCCAGTTACTGAACAAATAAATAAGATGAACAAGGTCTATAAAAAGATCAAAAACCGTCACGTCGCTGACTTCATGCAGCTGAACGACGGAAAAAAGACCTGAACTTCCTTACAGCGTTTTCGGAATCGTTAATTAATTAATGCATTTGCTTAGTACTCAAACTTTCAATAGTGATATCCAGTCATTGTGTTTCTCTCGGGGGTGCAGTGGCGCAGTGGGTTGGACCACGGTCCTGCTGTCCGGTGGGTCTGGGGTTCGAGTCCCGCTTGGGGTGCCTTGTGACGGACTGGCGTCCCGTCCTGGGTGTGTCCCCTCCCCTTACGCCCTGTGTTGCCGGGTAGGCTCCGGTTCCCCCGTGACCCTGTATGGGACAAGCGGCTCTGAAAGTGTGTGTGTGTTTCTCTCGTGTTACATTTAGTTTTTTTTCTGCAGAATTTCTTTTTTTTTTTTTCATGGTTGCAGATATAAATACCATGTGATATGATATTGGGACACCATTGATTTTAATTTTCACAGGCTGCGAACATCCCCAGCACCCAGCCTCCAGCATCAGTACCGCTTCACCACTATCTATTGTGAACATTAAGCTCTCATATTTATATTGTACGTTTTTGTGATGACATTATTATTTAATTCATCATGGCCCAATTAGTCATATGCAGCAAACAAATTAAACTGTAAAACTGGGTTTCCCTCTGGAATTGTGGTGAAACTAAGTAATGTACTGCTCCCTTGATGCAGTAGGGGGAGCCAGTGGACCGTGGGGGGGGGGGGGCAAACATGGGGTCACATGACCTCACATCCAGGCAGTCTGGGTCCAATTCTTCGGCACCTGTGCTGTAATCGCATCTGACAGCTCTTTGTTTACACTGTACCCCTCATTTACACATCAGACCTCGCCAGCACTCGCCCGATCCCTGTCACTCAGACTCTGGGCAAGACAATAATCGCCCCTAATGTTCCCGCGGCCCTTCGCTATAAACCACAAACAACTGAAAAACGGAGAGCGGGACCTCAAGTGCGCAGGAGATGATGCGAAGCCCAGCGTGGCATCACAAAGGTCAGCACACGAAGGGGGATGATAAGGTTGGCCGATCTGAAAGGAACATCCAGCTTTTCTGTTTTAACACATCCGTAATGTCACCTTTCCGGGGAAATGTCACCGCGCGCTCATTTGCATACGGAAGCAGCAGCAAAAATAAAAATTCAGACGTGATTTCTGCGCTTTACAGAAGCACATTAATGGATAACCTCAGCACGGAACGGTTCCTGTTTAAGGGCCCGAAAGACGACGCCACCACACAGTGCATGCCTGCGCAATATAATATCACATATTCACAATATATTTCGACTCATAAATAAAATATTATCTAGTTAAACTGAGACTGAATGCTTTTTGGGTTATATCGGAATTTGAAACTGATCTCACTTGAATTCTAGTGCTCTTTTTGGCACGGGCAAAACAACGTCGAAGCCCAATTTCTCCCCTTTATATTCAATTCCTTTGAGCTCTATGGCTAATATTTCTGGTCCCCCCAATGTTTGTGCAGAACTCCACTGAATACCAGTACTAATAATTTTGTTCACCCCTAAAATTGGAGTATAAATGAGTATGAATGAGTAATACTCTGGGGGGTGCAGTGGGTTGGACCACAGTCCTGCTCTCCGGTGGGTCTGGGGTTCGAGTCCCGCTTGGGGTGCCTTGCGATGGACTGGCGTCCCGTCCTGGGTGTGTCCCCTCCCCCTCCGGCCTTACGCCCTGTGTTACCGGGTAGGCTCCAGCTCCCTGCCACCCCGTATGGGACAAGCGGTTCTGAAAATGTGTGTGTGTGTGTGAGTAATACTCTGTTGAACGCTATTGCTAGTATTCCCTCCTCAATATTTGCATAGATATATATTATATGCAAATTATAACTCCAGAGTTCAATTGCAAATGTGTTTTAGTCGCCCAAAACCATACAGGTTGTAATGACCCTGTCTTGTAGGCGAATAAAAAGCTGAGCCATCAGTTGGAATTTGCTTAAGGATCCATCATTAATAATGAATGCACAGCAATTTTGGGAGATAAAACGCACTCTAAGAAATGCGAGTTTTAAAATCATTTTTTACGATTATTCCTGCCACTACGTGTTTTTCAATTTATCTGAAGTGTCGGAGTAATAGGCCTGCCTAATGAAACATTTAGGACTTTTCGGAACTGTGTTCATCAGGATACGGCGTTAACAGCTTTGAATGGGCGCCGCGCATGGACGAGTCTCGGAAATGCCTCCGCAAAGAACACATTTCTTAATATTCGCACAATTATTTGTATAATTATTCACATTATTCCAGTCGACTCACTCGCTTTCGTTCACCACTTGCCCTCGTCAGGGTCGCAGGGATCCCAAGCCTATCCAGGAATCACTGGGAGGGGATGGGAAGTGACACCCTGGATGGGACGCCAGTCCACTGCAGTCGGTATATACCTATAAAGTCATCATTTTTGTTACTATTATCATCGCCCTGGAGAAATGCTTCTTCCTCTTATGAAATATTTACTTTTTCCCTCTTCTGGCAGAAACCGGTTGTTGTAAGCAGTTAACGTGTTGAAAAGAGTGTTTCATGCTGTGAGGTATTTGGAACAGGTCAGGAGGAAGAATTCTTCCGTTCTGTTACACTGTGTACAAAGCCTCTACTTTTTGTTTCTCCCTGTATTTTCATAATGGCCTGTTTCTATGGAGAGGCTGTTACATATCTGTGCAGTTCATTCTTACCTACATAATATTACTCGAGATCTAGATGCATAAATCACACACACTGTCTAAAACCGCTTGCGGCGAACTGGAGCTTAACCCGGCAACACAGGGCGCAAGGTCGGAGGGGAGGGGACACACCCAGGACGGGATGACAGTCCATCACAAGGCACCCCAAGCAGGACTCAAACCCCACACCCACCAGAGAGCAAGATACGGCCGAACCTGCTGCGCTACCGCATCCCCTTAGATGCGTAAATGAAGCTGGAAATTTTCTTTTATGTGTGTTTTCCAAATTTTGATGAAGATGTGATGATGATTGGTCGTAATCTTGTTTTAACTTTATCTCTCTCTTACACACACTGTTTCCGTGATGATGCCACTGTGGGAAGGGGGCACATCTATTAATCGGTCTCCCATTGGCAGTCCTCTCAGTGCAGAAAGTCAAGGAAAGAGCCCTGTGACACCTTCTCACTGTACACTTGCAATATTTCTACCTGCTGATCAGAGTTTCACTAAAAATTACAACATAAATTTTCTTACATCTTTTTTGCATTTTACACTCGGTTTTCTTGAATTAAACATATTTTTTTCCATTAGTTTGTACTATATGGCAATTTTTAGAGAAATATTCCACATTCTTGAAATTAGCAACATTCTGCAAATTTTGGCACCGGGTTCCAAGCACTGAATATTCCAGTACCTTTTAGGTACCTTTTAGTAGATCTGATGCTTTTTAGAGCATTTTTGTACTTTCTAAGATGTGCTGGCACCTTCTACAGTCTTCCAGTGTCTGATGTTTCTGTGCTTTTCTGGAATGATCCAGTGGAGAATATCTATGTATTTTTTTTTGTTAATAAATGACGTTTAAAATCTGTCAGCACAGCGTTCCTTTTCTGCGGGAATGAAAACTCTCATATTTTCTTGAAAAATTTCATTAAAATAGTGAAAGCAACATTCTGTGGCCACAAGTGACACTCTAGAAGAACTAGTGCTATTCTTTTAATCGTAGACGTGAACTTCGAGCAATCATAATCGACGCAAAAACTGACATAACAAAGAGCTTTGAATTTTTTTAAAAAATTTTTTGCATTGTGTCCTCCGCTTTGGCCTTTTGAAAAGTTCTCCTTCGTTTAAAACCTTCTGGCTTCTGCCCTCGTACCGACCCCATCATCTCAGCATGCCACTGCTGGTACCCTCCCTGACAGCAACCTGAAGATGTCACTTCCATCCCTACTCCTAAGTGTGTCCGGCGGGCAGAGAGAGAGAGAACAGAAGAGAAGAAACACACAGCAATGCACTTCAGCCAACGGAGCTGCAAAGCTAATGAAATATCTTTTTATTAAGAAATTCAGCTTTAGGTGGATTTTGCAGTATTCTTAAAAACATTCACACGGTTTAACAGTACCTAAATTATCAATGATGTTCAGCACTTAACAAGAAGAGGAGAAACAGATCAGCTGGAAAACAAGACTCAGACAGGTAGAGAACACAGTAGATGAAAATGTGTGTCACTGTGTGTCAATGTGTGTGTGTGTGTGTGTGTCTTTGCTCCTGCACGCTGTAGCCTGTGGTTCCATGCACGTGCATCTTTTTGCATGCTAAAGTACGTGTCTGTGTGTGACGTGTTGAAAAGGGAGCAGTCCCTCTGTCCTGACGTGTCCAGCTGTTTGTCTTCCTCACAGTACAGACAATCTCCAGCTTCAATAAGGAGGCAGGGGGGTTCGAGGGCGATGGTCTCACTGAATTGGTCCGGGTCCAAGGACCAGGTGGCGATAAAGCAGAGATAAACTCCCCCCCCCACCTTTTTGATGCCAAGTTATTGAGGATAGTAAATCTACCCCGAGAGCAGAAGAAGAGGCGCATTTTCAAGCTTAGCAGTCAATTGGTAGGAGATCCTGGTCTGTCTCTGAATGTACATTTCTTTTTAACTCTCTCGATCTCAAGCGGCTGAAATCATATTTTAGATTTTCAAAATATACACTCTGTCTAAGCCTGGGGGCAAAGAGTCACCGCTTCTGTTGAGTACAATGTACAGCATAAGGGTTATAAAAACTGCATACCAACATAGCAGATGACAGAATATACTGTATCACAGAATTAAGATCCCTCAAGTGTGAAATGTCATACCTTTGCCACAAGTCACACAAAGAGAACCTTTCTAGAAACTTTTACAGCTTTTTTTTTTTTTGTTGAGTCACATTCTTTACAAAGCTATATTGCACTTGACTTGGTTCCTAGAGGAACGTTTAAAATGTTTAAAAAATCACACCCAAACACCCAGATGGAGGCAGGGGAATCAGGTGTGTATGGTGGGGGGGGTGAGCGGGTGGCAATGACATTGTGTCGCCGTGACATTGCGATGTTGGCGGAGAGGTGCTGAGTATACGCCCTCCCACCCCCCAAATGTTAAAAGCCTCAGCTCCCATCATTTGTCTCCATGGTGTCTCGGTCAGACCACAGGATGAACTTCCCCTGTGTGATTGCTTGTTCAGTTGAAACACATGCACATACAGCTACCTCCACGTTCATGAATAAGAAGAAAAATGCACATCTAAATAAATTAATACATAAGAGAATAACAGAATCACTCAACCAGTTCAGTGAAACCTGCTGTGAAGGAACCAGCAACGACTGATTTTCAGGACAAATCGACACGTTTGCCATAAAGCCACGTACTGTAAGTATACAATCATAAGCTCTAAGGATCATAGACAGTAAGAAAAAAAAGAGATGAATAAAGATATTGTCATATATAGAGAAATATTGATAGAAACGAGCTTTAAAAATCTCTGCCAGCTCCGGAGCGGGTGACAAGAAGGCAACAGTAGCAGCGTACAGAATAAGCGCAAGAACACAAGTGCTAATGCAATTCTCCTCTGTCGGCCTCTCGCACGCTCGCTTCCTCACGTACGCGTCCTGGAGAGTCTCTGAATTGCGGCCTCTGGGCGGAAACAAAATCGCGCGCTCGCTCGTCCCTAAAGAACGGAGCAACGGTTTCCCCTCAAGTGCGTTTGTATTACTCATAAAAGACAATCAAGAGGGGTAAAAATGATTTTCTTTCTCCCTCTCAGTTTGGAAGCTCGGGCCAAGGCTCTTGCGGCAGCGTCAAAGTGTGACGAAGACGAGGGGTGCCGGAGCACTTTCGCCGGCCTTTATTGCCTCGTCCAGGCTTGAATAATCGATCGCCCGCTTTTTCAGCGTGAAGCCGAGCGCGAGCCGGAGGTAGATCAGCCCGTTTTCGCCCTTTCAATCACAAGCACTGATTAGCTGCAGATTAAACACGAAATTGCAGCTGCAGTTGCGTAACCATGCGATAAGGAGCAAAGGGAGGCGATTTTTTTTACACGAAATCTTGCTTGTGTTTGTGGCGAGAACCTCGGAAAACGCGGCCGACTGTTCCCGCGAGCCCGGCTTTATGCTTCGGCCCGCGTGCGCTCCGACGTCCCCGTCTTTACGCCTGGCTCTCGTCCGCCGTGCCGGCTTGACCGTTGTCATGGTGAACGATGCCCCTCCAGTTGGTGCTGAACAGGCAGCCAAAGGGGAAACTGCCAGGGTGATTCACCACGGAGTCTTAATGGCAAAAGAGGGAATCGGGAGAGTGGCGGGAGCAATGAAGAGGGCTAGTGGGAGGCAGCCGTGCACATCGTAAACTCACGGGTACACGTGGCCCACAGCAAGACTTCCGCCGCAATCTGTGACGGAGATTTTTTTTTTTTCCTCTTTCACACGTTCACTTTAGCTGCGAAGCATGGTCCAGAATCCCCGTCACCCTTTTTCCGTTCTCTGCCACATTTTCAAATTCAAAAAACCTTATTGGCACCGCCACAGCGCCCCGAATATCGGATCAAAAAAGTCGTCAGGTAATGAAAAGGAACAACGTACATTTATTCATTCAGCCGGCAACAAAGCAATTTCTAATGTCAAGCTGCTTGTAACTATTTACCCATTTATATAGCTGGGTAATTTTAGTGGTACAAATTTAGGCGAAGTACCTTGCTCAAGGGTACTACAGCTGGAGGTAGGAATCAAACCTGTGACCTTCAGGGCCAAGACGGCAGCTCTAACTACTACGCTACCAGGGTGATACCTGCCTATATGTAAGGCAACACAATTGAGAAGTCAATACACGTCTTAAGTCCATGGCTATTGGCAAGGCGCCAACCACACTGTGCCCTGAAAGCCCTTCCTCGTTCTCTCTTTCTCCCTATTTCAGTCCGGCAGCAATGAATTTGACCGCAGCTGTGTGTCGCTGTCTTCAACCAAGCTGACCCAAACTTCCCATGATGTTACCCCAGCATGTGTAGCGTGGGTTGGAGTGTTCAAGGGTCCTCATCCCACTGCTGGCACCTCCTGGGGATTGTGATCTTTCATCTGTGGCCTGTGTGTCTCACCTCTCTTTGCCAAGGACCCTGGACATACACCCCCCGGCTCCCATATGACCTTATACTTCCCCTTTCCGCTCTTCTTCCATCCCTGCTTCTCCCACCTCTTGCACCTCTCTCCGTTGATCCCTCTCCACCAAATAATTCCTCTTCTGTTTCTGCCCCCCCCAGCCTTCCCCAGCTTTTGAATTCATGTCTAAAACAGGATCTCCTGCATATCCTCTTTCGTAAAG
Source organism: Scleropages formosus (assembly GCF_900964775.1). NCBI lineage: Eukaryota > Metazoa > Chordata > Actinopteri > Osteoglossiformes > Osteoglossidae > Scleropages > Scleropages formosus. Next base: position 5,084,437 of record NC_041806.1, read on the forward strand.
CTAAACTAATAGTTTCAGTTACCTTCAAAATGGGACTGGGGACACCGGACGAGTGGAAATCGGTATCAGCTCTCAGACGCTGGTCTTGAGACGGAGTGCTGTCACACACACTTAATTGTCAGAGGGCAGTGGGTTTTGAGGAGCACGGCCGGGAGAGCAGGTTGTACATGTAGCTGGTGAACAGATGGCTGCATGCGAGGGCTCTCGATCATACACATGGAGAAAGAGCTCTGAATGCTCTTATTCCTTGCAAGGCGTTTCTTGTATTAAGCATTTATTTGGACGTCGATGGTTTAATAGTATGACAGCAAATTCAGCTGTCTTTCTCAGCCTTGGCTCTGCCTCCTTCATCGCCCATTTCTCTTCTGCCCTTCCCCCAACTCCCATATGTCTCTCTTCTTTCCCCTTCCCTCTCCCTCTTTTCCTCCTCCGCTCCCTTTCTTCCTATTCCACTCTCAACACCTTTCTCTCTCTCACCCCTCTCTGTCATCTCGGAACTGCAGCCTTGGTAGAACGACTTAATTACTCTGAATTCACACATTTTTTGATTTGCACTGTGGCCCCAGCAGCAGTGTCAGCGCATGACTGTGTGTGTAATTCCATGTATCTGCGTGTTTGTATTGATCACCGTGCTGTCTTTTCCACTGCTGGGACAACACAGCTGCAAGTCGGACTGGGTTCAAGTGGAATGAAAATGGACTGGCTTTCCAAGTGGGCGTCTGGTACAGAATAAAGAAGCCGGTGAACCCACTAGCACACATTCACACTCACTCACACTCACGCGCACGCACAAACTCAAAACAGACGAGAGCAGACAAGTGCACCCATAACAGCTACGAAAACTCTATTTGGCTGCTTAACGTTCTGAGCGTTTCATGAAGCGCTTCAGATAGATGGCCGCAAATCACACCATTACAGATATAAAGGTTCATAACGGTATAAAGTTGTTGCTGCATTAACAGATTGTCAGTACAATCAATGAAGTCTACAAAGGACATTTCAGTATAGAGTATGTAGAGGATTCCTCCTACTACTTAACAGTGCTCTCAGCGGCTACAGGCTAATGAGGACGGATAAAGAAAGTCTCCACTGAAACCCCTCACTGCAAATTTTTAACATATATTTATATATACACAGATTTATTAATCATTTTTTGCATCAACAATACATGTAACAGTCAATCTACCTTGTGTTCTACAGTTGATGGGAAATGGCCCCCAGTGGTAGGGTAGAGGTCCCGGTGGGGTTATTGCATGTGTTGGAGATCGACTTGGGGGGCACCTCAAAAAACAAGAAAAGCGATGAGGCGAGAGTGTCATTACTGCCACTGCGACCGGAGTACCCTGCTCCTTGTTTCTAAAGTAAAGGGCAACTGTGGTACACATTGATTCTCTTTGTTCTGTCACAGTCTGTAGAGAACCTTCACAAAGAAGAAATGGAGAGGTCTATTTGTGTGAAGGGTGAGAAGGGAGGGCACTGATGGATGAGAAACTGGGAGGTGTGAAGGAGCAGCCTTGTGCTCCCATCGACTGTCTGCGAGGCTAAAAAAACCAAAAAGCGCTGGCGATATTGTTACCGTAAAAGGGGTTTCACTAGCACAGGCAGGCTACAAAAGTGAGAAGAAAGCCATCGTGTGACGTCAGCGTGACCTTGTCCTGGTGGCATCTGTGTGGGACCAGGTGAGTCCAGCTAGGGCAGGGTTGATATCCTTCCCTGAACCACAGGTGAGGCATTCACAACCGAATCTTTGTGTCCACAGGTTGAGTATTCACATGAGCCTCATCCTGTATACATTTACAGCTACATACTTTTTGTACCTTAGAGAGCTGAAAGTAGCTCTTTGAATGGGCTGCTGGTCAAGCAGTAGGTGGAAGCCTGCATTGAAGTTCTCGAAAAAGTTGACCCACATGTTCCGTCTATCATTTTGTGACATGGATCGCTGTTTTTGTAGAGCTCAAGGCTGAGTGAAGGCTCTCTACCCCCTCTCAAGGTGTGTGTTTCTAGGCAGCCTTGACTTGATGAGCTTCAATGAGCCAATATTCTTTCTTACAGCTTATTAGCCTTGCTCTCCTCTAGCACTCGAGTGAGTGATGGGAGCAAAGAAAGAAAGGATTGAGAATCAGGTCTAAGTTACCAATTCCCAAGGGAGGGAGGAAGGTGAGGATTCGGCCAGGACGGTGGGTCGTCGGGAGGCCTCTCAGGAGGAGATGCAGATAGGCTTTCCATTCTTGTCATACTGGTAGACAAACATCTTGATGCAGTGGGAGTTGGCGGGGGAAATCCATGGACTGCTAGTGATGGAGAAGTTGTGGCTGGCGTAAAAGTGTGCTGGTTGCTTCCTGCAGCGGAACAAAGACCTGAGCACGTCGGCAGCCATGACCCGGAAGCGCTTGCTGATGAAGCAGTACAGAAAGAAATTGACACCTGTGTTGAGCAGAGCCAGCATGTTGGCTATGTCAGTGACCAGATGGAGCAGCTGAGCCGGTCCAGGTGCAGTGGGGGGTGTGGCGTACAGGTGGTACAGGATCATGACCACACGTGGTGCCCACAGTGCAGCGAAGACTGAGGTGATTGCCAGGAGAATTGCGGTGCTCTTGCCCGCAGAGTAGCCGCGGAGGCGGAAGCAGCTGCGCCGGTGGAGCTTGCGCACAATGACAGAGTTGAGGGCAAAGAAGATGGAGCATGGCACCAGGTAGACAGTGGCACAATGTGCCCACACCAGCACATGCTGACCAAGGTGGCTGGCCCCACCTCCAGTGGTCCGGCCCCCGTTGACCCCGTTTGGTGGCTCCAACCAAAGGTCTGGCCACCAGTAATAGGGAGCGCTGGAAAGCAGGCAGCCTAAGTAGACAGCCAGGATGACACGACGTGTGCGGGCAGGGTAGGAGACGGTGTGATAGCGCAACGGGTGGCACACAGCAATGTAGCGGTCTACTGTCAGCGGCACCGTGATCCAAATGGACGTGTGGATAGAGGAGAACTCCAGCACTTGGACCACTTTGTTGACAGATGGTGGCAGTGGGATACCCAGGATGAAGTCCTCCAGCAGGAAGTCCACAAAGACAATGAGGAAGAGAACCAGGATGTCTGCCGCTGCCAGGGCCAACAGATAGTTGTAGGACGACTTCTGACGTCGGGAGACCAGCTGGGACAAGACGATGACGGTCAGGATGTTGGCTGGGGAGGGGAAGACAGGAAAAGGCGTGGGTTAGAAGGTCGCAAGGTTATCAAAGTCTCAGGTTGGAGAGGCAGATAGAAGAAGGAAAAGATCAAAGGATGAGAAGATTACAGAGAGACTGATACCAGAGAAATCGGGATGATGGACAAAGGTGGGGTTTCAGGGTGATACCACAGAGGGTAAGAGCATTAAAAAGAACAATAGAAAAGCATTATCTGGGGAGGAACCAATTTCACAAGGTTTCACAATGATAACACACACACACACACACACACACACACACACACACACACACACAGTTTCAGATCCAGTTGCTCACAGAAATGAACTCATTTTGATCTGATCAGACGATGAGGTCCACAGGGAGAAAACAAAAATGTATCAGCTACAGGGCAACGCAATTCTCGGTGCTCACTGATAACAGGAAGCGACAGCGCTGGCTTCAGCACCACGGAGAGCGCCGGGGACAAGCCTGACTGCTGCACCCCCACCGGGGGTGCCAAACACACCCTGATGGCGGCAAACGGGGAGCAAATTGGAGCTGGCTCAGAAACAGAAATTCCCCTAGAATCACGAATCATCCTGTCAGAGCGCTGCACCAGAGAGACGTGTGCGATTAATATATGACAAGCAATGTCTGAATTATTGAATTATTTTAATTCAACAACAGAATTGCTTCCATTAGGAACCTCGGGTCAACTTATGAGCCGTCTGACCCACTTCTTATTGCGACTAGGCTGTGGCTATTACTAACTCTTGGACTATATTTCAGGACGGGAGGGAGATAGTGGGGGTAGAGGGGTCAGAGGAGGAGGAAGGAAAGGAAGACCAAGGGAGAGGGGTGAGAGGAAAAGAAAAAACAGTGAGAAAGAGAAGAATGTAAGGACAGCTGGTAGCATAGTGGTTAGAGCTACTGCCTTTTGATCTAAAGGTTACAGGTTTAATCCCTCCTTTGGCTGTAGTACCCTGGAGCAAGTTAGTTACCCTAAAATTGCTCTGGTAATATTACCCAGCTGTATAAAGGGGTAAATAATTATAGGTTGACTAACACTGTAAGTCGCTTTGGAGAAAAGTGTCAGCTTAATGTAAAGAAGAAGAAAGTCATGCAAAGCGAGGAGCCGTTCATGGTGGTTCTGCATGGCTCTTTGTATCGTCTACCGTGTTCCGTTTTCTGAGTTATACGGTATCACGGGACAGTAAAGTAAACCCCTGCCTTTTTACCCCGGGTAGTGCTTCTGCACACGCCAAGCGCTGTTTCATAGAAAGGAGCTTTAACACTTTGTGAAGCATCTACCAGCATACTGGAGACATGGCAAACAGGCAGGACAACGTGTTGCACACGCATTCAGCAAAGTGGAACACACCTGCAAAGGTGCACGTACACACACGTATTCGTCCATTTATTCATAGCTGGGACTTCCTCCAAAGCTGCTTATAATTATTTACCCATTTATGCAGCTGGGTAATTCTACTGGAGCAATTTAGAGTAAGTACCTTGCTCAAGGGTACTATAGCTGGAGGGGAATTTGAACCTGCCATCTTTGGGTCAAAAGGCATCAGCACGAACCACTACACTACCTACTTTACCTACTTGTTCCAGCTGCCCAGGAAAACGCCCACACACACACGCAGACACAAAACAAAGGCTTGGAGATTGGTTTGACACCCACACTCACGTCCGTTTCGGTGTGGTGAAACTCCTCGCAGAATCATATCCATTACCTCCCCTTCCCCCTCCAAGGCCTTCCCTCATGTGCGAGGAAGCTTAATACCCCCCGTCTGTCCTCATCTGTCTGCTGTGTCCCCCCCTCCCCACACCCCCTGGCATTTCTGGAGCACCTGTTGCAATTTCCCCCTGAAAATGAGCGTGTTTTGTTATCTGGGCTGCCTGTATTCAAACAACAGGTGACATTGCAGTGGTGGGGGATGGGGGCGGTGCCATTGTGAAGGGATGGGGGGAAGCGGGAGCCGGTGGCAGCTTGGGAAAACAGTTCAAAGGCACCTTCAGTCACTCGCAGGGCCATGCCGAGGCTGCGTGAGCCTCGGCAGCTAGATGGCAGGGAACGACCCGTATGCTCTGGACGCGGTGGCCCGAGGTACTGAGATTTAACCTAGTTTGGAGTGCCATTATCGCAGCAGATCCGACGAGTGCCTGCAATGGCTCGTCCTTCGTAACTCACAGCAGATTGTTTTATCAAAACCCTTTGGATCACCATGCAGTCAGATGCAGATTCCCAGCAGTGGAGATGGCATCAGTATTAAGTTTAAAGTCATACACGGTTCTTACTGAACTATTTGAACCATTTTCTTGGTTCAAATAGTTCAATAAGAACGATGCATGACTTTAAATTTTCAATTCTTACCATGTTGGTAGTGTAAGACCGTTTAATTTACTTACCGTATTTTTTCCACACACAAAATTAGCTTTTCTTGCACAACATTACACGAACCAGCATTGCTGCCATACCCTAAAAGATCACTATCTAGAGGTTGGGGGGTGCAGGGGCTCAGTGGGTTGGACCAGGTCCTGCTCTCTGGTGGGTCTGGGGTTCAAGTCCCGCTGGGGGTGCCTTGTGAAGGACTGGCGTCCCATCCTGGGTGTGTCCCTTCTGCCCTGTGTTGCTGGGTTAGGCTCTGGCTCCTTGTGACCCCGTGTGGGACAAGTGGTTCAGACTGTGTGTGTCTAGAGGTCACCTCACCTGGGCACTTTTCCTGAGATACGACACATTTACTCGCTCAGAATTAGGGAGCCTGTATTTCCCTTTGCAGACTTTAATTACCAGAAATGTTCATTTTAAACAGTACTCTCAATATGCATGTAAATCGAAATAAAAATCCCATTATGACCCCAAAGTACTAGGATCCGGGCTTCTGTTTGGTCTATTGCAGCTACAGCCAAACACAGAAGGCATTAAGACAAACAAACAAGCAAGTTATTGTGCCAAATTCGGATGTCTTCTAGAGATTAGTGCTTCGTGCAGCCTTATAATTACCACTCCATTCCCAGAAAGACTGCCAGCGGTAGGATCTGCCACAGCTTGACACGGCATCAGCTCCATCTCCCGAGCGACGCCTCTCTGGTGATAATCACCTCGGTTGTCCTGCTCGGCGCTTTGGGATCTGGGTGCATCGCTCTTTGTAAGGCTCGATTCGCAGCTGATTGCGGGCGACAAACCACCTTCCCTAGCGGTGCCTCGTGTCGGAACTGGCCTCTGTCACGGACATGTCGCAGCGGCATCGCGGGGAAACGGGGGGGGGCGCTGTCCTTTGGAAATGTGGCGGGGCTCGTGCTGCTGTCTTTTTGTCTGCTTTCGGTTTCATTTGTTTATACGAGAAGGATTTTACACCACATGCTTAATCTGGACCCCTTACAGTGAAGATTTACCATGAATGTTATCACCCAACAGCTCATCATTTTTTTCACCACCTTTTTGCTCTTCATGGTTTCATGTTGGATCGATGGCAGCTGTCACGGTAAACTAGGAACCCCCATATTCAGCGTCGTGGTAGGGTGGGACCTCATGAAAGTCAGGGTACAGCAGAATTGCTCATGGAAAACCTGGCTTCCTCACGCAGGGTGTCAAATGCACAGCCTTTGGTTCGAGCCGACTAAAGGGCTCTCCCAGGGGACGACGCTCTCCATAGGGGGGCGCTGACATTTCCGAGGATGAGAGTAGGATGCGTTTCAAGTTGAATGGCAGTGGGGAGGGGGGTGATAAGGATAGTTACCCCCCAAAACGCAACGCTGGACATTTCCCAAGACGCTGCAGAGTTGAGATCGTCAACGGAAACACCCATAATAAATCAGAACGAGAGGAGGTGGAGGAGGAGGAAAGGTTGCACGGTAACTGCCTCGCAGGAGTCACACACGAGTGGCGTGTTTGCATCCGTGCGCATGTGTGAGGGCAAGAAACGGATGTTTGCGTGCCCATTTACCTGTCCTCTTCGATCGACAGCCGAAAAAAGAGAAAGCCTAGGGGAAAAGGCCAGGGCACAAGTTGCACTCGCTGAATGACGCATGCGTGCGCACACGCACACACACACACGCACACACACACACACACAGACACACACAGAGCGCACGGACACACAGCTGACATGCACGCGCAAACTCGCGGTTGAGCTGACCTGCAAAATTACCCCTGAAACCCAAACATGGAAAGCCACAGGATGCCAGCATGTGGGAAAAACAACTCATTTCCATGGACGTGAGGCCTGGCGTTAAGGCTGAATGAAGCCACAATGAACAGTCCCCCTTGTGCATCAGCTTTTATGCAAGTAACACAAAAGCCAAGGAGCACGCGGGGGCCAAGGCTGCAGGTGGTGGGGACAGAGCGAGAGGGAGAGAGGCAGAAAAGGATGACAAAAACAGACAAATTGCCAATGAATGATAGCAATGAAACACACAAACAGATCCAGAGTCATAAACCTGTTTTCTTCTTAGGACTGAAAGCAGCACTTGAGCTGCACCTTGGATGGATTCAGACCTGGACTGCTCTTCCTTCTGGCCCTTTTAAACTTTCCAAGACCATCGTGACTAAGAGTTACATGTACGCCAGGAGGATTTTATTGGAAATTTGTACACAATATATCCTTGCAGCATTATTCATCAGAAATTGGATTTCCATAGGGATGTTATTCTGTAAAATGACAGTAAGGAGAGGCAACTAGGTGGAAGGTACATTTGTTCATTTAGGCAATGCTTTCCTCCAAATCAACTTGTAATGTTAAACTACCTACAGTTATACAGCTGGGTAATTTTACCGGAGCAATTTAGAATAAGTACCTTGCTTAAAGGTACTATAGCCAGAGAAGGGAATGGAACCCGCAACCTTTGAGTCCGAAGGCTGCAGCTCTAACCACTATGCTACCAACTTAAAGACCTGATAAGATTAAAGTTAAGGTTAAATCCCTTTTCTGATTTTCTTAAATCAAAGTGCTTAACATGTGCTGTATAAGAAGGTAAAGACAAAAAATGTACCGAAAATTGCCCAAGAATATTTACCTGTGAACGAGGCACAAAGCAGCATTGTGAACGTAGAAAAAATGCATATATTTCAGGGAAGTGCCATGATTAGTCTTGGGCTCATAAAGTCTGCCTGAGACAAGATGATAGACTATGCCCGGTGACTGGAGACACCAGATTAAACCTTCCAGAGACAATGTACTCCATGAAGCCTGTTGAATATCTACAAGCTCCTGACATGTGAGATGTAAGACATGCTGAACCTCCGGTTCTCCCGTATAGGACCCTTAAAACAGTGGCTGCAGTTTGTAGAACTTTGCATCTAAATAGACCCTTGTGGGGACCATAAGGAGTTGGGAGGCTCTGCTATCGGAACCAACCAACCAATTTCAAGAATCACTTGTCCCAAGTAGGATCACAGCAAGCCCGAGCCTATCGCGGAGACATTGGGTGTAAGGGGCACACCTTGGACAGGACGCCAGTCAATCGCAGGGCGACAACTAGGTACCCAGTCACACAGCCAGGCAAAGGTACTTGAGCAATTGCAGTGGCAGCACCTTGCTCAACGGGCACTACATCCAGAGGCGGGGATCAAACTAGCAGCTTTCAGAGCCGAAGGCAACCACTCCAACGATGACACCGCCAGCCACGCTGCCATTGGAACTGTTACAATAAAAAGTAATGTGGTATATACATTTATTAGGATAAACTGTAATTTATATAATAACCACTCCAATGGGCAACTGATGGAGACGCAGAACAAGGTAAGCACAGCTTCAACGTCTTCACACCGCTTCGTTCAAAATAAGCCAGCCGCTTAGCGTCCATAATTTATGCTGGGCTGTTCGCAGAAAGACAAAGGGAAGAAATGTTAGGCAATTACATCTCCAGTGCGGAGGACTGAGACAGAGCCTTTAAGTGGAGCCTTTATTGAACCCAGTGGGGCTCTTGTGTGTATTACAGACGCGGTGTAAAGAATAAAGCTGTCACTCCAGCTAGTGCAATAGCAGAGATCCCGAAAATGTGAACAGTACGATGAGGGACCCGGGGCAATTATCTTCTGATGGTGGTAGAAGATCGATATGCAGGTCAGACGTATTTTTGAATATGTTTCCTATTTGTTTTAGCAACGTTTTTTTTTTTTTCTCCCCCCCTTGTCTTTCTGGCCTTGGCTGATTTCCATTTTTATAATCTCCAGCTCTCGTTCTGCATGGAAATCTAATGTCAGCAAACAGCTGTCAGAATCCTGATATCGTATCTGTCTTGTCAGTGAAACGGTGTGAATCTGATTAAATTAAGAGCAGGAAGGCGGGGAAGAAGGGAGGCGGAAAGAGGCAGAGGAGAGGAAAGGAGAGGGAAGGATTCGTGAGAGCTGGCTGGAAAGAGAGGGAGAAGGGGAAAGGGACGAGGAGCGCCGGACAGCAAGGGTCCGTCTTGGCTGTGTCAGGGACAAGAAGTGCGGAAAATACAGGCGTAACACGTGACACCTCGCTGAGGATTGACCAGGAGCTCCGAAATGACTTAAATGGAACGTAACTGTTCCACACCATTTGCATCCTGTGGTGTGTAAAGAAAGCAATCAGCTTGGCAGAGCGTGTTTTCGGGGAGGGCGCACTCTATCTTTGAAGGATCTCATTGGAAAGTCGAGGTGGTGTGACAGTCCGATGTCAAATGGGAAACAACCAAACTGTAATCATAACCGGGGGAATATTATTGTTCATTCGTTTCGCTGACGCTTCCCTCCGAAAGCAACTTTCAATCCTGGGTTTGTACACTAATCTAGCGATTTATCTGTTTTCACATCAGTGTTTCATTTTTTCCTGTATCACTTCAGGAAAAGTACCCTGATCGAGGTCACCAGAGTAGGAAGTGAGATTCAAACCTGGGTCTTTCGACTGCAAGGCAGGGGCTCTGACCGCCACGTTACCCACCAACCGTGAAGGCTTGCCTCCGGACGTCCATCCCACCCCTTCTTAGAGCAAATGTTCCACTTATGTCACACGAGAGAGATGTTCCTTTAAAAACACAATTAGCAGTTGAATAGCACAACGCCCGCCCCCATCCGGGCAAACACACGCACGCACATACATAATGCAGCACGACGCATAAATCATTTGACAAATGCGATCATAAGCGATCATTATTCAAACATTATTTGAACGTGATTAAAACACCGCACAGCCCCGACGAAAAAGACTTGAGCCCCTCCGGTTCGCAGCGTGACCTCCTGTCACGGCTTGTCACGCCTGATGTGTTTTTAACACCTAACCCTGCCTCTGCTTCCCTGATTTTCCTCGATGCCCCCCAGCCATGTACAAGAGAGATGCCCCTCCCCCTAGACCCCCTCTCTCCATCCCCTCCCAGGCGCAAATGCAATTCACAGCAACTGGATGGTCATCCATGATTGCGTCGCTCCATTAAGTGGCTGGTTTTAACTTGGCCGGCGCTGTGCCTTGGCATTAATTAATATGTATCTGTGACCTTCTCTGTGGCTAAAATACCCGCCAGTTGCTTTTCTTCCCTTCCAAATGGCAGAAAGAACAGCACGGGTTTGTCACAAGAGAATACACCTCCTACGGACCCCCCCAACCCACCAGATCTCATCTATATTCACCCGGGAGCAAAACACATTGTACCGTCGATCAAATACTCTACGTATAAAATATAATCCTGCGGAAAGGCCTTGTAAGGTAACTAATGACCGAGCGCAACTAATGATAAAACACTAATGGCCGAGTACACAAAAGCAATTACAGTAAGAACTTGTATTACATGCTGTGGATCGGGTCCATTTACTGCGGTAATTGCTGTGCCGTTTCTGGCCCCACCTCTGCGGATAATACTTTTACACCTTAGCGCTCTTGATGGCGGCTCAACAGGTCGAAGACTTCAGCCTACCTTTCCGCACACGGTTTCTCCCTCCCCCTCCCATCTGAGCCAACATGGACCCTGCTCCCTCTCTCCGTCCCAGCAACGACGAGATCGCACCACCCAATCCATCTTTGCCGACATACCCACGAGTCGCCGGGTCCCCAGAGAGGAGGGACGGTGTCGAGACGCGGTGTCACACATTGACAACCTCCATTAAGTCTTAAACCTCCGCCAAAGCTCTGCAAGGACTCCAGGCTGGTGGTTCTGATTTGGTCAGCTATCTACCTTGATCATTCCTGGGGCTCATTTAAACCCACCGTGGCAAAAATGAGAAGCAAGGCAGGGGCACGCAGCGGTCAAGTGCACGTAGCGCTGAAGAGGCCGTGGTGTTAATGACTCCAGCTTGTTAAATTAGACTGTGTGCTTTCCAGTTCTGGTGCTGCTGGTTGGAGGGAAGCTGGAGAAGGTCACAGATTCGTGTGAATCCAAGTCTACATCTTTAACCTCCGTCCTGTTTTGATCGGTCGCGGCGACACTGAGCATCATGACTGTAACAACGACTGCGCCTCTTCCTCACCTGGCTCCATGGGACAACCCGGCTGGCAGTCGAGCACCAGTGTCGACCAAAGTTTGGAAAAAAATGCCGCGGATACACAAGGCGGGGAAAACGGGGATTGCGGAGCAAACTAAGTGCATAATCTGTATCACATGTGCTCACACACTTACACGCAGAGGGGAGGCTGACTTTAAAAATGCAGGAGTTGTCAACATTGACGCTCATCGGCATTTATAGGGTCAAACGTAAACACATATCAAAATACATTAATAGTTATTAATGATGAACTTGACCAGCACTATGGAAAGCTGCACTCTCTAATAAACACTCTGGCAATCTTACACACACACACACACACACACACACACACGCACACACCCAAAAACCTTTACCTGGCAGGCCAAGGCAAAGCAAGATGCTGTAGTAGATGATGGGCAGTGGTCCTAGGGGGCAACGTTGGGGTCCAACAGGAGGTGATCCAGAGCCCCAAACACCACTGTTGGTGGGAAGAGAGGCGAAGATGTGGCTGTGCTCCATGGTGCTCCGTCTTTCCCCGCTTGATTTCGGTCCTCCGCTTCACTCAGGACTCGGCGTAGCGCTCGCAGTGTGGGAGAGCCGAGTGAGGTGCCGCTGTCCCCCGGTGCCCATCGGCTTGGAGCAGGCACGCGCGTGCGTGTGTGACCGTGCGTATGTGTGTGTCACCGTGCGTATGTGCGAGTGTGAGAGAGAGGATCGCACGAATGGTACGCTGGACCTGGAACCGGCTACCGCGAAGGTAAAGAGGTGCCGAAGACAAGGAGAGCGACGCTGAACATGTGTGGCTGAGTGAGAACAGGAGTGAGTGGAGGAGAGAGAGAGGTGGGGGGGGTGGGGGTGTAGTGAGGATGGGGGGTAGTCTGGATGTGTAGCTCAGGGGAAACGAGAGAGGGAGAGAGGGAGGGTGGATGTGCAAGCAAGTGAGGAGATAGGGGTGAAAAGGAAGGAGAGAGAGCGAGAAGAGATGTGGATAACGAGGAAGAGAAAGAGAGGAAAGAAGGAGAAAGTGTGAGCTCCACTAAGGTATCATAACTGTCCAATTAATCATGTCTAACACACAGGTAATGGAAGCAAAGAAACACACAGCGGCTGTTAGGAGGAGAAAGAGTGAGGGTGAGGAGGGACAGCAACAGTAACGTTTTATTAAATTTCGCCGTAATGCTGGTTTTACGTTGACTGTCCGTACTGTAGCGTCCGTGATGAATTCCGTTTGTGTTCGGATGCTTTGGAGATGTTGACCTGTCTTACAGAACCTGTGAACTGAAGTGACTGAGCAAGAGAAACCGAGAGGGCGAAGCAGTTTAGGAAAGAGAGAGACAGAGAGGGTCAAGGAAGGTCGGGAGGGCCTTATTAGAGCGGAGTCCGGTTGCTTCAGAACATCTCCTCGCCGCACATTTAACCGTGATCACAGTCTCGGTTGCAACCGAGTGTCTTGTTACGCTATGCATTAGTAACCTTGGTTGGAAATTTTTGATCAGGAAAAAAAAAAAAAACACCCTAAAGAATACACCAGTCGGTGCCCGAATTACAGGTGCATCGGTCACAAAAACTGAAGAATTATCTAGCGTGCCATGGGAACAGTCAACATTAAAAATAATGACAGCATATGGCAAGCATGGGAAACTGTATTAGTAAAGAGGAACAGTGGTTGCAAGTCAGAGCTTGACAGAGACACTTTGCAGGGTATTTGTTAAATAGAGTTGATCTAGGAATTTATACCGGGACGCACACTGGGAAATCCCTTGTGCCCAAAGCCTACACTCAAAGGTACAAAACCTGGCATAAGGAGCACATTACCAGGACCCCAGAGCAATGGAAAAAAACAATAATATGGTCTGTTGAGTCATCTTTCAGCCCCTTTCTTTCATCTGGATTGGTTTACGTTCTGGAGAAAGCCAAAGGATATTTTCAGCTCGCTTCAAGTGTTAAACATGGCTAGAGATCCATAATGATATGGGCAATAATCTTGTTGGACGTATTACGTCTTATTGCTCTGCGTGGTTGTACGACAGACAAGAAATATGAAATTATTTCACAGGACCAGGTGCACCCTCTAGTGCAAACACTCTTCCCTCATGACTTTCTCATATTCCAGAATGATAATGGCTGAATGAACACCGTGAAGTAAAACACCTTCCACGGCCTCCCCAGGCATCACATCTGAACATCATCAAACCTTTATGGAAGGTTCTGGAGCACAGAGGGAAAACTGGATTTCCACTTTCTGGAAGCTTTTTTTCTTGAAGGATGGTGCAATTGCCCACTACACACAGTTCTGGACTTGTATGACAGCATTCCAAGAAGGACCAAAGAGGCTGTGGAGGCAAACGGTAGCCCAAACTACTCCTTATTTGCTCCCTGGTATTAATACACTGTTGGGTGTTTCTGTTATTTTTTTTCTTTGCCTGCATATGACAAAAAAATAGTCATAAAAGGGGACTGAAATTTATTATTTTTGCGTTTATAAGCAAAATTCGGCACCCTCAAATTTTGCCAACTGCCCTAGGATCAATAAAACTGTCCCTGAGGTCATCCCGCAACATTATGAGTTCCTTAAATAAAAGCGGAAAAAAAAACATTTGCTCGTTCTCAGTTTTGATCTTTGTAGTTTTGCTGAGCACAGCGGGTAGCGCTGGTGCCTCGGAGGAGCCTGGGCTGCACATTCGGACGCGGGACTGAATCCAGCTCACTCTGTGTGGAGTTTGCACGTTCTCCCCGTGTTCACGGGTTTCCTCCTACAGACGTGTTGCGGGTGAATCGACGCCCTTGGCGTGTGGCCCAGTGTGTGCATGTGTGCGTGTTGCATTACACTGGTCTGCTGTATAAATGGATGACGCGTGTACAGCACTGAGCTTCCCTGTAAAGAGGTGTCAGCTAAATAACAGTCACTGGAGTTTAGAGGTTATAAATAAAAAGCATAAATGCTGAAATGAGGAACAGTTAATTGCATTAAAGTGAATTTCGGTGGTAAATTTTCGGCGAGGGGAAGAAAATGCGTGGGAATGTCCGTCCGCGTGGCTACGCACATAGGTGCCTTTCCCAAAATTTAGCAAGAGGTGGCGTTGGTTTCCCTTGAAATGTTCTGCAACGTATGAGTGGCCACAGCTCACGCCGCGATGGTGTCCGAGCGCTACCAACCAAATCGTAAATACTAGTGGCCGCAAGCCCCTAAACCCACCACTGACAGTTTTTACTGTAGTGGTGAGATCTGCTGCCTTCGGTTGATGGATTCTCTCTGTTTTCAGGCCGGCGCAACCAGGCGGCACAAGTCGGGCGTATAGCTTTTATTGAAAACATAAAACAAGACACACAACACATGTAGAAAGACCATCAAGGTGGCGCATCAGGCAGGACCTGCATCCATGCCTGGTCTGAGCCCCCAAGTGCGATGCTCCGCTCCTCCAACTGACCATTTACAGAGCATCACGGCACGTGAGCCTCATCAGCCGGGTACCGACATGATGTCAGGGGTGCGAGCGGTGGAATGAAACGTCATCGATTTGTTTCGCTGACCAGCGCTGTAGAAGCCGGGTCAGGCTCCACCTCCCCCGAGATCTTCCAGACGCGGATCCTCAACTCGCGGAGACAACAGGGAGTGCAAGTCTGTTCGTGCATCCATTTGTTTATTAACCCAAATTCGAAAATTCTACAGATCCGCTGCCGCTAAGTAGCAGGCAACATTAATCATACAGACTTTTACAGAAAAATCCTGTAAAATGCTGGATATAGCGATAAATAATAATGCATATTTTATTTATAACGTCTCCTTGGCAGGGCAGTGGTGGAAGCATAAGGTCAGAGAGCGTACACCTTGGAGAGAACACCAATCCATCATAGTGCAGCCACACACACACACACACACACACACACACGCAGGAAAATACACCGTAAAATGGTGTTCTGAGGTCCTGCATCCCACCACCACCTGTCTACACCTCCATTCGATGGCTCTGCTGTCCTCAGGGTTGGGGTGAGGAGGTCAATCGCCTTTTCCAGACGGCTGAGTGCGACGCCCCCCTGCAGAGTTCACGCGGTACTACTGTGTAATCCGTGTGTGTAGCGAGAGTCTCACTGACATACAGGGAAGCTGCTGTTGAACCTTTGACAAAGGTCAGTTTATCCTTCATTACAATAAACAGAATCCAACTACTTAAAATGAAACTGACCGCCCAGCAAAGATGAATAAAATGTCACAGTTTCAGCCATTGCGCACATACACTGCACATACACACCAACGCTCAGACAGATGTGATCATGGAAATCAGCATGTGGAGCTCAAGTCGCCCCCCCCCTCCACCCAACCCCTTTGACTGCGGTCACAGCGAAACCACAAGGCCACTTTAAGCAGGAATAATTGAGTGAATTGGCTGTCTCTGATCCACGGGATCGATAAGAGTGTGTGTGCGCACACATCCCCCACGGTCAACGTTGAACGTGCTGTGGTCAGTGTCTCTCTCTCTCTCTCTCTGTGTGTGTGTGTGTGTGTGTGTGAGAGAGAGATCCTGAGCAGGTGATGCTGGCTCACGTCTGCCCTTCTCCATACTTAATGGCTTCCCTCTTTATTTAATTAGACAGCACAGCTGGCTGGGAGACAGTGAGAGGGGGAGGAGGGGGACACGGCGGAAGGGACGGAGTCGGGGGATCCGTGCGTGAATGCGAACGTCTGTGTGTGCCGCCACGCCGGAGTGCGTGCGACATGGAATTCTCTACTATGTGGAGGAAAGGGAGAGGTGTGCAGAAGGAGAGGAGGGACGAGAGAGAGAGAGAGAGAGAGAGAGAGAGAGAGACGCACTGCGCCTGCAGGAGGTGAACGA
Organism: Scleropages formosus; assembly: GCF_900964775.1. NCBI lineage: Eukaryota > Metazoa > Chordata > Actinopteri > Osteoglossiformes > Osteoglossidae > Scleropages > Scleropages formosus. The sequence continues at coordinate 5,100,858 of NC_041806.1, forward strand.
GGCCAAGACTGGAGATGGGAGAGGTTGGGAACGGAGAGGTGGATTGGGGAAAGGAGGAGAGAGGGAAGCCGGGGGAGACCTGATAAGCCTGCCACCAAGCCCCGGTGCGAGCTATGAAGTCGGACGCTAATGGCCCATCAGTTTGTTTTGTCTCCCAGCGCAGTCAGGTGTGGGAGCTGCCGGCCGATCAAGGCACCGGAAGGGAGGCGAAACTGATGAAACGTACGTGCGGCGGGGAGCGAGAACCGCACCGTGACAAATGTGTTGTCAGAGGAAACGTGCGTTGCCGGGCGGGCAAGTGAGGTGGGGGTGGGACAGACGCTCGATGCCCTCAGCAGCGCCCGCGGCCAAACCTGACCTCGAAAGACAGCCGCGGTCACGTACAGCTCAGCTCCTCGGGCGCCGTCTCCGTCGGCTCACGTGAGGGGTTTGAGGGAGATGAGCCTGCGGTGTCTGCGGTGTCACGGCTGAAATTATGACCACCCCCCCGACCGGTCATTGGCTCGACAGGCCATCGTTCAGACAGCTGGACACTTGTCAGCATCTGTACTGGTGAACCCCTGTTTTCTCACCAGACATTGAATAAGCCTATAAATGGTAGCATCAGACCCACAGTGCATCACATGGCAGTGAGATTCACAGTGTATCTTAAATTCTTTATGCATTTAGCTTATGGTTTTCCCCACATGAACTTACAATTATTTATCCATTTATACAGCTGGGTAATTTTTACTGGAGCAATTCAGAGTAAGTACTTTACTCAAGGGTACTACAGCAGGAGGTGGGATCTGAACCTGCGACCTTTGGCTCCAAGAGCAACAGCCGTAACTATGCCACCACATCAGGGGTGTGTTGCAAGAACACCGAAGAACTCTCTAAAATAATAATAATGTAATCAAAATAAAGCAATGATGGAAATGAAAAATTAATGAGGAACTAAACCCCCCCCAAAAAAAACCCACGCAGAAAAGTTACTGAAGCAAGGAGATTTTTTTTCCTTTTTTTTTTATAAATTTAATCTGAGACTTGCCAACGTTCTCCACAAACTTCCCCCAGAGCACATCCAGGTCCTCTTGTATTCCATCTGAGTTTTTATTCCAAATGCAGAACTTCTGTATGTTATCAATTTGGGGCGTGGCATGGGGGAAGTGGGTGGAGCCTTTAACTCAAAAAATCTGCAGAGCTCCACCCTCAGTGGATATTCTACACCCACCCCCCAAAAAACCATCAGTATTTAAAGCTAGGCAGCTGTGCTTCAATTCCCACCCACAGCATCACAATGCTCTCATATTCTAGTGTTTACAAACTGTCTTGGGATTCTCTTGTGGTACTTCTGTAAATAAATTAATATAACGAGAGTGAATTGTCTACCAGTCAGTCGGTCATAATTATGTATAATGTGACAGTAGGACATCCTAGAGACCGCAAATGGTCTCCGCTGAATTCCTCAGCATTGTGAGAAAACACCGCAAAAAAATATTTTCAGACCTGTTTCACGTCTTTTAAAAAGTGGCCAAAGCTATCTGGGCAAATGAGATTTTGAAGTAGAGGTGTGGAGGAAGAGTGATGGGGATGGATGTGGACGCAGAAAGTGGGCGACGCCGCTTCACATCAGAGCCGTGGTACTTGAGCATCTCTTTAGTGTGTCGGAAGAGGGATGATAATGGCGACCATATGTACCTCTACTCGAGATTTCACCTGTTATGTGGAACTTTTGGAGGAAAACCTAGAGAAAATCGTGACCATCAACTGGGCTACATTACACCAGCGACATCGAACACACGCAAGTGTGTGAACCTTGTAGGGACAGTCATTATTCTTGTACAAAATATTAACATAAACCTGTACGATATAAACCTTAAATCTTAAAATAAAAATATAAAATTAATAAATTACTATGATTTACACACCTGATTCTACTTACCTACTTGGTTTAACCAATACAACTTGGGCTTCACTTGGGCGCCTGCACTACAAGCATGTTGCTGGTTCAGATCCCTCAAGTAGCTGCCTGTAGAAAAAAAGAGTCAGAATGTGAATTTGATGATGATGGCACTAAGTTATGGAGCTGTTGGGAGTCACATGGATCTGAAAGAGATGGGTATGAGACCCTTTTTGAATACCGAGGGGGATTCAGCAGCTCTGAGGGACAGGGGACCTCATTCCACCACATTGGGGACAAAACTGAGAATTGCTTGCTATATTCAGTATATTCAATATTTCCATATTTTTAAAAAAATTTTACACCCCTTGTTAGCAGGGTGACCCAGTGACCAGAGGTGGTGAAGTGGAAGCACTGCATACAGTTTCTTTGAACATTGTACAGTGCTGTGCTGACAGGGATCCTTCTAGAACTCATTGATGATCTCATAACGGCGGTGCAGAGGAAATGCCCACAAAAGGACCACAAAAGACACCCTTAGGGAAGTGGAAGAACACATTGCCGAAAACCATAACCCATTGCATAATCGCCACAACCTCAGAATGAGGAAGAACTTATCGAGTGCTGGAAGGAAATGGAGTTTAGCTGAAATGAGTTTATGAGGCAGCTTATGACGTAAGACAAAGACACAGAGACGCCGATATGTCCAGGTAGGTAATTCGGTTTGACTTACAGTTAGAGCCCATATTGAGTGAAATCCTGTAATGGAAAGTGGCATCAATCCTCAGAAACTGTCAATGTGTTTGCACTCTCAACAATGCGACCGATCTCTCATACTGCACAGAAATTCATGGGAGGAAAATGACTCCAGTTCTATTCCACACCTTAGCAGCTGCTTAATATAACTTAATATAATTGCCATAACTTATTTTATTCTGAAAATATATGCATAATTCTTGTAAGAACTTTTTTTTAAATACAAAATTTTAATACAAAAACGATGAAAGTTAAAATGAACTGCATGGGCTCAGTTTAAATGTTCAGAAATGAACAATAACTGCAGCGGTCGGGATTTCAGCTGCGTTTCTTTTTAATGAACAGGGGTTTAATTATTCATTTTCTGCCTGTTTTTCTCACATCTAAAGTAAACCTCTTCAGCTCCCAGACTTTACACTCCAAATATGCTAATGAGGCCTTAATCAAGTGCAATCAGATATAAAGTGAGTTTTTCACTCAGTGTAACTTCACCACGCTGCTGACATCTGCAGAAGAGCTCGGTTAGATATATAAAATCCCCGAAAATCTGCAGACAGATATGTGACACGATTTGTAATACTGTGGTACACTGAATTTAAAACACCCACTTTCTAAATGTTGCTGATTCAGCTAAAATATGATATGAAATTTGAATATGGTAGAATCTAAAGCGCCTGCGTTGGACTAATTTACCAAACAGATTAAAATCAGTGTCCTGTGGTGGATGGGCCTCCTCTTCCAGGCTGTACTCTGGATGCACCCAGTTCAGGGAGTGAGCAGGCATAAGGGAGGAGGGGGTTGTGGGATAGGTAGAGCTTTTATTTAAAAACGTAACACAACCTGTGCAACACACACAAAGACCACAAACCAAAGCACCGTCTCTATCCATCGCAGGCCTGAACTCTACATGCAGGTATGAGTGTCCAGTCTTACCGCTGTCCTCATTAGCCAGGTGTAGTTAATAAACCTGGAGATGGGAGTGACCACACTGAGATTTTAATTGTTGTTCTATAGCACTGTGATGGACTCCAATATTTAGAGACTGGTATTAATTCAATTTTGCAATTATATTTTGGTCATATGGCAATGGTTTTTTCTAAAGCAACTTATAATGTTAAGCTGTTAACAGTTATTTACACATTTACAGAGCTGGGTAGTTTTACTGGAGCAATTTAGGGTAAATACCTTGGCCAAGGGTGCAACAGCTGCATGCGAGACTCTGACCTTTGAGTCTAAAGGCCGCAGCTCTAACCACTAAACTACCAGCTCCCACAAATAATTAGAATTATTTGTTAATTATAATGCCTGTGGGGAGGCAGCGTGTAAAGAAAAGTGGAATCTTTTACTTCTGCTCACTGTTAGAAAGAATTTGTGGTGACTGCTTTTAAATTTACATTCAATCATTTAGGACACATTTACCCCCAAAGGTAACGTACAATGATTACTGACTAATACTTAGCTGACACTTTTGTCTAAGGTGACTTACAATGCTAGGAGTCCTACAGTAAACTCCCTACAATCCATCTGTACACACACACACACACACACATTTTCAGAACCGCTTGTCCCATACAGGGTCACGGGGAGCCGGAGCCTAACCCAGCAACACAGGGCGTAAGGCCGGAGGGGGAGGGGACACATCCAGGACAGGACGCCAGTCCGTCGCAAGGCACCCCAAGCGGGACTCGAACCCCAGACCCACCGGAGAGGAGGACTGCGGTTCAACCCACTGCGCCACCGCACCCCCAATTCCATCTGTACATTTCACTCATAATATAAATGTGTAGTTCATCTCTCTACCACTAGGGGGCCCGCTTGTATTTTCCAATCACAGCACAGTATTTGTAACATTTCTACGTGACTGGTTACAGATATAAAAAAGGTCCAAATGTATTACATGTTTTAGGGGAGTGTCTATGATTTTGTTTTAAAATTTCCCACAGTTTTTTTTTTCCCAAACACAAGGCTAACAATCAGATAAAACTCAGGTGGTGGTGCATTGTATGTGCAAATGGACAAGCCACACAGTGGCATAAACAGGCTGGTGTGTGCTCCTCTGTTGACTTTGTTGACTCTGTTGTCGGGCTGAGGATGAGTTTTTACTTTGACTTTGTTTCTAGCTGGGCTCATACTAGTACACTGAACATGTACTCTACTGTTACATAGCGCTTATTATCACTTGCTATCAAATATCATCAATTATTATAAGTTACATTATCTTTCTAGTTATGGGATCAACACCCATCACATTTTTAAACAAGTAAAACACTCTTTCTTTATGATAAATGCAATAAATTAATTGATCAACAGGCATATGACACTACAAGGGCAGCACAGTGATGCAGCAGGTAGTGCTGGTTCCAGTGGGTCTATGGGTTCAGACATGGGTTCGAATGTGGGTCGGTTTGTGTAGCATTTGCACAGTGTTTGTATGCTCTTCCTGTGTTTGTATGTATCTTCCGGTGCTCTGGTTTCCCCCCGCAGCCCAAAAATAGGTGTTTCAGGTGAATTGGTGACTCTAAATTGCTCTTTGTGTGTGAGTGAATGAGTGTGTGTCATTTCCCTCCAGCCATCATAGAGCTTCCATGCCCCTTGCACATTCAGATGGTTATTATATTTTAAGAGACCTCAATTCATCTGCTGACACTTTATCAGCCACTCATTTTTGCTACCACAGGACCCGGAACCTCTCTGATATGTATCTGCAAACTTATTGTCTGCAATAACCGTGACTTCCTCATTTGTCCTTTCCTTAATTTGACTGATAATTTTTGCAGACAGTCTCACAAGGCTTTCATTTAACATTACATATCTTTTGTAGAATTCTGAAGATTGAGCAGAGCTGAAAACATCACATTTGCAATGCTTTAAGGCCTAAATCAAAAAACTTATGTATTTATACATTTACTTATTTTACTTATGTGTACTTTTATTATTTTGCTCTTTATTATCTGTGCTTTTAATGACCTTTGTGTTTGATTGTGTTTGAAAATGTGCTACAGAAATAAACTTGACTTGACAAATTGAACAGTGAGACAAGGCAGGTAATATTTTTAAGTTTAAGGATTTATTAATGCACCAGCTGCTATGGACCTTTCCCTATTTTGTACTTTAATGATAATACCTGCAAATTAATCAGACATGTTTAAGTCATTTCATTTCCTCCCTTTCCATCATCTGCTTGTCCTAAGGGCAGTTTAGAGACATGTGCTTGGGTTGCCAGCAGATGAACACAGGGGGAACATGTAAACTCAAATGGGTTCAAAGCCGCATGTAAACCCACAGCCCCTGACAGGCAAGTGACAATACGAGCGCTGTCTATACAGAAACCCTCAGAAGCCCTGAATTGACTCTTTATTATATTTCAAGATCCAGCACAGTTCACCTCCTTGCCCTGGTTAAGACCTGCACGGTTTGGCACATGTGTACGCTACATGCCAAGTGCCATATTTACATTTACTTGATTTAGCAGAAACTATTATCCAAAACAACTTCCAATGAACTCTAAGTAGTGTTATCAGCCCACACACCTTATTCACCACGGTGACTTACACTGCTGCATACACTACTTACAATGGGTCACTCATCCATACATCAGTGGAACACACTCTCTCTGTCACTCACACACTATGGGTGAACCTGAAAAGCATGTCTTAGGACTGTGGGAGGAAACCAGAGCGTCCGGAGGAAACCCACTCAGACACAGGGAGAACACACAAACTCCACACAGACTGAACGGGGCTCAAACCCACATCCTCTTGCACCACCCAGGCACTGTGAGACAGCAATACTATTCGCCATGCCACCGTGACTCCCCAATATTTAATATTTATATTAAAGAAAGATTTGTGAAAAACAGAAGATATAAAACTACATTTGAGTTTACATGGATAAAATGTTTTTCACAAATAGGAATGGTTCTGAGAGACAGCCACATAAGTCACTCTGTTGTGGGGTAAGGTGTCTGTGTAAACACTTTGGTGTACTTAAAAAAGTGTCCAGTGAATGTATATAAGTTTAATGAAGAAATATTGGTTAGATACATTGTTTAATCAAAGGTATCACAGTAGTTCTCTAATGGAATTTAAACTATTAAAATCTTTTCTCAAAGACCCTGCTTTATTTTACTTTTTCTATTTATGTGGAGGTTTGAGTCTAAGCAGGGAAGTATGTGTCTTGCAGCCACAACCACAGAAAGTTCAAAAATATCAGCCAAACTTCTATCCATCTACATTTATTCATTTAGCTGATGCTTTTCCCCGAAGCCCTTCCTGCAACGGGGCCTTGTCGTGGCGGAAGGGCTTGCATGATCTAGGGATCTCATCTCCAGGGAGCTACAGTATATCGTTTGGAGCTGTATGCTCCTGGTAGAGTCTCCCATGGCGATCAGGTCTGGAGTGAAGATCCAGACTAACACGATCCAAAAATCCCCTATGGGAACAAAAAACGTTTACCCTGCCCGGAATAGGATCACCGGGACCGACCTCTGGAGCCAGGCCTGCGGGTAATGTTTCTTTGCGAGTGCCTGGTGGCTAGGCAGCCCATCTAACCCGGCTGGGCTCAGCATGAAAAGGCAACATGGGGGGGCCATTTGGCCCACCACCTGCAAGGTCCAAAATTGGAGTCGGCTGCAATGCCTTTCAGGCAGCAGGAGGGGATAACGTGGTGCGTGGCATCACGGCCCCTTGTGGCAGAAACTGGCTCTTGGTATGTGGAATGAACCTCACTGGGGGAGAAGAAACCTGAACTGATGCAGGAGGTTGAGCGATACCAACTAGATATAGTTAGGCTCACCTCCACTCACAGTGTTGACTCTATAACTAAACCCCTCGATAGACGGTGGTCTCTCTCCTACTCAGGAGCTGCACAGGGTGAGAGGTGCTGGGCGGGTGTGGGAATACTCACAAGCCCCTGGCTGGCTGCCATAGAGTTGGAGTTTGTCCCGGTGGACGAGAGGGTCGCCTCAATGCGACCTTAGGTCGCAGAGAGGACAACATTGACTGTTCTGTGTGCTTATGCACCAAACAGCAGTGCGGAGTATTCGGCCTTCTTGAAGAGAATGGGTGAGGTTCTGGACAGGGTCCCACCTATAGACTCCATAGTCTTGCTGGAGGACTTCAATACTCACGTTGGCAATGTCTGGGAAATCTGGAGTGGAGTGTTTGGGAACAACGGCTTGCCCGATCTGAACCCAAATGGTGAAATCTTATTGGATTTCTGTGCTAGCCATGGCTTGTCTATAACAAACACCATGTTCAAACACAAGGATGCTCATAAGTAAGTATACTTGGTATCAGAGTTCTTTGGGCTAAAGGTCAATGATCAACTTTGTAGTTGTTTCATATGACTTCAAGCCACATGTTCTGGACACTTGGGTGAAGAGAAGTGCTGAGCTGTCAACCGATCACCATCTGATGGTGAGCTGGATCAGATGGTGGGGAAGACTGATGGACAGACCCGGCAGACCCAAGTGGATAGTGAGGGTGTGATGGGAACGACTGTCACAAGACCCTGTCCGGAATGATTTTAACTTCCACCTGCGTGAGAACTTTTCCCATGTCCTGGAGAAGGTAGGGGACATGAAGTCCGAATAGACCCTGTTCAAAACCTCCACTGTGGAAGCAGCCAGGAGGCTGGAAAGGAGGCTCTGGCTGATTCTATGTGGGGGTCGGAAGGTGATGTCTCTGCTTTTTGCGGATGATGTTGTCCTTTTGGCACCATCACATGGAGGCATCCAGCACACACTGGAATGGTTTGCAGCCGAGTGTGAAGCGGTTGGCATGAGGATCAGCACCTCCAAATCAGAGTCCATGGTTCTCTCATGGAAAAGGATGGCATGCCCCCTTCGGGTAAGTGGAGAGAATCTGCCCGAGGTGGAGGAGTTTAAGTATTTTAGGGTCTTGTTTACGAGTGAGGGGAGAGGGGAGTGTGAGATTGGCTGCAGATTGGGAGCAGAGGCAGCAGTAATGTGGTTGCTGTACCGGACTGTAGTGGTGAAGGGGGAACTAAGCCATAATGCAAAGCTTTCCATTTACCGGTCGGTCTATGTCCCTACCCTCACCTATGGTCATGAACTCTGGATAATCACCGAAAGAATAAGATCGCGGATACAAGTGGCTGAAATTAGTTTGCTCCGCAGGGTGTTGGGACTCACTCTTCGTGACAGGCTGGATGGATCTTCTCCAAAGCAACTTACAGTGTGAAGGTTACAATTATTTACCCGTTTATACAGCTGAGTAATTATACTGGAGCAACTCAGGGTAAGTACCTTGCTCAATGGCACTACAGTCAGAGGCAGCCACCTTTAGATCCAAAGGTAGTAACTCTAACCACTCTAACTACTACACTACCAACTGTCCCCATGTACTACTAGAAACTTGACAGTGACTGATTATGGCCATATCTCAGCACCCCAGCAAGGGCTCCTGTCATCTTCTACAATCATCTTCCCATAGAAAACCTGACCACTGTCACACACTACTGAGCCCCTGGACCAGTCACTATTGTTAGTTAACATACTTCACAACTATACCTACGTTCTCTTAAACATGAAAATCCTTTGAGACTTTTGTGTTTCTTTAGCTGCTCCACAGTCTGTACCATGGTGTTGTGTAGCTGAAGTTTGAAGTTGACATTGACTTTGGCCATGTCTTCATATCAGAGCTTCTGAGGTTTCCAGAAGACCACTAGAACAAAGTCCTGCTGAAAGCCACTGACAAAACAAATAAAACTGAAACCATAGGCTACCTGAAACCAAGGATGGTTTCGTTTTGAGACAAGATACATGAGACCACGTTTTCAACATTGCCACAGAGTAAGATAGTCAACATGATGATAACATTCTATACAGAGACTGAGTGACAGATTGAGTAAAAAGGCGTGGCTGGCAAGTCAAGAAATAAGGAACAGGTGCATCTGCTGTGAAACTATGATCCCTCAGTGCCCATGCTGACCCCTGTCCACTGCTGAAAGCGCCTACAATGGGCACATGAGCATCAGAACTGGACCATACAGTAATGGAAAAGGTGACCTGATCTGATCAATCATATTTTCTTTTAGACCATGTGGACGGCCGGGTGCATGTACATTGTTTACCTGGGGAAGAGATGGCAGCAGAATGCACTATGGGAAGCAAGCAAGCCGATGGAGGCAGTGTGATGCTCTGGGCAATGTTCTGCTGAGAAACCTTGGGTCTTGGCATTCATGTGGATATTACTTTGACATGTAACATCTACCTAAAGATTGTTGCAGACCACGTACCCCCCTTCATGGCAATGGTATTCCCTGCTGGCAGTGGCCTTGCCACACTGCAGAAATTGTTCAGGAATGGTTTGTTCTTCATCTCATCCTTACAGGCTGACAATGTCTGTTTCTATCACACATACAGTATTGGTGTTTCACAATTAAATTGCAATGGGATGGGGAACCCAGTATAGGAAAGACACACAAGCACACGCCGTACTGTGAGAAGTACTTGATACACATATATGATAATATACTACTGTAAATGGTATAAACACAGCACAAACTAACAAACCTGGTTTGAGGTCTTTCTCATTTTTTCATATTGAAGTACACATTTTTATGTACAATGTAACTGTAATGACTTTTCAGGATTTCCTGAATAAATTCAACCAGAGAATATGGACTGGACTGACAGAGAGAGATAATGAAGGTTCTTGAAAACGGGTGGATGGCGCAGACCTGATCACAAGGTAACAAAGCTCTAAGTCAACAGGATCACAAAATAAATACTGAACTTTCGAAGCTGGAGGAAACAGTGACATAAGGTGTTTTATGTTGAATTTATCTTAGACTGTTAAGATACTGTGAGATTTTTTTTTTCGAGTAGGTGTCATGCCCATGACATTGGAAGGGACCTGCAACACATCAGGGAGACAAGGCATGAATGGGCTGCTTGGATGCACCAGATCGCGGAACCTCACTTGAGCAACCCACAACTAGCGCAACTACTCACCGTGCTCTTTGTCTCCTTGTTCCCAGTTGCCCCTTTCTCTGTCTCCTTGATCCTCCCTTGCCCCCTTCGGATTGATTCTCATGGCTTCCTGACCTTTTTTCCTGTTTTTTGGATTTCGGCTCTGGTTTGCCCCCGTTATGATGTTTGCGCCTCAGTTACCTCTGCCTGTATTGACTTCATCTCTGCCTGCCCCTTTGGTTATCTGCATTCCAATAAACACCCTCCAGCATGACGATAGGGCTGAAAAACTTTTCTTTTCAGTTTTGATTGATTTGATTAAAGAGTTTTCTGTCTGGGTTTTGTAAAGGATTGTGTTTATAAGATGAGTGCAGCCATTCTTGGTAACTCCTTGAGCCCAACATGGCCCAGAGAATCACATATGGTGCCAAAACCTTGGAGTACCAGTGTTGCTTCCTACAGTAAACAGCAAATTGTAGCAGGAGTGATAAGAGGGTTGTACATACACACTGTCTGAAGCCACTTGTCCCAAGCAAGGGTCACGGCGAACCGCAGCCTAATTCGGCAACAAAGGGAGCAAGGCTGGAGGGGGAGGGGATACACCCAGGACTCAAACCCCAGACCTCGCAGAGAGCAGGGCCAGGCCAAACCTGCTGTGGCACCACACCCCCAGGGTTGTACAGAGGGTTGCAGTGGATGGATATTCAGTTAACAGGATGTCAAAAAAAAGGATTTTCACTGAAAACGCAAAAGTAAATCCACACCAGAATTAGCTGAAAGGAAGCAAAATTAAAGTTGTGAAGTGACGTAATTGAAGTCCAGACCTAAATTCAAAAAAGATGCTTTGGAAGATCCTGAAAGACCCCCCAATGTTTCTGAATTTCAGATTTGCATTGAAAAGTTGACTCTGTCACATCAATAACGACTAAGAAACGTTTTGCTGCAGTCATTGCAGCTAAAAGTGGCAATTACTTTTTCCACATAGTCTCTTGTTTTATAACCTTATTCATTAAATAATTGAAATAAGTTTGAAGAAAATGTTCACTCAGGTGCCCTTCATCTAATATTGGATTTTCTCTGGAGTCCTGAAAACACTGTGTGAAATATTTGCAGTAACGGGAAATCGGGAGGGGACAAGTGCATTTTTACAGCACTGTAAATTAAGGTTTGATATGGAGGCAAGGGTGTAATAACTAATGTGTAGCAGATGAAAAATGGAAAGGAAAAAAAAATACAGAAATGAAAAACAGTGCAGGAAAATTAGTGAACTGGAAAGAGAAAGAAAACTTATACCCAGGGGGTTGAGATTCTACTCAGATGAGAGAAGAGCCAGTTTGTTACATTTTTAGAGTGTGTCCTGGTGTCATGTGGAGGTGGACGCATGGATGGGACTGGGGCTGGTTTGTCAGAAAACATTTTTTTTAAAAAAAAATTGTCACAAGTCCAACTGTGCCATTACACTGTTAATTAATCATGGAAACTTACTGTGCTCTTTGCTTAGCTACTCCACAACCTGCAGTGTAGTATTGACAAGTAACAGTTTGACACTGAGTGTGGTCGGGTCTTCCTGTCTCAGCTGCACATGTCACTGAGGTTTTCAGAAAACTAATTAGAACAAGCTGTCACAGGTTACTCAAACCCACTGCCGCTGAAGCCACAGGCTGCTGGAAGTATTTGTGCATTATACTTCTTGCATGATCTTCATCAGGGTGAAAAACAAACATGGACCCAAAGCTCCGAGGTTCAAATTCCACCTGCAGGTGCAGGATCCTTCTGCAAGGTACTTACCTTAAATTGCAACAGTCAAAAAATGTACCCAGTTGTATAAATGAGTAAATAGTTGCAAAGTAGAAGTTTCCATTGTTAATTGTTAAATGTTAAAATGAACCTTGAGGTAAGAACATGAGGAGAGTTATTATACTCAGGTGTACTTTATAATTTTGACATAATAATACTCATTTGACATAGCTCAAAAGTTTTTTCTGGTACAATGTATTTTTAATGTTTTCTTTTGGAATTTATGGTGCTTAATTTGTATTTCATCAAATTCAATTTTTTTTTTTGATTTTTGTGAAAAACTGCTTCAGAGAATTTTATAATAGATTGTATTATTATTATTATAATACTGTAATTACTCATAACATGAGGTTTTTAATAATAACAAGTAGTATGTTTTAGTTGCACAATAGCATAGTGATTAAATAGTGATCTTGTTATATACATCATCTTATGCCTACTATACAAAATTTAACAGAAACATAGACTCTTTTAACTTTAATACAGCTGTTGTCCACCATTAATTTTTCCACAGTACATTTTAATAGATGAGTAATGGAAAACATTGTAAATATACAGTATGTGTAAATAGTTAATTGTAAATAAGTAGACCCGAACAACTGCCGGAAAGGGGTAAGTGCCATTTTCTTCATTCATATTCTTCAAAAATGTATGCAATACAGAACACTCTTTTTGCAGTTTATTGTTTAAAATGATATATGTATATATATATATATGAAGAAGAAGGACAGCAATTTGCTCCACTACGATTTGAGATGTATGGCTGGACTTGAGCAAATAAACCCTTTTCTAAGTCGTTTTTAGTAATTTTAGTCACGTTTCGCTACGTACAAAAAGGGATGGATAATTATTTGCTTAAAGGCATGAAGTTGTGAAAACTTCGACAGAATGAGTTTCAAAAGGGACCCTGTTGTATCCTTGAATAAGGTATTAAACATGAACAGCCCCAAAAATATAGAACTGAATAGAAAAGTAAAAAGTGGGATATAAGTGGACAAAAATTGTTGTTTGTCACTTTCTTTAACGGCCTCAGCTGAGTGACTAAAGTAAAATGTAATAACAATAGACAGCAGTAGATACCAATAATTTTAACTGGAACAACTCAGGAGATTAACAATAAAGTAAAACTGTTATTGACAAAACCAGTGGAGCCCAGTGATGGTGTTGGTTCATTTCAGAGAAACGGCGCTACAGACGGGCGACAGTGTGTCTGGTGCTGCTGTGTGTTCTTCTGCTGACAGCCCTCATAGTGCTGAGCATTTTACTGGTAATGAAGAAATACCAGTTACAGGAGAATTATAATAACTGCAGAGCCACAAATGAACAGTTAAAAGGTGAGTAATGTGTTTATGGCAGCAGTGGTAAAAAAAAAGTGTTAAAAATCATTCTTTATATTAACTATCTGTGTGTGGTTTTAAGTACTGAAGAGAAAAACGAAATGTAGTTGAGAGCCAAATTTCTGTCATGCCACCTTTGCTCTGCAGAACGTCTGAAAGCCTGTTCTCAGGGGTGGAAATGTTTCAAATCAAAGCAGTACTACATCTCCACCGAGAGGAAGAGCTGGACCGAAAGCCAAAAGGACTGTAAAGAGAGGGGGGCAGATCTGGTGATCATCAATAGCAAAGAGGAACAGGTGAAAGACAAATGTACCTTTGAGTAAAGTGCATACTCTAAGTAACCAGCTTTGTTAAATTGGTAACTTATTGTAACCTTCCTTGGGGTTAAAATGTCACTTAATTGAAAAACAGAAATAGATTAAAGTTAGAAGACAGAAGTACCAGTAATTATACCAATAAACAAGAGATCATATTGTAGTCTAATCATTGTCACTGAATTCTGATTGTGATCTCGGGGTTCAGCTGGGAAATAAAATACACACTCTCTCACTGTTCTTACCTGTTTGTTCAGGATACACACTGGATGGGTCCATTGTGGGGTAAAATGAACAATAAAACAAGTATAAATCTCCTTGGCAGTTTCAGTAAACAAGATGTCATAATTAAATTTCCTAATTTTTAGTTATCTGTTAATTCTTTATAAACCCTCAGGGGTTTATTTCTCAGTTTACTGGGCCTTTCTGGATTGGTTTGAGTGATAGAGAGAGAGAAGGAACCTGGAAATGGGTGGATGGGACAACGCTGCAAGAGGGACAAGGGTAAGAAGCAATTATTTATCATTACAAGGAGACAGAGATGATAAATCTTATTCATTCAGAACTTCTTGTGTGAGACCACATCACAGCTCAGGGCTCCTCACTGCTGCCAACAGTACTGGATACTCATTACCCCATATATTGAGGTGCAGAGTTGTAATGCTGCTAAATCGTTTTTATACATTTAAAATTCTGGAACATGTCTTTTTGTCCACAGGTACTGGAAAGAAAGTCAGCCTGATAACTTTCAGAAAAATGAAAACTGTGTTGAGACAAGAAAAACTAATAGTCAGAAGACATGGAATGACTTTCAATGTGACGAAAAACTGTCTTGGATCTGTGAGAAAGAAGGCTAGTCTTTAGCCAAAGTTTATACACACAGCTTACAGGATTCACTGAAACTATCATCTCAGGACACAGATTTAATACATATTAGTGATTTCAGTGGAGTTAAATAAGGAAAAGAGTGAGTTGTGCTATGAAATGTTTTGTATTCTGAACACACACAATAACAGTACTGCATTTCATTTACATTTACATTTTACACACATATTGTTTAAATATTCCATGCAAAACTCAACTGCATGACCCTGAATGTCATCGGTGTGTATTCAGAAACTCACAGTGATGTTCTGCCCACAACTGAGACTTAACAACCTCTCCCCTCCTCCACACCAGATTTGACTGATAGCTTTACAGGAAGCCCCCTATTTCCTAAGACCTGTGGTACCAGTCTCAACATTTGGCTGCCAGTGTTACTGTCAAGTGTTTGTTGTTGTGTACAGAATTTTTTGTTTCAAATCGTCATGGACAGAGAATTTTGGGGAAGAACTGAATACTGAAATGTACTTAATTTGTTCACAATTACAATTATAATTGACTCTTGATTATATCCTTATGATTTACTTTAATTCTATTTACACAATTATATTACTCACTGAACTGTATTATTTTGTGTGTTTTATTTTTAACTCCGGGGGGTGCGCGGTGGCGCAGTGGGTTGGACTGAGACCTGTTCTCTGGTGGGTCTGGGGTTTGAGTCCTGTTTGGGGTGCCTTGCGATGGACTGGCGTCCCGTCCTGGGTGTGTCCCCTCCCCCTCCAGCCTTACGCCCTGTGTTGCTGGGTTAGGCTCCGGTTTCCTGCAACCCCGTATGGGACAAGCGGTTCAGAAAGTGTGTGTATGTGTATGTATGTGTATTTTTACTCCATTATATCTTGTTTGTATGTCCTCCATTATTGTTAGCTTCTGTGGAATTTCTGGGAAACCGAACATCTCTATTTGGGATACCATTGGATGGATTGTATTATGAGTTCAAGAAGTTAATGGATAGTGGTGGTATATAACAGTGGAGAGAGTGTGGGGAAATGGCTCTCTGTATTTGGTAAAATCTACAGATCTCTAATAAACCATTTTTAATCTTATTTGTGCCTCATTATTGTGACTACAGAGAACCATTAATTGATTGAAAGATCAATTGCAACTTTTGATGAAACTGAATGAGATGATAATGATGATAATATTCTATAGAAGGACCGAGTAATCGATTGAAAAAAAAGGTGTGGTTGACAAGACATGAAATAAGGGAATGGATGCATCTGTTATCCCGGTTAAGAAGGTAAAGTTTCAAGTTCAAGTTTCAAGTTTCAAGTTTATTGTCCTAGGTACAAGTACCATGTACAAATATCATGAAATTCTTCTTGAATGCCTCTCCGCAGACTATGAACAGATACAACAGAAATACTGCACAAAACAAAAGAATAACAATGACAATTAGTAATGCTCATAACAATGACAATACGCAATGGTAACAATAATAACAATAAATAATTGTAGGCAGCCAGAGAACTCAGAATATATGAAGTATTGGACAGCGAAAGATGGAAGAGGAAAGTCTTAGAGAACAAGTTGTGGGGCTGACTTTGGAGCAGCAGAGGATGTTATAACTGATGCTTCTCACGACCATGCCCGCACCTCAACCAGTAAGACCTGGCTCCAATTAACTGGAACAGGCACTTGGCTACAAAAACACCTCGCAACCTCTTCTCAGTTCCGAAATCTCATTGAGACAACCACCTCCTTTGAGATACTCACCACATTTCACGTCCTGTTCCCCTTTGTCATTGTATCCTGTTCTTCATTCCCTTCTCGATTGTACTGATTCCAGCTAGATAACTTACTTGGTGTCATTACTGACAGGCCTCGCCCTGGACTGGGCTATAGCAGTTGGAAGGCAGTGCACGCCCACCTCATATGAACACTTCAGTAGACAATTTGAGGCCGTCTTCAACCACCCCGGTGCTGGTAAGACAGCAGACCATCACCTGCTGACCCTACAACAAGGTGACCGGTCCGTTTTGGACTACGCCTTGCAGTTCTGCATCCTCGTCGTAGGCATGCAGTGGAACCCGGCAACACTGGTGGCATACTTCCAGCAGGGTCTGAATCCCCGGATCTAAAGCTTACTTACCGGGGCGAAGACTGGACCCTGGACCAGTACATAAAGAATGCCATCGCCTTGGACAACCTCACCTGTGAGCACCTGCAACACCCCTGGCTGGCTGTAAGGGACCCTGACTCTTTTTCTGATGCCCTGATACCCTTGTGGGTCGGTCAAGCATATCTGACCCCCACTGAGAGACAGCGACACCTCAGAAAAGGCTTTTGCCTCTACTGGGGCAGGAGCTCCCCAAACGCAGCCTTTGGTGAGTGACCCTTTCTATCCAGCCTCACAGCTACATGTTCCCATTGTCCTGTCTTGGGGAGGTGGAGCCCATCAAATAGTCACATGTGAGTTTGCATACTCCAGAGCAGCCAGTTGCATTATCAACATTGTTTTTATGAACTTGCATGCCATTTCCATGTGGAACTGTGATGTAACGTTACGAATCAGTGCACTCGATGAGCAGCTGCTGGGGAAGGGTGTAGTAGAATTTCGCACCGAAGCATTAGGGTTTCAGCTTAATGCTCTTCTCAGAATTTGAGCTCTCCGACCTCCTGATATCGCACAGAGCCACCACCTGCTCGCTTGATCCGATCCCATCATCACTCCTACCAAACATTTCCCAGCAACTCTCCACCTTCATCTCTAAGATCATCAACTTCTCACTCTCCTCTGGCTGTTTCCCAGCTGCCTTCAAAACTGCTCTCATTTCACCTGTGTTAAAGAAACCCTCCCTGGATCCCAATTCAGTCCAAAACTACAGACCGGACTTCCTCCTCTCCTTCCTGTCTAAAACTCTAGAGCGGGCAGCCTGTGGTCAACTGTCTGATTTCCTCATCCGGAACCATCTCCTCGATGGGTATCAGTCTGGTTTCAAAGTTGTTCACTCCGCTGAGACGACACTTTAGTGGTGTCTGATGCTCTCTAATCTGCCAGAGCCACCTTTCCCTCCTCGGTCCTCATCCTCCTCGATCTGTCTACAGCATTCCACTGTCACGATCTATCGATCAAACTGGACAACTCACTCATTTTGCCTACCTTCTCGGCTAAAAGTCTGGGAGTGACGATTGACTCAAGCCTGTTTTTCTCTCAGTACACTGAAGCCAACACCCGGTCCTGCAGATACATCCTGCATAATATTCGTAGGATCTGTCCCTAAGTCAAAACTGACTCTGCCCAGCCACTTTTTCAGGCCATGATGACATCCCATCTGGACTACTGCAACTCTCTCCTGTGTGACCTTCCTGCTACTGCCATCAGATTTCTGCAGCTGATACAGAATGCTGCTGCACGAGTTGTGTTTGATTTGCCAAAGTGTTCCCATGCATCTGCTCTACTCATTTCTCTGCACTGGCTTCCTATAGCTGCCCGGATAAAATTCAAGACCCTGGTTATTGTCTACAAATCGGATCAATAGAACCGCTCCCATCTATTTACAAGACTTGATCAACTGCTACACTCCAGCCAGACCCCTTCGCTCATCTACTTCTGCTTGCTTGGTAGTCCCGTGCACGAAAAGTAAAGCATGGAGGTTCTCGGTTCTGGCTCCGTTGTGGAGGAATGACCTCTCCCTCTCACTCAGAACTGCTGAAACTCTGTCCACATTCAAGAAGGGTCTGAAAACTCACCTTTTCCGGACTCACTTTGCCCAAGATCTCTCCAGCTATTGTTTGGTGTAAATGTTCATGCACTGTAATTTCATGATCATCCCCAGACATGCCTTTACACAGCCACTACTCCGGCATTGTATGTGAATATATGTGTACCTTATAAAAAAAAATGTAGGAAGGTTATCAGGATTTATCTATCCTGCGTGTTATGCACCTACTTGAGCAATGAACATTGGTGCATCAAGCAGAAAGTAACAAACTAGGTTTACTTAAGAATCACATGTCTGCAGCTACAGTATGCCGCTTTTTCTTAATGTAATGCACAAATTCTATTTTTGATGAGATGTATGTCACTTTGGAGAAAAGCATCTGCTAAATGAATACATGTAAATGTAGATGTAGGGCCTTGCCACGAGGAGGCTTGCTCCTTTCTTTTATTTCATCCCTTGAAAACCTGGTTATCCTGGGATACACTTAGCTGGCATTACATGACTCTGTGTTTTTTCTTGTAGTATGGGAGAGCTGGCATCCTGGGGGGAGTAGTGTGCCTCCTCCTGTTTGTCCTTACCCTGTAGAGCCACCTCTATTGAGATCCCTGGGTGGCTGTGCTGGAGGAGTACAGAGATCTAATAGAGGTCTTCAGTAAGGCTCGAGCATCTGCCCTGCATCCGCACTGGCTGTGGGACTGTGCTATCGACTTCCTGCTGGTGACCTCTCCTCCAAGAGGCCATGTGCACCTGTTGTCCCTTCCTGAGCAGAGAGCCATGGACGAGTATGTGACTGAGGCCTTGGCCTCGGGCATTACTCAACCTGCTACTCACCGGCCTTTGCAAGCTTCTTTATTGTAGGTAAGAAGGACGGCGGGTTGTGTACTTGTATTGATTACCACTGTCTCAACGGCATCACTCTGAAATACCCCCATCCCTTGCCTTTGATCACAGATGTGCTGGAACAGGTCCAAGGGGAATGGGTTTTTACCAGATTGGACCTATGTAGTGCATACAACCCGATCCACATCGGGAAAGGGGAGGAGTGGAAGACTGCTTTCAGCTCCGCCCTGGGTTGCTATGAATATCTGGTTATGCCATTCGGGTTAGCTAATGCTCCCTCCGTTTTTCAGGCTTTCGTTAACCAAATATTTCTATCAGGATTTTGCAAACAAATGTGTCCTTGTGTACCTGGACGATATTCAGGTGTTCTCACGCTCCATGGCTGAACATCTAGGACACGTAAGACAGGTTGTTGGCCGTCTATCGTTCACTTCCTGGCTTTGCATCCAGTGATTCCTTCTTCTCACCAAAAATAAAGTTCATTACAGCAGAGTTCATCAAATCAATTGTACCTTCTAGGCTAGAGAACCGTTCTAGTTTAACTTTATGTCACCAGCTGACAACTCAAACCACTTTACAATAAAGAAGGAAGATATATGTTTTATAGCTTTTTAAAAATCACAATAAATAACATTTTAAGAATCCGAAAAATAAAACAAGAGAATGAAAAAAATAATAATAGCGACAGTTTCCTTCATATAAGAGGACATGGACACTTGGTCTCTGTACTTAGATGACTTTTATTCAGATAAGCAATCACCAATCATTTATATCTCAACAAGAGATACACTATGAATTTAAATGACTGTGTGTGTGGCCCTTGTGTTCTGCCTGTCTATGGTAGAAGACAGTGTCTCCAACAAAAGGTGAGATTTTTTTGTGCTGTTTGCACAAAGCTCTTTCTAAGCCAGGGATTCACCCTTAGTTTTGCATTCTTGGGGGTGCAGTGGCGCAGTGGGTTGGACCACAGTCCTGCTCTCCGGTGGGTCTGGGGTTCGAGTCCTACTTGGGGTGCCTTGCGATGGACTGGCGTCCTGTCCTGGGTGTGTCCCCTCCCCTTCTGGCCTTACGCCCTGTGTTACTGGGTTGGCTCTGGTTCCCCGCGACCCCGTATGGGACAAGCGGTTCTGAAAGTGTGTGTGTGTGTGTGTGTATTGCATTCTTGCGCTATTTCATTAATATTTTTATATGAATACAGATGACTTAAAGGAAAACTCAGACAAAACATGGGACCAGATACCATGGAGCACCTCAGGAACTCAAACCACAGGTAAGAAGTCTAAAATTAAAGAAGTCAAAGTCCACCGAGAAACAACTGTGCTGACGGAATACAATGTGTGTGTTGCTGGTGTGTCTTCTCCTGCTGACAACCCTCATAGTGCTGAACATTTACTGTGAGTTTTCCACTTTCACATTACTACTGATTTCTTTCACTCAGTGAGTTTGGTTGCAATAGTGGGTGTTTACTTTGAGTGTTACTTACAGATCAGATGTGTGTTGAAGTAAATTGAGCCCCGTCGTCCTTCACCTACAGATATGAGAAGTGCCTATGATGTCTCCACGCCTTGAGAGCTGAGAAAGACCAGCTACAGACCAATTACAGTTCAGTGTTAACCAAGAGAAACCAATTACAGAGGAGTTATAAAAACTGAGCTACCATGAACGAACAGTTAATGAGTGAGTAATTACTTGTGGTAGGATTAGGAAACAACTAAAATTCTCTTGTACCTCTGTTTTCATATTTGTATATTAAGGGTTAAGAAATGTATTTTAGAGGAGGGTGTGTGTGTGCATTAGCAGAAAGAGAGACTTAGATGCAGATGCGTAATTCTTAAGTACAGTTAGCTTGTTTCTTCATTCCTTTCAGAATGCCTTAAAGAAAGCAAGATTGTGTAAGGAGGAGAAGAAGTTGTGAAGTGGCCTAGTTGAAGTCCAGACCTAAATTCAAAAAAGATGCTTTGGAAGATCCTGAAAGACCCCCCAATGTTTCTGAATTTCAGTTTTGCATTGAAAAGCGAAGTCTTGGAGTACCAGTGTTGCTTCCTACAGTAAACAGCAAATTGTAGCAGGAGTGATAAGAGGGTTGTACATACACACTGTCTGAAGCCACTTGTCCCAAGCAAGGGTCACGGCGAACCGCAGCCTAATTCGGCAACAAAGGGAGCAAGGCTGGAGGGGGAGGGGATACACCCAGGACTCAAACCCCAGACCTTGCAGAGAGCTGGATCGGGCCAAACTTGCTGTGGCACCACACCCCCAGGGTTGTACAGAGGGTTGCAGTGGATGGATATTCAGTTAACAGGATGTCAAAAAAAAGGATTTTCACTGAAAACGCAAAAGTAAATCCACACCAGAATTAGCTGAAAGGAAGCAAAATTAAAGTTGTGAAGTGACGTAATTGAAGTCCAGACCTAAATTCAAAAAAGATGCTTTGGAAAATCCTGAAAGACCCCCCAATGTTTCTGAATTTCAGTTTTGCATTGAAAAGTTGACTCTGTCACATCAATAACGACTAAGAAACGTTTTGTTGCAGTCATTGCAGCTAAAGGTGGCAATTACTTTTTCCGCATAGTCTCTTGTTGGATAACTTTATTCATTAAATAATTGAAATAAGTTTGAAGAAAATGTTCACTCAGGTGCCCTTCATCTAATATTGGATTTTCTCTGGAGTCCTGAAAACACTGTGTCAAATATTTGCAGTAATGGGAAATCGGGAGGGGACAAGTGCATTTTTACAGCACTGTAAATTAAGGTTTGATATGGAGGCAAGGGTGTAATAACTAATGTGTAGCAGATGAAAAATGGAAAGGAAAAAAAAATACAGAAATGAAAAACAGTGCAGGAAAATTAATGAACTAGAAAGAGAAAGAAAACTTATACCCAGGGGGTTGAGATTCTACTCAGATGAGAGAAGAGCCAGTTTGTTACATTTTTAGAGTGTGTCCTGGTGTCATGTGGAGGTGGACGCATGGATGGGACTGGGGCTGGTTTGTCAGAAAACATTTTTTAAAAAAAAAAAAAATTGTCACAAGTCCAACTGTGCCATTACACTGTTAATTAATCATGGAAACTTACTGTGCTCTTTGCTTAGCTACTCCACAACCTGCAGTGTAGTATTGACAAGTAACAGTTTGACACTGAGTGTGGTCGGGTCTTCCTGTCTCAGCTGCACATGTCACTGAGGTTTTCAGAAAACTAATTAGAACAAGCTGTCACAGGTTACTCAAACCCACTGCCGCTGAAGCCACAGGCTGCTGGAAGTATTTGTGCATTATACTTCTTGCATGATCTTCATCAGGGTGAAAAACAAACATGGACCCAAAGTTCGGAGGTTTGAATTCCACCCACAGCCGCAGAACCCTTGTGCAAGGTACTTACCTTAAATTCCAACAGTAAAAAATTACCCAGCTGTTTAAATATACAAGTTGTTGCAAATCAGAAGTTTCCATGATTTATTAAATGTTAAAATTAATTTTCGGGTAAGAACATGAGGAGAGTTGTTATACTCAGGTGTACTTCATAATTTTGACATAATAACATAATACTTATTTGACATAGCTCAAAAGTTTTTTCTGATGTAATGTCCTTTTTAATGTTTTCTTTTGGAATTTATGCTGCTTAATTTGTACTTCATCAAATTAAGTCATTTTTATGATTATTGTGAAGAACTGCTTCAGAGAATTTTATAATAGACTATATTGGGATTACTCATGACATATGAGGTTTTTAATAATAACAAATAGTACGTTTTAGTTACACAATAGGATAGTGATTAAATATAGTGATCTTATTATATACATCATCTTATGCCTACTATACAAAATTTAATATAACCATAGACTCTTTTAACTTTAATACAACTGTTGTCCACCATTAATAATTTTTATACAGTACATTTTTATAGATGAGTAATGGAAAGCATTGTAAATATACAGTATGTGTAAATTGTTCATTGTAAATAAGTAGACCCAAACAACTGCCGGAAAGGCGAGTGCCATTCTCTTTTGTACCAGTTTTTGTCCTGTTTTTCTTTAGTTAGGAGTCAAGTTAGACTCTTGTATATTTTTTTCTGGCATGTCTCACCCCTGAAGAAATTACTTATAAGTTACCAATGGTCAAAAAAGGAAACCCTGTCTAGTGGTACTTAGTCTCAAGAATGCTGTGTTGCAGTCCAACCCTAGGCCGGGCAGTAACAGCATATAAAGATTCATAAGAAATGTGACATTTATTGCAGTTTGATTATTTTTTAAGAAAAAAAAGTGGTTCAAGGGCCAGCAATAGTAGTTCGCTATAACAGTTCAGGATGAATTAGAGATCCCTCTGTGTACCAAGTGAGGACCTGGAAAACTTGCAGCGCCCAATCCATCGGTGTACGCCAAACAACATAGTAGTTCAAGGCAGATATGCAGAAAACAGACAGGCAAGAGAAAACTACAAACAAACTGGTGTCTCCAAAGAACAAAGACAAGCAGAATAAAAATGCATTAATGCATATTTACACCCTGCACAGCTCCTGACCTGTGGTTTGTCTGCATACTTTAACAATATATCAGGAAGCACAGTGTTGATGTGCAGTACATACATACAGTAGATCAAATGAAGTATGTTTGTGGTACTATTTGTTTTGTAGAATGATAAAAAGAGGTGTAATTCACGGTTTCAGAAGACTTCATTCATATTCATCAAAAATGGTAATTTGTTCCACTACTTGGACTCGATTTGAGATGTATGACTGGACTTGTGCAAATAAACCCTTTTCTAAGTCGTTTTTAGTCATTTTAGTCACGTTTCGCTACCTACGAAAAGGGATGGATAATTTAAAGACATATTTTCTTAAAGGCATGAAGCAGTGAAAACTTTGACAGAATGAGTTTCAAAAAGGACCCTGTTGTATCCTTGAATAAGGTATTTGACACAAACAGCCGAAAAAATATGAAGCTGAACAGAAAAGTAAAAAGTGGGAAATAAGTGGACAAAAATTGTTGTTGGTTGCTTTCTTTAACGGCCTCAGCTGAGTGACTAAAGTAAAATGTAATAACAATAGATACCAATAATTTTAACTGGAACAACTCAGGAGATTAACAATAAAGTTAAACTGTTATTAACAAAACTAGTGCAGCCCAGTGATGGTGTTGGTTCCTTTCAGAGAAACGGCGCTACAGACGAGCAACAGTGTGTCTGGTGCTGCTGTGTGTTCTCCTACTGACAGCCCTCATAGTGCTGAGCATTTTACTGGTAATGGAGAAAGACCAGTTACAGGAGAATTATGATAACTGCAGAGTCACAACTGAACAGTTAAGGGGTGAGTAATGAATTTATAGCAACAGTGGTAAAAAGTGGTGAAAAAGTGGCTAAAAGCTCATTTTTTATATTAAGTGTGTGTGGTTTTAAATACTGATGAAAAAAATGGAATATAATTGACAGCCAGATTTCTGTCATGCCACCTTTGCTCTGCAGAATGTCTGGAAGACTGGCCTCAGGGGTGGAAGTGGTTCAACTCAAAGCTGTACTACATTTCCGCTGGGAAGGAGAGCTGGACCGAAAGCCAAAAGGACTGTAAAGAGAGGGGGGCAGATCTGGTGATCATCAATAGCAAAGAGGAACAGGTGAAAGACAAATGTACCTTTGAGTAAAGTGCATACTTTAAATTGCTCGGCTATGTTAAATCGGTAACTTACTGTAAGCTTCTTTGGAGGAAAGTATCAGTTAAGTGAAAAACATAAATAGATGAATGTTAGAAGACATAAATACCAGTAATTATACCAATAAAAATGAGAACATATTGTAGTCTAATCATTGTCACTGAATTCTGATGTGATCTTGGGGTACAGCAGGGAAATAAAAATACACACTCTCTCACTGTTCTTACCTGTTTGTTCAGGATACACACTGGACGGGTCCGTTGTTGGGTAAAATGAAAAGAAAAAAAAGAAACAATAAAACAAGTATAAATCTTTTTGGCAGTTTCAGTAAACAGGATGTTATAATTAAATTTCCTAATTTTTAGTTATCTGTTAATTTTTTATAAACCCTCAGGGCTTTATTTCTCAATTTACTGGGCCTTTCTGGATTGGTTTGAGTGATAGAGAGAGAGAAGGAACCTGGAAATGGGTGGATGGGACAACACTGCAAGAGGGACAAGGGTAAGAAGCAATTATTTATCATTACAAGGAGACAGAGATGATAAAATCTTATTCAGTACTTCTTGTGTGAGACCACATCACAGCTCAGGGCTCCTCACTGCTGCCAACAGTACTGGATACTCATTACCCCATATATTGAGGTGCAGAGTTGTAATGCTGCTAAATCGTTTTTATACATTTAAAATTCTGGAACATGTCTTTTTGTCCACAGGTACTGGAGGAAAGATCAGCCTGATAACTATAATGAAAATGAGAGCTGTGCTGAGACAGCAAAGAGTAATAGTCAGAAGACATGGAATGACTTTCAATGTGATGAAAAACTGTCTTGGATCTGTGAGAAAGAAGGCTAGTCTTTAGCCAAAGTTTATATTCTCAGATTACAGGATTCACTGAAACTATCATCTCAGGACACAGATCTAATACATATTAGTGATTTGAGGGGATTTAAAGAAGGAAAAGAGTGAGCTGTGTTATGAAATGTTTTGTATTCTGAACACACACAATAACAATACTGCGTTTCACACACATATTGCTTAAATACTCCATATAAAACTCAACTGCATGACCCTGAATGTCATCGGTGTGTATTCAGAAACTCACAGTGATGTTCTGCCCACAACTGAGACTTAACAACCTCTCCCCTCCTCCACACCAGATTTGACTGATAGCTTTACAGGAAGCCCCCTATTTCATAAGACCTGTGGTACCAGTCTCAACATTTGGCTGCCAGTGTTACTGTCAAGTGTTTGTTGTTGCGGGCAGAGAATTTTGTGACAAAACTGAATATTGAAATGTACTTAATTTGTTCACAATTAAAATTATAATTGACTCTTGATTACATCATTATGATTTACTTTTATTTGTATTTACACAATTAGATTATTCTCTGAATTGTGTTAATTTGTGTGTTTTAGTTTTACTCCATTATATCTTGCTTGTATGTCCTTCCTTATCGTTGGCTTCTGCGAAATTTCTGAGAAACAAACATCTCTGTTTTGGAGACCATTGGATGGTTTGTATTATGAGTTGAAGAAGATTATGGATAGTGGTGGCATATAACAGTGGCGAAACTGTGGGGAAATGGCTCTCTCCATTTATTAAAATCTACAGATCTCTAATAAACCATTTTTTAATCTTATTTGTGCCTCATTATCGAGACTACAGAGAACCATAAATTGTTTGAACAAACTCAATTGCAACTTTTGGTGAGACTGAATGAGATGATATTGATGACAGTCTTCTATATAGAGACTGAGTAATACATTGATGTAGCACGCCAGGGCGGGGTAAGGGCCAGGCGGAGCGGGGGGGTGGAGCAAAGACACCGGAATCTAAGCAAGTCCTCCATTTCTTCCCTCGGGCGGACCAGTAAGAGGGAGAGAGAGTGTGCCGTCTGGATGCCGGAGACGAAGCCGGAGCACCAGGAAGCACGAGCCCGAGCACCTCCCTGACCCTGATTCTGCACCCGGAGTGCCACCCCTTCACACCAGTTCCCTGTGCCCCCTTTTCCCCCCTGTCCCTCTGTCCACTGACACCTGCCCGTTAAAAAAACCCCTCCTCACAAGCACCGCATGTGACTGTCTCAGCCTCCTTTTGTTACAATTGAATAAAAAGGTGTGGTTGTCATGTGCATGCCTGCACCACAATCGACAGCACCTGACACCAATCAAGCATCTGACTGAGCGCTCACCTTTAAAAGACCCTCCTCAGCTCCCATTCAGCTGTGGAATCCTGCTGAGACAACTGTCCCTCCTATGCTATGTCTAGTTCTTCCTCATCCCTTGCTTTCTGTCTCCGGTTCCTGGCTTTCGACCCTACGCGTCTTCCCCTGACAACGTCCCTGGTTCCTCATTCTCACTCTGACCGCTGATTGACTGACTCTTCACCCGTCCCCGACAGCAAGAACTTGTCTGATCCCTTGGTTCCTCACAACTAATCCTGCACTTGGGTCCAGCTGCCCCCGTGTCCCCGGATCCACACGACAGTGGTTGACAAGACAGGAAATAAGGAACAGGTGCATCTGCTATCCCGGTTAAAAAGGAAAATATATAGTACTGGACACTAAAAGCTGGAAGGGGAAGGTCTTAAGGTGATGAACATTGGTGCATATGGTGGAAAGAAACACTCTAACTCTCCGTAAGACTGTTATATACATCTGACTATGAGTTTCTTATTAGTTTTTGGATTAATGCATGTTTAAGAAAATTAAAATTCTGCTTTCCTAGCCCTGCAGATATAGGAGTTGCAGATAATACACTGAAAGTTGAGAGAGACCAGCTGGGGATTAGTTACAGTTTACTGGAAACAAGAGAGACCAGCTATGGACCAATTACAGTTTACTGGTAAGGGAGAAAGACCAGCTACAGAAGAATTATGATAACTGCAGAACCAGCAATGAACAGTTAAGAGGTCAGCAATGTATTTAAAGTAACAATGGTAAAAAGCATTCATTATATTAACTATCTGTGTCTGGTTTCATATTTGTTTAGAAAGAACAAAGAAACGTACTGGAGTGAAAAACTGAATTTAAGTGAGAGCCAAATTTATCTTATGCCACCTTTGCTCTGCAGAAGGTCTGAAAGCCTCTTCTCAGGGGTGGAAATGTTTCAACTCAAAGCAGTACTACATCTCTGTCATGGTTTCCCCGCGGAGAGAGGCAACAGACCCAACTGCAGGTGTTCAGGTGTTTATTCAAAAGGGCAAGCTAAATCTCATGGTCCAAAAAAACAGGAAAAGGGTCACCAAGGAGCAAATGTGGTTACAGGGAAGATCCAAGAAACGCAGTCCGGAAACGAGCTGTAAGTCAGAAAACCGGGGAGATGAAGACACGGAGGCAGACAAACAAGGGAACAGGGAACACGGCGGGAGTCGAGGAGAACAGCTTTGACCGCACCGATTGTAACAGGCTGAACGAAGGTTTCCCGTTCCATTGAGTCCGGAGCAGCCCTTCATACTCCCATTCTTTGATCAGCCGCAGGTGTTTTTGGTTGAGTGGGAGCAGGAGCGTGACAATCTCCACTGAGAGGAAGAGTTGGAGTGAAAGCAAGAAGGACTGTAAAGAGAGAAGTGCAGATCTGATGATCATCAACAGCAAAGACGAACAGGTGAGAGAGACATGGAGAAAGAGGGGAGCGAAAAACACATTTATTGCTAAATTTACTGGGCCTTTCTGGATTAGACTGTGTGACAGGAAGACAGAAAGTACCTGAAATGGGTGGGTGGGATAACACTGCAAAAGGGAAAAGGGTAAGAGCCAATTATTATCATTCCAAGGAGACAGAGATGAGAAAATCTTCTTTAGCTCTTTTTGTGTGAGACCACATCACAGCTCAGGGCTCCTCACTGCTGCCAACATAACTGGATACTCATACCCCATATTCAGGTGTAGAGTTATAACACTGCTACATCATTAACATCCATGTCAATTTCTGGACTTAAGTTTTTATACTAAGATTACAGGAATCCCTGAAACTAACATCTCAACACATGGATGTAATACATGTCAGTGATTTGAATGGATTTAAATCATGAAAAGAGTGAGCTGTGCTATGAAATATTTTGTATTCTGAACACACACAATAACAATACCGCGTTTTACACACACACACACACACACACATTTTCAGAACCGCTTGTCCCTTACGGGGTCACGGGGAACCGGAGCCCACCCGGCAACACAGGGCGTAAGGCCAGAGGGGGAAGGGGACACACCCAGGACGGGACGCCAGTCCGTCACAAGGCACCCCAAGCGGGACTCGAACCCCAGACCCACCGGAGAGCAGGACTGTGGTCCAACCCACTGCGCCACTGCACCCCCACCGTTTTACACACATATTGCTTAAATATTTCATACAAAACTCAACTGCTACATTTTTTTTTTTTAAATTTCCAATTCTGCATGACCCTTAATGTCATTGGTGTGTATTCAGAAACTCATAGTGATGTTCTACCCACAGCTGAGACTTAACGATCTCTCCCCTTCTCCACACCAGATTTGACTGTTGCCTTTACAGGAAGCCCCCTATTTCTTACGACCTGTGATACCAGCGTTAACATTTTGTTGCCAGTGTTACTGTCAAGTGTTTCTTGTCCAGGTTTTCAGTTTTTTTGTCGCTAATAATTTGAGTTCTCAGTGGGTTTTAGAAAGTGGGTGTTTACTGGATGCTGGGAAAATGGTTAGTCATATTATTGGGCCAGATGTATATGATTAGTTGTGCAGTTAGTAGATGTTAAATCCTCAGATCTTAAACTTGATGGTTGTTGCTGAAGTCTTGGGTTTTGAGTGGCTTTTCTGAATTCTAAAGAAAGGAACTGAAAAGATAGACTGATCTTTGATGTCATGATCACCACACAGCAGAGAGGCAACAGACTCAGTTGCAGGTGCACAGACTTTATTTAGGGGATTGGCAAAATCTTGTGGTCAAAAAACAGGGAAAAGGTCTCCAGGGAGTGAATGTTGTTTCAGGGAGAATGCAAACATCGAAGTCAGAAAACAAGCCGTGGCTCAGGGAAACCGGGGAGACGAAGGCAAAAGGCAGACAGACACGGCAATAGGGAACACAGAGGAACTCGGGATCAAAATGTTCTGACACAGCAGACGAGGTAGGCTGAACCGCAGTTCCGCAAGTCGTTGTGTTCAGTGCATCCCTTTATACCCCTGTTCCTTGATCAACCGCAAGTGTCTTAGTTGTGTGGAAGTGGGGGCGTGACAGTTGACAATATGTATATATAAATGGCTTTAAATAGATTTAAGCTATATGTGGTTTGGGTCAGGATGGTGGCACAAGGCATAACAGTGCTGCCTTTTAGCTCCTGGACTCTTTTGACATAGGTTCACTTAAACAGACTAGCTGCTACTAAAGGTTTACATTTCAAGCTTTACTATTCATGAAGGCCCCTTCCTGGATCGGGGCATTGGTGTGGCGGAAGGGCTTGCGTGATCTAGGGATCTCCAGAGCTATGTCGTTGGGAGCAGTATGCTCCTGGTAGGGTCTCCTAAGGTGAACAGGTCTGGAGTGAAGATCCAGACTAACACGATCTGAAAAACCCCTATGGAAAATGGGAACAAAAGAACGTTTACCCTGCCCGGAATAGGGTCACCGGGACCTACCCCTGGAGCCAGGCCTGGGGGTAGTGTTCCTAGGCGAGCGCCTGGTGGCCGGGCAGCTCATGTAACCTGGCCGGGCTCAGCCTGAAAAGGCATCATGGGGGTACATGTGGGCCCACTACCTGCAAGGTCCAACATGGGGGTTGGGTGTAATGTGTACCAGGCGGTGGGAGAGGGCAGAGTGGCACATGGCATGTTGCGGGGACAGTGCCTTTGGAGTGGCAAACTGGGTTGGTGGTCCCTATCTTTAAGAAAGGGGACCGGAGAGTGTATGCCAACTATCAGGGTATCTCACTTCTCAGCCTCCCTGGGAAGGTCTATGCTGGGGTGCTGGAAAGGAGGCTCGGGCTCATAGGTGAACCGTAGATTTAAGAAGAACAATACGAATTCCGCATTGGCCGTGGAACAGTGGACCAGCTTTTTATCCTCTCACAGATAACTGAAGGGGCATGGGAGTTCGCTAATCCAGTCTACATGTGTTTTGTGGACTTGGAGAAGGCCTATGACCGTGTTCCCCGAGAAATTCTTAGGGAGTATGGAGTACCGGGGCCATTACTGCAGGCCATTCGGTCTCTGTACATACGGAGCGAAAGCTGTGTCCGCATACTCGGCATTAAGTCAAGCCTGTTCAATGTAGGTGTTGGACTCCGCCAAGGTTATGCCTTGTCTCCACTCCTGTTTGTGGTCTTCATGGACAGGATATCAAGGCGCAGTCGAGGCCAAGAGGGCATTCTGTGTGGGAGTTGGATGGTGACGTTTATGCTTTTTGATGTTGTCCTTTTGGCACCGTCACATAGTTGCCTCCAACACGCACTGGAATGGTTTGCAGCCGAGTGTGAAGTTGTTGGGATGAGGATCAGCACCTCAAAGTCTGAGTCAATGGTTCTCTCACAGAAAAAAAATTGCATGCCCCCTCCAAGTAAGGGGAAAGAATTTGCCCCAGGTGGAGGAGTTAAAGTATATTGGGGTCTTGTTCACGAGTGAGAGGAGAAGGGAGTGTGAGGTCGGCTGCAGACTGGGAGCAGGGGCAGCAGTAATGCGGTTGCTGAACCAGACTGTAGTGGTGAAGGGGGAACTGAGCCATTAGGCGAAGCTCTCCGTTTACCGGTCGATCTACGTCCCTACCCTCACCTATGATCATGAACTTTGGGTAATGACCGAAAGAATAAGATCACGGATACAAGCGGCTGAAATGAGTTTTCTCCGCAGGGTGTTGGGATTCACTCTCCGTGGTAGGGTGAGGAGTTCGGACATCCGGGAGGAACTCAGAGTGGAGCCGCTACTCCTCCACGTTGAGAGGAGCCAGTTGAGGTGGTTCAGGCATCTGATAAGGATGCCCCCTGGGCGCTTCCCTTTGGAGGTATACCAAGCACGGCCAACTAAGATGAGGCCCCGAGGTCAGCCCAGGAACCACTGGAGGGATTTTATCTCACAGCTGGCCTGGGAATTGCTAGGGATCCCCGGGGATCCCCCAGGCTGAGCTGGAGGAAGTTGCGGGGGACAGGGGTGGCTGGGCCTCTCTGCTCTCCCTACTTCCACCGCGACCCTACTAGGATAAGCGGGATAGAAAATGGACAGATGGATGGATGGACTATTAATGAAGCCATTTTTCATGTTGGATGACAAAAGATGACACAAACTCATTCTATATCTTGATTATTTTTATCAGTTTTTCAGAAGACAGCCTCACTAATAAAAGGTGTTATTTTTTTGTGCCATTTGCACAAAGCTCTTTCTTAAACCCATGTTTCACTATTCTTATTGTGCTATTTCTGGTTGGATAGTGGTGGTACGTAACAGTGGAGAGACTGTAGGCAGATGGCTGCATTTAGTAAAATCTACAGATCTTTAATTCGACATTTTAAGCTTATTGGTGCCTTTTTACTGAGACCACAGAGAACAACAAATTGTTTGAAAGAGATCAGTTGCAACTTTTGGTGAGATTGAATGAGAGCATAATGATGATGAAAGCTGGAAGAGGAAGGGCTTAGAGAACAAGCTGTGGGGTTGGTTTTCGAGCAACAGAGGATGTTGAAACTGATGCTTAGATTGTTGAGAGTTTTGCGCTGCAGGAAAGATGACACATATTTGGGTCTGGTAAGAATGCCCAGGAAGGGTGGGCAGCCACCAGCCCATGGACCGACAGAGGTTTTTTTTCTCCTTTGTCTTTCGGTTGGGAGTTTTTTGCTCCTTTCATCCATTTCAAATATTGGTGACTGCCCCTGGTATGTGATTCTGTGGATGAATATATGTGTCTGTAGCTACATAATGTACTGGCATCCCATCCTGCATGTTCGCCTGCTGACTTTGCATCCAGTGATTCCTGCTTCTCACTGAAAAAGTTTATTACAGCAGAATTCAAAAAAAAAAAAAAAAAAAAACCCCACCTGTACCCCCTGGGCTACAGAACCGTTCTAGTTTAACTTCATGTCATGACCTGACACCTCAAAGCACACACACACACACACACACACTTTCAGAACCGCTTGTCCCATACAGGGTCACGGGGAACCGGAGCCTACCCGGCAACACAGGGCGTAAGGCCAGAGGGGGAGGGGACACACCCAGGATGGGACGCCAGTCTGTCGCAAGGCACCCCAAGCGGGACTCGAACCCCAGACCCACCAGAGAGCAGGACCGTGGGTCAACCCACTGCGCCACCACACCCCCTGCACACCTCAAAGCAATTTAGAATAAAAAAATTCAGATTTACAATAAATAAAATTTTAAGAATCACAGCAATGAAATGACAGAAGGAACAAAATAACAATAAGCGACAGTTTCCTTCTCACAAGAGGACATGGACACATCAGCTCTGTATTCAGATGGCTTATATTTGCATGCTCCAGAATGGAAGAGAGGGGGGAACAAGACTGAGCAGTTGGCAGAGAGGCAAACATCTGAACTTGGGTCTTTGGTCCCTCTCAGCTTCTCTTCAGACCATTCAGGAGGGTCGCATGACATCGCACTGTGGATTTCAGTGATTATTTTCACACTGGTAACAGCTCATATGATACCACAATCACATATATCTCAACAAGAGATACACTATGAATTTAAATGGCAGAAATCAGCACACACTATTGAACTCAAGGTGCGGCCGCTGCATTCTGCCTCTTTTTGGCAGAAGACAGCCTCACTAATAAAGGTGAGATATTTTTTATGCTATTTGCACAAATGCCTTTCTAAATCAGCATTTCACCATTAGTATTGTTCCATTTCCTGTTTCATACATTAAACTAAATACTCAGGAAACAAAAAAAATGTGCAAAAGTTTGCCAAGGCACCACAAGTATCACTATAAATGGGGTAAGAGCTGCTACAAGTACAATAGATGGAACTCGATAAAGACTCACTAGTGATCCGGGGGTTTTGGAGTCATTGTTTCAGTAACAGAAGAGAGCAGTATTTACAATATAGAAATTGATGAGAATATTTATGGCAGTACAGGCAGCTTAAATGGAAATTCAAACAGGACAGTGGACTTAACACAACAGAGGAGCGCAGCAGCTCAACCCCCAGGTGAGAACATATAGTGACACTACTTATTAATTTTTGGTGTTGGTAATGAAGGTTTTAGAAAGTATCTCCGCGTAAAGTATTATACCTGCTGCGTGATCAGTGTCTGATGCCAAGCTGCTCACAGCCTCCATTGACAATGAGCAGCATAGAAAGGAACATTTTTTTGTTTTTTTTTTTTTGTTTTTAGTGTTCATAAGCTTTGGAAATGTTTCTGTTGGGCAGTTTGGGGGGTCTGACGTCCAGGGGTTCTGTTTGAACGGCTTGTGTCCAAATAGCTGAGGTCGACCTTGAACCCATATATATGTTGCCGTTCATTTTGAAGTCTTGGAATCAAAAATCCCTGGATCCCTGCGTTGTTTCACAAAACCAGTTAGAAAATATGCCTTTATATGCCTGCAATGTGCAAAAGTAGTAGTCAGAATCTTGAGACCTGCAATCTAATGAATCCTTGTTGAAGGAACCATGACATCAGTGGTTAGTAACCTTAATAAATTCTTGGTCTTCTACCTCTAAAGGTCAGGGTTATGTCTTGCTTCGTCCTTTGTCGTTAAACAAGTTAAATATGTATGATTTCTAGCACTGTACCATGCTTTGGAGGAAAGAATCTGCTGAATGATGAAATGTACATACAAATATGGAAACATTTCAGACTACAACCACATATTCATACATGTTCATTTTAGGCTGGTTCCTGTATTATACAGAACACTTTCAAATAGAATATGGTGATACTTTGTTTTCAAAAAAAAATTATTCAGCCTCAGATCTTCATCTCATCCTCACATGCTGACTGTGTCCGTTTCACACTGACAGGTTTGTTGTAGGTCTGAGTCCAGCCTCAGCTGTGAAACAGTCCTTTGGAAACACAAGGACAATGCAATGGATGAATAACTACTATATTATTTTATTGCTCTGTCTGTGAGTTTGACACTTTCACATTATGACTGATTTTTCAGCAAGTGAGTTTGGTTGCAGTAGTGGGAGTTTACTGTGAGTGTTACTTACAGATCAGATGTGTGTTGAAGTAAATCTATCTTTGGTGCCCTTCACCTACAGATAGAGAAGTGCCTATGAAGTTGGTGTACATCTCCAAGCCCTGAGAGCTGAGAAAGACCAGCTACAGACCAATTACAGCTCAGTGTTAACAGAGAGACCAATTACAGAGGAGTTACAAAAACTGCACTATCATGAACGAACATTTAACCAGTGAGTAATTACTTATGGTAGCATTAGGAAACGCATTTAAAATTTTCTGGTAGCTCCATTTTCATATTAAGGGTTACAAAATGTATTTTAGAGGAAGTTAGAAAAAAAAAAATCAGAAAACAAAAAGCTGCCCCATACACTTACCTGTCTTTACTACAGGGCGAGTCTGCCCTCAAGGACGGAACATGTTCAACTCGAGTTGTTACTACATTTCGACTGAGAAGAACTGGACTGACAGACAGCAGTTCTGTAAAAAGAAAGGAGCACGTCTGGTGATCGTCAACAGCAAGGAAGAACAGGTGAGGGAGAAAAACCTTACACTGAATACATTGCATCCCAAAGTGGACAAAAAGCAGAGTTAACTAGTGTATGAGTAAGTACTTACTGTTGTTGGAACTGGGCTACGTGGTAGTTTGTTGTCTTGCTGGAACAGATGCACGTATGTTGTAGTATAAACATTTCAATGGATTTGGAAAAAAATAAACATGTATTCATGGCCTAAAGAGAAGCAAATCCCAGCCCGGTTGCACCACCATGCTGTTCATACCATTAAGTCGGCAGATACGTGTTACTACCTACACTGAAAACAAAACAAAATTAGCCTCTTCTTGTTGCTACAAAAGGCATGTTGAAGTTTTTAAGCCTCTTGTTTTTCCTTCTGAACCTTACTGCCATCATTAATAGCTTTAATGGGGCTTTCTGGATTGGCCTAAATGACCAAGAGACAGAAGGAACCTGGAAATGGATGGATGGTACAAGAGAGAGCCAAAGGACAAGGGGTAAGAGCTCAATGAGTGAGATATGATTCCACTCCACTACAATGATCTAGACAGGGTACAATCTCATAAATACTGCTTTTAAGAGAGACAGACAGACAGGATAGGTGTCATTATACTGAGTTACAGACACAGACAGGATGAGAACCCTTTCAGTACTGTTGTGTAAAACCTCACCAGAGGTCACTGCTGTCCACATGATCATCTTATACCGTATGAGGTCCCGGGCTATGGAAGTCAGATCATTTATACCGATATCAGTTTTTAGAATTCTCTTCTTGTCCACAGAAACTGGAGAGATGGACAACCTGATGACTATGAAAACGATGACTGTGTTGAATCTGGAAATACTGATCGAGATTCACAGAAGAGATGGAATGACCTTTCATGTGAGAATGAAGTGTGTTGGATCTGTGACAAAATGATTGTTTTCAACTTCAATTAGCATTTATTTCTCCCTCTTAAACACACATAAGCCCTGTAACATCCAGACATAAAAGAACCATGGACATCCTTTACTTGGCATGCAGACACAAAGGAGAAGTGCAATGATCCCAACCGCTAAGTGTAAATACAAATGCACAGGTAAGACGATGGACACAGAACAAAAAAAAAAAAAACCCACCACACACACACACACACACACACACACACCAGGAGTTCTTATTATATAAGTGAACAAGACAGGAGCTCAGGGCTAGAGCAGAAACACACTAGGATAGTAAGGTGAGGAAACAGGTCAGAGCCAGACAATCAGAGGAAAAGCAGTAAAGAGCTGTCAAAGAATCCACAAACTAGTGATGTGACTCTCACCCCTTTTCAGGACTGGAAACTGATCAAGTTTACTGACAGCAGGTGTGTTGTATTAATTACAAGGACCTCAGGTGATCTTGGGGCTATCACCTCCTGGGGTCATGACAAGAATGTTGTAACGATCTGCCTAATGAGTTAGCCCAGATCCTCATGTGGATTCCAGAAAGGCGTATAATTATATAAACCCAGACGGACACGGAAAACAGGAAGCTCTTCTTTTAATATCTTGTAGGCAACTATGGATGACATATTCCACACAGCTGTCTTTACAATAAAACAAACAACATTAAAGTAAACTCCAAAACGTGCGAGGCACAAAATGTGTACACGGCCAAGAATATCAGCCTGAGAGCGCGCAGGAGAGAGAGGACCGAGGGGAGGGGCAGCCCCTTAGTCTCCACCATAATATGTCATTATTACATATCCCCCCCCCACTTAGAACAAGGGCTGTCCTCAGACCACAATGGAAATAAAACATTTACCCCTTCACTGTAGCACATCACTGCATAACAGCAACAAGCAGTGGCACATAAAAGAAAGTAAAGACAGTTGCCTAGCATAATACCATAGCCTAACATTACACAGCCAGAACAGCATCCTGTTTTTTTTCTTTCCACAAACTTCACACTGTTGAAGCAGAAACTGAAACAGAAGATATTACAATAAAGGCTTGAAACACACAGGTCTGAACAGTATCTCAAGAACAAGTGGTGCACATTGCAGCCATAATCCTTTCAGACATTTCAATAGCCGCTAGTCTCCAGACCAGCCAAAGAAAAACATTTTCTTTCGCAAACAAAATACAATAAGACCCCAAAATGACAAACAGAACATCATGAAACATGTCAATACTCAAATTGTAAAGCAAAATAAGGGTTTGTCCACCTGTTAACATCCCATCCACTGGTAACCCTTGGTGTGCGCTTAGGACGGAGGAAGTATGGGTGTGCTGTGTGGTCAGGTTGTGTGGGATGAGTAGGGTGTTGCGAGAATGAGCGTGTTTCCGTATGAAAGGGCTGCGTGTATGTAAGGCAGGAATCATCAGCACATCCACTGCGAAGAGAATACGGATGTGTGTGCATGTGCACAAGTTGTGGGTGCTGGAGGTGAGCGTCAATGTGGGGTGAGGAAAAGTTTACAGGGGACGTGACCACAGGACTATTAACTGAGGGAGTCTGTGTCCCCATAGTCGGAGCAGCCGCCAACTGGTCATGGACGTCCGGCTCCGTAAACAGGGTATCAAAGCCATATACGTCCTGCTCATCAGGGACACAGACCTCTTGCTCCTGCAAATTGGTCTCAGCCAACTGCTGGGGCAAACACTCCAGGTCCTCCTTGTCGTCCCAAGTAAAAAATGGAAGTAAATTAGAAACATGGTGAACACCACCATCAGCTGCATCCGCCACCCTGGACAGCTTGTAATTCAGCTCAGACAAAACTTTGGTAATCCTGTATGGGCCTTTATAGACTGGGGCAAGCTTGGCCGAGAAACCCGCCGAGGCATCTGACCGAGGGTGGGCTTTCAGTTTAACCAAGTCACCGACCTGGAACGAGATGGCACGCTGATTCTTATCATAATGTTTTTTCTGTGTGGACTGGCTCTCCGCTAGGAACTCCCTCACATGATCATATGCCTCCCTCAGGGCGGAAGTGAGCTCCACCTTGTAGTCCGCTACAGAATCAGCTATGTATTGAGGGCTTGGTGACAACCACAAATCAAGGGGTGTATTGAGGTCTCTGCCATAGAAAAGAAAAGCTGGGGTATCTCCCGTACTCTGGTGTGGAGCTGTTCTCAACGCACAGGAGATCAGCGGCAAGTGGAGGTCCCAGTCTCTGTGTTTTCGCCCCACATAAGCACGGATTGCAGTCTTAATAGTACGGTTCACTTGTTCCTTCTGGTTAGACTGGGGGTGGTAGGCTGTAGTCAGCCTGTGGTCTGAGCCCATGGCAGCAACAACCTCCTCAAAGAAGTCACTCACAAACTGAACACCCCTGTCAGAGACCAGGTGTGCAGGAGTGCCATGTCTCGCAAACACCTCAGAGACAAACTTGCGGGCCGCAGTCGCCGCTGCAGCCTCTCGAACTGGACAGATTTCCACCCACTTCGTGAAATAGTCAATGAAAACTAAAATGTATTCCTTCCCACGACCGGATCTGGGGAGGGGACCCATGAAATCAACACCAGCAAACTCCCGTGGCTATGTAGCGACTACTGGTTTCAGACAGCCTCCAGGCTTCTGATTGGCTGGCTTGGACAACTGGCAGGTCACGCAGGACTGGACATACCTCTTGACATCACCTCTCATACCTGGCCAGTAGACTCGTCTCTGTAAGTGCCCAAGGGTTTTGGTAATGCCCAGGTGGCCCCCCCATCGGGTGGTCATGAAAGTATCTTAGTAAAGTACCTCACAGGAGTCCCGGCACATAGAAGCGCAGGGCCTTAAGAGGATGAAGCCGGCAGGAAGCCCTCTTGTCCATGAAGTAAACCAAACCGTCCTGAATGCAAAAATCTGTTGAGTCCACACAGGATCCGCTCTCCAGTTCCGTGAACAGCGATGTGATTACCTGGTCGCCCTGCTGGAGCAACTTAAACTGTTGCTTGTCCTCCAATATTAACAGTGGTTGACGTCTGAGGTTCAAAGAGCCAATAGCGGCGTATGATGGCAACAGGTCTACGGGCTCGGTAGGATCACAGGCAGGGTTCCACGAAAGGGCATCTGGAACCAAATTTGCAGAGCCTGGTCTGTGGACCACTTCAAAGTCAAAGTCCTGTAGTCGTAGGCACCATCTAGCTAATAGCCCTGAGGGGTAGGGCCTTGACATCAGCCACCTCAAGCTGTTGTGATCCGTAACAACTGTTACATAGGAGCCCTCAATATATGGACGAAAGTGTTCGAGAGCCCAAATCACCCCGAGGCACTCTTTCTCAGAAGTGGAATATTGGCTCTCTGACTTGTGAAGCGTGCGGCTCGCAAATGCGACAGCCCTTTCCAAGCCATCTTCCCCAGTCTGGGTCAATGCGGCCCCGAGGCCAACATCGCAAGCATCCGTATGAACTGTAAAAGGCTTTCCAAAATTAGGTAAAACAAGTACTGGTGCCCTAGTCAACTGCTGCTTCAGGTGATCAAAAGACTG
This sequence comes from Scleropages formosus, assembly GCF_900964775.1. Taxonomy (NCBI): domain Eukaryota; kingdom Metazoa; phylum Chordata; class Actinopteri; order Osteoglossiformes; family Osteoglossidae; genus Scleropages; species Scleropages formosus. The sequence goes on from NC_041806.1 coordinate 5,140,966, forward strand.
CTGGCACTCAGGAGACCACGTGAAATGGGCATCCTCCCTCAAAAGAGTGAGCATGGGCTCAGCGATACGAGCATACCCTGAAATGAACCTATGATAGTAACTTGTCATACCAAGAAACTGTCGCATGTTTTTAACCGTCTTCGGTGTGGGGAAACTGCTTGATTGCAGCAACCTTACTCTCATCAGGACCAATGCCTCCTGGGGTTACCAGGTAACCCAAGTAACGAAGGTTTGGCGTACAAAAATGACATTTAGCCAGCTTCAACGAAAGGCCAGCCTCCGCCAAACGCCCCAATACACTAGCAAGGTCTGTCAGGTGTTGGTCAAAGGTTGGTGAAGCAACAACTATGTAGCGCCACCCTCCATTTTGCCTAATTATGAGGGTGGTGCCCTGGGTTCTATTCCAATAAAAAACCCAAACTCAGGTATTCCAACAACAAATTTAATAAATTCTCCAAACCCCCATAAAAATATTCAAACTGTTATTAACCCCAAATTAAAAATCCCCTCAAAACAAATACAAACATAAAGCAACCGAACAGAAAACACACGTACACTCAATATCTTACAACAAGCACGAATAACCTTGGTGCTACACACTTTTAAATACTCCGGAGTATTTAACACACGTAAAAACCCCTCGTTGCAGGCCTGGACGCAGCTCGTGTGCGTTGAGACCCAAAATTATGGGTCGCTTCACTCTTGCGAGCAAAAGAGAAAGAAAAACCCCGCAGTTTACCTTATCCCCGTCCACTCGCGTTCGGGGCGGGTGAAAACTCCAGCGATGCCCGAGGAACTTCGCGCGTTACCGGTAGCACGAAGCGCTATCGGGTTCTCCTCCGTCCTCCTCCGTCACACCGGCGTAGCAGTTCGACGAGACGCGGGCTGAGCCTGAAAGCTTGTCGTCTTAATTGTCTCGTCGGACCATGAGGACCCCACAGAAGCTAAACTCGCCAACACAATCCAACTGCAGAGAAACGATATTTTCTCTCTGGTTACTCATCCAGCAACCAGAAAAATATCGCCTCCTGACACTCTGGAGCGCTCTTTCGAACACACCCATCTCGCACTCTCCTCCGCACGCTCCCCCCTTCCTCGACCCTTCTAGAAAAGTCTCGAAACTTTTCCCATTCGTTCCATCCCCCCTGTTCTCTCATTGGTTCGGCAACAAACTGAACCCCCCAATCAACTCACAGTGCGGGCAGAATTAGCACAACGTGTAGGTTGCACCTGTCCCAACAAATGGTGGTAGGGCTTCAACCAAACTAGGACTCCACTTTAATTAAGCTTTATTTAAACCTTTAAAATTAAACAGGCAACCTAGTAGCGCTACAGGGCTACAACTATATCATCTAGGTACACCATACAACAGGTGTGTGTGAGCCCTGCCAAGACAGTGTTCATTAGCCTTTGAAATGTCGCAGGCGCATTTGACAATCCAAAAGGCATTACTCTAAATTGATAGAGCCCTTTGTGAGAGATAAAAGCTGTCTTTGGTCTCGAATCTGCAGCCAACGAGACCTGCCAATAACCTCGTGCAAGGTCTAGAGTTGAAATGAATTTACCCCGTGCCAAAAAATCCAAAGAGTCATCTACTCTCGGCAGCGGATAGGAGTCCCTCACTGTACATTTGTTCACTTTCCTAAAATCCACACAAAATCTCGGCTCTGTGCCAGGCTTTTCCACTATCACGATTGGGGACGTCCAGGGCCCTGAAGCCGGCTCAATAATATCATCCTCCAACATTTTAGAAATCTGCTCTTCGATAATCTTTCTTTTAGTGGGTGAGGCACGATAGGGAGGAAGGCACACCGGTTTCGCAGTTCCTGTGTCGATTATATGTGCCACTAATGAGGTCTTCCCCAGCTTTCCACTGAAAAGATATTCAAAGTCTCGCAACAGGCTTGCCAGCCTTTCCTTGTCTGCTGGAAGTAAAGCTGCCTGATCCAACACTGGGATAAAATCAGCTTTGGTATCCTTAAATGTCAGGCAAGCTACATGACCTTCCAAGTCCCCAAACCCCCCCTCCAACGGGCCTAGGTCTGGTGCGTAGTTTGCATTGTCTCCCAATCTAACGTTACCTGTGGCTGGATGAATATGAACATCTGCCTGGATCATGAAATCTGCACCCAAAAGAATGGGGCAAGACAGGTCTGGAATTACAGCAAAGCGATGTATGAACAAGTGACCCAACAAGCTCACAGGCAGCCACACAACACCCGAAGGAGTGCACTGTTTTGAGTCAGCCAACTCAAGTGGGGAGAAAGTCCAAGGGAGAACAATATCCTCATTTATTCCACATTTAAGGAGAGTGGATGGATGGACTGCTGAAATGGACGTGCCCGTATCCAATGTCGCCTTCAGAAAAACCTGGTTAACCATTACCATTGACGACAAAGGGGAGTTCTTAGACTTCCATGGGCTGTCCTGCACCAACAAATTAACGGAGTGAGAACCCCGTCCTCTGTACGTTGGGCCCCGGTTCCGGGTTCTGGTTTCCACCCCTGGGCCTCTGAAACCTACGTGGTCGAGCACCTGGGTCACCCCTAGTGTCTTGTGGAGCGTTTGGGTTCTCTTGATCTGGCTGAGGACTCGCAGCTGCCCCCCCACTAGGTTCTGTGTTTCCACTCTGCCTAGTTTTCCTACAGGTCCCACAGTTACGCGTGGTGACCCCGGGGGTAAAACATTTGTAGCAGTGCAAGTTTGGTTGCCGGGTCAGCTGAGCAGAAGTGGCAGTCCTGTTAGGGGAGATAGGCCCCAAGGCAACGTGTAGCTCATGGGCAGTCAGGAGCAGCTCAGTTAAAGTTGTGGGTGCGGCCGCATGGAGGGCCAGTCTATACTGGTCTGAGACATGCCGGCAAATCACCTCGATCTGTTCTTGCTCAGACGGCGGTTGCCTCAGTCGTTTGAACTCAGTCACCAGGTGAGCGACAAAAGTGGGAAGTGATTCATCAGAAGCCTGAACACTGTCTAAAATTCCTCTCCAGGTCTTCTCTTCATTGTCTGTTGGTAAGAATGCTTGACGAAAGATCTGAGAAAATGTTCCCATGACAGTAGGTGGGGCTGCATGGCAGAGTACCACTTCCGAGGCTCCCTCTCAAACAGCCTCGTCGACTCTAGAAAAAACCGAGTATCAGATAAGCCAACCGCTGTTTTGTACAACGAAACAGACTGAAGCCAATCCTCTGGGTCAATAGAATCACCCCCATCAAACTTGGGTGGCACAAGGCCAGAAAGGTGAGCAGAGCTAATCAGCGGAGGGTGTGGACATGACTGGGCTGTGCATTCGGAGAGAGTGTGTGCCGCAGTGAGAGTAGTGTGCCCAGGATGGGCACCAGCATTCTGTCCATGCGAATGTTGAGAAGCCTCGGCATCTCGACTATTGCGCTTTGTGAGTGTAGCAGGGGTGGAGGTAAACATAGGTTGGGCATGTGTGTCTGGTCTCTGAGAGTGTGAAGAGGTCTGGATCTCAAACTGCTGTAGCAAGCTGTGTTGTAAGTCAATAGACATACTAAATGCAGATGTCAGCATATCTACTTGTTGCTGTAACTTTTTTACCTGAGCAGCAAGACGCTGAATTGTGACCGAATCATCACCCAACAGCCCAAGTGGAACACCATCACCTTCACCATCGTCATCCGCAAATGCAACAATACGTCTAGCTATTGTAAATGTACTGAGAGAATCAAAACAGAAACATAACCACGAATAACTGAAAAGAAAATTATCCTAAAGCAGGTTAAAGCAGCACATTTGCATTAGGAAGACACTGTATTACAAGAATATACACACACACACACACACACACACACACACACACACACACACACACACACTTTCAGAACCGCTCATCCCACACGGGGTCACGGAGCCTACTCGGCAACACAGGGCGTAGGGCCGGAGGGGGAGGGGACACACCCAGGACGGGACGCCAGTCCGTCGCAAGGCACCCCAAGCGGGACTCGAACCGCAGACCCACTGAAGAGCAGGACCTGGTCCAATCCACTGCGCCCCCCTATACATAAGAAAATAATATCATCAAATATCCTTACATGTATTACCCTTAAACTCAGTACCAGTCAGTTTTCATTATTTTGCTATTAACTATTAACATATATTACACACTCACAATTATTAACCTTTAACCCTTTTTTTTTTCCCTTCTTAAAATTTCCCTCTCCTCTCTTTCACGGCGCGTAGAACTCCGTAGCAAATGGAAAAAAGACGAGGAAAAATGTCCCACGGTCTGTCCAACTGGAGTTTTAGGTTGCCACACCGTGCACGAGTTAATGAAATATCGTAAATCCGCTAGCCAACGTGCGCGAAGCAAAGTCGAATTCCAAAAATAGTTCGCCTGCTTCCTTCGTCATCCACCAAAGACATACTCTAAATATACTCACTGTCCAGCGTCCAAACCTTTCCTTCTGAGGGTGTTCATTCACAGTTCGGGTGCCACTTGTAACGATCTGGCTAATAAGTTAGCCCAGATCCTCACGCGGATTCCAGAAAGGCGTATAATTATATAAACCCAGACGGACACGGAAAACAGGAAGCTCTTCTTTTAATATCTTGTAGGCAACTATGGATGACATATTCCACACAGCTGTCTTTACAATAAAACAAACAACATTAAAGTAAACTCCAAAACGTGCGAGGCACAAAATGTGTACACGGCCAAGAATATCAGCCTGAGAGCGCGCGGGAGAGAGAGGACCGAGGGGAGGGGCAGCCCCTTAGTCTCCACCATAATACGTCATCATTACAATGTACAGTGAAACCCTGTTATAATTCAATTGTTAATGTCCATGAAATGTTATCATGAAAAGAGCGAGGTAGCGCTGAATTGGGTTCAAGAAAATCAGCATTCAAACTGACCAAACATCCTAAATCAACCCTATTTGACCCACTTTTTGTACGTTTACTTTCTGGCAAGTATAATACCGTTGAATGAAAGAATTCTGCAAGTTAATGGTTGTTGTTACAGTAGACATTTAAACACATAAAATTTTACTTAAGCAGTATTTTGGGCTTAAAACCACATATACACAAGTTAGAAAGATTCATTTTGCTCTCATTCTACTCAGTTCGATAAAGATATTCAAGAATACATGTACTATCTGTGTAAACACTACTAACTACAGCAGCATATTAGACATTATCATTTACAGTTTATTTTTTAAAAGAGCAATTGAGTTTTCCTTGCTTGAATGGCTGCGAGTGAAATCTAGAATGCTTCCCAGTTGGAGGATTTTTATGTGGTCAGCATCCTAGGTCTAAAGCCAACAGAAGCTGACCTCAAGGTGCTCAGTGACTTCAGACACTTGAAATCCACCATGGTGAGGAGCACTTTGATAACAAGCAAACTTATTCACAGTACTTCAGCAAAAGGCGTTTGTTTTCATTAGATTACATGAAACTTGTTCATAGACTTTTGATGTTTTAATATAAGTTTCTGTTGTGTTTGATATTAGTGTAGAACAGTCTTTTGAAAAAAAGAAAAAAAAAAAAGTTCAGTAAGCGTGATTTGCTGACAGTGGCAGCGGGTGATTAAGTAGTATTTCAGCATTTCTAACCCACTCACACTGCAAGACAGCTTGCGAAGTTTGTAAGCTTTTTAAACTTTTCAGTGTAGTTTGTCACATTCCAGAAAAAGAAAAAAAGGTCCAATGACCCCTCATGTTATATGCAAAGTCACAGTAAATTGGGATGCATTAAATTGCAGTTTTATTATAATAAAACATGCATGTGTGCATAACCCTTTAATTGAAAGTTCTGTATAAGGCTTTTGAAGGATCAGTATCCTGTACAGTGATCCTTTGGCACTAAAACTGCAGTCTGCTCAGTTTTATGGTAGTATCAGCTCATTGGCCGCACACACTTATACAGGTACAGGTGGCTAGTCCTTCAGAGAGAACAGATCAGAAAAAAAAAATTGTGATCTTATCAATGGTAATAGTTTCCTCTGTGTGAAGAAACATGACAAGTTTACTTACATAGTCTTTCACTGTTCTGACTGATAGACGCCTGAAATTTTCACAAAGGCAACTTATGTAATATACACTGCCTGGCCAAAAAAAAAAGTCACCACCTGGATTTAACTAAGCAAATAGGTAAGAGCCTTCCATTAGATAATTACTGCAATGATTAATATGTTTCACCTGGCAACAAGTTATTTAACCCTAACTGATGCAGTGAGTAGTTTTTCATTTCTTAAACAACCCTGTGGGAAGACATATCCTGTGTTTAGAAAAGATGTTACTCCGTTTCAGAAGGGTCAAATTATTGGCCTCCATCAAGCAAAGAAGACAACTAAGGAGATTGCTGAAACTACTAAATTTGGGTTAAGGATTGTCTAATGCCTTATTAAAACCTGAAAGGGTAGTGGTGAACTGTCATCTCTGAGGAAGAAATGTGGTTGAGGAACAAAGTCTTGAATGATCGGAGATCACTTAAACATTTGGTGGAATCAAAACATAAAAAAAACAGAACTCATGGCTATGTTTAATAGTGAAGGTAGGGATGACTGATGGAGGCAGCAGTGGAGAATTAAGGTAGTTGGACCAAAAAGGGCTTATTTTTCTTTACTAAAAGGTGTTCAAAATGCATTAATCCCAGCCAAATACAAAACAAACATTAAGTTACAAAGAATGCGAGGCCTATGAGCCATGGGCTTAACCCCTTGCATCAACAGCAATGCAAGGATCTCCTGTTTACTGCAGGACAGTCTGTCTGCATAAGTTTGCATCAATTGGCAACCTCCACTAGTGACCTAATACAAAATTATATAGCAGTAACTCTGCCCTTCTGGCTATACCATAACAGCCTCAACTATTCCAAAGTGCATTTCCCCAGAAATTACATCCAACATAAATACTAAAACATACAAAGCCTTTTCTACTATAAATATCCCTACATTACAACTTAAAAACATTTATATTAGACAGTAAAACACCCCTGTCAAGTTGGTTGTGCCCAAGGACTCTCACCTAGAAATATCCCAAATGGTTCACCCCATCTTGTTTGCAATAGAAAATACCGCAGAATGCCAGATAGCTGAATGGTAAGCAAAAAGTTTACAGAAATGATTTTTAAAAACAAATGCATTTACTTTTCACAACCAATTGCATGTACTTGTCATACTTTGATAAAAGAATTAATGACAAACAGACAGATACTGGTAGGCCTTTCCCAGCACCCAATCTAGTTCAAACAGAAAGTGTTAAATGGAATACTGGACCAAAACAAGAAATGTAGCAGTACAAAGTGAAATGCATGTGAACAGGCAACAACAGCAACAAGGTTCAGCACTTCATTGATGGTATTTTGCTGGCATCTTACTGATTCCTTGCTACCAACTTGCTTGTCATAGCTCAGTCTGTGACGGAACGTAAGAGCATTTGCACACGCACAATGCAAAGAGAACTCAAGGGATTGGGACTAAACAGCTGTGTAGCCTTAAGAAAACCACTTATCAGTGACGCTAATTGGAAAAAGAGGCTTCAATTTGCTAGGAAGCATAAAGATTGGACTCTGGAGCAATGGAAAAAGGTCATGTGGTCTGATGAGTCCAGATTTACCTTGTTCCAGAGCGATGGGAGCATCAGGGTAGGAAGAGAGGTGGATGAAGTGATGCACCCATCATGCCTAGTGAGAACAAGAGACAGGAGCAGGCAAGAGGACAGATTAGGACAAAGACAAAACAACCAGTATAGGAACTTGGGAAACTGGTGAGAAACTGCCAGGAGCCTTGTTTTCACTAGTACACCAGCTAGTGGTTATCCAGCACCCACAACTGCACTACCCTCCTGGTAGCCTTTTATACATTTACATTTATTCACTTGGCGAACGCTTTTCACCGAAGCGATGTACATCTCATAGAAAATACGATGTGTTCATTACGTAAGCAGAAAGAGAGACATAGTTGCAGACGTGTGATTCTTAAGTGAATAATGTTGCTAAATAAATTTAAATGTAAGTGGTTAGTTTGCTTCTTTCCATCATAAGAACCATTCATCGCACAAGTAGCTACGTTAAACTTTATCCGAATATCGACAATTCCTAATCATCTCTTCCTGGTAATTATTATTTTAAATATATAAACATTTGTCGTTACATTACAGAAGTACTTGCGTAAATAGCTTGTTTTGTAGTTTCTTCTGTAGTTAAGAGAAGTTGCACTCATTTCTGCCAGTCCGCTCAGGATTGAACCTCTGATTGCTGCTGCTTATGACAATAAATAAATTAATAACTCACACTCTGAACTGCTCATCCCATAGTACGGGTTTGTGGGGAGCCGGAGCCTAACCCGGCAACACAGGGCGTAAGGCAGGAGGGGGAGGGGACACACCCAGGACGGGACACCAGTCTGCCGCAAGGCACCCCAAGAGGGACTCGAACCCCAGACCCACCGGAGAACAGAAGCCGGTCCAACCCACTGTGCCCCCTTTGTAATTTTTAAAATTAATTTCAAAATATTGCAATTCTCAGTATTTTCTTTTATGGTTACTTACTCTTTACATTGATGAACTTTGAAAAGGCAACAACGTCACACAGTGTAGAAGGTTACTACAACGAGATAAGGAAGTACAAATGAGATTCTGCACAGACTTGCAAAGCAGCGCAGGTCGAGACAGGAACTTCATAAATACGTGAAATTAGGTAATACAGAAGGAGAATATCTGCAATAGTGCAGACATGGATGAAAATATAGATGTCAATGCAGACAACACTAAGATTCATTCTAATAAAACAGAGGAGAAGGCATCAAGCTGGAGCCCTGGAACTGGACCCAAAGGTGAGAACACAGACATACACACAACTTGTTTATATTACATTCATTGACTCAATTTTTTCTAAAAATTATTTTGTGTTGTGTTGATAACTTTTCTAGTTAAGATTCTCAGTTCTGGCTCTGTGGTGGAATGACCTCCCCTTTTCACTCAGAACTGCTGAAACTGTCTACATTCATGAAGGCTCTGAAAACTCACATTTGCAGACTCGCTTCGCCCAAGACTCTCAAGCTCATGTATGGTGTAAATGTTCATGCACCATAACTTTATGATCAGCCTTTACGCAGCTGCTGCTCCTGCATTGTATGTTTGTGCATCTTAAAAAAAAAAAATATTGTTGGAAGGTGATCAGGAATCGTCTATTCCTGATACCTATACCTATACCTACTCGTGCAATGAACATTGGTGCGTCAAGTGGAAATTAACTAAGTTTACTTAAGAATCACACATCTGCAACTATGTCTCTCTTTCTCCTAATGTGCAAATTGTATTTTTTCTGATCTACGTTGCTTTTGGAGAAAAGCGTCTGCTATATGAATAAATGTAAATGTAAATATCAAATATTTTTTAGATTCAATACTGGCTTGTATTTTTATGGATGTCTTCAAAAATCAGTTTTAATAATGGAATTTAAGTGGTTACAATGATTTTCATTTCAATATCTTTTCTATTTTTCAATTATATAATCTCACTCATTTCCAGTAACTAACCTAGATTTTCAGACATGGATTTTTACAACAGGGTTTTTAGATATGGATTTGAATCTTGGTCAGTATACAAGACATTTGCATGTTCCGTTCGTGTTTCTGTGGGTTTCCTCCTAAATTCTAAAGACGTGTTTCAAATGGATTGGTAAGTCTAAATTGCTGTCGTATGTCAAAATGAGTGTGTGTGTGTGTGTGTGTGAGTGTGAGAGAGTGAGAATGTGTGTAGTTACTCTGCAATGGATTGGTGTTTTGTCCAGGGAATGTCCAACTTAGTTTAATAAGTTTAATAGTTAGTAGTTTAATAGTTTAGTTTAATAAAGCTGCAGTGAGAAAAATTGTGGTGAATTGCTGCACAACTTCACTAATGTAAAGTACTAATAGATACTAAAAACTTTCTTGTGCATTATCTAATGTAAAAGGATCAGTATGTATTGCAAAATTCTTTTAAAGGGTGTTTACTTCTGACATGCTGATATAATCTTTCATTTCTGAGAACTGGAATATTTAAGTTGTAAATAAAGCAAGATAACTTTCACTGAGAAATCTAGCAGGGACGAGTCCCTTACTCAGACTTCTTCCTGTTCTTAAGAGATTTTCAAAACAAGAGGAGACAGTAAAGATCTAGTCTGACATTTTTTTTTTTCAGAGCGATTACCTGATTCACACAGTCTGTTTTTCGAAAAATCGCTTTCGAAGAATCATTTTATTTGTAAAATGGCAAGTACATCATTTTTTTTTCTCGGAAGATTTAGCCTTACAGCACCAGCTGAGTCTGCAAGTTTTGTTGAGTAAATATGAGTTTCCTTACTGAGATGTTTGTGTCCCACTACAGAGTCTCCCGGGAAACGACTCTACAGAAGAGCTTCAGTGTGTCTAGGGTTGTTGTGTGTTCTCCTACTTACAGCCCTCATAGTGCTGAGTCTTTACTGTGAGTTTCATTCTTTCACATTACTATACTTAGAAGTATGGTGAGTTAAGTCATTGTATGTATGCTGTCTGTCTTCGGTTACATACAGCTCAATAATACATGCTTACTAGTCACAGAACTAATTTATATTTCATATTGCTAGACATTTATTTCAGTTATTCTGGACATGAAAATCCTCCAGCTTAGTTCTACCGATATCGTACAGTTGGGTGAATTGCATTGTACATGTACAGTATATTCAGCCTACTTTTGTAGGACTCTTCCAGAAACTCATCAATCTTACTGTGTGTTTCAGTGTATATTTCCTTTAATTACACCATTACTTCCATACCCCTTTCAGACAAAACAAGTGCTGAGGACACTGAGGTCCAGCTCAATGGTCTCAAAGGTGAAAGAGACCAATTGAAGAACTATTATCATTACTGCCTTGCAAGTAAGGAAAACATTTGATACTTTTTAACCAAAATGGAAAATATCCATTAAAATATATATTTGTGTTATATCCAGTCTGTAGTGTTTCTGGGTGCTTGTGCGAAGAGTAAATCCAAGGAGTAAATCATGTGCATCTTTAACACAAGTCTATGTCTTTATATTACAGAGCAAATCTGCCCCCAGGGGTGGGTAGATTTCAGCTCAAGGTGTTACTACATCTCCTGTCAGCAGAAGAATTGGTTCGAAAGCCAGCAGGACTGTAAACAGAGAGGAGCTGATCTGGCGATCATCAACAGCGGAGAGGAACAGGTGAGAAACAATGAAATAAGATTATGAGAAATTTGACCACTTCATTGTTTTCTCATTTCTCAGTTAAGATGGAAAGATGTCGTAAACACATTATGCCCTTTACCTTTTAGCAGAGTCTAATTCGTGTTATGTGAAGTACGTATTCCATGTTTTCATGTCATGCAAATAAGACGTATCTTATTCTGTTAGTGATGGTCACATATCAGGTATAATATATTTAAAATGCCAATACAGGAATTCATCAATAACTTGAACAAGAGAATTTGGATTGGACTGACAGACACAGACAAGGAAGGGTCTTGGAACTGGGTGGATGGCACAAACCTGACCATAAGGTAACAGAGCTTTTAGCCAACAGCACTACAATATCATGACTAAACTTTCAAAGCTGAAAAAGACAGTCTTTGGAAGATTACAGGTGTTCCGTGATCGCTTTGTATTAGCTTGTAAAATCACTGAAGTTTATTTTTCCTCATTTGGAACTGAAAAACTTCTTAGATTTGATAAACTTTTCTGTTTGGGTTTTGTTAAGTTCAATAACACACACACACACACACACACACACACACAGGCTGAAACCACTTGCCCCAAGCGGGGTCACGGTGAACCGGAACCTAACCCGGCAACACAGAGCATAAGGCAGGAGGGGAAGGGGACACACGAGGATGGGATGCCAGTCCGTTGCAAGGAACCCCAAGCAAGACTCAAACCCCAGACCCACCAGAGAGCAGGAGCCAGCCAAGCCTGCTGTGCCACAACGGCCCCTAAGTTCAACCATTACCACCTCATTCTTAGTCACAGTCATTCTTAGCAAAATTAAAGTTGTGCAGTGCCCTAGTTGAAGTCCAGACCTGAATTTGAAAGAGAGGCCTTGGAATTCCTGAAACAAGCACTTTGTGCCTGAAGAGTTGCCAATATTTCTGAATTTAAGTTCTACAGGAAAGAGTGGTCTCCTTCACAGTAATAATAACTAGGAAGCGTTTGGATGCAGTCATTGCAGCTAAAGGTGGTGCAACCAATTAATGAGTGTAAGGGGGTATTGCTTTTTCACCGTCCCAGCTGTTATACTGGCTAGTCTTGTTTGTCAAATATTTCAAATAAATTGGATAAAATGTTTGCTCAGGTGCTCTTCATCTGATATTATATTTTGTCTGAAGACTTGAAAACAGCTGGTGAGGCTTCAGTTGACAGAAGCTGGTCATCTTTAACAAATTAAGACAGGGGTAGGAAGGGGGTGCTGCTATATACTCATAAAACCTATAGTGTTCTGCTGTGTGAGTCAGAAACAGTCTTAAGTGCTGAATTATGTCTTTTGAACGCTTGTTTGAGAAATACTGAATTGACTATAACATAACAAAATTGCTTTACTAAAAAACTGTTGTTGAGAGACTTGACTACTATCCTTCTGGTGAATGCTTCTGTGTCTCATTGCTTTAGGTTCTGGAAACAAAATGAGCCCAATGATGCCGGTGGAAAAGAGGATTGTGCAGAGAGTGCGGTAGAATTCAACCCACAGATGATCTGGAACGATATACCATGCGAACTCCAGCGATACTGGGTGTGTGAGAGGGGGCCTGAACTAAATTGAAGCACTCCACATCACACATGGGTGGGTGAACTAGTGAAATGAAGAAAGAAATGGCCTGGTCCTTGAGGTCCTAGATGACTGTAGGCTGAAGACTGATGCTTTTTAATGCCATAGTTGCTGTACTTTGTGTACAGTTAAAAGTTACATTCAGCAGTCAATGATAACTCTGTATTTCTCTAGTCGCTGTCATGTCCTTCACAGAACATTCAGAACCACAACCTCTGCTGCACTGCCACCAACCTTCAGCCCTGAGTGAAGACCATGTGTTTCACTTACCATGGGAGTGTGTCGTATGTATAAATAACCAGGTGTAAATAATGAAGCAGGCGGTTAGTGTTCATTGTATCAGATACAAAATGCTTTATTTGAAAATTAAATTTACTTACTGAACTACTTTGATTTTTTGTGTGTATTTTAGCATGCAATTTTAAGGGGATATGAAAGGAAAACAAATTATTCACAATGTACTGTTACATGTTTTTTTTATTCTGCATACGTCTAATCAGTATGAAATAGAATTCAGTCCACCAGTTATCACTTATTGTAACAATCTGAGTGAATTACCTTAATTATAGGTATAACTGTCAAGAGGCAATACCAGGTTATCTTTCGCTGGTGCAGTGTAACTGCAACTGGCCACTGCTGCCACATGTCACCGTCATGGTCAAACAGACTGGTTTGTCAAAAAACTTTTTTTTTTTTATTTAAATAAAATTATCATAAGTCCAACTGTGCCATTACACTGTTCATTAATCATGGAAACTTGCTGTGGTCTTTGCTTAGCTGCATCATAGCCTCTATCCCAGTGTTGCCCAGTAGCAGTTTGACAGTGAATGTGGTTGGGTCTTCCTGTTTGAGCTGTACGTCACTGAGGTTTTCAGAAGAATAATTAGAACAAGTTGCCACAGGCTGCTTGAACCCACTGCCACTGAAGCCACAGGCTGCTGGAAGTGCTTTTGCTCGGTGCTCATTATATTTCATGCATGATCTTCATCACGGTAAAAACAAACACGGACCCAAAGTGCCCAGGTTCGAATCCCACCTGTAGGTGTAACACCCTTTGCCAACATACTTACCCTGAATTGCTACAGTAAAAAAAAAAAAAAAAGAATTACTTAGCTCCATAAATGGGTAAATAATTGCAAATCCCTTTGGAGAAAAGTGTCAGCTAAATGATTAAATGTAAAATAATGTATGCAAATATATGTGAAATGCATTTATTCACAATAACATTGCTTATTTTCAAATCTGGCATGGAGGAGAAAAATCCATTGTATTTCTTTTGAATTTTCACTTTTTTTTTAATGAAGAGTTGCAAAGTAGAAGTTTCCAGTGTTATCTGATAAACGTTAACCCACTGATGGCATTTAAATGAGGATCAGACATCTTGTCTTATACTGTAGTTAAACTTTTGAGGAGTTTACTTCTTCACATCCCTGTGTATGTTGATTATACTTTTTGACTTTTTATGTGCATATCTTTGTTAGTGGAGTAATTTAAAAGCAAAACTTCTTTACTTCCTTAGCTCTTAAATTTCGAGATAATAGATAAGGGCAGAAAAAAATCTTTTCAGAAAGAAACCACAGTGCATGCATCACACACTTTGCTTTGTAGCGCTGCTTCCAGGTTCATACACAGTGGTTATCGAATGGATTGAGGACAGGACAGGAAAGACACTTCTACTGACATATATCACATAGCACTGCACTGCTACACATGGGTAATAATACCTGCACCGACAGAAGCATTGATGTCGATGAAAAAGTTTACGCGAACAGAGATGTCTGTAAAATTCATATGTACGGTAAAGATGATCTCACAGCAAGAGGAAAATGTGAAAATGAACCTTCAGGTAAGAACATGAGAAGAGTTATTATACTCAGGTGTCCTTTGTAATTTTACCATAATTAATAATATATCTGACATAACTTAAAAGTGCTTTCTGATACAATGTACTTTTTAATGTTTTCTTTTGGAATTTATGCTGCTAAATTTGTATTTCATCAAATTCAGTTATTTTTGTGTCTACTGTGAAGAACTGCTTCAGAGAATTTTGTAATAGATTATATTGTGATTACTCAATGTATTAGGTTTTCAATAATAAGAAATAGTGTGTTTTAGTTGCACAAAAGGATAGTGATTACATATAGAGTTCTTGCACTGTACCTCATGCCGAGTTAAGGGACCGGTAGTAATCGTTTGCTGCAGCAACACTTTAAATACAGAAACTCTCAGAAACAGTAAATGCATCTTTACGTAACAGTTCAGGATGAGTTTGAGATCCCGCTGTGTACCAGGTGAGGACCTGGCAGGCTTGCAGTCCCCAGTCCATCGGCATACAGATGGTCCCCGACTTACGGACATCGTAGCCTAGCATACGTGCGGTGGCCATTATGGGTTTGCTGCCTTCATGCTGGGCAATTATCTTGAGTTTCTCCTCAAGAGTAATTGCCCTCCACTTCTTCTTCCCACCAGTAGCAGGGGGCACAGATGAGCATTCCTGTGACATTTTGGATGCACAAAACACAATGTAGATATGGGGGGTATCCAAAAAAATGCTGGCAACACAGAACGCTGTAGAGCATTGATGTACTATACAGCTATTGCGTGGCAGACTGGGAGATGCGGATCACTGCCTCTGCCAAGCATCACAAAAAAGTATTGTTTTGCATATCGCTTGCCTGGGAAAAAACATCAAAATCCAAAATCCGAAGTACAGTTTCTACTGAACGTCTATCGCTGCTGCACCATCATAAAGTCGAAAGATTGTAAGTCAAACCATCGTAAGTCGAGGAGCATCTGTATGCCAAATAATATGATAGCTGAGCACAG
Source organism: Scleropages formosus (assembly GCF_900964775.1). Classification (NCBI taxonomy): domain Eukaryota; kingdom Metazoa; phylum Chordata; class Actinopteri; order Osteoglossiformes; family Osteoglossidae; genus Scleropages; species Scleropages formosus. Next base: position 5,156,551 of record NC_041806.1, read on the forward strand.
ATATGCAGAAAACAGACAGATAAGAGAGAACTACACACAAACTGGTCTCTGAAAATAACAAAGACAAGCAGATAAATAAAAGTGCATTCATGCATATTTGCACCCTGCACAGCTCCTGCCCTGTGGTTTGTCTGCATACCTCTAGAATAGATCAAGAAGCACAATGTTGATGCACAGTACATTCATATAGTAGATCAGCTGAAGTACGTTCATGGAAATATCTGGTTTGTAAAATGATTTGAAAACATTTAGTAATTTACTGTTTCCGAAGACTTCCTTCATTTGCATCATAAATGTATGCAGTACAGAGCACTCTTTTTGCCATGTATTGATTAAAATGATATATACATGAAAAATAGGGTTATGATGTGAATGAAATTATTACAGGAATATGTCTGAAAATATCAAAACAATTTTGTATTCATGGAAATGTAAAGGAATTTTGAATTGTAATATAGCTTTGACTGAATTACTAATTGATGTATACATTGAGAAAAAAAGTTTAAAACATATATAAAATATATAAAGAAGAGTGAAGACCAATCCAACACTAAGAAGTGAAGGTCAAGGCAAAACGCTACTGATTTCCTAAACGTGACGCTCCAGCTCCGACCTTGATGAAGAATAAGGAAGGCAATTTGTTCCACTACTAGGACTCAGTTTGAGATGTGTGGCTGGACTTGTGTAAATAAGCCATTTTCTAAGTCAATTATAGTTATTTTAGTCACGTTTTGTAGGGGGGTGCGGTGGCGCAGTGGGTTGGACCACAGTCCTGCTCTCGGTGGGTCTGGGGTTTGAGTCCTGCTTGGGGTGCCTTGCGGCGGACTGGCGTCCCGTCCTGGGTGTGTCCCCTCCCCCTCCGGCCTTACGCCCTGTGTTGCTGGGTAGGCTCCGGCTCCTCGTGACCCCATATGGGACAAGCGGTTCTGAAAATGCGTGTGCGCGTGTAGTCACGTTTTGCTACGTATGAAACGGTGTGGATAATTTAAAGACATATCTACTTAAAGGCATGAAGTTATGAAAACTTTGACAGAATGAGTTTCAAAAGGGACCCCTGTTGTATCCTTGAGTAAGGTATTAAACATGAAAAGCCCAAAAAATAGAAAGCTGAACAGAAAAGTAAAAAGTACAAAATAAGTGGAGAAAAAATCTTGTTGGTCACTTTCATTACAGGGATCAACTGAGCGACTAAAGTAAAATGTAATAACAACAGACAGCAGTAGATACCAATAATTATAACTGGAATAACTCAGGAGATTAACAATACACTATTACTGTACAATGCACTGTTATACACTGATTAACAATAGAGTGAGTAAAACTGTTATTGAAAAAAAAAAAAAACAGTGCAACCCAGTAATGGTGTTAATTCCTTTTCAGAGAAACAGCACTACAGACGGGCAACAGTGTGTCTGGCGCTGCTGTGTTTTCTCCTGCTGACAGCCCTCATAGTGTTCATTGTTTACTGTGAGTTTGCTGTGGAAAAGTCAGTACTGTTCTACTGTATATTAAACTAGTTTACGTTTACATTTATTCATTTAAATGTCATTTTTCTCCAAAGCAACTTACAATATGAGGCTAATTTGTTGACTATGTATCCTATATCTGTTACGTACATACTTATTAGTCTTGGGATCAATGTGTGTTTAAGAAAATTAGAATTCTGCTTTCCTACCCCTGCAGATATAGGAGTTGCACATAAGGCAATGAAAGTTGAGAGAGACCAGCTGCAGATGAGTTACAGTCTCCTGGAAACAGAAAGAGACCAGCTATGGACCAATTACAATTTACTGGTAATGGCGGAAGACCAGTTACAGGAGAATTATGGCAACTGCAGCGCCACAAATGAACAGTTAAGAGGTAAGTAATGTATTTATGGCAACAGTTGTAAAAAGTGGTTAAAAAGTGGTAAAAAGCACATTCATTGTATTAACTATCTGGTTTCATATCTGTTTCACGTTACTGTGTTTAGGCGGGAAACCCGTTAAGATAGTTGCATTATGGCGAAAAACGTGGATTGTAAGTGTGCAACCACTGGGGACACTTCTGGGGAATATGATGGGGTTACCGTGTTTGCCGGTGTGTTGTGAGAGAGCTGGGGGGTGCTAGGCAGGCTGGGAAGGCTGGCTTGAGGTGCAGGTCCTGAAGGACACGGAGTCCTTGAACTGAGAGCATTCTTTCCTTGTGTGCTGGTGTTCAGTAAAACGTTCGAGATGAACGCTGCCTCTGCCTCCTTCTTTGCTTCATCCAAACCCACAACGCTGCGTGCCGCAATAGGAGAAACAAAGAAAAGTACCGAAGTGAAAAACACAATATAGCCAAGAGCCAAATTTCTCTTGTGCCACTTTTGCTCTGCAGAACTTCTAACAGCCTGTCCTCTGGGGTGGAAATGCTACAACTCAAAGCTGTACTACATCTCCACTGAGAGGAAGAGCTGGAGCGAAAGCCAAAAGGACTGTAAAGAGAGGGGAGCAGATCTGGTGATCATCCAAAGCGAAGAGGAACAGGTGAGAGATACATGTACCATTTAGTAAAATGCATACTTTAAATTGCCCAGTTATGTTAAATCGATAAATTATTGTAAGCTTCCAGCGCAGCAGCAGGTGGTGACGTGGTTACGTGGTAAAAAGGACCCAGGTTTGACTCCAGTCACCTGCTGTTGTACCTTTGTTGTACCTGTTATACATCCCATCACTTTTGTAATTTCTTTAATTTTTTTTTTAAAATTTACATTCTCATTTTTGTGTCTTTTTTTTTTAACTCCGTAAATATACTATTTCTTCTGTAATTCTGTTGCAGCTGTCTGTTCTTGTCTGTCTTGTTGTGGGGTAAAATGAAAAGAAAGAAAAGAAACAATAAAACAAGTATAAATCTTTTTGGCAGTTTCAGTAAACAGGATGTCATAATTAAATTTCCTAATTTTTAGTTATCTGTTAATTCTTTATGAACCCTCAGGACTTTATTGTTAAACATTCTGGGCCTTTCTGGATTGGACTGAGTGACACTGAGACAGAAGGAACCTGGAAATGGGTGGATGGGACAACGCTGCAAGAGGGACAAGGGTAAGAAGCGATTATTTATCATTACAAAGTGACAGAGATGATAAAATCTTACTCAGAACTTCTTGTGTGAGACCACATCACAGCTTAGGGCTCCTCACTGCTGTCAACAGTACTGGATACTCATTACCCCACATATTGAGGTGCAGAGCTATAATGCTGCTAAATCGTTTTTATACATTTAAAATTCTGGAACATGTCTTTTTGTCCACAGGTACTGGAAAGAAAATCAGCCTGATAACTATAATGAAAATGAGAACTGTGCTGAGACAAGAAAAACTGATGAAAATAATCAGAAGTCATGGAATGACCTTGAATGTGACAGTAAACTACCTTGGATCTGTGGGATAGACTTGTCTTTAACTTAAGTTTTTATACACAGATTACAGGAATCACTGAAACTCACATCTCAGGACACAGATGTAATACATGTCAGTGATTTGAGTGGATTTAAATAATGAAAAAGTGAGCTGTGCTATGAAATGTTTTGTATTCTGAGCACACGCAATAACAGTACTGCGTTGTACACACATATTGTTTAAATACGTAATACAAAACTCAACTGTTTTCCACATCTTTCAAAACTCACCTGTTTTCCATGCTCTTCTACATCTGCCTGCTTGGTGGTCCCGGGCACGAGAAGTAAAGCATGGAGGTTCTCGGTTCTGGCTCCGTTGTGGTGGAAAGACCTCCCCCTCTCACTCAGAACTACTGAATCCCTGTCCACGTTTAAAAAGGATCTTAAAACTCACCTCTTCCAGACTCACTTTGCCCACGATCTCTTAACTTCATCTAAGGTGTAAATGTTAATGCACTATAACTTTCAAATCATGCTTGGATAAACTTTTACGCAGCTACTCCTGTAATGTAACACAAAAGTTTATATGTATCTCAAAAAAGAAAAAAAAATTATACAGCTCCTCCACACCAGATTTGACTGAAACCTTTACAGGAAGCCCCCTGTTTCCTACGACCTGTGGTACCAGAGTTAATATTTTGTTGCCAGTGTTACTGTCAAGTGTTTCTTGTCCAGTTTTTCAGTTTCTTTCGTCGCTTATAATTTGAGTATTCAGTGGGTTTTAGAAAGTGGGTGTTTACTGGATGCTGGGAAAATCTTTAATCATATTATTGGGCCAAACGTATATGATGAGTTGTGCAGTTAGTAGATGTTAAATCCTCAGATCTTAAACTTCAAGTTTATTGCTAAAGTCCTGGGTTTTGAGTGGCTTTTCTGAATGCTAGAGAAAGGAACGGAGAAGCTAGACTCATCTTTGACAATATGCAGAAATAAATGGCTTTCAGTAGATTTAAGCTCTATGTGGTTTGGGTCAGGATTGTTGCACAGGAGGTTACAGTGCTGCCTTTCAGCTCCTGGACTCCTTCAGCCCTCTGGGGTGCCTTACGAGGCACTGGAGTCCCGCCCTGGATGTGTCCCCTCGCCCTCCAGCCTTGTGCCCTGTGTTGCCAGGTTAGGCTCCGGTTTTCTGCAACCTTGCTTTGGACAAGTGGTTTCAGACTGTGTGTGTATTTTCCTTGTATGTCCTCCCTTGTCTTTGTCTTCTGTGGAAATTCTGAGAAACCAAACATCTCTGTTTAGACCATTAGATGGTTTGTGTTATGAGTTGAAGAATATAACAGATAGTGGTGGTATATAACAGTGGAGAGACTGTGGGCAGATGTCTACATTTATTAAGATCTACAGATCTCTAATAAACCATTTTTAAGCTTCTTTGTGCCTCATTATTGAGACCACAGAGAAACACAAATTATTTGAAAGATATCAATTGCAGTTTTTGGTGATGATATTGATATGAGATGATAATGATATATACAGAATGATAATCTTCTATATAGAGACTGAGTGACAGACTGAGTAAAAAGGTCTGGTTGACAAGACAGGAAATAAGAAACGGGTGCATCTGCTATCTCAGTTAAGAAGGGAAATATAAAGGACTGGAAACTGAAAGCTGGAAAAGGAAGGTCTTAGAGAACAAGCTGTGGGGTTGGGTTTGCAGCAGCAGAGGATGTTGGAACTGTCACCCCCTCACACGGCGGCTCATCGACGGCACCTGGAGCTGATCATGGGGGCACGGTGTAAGAAGGCATGCCGGACTCCGGTCAGCACGGACCTCTGACGAGCAACCGCAGCATTTCCCGAGGAGCTTTTGATGATCTTTCCTGTTTTCCTGGCTTTTAACCTGTGCTTCACGTTTCCCTCGACCGCAATCCTGCTGATATCCCCTGGTGAGGTTTGCTATGCTTTCAGCCTGCACCCGACCCTGGATTTCCCTGTTTGCTTTTCCCTCTGGCTTTGTCTGCTTACCACCGATGACCAGTGCAGACAGGAGTCCTTTGCTCAATTCCTTCCGGCAGCCACGACAGGAACTGAAGCTTATCGCGACCATGCCCGCACATCAACCAGCAGGACCCGGCTCAGATTAATCAGCTGATGTTAAACGGAGCAATCGGCTAAAAAACAGCTCTCAGCCTCTTCTCAGTTGCGAAATCCCGAGCAAAGTTTAACAAAAAAAAAAAAAAATTACCTTTTGAGCTAGAGCACCGTTCTAGTATAACTTCATGTCACCACCTGACAGCTCAAAGCACTTTACAATAAAGAAGGAAGATGTACAGTATGTGTTCAAGATTTTAAATATTTACAATAAATAACATTTTAAGAATCACAACGAAAAAACGACAGAATGAACAGAGTAACAGCAACAGTTTCCTTCTCACAAGAGGAGATGGACACATGGTCTCTCTATTCAGTTGGCTTATATTCACACACTTGAAGATGAAAGAGTTTTTTGGAGAGAGGGGAACAAGACTGAGTAGCTGGCAGAGACTCAGATTTCTGAACTTTGGTATTCAGTCCCTGTCAGTGTCTCTTTGGACCCTTCAGCAGGGTCACAGGACATCTCACTGTGGATTTCAATGATTATTTTCACACTGTGCTAACATAAATTCCATTAGAAATCATTTATATCGCAACAAGAAATGAATTTAAATGGCAGATATCAGCACAAACTATTGTTCCCAATGTATGACTGCTGTATCCTGCCGGCTTATGGCAGAAGACAGCCTCACTAATAAAAGGTGTGACATTTTTTGTGCTGTTTGCACAAAGCTCTTTCGAATTCAGGGTTTCACCATTAGTATTGCGCCATATCCTCTTTCACAAAAACGAGATTTGCAGGAAACCAAAGCAATGTGGAAAAGTTTGGCACCACAAATATCAGTATGAACTGGGCAAGGACTGTTGCAAGGACTATAGACAGAACTCGATAAAGACTCACTAGTGATCGCAGGGGTTTTAGAGTTATGGTTTCAGTAATGCAGGAGAACAGTATTTACAATATAGACATGGATGAGAATATTTATGGCAGTACAGGCATCTTAAATGGAAATTCAAACAGAACAGTTGGGCAAACACCAAAGAGGAGCTCAGGAACTCAGCCCAGAGGTGAGAACATACAGTGACAATCAATTGCTGAATAACAAACTGATGTCAGCTTTTATTCAATAACTTATGATGATTATCTTCTTGTACATTTGCACATTTTATATTACAGCTAATTAAAGCAGAAATTAAAATGAAAAGGTAAAAAAAAAATTAGTTACGATTTAGACCAGAGATGCAGATGCTTTTCTGCAAAGTGACGTACAGCTCCTCCCGATTTGAACCGCACAGTCATTTACAAAATTTTAACATGCAGCCACTCAGTTGCCAAAGCATAGTCAGTTTGTCTCATGCTACTGTTACGGTCTAATGGGAAACACAAAGGTGATTATGACAGACAGAGTGTATTTGCCCTGTTGCCAGTACTGTCAGAATGGATGTGTGTTGTTATAGATGCAAGTTACTGCGTTGGACAATATAGTTTGTCACAGGTGTGATGCAAATTAAAGGAGCTGTTACATTAAAAATGAGCTTTTGAGATCCTTCTTAAACTGAGTAACTAGAAATGGATGGATACTATGACAATCCAAGTTAATTCTAATCATGAAACTAATGGAAAACAAAGCCTTAATCTTACAATTCAGAATATCTGAGTTATCATTATCAATACCCCTGGCCCCAGAAATGTGCTCTGCAACAAAATAAGACTCTTTATGCCTAAAGAGAGGCACAGTAGCCATCTGAATGAGACCTGCTATCCAATGCTTCATTACTGAAGTACATGTGTGATCAATGGTTGGCAACCCGAATAACTTCTTTGTCTTCTGCAACTAAAGACATGACACTGGTCTACGTCTTGCTTCATCCTTCAGCAAAGTGTCATGCTTTCCCATTGTTTTTAGAAGTCAAGTCCAGAGTGCTTACAGTCAAACAGAGCAGATGTGCACCAGGGAGCTGAAACTATTCCTTAGGACACAGGGGGAGGGAAGATACAGGATGGGACTTGGGCATCCTGACATGGGGTGGAGAACACAGACGAGGTGATGGCAGTTACCGTGAGCATGGTCTAAAGTCGTTATCCAAAGAATCATGGTCATGGTTTAAAAAGCATAGGTCTTGGGTAGTGTTGTGGGAGGTTCCTCCTTTAAATGATGAATACTAATGAAGCAATGATGCTGTGCACAACGTGACACATAGACCACGAGCAGCATAAGTATAAATATAAGGACAGTACGGGCTGATGCAAAACGTGCACATAGAGAACAGCACCAGATAATGACTGGTGATTCCAATGGTTTTAGTGATTTCAATAATTTCTGGTGAAGAGTATTTATAGTACAGTAGTTTATGGTAATTTTTATATGAATACACACTACTTAAAGGAAAACTCAGACAAAACAGGGGACCAAATGCCATGGAGCATCTCAGGAACTCAAACCACAGCTGAGAACATTTACAAACACACTTGTTTATTTGCATCAATCAATTATTATTATTGTTTCTTTTAAAACACACTAATTCTCAAAAGTTATAATGGTGAAGTGGTGTGCAGTGTAGGGGTTCAGGGTTCCAATCAAATGACACCAGGGTAGTGGAATGCATAATTTTGAGGATGTGTGTCCTTGTATGTCTTGTATACGGGTATTGTGTGTGTGTTTTGTATTCCATTATTGCACACCATTGTATTTATCACCTCCTGTATGCTACAAACAGCATTTAAAGATTAATGTTCCGTGCTGGATATTGATCACTAAATGCTATTTGTACAGGACATGAGGCAGAGCACCCCCTGGATAATATAGTCTATTGCAGTCACACACACATGCACACACAACAGGCAATTTGAAACCTGAAACATACATGTGGACTGAGGAAGGAAACATGAGCACTAGAAGGAAAGTCACAGGAATGCAGATAAACATGCAAACTCTGGAGAGTCTTAATTTGAATATCACATGTGCTATTAATATCTCAGAAAGAAAGGTATACAGCATTACAATTAATGGCAGAAATTAGCAGAAGCTAGTGAACCCAATTTGCACTTACAAAACAGCAGCATTAACAAAACGTGGGATGTTTTGTTTGCGCCATTTGCAGGGATGCAGCTGCATGAATCTTATACTGAACACAGTGTTCACCATTAGTGTTGTGGTCATTACCTCTCTCATATGTAAATGTGAATACTGGCGGAAACATGAAACTGTGCATAAGGCTACTGAAGCCCCACAAGCAGTACCAATAAAAACACGCATGTTGTCTTGCAAATAGTGCAGAAAGCAAAGGACTTGATACAGGCTCACTTGTGATTCCAGTAGTTTTAGAGTCATGATTTCAGTAATTCAGGAGAACAGTATTCACAATATAGAAATGGATGAGCCCTTCCTGGATTGGGGCCTTGTCGTGGCAGAATGGGTTGCGTGATCTCGGGATCTCTAGCGTTATATCGCTGGAAGCAATGTGCTCCTGGTTGGGTCTCCCAAGGCGAACAGGTCTGGAGTGAAGATCCAGACTAACAAGATCCAAAAACCCCCATGAAAAATAGTCTAGACATTGTTTACCCTGGTCACCGGGACCTACCCTTGGAGCCAGACCTGAGGGTAAAGTTCCTAGGTGAGCGCCTGGTGGCTGGGCACCCCACGTAACCCAGCCGGGCTCAGCCCGAAAAGGCAACATGGGGGGGCCATGTAGGCCCACTACCTGCAAGGTCCAACATGGGGGTTAGGTGCAATGCCTTTCAGGCAGCAGGAGGGGGTGGGGTGGCACGTGGCATCACGGCCCCTTGCAGCAGAAACTGGCTCTTAGCACATGGAATGTAACCTTCCTGGGAGAGAAGGAGCCGGAACTGGTGCCGAAGTTTGAGAGATACCAACTAGATATAGTTAGGCTCACCTTCACTCACAGTGTTGGCTCTAGTACCAGACTCCTTGATAGTGGGTGGTCTCTCTTCTACTCTGGAGTTTGACAGGGTGAGAGGTGTGCGGGTACTCACAAGCCTCCGCCTGGCTGCCATACAGTTGGAGTTTGTCCCAGTGGATAAGAGGGTCGCCTCAATGCGACTTAACGTTGGAAACAGCAGCTCAGAGAATTCAACCTTTTGGAGAAAGTGGGTGGGGTTCTGGACAGGGTCCCACCTACAGACGCCATAGTCTTGCTGGGAGACTTCAATGCTCATGTTGGCAATAACTGGGAAATCTGGAGTGGGGTGATTGGGAAGAATGACTTGCCTGATCTAAACCCAAATGGTGAAATGCTATTGGACTTTTGTGATAGCCATGATTTGTCCATAAAAAACATCATATTCAAATGCAAGGATGCTCATAAGTATACTTGGTACCAGAACGACTTTTTAGTCATTTCATCTGGCTTGACGCCTTATGTTCTGGACACTCGGGCGAAGAGAGGTGCAGAGCTGTTAACCGATCACCATCTGGTGGTGAGCTGGATCAGATGGCGGGGAAGACTGACAAACAGACCCAGTCGACCCAAGCGGATAGTGAGGATGTGCTGGGAACAACTGTCACAGGACCCTGTTCGGAATGATTTTAACTCCCACCTGCTTGAGAACTGCTCCCATGTCCTGGAGGAGGTAGGGGACATGGAGTCTGAATGGCCCGTGTTGAAAATCTCCTTTGTGGAAGCAGCCAGGCGCAGCTGTGGCGAAAAGCTCGTTGGTGCCAGTCACGGTGGCAACCGAAGAACCGGCTGGTTGACACCAGTAGTGAGAGAAGCTGTCAAGTTGAAGAAGGAGCCCTGCAAGGCCTGGTTGGCTCTGGGGACTCCTGACTCAGCAGACAGGTACCGGCAGGCAAGAAAGCCGGCAGCAGCTGCAGTTGCAAAAGCAAAATCCAGAGCATGGGAGGACTTTAGGGAAGCCGTGGAAAATGACTTTCGGTCGGTCTCAAATTGGTTCTGGATAACCATCTGGAATGGTCGGAGGAGCTCGGCTCTGGAAGGGTCGGAGGAGCTTCGTCCAAGCTGTGCTCAGCAGAAATGGAGAAACTTTGACCTCAAATGAGGACATCATTGAGAGGTGGAAGGAGCACTTTGAGGAATTCCTAAACCCAAGAGATATGCCTCCCTTACAAATGTCAGGGCCAGAGACTTCTGGGGTGTCAAAGTCCATTTCCTTGGTGGAAGTCACTGAGGTAGTTGGAAAGCTCCATGTGGCAAAGCACCGGGAGTGGATGAGATTCGCCTGGAACTGCTTAAAGCCATGGATGTTGTAGGGCTGGCAAACTGGTTGGTGGTCTCTATCTTTAAGAAAGGGGACCGGAGAGTGTGTGCCAACTATCGGGGTATCACACTTCTCAGTCTCCCTGGGAAAGTCTGTGCCAGGGTGCAGGAAAGGAGGCTCTAACCAATAGTTGAACCTCGGATTGAAGAGGAACAATGTGGATTCCATCCTGGCCATGGAACAGTGGACCAGCATTTTACCGTCTCACAGATAACTGAAGGGGCATAGGAGTTCGTTAATCCAGTCTACATGTGTTTTGTGGACTTGGAGAAAGCCTAAGACTGGGTTCCTCGAGAAATTCTGTGGGAGGTGTTTCAGGAGTGTGGAGTGCTGGGACCACTACTGTGGGCCATTCGGTCTCTGTACACTCTGAGCGAGGGCTGTGTCTGCATACTCAACATTAAGTCAAGCCCGTTCAATGTGTGTGTTGGACTCCGTCAAGGTTCTGCTTTGTCTCCACTCCTGTTTGTGGTTTTCATGGATAGGATATCAAGGTGCAGCTGAGGTCAGGAGAGCATTCTGTATGGGGGTCAGAAGGTGATGTCTCTGCTTTTCGCGGATGATGTCCTTTTGGCACCGTCACACGGATGCCTCCAGCATGCATTGGAACGGTTTGCAGCTGAGTGTGAAGCAGCTGGTATGAGGATCAGCAACTCCAATCAGCAACCTGCAATCTAAGGAATCCTTGTTGAAGGAACCATGATATCAGTGGTTAGTAACATGAATAAATTCTTTGTCTTCTACAAGTAAAGGTTGGGGACTGTGTCTTGCTTTGCCCTTCATTGCTGCCACCATGCTATTCCCAGTCAAAAAAAAAATTATGCTACTACTCATTAAATATGAAACAAAAACATTCTTGATGTCTGATAATTTCTGTTGTGATGTGAACATGTGTAACAAGTTAAACATGAATGATTCCTAGAATTATATCTTGCAGAAAAGCATCTACTGAATGAAAAAATGTACATTTAAACATAGAAACATTTCAGACTACTTCATTAACATCTTCATACATGTTAATTTTAGGCTGGTTCCTCTATTATACACAGCATTTTAAAATAGAATATGGTGATATTTTCAGTTTCAAAAGGAATTAAAACGGCCTCAGATCTTCATCTCATCCTCACATGATGGCAATGTCCATTTCATGCATACAGGTTTGTTGCTGTAGGTCTGATTCCAGCCTCAGCTGTGAAACGGTCCTTTGGCAACACGAAGAAAATGCAGTGGATGAATAACTATTATAATATTACTTTGCTTTGTCATTCACAAAGAAAAACTTATCCTGATGTTCTCTCATGTCATCTTCGAACAGAATCAAACTCTACAGAGAAACAACCCTACAGACAGAATACAGTGTGTCTGGTGCTGGTGTGTCTTCTACTGATGATAGCCCTCATAGTGTTGAACATTTACTGTGAGTTTGAAAATTTCACATTACGACTGATCTCTTTCAGTGAGTGAGTCTGGTTGCAGTAGTGGGTGTTAATTTTGAGTGTTACAGTTTTTTTTATATATATATATATATATATATATTTTATATATAAATGAAAAAGTGGCTGGATAATGCAGTGTTAAGATTGCTCCCTTTCGCATGGGAAACTGGGGTTTGAATCCTGGTCATGGCCTACCTCCAGTAGGGGCAAAAAAAAAAAAAAAAGCCTCCTTACACTTGGCTCTGCTTATCTTGGCTATGAGTTGTTGGATAGTGTAGTGGTAAGCTTACTGCCTTTCACATGGGAAACTGGGGTTTGAATCATGGCCAACCTCCAGTAGGGGGTTCTTAGGCAAGACCTCCTTATGCTTGGCTCTGCCTACCTTGGATATGAGAGTGAAACTCTTATGCTGGCTCAGATGTTGCCTGGATTAACAAGGTCTATGCCAGATGTTGGGGAACCAGGACATACTGATGATAAGTGGGCTACTGGAACTAGAACAAGGCGTGCATGGACAAGAGATGAGAATAGGGAACTGTTGGAATGCTACTACACAAGCAACCCCAGTGAAAGGGACTACATGAAGAGGATGTGGGACCTATGGATACTTCAAAACTAAGGCCTAAACAACTAGTAGCTCAGTGTTACAACATCCGCAAGAAACAACTGCTATCACAACAAGAGATTGATGAGGTACAACACAAATGTTATGGCAAGGGGGAGCCAGGACAGGTCAGGGGGGAGATATCATCATCCCCACACTCTGAGATTGGGTACCAAGTGTAACCCTGTAAATATATTGCACAATATATTACATGATTAGCAGATTTAACATAAATTAAGGGAAATAATTTTATGATAGGGAAGAATTATTTTTATTTTTTCCTAATTTCTTAGAATTGATTGACTGGGTCAATCATCCAGTAGGATGAGAGCACAACTGGAAGTCCCGCCTTCCCACGTGGCAGTTCTGTGAAGAGCGCCACTGATTCAGTCTTGTAACTGAACGTCGTGAATAGAGTGCACACGCGAAACTTTTTGACTGAGTGGGATAAAATTTAAGAAATTGAGAAAATCACTCCACTGCTGTTTCCGTTGCACACGGATTCAGTCAGTTTTAATTTTTTGGAGCAACAACGATTTTTTACGTGAAGGCGTAGATGGCGAGCCACCCAAAGAACTGAGCCTTGGATTCGGAAGACTGAAAAGGACTCGATTTCCAATCTTCAAGTGAGGAGTTTGGCAAGTTTTGTGTTATAACGAATACTATCACTACTTGATGGACACGATTCCCCCTGTTGGAACTAATTTAAACTTCGGTGACTGAACTGCTGTGTTGAAACTGGAAGCACTGAGAAATTAATATTTGAACTGTAAATACTGATTGTTTTACTGGTGTGTTAAATTTTAATTGTTAAACAAGTGTTAGCTTGGGTATGCCTAATAGTTATAATATTGGGGTGCACCCTTAGTCTAGCCCTTAGTTCCTACAATTTGTATGCTGTGTATTGTGTGTAAGCAAATTATTATTTTTTTTCCCTTGTTGCTTTAAGTTATCAGAGTTCAGTTTTATGTTATTTAAGGTAATGTTTTACTGAAAATAATGTACATGAGAAATGAGAAAAATATAGTTTTTGGTAAAGTTTAATAGTTAATTTTAATAATTGCCAAATCGAGTGGTCCTTTATTTACACCTCCACGGACTAACCTACTGGCCTTAGAACAAAACATTACACCACGTGTTGCACGTGTGTTACACAAGCTCAAAGAACAATGAGCCCTTGTAAGCTGAATGCAAGAGCAGCTCACCTAAGAGATAAGATCATGGCTAAGAAGGACGCCTGGAGCCCCTGTGGCCGATTACCAAGACCAAGTGAAGTACCTACTGAAAGTCTACTAGAAGATATGAATGCAGCACTATGAACAATCCCTACGGTGATCATCACTGAGACCAACCAGCTGATGTACAACACAGCAACAGTGATCGTTGAGATGCTTGGATACAAGATGAATACCAAGCATAAGAAGCAGTATCCTCCATGGAAAAGAAGGCTAGAGGCCAAGATCAAGTCAGCACGAAGGGAAGTTAGCCAGCTATCGGAACTGCAGAAAGGGGTGATGAAGACCATGCCTAAGAAGTACAGCAAGCTGTCTATACCTGAAGCCTTAAAAACTGCCAAGCAAAGACTCACAGCCTTGGCTAACCACCTGAAGAGGTACACAAGAGAGACAGAGGGCAGAAGAAGAAACCAGATGTTCTCCACAGAATCATCCAAAGTGTACTCTCAGTGGCAGGGTAATAACATGAGAGCGGACCCACCAAGGTTGGAGACTGAGCAATACTGGAAAAACATATGGGAGAAGGAGGCATGGCATAACAACAAAGCCCAGTGGCTAGTGAATCTAAGAGCAGACCACAGCAACCTCCCTGAACAGGATCCAGTAACCATCACAGTGTCAGACATCCAAGAAAGAGTCTCAAGTATGAAGAAGTGGACAGCACCAGGCCCTGACATGATCCACACCTTCTGGCTAAAGAAGCTAACTGCACTCCATGAGCGCCTGGCAACACAAATGAACCAGCTGCTAACGGATGGGACCCACCCTGAATGGTTAACAGAAGACCGGACAGTCCTGATCCTGAAGGACCCCCAGAAAGGAGCAGTCCCATCCAACTATCGCCCGACAACCTGTCATGGTCGCGTCAGAGGGAAGCGGCGGACCCAAGTGCAGAGCGGTAATCGTGGTGTCTTCAGGGAAATCCAAGAGAGGAGGTCAGAGGACGGGCAAAGGGTCTTCGAGGTGCGAACGTCGTAACAGGGAGGATCCAAAAGGCGAGGTCAGTGTGCAGGCAAGAGGTCGATAATCCGAAGGAGGCAGTAGATCGGGGGAACAAGGGACGGGTTCGGGGAAGGTGTTCAGGAACAGGAAATGGCTGAAGAAGGTCGCTAACGAGGAGGCAGATCAAGGTTCCGCATCAGCTGGTTGTCCGACGCAGCCTTTTATGCTGCGGTCTGCGTTGGGTCACAGGTGTTCCGTGTTGGTCCGAAGGTGTGGGCGTGGCACTCTGGACAACATGGAAGCTGCTCTCCGGTATCATAGCGGCTAAGATGAACAGGCATATGGCTCAATACATGAGCGGGGCCCAGAAAGGAATTGGTAGAAACACCAGAGGAGCAAAACACCAGCTACTGGTAGACAGAACAGTCACTCGAGACTGCAAGACCAGACAGACCAACCTGTGCACCGCCTGGATTGACTACAAGAAAGCCTATGACTCGATGCCTCACTCATGGATCCTGGAATGCTTAGAACTATACAAGATCAACAGGACACTAAGAGCCTTCATCAGGAACTCAATGGGGCAGTGGAAAACAACCCTAGAGGCCAACTCCAAGCAAATTGCGCAAGTCACCATCAAGTGCAGCATCTACCAAGGACATGCATTGTCCCCACTGCTGTTCTGCATATGCCTGAACCCCCTCAGTGAGATCATCACCAAGACTGGCTACAGATACCGACTACAGAAGGGAGTAAACATCAGTCACCTCCTCTACATGGATGACATCAAGCTGTATGCCAAGAGTGAACAAGACATTGATTCCCTGATCCACACCACCAGGATCTACAGCAATGACATCGGAATGTCATTCGGATTAGATAAGTGTAGCCTGATGGTAACAAAGAGAGGGAAGGTAGTCAGAACTGAGGGGATTGTGCTACCAGAAGGCAACATAGCAGATGTTGAGGACAGCTACAAGTACCTTGGAATCCCACAGGTGCATGGGAATCATGAAGAGGCCGCAAGGAAAGCAGCAACCGCCAAATACCTGCAGAGAGTAAGGCAAGTCCTGAGAAGTCAGCTGAATGGGAAGAACAAGGTCCGGGCTATCAACACCTACGCCCTGCCGGTCATCAGATACCCCGCTGGCATAATAAGCTGGCCAAAAGAGGAGATAGAAGCCACTGACATCAAGACAAGGAAGCTCCTGACAATGCATGGAGGGTTTCACCCCAAATCCAGCACCCTGAGGCTATACACTAAGCGGAAAGAAGGAGGCAGAGGACTAGTGAGCGTCAGAGCCACTATCCAGGATGAAACAACAAAGATCCTTGACTACATCAGAAAAAATTGCCCCGACTGATGAGATACTTAGTGAATATCTCAGGCAGCAGAAACCCGAGAAGGAGGACGAGGAAGAACAGGAACCATCATGGAAGGACAAACCCCTACACGGTATGTACCACCGGCAGATTGAAGAAGTTGCTGATATCAAAAAATCATACCAGTGGCTGGACAAAGCTGGACTGAAAGACAGCACAGAGGCACTAATCATAGCAGCACAGGAACAAGCTCTAAGTACAAGATCAATAGAGGCCGAGGTCTACCACACCAGGCAGGACCCCAGGTGCAGGCTGTGCAAAGATGCCCCTGAGACAATCCAGCACATAACAGCAGGGTGTAAGATGCTAGCAGGCAAGGCATACATGGAACGCCATAACCAAGTGGCTGGCATAGTGTACAGGAACATCTGTGCTGAGTATGGGCTGGAAGTCCCAGGATCAAAGTGGGATACACCCCTAAGGGTGGTTGAGAATGACCAAGCTAAGATCCTGTGGGACTTCCAGATCCAGACTGACAAACTGGTAATGGCTAACCAACCGGACATAGTAGTGGTGGACAAACAGAGGAAGAAAGCCGTAGTGATAGATGTCACCATCCCAAGCGATGACAACATCAGAAAGAAAGAACATGAGAAGTTTGAGAAATACCAACGACTGAGAGAGGAGCTAGAAAAGATGTGGAAGGTGAAGGCAACAGTGGTCCCCGTGGTAATCGGAACACTTGGGGCTGTGACCCCTAAGCTGGGAGAGTGGCTCCAGCAGATCCTGGGAACAACATCCGAGATCTCTGTCCAGAAGAGCGCGGTCCTAGGAACAGCTAAGATACTGCGCAGAACCCTCAAGCTCCCAGGCCTCTGGTAGAGGACCCGAGCTTGAAGGAGTAAGACCGCTCGCAAAAAAGGGGGGGGAGAGTGGGGAAATTTTTTTATATATATAAAATAAAAATAGATAAAAATATATACAAAAATCTCCCTCTCACTCCCAATGGTGTGTGTGTCTTCATCAAGCTTAGGTCCTCTACCAGAGAACTTGAAGTTTGAGGGTTCTGCTCGGTATCTTAGTTGTTCCTAGGACTACGCTCTTCTGGACAGAGTCTTCAGATATTGTTTTATTCCTGGAATTTGCTGGAGGTGGGGGGTGCGGTGGCTCAGTGGGTTGGACCGGGTCCTGCTCTCCAGTGGGCCTGGGGCTCGAGTCCTGCTTGGGATGCCTTGCGACGGACTGGCATCCTGTCCTGTCCTGGGTGTGTCCCCTCCCCCTCCAGCCATACGCCCTGAGTTGCCAGGTTAGGCTCCAGTTCCCCGCGACCCTGTATGGGACAAGCAGCTCAGAAAATATGTGTGAGAAATTTGCTGGAGTCACTGTCCTAGTTTGGAGGTCACAGCCCCAAGTGTGCTTTTTACCATTTGGACCACTCCGGACTTAACCTTCCACATTTATTCCAACTACATGCTGCAGCTGGAGGGCACAGAGGTAGTGTTGCTGACTTTTGCATAGGAGATTGAGATTTGAATCCTGGGCAGGGCAAGCCTCCAGTAATCATTTAGCAGATGCTTTTCTCCAAAGTGACGTACATCTCATAGAAAATACAATGAATTCATTACATTAGCAGAAAGCGAGACGTATTGCAGATGTGTGATTCTTAAATACAGTTAGTTTGTATATTTCCACCATATGAACCAATGTTTGCCACACGAGTAGCTGCATTATACTTTATCCCAATAGCTTAAGAACAGTTGCACGGATTTCTTCCAGGTAGCTCAGGACTGGACCTATGATTGCTGCTGCAGCTGCTGCACATGACAATAATAATTATTAAAATTATTCAAATTCAAAATATTACAGTTCTCAGTATTTTCTTTTATGGTTCCTTACTCTTTACATTAAAATGAACTTTGAAAAGGCAACAACGTCACACTGTAGAAGGTTACTATAATGAGATAAGAGGAAGTACAAATGAGGTTCTGGACAGACTCTTTCAAAGCAGCGCAGGTCGAGATAGGAACTTCATAAATACGTGAAATTTAGGTAATGCAGATGGAGAGTATCATGCAATCATGGCAAATGTTTTTTAGATACAATACTAGCTTGTATTTTTATGGATGTCTTCAAGAATCAGTTTTAATAATGGAATTTAACATGTAACTGTGGTTACAATAATTTTCACACACACACACACACACACATTAACTGCCCTGTGACTCCTTTATAGGGTCCAGACCTCTGAGATCATAACTTGGACAAGAATAAAGCTGCAGTGAGAAAAACTGTGGTGAATTACTGCACAACTTCACTAATGTAAAGTACTAATAGATACTAAAAACTTTCCTGTACCTTATATAATGTAAAAGGATCAGTATGTATTGCAAAATTCTTTTAAAGGGTGTTTACTTCTGACATGCTGATATAATCTTTCATTTCTGAGAACTGGAATATTTAAGTTGCAAATAAAGCAAGATAACTTTCACTGAGAAATCTAGTAGGGATGAGTCCCTTACTCAGACTTCTTCCTGTTCTTAAGAGGTTTTCAAAAGAAGAGGAGACAGTGAAGATGTAGTCTGACAATTTTTTTCAGAAAAAATAACTGACCCAGTCTGTTTTTGAAGAACCGTTTACAAAGAATTGTTCCCGAAGAATTGTCAAAGAATCCATTTCTTTGTAAAATGGCAAGTATGCCTTTTTTTCTCTGAGGATTTAGCCTTACAGCTTCAGCATTGTAGGTCTGAATCCAGCACCAGTTGAGTCTGAGTTTTGTTAATTAAATATAAGTTTCCTAACTGAGATGTCTGTGTCCCGCTACAGAGTCTCCCGGGAAACGACTCTACAGAAGAGCTTCAGTGTGTCTAGGGTTGTTGTGTGTTCTCCTACTTACAACCCTCATAGTGCTGAGTGTTTGCTGTGAGTTTCATTCTTTCACATTACTACGTGATGTTTATTTCAGTGGGTGAGTTAGGTCACAGTGCTCAGTGTTTACTGTGAGTTTGTTACAACTTAGAAGTATGGTGAGTTAAGTCATTGTATGTATGCTGTCTGTCTTCGGTTACATACAGCTCAATAATACATGCTTACTAGTCACAGAACTAATTTATATTTCATATTGCTAGACATTTATTTCAGTTCCTCTGGACATGAAAATCCTCCAGCTTAGTTCTACCGATATCGTACAGTTGGGTGAATTGCATTGTACATGTACAGTATATTCAGCCTACTTTTGTAGGACTCTTCCAGAAACTCATCAATCTTACTCTGTGTTTCAGTGTATATTTCCATTAATTACACCATTACTTCCATACCCCTTTCAGACAAAACAAGTGCTGAGGACACTGAGGTCCAGCTCAATGGTCTCAAAGGTGAAAGAGACCAGTTGAAGAGCAATTACAGTGCACTGGCTGCAGATAGACACCACTTACAGACCAATTACCATAACTGCATTGCAAGTAAGGAAAATATTTAATATTTTAGACTAACTCAGAAGCAAAAACAAAGATTAGGAATAAGTCATCAAGAAGCCAGCAACCCTAACCCTGCTCCCTCCCAGCATCCCCCTCTTCTGAGTTCTTCACCAGCTGCCTTAAATGTTCCCCTTGACTCTCAGTAGCTGGTCTTCATTGTCTAGATATTGTATGAGGAGACAGAGCCCATCAATAAATCCCCATCGCATCCCATGGCTCCACCTGACATCAGCTCCCAGAATCCAAGGAGTAAATCATGTGCATCTTTAACACAAGTCTATGTCTTTATATTACAGAGCAAATCTGCCCCCAGGGGTGGGTAGATTTCAGATCAAGGAGTTATTACATCTCCTGTTGGCAGAAGAATTGGACTGAAAGCCAGCAGGACTGTAAACAGAGAGGAGCTGATCTGGCGATCATCAACAGCAGAGAGGAACAGGTGAGAAACAATGAAATAAGATTATGAGAGATTTGACCACTTTATTCTTTTCTCATTCCTCAGTTAAGGTGGAAAGATGTCGTAAACACATTATGCCCTTTACCTTTTAGCAGAGTCTACTCATTGTTATTTGAAGTATGTATTCCGTGTTTTCATGTCATGCAAATTACAATACAATACAATACAATACAAGCTTTATTGTCACATCATCATCAACATAACATGTAGAGAAGAGTGAAAAATCTTGAGTGCAGCTCCAGAAAGTGCAATATTAAGAGTATGTCATAAGAAGAATAAACAAATAAAAAATAAATAAATAATTAAAAAATAGAGAAATAAAAAACAAACTATCTATATGTATGTACAGAGAATACAGGGAAATTAGACGTATTGAATGCTGTTTGTGATGTTCATGAATCAGGTGTAATATACATTTTTGCAGAATTCATTTTTGTTTTACATAATTTACAAGGATATAATATGACGTAGGTATTCCATGTTTGCCTGACGACGGACTGGTGTCCCGTCCTGGGTGTGTCCCCTCCCCCTCTGGCCTTACACCCTGTGTTACCGGGTAGGCTCCGGCTCCCCGTGACCCCGTATGGGTCAAGCGGTTCAGACTGTATGTGTGTGTGTGTGTGTGTGTATTCCATGTTTTTGTGTTATTTAAATTAGACATGTCATATTATCTTGTAAAAGTACACACAATCATGCAAAATGTATTTAAAATGCCCATACAGGAATTCATCAACACGTTCAACAAGAGAATCTGGATTGGACTGACAGACAGAGACAAGGAAAGGTCTTGGAAATGGGTGGATGGCACAAGACTGACCACAAGGTAACAGAGCTTTTAGCCAAGAGCATTACAATATAAAGACGGAACTTTTGTTTTGTGATGGGTGTGTCAAATAAATGGGTGGGGCCAAGGCACGGGATAGCAGGTTTTCCAGTGCAAAAAAGGAGGCTTTAAATGCAAACCAAACCAAAGGGGAAGGGAGAGTTGGCCCCTTGAAATCTAAACAAAACAGGTTCTGTCACAAAGACGCACACAGACCAGCTCCCTCAAGTCTCAGTTGGTGAGGCTTCAGCTGACAGACGCTGGTTGTCATTTTCCAATTAAGAAAGTGGTGGGAAGGGAGAGCTGCTATGTAGTCATAAAACCTATAGTGCTCTGCTGTGTGAGTCAGAAACATTCTTAAGTCCTGAATTATGTATTTTAAAGGCTTGTATGAGAAATACTGAACTGACCGTAACTAACACACAACCAAATTGCTTCTGTAAAAAAAGACTGTTGTTCCTCAGGAAAGACTCGACTGCTTTCCCTCTCATGAATGCTTCTACGTCTCATTGCTTTAGGTTCTGGAAACAAAATGAGCCCAATGATTACCTTGGAAAAGAGGATTGTGCAGAGAGTACGGCAGAATCCAACCCACAGATGGCCTGGAACGATATACAATGCGAACTCCAGCGATACTGGGTGTGTGAGAGGGGGCCTGAACTAAATTGAAGCACTCCACATCACACATGGGTGGGTGAACTAGTGAAATGAAGAAAGAAATGGCCTGGTCCTTGAGGTCCTAGATGACTGTAGGCTGAAGACTGATGCTTTTTAATGCCATAGTTGCTGTACTTTGTGTACAGTTAAAAGTTACATTCAGCAGTCAGTGATAACTCTGTATTTCTCTAGTCGCTGTCATGTCCTTCACAGATCATTCAGAACCACAACCTCTGCTGCACTGCCACCAACCTTCAGCCCTGAGTGAAGACCATGTGTTTCACTTACCATGGGAGTGTGTCGTATGTATAAATAACCAGGTGTAAATAATGAAGCAGGCGGTTAGTGTTCATTGTATCAGATACAAAATGCTTTATTTGAAAATTAAATTTACTTACTGAACTACTTTGATTTTTTGTGTGTATTTTAGCATGCAATTTTAAGGGGATATGAAAGGAAAACAAATTATTCACAATGTACTGGTACACGTTTTTTTTATTCTGCATACGTCTAATCAGTATGAAATAGAATTCAGTCCACCAGTTATCACTTATTGTAACAATCTGAGTGAATTACCTTAATTATAGGTATAACTGTCAAGAGGCAATACCAGGTTATCTTTCGCTGGTGCAGTGTAACTGCAACTGGCCACTGCTGCCACATGTCACCGTCATGGTCAAACAGACTGGTTTGTCAAAAAACTTTTTTTTTTTTTAAATAAAATTATCATAAGTCCAACTGTGCCATTACACTGTTCATTAATCATGGAAACTTGCTGTGGTCTTTGCTTAGCTGCATCATAGCCTCTATTCCAGTGTTGCCCAGTAGCAGTTTGACAGTGAATGTGGTTGGGTCTTCCTGTTTGAGCTGTACATCACTGAGGTTTTCAGAAAAATAATTAGAACAAGCTGCCACAGGCTACTCGAACCCACTGCCACTGAAGCCACAGGCTGCTGGAAGTACTTTTGCTTGGTGCTCATTATATTTCATGCATCATCTTCATCATGGTAAAAACAAACATGGACCCAAAGTGCCCAGGTTTGAATCCCACCTGTAGGTGTAACACCCTTTGCCAACATACTTACCCTGAATTGCTACAGTAAAAAAAAAAAAAAGAATTACTTAGCTCCATAAATGGGTAAATAATTGCAAATCCCTTTGGAGAAAAGTGTCAGCTAAATGATCAAATGTAAAATAATGTATGCAAATATATGTAAAATGCATTTATTCACAATAACATTGCTAATTTGCAAATCTGGTATGGAGGACAAAAATCCATGGTATTTCAATTGAATTTTTAGTGATTTTTATTTTTTTAAGAAATAGCTGCAAAGTAGAAGTTTCTAGTGTTATTTGACAAACCTTAACCCACTGATTGCATTTAAATGAGGATAAGACACCTATGTGTTATCTTTAAACTTTCAAAGAGTTTATTTACTTCTTCACATACCTGTGTATGTTGATTATACTTTTTATGTGCATGTTTTTGTTACTGGGGTAATTTAAAACGCAAAACTTCTTTACTTCTGTTCCTATTAAATCTTGAGATAATAGATAAGGGCAGAAAAAAATAGAAACCACACACTTTCCTTTGTAGTGCTGCTTCTAGGTTTACACACAGTGGTTTCTGAAAGACCTGAGCCCTGCAAAGCTCTGTAAAGGACAGGAAAGACACTTGTGCTGACATATATCACATAGCACTGCACTGCTACACATGGGTAATAATACCTGCACTGACAGAAGCATTGATGTCGATGAAAACGTTTATGCGAACAGAGGTGTCTGTAAAACTTATATGTATGGTAAAGATGATCTCACAGCAAGAGGAAAATGTGAAAATGAACCTTCAGGTAAGAACATGAGAAGAGTTATTATACTCAGGTGTCCTTTGTAATTTTACCATAATTAATAATGACATAGCTTAAAAGTGTTTTCTGATATGATGAACTTCTTAATGTTATCTTTTGGAATTTATGCCGCTAAATTTGTATTTCATTAAATTCAGTTATTTTTATGTCTACTGTAAAGAACTACTTCAGAGAATTTTGTAATAGATTATATTGTGATTACTCATAACATATTAGGTTTTTAATAATTAGAAATAGTGTGGTTTAGTTGCACAATAGGATAGTGATTAAATATAGAATTCTTGCAGTAAACCTAAACAAAATGTAACAGAAACATAGACTCAACTCTACTACGATAATTTTTCCACAGTACATTCTAATATCTGAGTAATGGAAAGCCAAGAAGTATTCATAGGAAACATGACATACATCGCAGTTTGAGGATTTAAAAAAAAAAAAAGAGTTCTTTTGGAGAGTGCCATGAAGCTGGCCCTCCTATGAACAGTATTGAGTCACCCAGGATGACACAACGAGTGATGAAACCAACACAGTTAACGTCAAGATTTTTTTTTTTTAATGAACAACGGAACTCAAAACATGTACATGTACGATTAACTGCAATGATTCCAGAGTGCTGTGTACACAACACATGTATTTTTTTGTAAAACCATGCCTACTTAACAGAAAACTTTCACAGAATGAGTTTCAAAAGGGACCCTTGTTGTATCCTCAAGCAAGATATTTAACATGAACAGTTAAAGTGGCTTCAGCCAATGTTTGTGTGTGTGTCTGAGCCCAAAAATATAAAGCTGAATAGAAAAGTAAAAAGAGGGAATTAAGTGGACAAAAATTGTTGTTGGTCGCTTTCTTTACAAGCATCAGCAGAGTGACTAAAGTAAAATGTAATAACAATAGAAAGCTAGATACCAATAATTATAAATGGAATAACTCAGGAGATCAACAATAAAGTAAAACTGTTATTAACAAAACCAGTGGACCCCAGTGATGCTGTTGGTTCATTTCAGAGAAACGGCGCTACAGACGGGCAACAGTGTGTCTGGCGCTGTTGTGTGCTCTCCTGCTGACAGCCCTCATAGTGCTCATTGTTTACTGTGAGTTTGTTACAGAAGAGTCAGTGTTGTTCCATATTAAACTAGTTTACATTTACATTTATCCATTTAGATGTCATTTTTTTCCAAAGCAATTTACAATATGAGGCTAATTTGTTAACTACATGTATCCTATGACATTCATCTGACTACTAGTTTCTTATTAGTCTTGGGGTAAATGTGTGTTTAAGAAAATTAGAATTCTGCTTTCCTACCCCTGCAGATATAGGAGTTGCACATAAGGCAATGAAAGTTGAGAGAGACCAGCTGCAGATGAGTTACAGTCTCCTGGAAACAGAGAGAGACCAGCTACAGACCAATTACAGTTCACTGGTAATGGCGAAAGAGCAGTTACAGGAGAATTATAATAACTGCAGAGCCACAAATGAACAATTAAGTGAGTAATGTATTTCTGGCAAAAGTGTTAAAAAGTGGTAAAAAGCACATTCATTGTATTAACTATCTGGTTTCATATCTGTTTCACGTTTCAAGAGGTAAGTAATGTATTTATGGCAACAGTGGTAAAAAGTGTTAAAAAAGTGGTAAAAAGCGCATTTATTACATTAACTATTTCTATCTGGTTTTAAGCACTGAAGAGAAATTTCTCTTTTGAGAAATTTGGCTCTCAGTTATATTCCGTTTTTTCACCTTTCATCTGCAGAACGTCTGAAAGCCTGTCCTCAGGGGTGGACATGCTTCAGCTCAAAGCTGTACTACATCTCCACTGAGAGGAAGAGTTGGAGTGAAAGCCAGAAGGATTGTAAAGAGAGGGGAGCAGATCTGGTGATCATCAACAATGAAGAGGAACAGGTGAGAGGCACATGGAGAAAGATGAGAGCGTAGAGTTATGAAACATCTGTTTTTAAAACATTATCTTGGTTACATTAAATACCAATCGGGATACAAGAAGTCAAGTCACTGTAAACGGAAAGTACCATTAAAAGTAGTGAGTAAATACAGTACTGTTTTTACATACTGCAGGTGTGTTAGATTCATCTGATACTTTTCTCTAAAGCAACTTACAGCGTTAGGGTTAAATTTATTCACCCATCTGAGAAATTTTACTGGAGCAATTTAGGGAAAGTTAACACTCAATGATTCCACAGCAAGAGCTAGGGATCAAACCTATAAGCTTTGGTTCTAAAGGCAGTAGCTCAAACCCCTGTGTTACTGTTGGGGTTTGCTTACAACTACTGTTTTGCTGTGACAAATGGCATATTAAAAAGGTTAGTTAAAAAGTTATTAAAAAATAAAAATGTGTGTAGATGAAACATAGAAGCAGGTGGTCAAGTGGTTGCAGCTTCCACCTTTTGATAAAAAGGACCCAGGTTTGACTCCAGTCACCTGCTGTTGTACCTTTGCTGTACCTGTTATACCATCCCATCACTTTGTAATTTATATTCTCATGCTTGTATATATATTTCTAACTTCTGTAATTCTGTGTCAGCTGTCTGTTCTTGTCTGTCTTGTCTGTTGCCAGAAATACTGCAAGCATCAAGCACCAAAGCAAATTCCTTGTGCGCGTCAGTGCACTTGGTCAATAAAACCCATTATGATTCTGATTCTGATTAAAGTGCAAAGTCTAAATTGCTCAGCTATGTTAAATAGGTAACTTATTGTATGCTTCCTTGGGGTTAAAGTGTCACTTAATTAAAAAACAGAAAAAGATTAAAGTTAGAAGACAGAAATACCAGTAATTATACCAATAAACAGGAGAACATATTGTAGTCTAATCATTGTCACTGAATTCTGATTGTGATCTTGGGGTTCATCTGGGAAATAAAAATACACACTCTCTCACTGTTCTTACCTGTTTGTTCAGGATACATGCTGGATGGGTCCATTGTGGGGTGAAGTGAACAATAAAACAAGTATAAATCTTTTTGGCAGTTTCAGTAAACAGGATGTCATAATTAAATTTCCTAATTTTTAGTTATCTGTTAATTCTTTATAAACCCTCAGGACTTTATTTCTCAGTTTACTGGGCCTTTCTGGATTGGTTTGAGTGATAGAGAGAGAGAAGGAACCTGGAAATGGGTGGATGGGACAACGCTGCAAGAGGGACAAGGGTAAGAAGCGATTATTTATCATTACAAGGAGACAGAGATGTTAAAATCTTATTCAGTACTTCTTGTGTGAGACCACATCACAGCTCAGGGCTCCTCACTGTTGCCAACAGTACTGGATACTCATTACCCCATATATTGAGGTGCAGAGCTATAATGCTGCTAAATCGTTTTTATACATTTAAAATTCTGGAACATGTCTTTTTGTCCACAGGTACTGGAAAGAAAATCAGCCTGATAACTATAATGAAAATGAGAGCTGTGCTGAGACAGCAAAGAGTAATAGTCAGAAGACATGGAATGACTTTCAATGTGACGAAAAACTGTCTTGGATCTGTGAGAAAGAAGGCTAGTCTTTAGCCAAAGTTTATATTCTCAGATTACAGGATTCACTGAAACTATCATCTCAGGACACAGATCTAATACATATTAGTGATTTGAGGGGAGTTAAAGAAGGAAAAGAGTGAGCTGTGTTATGAAATGTTTTGTATTCTGAACACACACAATAACAGTACTGCATTTCATTTACATTTACATTTTACACACATATTGTTTAAATACTCCATATAAAACTCAACTGCATGACCCTGAATGTTATCGGTGTGTATTCAGAAACTCACAGTGATGTTCTGCCCACAACTGAGACTTAACAACCTCTCCCCTCCTCCACAGTGTATTTGACTGGTATCTTTACAGGAAGCCCCCTATTTCCTAAGACCTGTGGTACCAGTCTCAACATTTGGCTGCCAGTGTTACTGTCAAGTGTTTCTTGTCCAGTTTTTCAGTTTGTTTGTTGCTAATAATTTCAGTATTCAATGGTTTTAGAAAGTGGGTGTTTACTGGATGCTGGGAAAATGGTTATTCATATTATTGGGCCAAATGTATATGATAAGTTGTACAGTTAGTAGATGTCAAATCCTCAGATCTTAAACTTGAAGTTTGTTGCTGAATTCCTGGGTTTTGAGTGGCTTTTCTGAATGCTGAAGAAAGGAACTGAGAAGCTAGACTCATCTTTGACAATATGCAGAAATAATTGGCTTTAAATAGATTTAAGCTCTACGTGGTTTGGGTCAGGATGGTGGCAAAGGAGGTAGCAGTGCTGCCTTTCAGCTCCTGGACTCTTTGGACTTGGGTTCAGCTAAATGGACTAGTTGCTACTAAAGGTTTATATTCAAACTTTACTATCCAGGAAGGCATTTTTCAAAGTATTCTTCATTCCCCCTACTGAACGCTGGCATTTTCAATGGGATTCAGTGGGACTTACAGCATGTTTTGAGACTAAATTATATGTGGTTTTCTAGAAAAGTGTTTGCTCAATGAATGTTGACAGACAGAGAATTTTGTGGCAGAACTGAATATTGAAATGTACTTCATTTGTTCACAGTTATAACTGACTTGATTATTTACTTTTAATTATTTGTACTTACACTATTATATTACTCACTCAATTGTATTATTTTTTTTGTTTTATTTTTACTCACAATCTCATTTATTTTTACAACAAGTATAGAGATTAAACTATTAAACTGTATGCAAGGTTACGAAAACTCGGTATTGAGGAGCTATCAACCCGATGCACGTAAAAATGATGAGGACTGTGTCTAAACCCGAAATGTTGATGGTGATCTGTGAAAAAGAAGTCTGAAATGGCAATGAAGGTAAAAGCTACTGGAAGCCCCAGACAATTTACGTGGTCACTGCTTGCTGGGTACGTAACAAAACTATTTTATTTCTTCTCTTTCACCAAATGTTGTAACAGGAAGTGTACAAGTGTCAGTTTATTGCGAGAACACCCTTAGACAGGAAAGACAGCACGGTATTTCAAAGAAAGAAGAACTGAAGTTGCATGTGATTCATCGCTTTAAAGCACTTTTTCAAAGTCTGTACACAAAGTACTGATTCTACTGTGGTCTATGTGTTCAGTGTGTTGTCACAGAAGGGTGAGCGGTCACTGTGATCCGGACCCTTGCACGCATATATTTCTCCGCTTTCCTTGCCCTGGGAGTTTTCTTTTTCTTGCTTGTCAGATGTCTTTTTTTATTTCTCTGCCTTTTATTAATGTACCAACAATATGCTGTGTCACACCCTAATGAGGACTGGAAATATGTTGTACTTAAAATATCAGTGAATGTCCTGGAAGAAGCTATAATCTCTTAAAAAATTAAATATATTTATTTCTTATTAGCCTGAAAGAACATTAAAGCTTAAACTAGAGACACACTGGCTGAAACCACTTGTCCCAAGAGAGGTTGTGGCAAACTGGAGCCTAACCTGGCAACACAGAGTATAAGACTGGAGGGGGAAGGGACACACCCAGGACAGGACACCACTCCATCACAAGGCACCCCAAGCAGGACTCAAACCCCAGACCCACCAGAGAGCAGGACTTTGCCAAACCCACTGTGCCACCATTTTGTTATTTTTTCTCCACAAAGATGAACAATTTTTTTTTTCTCTTGGTATTGATCACAGACTCAGACACTAGTCACAAACTGCAAACGCTGTTGAAGAAAGTTGAATAAAGGTGATTCCACACTCCTTTTAAGGTGTGTTTTGCAGCCACATTATGTCAGGATGTTCTGCAACGGGGGGCACGATGGTGCAGTGAGTTGGATCGAGTCCTACTTGGGGTGCCTTGCGGCAGACTGGCATCCCGTCCTGGGTGTGTCCTCCCCGGCTCCCCGCAACCCTGTATGGGACAAGTGGTTTCAGACAGGGTGCGTGCGTGTGTGTCTGTGTATTCTGCAACAGAGAGCAGTTTAAGTAAAGGAGTAAATTAAGAAAATGCCATGATAAATAAAAAATTTTGTCTTCAAACATTCATAACATGAGGAGCCTTTATGTATTGAATATCCCACAATGGTACAGCATTTACAGTGCTGAAGTAAATCTTATAGGGCTCCACTGTTTCCTAAAGACAGTGTTATCAGTCCAGTATTTCTGACAGCCAGGTGTATCAGTGTTTTATGTGTCCAACATCTGAGCAAAGGGCATTACCTGAATTTTTCCAGCCATACATCCAGCTGTATAAATGGACAGTATTATATGTGGCATTGAATAAAAGTGACGGGGGGTGCGGTGGCGCAGTGGCGCAGTGGGTTTGACTGGGTCCTGCTCTCCAGTAGGTCTGGGGTTTGAGTCCTGCTTGGGATGCCTTGCGACGGACTGGCGTCCCATCCTGGGTGTGTCCCCTCCCCCTCCGGCCTTACGCCCTGTGTTGCCGGGTTAGGCTCCGGTTCCCCGCGACCCCGTATGGGACAAGCGGTTCAGAAAGTGTGTGTGTGTGTGTGTGTGTGTGTGTGTGTGTGTGTGTGAATAAAAGTGCTGGCTCAGCAATTCAACAACTACACAACAGTGCAGTCCTCACCATTTCCTCTTGTGGCTATTTCCTCTTTACTAAATTATGTCATTACACTCCAGAATTATGAAATACAAGGCTACTAATACACCATAGTGTAAACTGAAACACCAGTAGATGTAGAGACTGGAATGAGATAAGGTATGGTATTCAGTTCATGTAGATGATGAAAATCTAAAATAATACAGACATGGAGCTAAGCGATAATGTTTATGTCAATACAAAAAACTTAAAGGTTCACTCAAACGGAACATCAGACCAAATATCAAGAAGGAGTCCTGGAGCTCAACCTGCAGGTGAGAATATATAGAGACTAGGGTTTGATGCCAGTCTCCAGTATTAGCACCATATCGGTTACCATTTTATTTTATTGTGGTAAATATCCATTTTGCAAATTTACTGTACCATTATCAGTATTTTAACCTAACAAAAGCTTTGTTTTCTATATTGTTCTCCTGAAAAAAAAAAAAAACCAAAAATGTAATGTATTTTATAAAATCATGCTTTTTTTAAAAAAAAGATGGTGATATACAATCCAATGACCAAAATGATACCCCTTTGATTTAACCACAGCATCATCCAAGTTCCTTTTTGTGTGTGGTTTAAGTTGCCAGTGTTAACAGCCTTGCTGATAAAGTAGTTTTGTGTGCCATCAGTTTTCTTTAGCAGGTAATACAGTCATCCAATAGAACTCTTACATGGATGCACTGAAAGTCAATATGCTTTTTTTATTTACTTTTTGAAAGAATGTTATTATGTATTTGTAATAGCTAAAACTGAAAATACATTAACTTCTTCAGCTTAAGTGTAACAAAAAACACACACATTTACTTGTTCACTTTGAGCTTCATTGTCAGTATCTACTTTTTAATGTGTTGTGCATGAGGTACACATTATTAATACTGTTAATGTTGCTGGTAGAACACCGCACCATCACATTGGTACCTATAGTGTCATGTATCTTTTAATTGTTAATGGTGTCTAACCCTAGAACAGACACACTTTTGTTTGTTCATTCTTCAATGTGGAAATATCACAATATCACACATTGACCCTAATTTTCACTGAATCAATTTCCCTGTTCAATTTGTGTATATGTTTAGATTTTTAAAGCAATCTTAAGTAATTTTTAAATTTTAAATTTATCCCTGATTTAGAATATACAAAGAATCATATACAGAGGTAGCAAGAGAAGCCAAAAACTCAAGTACTCAAGTATTCTTCTTGAAAACAATGTCTCCTACAAAAGTAAAGGTAGTCATCTATAATTAAGTATGAAAAAGTAACTGTCAGGTCAAAAAAGTACACGGAAATCATTAAATTGATTCAAATTATGTAAAAAAATATGCAATTTATGTGAAGTTCCATTGTTGATGACGTTCTTGTTAGAAAGAAAAGCAGACCTCAGAACTTGAATAGTTGGTAAGCCAGCTACAGAACGATTTGCTGCAATGTTTTCTTTTACGATATGATTTGAGTGGATGTGTAGTCAATTTTACCTTTTAGGTTGGATCACATCCACAGGCCCGTACTTCTGTTCCAATGGCAGATAGTACTTTGGTAGTAGTGATACTAGCAGAAAATCTGAACTGCGGTGCAACGTTCACTTTGATTCAAAGCACGATTTATCTATAGCATTTTGCGTCACTGCTGCTCTCCGTTAAAGATTTTATAGACAAAACAGACTCTTTTCAGTATGAATAAAAGCTTGGCCAATTCAAGGTTTAAGTGATCTAAAAAAGCAGGATGTGAGGCATTGTGAGCTCTGGATGTCAGTCCAACACCGGACAATCACACACACTCATTCAGTTACATACACCCACAATATGGCAGTTGTGAGCTACCAGTTCATTTAGAACACATCTTTGCATGTGGACGAAGCCCAAAGACACCAGTGCTACATGCTGCCCTACTGTGTTACTCAGAAACAGACATTTTGATAAGTAAATATACTCTGTCACGAGCAAAATAAAGGTGTTGACGATTCTGAAAGCACAGCTGTATGCTATCTTGTGATCCCATGTATTTCCAGCTATGGAGGTCTTTGTAGTTTCTTTGTGGTTCCACATAGGGTCAACGTGTGCAGGGAAACGACTCTGCAGATGCGCTACAGTGTGTCTGGGTCTGCTGTGTGTTCTCCTGCTGACAGCCCTCATAGTGCTGAGCGTTTACTGTGAGTTTGTTACTTAAACATTACTAGCGATCTCTTTCAGCAGGTGTGTTAGGTCATAGTGCTGAGTGTTTTCTGAGAAATTTTTACAGCTAAGTACTAATCATATTGTACAGTTGGATGACTTGCATTGTGCATAGTGTATACAGTATATTCAGTCTACTTTTGTAGCACTCTTCCAGAAGCTCATTAATCTTATTGTGTGTTTCAATGTATATTTCCACTAATTAGACATTACTTCCATGCCACTTTCAGATAAAAAAAGTGCTGAGGACACTGAGGTCCAGCTCAGTGCTCTCAAAGGTGAAATAGACCAGTTGAAAAGCAATTATCGTGACTGCATTGCAAGTAAGGAAATATTTAATATTTTTAAACTAAATAAATTCTAAAGCTTCCATTAGTATATATTTGTATTATATCCAGTTTGCAGTGTTTATGGGTGCTCATGTGATGAGACCTGGGACGACTATGGGGCATAAGTTTCCACATGGGCAGGAAAAAGTCTCAGGACTGCAGGTTTTGACAAAAAGGCATTTTTTTATATAACACACATCAAACAAAATGGAAAAATAGCCTCTTTAAGGCAAAACCCCAAATCAAAGACTAACTCAGAAGGAAAAACAAAGAATAAAAATAAGTAATATAAAAGCCAACAACAGAAAGCCTTAACCCCAACCCTGACCCTGTTCCCTCCCAGCATCCCCCTCTTCTGAGTTCTTCACCAACTGCCTTAAATGTTCCCCTTGACTCTCAGTAGCTGGTCTTCATTGTCCAGATCTTGTATGAGCAGGCAGTGCCCATCAGTCAATCCCCACTGCATCCCATGGCTCCACCTGACATCAGCTCCCAGAATCCAAGGAGTAAATCATGTGCATCTTTAACACAAGTCTATGTCTTTATATTACAGAGCAAATCTGCCCCCAGGGGTGGGTAGGTTTCGACACTAGTTGTTACTACATCTCCAGTGAGGAGAAGAATTGGACCGAAAGCCAGCAGGACTGTGAACAGAGAGGGGTTAATCTGGCGATCATCAACAGCAGAGAGGAACAGGTGAGAAACAATGAAATAAGATTATGAGAGATTTGACCACTTTATTGTTTTCTTATTTTTCAGTTAAGATGGAAAGATGCAGTAAATTCATTATGCCTTTTATTTTTCTGCAGAGTCTGCGAAGGTTTAGTCGAAATATGTATTCCGTGTTTTCGTGTCATGCAAATTAGACGTATCTTATTTTGCTAGTTCTGTTATATTTAAAATGCCAATACAGGAATTCATCAACACGTTCAACAAGAGAATCTGGATTGGACTGACATACAGAGACGAGGAAAGGTCTTGGAAATGGGTGGATGGCACAGAGCTGACCGTAATGTAAGTGAGATTTTCAAAGTATAATTAAAAAGTGTGGAAACCTTCACTCAAAGAACCTTACAAAAAGAGCAAAAAAGGAGAATAGCTGATGATCAACGGTGCTACAAAAATACAACCTGAGTAAAATACACTATTCAGCACCGAGAGAAGTAAAAGTGTGGTAAAAATATTTGAAAAGCAATCATTCCTTGCTTAGCTAAAAGTTGTTCTCAAACTAGATCACAGTATTTGATGCTTGTATACATGAGTATTTTTACTAAAGCTGTTTGCGGTTAGTGTTTTAATCCTGGGTATTATAGCAGTAGCGAGACTCCAGCTTTCAAACTTTCATGTTATAACAGTATTTCTTTATCCATTTTGCTATCTGCTATCATAAAACTCTCAATATCAACAAGAAACTTCAGGATGTTCAATTCTATATCACTACAGAACTCAACTTTACCACCTTTGCAGGGAAAGGTTAAGAATTAGTGGTTGGACATCGTGTCATAAATACGTACACGAGCCATCCCAGCTCACCAATAAAAGCAACTGTTTTCTTCCTTAATCTCTGTCCTCTGGGAGAGGGAGAGAGACAAGGAGAGACAAAGGCAGTTGGTGTTTCTTTCCTGTTCCTTACTGAAACCTCACCCCCGTTGACTTAAAATCAGTGGAGCTATCAGGGTTGTAGACGTTGACATTTTTTAATCACCTGCAGTAACCAGTAATAAAATGTTTGTTTCTCAGTCAAAATGTTTGTCAAAACAGGGTGCAAATATCAGACAATTTATCCTCCACTTTTGTTGAATTTTAGTTGCTCTTTCACCATATGTCAGCTATTTCAGTGTGAAAAATGATTTCGCAGCAAATTACTTCAGTTCTGTGTTTTACCAGGTTTATACCACTACCATATTAGCACATCACTCCTTCTTCAATTTCTTAGACAAGCCAGCCACCACTGCAACAATTTGACAATAATTGTGCTAATTTTGGAGTGCTGAGAGGGTGCTGCTTTGGTGTTTAACATCTTAATTTGCTATTCATTGAAGAATTTGATATAGGAAGAATTTTACATAGGGAGTACAGTTGGTTGTATGCTCAAGCTATGAAAGGATATTTTATTTCTCATATGTTCTACAAGATTAATACTTTTATTATTATAAGTGTGTGATTGTGTGTGCATGTGACTACCCTACAATGGATTGGTATCATGTCCAGGGTGTACTCTCTGGAATCGGTTGTGGAGCAGAGTAGGATTCAAAGTGGAGGACAACAGATCGGCCGAACAAAACAGGTTTTATTTTAACCCAAAAGAACCCAAACCAGATGCTTTTACGGTCCTTGTCTTGGCCATCATTATTCACTGAGGATAGCGGTAGTTCACTGGGAGCTGTCCATCCACCAAAAATAGTGGGAACTTATGTGACTTCTGTGTGTCGGAGCTTCATGATGCACATGGACAATTCTGCCAACATTTGTCTCATCCTGACCTCTGAACAACAGGATTCATTGCAAGAGAAATACCAGAATCCAGAAATATTCTACTTTAATGCACTGGCATTGAACAATCCAATCTGATCTACACTGGAATGAGGTTTTAAGACTTCTTACACTGAGCAAGATAAATCCAATGTTACAAATAAAAAAAGCAGAAAGATTATTTGGTAGTAGATCCTAGAGAAATTAGATTAGTTTTTATTAAACATAAATTAACTAAGTCTTGTTAAAAGGGAATCACATGGAATCACTTGCAGAACTAGAATTCCCTTATAGGACACCTTGTGGTGCAGTTGATTACAACCCTTCACCATATTAATTTTAGCAAATATCCAGTACAACAAATGGATGAAATCCGTAATTCTACCACCTGTATGCGCATTGGATAGCAGGATATACAGTATATAGCACTTCTACAACTGAACTTATGTATGTACTGTGTATATTTATATACATACAGTGTATAATTTCTATATCTCATTACCTTGAGGTTCTGGAGATCTGGGGAGCCCAATGATGCAGGTGGAAAGGAGAACTGTGTTGAGAGTAAACCAGAATCCAACTCACTGATGACATGGAATGACCTGGAATGCACTCAGGAACATTACTGGGCATGTGAAAGAGACCTTGACAGGTCTTGAAACCAAGAGTTTCATATCTAGAAGTCATGCGGTGAAGAAGCTGGAGAAAGGAATGAGGCACCATGTCTTCCCAGCTCTTCCAGAGCAGTTTTCAGAGATGTAGGACACATGCATGTTGCTTTACGTTCACTCTTCTTTCCAGATAATCCCAGAAAAGTGCTGCAAAGGGTAGCTTGCATGTGACCAAACTTTTTGACAGGCACGATGGGATACTACAGATGTTTTTGATTCTGCCTGAGTTGCTATGCTTTGCGTCCATTTTTTGGAGCTTTCACACTGTAAAAGTATGCTTTTCAGAAATGTATCTTTTAAAGGAATATAACTATTTTATGCAACATTCAGTAATTATTGTTGTTTCAGTCTTGATGTTCTCTGGCATCATTATACTGTTATTGTGTGGGAATGGAGATAATAAATCATATTTTTCTGTATATTTCCATTTATTTATTTAATTGACACTTTTGTTCAAAGAAACGTGCAACTAAGAGAAAACAAAATGCATTACACCAACAGATGGAGAGATGGAAATGTACAATTTTAAAAGTATGGTCAATTAGTTCAATAGCACCATTTAACCAGCATACATTACATGAATAGCTGCATATAGGATTGGTAAAGAGCACATTTATAACAGGTAATGTAGCTCATGTTTACGGAGTAGATTGGAGCCATATGTTTATTGTGAGCAATTAGTAATAGTAATATTTTGAGGGGTTCTGTCATAAAATAGAGAATTTTCATACTCCAGTTAAAATTTGTGTAAGAAAAATGACAAATTTAGAATACCTGACTGATGTCTCTACCTGTAGTGTATGAAAGTGAGTGACTACCCTGTGATGGATTGACACCCCATACCCTGAATAGCACTACATGTTTAGATATTAATTTTCATGATTCTTTTCAGCTTGCAATAACACATCACATATTAATCATTATTATCTGAAAAAGTTAAAAGTGATACTATACTACTTTACTCTAAATGCTACAACCAGTTGCAAACTAATGAGCTATTTGGAGCCTTTGCACTCAGTATGAGAGTAGTACTTGTGATTGTCTTAACAGAAACATATTGTAATTTTTAATAGCACAAAAACAGAATAAATGAAGTATTAATGAAACATACAGAATTTATATTTGATCCGTTTCTAAGGGTTCTCACAATTAGCGTTTTGGCTGTTTCCTCTTTCCAAGCTTCCAGCTGAGAAACCACAAGTAGGACAAGTATAAATATTGCGCAGTGTCTTGCAAGCAGTACAGATAAAGAAACGTCCCTGGTAAAGATTGATTTCACTGAAGCAGGTGAGAAAAATACTTACAACAATACAGAAATGAAGGAAAATATTTATGTCAATGTAAACGATTTAGAGGAAAATTCAAACAAGCCGGTAGAGCAAATAACAAGGAAAAGCCCACGAACTGAATGCACAGGTGAGAACACAAACTGACATTAAAGTCCCTTTCACTTTTATTGAATTATTTATTCCTATTGTTTTTCAATATTATGGCTGACGAAAGCAGAGGTTAAATCTGTAAAAAAAAAAAAAACATTTAAGATTTAATAATTAAAACAAATATTTATCTCTGAATATTATATTTGTTAATTTAGCGGGTGCTTTTGTGTATACTGACGTAACAAACAAATGTGCATTTCAGAGCAGTCAAAGAGCTTTAGATATAGACGCCAGTTGTCGAAGCGCCGTCAGGTTGTCTAGTACCACTGACATGTTAATATTAAATGAAATCTTTTTAAAGGATTTTAAAATTGTGACTTTTATGTGTCTTTGGGGAAAACCATCTGCTAAACGAACTAATGTCAAAGCAGAAATTCAGCCTCTATCATGTTTAGGGCTGCTTAAGTTTTTTTTTTTTTTTTTAACAGAGCATTTTAAAAATAGAATACAGTGACTTCTTTATGAAAAAATCCTGACTTCAGGAATGCTACTCACATATTGGGAATCTGGGTTTCCTACTTCAGCATCAGTTTTAATGTTTCATATTTGAATCCAGGCTTAGCTCTTAAATAGCAAACAGCCCTAAAGGAACATAAAGAATTACAATGGATAAATAACCTAAATTACTTTGTCGATCCAATGGAAAAGTGATTCCAGTGTTCTCCCATGTAATCTCCGAACAGGGTTAGTGTCGAGAGAAAAACGACTCTACCGACAGGCTGCAGTGTGTCTGCTGCTGCTGTGTGTTCTCCTGCTTACAGCCCTCGTGGTGCTGAGTGTTAGCTGTGAGTTTGTTATTTAAACTTTACCACTGATCACTTTCAGTTGGTGAGTTTGGTCACAATGCTGGTCTCTCTCACTGTACATCTACAGTAGCTCTGCTGTTACAGTTCATTACTAGTTATAACTATTTACTACTGATGGGATCAGTTTGTTTGAGTAGATAATATGTTTTCTTTCTTCCTGCTACAGATGAAGCAGGTGCTCATGATCATGTTAATCCGGAAGCCCTGAAAGCTGAGAGAGACCAGCTATGGACCAACTACAGTTCGCTGGTAACAGAGAGAAACCAGCTGTCGACCAGTTACATCCAGTCGACTGCAGAGAGAGATGAGTTACAGAAACATCTCAGTAACTGCCAAGCCAATGAAAAAAAAACAAGTATAAAGAGCTCGGAGACATACTTCAGGCTGACTGTAAACGACAGCTATCAGTAACACTGAATTGTGTTTTCACCACAGAGCAAGTCTACCCTGAGGGCTGGCGTAACTTCAGATTCAGATGTTACTACATTTCAAGAGAGAAAAAGAGCTGGTCTGACAGCCAGCAGTTCTGTAGATGGAGAGGAGCAGATCTGGTTATCATCAACACCAGAGAGGAGCAAGTGAATTAGAGAAA
Organism: Scleropages formosus; assembly: GCF_900964775.1. Classification (NCBI taxonomy): domain Eukaryota; kingdom Metazoa; phylum Chordata; class Actinopteri; order Osteoglossiformes; family Osteoglossidae; genus Scleropages; species Scleropages formosus. The sequence continues at coordinate 5,195,075 of NC_041806.1, forward strand.
ACATGAGAGGAGAATGGACCACTTGACAGATTTTGCTTCTCAGCTGAGCTGGAAAGATCCAAAAAACGCTCCATTGTACAGCTTGTGACAAGCTTATAAATCATATGGTGGTTAAGGCTCTGGCTTTATCCCTCATCGTTCACTACTTTCCACGTTAGTCTGTCCACAATTGCCCATTTTGCAGTAAGAAGGAGACTTAACATGGCACAATAACTTTTTGGGGGCGAGGACAAAGACTTCAATGCAAATATATCTAGAAGACCACCACCTTAAACACTTACACCTTCAACCATCTTATCCTTTCTCTCCTCTTCTGCTCATCCCGTTTAACATACTACCCTCTTTTTCCACTGTTACTGCTGTTTTTGTTTTTCAGAGAGAATCATTTTGTTATGTAAATTACACTTGTATTTTTTACATGTGCATAATCCTGTCTGATGCGCTTTTAATGACTTTTCAGGATTTCATCAAAAACTTCCACAAGAAAGTCTGGATCGGTTTGATGGACAGAGACAAGGAAGGCTCTTGGAAATGGGTGGATGGCACACAACTGACCACAGCGTAAGGCAGCCTGTCTTAACATTTAATTTAGATTCAGACAAGAGACTTAATTTAATCAAAATTGTAACAAAAAGAGTAATTCTTTTGTAATTAAGAAGTAATTTCCTAATAATTAATACATCCCTTCTTCTGTTTCTATGGTATGATCTAGTTACTTTATTAGATATTAGTACAGTTATGGGAGGGTGCGGCAGTGCAGCGGGCTTGGCTGGGTCCTGCTCTCTGCTGGGTCTGGGGTTCGAGTTCTGCTTGGGGTACGTTGCAAAGGTGTCCCGTCCTGGGTGTGTCCAATCCCTCCTCTAGCCTTGCACGCCGTGTTGCCGTGACCCCATTTGGGACAAGCAGTTTCAGACTGTGTGTGTAGTTCAGTTATCATTGCTTTGATTTTTTAATAATTTCAGTGTTGGAGTTGAACAGTTTTGCGATGTTTTTGAGTACTGATGAAGTATCCAAGACTGAAGTTCCCAAAATGACGTATCCAAGACTGGCTCAGTAAAACCTCTCATGTCAAAAGTTCTATGAATAGTTAGCCCAGCCAGAAAATCAGAAATTTTCATTAATATTGAGAAAGCGATGGTTAAGTGCTGGTTTGGACAGTCATCATGGCCAAAATATTGGTTATAGGGCTTCAAGAAATATTATGGCTTGAGTATTGTTTTACATTGTTTACTTGCTCTTGCAACTTTAGCAACTGGTTCATTGCTGAAGATGTCTTTGATTGCTTTACTGATGGAAAATCAAAAAGCAGACCTGAAATTCACATTATGGAGAAGAAATCAAGCATCCATGACTGTTAGTGACAGCTGAAGAAACTGATAGTTCCTCTGTTCTGTCATGCCCTCAGGAACAAGTGAAGCACCTGCGGTTAATTGAACCCCTGGGATATAAGGAGCTCTGAGTCCACACCATGACGCGGATTTTCGCAAACACTTTTGTGGTTTTGCAGTATCAGCATCTTTGCCTTGCTTGTTCCTGTGCTCCTGGTTTCTGACTCTCGACTCTCCTCCCTTACTACTGACCTTTGGATTGCCTGTATTGTGACGTTCATGCCCTGCAAGACCTTCACCTGTCCCTGACTTCGTTTATGTCCAGTCCTATGAACTTCGCTGAAAGATTAAAACCAACTTGCAATTGGGTCCACTACCTACCAGTGTGCACAGCTGCTTTCATAATATTGAATTTTGATTAAGGTCACGGTAAAACACTGGTAAGCATTGCTGATCTATAGCCCTTGATCTCCTTCCACAACACAAAAGTTTGCACACACTTCAGCAGCAGAAAAGCTGGAAATTTTAAATGATTGAAATTAAACTGTTATTGAAATTTTTTGGTTGCCTAAGGATTTTCATTGCTTTCTCACAGTATCCAGTAGTTCATGGTGTCAGATCACTTGAACCGGTTCAGCTCTGTGCCACCTGCCAGTGACCACTACTAACAACACATCACTTCTGCCTCCTCATGTTTCAGACACACCAGCCGCTGCTGCAGTTCTGTGACAATGACTGTGCTTAATGTAGACTTGAGGATCGTTGTTCCTACATTTTTACAAACGGAAACTTGCAGTGATTAAATTAATTATTTTTAACCACAAAGTAAATTTTTGAAATTTGTTTTCAAAGCCTTTAAAAGACATTTTGTGTTTTCAGGAATTCCCACGTGAGCCTGTTTCATTCATTTACTATACTGTAATGGGACACTGTGTTTTTCTCTGCCTTCTTCTCAAGGTTTAGAAAAGAGATTTAAAACACCAAATTCCAAACATGTTTATCTCAACAGACTTTTACATTTACCTTGCATCATATTTTTCAGTCTTCACAAAAATGTAAAGAGTAAAGATGAGTTTAAAGAAATGTTACACAAAATTCAATCTGAGATAAACCCATAATTTGTGAAAAATTATTATTTTTAATCAAAGTTTTATTTTAGCTGTTGTCACAGATTGTTCTTGCTTCTTGTACTCATGAGGTTCTTCTTCAGCAATTTACTTGGGGAATGTTTGGTGTTGGGGGGGGCGCGGTGGTGCAGTGGGTTGGACCATGGTCCTGCTCTCCAGTGGGTCTGGGGTTCGAGTCCTGCTTGGGGTGCCTTGTGATGGACTGGTGTCCTGTCCTGGGTGTGTCCTCTCCCCCTCTGGCCTTACGCCCTGTGTTGCCGGGTAGGCTCCGGTTCCCCGCGACCCTGTATGGGACAAGCAGTTCTGAAAATGTGTGTGTGTGTGTGTGTGTGTGTGTGTGTGTGTGTTTGGTGTTGTTTTCAATCCCCAGTCTCTGGCTCTTATTGTATAAAAATTCTTGATAGTGGTTTACGTACGTTCAAAGTGATTAGGATTAATACAAAATAAGCAAGAGAAGCTTTAATCAATATTATTCATTAATCATCATTAACTGATCAACATAACACAATTAGACATATGGAAAAAGAAAATCAAATGTGGAAAATACATAGTAAAATGTTCTACTTAACTAGAGTAATTTAGATGTGTTTCAATTACTTCTTACCTTTAGCAGCAATATGGTATTATCAAGAAATGATTTTGCAAGGTTAGGGTTGCTTCTTCAATTCACTGCATGGATGACTATGGGCTGTGATGAAGGATTCTGAATATCAGTAACTGAACCAATCAAGAAACCATGATGGTTTGATGGTGTTCTGTCACGTTCCTCAGTCACGGGGTGTTGACATTGCTCTGCAGGATCTACAGAGAGACAGTGCTACAGACTGGCTGCAGGGTGTCTGGCGGTGCTGTGTTTTCTCCTGCTGATGGCCGTCACAGTACTGACTCTTTACTGTAAGTTGGTGAATTACACACTGCTACCGATCTCTTTGTAACTGGGAGAGCCGGGAAATACTGAGTGACACACCTGAACATGTCCGGTGCGGGCAGTCTCCAGTTCAGGTCTTCGAGTTCTTTTTATCAACAAAAATCTCAGACTCTTGTGAAACTCTTCCCTCTAGGCTTTCAAAGCCTAGATATTTTATTCAGTGATGAACTGATTGTTTGGCTGCACCTAGTGCTCATTTCCTCTTTGACAAGCCCATCTTTAGGCGTAGCCTCCAGCTTGGGGAACTCGACATGTCAAGGCAGCAGCCAGTCACATTTACATTCATTCATCTAGATAACTTCCCCCCCAAAGCAATTCACAGTGAGCTACGCATTTAGACAATGGAGTAAATTACTGCATCAATTTAGGGTAATCTTATGGGTTGGAAATGGTAGAGAAGATTGATGGTATTCGTAGTTGCATTGTTGATTCAGATGTTCAGGTGTTCACCAAGCTTGGCATTCAGACTGCAAGCATTTCATCACCAGTCAAGGTGACATCATCAGGTGGTGACATCATCATCAATACCCATAATGTTATGGGCATTACAGCAGGAGGTGGTATTCAACCCATGTCTTCCAAGTGGAAGGTAGTAACTGTAATGGCTGCACTACGTTTTTTACCAGTGAGGGTTGCTAGCAATTGACATCAGTCACTGTTCATTTATAGCGTACAGCTCGCTATTAGAACCTGGCAAGGATCACTGTTTTATTACAGCACCTTAGAGCTTTGCTCTCCTGCCCCTACAGATAAAGAAAGTGTTGACAATTTACATTGCATTACATTACATTGCGTTGACAACATTGCTTGGGTAGTAGAGAGAGACCAGCTATGGACCAATTACAGTGCTCTACTGCTGGAGAGAAACCAGCTACGGACCAACTACAGTGCACTACTGCCGGAGAGAGACCAGCTACAAACCAATTACAGGACACTTGTTACGATGAGAAACGAGTTTCTGTCCATTTACAAAATAGTTGTAGCTGAGAGAGACCAGCTATTGGAGCAGAGCAGAAAATGTAGCGTCACAAAAGAACAGTTGGCAAGTGAGTACATTATGCTACAGCATTAAAAAAAAAAAACAATGAATAGAAGGTATCTGTAATTGGCAGATGAGTAAATTATGCTATAACGATAAAATAAGCAAACAGGTGAGTAAATGAATATGATGTATTTGTAAATTAATCTTTTTTTATTTTTTACCTGCATGTTCTTGTGTTGAGAGGGGGTGCAGTGGCGCAGTGGGTTGGACTGCAGTCCTGCTCTCCGGTGGGTCTGGGGTTCAAGTCCCGCTTGGGGTGCCTTGCGGCGGACTGGCGTCCCGTCCTGGGTGTGTCCCCTTCCCCCTCCGGCCTTACGCCCTGTGTTGCCGGGTAGGCTCTGGTTCCCCGTGACCCCGTAAGGGACAAGCGGTTCTGAAAATGTGTGTGTGTGTGTGTGTGTGTGTGTGTGTGTGTGTGTGTGTGTGTGTGTGTGTGTGTGTTCTTGTGTTTTCTACATATATACACTAAGAAATGTATTTGAAATAAAATGAAATGCAAGTTAAAGCTACAATACATCTAATGCTACGTATCTAATGTCAGTGCAAGTCTGCCCTCGGGGATGGAACAGCTTCAATTCAAGGTGTTACTACATTTCTGCTGAGAAGAAGAGTTGGGCTGACAGTCAGCTGTTCTGTCGAGAAAGAGGAGCAAATCTGGTGATCATCGACAGCAGTGAGAAACAGGTAGAAACAGAGAAAAGTGAGACATCAGCAAACACTTACTGTAGCTGTTATCTAAATAAGAAATACAACACTCGTTAAAATTGGTGCATAAATGGTTTAGTCTCTCTGTGGCTTGGGGCAAAAGTGAAACTCCTAAAATAAGTTTCATAGTATTGAGTTTCTCACATTTTTCTACGATGGTTTCTTCCTCTTTATGTTGAAATGTAAAGTGAAAATAGTGCTGCACTGCAGAAGGTTACTAAAATAAGATATACAGTTGAAGTGCAAACAATGTTCTCTATGAGCTCTTAAGTAGTAAGAAGTAGAGATCGGAACTCAAAAAAGATTCGCAATTCAGGAAATGCAGTTGGATAATATCTACAACAATACAGACATGGATGAAAATATTTATGCCAATAGAGACAACTTCAGTAGTTGTTCCACTAAAACAGAGGAGGAGGCATCAAGCAAGAGCCCTGGAACTCAACCCAAAGGTGAGAACACGCACATACACACAGCTTCTGAGGAATGTCACGCCTGAACAGGAACAGATGTTCATTGTGAATAGTAATGGACATTGGAAATTGTAGGAAAAATGTTAAATAATAGTCCAACCGCTGTGGGTCCTGACAGAGACTATAAGAGGGTGAGTGCCTGTTGGACAGTGTGAGAAGGTAAAGGAAAGCTTGAGAAAGGCTAATCAGGCTGGGATGGCTGGATTGAGGTTCAGGTCCTCGAGGAAAAGGGATTCTTGGACCAAGAGCATTATTTCCATCAAATCTCTCGTTGTGTGTTGGTGTTCAGATACATGATGAAAACGGTCCGTGCATCCGTTTCTGTCCCATCTGAACTGAAAGCGCAGCGCATAACAATGATTTGTTTTGTATCGCCTTATAATGTTTTTTTATTTATAAAAATGTTAATTAAATTTTTAATATTATATATTAATTTATAATTTCTGTATTATTGTTACGGTTGTTTGAAGAAAAGATTCATTTGAAAATCTCCACCTTTTGACATTGAAACAGCACTTCAGAAGATTATTTTCAAATCATGCCAGACCGTTTCTAAATGCGTTACTGCCTTGTTTCATGTTAAAGGAAGTCTTCAAACTCCTCCGTGAACCGCCACCTTATCGTGGTGGAGGGGTTTGAGTGCCTGAATGAGTCCAGGAGCTATGTTGTCTGGGGCTACATGCCCCTGGTAGGGTCTCCCATGGCAGACAGGTCCTGGATGACAGACGAGACAAAGCGCGGTTCAAAAACCCCTTATGACAAAAAAATCAAGGCGTCCGTTTACCCCGCCCGGTATGGGGTCACCGGGGCCCCACCCTGGAGCCAGGCCTGGGGGGGGGGCTCGCATGCGAGCGCCTGGTGGCCAGGTCTATGCCCACGGGGCCTGGCCGGGCTCAGCCCGAAGCCACAACGTGGAGCCGCTCTTCGGTGGGCTCACCACCTGCCGGAGAAACCATAAGGGGCCGGTGCGTTGTGATTTGGGCGGTGGTCGGGGCCGAGTGCCCGGCCGACCCAAACCTCGGGCGCCAACTCTGGTTTTTGGGACTTGGAATGTCACCTCACTGGCGGGGAAGGAGCCTGAGCTGGTGCGGGAAGTTGAGAGATACCGTCTAGATATAGTCGGGCTCACTTCCACTCACAGCTTGGGTTCTGGAACCACTCTACTCGATCGAGGGTGGACTCTCCACTATTCTGGCGTTGCCCAAGGTGAGAGGCGGCGGGCTGGTGTGGGCTTATTAATAGCCCCCCAGTTCAGCCGCCGTGTGTTGGAGTCTACCCCGGTGAATGAGAGGGTCATCTCCCTACGCCTTCGGGTCAGGGAACGGTCTCTCACTGTCGTTTGTGCTTATGCGCCTAGCGGCAGTGTAGAGTACCCGGCCCTTTTAGAGTCCCTGGGGGGCGTGCTGGAAAGCGCTCCCACTGGGGACTCTGTCGTTCTACTGGGGGACTTTAACGCCCACGTGGGCAGCGACAGTGATACCTGGAGGGGCGTGATTGGGAGGAACGGCCTCCCTGATCTGAACCCGAGCGGTGAGTTGTTATTGGATTTCTGTGCTAGTCGCGGTTTATCCATAACGAACACCATGTTCATGCATAAGGGTGTCCACCAGTGCACTTGGCACCAGGACACCCTGGGTCGGAGGTCGATGATCGACTTTGTAGTCGTTTCTTCTGACCTTCGGCCATATGTCTTGGACACTCGGGTGAAGAGAGGGGCTGAGCTGTCAACTGATCACCACCTGGTGGTGAGTTGGATTCGATGGCGGGGGAAAAAGCTGGACAGACCTGGCAGGCCCAAACGCATAGTGAGGGTCTGTTGGGAACGTTTGGCGGAGGCCCCTGTCAGAGAGGTCTTCAACTCCCACCTCCGACAGAGCTTCAACCAGGTCCCGAGGGAGGTGGGGGACATTGAGTCTGAATGGACTATGTTCCGCTCCTCCATTGTCGGTGCGGCTGTTTGGAGCTGCGGCCATAAGGTCTCCGGTGCCTGTCGCGGCGGCAATCCCCGAACACGGTGGTGGACACCGGAAGTAAGGGATGCCGTCAAGCTGAAGAAGGAGTTCTATCGGGCCTGGCTGGCTCATGGGACTCCTGAAGCAGCTGACGGGTACTGACGGGCCAAACGGAGCGCGGCTCTGGCAGTCGCCGCGGCAAAAACTCGGGCTTGGGAGGAGTTCGGTGAGGCCATGGAGGAGGACTTTCGGTCGGCCTCAAAGAGATTCTGGCAAACCGTCCGGCGACTCAGAGGGGGGAAGCGGTGTTCCACGAACACTGTTTACAGTGGAAGTGGTGCGCTGCTGACCTCAGCTGAGGATGTTCTCGGGCGGTGGAAGGAGTACTTTGAGGATCTCCTCAATCCCTCCGACACGCCTTCCGTAGAGGAAGCTGAGGCTGGGGACTCGGAGGGGGACTCGTCCATTACCCTGGCTGAAGTTGCTGAGGTAGTCAAAAAACTCCTCGGTGGCAAGGCTCCGGGGGTGGATGAGATCCGCCCCGAGTTTCTCAAGTCTCTGGATGTTGTGGGGCTGTCTTGGCTGACACGCCTCTGCAGCATCGCGTGGAGTTCGGGAACGGTGCCTCTGGACTGGCAGACCGGGGTGGTGGTCCCTCTTTTTAAGAAGGGGGACCGGAGATTGTGTTCCAACTACAGGGGGATCACACTCCTTAGCCTCCCTGGGAAAGTCTATGCCAGGGTACTGGAAAGGAGAATCCGACCGATAGTCGAACCTCGGATTCAGGAGGAGCAATGCGGTTTTCGCCCTGGCCGTGGAACACTGGACCAGCTCTATACCCTCACTAGGGTGTTGGAGGGTTCGTGGGAGTTTGCCCAACCAGTCCATATGTGTTTTGTGGACCTGGAGAAGGCATTCGACCGTGTCCCTCGTGGCATCCTGTGGGGGGTGCTTCGGGATTATGGGGTTCGGGGCTCGTTGCTACGGGCTGTTCGTTCCCTGTATGACCGGAGCAGGAGCTTGGTTCGCATTGCCGGCAGTAAGTCAGACCTGTTCCCGGTGCATGTTGGACTCCGCCAGGGCTGCCCTTTGTCACCGATTCTGTTCATTATTTTTATGGACAGAATTTCTAGGCGCAGTCAGGGAACGGAGGGTGTCTGTTTTGGTGGCCGCGAGATCTCGTCTCTGCTTTTTGCGGACGATGTGGTCCTGTTGGCTTCATCAAGTCAAGACTTGCAGTGTGCACTGGGGAGGTTTGCAGCCGAGTGCGAAGCGGCGGGGATGAGAATCAGCACCTCCAAATCCGAGGCCATGGTTCTCAGTCGGAAAAAGGTGGATTGCTCCCTCCGGGTTAGGGGGGAGTTGCTCCCTCAAGTGGAGGAGTTTAAGTATCTTGGGGTCTTGTTCACGAGTGAGGGAAAAATGGAGCGGCAGGTCGACAGACGGATCGGTGCGGCGTCTGCAGTAATGCGGTCATTGTACCGGTCTGTTGTGGTGAAGAGGGAGCTGAGTCGTAAGGCGAAGCTCTCAATTTACTGGTCGATCTACGTTCCTACCCTCACCTATGGTCATGAACTCTGGATCATGACCGAAAGAATGAGATCGCGGATACAAGCGGCAGAAATGAGTTTCCTCCGCAGAGTGGCTGGGCGCACCCTTAGGGATAGGGTGAGGAGCTCAGTCACCCGGGAGGAGCTCGGAGTAGAGCCGCTGCTCCTCCACATCGAGAGGAGCCAGTTGAGGTGGCTCGGGCATCTGTTCCGGATGCCTCCTGGACGCCTCCCTGGGGAGGTGCTCCGGGCTTGTCCCACTGAGAGGAGGCCTCGGGGCAGACCCAGGACACGTTGGAGAGACTATGTCTCCCGGCTGGCCTGGGAACGCCTTGGGGTTCCCCCAGAGGAGCTGGAGGAGGTGTGCGGGGAGAGGGAGGTCTGGAGTACTCTGCTCGGACTGCTGCCCCCGCGACCCGGCCCCGGATAAAAGCGGAGGAAGATGGATGGATGGATGGATGGAAGTCTTCAAAAATTCAGTTTTCAAAACTAGAAATGAATATGTCACAGCTGCGATTTTAACTTTGCTATTATTTGAATTTTTATATCATCTCAGTTCATACTCAGTAACTGCTGGTCCAATGCAGGGTTGAGGTGGTCCAGGGCCTATTCTGGAAACACAGGGCAGACCCTGGACAAGACAACATTCATTGATTCATTTCGCAGACACTTTTCCCCACAGCAACGTACATCTCATAGAAAACTAAAGTGAGTGCATTACATCAACAGAAAGAGAGACTTAGATGCTGATGCGTGATTCTAAATTTAATTTGTTACTTTCCGCCATATGAGCCATTGTACACCACACAAGGAGCTGTGCACAGCGTTATCTGTTCTTCAAGTTATTGAACATAAACATTTACACAGTAACATGCACGAAAAAGATTGTGGGAGAAGTGAGATTGAAGAGGAGAGTTTGAACACCCTTCCGTTTAATTTAGGATGAACAGAAACGGCAGTATGGTGGTGCAGCGGGTTGCACTGTTGTCTCACAGCACCTGGTGTTGAGACATGGGTTAGAATCCAAGATGAGCTCTGGTCTGCTGATAGTACAACATGGACAAGCTGAGAATAACAAAAACGATGATAAATAAAACCACAATTTTGGGGGAATAAAGAAGTACCAACAAAATATGTAACATAAAAAAGATCAGCGTGTGTTGCAAGTTCTTTTTAATGCTGTTCACTTCAGACATGCTGTCGTCATGGATTCTTTTCTAGAAACTCTGAAGTTAAGTTGCAAATAAAGGAACTTGGGTTTTTCAAGGAAACTCAAGGCACATGATTTCCTCATTAGAATAGATTTTCATTTTCAAAGGTTCTATAAGTGAGATAATATTGTGAGAATAAATTTTGACTTGAGAACAGTGAACAGACCCACACAGTCGGTTTTTAATGGTGTACAATTCATGCCAGAGCTTTTTATTCCCCTAACAGAAGTTCTGTCATTTTTCCTGAAGAATTAACCTTACAGCACCACAGTATTATGAACGTGAATCCTGTACCTGTTCAGTCCATGAGAATTTGTCCATATATAACAGTTTCATAATTGAGATGTTTGTGTCTCTACAGGATCTGAATCTCAAAGGAAACAACCCTACAGATGGGCTACAGTGTGTCTGGGGTTGCTGTGTGTTTTCCTGCTGACGGCCCTCATAGTGCTGAGTGTTAACTGTGAGTTTGTGTCTTACACATTATTACTGATCTTTCAGCAGCTGAGTTATTTCTTCCTATGTCTTTCTGTCTAATCCTAGATGTCACTGTGATTTACTTACTTCTTTACATTGGGGTAACTGTGTTGTGTTATTTTTTTCTCACCACTACAGATAAGAGTTCTGATGGTCTTCATACAAAATACAAGGCCTTGAAGGCTGAGAGAGACCAGCTCTGGACCAATTTGACCTCAATGGTGGCAGACAGAGACCAGCTACAAACCAATTACAGGACACTTGTTACGATGAGAAACGAGTCGCTGTCCATTTACAAAATAGTTGTAGCTGAGAGAGACCAGCTATTGGAGCAGAGCAGAAAATGTAGCGTCACAAAAGAACAGTTGGCAAGTGAGTACATTATGCTACAGCATTAAAAAAAAAAAGCAATGAATAGAAGGTATCTGTAATTGGCAGATGAGTAAATTATGCTATAATGTTAAAATAAGCAAACAGGTGAGTAAATGAATATGATGTATTTGTAAATTAATCTTTTTTTATTTTTTTACCTGCATATTCTTGTGTTTTCTACATATATACACTAAGAAATGTATTTGAAATAAAATGAAATGCAAGTTAAAGCTACAATACATCTAATGCTACGTATCTAATGTCAGTGCAAGTCTGCCCTCGGGGATGGAACAGCTTCAATTCAAGGTGTTACTACATTTCTGCTGAGAAGAAGAGTTGGGCTGACAGTCAGCTGTTCTGTCGAGAAAGAGGAACAAATCTGGTGATCATCGACAGCAGTGAGAAACAGGTAGAAACAGAGAAAAGTGAGACATACTAACATAAATGTGACATACTTACATAACAGAAAACTGAAATTAGTAAAATTAGGTCTCAAACATAAAATGGTGTGTCTACTGTAAACGGAAAATTAAATATAAAAAAAAAATTCAAAACTTGAATATAAATTTATAATTTTAATCCATTTCAAAAATTTAGATGTTTGTTAACAGCTTTAAAGAGCTTTTCTGGATTGGGCTGAGTGACAAAATGACTGAAGGAACCTGGAAATGGGTGGATGGCACAACACTGTTGAAGGGAAAAGGGTAAGAGTTCATTAAACACTGTCCCCATGAGTCAAACAAGGTAAAATTTCACTCTGTATTGTTAGACAGGTAGATGCATAATCCCAACTCGGAGATTTGACGCTTTTCAACACACAGTGTTCTCAGTCAGTAACGTCCAGATGAGATCTTTACTGCCAGGTCAAATAACAAGAATTTCTTGCACACAGAAACTGGAGGAACGGACAGCCTGATGACTACAGAAAAGATGAAGACTGTGCAGAGACGCAATATATTTCTGGAGACCCTCAGGCGGTTTGGAACGACTCTCCATGCAACAATGAACGATGCTGGATCTGTGAAGGCCGTCCTTTAAATGTACGGATCTTCTGAACGTGTATTTAGCAGGAAGGAACAGGAAGGAACAAATTCCAGTACTTCTTTCATTTTTCAGTGTTGAGGTTTATGTCACAAGGTAGAAGGTACTGTGGGGGGGTGACCATAGGAACTGCCAAATTCAGCACGCACCTGTTGCTTTGCGGCAGTTTGATAGGGTTGTGTCCCTCAGCACCTGGCCAGGCTTCCGGTGGCAGGGCCACGTGGTACAGGGACTCTTTCACGGCACCAAAATTGCATCCTACCGCTCACGCCATAGGTCACTGAAACCTGCTGGTGATGTTATTCCTTGTTGTTTGCAAGCCCTGCAGCTTGTAATTTCATTTATTTCTTATATTTCCCAGCTTGCAATGAAATAACAGCGCATGACAGGTCCTTTAAGGCCAGTTTAGTACCTTCACTCACAAAAACTACTATACTAGTTTACAAATAATATTTACTAACACATCTTCTTTTTTGGATTCAGCACAGAAAATAAATTGCACTCTTTTGCAACATATTGAAGTCCTGCTAAAAATATTGTTTTTTTTTTCTTGGCCTAGAGTCTTACACAGCAGATGTGACATTTTTAAATAGCCCTAAGCAGTCGCTGAGCTGCTGTGTGACTGCAGGTGTGTGAAAACCTCAGGAACCATCATGAGAAAATGCATGATATTAGAAAATCCCTCGCTTCTGAGTTAGTACTTATGTTGATATGTACAGTTGTTGATTTCACTGGTGCTTCTCTCCAAAAGTGACGTGCACTTCAGAGTATACAACAGTTTGTTTTACAGCGAGTACAATAATTTTTCATACACACTTTATTATCCAAGCACAGATTGTCTTGTACCGTTGTTATGCTGCCAAGCCTTGATTGATGCCACAGTGTAACAAATTTAATTTAATAAATTGATTTTTTTATTTGCCTTTTCCGTTGAGTTTTGTTAGATAAATTATACTTTTGGCATTAGCTATACTATATTTCAATTTTTAGAACAATACTTCATGTGTTTTTTTTAATATGTCAGTTTTTAGAAAAATATTCCACATTCCTGAAATTAGCCAATTTGGCATATTTTGGCTCTGTGTTCCAAGCACCAAATATTCCAGTACCTTTTAGGATCTGTTACTGTCTAGAATGTTTTGGTACTTTTCAGAATGTTCTGGTGCCTTCTAGAATCTGCCAATGGCTGCTGTGTTTCAGTATTTTTTTTAAAACGTGCAGAACATCTGTGTAATTTTTTTAATGCATGGTGCTGAAAATCTCTCAATAATATTCCTTGTATGTGTGAGCAAAAAATGTATTAAAACAGTGAAAGCAAGAGTTCTGTGGCTAAAACTGACACTCCAGAAGAACTAGTTGTTTTTTTTATAACCAGTAAACTTTAACTAATCATAAATCGTAAATGTTAGTTTCAGGTGTTGCAAGTAAGTTAATCCTGGCGGCTCACATCCAAGCACTTCATTGCAGTGTAAGGGAACATCTGTTGATAATACTAAAAAATTTAGTTATAAAAAAAAAAAGAAAAAAACAACAACAACAACAAACCCAACAATAACAAGTTCTCTAAACTGAGGTTTCCTGGGTGTGTTACCTCTAAGAATGAAACCAAAAATGCTGCAGGTTTCTAAATAAAATGACATGTAACACACATGACGAAACACATCAAAAGAAATGTCGTAGAATTCCCCATTAATATTGCCCGTTTTTTGTTCCGAGTTTTAATTACGCAACGTGTCTAGGCTATTTCTTTTCCTCTTTTCATATATTTCTCAAGAATCTTACAATAATATGTACTGGAGCAGGAAGCAATTTAGATGTTTCACAAAAATATTTTTTTAGAGAGTTATTTAATGTCTTCTGCATTAGTGCCAATGGGAAAGAGCATATTTAAGATATCCAAGCATTCCTATTGCAAAAAAGTTACAGTATTACAGTAAGGGTTTGTATATCATTAAAGAAAGAAAGTACACAGACACACACACACACACACACACACACTTTCTGAAACCACTTATCCCAAGTGGGGTCGTGGCAAATTGGAGCCTAACCCGGCAACACAGGGCGCAAAGCTGGAAGGGGAGGGGAGATAACCAAGACGGGATGCCAGTCATCGCAAGGCACTCCAAGCAGGACTTGACCCCCAGACCCCCCGGAGAGCAGGTACGGTCCCACCCACTGTGCCACCACACCCCCCTCAATTCCTGGTCACCTTCCCAGTAATTTTTTTTCTTTTTGGAGATACATATAAACATTTGCGTTAAATTACTGGGGTAGCTGCATAAAGGTTTATCCGAGCGTGATTTTAAAGTTATAGTGTATAAACATTTACACTTTACATAAACTTAAGAGATCATGGGCGAAGTCAGTTTTAAGACTATTTTTAAATATGGACAGGGATTCAGCAGTTCTGAGTGAGAAGGGGAGGTTGTTCCACCACAACGGGGCCAGAACCGAGAACCTTAGTGCTTAAGACAGTAGGATTTAATCAGTCATACTTCTGACATACTTCAGCATGTCAGAAGTATCAGACTGATAAAATCCTAATGTCTTATGTTCATCTTTCACAGCTTTGACCTAGTCTTCATAAGCTGAGTCAGGTAAGGCAAGACATCTGGGCTTTTCATTAAACTGTAACACTGGCAACCCACTTCTGTTCCTCCCTTGCCATGAAAACTACATGGGTGGTCAGTATGGGGCAAGTTTGACTTGATGCCAACAACATAGTGACGGACAGATTTAGAGGTCAAACAACACTTTGATGCACAACACTTTTAAAAAATTAGTTTTCAATTTTTTATTTATTTATTTTTTAATAATTTCACTGTTAATATCCTATTCCCCACAACCCTGGGGCAATCATTACAAGGCATTTATGTGAACAGCCATAGCGCACTCACATCATTACACATGCATCAGTTAGCAGCAGCACCTTAGTATTCACAGAGAGTGGAGGAGAGCAACCTGATGACTATGGAAGTGGTGAGGACTGTGCTGAGACTGACAGTGTTAAGGGTAAATCCTGAAAAGGCTTGGAATGACTGTCCATGTCACTTTGGAGTGAATTGGATCTGCACAACAAAAGTGTTTTTCTTAAGCTAACATACTTTTCTTGAAAACACACACACACAGATTGGTAGAAGCTGCTTGTCCTGAGCAGGGTTGTGGTGAGCCAGGGCCTAACCTGGCAGCACAGGGTGTGGGGCTAGAGGGAGAGGGGAGACACCCAGGAGAGGATGCCAGTCTGTCACAAGGCATCCCAAGCGGGACTCGAAGCCCAGACCCACCGGAAAGGAGGACCCGGCCAAACCCGCTGTGCCACCACGCCCCACACCCTGCGAAAACTGTAATGCAAAATTTCAGCGAAGTTACTTTCCAGAAAACCAAGCGGAAAGGAATTTTTTTCCTGAAATGTAATCCAAATGGTATGACTTACAAATTAAGTACAATTAAAGGTAATTTATAAATGTACATTTTTTTTCTTAAAATTTGTCTGAAAAAAGTTTATATGTGGTTCAAACAAGCCCCCACGCACCACAATATAACTTGTAGTGGTGTATTCATTAAAACTGTCAATCTGTTGAGCAGCGGTGAAACTGAACCTGTTTAGACCTTCAATAAACTGACCAATGACACACAAAATGATTAATAGAAAGTTTGTTAAAAGTAAAGTACAGTTCAAATTGATTAATAAAATACCTTCCACTGTATTTGTGTGTTGACAAAAGTTATCTATTAAAATGGAACAAATCTGACTCTGTGGGGTCACATCATATTTTCTTCATTAATAAATAGACTGTTCAGCTGTGAAACACAAAATTATCAGTAAAACATACAAAATGCTCATGACTGGCACTACAATATACACTTTGTGTATATTTCGTTCTGTCATTAACTGAGTTACTGAGTACCTCTGAGTTCCTCTAGCTATACAAAAGAGTTATGCGATATTTTCCATTTGGAAACTCCCTGAAAAGGGCCTGAAGGTTAAAGAATGTCCACCCCGTACAAATTTTGACAGCTTAGCTATTCATTAATCATTCTGGAAAATCAGAGCTAAAATTTATTTCCACTGACCAAGGGTACATAAAGCAGCACAGATTAAGAAGAGAAGCCTATTCCGTCTGAACATTATTGAAATTATGGCAACAGAGAATAATATCTACACCGTTACAGAAACTGATGCCGACAGAAATGCTTACAAAAATTCAGACAACAAAGCTCATACCATCAGCACATGGGATCTAATTTCAGATGGGGACCAAGGAACTCAACCCACAGGTAAGAACACACAAATGCCTGCATAATCACAATCGACTGTAAATAACACACAATTCTGATATACTCTACGCTCACATATATAGACATGTACAGTACATACACAGAAACACTGTATTGACTACAATTTACATTTACATTTAACATTACATACAATTTACAAAACATACATTTTGCATTAATTTACATTTGACTACAATTTACATTTACGTTATATACAATTGTATGCACACAGACGAACCATCAGGAATGCATTTTACGAGTGATACATTAAGAAGCAAAAGGATGATTAAAAGATTCAGGGGGACATGTTTTTATTTTCTACATTGCCTGTTGTGTTACACTTGGAAGTGGGTAACTGAACAATCAAGGGCCGTTAACCACTAACTAAAACCTCAGAACACAAAACTAAAAGTAATGGCTTATTATGCTGATAAATCTTCATATTGCATAACATTCAAATTTTGCACTACCTGCTAAGCAGCCTTTTTATAGCAGTAATAGCACCAATGCCAAGTACTAATACCTGAATGTCCCTATTTTACTCAGATGTGCTATATACACTCTATTTTACCTTACTATTTTATGCCCCCCGTCCTGGGTGTGTCCCCTCCCCCTCCGGCCTCACGCCCTGTGTTACCGGGTAGGCTCCGGTTCCCCGTGACCCCGTATGGGACAAGCGGTTCTGAAAATGTGTTTGTGTGTGTGTGTGTATTTTATGCCTTAGTTCTATATCATACAAAGTAATCACATATGTTCAGATATCAAAACAAAAACTCGTAGTCATAGTGCCAAGTGTTTATTGTGAGCTATTTACACTTTATTACTGATCTCTTTCAGTGGTTGAGATGGGTGATAAATAGTTATGCAGATAGACACTTTTTTTAACATAAATTAAATCTTTTATTGTTATATTTTCATTCTTTTGTTTATTACAGGGGTGCGGTGGCGCAGTGGGTTGGACCACGGTCCTACTCTCCAGTGGGTCTGGGGTTCGAGTCCCGCTTGGGGTGCCTTGCGACGGACTGGCGTCCCGTCCTGGGTGTGTTCCCTCCCCCTCCGGCCTTACGCCCTGTGTTACCGGGTGGGCTCCGGTTCCCCGTGACCCTGTATGGGACAAGCGGTTCTGAAAATGTGTGTGTGTTTATTACGAATGACTGATTGTTTAATGTGAGGGTGTTTAGGTCTGGAGTCTGTTTTAACTGACGTCGAGAGATTTTCATTGATCGCAACACAGTGGCTTTATTTGCGCAGCTCTAATGTTATTATAGCACTTTCAATTATTCCATAACTGAGTTATTAATTACCGACAGTTTATTTCGCTAAGAACTCCACATAAAATATAAATTTCATTGATGCTATTCCACTCCCGTCAGCGTGCAGTGTGTCTGCAGCAATACAGGCTGAACCCAACGTGGCCACATACTGACTTTGTGTTCACACTTGGGAAGTGAGTCTGAGGAAGTACAGTCACCTGGTGACACTGGACACTGTTTCAATGTCTAGTGTCTCTTACCATGAATGTTGTTAGTTGGAGTTCAGTGTCATCTACAGTCAATTTGATCACACACACACACACAGACATTTGCTGAAACTGCATCTCCCAAGGGGGGTTGCGGCGAGCCGGAGCCTAACCTGGCATCACATGGCACAAGGCTGAAGGGAGAGAGGACACACCCAGGATGGGATGCCAGTCCATCACAAAGCACTTGAAGTGGGGCTCGAACCCCAGACCCACCAGAAAAGAGGACGCAAGCAAACGCGCTGCACTGCTGCGCCACTGCACCCCCTCCTTGGTGTGATCATTGCTCAGTTTTTCCTTCAGACCCTTTAGAAAACTGCATTTCAGCATGATTGCATCCTGCTGTATGAACTGTTTCTTTTTTAACCATCATGCATTATGTACAATTCAGACAATAAAACCCATTCAATAAGAACAACAAATGTTCACTGCATGAGGAACCTTAAAGACCAATTAAAAATTATACCCCAAGACTCTGAAGTCTAGACACCCATTTAAAAACGTATTATTGTGACAGGGGTGCAGGGGTGCGGTGGCGCAGTGGGTTTGACCAGGTCCTGCTCTCCAGGGGGTCTGGGGTTTGAGTCCCGCTGGGGGTGCCTTGCAACGGACTGGCGTCCTGTCCTGGGTGTGTCCCCCTCCCCCTCCGACCTTATCCCCTGTGTTGCCAAGTAGGCTCCGTGACCCCGTATGGGACAAGCGGTTCTGAAAATATGTGTGTGTATTGTGACATGATCCCTTTAATGCATTCTTACATGCAACAAATAAAAAGACCATTTTAACAGAAGATACAAAAAATTCTTGACAAACACCCACATCCAATGAAAAAACTGCAGTATAGTTAACTACACCAAAAATATGTTAAAATCACCCAAAATTTAGTATTTGTTTTAAAGGGCTTCTTAAATCCTGCATGCATGGTGATGCACAAAGGAGGATAAAAAAAGTTAAATGGATTAAGTAACAATGTTTATACATGGAGGGGGGTGCGGTGGCGCAGTGGGTTGGGCCACGGTCCTGCTTTCCGGTGGGTCTGGGGTTCGAGTCCCTCTTGGGGTGCCTTGTGACGGACTGGTGTCCCGTCCTGGGTGTGTTCCCTCCCCCTCTGGCCTTACGCCCTGTGTTACCGGGTGGGCTCCGGTTCCCCGTGACCCAGTATGGGACAAGCGGTTCTGAAAATGTGTGCGTGTGCGTGTGCGTGTGTGTGTGTGTTTATTTATACATGTATAAAACCCAACATCCTACACCCTTCGCTAACATAGAACCCAACACACAACAAAAAACACTGGGCAGGAAGGGGAAGAAGGTCAGGAACAGGGATCCTTGGACCGAGAACATTTTTTCCTTGATGCCGCATCCATATCTCGTGTTGTGTGACGGTGTCCCGATTCATAAGATTCATAATGAAAATTGTCTCTGCGTCCTTTCCTGTCCCATCAGAACTCAGAACACAGCACATTGTCTGAACCACTTGTCCCATACAGGGTCATGGGGAGCCAGAGCCTAACCCAGCAATACAGGGTGTAAGGCTGGAGGGGAAGGGGACACACCCAGGATGGGATGCCAGTCCATCATAAGGCACCCCAAGCGGGACTTGAACCAGACAGACCAGTGAGCAGGACCCGGTCCAACCCACTGCGCCACCCCCTCCCTCAGAACACAGCACCTTACAATAATTTATTTATGTATTCTTATTAAGGTTGGTTAAAGAAAGGATTCATATGAAAATGATGACATTTTGATATTGAAACACCCTTTCAGAAAATTGTTTTCAAAGCACTCCAGATCGGTTCTAAATGCATTATTGACATGTTTATTTTTTAAGGATGTCTTCAGATATCTGTTTTTAAATCCGGAAATGAATATGTCACAGTTGCAATTTTCATTTTATTATTAACAAAAAACCATGATAAATAAAAACAGAATTTTATTGGGATAAAATACTAACAACCTCCCCGTAAAATATGCACGATTAAAAAGTTCTGTTTACCGCTGTTCACTTCTGACATGCTGTTTTCATGGAATCTTTTCTTGAAACTTTGAGGTTAAGTTGCAGATAAAGGAACTTGGCATTTTCAAGGAAACACAGAGCCCATGATTTCCTCATTAGAATCGATTTTCATTTCTATAGGTTCTTAAAGTGAGATGATATTGTGAGAATGGATTTTGACATCAGAGCAGTTAACTGACCCACACAGTCAGTTTTTAATGGTGTACAATTGTTGCCAGAGTTTTTTTCCCCTAACAGAAGTTCTGTGATTTTTCTCTGCAGAATTAACCTTACAGCACCACAGTATTATGAATGTAAATCCTGTACCTGTTCAGTCTGTGAGAATTCATCCATATATAACAATTTCATAATCAAGATGTTTGTGTCACTAGAGGATCTGAATCTCAAAGGAAACAACCCTACAGATGGGCTACAGTGTGTCTGGGGTTGCTGTGTGTTTTCCTGCTGACGGCCCTCATAGTGCTGAGTGTTAACTGTGAGTTTGTGTCTGACACATTATTATTGATCTATTATCAGCTGAGTTATTTCTTCCTATGTCTTTCTGTCTAACGCTAGATGTCACCGTGATTTACTTACTTCTTTACATTGGGGTAACTGTGTTGTGTTTTTTTTTTTTTCTCACCACTACAGATAAGAGTTCTGATGGTCTTCATACAAAACATGAGGCCTTGAAGGCTGAGAGAGACCAGCTCTGGACCAATTTGAGCTCAGTGGTAGCAGACAGAGACCAGCTACAGACCAGTTACTACACTGCAGTAAAAGAGAGAGACCAGCTGCAGTCCAGTAACAGCGTACTGACAACAGAGAAAAACCAGCTGGAGACGAATTACAGGAACTGTTCTGTCTCAAAAGAGCAACTGGAGAGTGAGTTCTTCAGCACAATAGAAATACGTCAATGAATTTATATTCACCACGTGTCCTGATCAGGGTCACATTAGTTCAGGCCCTATCCTGGAATCACTGGGCACAAGGCGGGGGGTGTGGGGGTGGGAGTGAGTAGCGCTGCCCCCTCCCGGTGCCTGGGTGGGGCGAGAGATCATGGGTTTGATTCTTGATTGGTCGCTGTGGAGTTTGCATGTTCTTCCCGTGTGTGTGTGTGTGTGTGTGTGTGTGTGTGACTTCTTCCTGGTGCTCTGAATTCCTCCCTAAGACAAGCAGTTCAGTTACATTAGTCACTATGTAGCTCATGGAGTGTGAAGGGGATGTGTCTGCGGCTACCCATGACCTGGGTGTACCACCCTCAGCCTTGTGCCCAGTGCTTCCAGGATAGGCTCCAGATCACCAGGACCCTGCTCAGGCCTACCAGTTGTTGAAACTGGAGGAAACACATTGAAGAAAGACTTGGATGTGTCGTAGGGTAGAATGTATATGTTTATGTGACACAGTAAATCTTTTCGCTCTGTGGTCTTATCAGAGTGCAGCCACTCATCTGTACCCAGTAGGGAATAAAAATTACTGTCCATTTTCAACACATACCTGTCTGTGCTGCAGAGCAAGTCTGTCCAGAACGGTGGAACAGCTTCAAGTTCAGCTGTTACTACATTTCTAATGAGGAGAAGAACTGGGATGACAGCAGGCAGTACTGTACAGACAGAGGAGCAGATCTGGTGATCATCGATAGCAAAGAGGAGCAGGTGAGATGATCAAGAAGAGGGAAAAATTTAAATCATGTAAATGTTCGACAGTTTGCATTGTGTCCCTATAATTAACAAAAGCTGCTGTTAAGTAAAGCAGAATTACAGTGAGATGATACCACACACACACACACACACACACATTTTCAGAACCGCTTGTCCCATACAGGGTCACGGAGCCAACCCGGTAACACAGGGCGTAAGGCCAGAGGGGGAGAGGACACACCCAGGACGGGACGCCAGTCCGTCGCAAGGCACCCCAAGCGGGACTCGAACCCCAGACCCACCGGAGAGCAGGACTGTGGTCCAACCCACTGCGCCACCGCACCCCGAGATGATACCAAATTGTGACATTTCACTTCAGGCCTTCATTGACCTCTTTAATGGTTATTTCTGGATTGGACTGAGTGACAAAGAGAGAGAAGGAACCTGGAAATGGGTGGATGGCACAATAATGCCACAGTACGAAGGGTAAGAGCTCAAAAAACACTCTTGGAGAGTAACCCAGGCTCTTACTCAGACTAACACTCCTCAAATCCCTTAACAAATGTAAAAATCTAAAGAAAA
Organism: Scleropages formosus; assembly: GCF_900964775.1. Taxonomy (NCBI): domain Eukaryota; kingdom Metazoa; phylum Chordata; class Actinopteri; order Osteoglossiformes; family Osteoglossidae; genus Scleropages; species Scleropages formosus. Next base: position 5,217,290 of record NC_041806.1, read on the forward strand.
GTATTGAGCACAGACCTCTGCATAATAGAAACCATAACAGTTCTTTAACAAGAAAGCTGAGTCGAACCCTTGAAAAACACCACTGACACCTCCAAAATAGTTCATATACAGACAACGTCATCACTGTTACCGTGACACAAAAATCACACACAGCATTCACATTCAGAGCAGGAGTTTTAGAGTCAGATCTCATTAACACATTTCTTTATGTTTATTTTTGATGCCCACAGAACCTGGTGTTCTGACCAGCCTGACAACTTTGAACGAAGTGAGGACTGTGTAGAGACCAGGCTTATGGAACCTGAACCCAATAAGAGATGGAACGACCTGTCCTGTGACAGTGTTCTGCGATGGATCTGTGAAAAAAAAAGCCAGTAGCTAACGGATTACATTCACAAGTGAATTTTTCCTTGCTCTTGTTGTTATTAATTTCTGTCTTCTTAAAACATCGCAACTCATTTCCAGCTGCCTTGAGTGTGTCTCAAAAACTTATGTACACACATAATATACATCGTCTCACAAATGTGGAAGTGCCTTTGCCTTCCTTTGCGTTAGCCGACCGTTCTTAACACCAAATATTTACCTCCAGTAAAATATATGCAAAGCATTTTTTGTACATTGAAGTGTGTATGCATTTTCTGAGACACTATGTTTACCTAATGCAATTCCTTTCTGTATGAAAAATATTTTGATTTTACCACTGATTAATTTTTACATTTTTATGTTTACGCTCTACGTAAACTGATTGTTCTTATGTAAGTCGCACACAGTAATTGTGTATATTCATTGCTCATTGGGTCCCACTTTGCTGGCGGAAGGAGGAGGAGCTGGTACCGTGGTTCTTGAGGACCTCTGTGCTCCTCAGTGTCTCACTGTGTGTCCGCACTCCACTCCACCAGCCCAAGTCCACCTCTGTTCCACTTTTAGGCTCCTATAACCGTTCACCTCCACATTGTCTTTCCCGAAAACTTCATTCTGTGTCTTTGATTCCCACAATCCCACATCACCTCCACTCAATCCTATATCATTGTTTGGGCAATTCCCATTGTTATGGGGTGGAATTGCTAATGTTGCTTATGAAAAAATGTCATAATTGGCTTCTTTGTGGAAAATATGCCGCCTCAAATCAAATAAAATACTTTCATTAATTACATTGACCCAGCATATTTTTTACATACATTAAATCTTCTATTGCTATATTTTCATTTGTTTGTTTAATACAAATGACCGATAGTTTAATATCAGGATGTGTAGGTCTAGAGTCTATTTTAAGTGAGGTCAAGTGATTTTCATTGATTGCAACACGGCAGCTTTATTTACTCAGCTCTAATATTACTAAAACAGAGGGATGCAGTGATACAGTGGCACAATGGCTTGTATTGGGTCTTGCTCTCTGATGGGTCTGGGGTTCAAGTCCTGTTTGGGGTGCTTTGTGGCGGACTGGTGTCCTGTTCTGGTTGTGTCCCCATATATATCTATGGAGTACGTACACAGTAGCAAGGATAATGCACCATGTATGTACAGATAATATACATATTATATATCTATTTTATACATATAAATAAATAAATAAATATATACGTTTATCCATATTATATACACATACATACACATATATATATATACATATACACAAGGATAACTAGGACATTCTATGAATTATCAATTATTTAAAATTATAATTATTATTACTATATAGAGATAACATCGGAAGTACAAGGTGGAGCAGAACTGCACAATGCTTACAGGCAGTTAAAAAAAGTAAAGCGTCAGTGAGACATCAGTGACCTAAACGGTGGAGTGTAGAGTTCAGTAGGGTGATGACTCTAAGGAAGAAACTGGCCCTGAACCTGCTGGTTCTGGTACGAATGGCCCTCTATCTTCTCCTGGATGGAAGGAGGTTGAACAGTTTGTGACTGGGATGTGAGGAGTCCTTGATGATTTTGTGTGCTCTGCGCAAACATCCGTTATGTTGAAAAAGCTCAATGGCAGGTAGTTGTGTGCCAATGATGCGTTGGACATTTTTCACCACCCTTTGCAGGGCTTTTCTTTCACACACTGTAGAGATGCTATACCTCACTGTGAAGGAGTTTGTCAGGATGCTCTCAATGATACAGCGGTAAAAGTTAGTTAAAATCTCAGGGGGCAAATGAGCTTTCTTCAGTGTTCTCAAGAAGTAAAGACACTGTTGCGCCTTCCTAACCAGAATTGAGGTGTTCTGATGCCAGGACAGATCCTCAGAGATGTGGACACCCAGGAACTTAAAGCTGGAGACACGCTCTACTTCAGTACTGTTGACGTAGACAGAGGGGGTGTCTGCTGCTGTTAGATTTACTGAAGTCCACAATGAGCTCTTTGGTCTTCTTGGCATTGAGGGTGAGGTTGTTGCTGGAACACCATGCTGACAGGCGTTGTATCTTCTCCCTGTAAGCCGTTTCATCGTTGTTACTGATCTGGCCAATCACTGTGGTATCATCTGCATACTTGATGAAGATGTTGGAGTTATGCAGAGGAACACAGTCATGGGTAAACAGGGAGTAGAGCAGTGGGCTCAACACGCAACCTTGTGAGACACTGGTGTTCAAAATGAGGGTTGAGAACATGCAATTGCCCAACCTTACCGTCTGGGGTCTGTTGGATAGAAAGTCCAGAATCCATATGTGTATGGGTGTGCACATACCCAGGTCACTGAGCTTTGTGATCAGTTTTGTGGGAATGACCGTGGGTGAGAATGATCGTGTTAAATGCGGAGCTAAAGTCAATGAAGAGAATCCTTACGTATGTGTTCTTGTTTCCAGGTGGGTGAGGGCTGAATGAAGGGCAGTGGAAATGGCATCCTCTGTCGACCTGTTGGGCGGTAGGCAAACTGGTGTGGGTCCAGTGTAGGTGAGAGGACTGCTATGATGTGATTCAGTACCAGTTTATCAAGGCACTTCATAACAATAGCGGTGAGTGCAACAGGATGAAAATCATTCACACACACACACACACACACACACACACACACACACACACACATTTTCAGAACCGCTTGTCCCTTACGGGGTCACGGGGAACCGGAGCCTACCCGGCAACACAGGGCGTAAGGCCAGAGGGGACACACCCAGGACGGGACACCAGTCCGCCACAAGGCACCCCAAGCAGGACTTGAACCCCAGACCCACCGGAGAGCAGGACTGCAGTCCAACCCACTGCGCCACCGCACCCCTCAGTGAAAATCATTCAAACACTTTGCATTTGAATGCTTAGGCACAGGTATGATAGTTGTACTTTTCAGACATGTGGGAACAGAGGCCTGGGCCAATGACAGGTTGAAAATGTCAGCGAAGAGTTGTGCCAGTTGACCAGCACATGCCCTGAGCACATGCCCGGGTATGCCATCAGGGCCAGCTGACTTACGTGCATCCACTCTACTCAGTGCTGAGTACACCTCAGTTATGGAGAGTGATAGTGGGGGGTCAACAGAGGAGGAGTTAGCATTTGTGGTGTGATGTCTGATACCTTGGTCAAAGCAAACAAAGAAGTGGTTGAGCTCGTCTGGGAGGAAGGCATCGCTGCTTGGTGGGGACTGTGTTGTTAGTTTGTGGTTGGTAATAGATTGAATGCCTTTCTGCATGCGTCTGGGGTCGGAGTTGTTGTGGAAGTGATCCTCAAATGTGAAGTTTATATGAATGCTTGGCTTTCCTAATGCCCCTTTTCAGGTTAGCCCTGGTTCTGCTGTAGGCCTCTGCATCGCCGGATTTAAAAGTAGCATCTCTTGCTTTCAGCAGGAGGCGGACCTCATAGTTCATCCACGGCTTCTGATTAGGAAAGTTTTTCACATGTTTAACGGTAGTGGCGGTGTCAATACACATGTTGATACGGTCCAGTACAGAGGATATATAAATATCGATGTCTGTGTGTGAGCCCAAGGTGGCCTGTGAGGAAAACATATTCCAGTCAGTGTCCTGAAACTGTTGCTGTAATGAAGAAATAGCCCCCTCTGGCCATACCTTCATTGTCAACACTGATGGCTTCACACGTTTGATGAGTGGTGTGTTTTTGGGTAGCATGAACAAAGAAAGATGATCAGACTGACCCAAATGAGGGAGGGGAATGGAGTTGTACGCTTCGGCAATGTTTGTATGTAGCCCACCCACTCGATTCTGATGTTTTTTTCTCTAGCATGGGAGGTGAATCGGTGGTGTCTACAGCACAACTTTGGGATGCGTGTACTGTCGCCCCCCCCCAACTTCGGGGTATGGCTCTTGCTAGGGTGAGGAGAGGCCCAGTTAGCGTAGTACAGCTATACTGTTATATTACAGTCGTATAAACCTCCCATACTTCACACACAGCGACCCAGCCCCGCCTTCCTTTGCCGTAAAAAAGAACATTCACACCTACACAGGGACGGTTACAACATTCAGGTGAAATAAGCCCAACAAACATTTAATATAAAACGTCCACACAAATAATTCACACCACCAAAACGAACACGTTTTTTTTTCCTTTTATGCGACTCAGTCTCTGGTGCCGGCGTCGTCTCGTTGGCGCGCTTTAGTCTGGAGCTCCTTATCCACCACCGAGGGAAATTCCCGCCGTTACTCACGGTTTTCGTGCAGGGCAGGAAACCGACAGCGACCTGTCCTCACAGCCACTCTCTCTCCAGTGAGGATGGCGGGACGATGATGGCGAGTCCTGGCGACCTTCTCTCCGGGGCCAATCGCGCTGGCCAAACCCTAATCCTCCACTCCCCAATCCTCGCGGGCTGGTTCTCGCTCGCGCCGGTTTTTTTTTTCACAAAACCCCCTTCGCGCGAGAACGAACCCAAAACTGCTCGTTCTCCTCGCCCGGTCTCCCCCAAAAAAAACAACTCCCCTTTTTCCCCCGGAACATCCCGCCCCCAAACATCCAACTACACGAGAACAAGTTGCGTAGGGGCTACACTCTTCCCCCACCAAAATTTGTCATGTCCTCATGACAAGCAACCCACATCACGTCCCATCCTTTCAACATCATATTAGAACAGAATATATACATTCCCTTCAACCTATCCACTTGTACAAAGTGCTGGTGTATCTCCGGATAGGAGGTGAAGAGAAACTAGCGAAACCTTCCCCAACCTTAACTGAAATAGCTCTATGTGTGCTAACAGCTACTGTAGTGGGGCTCCCCAGCTTATCATAGGTGAGTCGGGTAGGGGCCCTTCTCAGTCGCTGAGGCCGCGCAGACCCCGCCGAGTTCTCTGCGACATTATCCCGTCCCTCACTCACTTCTTCTGCTGTCCGTACCCCAGCACTACACTCGACTTCATCTCCCGGAACATCCGTCCTACAAGTTGCAGTGGGTCCATCCACGTCCATCACTGCCGGCCCCTCAACCGCAGTCATTTCCAGCCCTGAGCCATTCGTGAGAACATCCAGACCCAAATCCAGGTCAACGAGTTCAACAGATCCACTGCTTAAAGGCTCTGGCTCCGGTGACCTCCTCTGAGGATAACAGTCATACCAGACCCCCGTTTCTTCTTCTTCTGAATCAGACTCAGGCTCCCTTGCACATTCCAGTTCAACCGCTGGCAAGCATGAGCGACCACAACTCTCATCTCTCGTTTGGAGCCGCTTACTAGCCCTCCTTTTAAATTTGGATGCCTCTGTAGTCTTTTCAGACCGCCACCGTACCTCCTGCCCAATAGGCAGAATGTGATTGCGGTGCAGTACTTTCCCAGGGCCCAATTCACCCTCTGGCTTCAATCTGAACACAGGCAACCCAGGAAGTTGATCCTCCACAACATAAGGGGTGTCCTTCCAGCGGTCAGCAAGCTTGGCCTTCCCCTGCAGTCCAAGATTTCGAATCAAGACGCGGTCACCAGGAGCTAAAGGGCAGTAACGGACCCTCTGATCGTACTGTCGCTTGTTCCCTTCATTCCTCTTTTTCGACACACTCTCAGCCAACTGATATGCAGCTTGAAGCTCACGCTTCATGTTTTTGACGTATCTTGTATAGGATTTGTTGGAGGTACCGTCACCCGATGCTCCAAATGCCACATCTACTGGCAACCTAGCCTCTCGACCAAACATTAGGAAATACGGCGAGCAGCCGGTTGACTCATTCAGCGTGCAGTTGTACGCATGTACGAGATAGCCAATGTGCTTACCCCATTTCCTTTTGTCTGGCGCGTCAAGGGTCCCGAGCATATCAAGCAGAGTTCGGTTAAACCGCTCCGGCTGGGGATCGCCCTGAGGATGGTAAGGTGTAGTTCTTGATTTCTTTATGCCGAGCATGCCCAACAACTCATGGATGAGCCGACTCTCAAAATCCCTGCCTTGATCAGAGTGCACCCTCTTGGGCAGCCCATAGTGGATGAAGTATTTCTCCCACAGAACCTTAGCGACAGTTTCCGCCTTCTGATCCCTAGTTGCAAAAGCTTGAGCATAGCGGGTGTAGTGATCTGTAATCACAAGCACGTTGAAGAGGTTGCTGGAATCAGGCTCAATCGTCAAGAAATCCATGCAAACGAGATCCATCGGTCCATCACTGCGAAGATGCGACAACTCAGCAGTTCTCTTGGGCAGTGTTTTCCTCTGAATACACCTGAGACAGCTTTTACAGTACCTTTCAACCTGTGTCTTCATGCGAGGCCAATAAAACCTCTCTCGTAGCAGCCCATAGGTCTTCTCAAACCCAAGATGGCCCGACTGGTCATGTAGAGACTGGAGTACTGTCTCTCGGAACTCTTGGGGAAGCAACAGTTGCTGGCGAGGCGGCTTGTTGGGTGGCTTACTCATCCTGTACAATACGGAATTCACAACCTGTAACTTATCCCACTCTTTCAGCAGCAAAGACACATCAGGATGTCTCACTTTGTTGGCACGCTCGGCATTCTTCTGATTAACCGCATGCCACACTTCGCCAATGCAGGGGTCTTTCTGCTGTGAATATGAGAGGTCTGTTGGAGTCAGTTGGGGCAGCTGCTGAATATTCAGGAAAGACAAGTTGCAATAGGCTTTGGGTACCGCCCCTTTTGATGAGCCCATGAGATCAATCGCTCTGCAGTGACGATAGCGAGGTGGTCTGACTGAGGACATCTGGCAGATAGCTTGGACTGAGTCAGCTGGCATGGCCCCTCTCCCCTGAGATGCCTCAGGAGGGACATGTGAGCGCCGTGACAAGGCGTCTGCCTCAACATTCTGCTTCCCGGGGCGGTACTTCAGGCTGAAATCATATGTGGCCAGTTCTGCCAGCCATCGATGCCCTGCTGCATCCAACTTGGCTGTGGTCAGGACATAAGTCAATGGGTTATTGTCTGTGTGCACCTCAAACTTAGCTCCATAGAGGTAATCATGCAGCTTGTCGGTAATCGCCCACTTTAATGCCAAAAACTCTAGCTTATGGGTGGGGTAATTTTTCTCTGCTGGGGTAAGGCTTCTGCTGACAAAAGCCACAGGGCGCAGGCCTGCTCCCTGATCCTGATAGAGGACACCCCCCAAACCTTCTCTACTAGCATCAACATGTAGCACATAAGGCAGTCCTGGATTGGCGATGGCCAAAACTGGGGCCTCTGTGAGACTCCTTTTTAGCGTTTCAAAAGCTTTCTCGCAGTCCTCATCCCACCTAGGACCAAACGGCTCTGAAGGGTGGTGCCACTCCTTTGGACACAGACCTGATGTTGGTTTCCTTCCATGCTGAGAGGCAGTCTTAGCCCCTGCCACTCTTCTTGGTCCTCTAGCTACGATGCAGCCCTGCAGCAGCTGATTTAAAGGATAACAGACCTTGGAGAAATCTTTCACAAACCGTCTGTAGTACCCACAAAACCCGAGAAAAGAGCGAAGAGCAGTAATGCTCTCTGGGCGTGGCCACGACTTCACTGCGTCAACCTTCGAGGGATCTGTAGCAATGCCATCTCTGGACACAACATGACCAAGGTAAGTCACCGAAGGGCAGCAGAACTGGCACTTGTCCAAAGACAACTTCAGTCCCTCCTCCTTTAGTCTGTCCAGCACCTTTAGAAGGCGCTGCTCATGCTCTTCCAATGTTCGCCCAAATACAATGATGTCATCAAGATACACCAGGCATTCCAGAAGATTCATATCTCCTACAGTCCGCTCCATGACCCGTTGGAAGGTTGCTGGGGCCCCACATATCCCTTGGGGCATCCGCTCAAACTGGTAAAATCCTGCGGGACAGATGAATGCGGTCTTTTCCTTGTCTGCCGCGCTCAGAGGGATCTGATAATAACCACTTCTGAGGTCCAGCACACTGAACCACTGGCTACCACTCAGGCAAGCCAAAGCATCCTCCACCCGAGGGACTGTGTACTGATCAGGAATTGTTCTCCTGTTCAGGGTTCTGTAGTCCACACACATACGTATGGTTCCGTTTTTCTTCCGAACCACCACTATCGGAGAAGCGTAAGGACTCCGAGATTCTGAGATGATTCCAGCCTCCTTTAGATCATGGAGATGTTTCCTCACATCCTCTAGATCCCCTGGCGGTAAACGTCTAGAACGCTCTCTGAAAGGCGTTTCATTCGTCACTCGAATGTGGTGCTGCGTACTCTTAGCACACCCTACATCAAACTCACTGCAAGAAAAGACCTCTTTCCTCTCCATCATTTTCCAACACAGTCTATCCTTCCACTCAATAGACACAGGAGAGTCCCCAAAGTTGAAAGAGGAGGGGGATAGTTGAGACATATGTGGCATCGTCTCCTCCCTACCTAGCCCCTTATTCATCACATCCACTGGGAATAGGTGCGCAATAGGCATTCCACGTTTTAATGTCACCGGCTGCTGAGACACATTCCTCAAAGTGACTGCGAGGTGACGGCACTGGACAGTTCCTGGCTCCTCTACAACAGGCATTACCAGCAGCCCTTCCGGGAAAGGGCCCTCCTCTGGGTGATCTACAACCACGGCCTGACTATTCAGGTGCCCAGGAAACTTTGGAGTGCCAATCACTGTAGCAACACCCCCTGGGGCCAGAGTGAAAGGCTTGCTCCTCGTGAACCAGACGGTCCCTCGCCTTTCCTCGGCCAGGCCGTCAGAAGCTTCCTGGAACTTCTCATACGCTTCTTTTATTACTGGGTGAACAGCAAGGGTAGCTAAGAAATTTCCCCCCTTTTGATTTATGCAAGACTGGAAGAGCCTCCTAACTATGGAGGTGTTTGTACCAATCACCCCAGAAACCTCCCCTTTCACAACCGGGTCTGGACACACAAGCACAAGCGTTTCTATGGTCTCCACTACTCCAACTACGTCTCCAGTGAACTCCAGTTTCACGCACAGATAGCCATCATATGGATATTGCTCCACACTAAGGCCCCAAATCTCTAGGCACTCGATAGGGGTCAAAGGCAAGTGCTTCAAATACTGGTCATAGAAGGAGCGATACAGTAGAGTAATCTGGGAACCGCTATCGAGCAAAGCTTTAGCGTAAATGCCCTCAATTTGTACCGAGACAATAGCACTGGGTCCAACTAAACCCTCTGGCAATATAGCCTCCCTTTGCCGTAGCATATCACACCTGGTGGAACGTGTCTTCTCCGGGGCGGCAGGCCGTTCCTTCACTGGGCCCCTGGGAAGTTTCCCGGCGGCTGCCTTAATTTCAATAGTCGGTTCGTCACCTTTCGAAGGTTCTCTGGATTAGGACACTCTCGCTGGAAATGCCCATCTTCACCACATCGATAGCAAAAAACACCAGCACGATACTGGGGTCTGGGAGCACCCTCCCTTCCGCAGGCATACAAGGTCCCTGTACCCTTCGGATTGAGATTCTGCATGGTCTGCTGTGGTATGCCATCGGAGGCCGCTATCGAGGCAGAAAACAGCCGGGCAACCTCCGTCTTTAGCCCTCTGAACTCTTCCCTGAGCCGTTCTATTTCCTGACCATTCCCCGCTACCACAGGTACTGCAACATTTTCAGGCTGCACTGGTACGGGGGAGGGTGTAGCGCACCCCACACACCTAACCATTGCTGGAAGAGCAGCGTTCCCCACACTTTGCCTTGCCAGGATCATTTCCTCTTCTTCTCGGACATCACGGAGCAACTCTGTGAAACTTGGAGGAGGTTTAAGCTTATACATCGTTCGGATGCGCATGGCAACAAGATCATGGGACAGAGCTCCTCGTGCAACCTGCTCAATGCGAATTTGGTCCAGGTCGGCCACCTCAGCCCCACCTTTACGATGAACTGCATGCAACAGTTTGTCTAGACGGAACAAGTATGCTGATAGTTTCTCACCTTCCTGCTGGAATGTACCACGGAACCTTACCATGAGATCAGCCGCACTGTCTGTGGTCCCAAAAGCTGCCTCCAGGGCTTTGAGGTAATCATTGGCAGTGACAGAGGGGTTACTAACCCTTAAGCACCGGACAATGTCTGCTGCCGGCCCTTTGAGACTCTCAGCTATCCTCTGCTTCTTGACAATATCTGAACACTGCCATTCATCCAACATGTGAGTGGTCTGCTCAGCCCAGGCATCATACTCTTCCTCTCCCGGTGGAGTTGGTTTCACACCGGAGAACAAGCGAAGTTTACGATAGCCGAGTCCGTCCATAGGCGTGGCTTGGCATTTCTCCACAAGTGAAGAGATGGCATCCACGAGTTTGGTGTTCAAGTCTGGAGCGACAGGTGGCGCTGGAGTAGGCCCAAACCAGCCTGAGACATCAGCTAGAGTCTTCCCTTCACTTGCTAGGAATGACAGGAATTTTGCCTGGAAACTGCCTCTTTCACCAAGTATTGGACATTCTCGGGTCTCGCTGACATTAACCACCCAGGGCCCCGACTCACCTCCAAAGGCTAACTGTTCAGGTATGGTAGCCTTAGTCATATCATTTGTGGTTTCAACCAACACAAGTTGGTTGTCTCCAGCCGGTTCTAAACACCGTCCCCTTACCTTACAATGACCAAATACTCCCACCCCATCCAGCACCTTGTACACAGTCTCATCAGTAATGTCAACAGAAACCCCACTAAGCACAACAGCTTTTCTTATATCAATACCCTTGTCGTTACACCATTGGACTATCTGCTTTGACTCCATGTTACAACAACTTTCCAGACATCAAACCACAAATCATATCAAAGAGACATCAAATCATACAAAAATATACTCACAAATACAGAAAACAGTAATCATATCCCGGACGAGCCCCCAAGTGTAGCCCACCCACTCGATTCTGATGTTTTTTTCTCTAGCATGGGAGGTGAATCGGTGGTGTCTACAGCACAACTTTGGGATGCGTGTACTGTCGCCCCCCCCCAACTTCGGGGTATGGCTCTTGCTAGGGTGAGGAGAGGCCCAGTTAGCGTAGTACAGCTATACTGTTATATTACAGTCGTATAAACCTCCCATACTTCACACACAGCGACCCAGCCCCGCCTTCCTTTGCCGTAAAAAAGAACATTCACACCTACACAGGGACGGTTACAACATTCAGGTGAAATAAGCCCAACAAACATTTAATATAAAACGTCCACACAAATAATTCACACCACCAAAACGAACACGTTTTTTTTCCTTTTATGCGACTCAGTCTCTGGTGCCGGCGTCGTCTCGTTGGCGCGCTTTAGTCTGGAGCTCCTTATCCACCACCGAGGGAAATTCCCGCCGTTACTCACGGTTTTCGTGCAGGGCAGGAAACCGACAGCGACCTGTCCTCACAGCCACTCTCTCTCCAGTGAGGATGGCGGGACGATGATGGCGAGTCCTGGCGACCTTCTCTCCGGGGCCAATCGCGCTGGCCAAACCCTAATCCTCCACTCCCCAATCCTCGCGGGCTGGTTCTCGCTCGCGCCGGTTTTTTTTTTCACAAAACCCCCTTCGCGCGAGAACGAACCCAAAACTGCTCGTTCTCCTCGCCCGGTCTCCCCCAAAAAAAACAACTCCCCTTTTTCCCCCGGAACATCCCGCCCCCAAACATCCAACTACACGAGAACAAGTTGCGTAGGGGCTACATGTATATACATGGTCCAGTGTGTTGTGCCCTCTAGTAGAGCAGGAGACATGCTGATGAAATTTGGGAAATACAGTTTTTAAGTTGGAGTGGTTAAAGTCTCCAGCAATAATAAAAGCTCCATTGGGGTGTACAGACTGTTGTTTGCTTGTTGCTGCATGCAGTTCTTCCATAGTTAACTTAGCACTAGGATCCAGAGGGATGTACACTGCAGTCAAAACAAATGACTGAGAATTCTCTTGGTAAATAGAAAGGTCTGCACTTAATCATCAAATACTCTAAATGAGCCGAGCAATGACTTTCAGTTACAGCAGAGTCTGTGCACCATGATTTGTTAACGTAAATGCACAGTCCTCCACCCTTGCGCTTACCAGAGTCCACTGCAGTTCTGCCTGCCCGGAAAACACTGCGACCCTCCAGCTCAATGGCGCTGCTGGGAATATTGGTGTTAAGCCATGTTTCCGTAAAAATCATGACGTTGCATTCCTTAGTCCATTTGTTTGTTGTTATCTGGAGTTGCAGTTCGCCCATTTTGTTCACCAGAGACTATACGTTATACGCTATACTAAAAATATGATAAAATCACCCAAAATTTAGTGATAGTTTCAAAGGGTTTCTTAAATGCTGTTTTATGGTGATGCACAATGGAGGATAGAAAAAATTAAACTGATGAAATAACGTTGTTTATGCATGAATAAAACCTAACATCCTGGGCCTCTTCTGAAAACAAAGGGTAGACCCTGCACAAGACAACATTCATTGATTCATTTCGCATACACTTTTCTCCATAGCAAAGTAGATCTAATAGAAAAATAAAATGAGTGAGTCAACAGAAAGAGAAAAAAATATGATAATTGGCTTCTTTATGAAAAATATGCCTCGTCAAATCAAATAAAGTACTTTCACTCATTACATTGACACAGGATTTTTTTTTTACATACATTAAACCTTCTATTGTTATTCTCTGATAGGCCAAAAAAAAAAGTCACCACCTGGATTTAACTAAGCAAATAGGAAAGAGCCTTCCATTGGATAATTACTGCAGTGATTAATATGTTTCAGCTGGCAACAAGTTATTTAACTCTAACTGATGCAGTGGGTACAGGGGGGCGTGGTGGCGTGGTGGCGTGGTGGCGTGGTGGCGCGGTGGCAAGGTGGGTTGGACCAGAGTCCTGCTCTCCAGTGGGTCTGGGGTTCGAGTCCCGCTTGGGGTGCCTTGCGACGGACTGGCGTCCCGTCCTGGGTGTGTCCCCTCCCCCTCCGGCCTTACGCCCTGTGTTGCCGGGTAGGCTCCGGTTCCCCGTGACCCCGTATGGGACAAGCGGTTCCGAAAATGTGTGTGTGATGCAGTGGGTAACTTCTCATTTCTTAAACAACCATGTTGGAAGACATATCCTGTGGCCATGGAAAAGATGTTACTCTGTTTCTGAAGGGTCAAATTATTGGCCTGAATCAAGCAAAGAAAACAACTAAGGAGATTGCTGAAACTACCAAAACTGGATTAAGAACTCTCCAACGCATTATTGAAACCTGGAAGGATAGAGGTGAACCATTATCTTTGAGGAAGAAATATGGTCAGAAAAAAATCCTGAATGATTGTGATCGAAGATCACTTAAACATTTGGTGAAATCAAAACTTAAAAAAACAACGGTTGAACACATGGCTATGTTTAATAGTGAAAGTAAGAACATTTCCACATGCCCCATGTGAAGAGAACTCAAGGGATTGGGACTAAACAGATGTGTAGCCTAAAGAAAACCACTTATTACTGAGGCTAATCGGAAAAAAAGGCTTCAGTTTGCTAGGAAGCATAAAGATTGGACTCTGGAGCAATGGAAAAAGGTCATGTGGTCTGATGAGTGCAGATTTACCCTGTTCCAGAGTGATGGGTGCATCAGGGTAAGAAGAGAGGCAGATGAAGTGATGCACCCAACATGCCTATTGCCTACTGTACAAGCCTGTGGGGGCAGTGTTATGATCTGGGGTTGCTTCAGTTGGTCAGGTTTAGATTCAGCAACGTTATGTGCCCAAAAAATGAGGCCAGCTGACTACTTGAATATACTGAATGACCAGGTATTCCATCAATGGATTTCTTTCTTCCGATGTCACGGGCATATTCCAAGATGACAATGCCAGGATTCATTGGGCTCAAATTGTGAAAGAGTGGTTCAGGGAGCATGAGACATCATTTTCACACATGGACTGGAGACCACAGAGTCCAGACCTTAAGCCCATTGATGTGCTGGAGAAGACTTTACGCAGCGGTTCAACTCTCCCATCATCAATACAAGATCTTAGAGAGAAATTAATGCAACTATGGACAGAAACAAACGTTGCGACATTACCTAAGCTTATCGAAATGATGACACGGCGAATGCGTGCCATAATCAAAGCAAAAGGTGGTCCACCAAAATATTAGAGCGTGTGACTTTTTTTTGGGCAGGCAGTGTATTTTGCTATATTTTGTTTATTATGAGTGAACATTTGTTTAATTTGAGGATGTGTAGGTCTGGAGTCTATTTTAACTGAGTTCAGATGATTTCCATTTATCGCAACACGGCGGCTTTACGCAGCTCTAATCTTATTAAAGCAGTTTCAATGATTCCATAACTGAGTTATTAAATACTGACAGTTTATGTCTATAAGAACTCAACATAAAATATCATTTCATTGATGCTATTCTTCTCCAGTCAGAGTGCAGTGTGTCTGCAGCGCTACAAGCTGAACGTATTGTGGGCACACACTGATTTTGCATTCACACTTGTGAAGAGTGTCTGAGGGTGGGTGGGGAAGTACTGTCTTCTGGTGACATTGACACTGTCTCAGCATGAATTTTGTTAAGTATCCAGTCTTTCTTACATGCAGTGTTATTGGAGTTGAGTGTCATCTACAGTCGCTGTGCTCAGCGCTCAGTTTTTCCGACAGACCCTGAGAAAACTGCATTTCACCATGATTACATCCCACTGTACAAACTGTTTCTTTTTTAACCATCATGCATTATGTAAAATTCAGACAATAAAACCCATCAAAGAGAAGAACAAATGTTCACTGCATGAGGCCCTATAAAGACCAATTAAAAACTATATGCCAAGACTCTAAAGTTTACAAAACAATTTAAACACGTATTATTTGTGACATGACCCCATTAATATATTCTAGATGAAAAAAATAAAAAGAACATTTTAACACCCACCTCCAGCGAGAAATCTACAGTATAGTAACAATACAAAAAATATGTTAAAATCACCCAAAATTTAGTGATTGTTTTGATGTGTTTCTGAAATGCTGCATGCATGACGATGCACAATGGAGGATAAAAAAAGTTAAACTGATTAAATAATGTTGTTTATGCATGATGCATGAATAATACCCAACATCTTACACCCTTCCCTAACATAAAACACAACACACAACAAAGAAATACAACACTCATTTAAATTGGTGCATAAATGGTTTAGTCTCTCTGTGGCTTGGGGCAAAAGTGAAACTCCTAAAATAAGTTTCATAGTATTGAGTTTCTCACATTTTTCTACGATGGTTTCTTCCTCTTTATGTTGAAATGTAAAGTGAAAATAGTGCTGCACTGCAGAAGGTTACTAAAATAAGATATACAGTTGAAGTGCAAACAATGTTCTCTATGAACTCTTAAGTAGTAAGAAGTAGAGATCGGAACTCAAAAAAGATTCGCAATTCAGGAAATGCAGTTGGATAATATCTACAACAATACAGACATGGATGAAAATATTTATACCAATACAGACAACTTCAGTAGTTGTTCTACCAAAACAGAGAAGGAGGCATCAAGCAAGAGCGCTGGAACTCAACCCAAAGGTGAGAACACACACATACACACAACTTCTGAGGATTGTCATGTTTGAGAAGGAACAGATGTTAATTGTGAATAGTTATGGATATTGGGAATTGTAGGAAAAATGTGAAATAATAGTCCAACCGCTGTGGGTCCTGACAGGGACTATAAGAGGGTGAGTGTCTGTTGGACAGTGTGAGAAGGTAAAAGAAAGCTTGAGAAAAGCTAAGCAGGCTGGGATGGCTGGACTGAGGTGCAGATCCTTGAGGAAAAGGAATCCTTGGACCGAGAGCATTAAATCCATCAAATCTCTCGCTGTGTCAGTGTTCTGATTCATAATGTAAACTGTTCATGCGTCCATTTCTGTCCCTTCTGAACGCGTTACAATAATTTGATTTGTATTGTATTATACAGTATTGTCTTTCTATATAAAAATTTTAATGAAATGTTTTGTAATTTATATGAACATATAATTTCTGTATTCTTGTTGCGTTTCTTTAAAGAAAGGATTCATTTGAAAATTCTCACCTTTTGACACTGAAACAGCACAGCAGAAAATTATTTTCAAATCATGCCAGATCACTTCTAAATGCGTTACTGCCTTGTTTCATGTTAAAGGAAGTCTTCAAAAATCTGTTTTCAAAACCAGAAATGAATATGTCACAGCTGCGATTTTAACTTTGCTATTATTTGAATTTTTATATCATCTCAGTTCATACTCAGTAACTGCTGGTCCAGTGCAGGGTTGAGGTGGTCCAGGGCCTATTCTGGAAACACAGGGCAGACCCTGGACAAGACAACATTCACTGATTCATTTCGCAGACACTTTTCCTCACAGCAACGTACATCTCATAGAAAACTAAAGTGAGTGCATTACATCAACAGAGAGACTTAGATGCTGATGCGTGATTCTAAATTTAATTTGTTACTTTCCGCCATATGAGCCATTGTACACCACACAAGGAGATGTGTTCAGCGTTATCTGTTCTTCAAGTTATTGAGCAGAAACATTTACACAGTAACATGCACGAAAAAGATTGTGGGAGAAGTGAGATTGAAGAGGAGAGTTTGAACACCCTTCCGTTTAATTTAGGATGAACAGAAACGGCAGTATGGTGGTGCAGCGGGTTGCACTGTTGTCTCACAGCACCTGGTGTTGAGACATGGGTTAGAATCCAAGATGAGCTCTGGTCTGCTGATAGCACAACATGGACAAGTTGAGAATAACAAAAACGATGATAAATAAAACCACAATTTTGGGGGAATAAAGAAGTACCAACAAAATATGTAACATAAAAAAGATCAGCGTGTGTTGCAAGTTCTTTTTAATGCTGTTCACTTCAGACATGCTGTCGTCATGGATTCTTTTCTAGAAACTCTGAAGTTAAGTTGCAAATAAAGGAACTTGGGTTTTTCAAGGAAACTCAAGGCACATGATTTCCTCATTAGAATCGATTTTCATTTTCATAGGTTCTATAAGTGAGATAATATTGTGAGAATAAATTTTGACTTGAGAACAGTGAACAGACCCACACAGTCGGTTTTTAATGGTGTACAATTCATGCCAGAACTTTTTATTCCCCTAACAGAAGTTCTGTCATTTTTCCTGAAGAATTAACCTTACAGCACCACAGTATTATGAATGTGAATCCTGTACCCGTTCAGTCTGTGAGAATTCATCCATATATAACAATTTCATAATCAAGATGTTTGTGTCTCTACAGGATTTGAATCTCAATGGAAACAACCCTACAGATGGGCTACAGTGTGTCTGGGGTTGCTGTGTGTTTTCCTGCTGACGACCCTCGTAGTGCTGAGTGTTAACTGTGAGTTTGTGTCTGACACATTATTATTGATCTATTATCAGCTGAGTTATTCCTTTCTATGTCTTTCTGTCTAACGCTAGATGTCATTGTGATTTACTTACTTCTTTACATTGGGGTAACTGTGTTTTATTTCTCACCACTACAGATAAGAGTTCTGATGGTCTTCATACAAAATACAAGGCCTTGAAGGCTGAGAGAGACCTGCTCTGGACAAATTTGACCTCAATGGTGGCAGACAGAGACCAGCTACAGACCAGATACAGAGTACTGATAACTGAGAAAAAACAACTTGAGACGAATTGCAGGAACTGTTCTGCCTCAAAAGAGCAACTGGAGAGTGAGTTCTTCCGCACAATAGAAATACGTCAATCAATTTACATTCACCACATGTCCTAATCAGGGTCACATCAGTCCAGGCCCGATCCTGGAATCACTGGGCACAAGGCAGAGGGGGGAAAAGTGAGTAGCACTACCCCCTCACAGTGCCTGAGTGGGGTGAGCGGTCATGGGTGTGATACCTGATCGGTTTGTGTGGAGTTTGTCTGTTCTTCTTTGTGTGTGTGTGTGTGTGTGTGGCTTCTTCCTGGTGCTCTGAATTCCTCCAAGAGACAATCAGTTAAGTTGCATTACTCACTCTTTGTAGCTCATGGTGTGTGAAGGGGCTATATCTGCGGCAACCAATGTCCTGGGTGTACCGCCTTCAGCTTTGTGCCCAGCGCTTCCAGGATAGGCTCCAGATCACCATGACCCTGCTCAGGTCTACCAGTTATTGAAACTGGAGGAAACACGTGGAAGAAGGACTTGGGCATGTGGTTGGACAGAATGTATGTGTTTATGCGACACACTAAATTTTTTTCACTTTGCGGTCTTATCAGAGTGCAGCCACTCATCTGCACCCAGTAGGGAGTAAAAATTACTGTCCATTTTCAACACATACCTGTCTGTACTGCAGAGCAAGTCTGTCCAGAACGGTGGAACAGCTTCAAGTTCAGCTGTTACTACATTTCTAATGAGGAGAAGAACTGGGATGACAGCAGGCAGTACTGTATAGACAGAGGAGCAGATCTGGTGATCATCAACAGCAAAGAGGAGCAGGTGAGACCATCAAAAAGAGGGAAAAATTTAAATCATGTAAATGTTCGACAGTTTGCATTGTGTCCCTATAATTAACAAAAGCTGCTGTTAAGTAAAGCAGAATTACAGTGAGATGATACCAAATTGTGACATTTCATTTCAGGCCTTCATTGACCACTTTCAAGGCCGTTTCTGGATTGGACTGAGTGACAAAGAGAGAGAAGGAACCTGGAAATGGGTGGATGGCACAATAATGCCACAGTACGAAGGGTAAGAGCTCATAAAACACTCTTGGAGAGTAACGCAGGCTCTAACTCAGACTAACACTCCTCAAATCCCTTAACAAATGTAAAAATCTAAAGAAAAGTATTGAGCACAGACCTCTGCATAATAGAAACCATAACAGTTCTTTAACAAGAAAGCTGACTCGAACCCTTGAAAAACACCACTGACACCTCCAAAATAGTTCATATACAGACAACGTCATCACTGTTACCGTGACACAAAAATCACACACAGCATTCACATTCAGAGCAGGAGTTTTAGAGCCAGATCTCATTAACACATTTCTTTATGTTTATTTTTGATGCCCACAGAACCTGGTGTTCTGACCAGCCTGACAACTTTGAACGAAGTGAGGACTGTGTAGAGACCAGGCTTATGGAACCTGAACCCAATAAGAGATGGAACGACCTGTCCTGTGACAGTGTTCTGCGATGGATCTGTGAAAAAAAAAGCCAGTAGCTAACGGATTACATTCACAAGTGAATTTTTCCTTGCTCTTGTTGTTATTAATTTCTGTCTTCTTAAAACATCGCAACTCATTTCCAGCTGCCTTGAGTGTGTCTCAAAAACTTATGTACACACATAATATACATCGTCTCACAAATGTGGAAGTGCCTTTGCCTTCCTTTGCGTTAGCCGACCGTTCTTAACACCAAATATTTACCTCCAGTAAAATATATGCAAAGCATTTTTTGTACATTGAAGTGTGTATGCATTTTCTGAGACATTATGTTTACCTAATGCAATTCCTTTCTGTATGAAAAATATTTTGATTTTACCACTGATTAATTTTTACATTTTTATGTTTACGCTCTACGTAAACTGATTGTTCTTATGTAAGTCGCACACAGTAATTGTGTATATTCATTGCTCATTGGGTCCCACTTTGCTGGCGGAAGGAGGAGGAGCTGGTACTGTGGTTCTTGAGGACCTCTGTGCTCCTCAGTGTCTCACTGTGTGTCCGCACTCCACTCCACCAGCCCAAGTCCACCTCTGTTCCACTTTTAGGCTCCTATAACCGTTCACCTCCACATTGTCTTTCCCGAAAACTTCATTCTGTGTCTTTGATTCCCACAATCCCACATCACCTCCACTCAATCCTGTATCATTGTTCAGGCAATTCCCATTGTTATGGGGTGGAATTGCTAATGTTGCTTATGAAAGAATGTCATAATTGGCTTCTTTGTGGAAAATATGCCGCCTCAAATCAAATAAAATACTTTCATTAATTACATTGACCCAGCATATTTTTTACATACATTAAATCTTCGATTGTTATATTTTAATTTGTTGGGGTGCGGTGGCGCAGTGGGTTGGACCACAGTCGTGCTCTCCAGGGGGTCTGGGGTTCAAGTCCCGCTTGGGGTGCCTTGCGACGGACTGGCGTCCCGTCCTGGGTGTGTCCCCTCCCCCTCCGGCCTTACGCTCTGTGTTGCCGGGTAGGCTCCGGTTCCCCGTGACCCCATATGGGACAAGCGGTTCTGAAAATGTGTGTGTGTGTGTTTAATACAAATGACCGATAGTTTAATATCAGGATGTGTAGGTCTAGAGTCTATTTTAAGTGAGGTCAAGTGATTTTCATTGATTGCAACATGGTAGCTTTATTTACTCACCTCTAATATTACTAAAACAGAGGGATGCAGTGATACAGTGGCACAATGGCTTGTATTGGGTCTTGCTCTCTGATGGGTCTGGGGTTCAAGTCCTGTTTGGGGTGCTTTGTGGCGGACTGGTGTCCTGTTCTGGTTGTGTCCCCATATATATCTATGGAGTACGTACACAGTAGCAAGGATAATGCACCATGTATGTACAGATAATATACATATTATATATCTATTTTATACATATAAATAAATAAATAAATATATACGTTTATCCATATTATATACACATACATACACATATATATATACATATACACAAGGATAACTAGGACATTCTATGAATTATCAATTATTTAAAATTATAATTATTATTACTATATAGAGATAACATCGGAAGTACAAGGTGGAGCAGAACTGCACAATGCTTACAGGCAGTTAAAAAAAGTAAAGCGTCAGTGAGACATCAGTGACCTAAACGGTGGAGTGTAGAGTTCAGTAGGGTGATGACTCTAAGGAAGAAACTGGCCCTGAACCTGCTGGTTCTGGTACGAATGGCCCTCTATCTTCTCCTGGATGGAAGGAGGTTGAACAGTTTGTGACTGGGATGTGAGGAGTCCTTGATGATTTTGTGTGCTCTGCGCAAACATCTGTTATGTTGAAAAAGCTCAATGGCAGGTAGTTGTGTGCCAATGATGCGTTGGACATTTTTCACCACCCTTTGCAGGGCTTTTCTTTCACACACTGTAGAGATGCTATACCGCACTGTGAAGGAGTTTGTCAGGATGCTCTCAATGATACAGCGGTAAAAGTAAGTTAAAATCTCAGGGGGCAGATGAGCTTTCTTCAGTGTTCTCAAGAAGTAAAGACACTGTTGCGCCTTCCTAACCAGAATTGAGGTGTTCTGATGCCAGGACAGATCCTCAGAGATGTGGACACCCAGGAACTTAAAGCTGGAGACACGCTCTACTTCAGTACTGTTGACGTACACAGAGGGGGTGTCTGCTGCTGTTAGATTTACTGAAGTCCACAATGAGCTCTTTGGTCTTCTTGGCATTGAGGGTGAGGTTGTTGCTGGAACACCATGCTGACAGGCGTTGTATCTTCTCCCTGTAGGCCGTTTCATCGTTGTTACTGATCTGGCCAATCACTGTGGTATCATCTGCATACTTGATGAAGATGTTGGAGTTATGCAGAGGAACACAGTCATGGGTAAACAGGGAGTAGAGCAGTGGGCTCAACACGCAACCTTGTGAGACACTGGTGTTCAAAATGAGGGTTGAGAACATGCAATTGCCCAACCTTACAGTCTGGGGTCTGTTGGATAGAAAGTCCAGAATCCATATGTGTATGGGTGTGCACATACCCAGGTCACTGAGCTTTGTGATCAGTTTTGTGGGAATGACCGTGGGTGAGAATGATCGTGTTAAATGCGGAGCTAAAGTCAATGAAGAGAATCCTTACGTATGTGTTCTTGTTTCCAGGTGGGTGAGGGCTGAATGAAGGGCAGTGGAAATGGCATCCTCTGTCGACCTGTTGGGCGGTAGGCAAACTGGTGTGGGTCCAGTGTAGGTGAGGGGACTGCTATGATGTGATTCAGTACCAGTTTATCAAGGCACTTCATAACAATAGCGGTGAGTGCAACAGGACGAAAATCGTTCAAACACTTTGCATTTGAATGCTTAGGCACAGGTATGATAGTTGTACTTTTCAGACATGTGGGAACAGAGGCCTGGGCCAATGACAGGTTGAAAATGTCAGCGAAGAGCTGTGCCAGTTGACCAGCACATGCCCTGAGCGCATGCCCGGGTATGCCATCAGGGCCAGCTGACTTACGTGCATCCACTCTGCTCAGTGCTGAGTACACCTCAGTTATGGAGAGTGATAGTGGGGGGTCAACAGAGGAGGAGTTAGCATTTGTGGTGTGATGTCTGATACTTTGGTCAAAGCAAACAAAGAAGTGGTTGAGCTCGTCTGGAAGGATGGCATCGCTGGTTGGTGGGGACTGTGTTGTTAGTTTGTGGTTGGTAATAGATTGGATGCCTTTCTGCATGCGTCTGGGGTCGGAGTTGTTGTGGAAGTGATCCTCAAATGTGAAGTTTATATGAATGCTTGGCTTTCCTAATGCCCCTTTTCAGGTTAGCCCTGGTTCTGCTGTAGGCCTCTGCATCGCCGGATTTAAAAGTAGCATCTCTTGCTTTCAGCAGGAGGCGGACCTCATAGTCAGCTGGCATGGCCCCTCTCCCCTGAGATGCCTCAGGAGGGACATGTGAGCGCCGTGACAAGGCGTCTGCCTCAACATTCTGCTTCCCGGGGCGGTACTTCAGGCTGAAATCATATGTGGCCAGTTCTGCCAGCCATCGATGCCCTGCTGCATCCAACTTGGCTGTGGTCAGGACATAAGTCAATGGGTTATTGTCTGTGTGCACCTCAAACTTAGCTCCATAGAGGTAATCATGCAGCTTGTCGGTAATCGCCCACTTTAATGCCAAAAACTCTAGCTTATGGGTGGGGTAATTTTTCTCTGCTGGGGTAAGGCTTCTGCTGACAAAAGCCACAGGGCGCAGGCCTGCTCCCTGATCCTGATAGAGGACACCCCCCAAACCTTCTCTACTAGCATCAACATGTAGCACATAAGGCAGTCCTGGATTGGCGATGGCCAAAACTGGGGCCTCTGTGAGACTCCTTTTTAGCGTTTCAAAAGCTTTCTCGCAGTCCTCATCCCACCTAGGACCAAACGGCTCTGAAGGGTGGTGCCACTCCTTTGGACACAGACCTGATGTTGGTTTCCTTCCATGCTGAGAGGCAGTCTTAGCCCCTGCCACTCTTCTTGGTCCTCTAGCTACGATGCAGCCCTGCAGCAGCTGATTTAAAGGATAACAGACCTTGGAGAAATCTTTCACAAACCGTCTGTAGTACCCACAAAACCCGAGAAAAGAGCGAAGAGCAGTAATGCTCTCTGGGCGTGGCCACGACTTCACTGCGTCAACCTTCGAGGGATCTGTAGCAATGCCATCTCTGGACACAACATGACCAAGGTAAGTCACCGAAGGGCAGCAGAACTGGCACTTGTCCAAAGACAACTTCAGTCCCTCCTCCTTTAGTCTGTCCAGCACCTTTAGAAGGCGCTGCTCATGCTCTTCCAATGTTCGCCCAAATACAATGATGTCATCAAGATACACCAGGCATTCCAGAAGATTCATATCTCCTACAGTCCGCTCCATGACCCGTTGGAAGGTTGCTGGGGCCCCACATATCCCTTGGGGCATCCGCTCAAACTGGTAAAATCCTGCGGGACAGATGAATGCGGTCTTTTCCTTGTCTGCCGCGCTCAGAGGGATCTGATAATAACCACTTCTGAGGTCCAGCACACTGAACCACTGGCTACCACTCAGGCAAGCCAAAGCATCCTCCACCCGAGGGACTGTGTACTGATCAGGAATTGTTCTCCTGTTCAGGGTTCTGTAGTCCACACACATACGTATGGTTCCGTTTTTCTTCCGAACCACCACTATCGGAGAAGCGTAAGGACTCCGAGATTCTGAGATGATTCCAGCCTCCTTTAGATCATGGAGATGTTTCCTCACATCCTCTAGATCCCCTGGCGGTAAACGTCTAGAACGCTCTCTGAAAGGCGTTTCATTCGTCACTCGAATGTGGTGCTGCGTACTCTTAGCACACCCTACATCAAACTCACTGCAAGAAAAGACCTCTTTCCTCTCCATCATTTTCCAACACAGTCTATCCTTCCACTCAATAGACACAGGAGAGTCCCCAAAGTTGAAAGAGGAGGGGGATAGTTGAGACATATGTGGCATCGTCTCCTCCCTACCTAGCCCCTTATTCATCACATCCACTGGGAATAGGTGCGCAATAGGCATTCCACGTTTTAATGTCACCGGCTGCTGAGACACATTCCTCAAAGTGACTGCGAGGTGACGGCACTGGACAGTTCCTGGCTCCTCTACAACAGGCATTACCAGCAGCCCTTCCGGGAAAGGGCCCTCCTCTGGGTGATCTACAACCACGGCCTGACTATTCAGGTGCCCAGGAAACTTTGGAGTGCCAATCACTGTAGCAACACCCCCTGGGGCCAGAGTGAAAGGCTTGCTCCTCGTGAACCAGACGGTCCCTCGCCTTTCCTCGGCCAGGCCGTCAGAAGCTTCCTGGAACTTCTCATACGCTTCTTTTATTACTGGGTGAACAGCAAGGGTAGCTAAGAAATTTCCCCCCTTTTGATTTATGCAAGACTGGAAGAGCCTCCTAACTATGGAGGTGTTTGTACCAATCACCCCAGAAACCTCCCCTTTCACAACCGGGTCTGGACACACAAGCACAAGCGTTTCTATGGTCTCCACTACTCCAACTACGTCTCCAGTGAACTCCAGTTTCACGCACAGATAGCCATCATATGGATATTGCTCCACACTAAGGCCCCAAATCTCTAGGCACTCGATAGGGGTCAAAGGCAAGTGCTTCAAATACTGGTCATAGAAGGAGCGATACAGTAGAGTAATCTGGGAACCGCTATCGAGCAAAGCTTTAGCGTAAATGCCCTCAATTTGTACCGAGACAATAGCACTGGGTCCAACTAAACCCTCTGGCAATATAGCCTCCCTTTGCCGTAGCATATCACACCTGGTGGAACGTGTCTTCTCCGGGGCGGCAGGCCGTTCCTTCACTGGGCCCCTGGGAAGTTTCCCGGCGGCTGCCTTAATTTCAATAGTCGGTTCGTCACCTTTCGAAGGTTCTCTGGATTAGGACACTCTCGCTGGAAATGCCCATCTTCACCACATCGATAGCAAAAAACACCAGCACGATACTGGGGTCTGGGAGCACCCTCCCTTCCGCAGGCATACAAGGTCCCTGTACCCTTCGGATTGAGATTCTGCATGGTCTGCTGTGGTATGCCATCGGAGGCCGCTATCGAGGCAGAAAACAGCCGGGCAACCTCCGTCTTTAGCCCTCTGAACTCTTCCCTGAGCCGTTCTATTTCCTGACCATTCCCCGCTACCACAGGTACTGCAACATTTTCAGGCTGCACTGGTACGGGGGAGGGTGTAGCGCACCCCACACACCTAACCATTGCTGGAAGAGCAGCGTTCCCCACACTTTGCCTTGCCAGGATCATTTCCTCTTCTTCTCGGACATCACGGAGCAACTCTGTGAAACTTGGAGGAGGTTTAAGCTTATACATCGTTCGGATGCGCATGGCAACAAGATCATGGGACAGAGCTCCTCGTGCAACCTGCTCAATGCGAATTTGGTCCAGGTCGGCCACCTCAGCCCCACCTTTACGATGAACTGCATGCAACAGTTTGTCTAGACGGAACAAGTATGCTGATAGTTTCTCACCTTCCTGCTGGAATGTACCACGGAACCTTACCATGAGATCAGCCGCACTGTCTGTGGTCCCAAAAGCTGCCTCCAGGGCTTTGAGGTAATCATTGGCAGTGACAGAGGGGTTACTAACCCTTAAGCACCGGACAATGTCTGCTGCCGGCCCTTTGAGACTCTCAGCTATCCTCTGCTTCTTGACAATATCTGAACACTGCCATTCATCCAACATGTGAGTGGTCTGCTCAGCCCAGGCATCATACTCTTACTCTCCCGGTGGAGTTGGTTTCACACCGGAGAACAAGCGAAGTTTACGATAGCCGAGTCCGTCCATAGGCGTGGCTTGGCATTTCTCCACAAGTGAAGAGATGGCATCCACGAGTTTGGTGTTCAAGTCTGGAGCGACAGGTGGCGCTGGAGTAGGCCCAAACCAGCCTGAGACATCAGCTAGAGTCTTCCCTTCACTTGCTAGGAATGACAGGAATTTTGCCTGGAAACTGCCTCTTTCACCAAGTATTGGACATTCTCGGGTCTCGCTGACATTAACCACCCAGGGCCCCGACTCACCTCCAAAGGCTAACTGTTCAGGTATGGTAGCCTTAGTCATATCATTTGTGGTTTCAACCAACACAAGTTGGTTGTCTCCAGCCGGTTCTAAACACCGTCCCCTTACCTTACAATGACCAAATACTCCCACCCCATCCAGCACCTTGTACACAGTCTCATCAGTAATGTCAACAGAAACCCCACTAAGCACAACAGCTTTTCTTATATCAATACCCTTGTCGTTACACCATTGGACTATCTGCTTTGACTCCATGTTACAACAACTTTCCAGACATCAAACCACAAATCATATCAAAGAGACATCAAATCATACAAAAATATACTCACAAATACAGAAAACAGTAATCATATCCCGGACGAGCCCCCAAGTGTAGCCCACCCACTCGATTCTGATGTTTTTTTCTCTAGCATGGGAGGTGAATCGGTGGTGTCTACAGCACAACTTTGGGATGCGTGTACTGTCGCCCCCCCCCAACTTCGGGGTATGGCTCTTGCTAGGGTGAGGAGAGGCCCAGTTAGCGTAGTACAGCTATACTGTTATATTACAGTCGTATAAACCTCCCATACTTCACACACAGCGACCCAGCCCCGCCTTCCTTTGCCGTAAAAAAGAACATTCACACCTACACAGGGACGGTTACAACATTCAGGTGAAATAAGCCCAACAAACATTTAATATAAAACGTCCACACAAATAATTCACACCACCAAAACGAACACGTTTTTTTTCCTTTTATGCGACTCAGTCTCTGGTGCCGGCGTCGTCTCGTTGGCGCGCTTTAGTCTGGAGCTCCTTATCCACCACCGAGGGAAATTCCCGCCGTTACTCACGGTTTTCGTGCAGGGCAGGAAACCGACAGCGACCTGTCCTCACAGCCACTCTCTCTCCAGTGAGGATGGCGGGACGATGATGGCGAGTCCTGGCGACCTTCTCTCCGGGGCCAATCGCGCTGGCCAAACCCTAATCCTCCACTCCCCAATCCTCGCGGGCTGGTTCTCGCTCGCGCCGGTTTTTTTTTTCACAAAACCCCCTTCGCGCGAGAACGAACCCAAAACTGCTCGTTCTCCTCGCCCGGTCTCCCCCAAAAAAAACAACTCCCCTTTTTCCCCCGGAACATCCCGCCCCCAAACATCCAACTACACGAGAACAAGTTGCGTAGGGGCTACATGTATATACATGGTCCAGTGTGTTGTGCCCTCTAGTAGAGCAGGAGACATGCTGATGAAATTTGGGAAATACAGTTTTTAAGTTGGAGTGGTTAAAGTCTCCAGCAATAATAAAAGCTCCATTGGGGTGTACAGACTGTTGTTTGCTTGTTGCTGCATGCAGTTCTTCCATAGTTAACTTAGCACTAGGATCCAGAGGGATGTACACTGCAGTCAAAACAAATGACTGAGAATTCTCTTGGTAAATAGAAAGGTCTGCACTTAATCATCAAATACTCTAAATGAGCCGAGCAATGACTTTCAGTTACAGCAGAGTCTGTGCACCATGATTTGTTAACGTAAATGCACAGTCCTCCACCCTTGCGCTTACCAGAGTCCACTGCAGTTCTGCCTGCCCGGAAAACACTGCGACCCTCCAGCTCAATGGCGCTGCTGGGAATATTGGTGTTAAGCCATGTTTCCGTAAAAATCATGACGTTGCATTCCTTAGTCCATTTGTTTGTTGTTATCTGGAGTTGCAGTTCGCCCATTTTGTTCACCAGAGACTATACGTTATACGCTATACTAAAAATATGATAAAATCACCCAAAATTTAGTGATAGTTTCAAAGGGTTTCTTAAATGCTGTTTTATGGTGATGCACAATGGAGGATAGAAAAAATTAAACTGATGAAATAACGTTGTTTATGCATGAATAAAACCTAACATCCTGGGCCTCTTCTGAAAACAAAGGGTAGACCCTGCACAAGACAACATTCATTGATTCATTTCGCATACACTTTTCTCCATAGCAAAGTAGATCTAATAGAAAAATAAAATGAGTGAGTCAACAGAAAGAGAAAAAAATATGATAATTGGCTTCTTTATGAAAAATATGCCTCGTCAAATCAAATAAAGTACTTTCACTCATTACATTGACACAGGATTTTTTTTTTACATACATTAAACCTTCTATTGTTATTCTCTGATAGGCCAAAAAAAAAAGTCACCACCTGGATTTAACTAAGCAAATAGGAAAGAGCCTTCCATTGGATAATTACTGCAGTGATTAATATGTTTCAGCTGGCAACAAGTTATTTAACTCTAACTGATGCAGTGGGTACAGGGGGGCGTGGTGGCGTGGTGGCGTGGTGGCGTGGTGGCGCGGTGGCAAGGTGGGTTGGACCAGAGTCCTGCTCTCCAGTGGGTCTGGGGTTCGAGTCCCGCTTGGGGTGCCTTGCGACGGACTGGCGTCCCGTCCTGGGTGTGTCCCCTCCCCCTCCGGCCTTACGCCCTGTGTTGCCGGGTAGGCTCCGGTTCCCCGTGACCCCGTATGGGACAAGCGGTTCCGAAAATGTGTGTGTGATGCAGTGGGTAACTTCTCATTTCTTAAACAACCATGTTGGAAGACATATCCTGTGGCCATGGAAAAGATGTTACTCTGTTTCTGAAGGGTCAAATTATTGGCCTGAATCAAGCAAAGAAAACAACTAAGGAGATTGCTGAAACTACCAAAACTGGATTAAGAACTCTCCAACGCATTATTGAAACCTGGAAGGATAGAGGTGAACCATTATCTTTGAGGAAGAAATATGGTCAGAAAAAAATCCTGAATGATTGTGATCGAAGATCACTTAAACATTTGGTGAAATCAAAACTTAAAAAAACAACGGTTGAACACATGGCTATGTTTAATAGTGAAAGTAAGAACATTTCCACATGCCCCATGTGAAGAGAACTCAAGGGATTGGGACTAAACAGATGTGTAGCCTAAAGAAAACCACTTATTACTGAGGCTAATCGGAAAAAAAGGCTTCAGTTTGCTAGGAAGCATAAAGATTGGACTCTGGAGCAATGGAAAAAGGTCATGTGGTCTGATGAGTGCAGATTTACCCTGTTCCAGAGTGATGGGTGCATCAGGGTAAGAAGAGAGGCAGATGAAGTGATGCACCCAACATGCCTATTGCCTACTGTACAAGCCTGTGGGGGCAGTGTTATGATCTGGGGTTGCTTCAGTTGGTCAGGTTTAGATTCAGCAACGTTATGTGCCCAAAAAATGAGGCCAGCTGACTACTTGAATATACTGAATGACCAGGTATTCCATCAATGGATTTCTTTCTTCCGATGTCACGGGCATATTCCAAGATGACAATGCCAGGATTCACCGGGCTCAAATTGTGAAAGAGTGGTTCAGGGAGCATGAGACATCATTTTCACACATGGACTGGAGACCACAGAGTCCAGACCTTAAGCCCATTGATGTGCTGGAGAAGACTTTACGCAGCGGTCCAACTCTCCCATCATCAATACAATATCTTGGAGAGAAATTAATGCAACTATGGACAGAAACAAACGTTGCGACATTACATAAGCTTATCGAAATGATGCCACGGTGAATGCGTGCCATAATCAAAGCAAAAGGTGGTCCACCAAAATATTAGAGCGTGTGACTTTTTTTTGGGCAGGCAGTGTATTTTGCTATATTTTGTTTATTATGAGTGAACATTTGTTTAATTTGAGGATGTGTAGGTCTGGAGTCTATTTTAACTGAGTTCAGATGATTTCCATTTATCGCAACACGGCGGCTTTACGCAGCTCTAATCTTATTAAAGCAGTTTCAATGATTCCATAACTGAGTTATTAAATACTGACAGTTTATGTCTATAAGAACTCAACATAAAATATCATTTCATTGATGCTATTCTTCTCCAGTCAGAGTGCAGTGTGTCTGCAGCGCTACAAGCTGAACGTATTGTGGGCACACACTGATTTTGCATTCACACTTGTGAAGAGTGTCTGAGGGTGGGTGGGGAAGTACTGTCTTCTGGTGACATTGACACTGTCTCAGCATGAATTTTGTTAAGTATCCAGTCTTTCTTACATGGAGTGTTATTGGAGTTGAGTGTCATCTACAGTCGCTGTGCTCAGCGCTCAGTTTTTCCTACAGACCCTGAGAAAACTGCATTTCACCATTACATCCCGCTGTACAAACTGTTTCTTTTTTAACCATCATGCATTATGTAAAATTCACACAATAAAACCCATCAAAGAGAAGAACAAATGTTCACTGCATGAGGAACCATAAAGACCAATTAAAAACTATATGCCAAGACTCTAAAGTTTACAAAACAATTTAAACACGTATTATTTGTGACATGACCCCATTAATATATTCTAGATGAAAAAAATAAAAAGAACATTTTAACACCCACCTCCAGCGAGAAATCTACAGTATAGTAACAATACAAAAAATATGTTAAAATCACCCAAAATTTAGTGATTGTTTTGATGTGTTTCTGAAATGCTGCATGCATGACGATGCACAATGGAGGATAAAAAAAGTTAAACTGATTAAATAATGTTGTTTATGCATGAGGGGGGGTACGGTGGTGCAGTGGGTTGGACCGCAGTCCTGCTCGCCAGTGGGTCTGGGGTTCGAATCCTGCTTGGGATGCCTTGAGGCGGACTGGCGTCCCGTCCTGGGTGTGTCCCCTTCCCCCTCCGGCCTTACGCCCTGTGTTGCCGGGTAGGCTCTGGTTCCCCGTGACCCCGTATGGGACAAGCGGTTCTGAAAATGTGTGTGTGTGTGTGTGTGTGTGTGTGTTTATGCATGATGCATGAATAATACCCAACATCTTACACCCTTCCCTAACATAAAACACAACACACAACAAAGAAATACAACACTCATTTAAATTGGTGCATAAATGGTTTAGTCTCTCTGTGGCTTGGGGCAAAAGTGAAACTCCTAAAATAAGTTTCATAGTATTGAGTTTCTCACATTTTTCTACGATGGTTTCTTCCTCTTTATGTTGAAATGTAAAGTGAAAATAGTGCTGCACTGCAGAAGGTTACTAAAATAAGATATACAGTTGAAGTGCAAACAATGTTCTCTATGAACTCTTAAGTAGTAAGAAGTAGAGATCGGAACTCAAAAAAGATTCGCAATTCAGGAAATGCAGTTGGAATAATATCTACAACAATACAGAGATGGATGAAAATATTTATGCCAATACAGACAACTTCAGTATTTGTTCTACCAAAACAGTGAAGGAGGCATCAAGCAAGAACGCTGGAACTCAACCCAAAGGTGAGAACACACACATACACACAACTTCTGAGGATTGTCATGTTTGAGAAGGAACAGATGTTAATTGTGAATAGTTATGGATATTGGGAATTGTAGGAAAAATGTTAAATAATAGTCCAACCGCTGTGGGTCCTGACAGGGACTATAAGAGGGTGAGTGTCTGTTGGACAGTGTGAGAAGGTAAAAGAAAGCTTGAGAAAGGATAAGCAGGCTGGGATGGCTGGACTGAGGTGCAGATCCTTGAGGAAAAGGAATCCTTGGACCGAGAGCATTAAATCCATCAAATCTTCCGCTGTGTCGGTGTTCTGATTCATAATGTAAACTGTTCATGCGTCCATTTCTGTCCCTTCTGAACGCGTTACAATAATTTGATTTGTATTGTATTATACAGTATTGTCTTTCTATATAAAAATTTTAATGAAATGTTTTGTAATTTATATGAACATATAATTTCTGTATTCTTGTTGCGTTTCTTTAAAGAAAGGATTCATTTGAAAATTCTCACCTTTTGACACTGAAACAGCACTTCAGAAAATTATTTTCAAATCATGCCAGATGATTTCTAAATGCGTTACTGCCTTGTTTCATGTTAAAGGAAGTCTTCAAAAATCTGTTTTCAAAACCAGAAATGAATATGTCACAGCTGCGATTTTAACTTTGCTATTATTTGAATTTTTATATCATCTCAGTTCATACTCAGTAACTGCTGGTCCAATGCAGGGTTGAGGTGGTCCAGGGCCTATTCTGGAAACACAGGGCAGACCCTGGACAAGACAACATTCATTGATTCATTTCGCAGACACTTTTCCCCACAGCACCGTACATCTAATAGAAAACTAAAGTGAGTGCATTACATCAACAGAGAGACTTACATGCTAACGCGTGATTCTAAATTTAATTTGTTACTTTCCACCATATGAGCCATTGTACACCACACAAGGAGATGTGTTCAGCGTTATCTGTTCTTCAAGTTATTGAGCAGAAACATTTACACAGTAACATGCACGAAAAAGATTGTGGGAGAAGTGAGATTGAAGAGGAGAGTTTGAACACCCTTCCGTTTAATTTAGGATGAAGAGAAATGGCAGTATGGTGGTGCAGCGGGTTGCACTGTTGTCTCACAGCACCTGGTGTTGAGACATGGGTTAGAATCCAAGATGAGCTCTGGTCTGCTGATAGTACAACATGGACAAGTTGAGAATAACAAAAACGATGATAAATAAAAACACAATTTTGGTGGAATAAAGAAGTACCAACAAAATATGTAACATAAAAAAGATCAGCGTGTGTTGCAAGTTCTTTTTAATGCTGTTCACTTCTGACATGCTGTCGTCATGAATTCTTTTCTAGAAACTCTGAAGTTAAGTTGCAAATAAAGGAACTTGGGTTTTTCAAGGAAACTCAAGGCACATGATTTCCTCATTAGAATCGATTTTCATTTTCATAGGTTCTATACGTGAAATAATATTGTGAGAATAAATTTTGACTTGAGAACAGTGAACAGACCCACACAGTCGGTTTTTAATGGTATACAATTCATGCCAGAACTTTTTATTCCCCTAACAGAAGTTCTGTCATTTTTCCTGAAGAATTAACCTTACAGCACCACAATATTATGGATGTGAATCCTGTACCCGTTCAGACTGTGAGAATTCATCCATATATAACAATTTCATAATCAAGATGTTTGTGTCTCTTCAGGATCTGAATCTCAAAGGAAACAACCCTACAGATGGGCTACAGTGTGTCTGGGGTTGCTGTGTGTTTTCCTGCTGACGGCCCTCATAGTGCTGAGTGTTAACTGTGAGTTTGTGTCTGACACATTATTATTGATCTATTATCAGCTGAGTTATTCCTTTCTATGTCTTTCTGTCTAAGGCTAGATGTCACTGTGATTTACTTACTTCTTTACATTGGGGTAAGTGTATTGTGTTTTATTTCTCACCACTATAGATGAGAGTTCTGATGGTCTTCATACAAAATACAAGGCCTTGAAGGCTGAGAGAGACCTGCTCTGGACAAATTTGACCTTAATGGTGGCAGACAGAGACCAGCTACAGACCAGATACAGAGTACTGACAATTGAGAAAAAACAACTTGAGACGAATTGCAGGAACTGTTCTGCCTCAAAAGAGCAACTGGAGAGTGAGTTCTTCCGCACAATAGAAATACGTCAATCAATTTACATTCACCACATGTCCTAATCAGGGTCACATCAGTCCAGGCCCGATCCTGGAATCACTGGGCACAAGGCAGAGGGGGGAAAAGTGAGTAGCACTACCCCCTCACAGTGCCTGAGTGGGGTGAGCGGTCATGGGTGTGATACCTGATCGGTCTGTGTGGAGTTTGTCTGTTCTTCTTTGTGTGTGTGTGTGTGTGTGTGTGGCTTCTTCCTGGTGCTCTGAATTCCTCCAAGAGACAATCAGTTAAGTTGCATTACTCACTCTTTGTAGCTCATGGTGTGTGAAGGGGATGTGTCTGTGGCTTCCTATGTCCTGGTGTACTGCCTTCAGCTTTGTGCCCAGTGCTTCCAGGATAGGCTCCAGATCACCAGGACCCTGCTCAGGCCTACCAGTTGTTGAAACTGGAGGAAACACATTGAAGAAAGACTTGGATGTGTCGTAGGGTAGAATGTATATGTTTATGTGACACAGTAAATCTTTTCGCTCTGTGGTCTTATCAGAGTGCAGCCACTCATCTGTACCCAGTAGGGAATAAAAATTACTGTCCATTTTCAACACATACCTGTCTGTGCTGCAGAGCAAGTCTGTCCAGAACGGTGGAACAGCTTCAAGTTCAGCTGTTACTACATTTCTAATGAGGAGAAGAACTGGGATGACAGCAGGCAATACTGTACAGACAGAGGAGCAGATCTGGTGATCATCGATAGCAAAGAGGAGCAGGTGAGATGATCAAGAAGAGGGAAAAATTTAAATCATGTAAATGTTCGACAGTTTGCATTGTGTCCCTATAATTAACAAAAGCTGCTGTTAAGTAAAGCAGAATTACAGTGAGATGATACCAAATTGTGACATTTCACTTCAGGCCTTCATTGACCTCTTTAATGGTTATTTCTGGATTGGACTGAGTGACAAAGAGAGAGAAGGAACCTGGAAATGGGTGGATGGCACAATAATGCCACAGTACGAAGGGTAAGAGCTCATAAAACACTCTTGGAGAGTAACGCAGGCTCTAACTCAGACTAACACTCCGCAAATCCCTTAACAAATGTAAAAATCTAAAGAAAAGTATTGAGCACAGACCTCTGCATAATAGAAACCATAACAGTTCTTTAACAAGAAAGCTGAGTCGAACCCTTGAAAAACACCACTGACACCTCCAAAATAGTTCATATACAGACAACGTCATCACTGTTACCGTGACACACATATCACACACAGCATTCAGGGTCAGAGCAGGTTTTTAATACCCAGACAAAATTAACACACACACTGTCTGAAGCCACCTGTTCCAAGTGGGGTTGCGGCAAGACGGAGCCTAACCTGGCAACACAGGGCGCAAGGCTGGAGGGGGAGGAGAAACACCCCGGTTGGGAGGCCAGTCAGTCGCAAGACACCCCAGGCAGGGCTCAAACCCCAAACCCACCAGAGAGCAACACCCATTCAAACGTGATTTGCAACCTCACCTCAGTTCAGTTTTTTATATTTATTTCTGTTGCCCACAGAACCTGGTGTTCTGGACAGCCTGACAACCATCGTCAACGTGAGAACTGCGTAGAGACCAGGCTTCTGGAACCTGAACCACATAAGAGATGGAACGACCTGTCCTGTGACAGTGTTCTGCGATGGATCTGTGAAAAAAAAAGCCAGTAGCTAACGGATTACATTCACAAGTGAATTTTTCCTTGCTCTTGTTGTTATTAATTTCTGTCTTCTTAAAACATCGCAACTCATTTCCAGCTGCCTTGAGTGTGTCTCAAAAACTTATGTACACACATAATATACATCGTCTCACAAATGTGGAAGTGCCTTTGCCTTCCTTTGCGTTAGCCGACCGTTCTTAACACCAAATATTTACCTCCAGTAAAATATATGCAAAGCATTTTTTGTACATTGAAGTGTGTATGCATTTTCTGAGACACTATGTTTACCTAATGCAATTCCTTTCTGTATGAAAAATATTTTGATTTTACCACTGATTAATTTTTACATTTTTATGTTTACGCTCTACGTAAACTGATTGTTCTTATGTTTAAGTCGCACACAGTAATTGTGTATATTCATTGCTCATTGGGTCCCACTTTGCTGGCGGAAGGAGGAGGAGCTGGTACCGTGGTTCTTGTGGACCTCTGTGCTCCTCAGTGTCTCACTGTGTGTCCTCACTCCACTCCACCAGCCCAAGTCCACCTCTGTTCCACTTTCAGACTTCCATAACCGTTCACCTCCACATTGTCTTTCCCGAAAACTTCATTCTGTGTCTTTGATTCCCACAATCCCACATCACCTCCACTCAATCCTATATCATTGTTTGGGCAATTCCCATTGTTATGGGGTGGAATTGCTAATGTTGCTTATGAAAGAATGTCATAATTGGCTTCTTTGTGGAAAATATGCCACCTCAAATCAAATAAAATACTTTCACTCATTACATTGACACAGCATATTTTTTTTACATACATTAAATCTTCTATTGTTATATTTTCATTTGTTTGTTTAATACAAATGACCGATAGTTTAATATCAGGATGTGTAGGTCTGGAGTCTATTTTAAGTGAGGTCAAGTGATTTTCATTGATTGCAACACGGCAGCTTTATTTACTCAGCTCTAATATTACTAAAGCAGTTTCAAACTAAAACAAAGGGGTACAGTGGCACAATGGCTTGTACTGGGTCTTGCTCTCTGATGGGTCTGGGGTTCAAGTCCTGCTTGGGGTGCCTTGCGTTGGACTGGGGTCCTGTTCTGGTTGTGTCCCCTCCCCCTCCAACCTTAGGCCCTGTGTTGCTGGGTTAGGCTCTGGCTCCCTGTGACCTTGTATCGGACAGGTGGTTCAGATGCTGTGTGTAGTGTTACTGCAGTAGTTTCAATGATTCCATAACTGAGTTATTAAATACTGACAGTTTATTTCCATGAGAACTGCACATAAAATATCATTTCATTGATACTATTCCTCTCCGGTCAGTGTGCAGTGTGTCTGCAGTGCTACAGGCTGAACCTGTTGTGGTCACACCATGATTTTGCATAATACACTTGTTAAGTGTTTCTGAGGGTGGGTGGGGAAGTACTGCCATCTGGTGCCATTGGACACTGTCTCAGCATGAATGTTGTTAGTGTCCAGTCTTTCTTACATGCAGTGTTATTGCAGTTCAGTGTCATCTACAGTCGCTCTGATCAGTGACGTACCCCAAGTGTCTAAAGTGTACAAAACCATATCATTCATGACCCTGTTACATTTAGTCACTTAGCAGATGCTTTTCTCCAAAGCAACTGCCAATGAACTCTATGTATTGTTATCAGCCCACACACCTTATTCACACTGCTTGCAATAGGCCACTCGTCCATACATCAGTCAAACACACTCTCTCTGTGTGTCATTCACACACGATGGGGGAACCTGAACAGGGTGTCTTTGGACTGTGAGAGGAAATCCACACAAACACAGGCAGAATGTGCAAACTACACACAGACTGAGCAGGGATTGAACCCACATTCTCTCACACTACCCCAGCAGTGTGAGACAGAAGTGCTACTCACTGTGCTACTATGTTGCTTATTAATGCATTCTTTCGTGCAACAAGTAAAAAGAACATTTTAACGGAAGTTACAAAAAAATCTTAAGAAACACCCACGAAAAATCTGCGGGGACAGTAACTATACCAAAAATATGTTAAAATCACCCAAAGTTCAGTGATCATTTTAAAGGGCTTCTTGAATGCTGCATGCATGGTGACTATGCAGCACAAAAGTTAAATTGGTGAAATAACATTGTTTATTCATGTATAAAACCCAACATCCTACACCCTTCCCTAACATAAAACACAACACAAACAAAGAATGACGACACTCACTAAAAATTGGTGTATAAATGGCTTAGTCTCTGTGTGTCACGTCCACGCTCACAACACAAGCGACAACACCTGACTCTGCACTAGCTCCTGAGTAATCGCTCACCCTATAAAGACCCTCTTCAGCTCCTGTACCGTTGCGGAATCTCATTTGGGACAACCGCCCTTCCTCGCGGTACTTTGCGCGCACACTTACACTTACACTTACACTATTCTCTGTTCGAGATCTCCGGTTTTCTGACTCCTTGATTCGTTTTCCGACCATGCCCATGGAGGACGTGCCTGTCCTGTTTGCCGATCGACCAATGCTTCGCCTGTCCCTGGTTTTGAGAACTTGCCTCTTCCCTCAACTTCAGACGAACAACGCTGCACTTGGGTTCAGCCGTCCCAGCTTCCTGTGTTCCGCATGACACACTGTGGCTTGGGGCAAAAGTGAAACTATTATATTAACTTTCATTGTACTGAGTTTCTCACCTTTTTCTATGATGGTTTCCTTCCTTTTTATGTTGGTATGTACTGTGAAAAGAGTGCTGTACTGCAGAAGGTTACTAAAATAAGATTTGCAGTAGAAGTGCAAACAATGTTCTCCTTGAACTCTTAAGTTCTAGAAAGTAGAGATTGGAACTCAAAAAAAATACACAACTCAGGAAATGCAGCTGGATAATATCTACAACAATACAGACATGGATGAAAATATTTATGCCAATAGAGACAACTTCAATAGTTGTTCTACTAAAACAGAGGAGGAGGCATCAAGCAAGAGTCCTGCAACTCAACCCAAAGGTGAGAACACACACATACACACAACTTCTGAGGATTGTCATGCTTGAGCAGGAAAAGATGTTAATTGTGAATAGTTATGGATATTGGGAATTGTAGGAAAAATTTGAAATAATAATCCAACCGCTGTGGGTCCTGACAGAGACTATAAGAGGGTGAGTGTATGTTGGACAGTGTGAGAAGGTAAAGGAAAGCTTGAAAAAGGCTAATCAGGCTGGGATGGCTGGTTTGAGGTGCAGGTCCTTGAGGAAAACGGATCCTTGGACCGAGAGCATTATTTTTGTCAAATCTCCTGCTGTGTCGGTGTTCTGATTCATAATGAAAACTGTCCGTGCATCCTTTTCTGTAACTTCTGAACCCAGAGGGCAGCGCATTACAATGATTTGCTTTGTATTGTCTTATATTGCTTTTCTATATATAGGAAAATATTTAATGAAATGTTTTATAGTATATATGAATATATAATTTCTGTATTCTTGTTGCGTTTGATTAAAGAAAAGATTAATCTGAAAATTCTGACATTTTGACACTGAAACAGCAAGCTACTCCCTCTTTTCAGTTTTACGGAAGTCTTCAAAAATCTGTTTTCAAAACCAGAAATTAGCATGTCACGGCAGCGTTTTTAATTTCACTATTGTTTGAATTTTTATATCATCTCAACTCATACTCAGTAACTTCTGGTCCAATGCAGGGTTGAGGTAGTCCAGGGCCTGTTCTGGAAACACAGGGTACACCGTGGAAAAAACAACATTCATCGATTCATTTCACAGATACTTTTCTCCAAAGCAACGTACATCTCATAGAAACCTAAAATGAGTGCATTACATCAACAGAAAGAGAGACTTAGATGCTGATGCGTGGTTCTAAATTTAATTTCTTACTTTCCACCATATGAACCACTGTACATCACACAAGTAGCTGTGTGAAGCATTATCTGTTCTTCAAGTTACTGAGCATAAACATTTACATATTAACATGCACCTAAAAGATTGTGGGAGAAATGAGTTTGGAAGAGAACACTCTGAACACCATTCCTTTTAATTCAGTATGAACAGAAATGGCAGTATGGTGATGCAGCAGGTAGCACTGTTGCCTCACAGCACCTGGTGTTGAGACATGGGTTAGAATCCCAGATGCGCACTGGACTGCTGAGACCACAACATGGACACGGTGACAATATCAAAAAACTATGGTAAATTAAAAACTAGTACCAACAAAATATGTGAAAAAAAAAATCAACATGTGTTGCAAGTTCTGTTTAACGCTGTTCACTTCTAACATACTGTTATCATGGAGTCTTTTCTAAAAACTCTGAAGTGAACTTGTAGATGAAGGAACTTGGCTTTTTCAAGGAAACACGGGGTGCATGATTTCCTCATTAGAATAGATTTTCATTTTTATACATTCTTAAAGTGAGGTGATATCGTGAGAATAAATTTTGAAATCAGAACAGTTAACTAATCTGCCACGCCTACGTCGTTGGCATGACAGGGCACACCTGGGGCTCGACAGAGACAGAGGCAGAACGAAGTCAAATGTGGTACCTTGTTCGCCAAACCGCCTCTAGTCAGCCTTCGCCCCGTGTCCCTTCCCCTTCCCCTTCCCCTTCCTGAACCCAGATCAGTCTTCTTGTGTTTTGACCACCTGCCTATTTCCTCAACCACCTTTCTGGATTGTCCTTGCGTACGACGTTTGTCGATCAAAGACCTGCGTCTGTCCCTGGCCACACTTCCTGTTCCTCCTTGTAATAAACTGCTGTTCGCTCTGTAATTGAGTCTGAAAGATCCTTCAGGAAGGAACCATATCAGAATCCACAGTCAGTTTTTTAGGCTGTTCAATTCTTGCCAGAGCTTTTTTTCCCCCTAAAATAATTCTGTGATTTTTCTTTCTGAAGAATTAACCTTACAGCACCACAGTATTGTGGGTGTGAATCCTGTACCTGTTCGGTCTGTGAGAATTCGTCCGTATATAACAATTTCATAATGAGATGTTTGTGTCTCTACAGAATCTGAATCACAAGTCAAACCCTACAGATGGGCTACAGTGTGTCTGGGGTTGCTGTGTGTTTTCCTGCTGACGGCCCTCATAGTGCTGAGTGTTAACTGTGAGTTTGTGTCTGACACATTATTATTGATCTATTATCAGCTGAGTTATTCCTTCCTATGTCTTTCTGTCTAACGCTAGATGTCACCGTGATTTACTTACTTCTTTACATTGGGGTAACTGTGTTGTGTTATTTATTTCTCACCACTACAGATAAGAGTTCCGATGGTCTTCATACAAAATACAAGGCCTTGAAGGCCATGAGAGACCAGGCCTTGACCAATTTGACCTCAATGGTAGCAGACAGAGACCAGCTACAGATTCATTACAACACTGCAATAAGAGAGAGAGACCAGCTGCAGTCCAGTAACAGAGTACTGACAACTGAGAAAAACCAGCTGGAGACGAGTTACAGGAACTGTTTTGCCTCAAAAGAGCAACCGGAGAGTGAGTTCTTCAGCATAATAGAAATACTTCACCAGATTTACATTCATGACGTGTCCTGATCAGAGTCACATCCGTCCAGGACTTATCCTGGAATCACTGGGCACAAGACAGAGGGTGAAATAGTGAGTAGCGCTGCCCTCTCACGGTGCCTCGGTGGGACGAGAGATCATGGGTTTGATTCCTGATTGGTCTGTGAGGAGTTTGTATCTTCTTCCTGTATGTGTGTGTGTGTGTGTGTGTGTGTGTGTGTGTGTGGCTTCTTCCTGGTGCTCTGAATTCCTCCCTAACTCAAGCAGTTCAATTGCATTGCTCACTCTGTGTAGCTCATGGTGTGTGAAGGGGGTTTGTCTGCAGCTACCCATGTCCAGGGTGTACCGCCCTCAGCTTTGTGTCCAGTGTTTCCAGGATAGGCTCCAAATCACCATGACCCTGCCCAGGACTACGAGTTATTGAAACTGGAGGAAACACTTGGAAGAAAGATTTGGACATGTGGTTGGACAGAATGTTTATGTGATCACTTTGTGGTCTTATCAGAGTGCAGCCACTCATCTGTACCCAGTAGGGAGTAAAAATTACTGTCCATTTTCAACATATACCTGTTTGTGCTGCAGAGCAAGTCTGTCCAGAACGGTGGAACAGCTTCAAGTTCAGCTGTTACTACATTTCTCATGAGAAGAAGAATTGGGATGACAGCAGGCAGTACTGTAAAGAGAGAGGAGCAGATCTGGTGATCATCAACAGCAAAGAGGAGCAGGTGAGACGATCAAGAAGAGGAAATACTTGCAGTCATGTAAATGTTTGACAGTTTGCATTCCGTCCTTATAATTAGCAAAAGCTGCTGTTAAGTAAAGCTGAATGACAGTGACTTGATACCAAATTGTGACATTTCATTTCAGGCCTTTATTGACCACTTTCAAAGCCCTTTCTGGATTGGACTGAGTGACAAAGAGAGAGAAGGAACCTGGAAATGGGTGGATGGCACAATAATGCCACAGTACGAAGGGTAAGAGCTCATAAAACACTCTTGGAGAGTAACGTTAACTTGTACTCAGACTAACACTCCTCAAATCCCTTAACAAATGTAGAGATCTAAAAAAGTATTGAGCACTGAGCACAGAACTCTGGATAATAATAATAGAAACCACAACAGTTCTATAACAACAAAACCAAGTCGAGCACTTTAAAAACATCACTGACATCTCCAGAACAGTTTACATACGGACCACGCCATCACTGTTACAGTGACATGCAAATCACACACAGCATTCAGGTTCAGAGCAGGATTTTCATACCCAGATCACATTAACACATTTATTTATGTTTATTTATGATGCCCACAGAACCTGGTGTTTTGGACAGCCTGACAACTTTGAACAAGATGAGGACTGTGTACAGACCAGGCTTACGGAACTTGACCCCAGTATGAGATGGAACGACTTGTCCTGTGACAGTGCTCTGCAGTGGGTCTGTGAAAAACAGTCCGGTAGCTAATGAATTACATTCACACGATCATTTCTTCTTGCCCTCGTTGTTATTAATATACTTCTTATTAAAACACAGCAAGTGATTTCTAGCTGCCTGCAGAGTGTCTCAAAATTATGAACACACATGTTACTCATTGTCTTGCAAATCTGCACTTGCCTTTGCCTTCCTTTGCGTAAGTTGACCGTTCTTAACACCAAATATTTACATCCAATAAAATATATGCAAAGCATTTTTTTACATTGAAGTGTGTATGCGTTTTTTGAGACACTATATTAACCTAATGCAATTCCTTTCTGTATCTAAGATATTTTGATTTTACCACTGATTAATTCTAAAATTTTTATGTTTTACGCTCTATGTAAACTGATTATTATGTAACTCGCACTCAGTTAATTATGTATATTCATTGCTCATTGGGTCCCACTTCGCTGGTGGAAGGAGAAGGAGCTGGTACCGTGGTTCTTGAGGACCTCTGTGCTCCTCAGTGTCTCACTGTGTGTCCTCACTCCACTCCACCAGCCCAAGTCCACCTCTGTTCCACTTTCAGACTTCCATAACCGTTCACCTCCACATTGTCTTTCCCGATCAGTTCTCAGTTTTTCCTACAGACCCTTGATAAAACTGAATTTCACCATGATTACATCCTGCTGTATGAACTGTGTTTCATTTTTAACAATCATGCATTATGTAAAAGTCAGACGATAAAACCCACTGAATAAGAACAACAAATGTTCACTGCATGAGAAGCCTTAAAGACCATTTAAAAACTATACCCCAAGAATCTAAAGTTTACAAAACTGTTTAAAAATGTGTTATTTGTGACATGACCCCATTAATGCATTCTTACATGCAATAAATAAAAAGAACATTATAACACCTACATCCAGCACAACATCTACAGTACAGTAACTATACCAAAAACATGTTAATATCACCCAAAATTTTTTGATCATTTTAAATGGCTTCTTAAATGCTGCATGCATGGCGATGCACTATGCAGCATAAAAAAAGTTAAACTGATGAAATAACATTGTTTATGCATGAAAAAACCCAACATCCTACACCCTTCATTAAAATAAAAGACAACACAAACAAAGTAATGCAACAGTCACTAAAAATTGGTCCATAAAGGGCTTAGTCTCTCTGTGGCTGGGGGCAACAGTGAATCTATTACAATAACTTTTGTTGTACTGAGCTTCTCATGTTTTTTCCATCATGGCTTCTTCCTTTTTATGTTGATATGTACTGTGAGAACAGTGCTGCACTGCAGAAGGTTGCTAAAATAAGATATGCAGTAAAAGTGCAAACAATGTACTCTGTGAATTCTGCAGTAGTAAGTAGCCAAGATCAGAACTCAATAAAAAAAACACAATTCAGGAAAAGAAGTTGAATAATATTTGCAACAATACAGACATGGATGAAAATATTTATGCCAATACAAACAACTTCAGCATTTATTCTTCTAAAACAGAGGAGGAGGCATCAAGCAAGAGTCCTGGAACTCAACCCAAAGGTGAGAACGCACACATAAACACAACTTCTGAGGATTGTCATGCTTGAGCAGGAACAGATGTTCATTGTGAATAGTTATGATATTGGGAATTGCAGGCAAACTATGAAATAATAGTCCAACTGCTGTGGGTCCTGACAGGGACTATAAGAGGGTGAGTGCTTGTTGG
Organism: Scleropages formosus; assembly: GCF_900964775.1. NCBI lineage: Eukaryota > Metazoa > Chordata > Actinopteri > Osteoglossiformes > Osteoglossidae > Scleropages > Scleropages formosus. The sequence goes on from NC_041806.1 coordinate 5,261,414, forward strand.
ACAGTGTGAGAAGGTAAAGGAAAGCTTGAGAAAAGCTAAGTAGGTTGTGATGGCTGGATTGAGGTGCAGGTCCTTGAGGAAAAGGGACCCTTGGACCGAGAGCATTATTTCCGTCAAATCTCCCGCCGTGTGTCGGTGTTCCGATTCATAATGAAAACTGTTAGTTCATCTATTTCTGTCCCTTCTGAACCCAGAGCACAGCGCATTACAATAATTTGCTTTGTATTGTCTTATAATGTCTTTATTTACATTAAAAATTTTAATGAAAGATTTTATAATATACAGGAACATACAATCTATGTATTCTTGTTACGGTTGTTTAAAAAAAGACTAATTTGAAAATTCTCACATTTTGACACTGAAACAACACTTCAGAAAATTATTTTCAGATCTTGACAGATCATTTCTAAATGCATTACTGCTTTGTTTCAGTTTTAAGGAAGTCTTCAAAAGTCTGTTTTTAAAAGAAGAAATGAATTTGTCACGGTAGCAATTTTAATTTCACTACTGTGTGCGATTTTTTGATTATATCATCTAAACTCATACTCAGTAACTGCTGGTCCAATGTAGGGTTGCGGTGGTCCAGGGCCTATTCTGGAAACCTAGGGTAGACCCTGCACAAAACAACATTCATTGATTCATTTTGCAGACACTTTTCTCCAAAGCAACATACTGTAAAAACCCCACGTTATTACTGTTTTAGGAGGGAAACGCCTAATGCTGGGGGGCGTGGTGGCGCAGTGGGTTGGACCAGGTCCTACTCTCCGGTGGGTCTGGGGTTCGAGTCCCGCTTGGGGTGCCTTGCGGCGGACTGGTGTCCCCTCCTGGGTGTGTCCCCTCCCCCTCCGGCCTTATGCCCTGTGTTGCCGGGTAGGCTCCGGTTCCCCGTGACCCTGTATGAGACAAGCGGTTCTGAAAGTGTGTGTGTGTGTGTGCCTAATGTTGAATAGTTGCATTGTGGGGAATAATGTTAAATGTGGGTGTGCAACCACTGGGGGCACGTAGGGGGAAAATGATGGGGTGACTATGCCTACAAGTGTGTTGAAATAGTGCTTGGGGGTGCTAAGGAGGCTGGTTGCAGGTCCTGAAGGAAAGAGGGTCTTCAGACTGAGAGCATTGTTCTTCTGGTGCTGGTGTTCAAGTAAACTGTTCATAATGAAGGATGTCTTCTTGTTTTTCTTTGTCTCTGGTGCTGTGTACCACATTAGTGTCAGAAGTGGGATGGGGCAGGACAATAAGAAGCTGGGTTTATGAGTGACTAACCACCGAGCAGGAAGAAAGGGAAAAGGGTACCACACTGAAGGCTAGTGGGACAGAAGAATGGCGTCTGGCAGAAGAAGCATCTACATTACATCAACAGAAAGAGAGACTTAGATGCTGATGTGTGTTTGAATTTATTTTGTTACTTTCCACCATATGAGCCATTGTACATCACATGAGTAGCTGTGTAAAGCATTCTCTGTTCAAGTTATTGAGCATAAACATTTACACATTGACATGCACTTAAAAGATTGTGTGAGAAGTGAGTTTTGAAGAGGAGAGTTTGAACATCCTTCCCTTTAATTTAGGATGAACATACATGGCAGTATGGTGGTGCAGTGGGTAGAAACACTGAAGTTAAGTTGCAGACAAAGGAACTTGGCTTGTAGAAGGAAACAATCTATTCTCAGGAGGAAATCATGTGCCTTTTTATTTTTAGAGGTTCTTAAAGTGAGATGATACTGTGAGAATAAATTCTGACCTCAAAGCAGTTAACTGACCCACACAGTCGGTTTTTTAGGGTGCACAATTCTTGCCATGAAGAAGAGGGGAAAATTAAAATCATGTAAATGTTTTACAGTTTGCATTGCGTCCCTATAATTAACAAAAGCTGCTGTTAAGTAAAGCTGAATTACAGTGATATGATACTGTCACGCCCACGCCGCCGAGCCAACGCGGAACACCTGGCGTGCGGCATAGACTGATGCATATGAGGCAGCATCAGAGCAGGGACTGATGTGGAACCTTGTTCAGCCTTGTTACTTGCAACCTCCATGCTATTGTTCATCTCCTTCCTGATCCCTGAGTCCTTTTCCACTCCCTTACTCCTAATCCCTAGTCCTAGTACCTCCTTATGATCTTCGACCTCTTGCTTGAGTATCGACCTCGTCTTTTGGATTACCCCTTCAAAGACGTTTGCGCCTCGGAGACCTTTTGCCTGTCCTGTGATAAAGCCTCACAGATTTTCCTGAATAAAGCACCGGAACCAGCCATGAGAGATACCAAATTGTGAGATTTCATTTGAGGCCTTTATTAACCACTTTCAAGGGCCTTTCTGGATTGGACTGAGTGACAAAGAGAGAAGGAACCTGGAAATAGGTGGATGGCACAATAATGCCAGAGTCCAAAGGGTAAGAGCTCATAAAACACTCTTGGAGAGTAACGCAGACTCTTACTCAGACTAACACTCATCAAGTCACTTCACAAATGAGGAGATCTAAAGAAAAGTATTGAGCACTGAGCAAAGAACTCAAGTAATAGAAATCACAACAGTTCTATAAGAACAAAACTGTGTCGAATTGTTGGAAACCACCCCTGACAATGAGGAAGTGCAACCTCCAAAATAGTTTACATACAGACAACATCATCACTGTCAGAGTGACACACATAGCATTCAGGATCAGAGCAGTATTTTTACATCCAGATCACATTAACACATTTGTATTACCCACAGAACCTGGCACTCTGGAGACCATGACAACTATGAACGAGGTGAGGACTGTGTAGAGACCAGGCTTAATGAACCTGAACTAAGGTTAAGAGCTCATAAAACACTTTTGGAGAGTAACGCTAACGCTTACTCAGACCAAGACTCCTCAAATCCCTTAAATGTAAAAATCTAAAGAAAAGTATTGAGCACAGACCTCTCCATAGTAGAAACCATAACAGTTCATTAACACACACACTGTCTGAAGCCACTTGTCCCGAGTGGGGTCACGGCAAGCCGGAGCCTAACCTGGCAACACAGGGCGCAAGGCTGGAGGGAGGAGAAACACCCCGGATGGGAGGCCAGTCAGTCGCAAGACACCTCAAGCAGGGCTCAAACCCCAAACCCACCAGAGAGCAAGACCCAGTCAAACATGATTTGCCACCTCACCCCAATTCAGATTAACATGTTTTTTTATATTTATTTCTGTTGCCCACAGAACCTGGTGTTCTGGACAGCCTGACAACTCTCGTTATGTGAGGACTGCGTAAAGACCAGTATTCTGGAACTTGACCCCTTTCAGAGATGGAACGACCTGTCCTGTGACATTATTCTGCGATGGATCTGTGAAAAAAAGGCCAGTAGCTAGTGGAATACATTGACACGTTCATTTCTTTTTGCTTTCCTTGTTAATATCCATCTTGTTAAAACATAGCAAGACATTTCCAGCTGCCTGCAAAGTGTCTCAAGAACTTATGTAAACACAAAATATACATAGCCTCACAAATGTGGATGTGCCTTTGGGTTAGTCTTAACACCAAATATTTACTTCCAATAAAATATATCCAAAGTATTTTTTGTACATTTATATCATGCTGGTGCACCGGAAGGAAACCGTCAGACCCAAGCGCGGAGCATCAGGGTTCAGAAGGGAAATCCAAGAACTGTGGTCAAAAAACAATCCAAGGGTTGCTGGTGTACAAACGTAACCAGAGGAACAATCTGAAAGTTGGAAACTGTGAGATAAGCAGGAGATTGTGGAAGTCATGGAGATGAGAGAAGAAAGAGAACAGAGAACAAGGTTGAGGACAGGGGAGCCAGGCAAGATGGGTAATCAGGAAGCACATACACTAGAGCAGAGAGCAAGGCTGAACAAGGTTACACCTGTGAATGAACTCTGGACTGCCCTTTTATGTGGTTGTCCCCTGATCTGCCTCAGGTGATCCTCGTTGCACCGAGGAGGGCGTGACAATTTAAGTGTGTATGCATTTTTTTAAGACACTATGTTTACCTAATGCAATTCCTTCCTGTATGAAAAATATTTTGATTTCTACCACTGATCAATTTTTACATTTTTCTGTTTTACGCTCTACGTGAACTGATTGTTATTATGTAAGTCGCACACAGTAATTGTGTATATTCATTGCTCATTGGGTCCCACTTCACTGGAGGAAGGAGGAGGAACTGGTACCGTGGTTTTTAAGGACCTCTGTGCTCCTCAGTGTCTCACTGTGTGTCCTCACTCCACTCCACCAGCCCAAGTCCACCTCTGGTCTACTTCTCGACTCCCATAACCTTTCGCTTCCACATTGTCTTTCTCATAACCCTAACCCGGCAACACAGGGCGTAAGGCTGGAGGGGGACGGGACACACACAAGACAGAACGCCAGTCTGTCACAAGGCACCCCAAGCGGGACTCAAACCCCAGACCCAGAATGCTACCGTGCCCCCCCCGCCCCCCCCCAACAACTTAAAAATGTGTTATTTGTGACATGACCCCATTAATGCATTGTTATATTTATTCATTCAGCAGATGCTTTTGTCCAAAGTGACATCCATCTCAGCAAAAGTACAATTTATGCATTACTTTAAGAGAAGGAGACATAGCTGCAGACATGAAAGCCTCAAGCAAACCTAATTTGTTCCCTACCACTTGCTGCACCGAGGTTCATAAGACACACAGACAGACACAGACAAAGACACTTCCAGAAAAACTTGTCCCATACGGGGTTGCGGGGAACCGGAGCCTACCCGGCAACTCAGGGCGTAAGGGACACACCCAGGACGGGACGCCAGTCACCCCGCAAGGCACCCCAAGCAGGACTCGAACCCCAGACCCACCAGAGAGGAGGACCCGGTCCAACCCACTGCACCACCGCACTATCCGCGTAAGACACAGGATAGACAAATCCCGATACACTCCCACCAATTTTTTTTTTTTTAAATATTATATGATACACAAATGAGCAAGTACAATTCCAGAGTAATGGCTGAATAAAGGTTATATCTGGGGATGCTTATTGAGTTATGATGCGTGAACAGTTACACCGTAAATGAGGTGGAGAGATCTTGGGCGAAGTGGATCTGGAAAAGGTGAGTTTTTAGACCCTTCTTGAAAACAGACAGAGTTTCTGCAGTTCTGAGTGACAGGGGAAGGTCATTCCACCACAACGGACCCAGAAATGAGAACCTCCGAGCTTTGCCTTTCGTGTGCGGGACCACCAAGCGAGCAGAAGTAAACGAGCAAAGTGGCCTGGCTAGGGTGTACCGGTTGGTTAAGTCTTGTAAATAGGTGGGAGCAGTTCTATTGATGGATTTGTACACAGTAACCAGGGTTCTCAATTTGATTCAGGCAGCTATAGGAAGCCAGTGCAGAGAAATGAGTAGAGGAGATACATGGGAACACTTTGGCAAGTCAAGCACAACTCGTGCAGCAGTGTTCTGTATCAGCTATAGAGGTTTGATGGCAGTAGCAGGAAGGCCACACAGGAGAGAGTTTCAGTAGTCCAAATGGAAAGTCACTATGTGTAACTGTCTCAAAGACAAGTTTCATATTGAGAGTTTTGGTTCATTTTTTTGTAATAAATTTCTTTCATTCGAGTTTGGTCAGTTTTTCAAATCATTAAAATGTAATAAATACCGTGTGATATTATGAATGTAACTCTTTAAAAATGGGTTGTTAAATGAAGAGTTTAATGGGTCACGTGATCTGAGTTTAACTGAGAGAGGGAATGTTGAATTGTGGGTAAGATGTTATGGATGCAGAGGAAGGACGTGCAGCAGCGATGCACAACTTCTGAAGCGACATTTTCTGCATAAGGTTCAAAGGGCGCACACGGTAATTGTCACTTTAATTTAGTTTATATTGTGTTATAATGGTCTTATTTGCTTTATGTGGAAAAATGTGATTGCTTTGTACATATTTATCATGTTAATTATATTTCTGTTGTAACAATGTGGTCATGCTGGTATGTTAATGGATGCTAATATGAGAGAATTTAAACTGTGTGAAAGGTGTATCCTTGAATATTTTTATGTCTTTGTATTTTTTAGTTTTCACGGTGTCTGAATAAATGGTAGAAGACATCACTATGAAGTGTGGCTATCCTTTCATTGAACCAGTGCCGCCATACCTGCCACGCCCACACCTCCGGGCCAACACGGAACACCTGTGACGCAACGCAGACTGCAGCATAAAAGGCTGCGTTGGACAACCAGCTGATGCGGAACCTTGATCTGCCTCCTCGTTAGCGACCTTCTCCAGCCATTTCCTGTTCCCGAACCCGTCCCTTGTTCCCCCGATCTACTGCCTCCTTCGGATCATCGACCTTGCCTGTACACTGACCTCGCCTTTCGGATCCTCCCTGTTACGACGTTCGCACCTCGAAGACCCTTTGCCCGTCCTCTGACCTCCTCTCTTCTGGATTTCCCCGAAGACACCACGATTACCGCTCTGCACTTGGGTCCGCCGCTTCCCTCAGACGCGACCATGACAGAAGGTTCCGCCACATATACGGATCCAGCGGAGCTGAACCATCTCCAGGCGGAGTTGGACTCACGTGAAGCGCGCTTAGCAGGTATGGAACAGACGCTCCACAACCTCATCGCCTCTTACAAGCAGGTGGTAAGCGTGCTGAATACGTCGCGTGCGCCCACACAGCCCATTGAGAAACGCGCAGCCGGTCCTGCAGCGCCTGACTCGTCGAACGCAACTCCTTCTCCATCATGCAGTTTCCACTTGTCTCCCCCGACCCGCTTTGACGGGACCCCAGCACAATGTGAAGGCTTCTTGTTTCAATGTGAGCTCGTTTTTTCCAGTATGCCCCTAGTTTACAGCACAGAACAGAGCCGGATCACCTACATCCTCTCTCTGCTCACGGGCAGAGCACTTGAGTGGGCGACAGCAGTCTGGACAAATGGCTTCCCCAGCACTTATGCGCAGTTCAAGAGCCGGTTCCTCGCCATTTTCGGGCTGGCTCACCCGGAGGAACAGCTGAGTGAAAGACTCATGAATCTACAGCAAGGTGACCGACCCGTGGCAGATTACGCCATAGAATTTCGTGTTCTTGCAGAACGCAGTGATTGGGGAGAGAGAGCCTTGTTGGCTAGTTTTCGCCGTGGTCTAAACCCACGCATCTGCGGTGAAATGGTGTTCCGAGGAGAAAGATGGACCCTTGATCGGTTCATAGAAACCGCTGTTACCTTAGATAACCAGATCAGAACCCAGGGACCAGCCTCAGAACCGGCTCCAGAAAGATGCGGTCCCGAACAGGAGGAAGCAAAGCCGATGCAACTGGGGCTGGGGCGCCTGCCCCTCACCGAACGACAGCGAAGACTACGAAAACGCCTCTGTCTTTACTGTAGTGACCTTAGTCACTTCCGTCTCCAGTGCCCTGTCCACCCTGAGGCCAAGGTGAGTGGCACCCTCTGTTGTAACCGCCTCGCGGTACCCGTAATGTTATCCTGGGGAGCAGGACAGATACAGACGCAAGCAATGGTGGATTCGGGAGCAGCAGGGTGCTTCATGGACATTGAATTTGCTCGGTCACATAGTATCCCTTCCAAACCCATTGGGGGGCGTCTTAAAGTGACCGCCCTAGATGGCCAGCCCCTCGGGAAGGGTTTTGTGGACCAGCAGACAGCCCCTGTAACTGTGAGAGTAGGTGTATGTCACCAGGAGATGTTGAGTTTCTATTTGATTTCATCTCCGGAGTTGTCCCTGATTCTCGGGTTCCCTTGGCTCTCCAAGCATGACCCGGTTTTTTAGTGGAGTACTGGGGAGTTGGTGTCTTGGGGACCCCAATGTGAGAGAACCTGCTTAAAGCTACCCTGTCGAGCTATGTCTATAGAAGGCTCAGAATCGGCACTGCAGGTGCCAGTTCCTCCCGAGTATCAGGATCTTGCAGAGGTTTTTAGCAAGAGACACGCATCCGAGCTCCCACCGCATCGCCCCTGGGACTGTGCAATTGATCTCTCGCCAGGTACCACACCTCTGCGTAGTCGCATTTACCCGTTGTCCAGACCCGAACAATCAGCCCTCCAGACTTATATCACCAAAGCCTTAGAGACAGGAATTATACAACCATCCACGTCCCCCGTGTCTGCCGGGTTTTTTTTTCATCGAGAAAAAAGATGGGGGGTTACGCCCCTGTATTGACTATCGGGGGTTGAATAATATTTGTGTGAAATATCCACATCCTCTGCCTTTGATCACAGCCGCCCTTGAGAACATTCAGCAGGCGCAATGGTTCACGAAGCTAGACCTGAGAAGTGCGTGCAATCTAGTCCGTATCCGGCAGGGTGACGAATGGAAGACTGCTTTCAGTACCACCCTGGGTCATTACGAATACCTGGTTATGCCTTTTGGTCTTGCGAACGCACCCAGTGTATTCCAGGCGTTTGTGAATCATGTGCTCGGGGACATGATCCACAAAGGCGTCCTGGTATATCTTGACGATATCCTGATTTATTCTGATACGTTGGCCAGGCATGTACTGACTGTCCGACAGGTGCTCCAGAGACTGTTGCAAAACAGATTATATGTGAAGTTGGAGAAATGTGAATTCCACAAGCAGAAGGTCTGCTTCTTGGGGTTCATACTTACCCGAGAAGGCATTGCTATGGATCCAGGTAAGGTCCAGACCATCCAGCAATGGCCTCGCCTAACCACCACTAAGGCTCTCCAGCGATTTTTGGGGTTCTCCAATTTTTACCGCCGGTTCATCAGGAACTTCAGCATGATCGTCGCACCATTGACAGCGCTTACAGCGAGTAAAACCCCTCGTCTCCCATGGAACCCAGAAGCCCAACGAGCCTTCGAGAACCTCAAACTCAAGTTCTCTACGGCCCCCATTCTGCATCAACCCGACCCTGAGTTGCCATGACCCAGTCTTTAAGTGGAGCACAGGAGAGCCGGTGTCTTGGGGACTGCAATGAGGAGGGCCATGTTTGCAGCTCCCCTGTAGGGCCACTTCAGTCGAGGGTGCTGATTCCTCTCTGCAGGTGGCGATACCCGCTGAATATCAAGACCTGGCTGAGGTGTTCAGTAAGGAGAAGGCAGCGGTGCTCCCAACACATGGACCCTGGGATTGCGCCACTAACCTCCTTCTGGGAGCGACGGGGGCCGGGTCTACCCGCTCTCCATACCCAAGCAGCAAGCCATGCAGCAGTACATCACGGAGGCCCTCGCAGCGGGGATCATTTGTCCGTCTGCTTCACCCGCTACAGTGGGGTTCTTCTTTATTGAGAAGAAGGATGGGGGCCCCCGTCCTTGCATCGATTATCGAGGTTTGAACCATGTCACAGTGACTTACCCGCACCGCTTGCCTCTCATTACAGCAGCCCTGGAACACGTCCACCGAGCACAGTGGTTCACAAAGCTGGATCTACGCAGTGCTTACAACCTGGTGAGGATATGCAAGGGTGATGAGTGGAAGACTGCTTTTAACACTGCCCTCGCCCACTACAAATATCTGGTCAGGCCATTTGGTCTCGCTAACATGCCCAGTGTTTTCCAGGTCTTTGTTAACCACATCCTCGGGGATCTCATCAGCTGCGGAATTCTGGTCTACCTGGATGGCATTCATATCTATTCCCGTTGGCGGGGCAGCATCCTGCAGTAGATGGTTGACTGGAAGGGCTATGGGCAGGAGGAACAGTCCTGGGTGACCGCTTGGGATATCTTGGACCCGTACCTGCTCTCAGCTTTCCACATAGACAATCCTGACCGCCCCGCGCCCAGGCCTCAAGGGTGTTCACTGAGTCGTCGCAGAGCGGCGAAGGCCGCTCGTGGAGGAGGGGGTACTGTCACATCCTCCACCTTGGCACAACGAGGAACACCTGTGGCTGATCACAGGCCGGGCACATAAACGGAAAGCATGGAGTGAAGGCAGACGTGGAACCACGTTCATCCTTACTGCTCGCTCACATTTCTCGTATCGCTTTGCCTACCTTTCCTGACCTGCCCATCCTTCTTCCTGTTCCTTGATCTTCCTCCTGACTCTCCTAATCTTCTTTGTGACCCTCGACCCATTGCCTGTTCTTTGACTCAAAGTTTTCGGATTTGCCCTGTAACGACACCTGCTCCTCAGTGACCTTCGCTAGTTTTCTGACAACGCCTCTCGGATCATCCCCTATCCTGTGCACCTCTGCGCTGCACTTGGGTCTGAAGACTCGCTTCCCTGTCGGAAGAATAACACGTTGTTTATGCACAAATTAAACCCAACATCCTACACTCTTCCCTAACATAAACCACAGCAGACAACAAAGAATCTCAACGCTCACTAAAAATTGGTGAATAAATGGTTTAGTGTCTCTGTGGCTTGGGGCAAAAGTGAAACTATTAAAATAACTTTTGTTGTAGTGACTTTGGGGGTGCGGTAGCGCAGTGGGTTGGCCCACAGTCCTGCTCCCCGGTGGGTCTGGGGTTCAAGTCCCACTTGGGGTGCCTTGCGATGGACTGGTGTCCTGTCCTGGGTGTGTCCCCTCCCCCTCCGGCCTTACGCCCTGTGTTACCGGGTAGGCTCCGTGACCCCATATGGGACAAGCGGTTCTGAAGGTGTGTGTGTGTGTGTGTGTGTGTGTGTGTGTGTGTGTACTGACTTTCTCATCTTTTTCTATGATGGTTTCCTTCCTTTTTATGTTGATATGTACTGTGAAAACAGTGCTGCACTGCAGAAGGTTACTAAAATAAGATATGCAGCAGAAGTGCAAAAAATGTTCTTATGGACTCTAAGGTAGTAAGAAGTTAAGATCAGAACTCCATTAATATACACAATTCAGGAAATGCAGTTGGATAACATCTACAACAGGACAGAGATGGATGAAAATATTCGTGCCAGTAAAGACAACTTCAAGATTCGTTCTACTAAAACAGAGGAGGAGGCATCAAGCAAGACCCTGGAACTCAACCCAAAGGGGAGAACACACACATACACACAACTTCTGAGGACTGTCATGCCTGAGCAGAAACAGATGTCCATTGTGAATAGTTATGGATATTGGGACTTGTAGGAAAAATGTGAAATAATAGTCCAACCGCAATACATTTCTAATGAGCAGAAGAGCTGGGATGACAGCAGGCGGTACTGTACAGACAAGAGAGCAGATTTGGTCATCATCAACAGCAAAGAGGAGCAGGTGAGACCATCAAAAAGAGGAAAAAACTTAAAGTCATCTAAATGTTTGACAGTTTGCATTGCATCCCTATAATTAACAAAAGCTGCTGTTAAATAAAGCTGAATTACAGTGACATGATACCAAATTGTGACATTTCATTTCAGGCCTTTATTGACCACTTTAAGGGGCGTTTCTACTGATTCCTACATCATGTCTGCGTTACATAAGGTAGATAATAGGAATTTATACTGTTTTGGGATTAGGGCACATACTGTGGTGGTAAAACTTACGACTTGGTACATCCATTCCTCCAATATCATGTTTAATTTGTTCGGTAAAATCAGCTTGTTAGGGCAATTCCCATTGTTATGGGGTGGAATTGCCAGTGTTGCTTATGAAAAAAATGTCATTACTGGCTTCTTTATGGAATATATCCTGTCTCAAATCAAATGATGTACTTTCACTCATTACATTGACACAGCATTTTTTTTTACATACATTAAACCTTCTATTGGTATATTTTGCTATGTTTTATTAATTACAAATGACCGATTGTTTAATATGAAGATGTATATGTCTGGGGTCTGTTTTAAGTGAGTTCAGATGATTTTCATTTATCGCAACACAGAAGCTTTATTTACGCAGCTCTAATGTTACTAAAGCAATTTCAGTGATTCCATAACTGAGTTATTAAATAATGACAGTTTCTTTCTATAAGAACTGGACATAAGTTACCTTTCATTGACACTATTCTTCTCCCGTCAGTGTGCCCGCAGTGCTAAAGGCTGACCCTAACGTGGTCATACACTGATTTTGCATTCACACTTGTGAAGAGTGTCTGAGAGTGGGTGGGGAAGTACTGTCATCTGGTGACACTGGACAGTGTTTCAGTGTCTATTGTTTCTTACCATGAATGTTGTTAGTGTCCAGTCTATCTTACATGCAGTGTTACTGCAGTTCAGTATCATCTTCAGTCACTCTGATCAGTGCTCAGTTTCTCCTTCAGACCCTTGAGAAAACTGAATTTCACTATGATTATATCCTGCTGTATGAACTCTGTTTCTTTTTTAACCATCATGCATCATGTAAAATTCACACTATAAAACCCATCAAAGAAGAAAAACAAATGGTCACTGCATGAGGAACCTTGGAGACCAATTAAAAATTATACCCCAAGACTCTAAAGTCTAGAAAACCGTTTAAAAATGGATTATTTGTGACATGACCCAATTAATGTATTCTTACATGAAACAAATAAAAAGAACATTTTAACGGAAGTTACAAAAAATCTTAACAAACACCCACATCGAACGAAAAATCAGCTGGACAGAAACTATACCAAAAATATGTTAAAATCACCCAAAATTTAGTGACCATTTTAAAGGGTTTCTTAAATGCTGCTTGCATGGTGATGCACAACAGAGGATAAAAAAGTTAAATGGATGAAATAGCGTTGTTTATTCACGTATATAAAACCCAACACACTACACCCTTCCCTAACATAAAACACAACACACAACAAAGGAATACAACACTCACTAAAAACTGTTGCACGCACACACACACACACACACACACACACACACACACACACACATTTTCAGAACCGCGTGTCCCAGGGAACCGGAGCCTACCCGGTAACACAGGGCGTAAGGCCGGAGGGGGAGGGAACACACCCAGGAGGGGACGCCAGTCCGTCGCAAGGCACCCCAAGCAGGACTCGAACCCCAGACCCCCCTGAGAGCAGGACTGCAGTCCAATCCACTGCGCCACCACACCCCCTAAAACTGTTGCATAAATGGTTTAGTCTCTCTGTGGCTTGGGGCAAAAGTGAAAGTATTAAAATAACTTTCATTGTACTGAGTTTCTCACCTTTTTCTATGATGGTTGCTTCCTCTTTATGTTGAAATGTAGTGTGAAAACAGTGCTGCACTGCAGAAGGTTGCTAAAATAAGATTTACAGTAGACGTGCGAACAATGTTCTTCATGAACTCTTAAGTAGTAAGAAGTAGAGATCGGAACTCAAAAAAGATTCGCAATTCAGGAAATGCAGCTGGATAATACCTGCAACAATACAGACATGGATGAAAATATTTATGCCAATACAAACAACTTCAGTAGTTGTTCTACTAAAACAAGGGAGGAGGCATCAAGCAAAAGCCTGGAACTCAACCCAAAGGTGAGAACACACACATACACACAACTTCTGAGGATTGTCGTGTTTGAGCAGGAACAGATGTTCATTGTGAATAGCTATGGATATTGGGAATTGTAGGAAAAATGTGAAATTATAGTCCAACCGCTGTGGGTCCTGACAGAGACTATAAGAGGGTGAGTGCTTGTTGGACAGTGTGAGAAGGTAAAGGAAAGCTTGAAAAAGGCTAATCAGGCTGGGATGGCTGGTTTGAGGTGCAGGTCCTTGAGGAAAAGGAATCCTTGGACCAAAAGCGTTATATCCATCAAATCTGCGTCGGTGTTCAATTCATAATGAAAACTTTCCGTGCGTCCATTTCTGTCCCATCTGAACCGAAAGCTCAGCTCATTACAAAGATTTGCTTTGTATAATCTTTTATTGTCTTTATATATAAAAACTTTAATGAAATGTTTTATTTTATATATGAATTTGTAATTTCTGTATTATTGTTAGGGTTGTTTCAAGAAAAGATTAATTTGAAAATTCTCACCTTTTGACATTGAAACAGCACTTCAGAAAATTATTTTCAACTCATGCTAGATCATTTCTAAATGCGTTACTGCCTTGTTTCATTTTTAAGGAAGTCTTCAAAAATCTGTTTTCAAAACCAGAAATGAATATGTCACAGTTGTGATTTTATTTTCATTATCATTTGAATTTTTATATCATCTCAACTCATACTCAGTAACTGCTGGTCCAATGCAGGGTTGCGGTGGTCCAGGGCCTATTCTGGAAACACAGGGTACACCCTGGACAAGACAACATTCATCGATTCATTTTGCAAACACTTTTCTCCACAACAAAGTACATCTAATAGAAAAATAAAATGAGTGCATTACATCAACAGAAGGAGAGACTTAGATGCTGATGCGTGATTCTGAATTTAATTTGTTATTTTCCACCATATGAACCATTGTAGATCACACAAGGAGCTGTGTAAAGCATTATCTGTTCTTCAAGTTATTGAGCATAAACATTTACACGTTAACATGCACCTAAAAGATCATGGGAGAAATGACAATTTAAACATCATTCCTTTTCATTTAATATGAACAGAAACGGCAGTATGGTGGTGCAGTGGGAGCACTGTTTCCTCACAGCACCTGTTGTTGAGACATGGGTAGAATCCAGGATGCACACTGGACTGCTTATACCACAACATGGACAAGTTGAGAATAGCAACAACGATGATAAATAAAAATACAATTTTGGGGGAATAAAGATGTACCGACAAAATATGTAACATAAAAAAGATCAGCATGTGTTGCAAGTTCTGTTTAATGCTGATCACTTCTGACATGCTGTCGTCATGGATTCTTTTCTAGAAACTTTGAAGTTAAGTTGCAAATAAAGGAACTTGGGTTTTTCAAGGAAACTCAAGGCACATGATTTCCTCATTAGAACAGCTTTTCATTTTTATAGGTTCTGTAAGTGAGATAATATTGTGACAATAAATTTTGACCTCAGAACAGTTAACAGAACCACACAGTCGGTTTTTTAGGGTGTACAATTCATGCCAGAGCTTTTTATTCCCCTAAAAGAAGTTCTGTCATTTCTTTTCTGAAGAATTAACCTTACACCACCATAGTATTGTAACGACCCCGCGTTACTGTTTTAGGAGGGAAACTCCTAAATATAAACAGTTGCATTATGGGGAATAATGTGAACTGTGGGTATACTGCCACTGGCGGCATTAGGGGGAAAATGATTGGATGACTGTGTCTGCCAGGGTGTTGGAGAGAGCCTAGGGGTGCTAAGCAGGCTGGGAAGGACGGTTGTAGCTGTAGGTCCTGGAGGAACCGGGATCCTTGGACTGCAAGCATTATTTTCCTGGTGCCAGTGTTCTAATAAACCGTTCGTCATGAACACTGTCTCTGCGTTCTTCTTCGCCCCATCCAAACCCACAGCGCTGCGTACAACAGTATTATCAATGTGAATCCTGTGCCTGTTCAGTCTATGAGAATTTGTCCATATATAACAATTTTAAAATTGAGATGTTGGTGTCTCTACAGAATCTCAATCTCAAAGGAAACAACCCTACAGATGGGCTACAGTGTGTCTGGGGTTGCTGTGTGTTTTCCTGCTGACGGCCCTCATAGTGCTGAGTGTTAACTGTGAGTTTGTGTCTGACACATTATTATTGATCTATTATCAGCTGAGTTATTCCTTTCTATGTCTTTCTGTCTAAGGCTAGATGTCATTGTGATTTACTTACTTCTTTACATTGGGGTAACTGTGTTGTGTTATTTATTTCTCACCACTACAGGTAAGAGTTCTGATGGTCTTCATACAAAATACGAGGCCTTGAAGGCTGAGAGCGACCTGCTCTGGACCAATTTGAGCTCACTGGTATCAGACAAAGACCAGCTACAGACCAGTTACAACACTGCAGTAAAAGAGAGACACCAGCTGCAGTCCAGTAACAGCGTACTGATAACTGAGAAAAAACAACTTGAGACGAATTGCAGGAACTGTTCTGCCTCAAAAGAGCAACTGGAGAGTGAGTTCTTCAGCACAATATAAATACGTCAATCAATTTACATTCACCCTGTGTCGTGATCAGGGTCACATCAGTCCAGGCCCTATCCTGGAATCACTGGGAACAAGGCAGAGAGGGTAGAAGTGAGTTGCACTGTCCCTTCACGGTGCCTCGGTGGGACGAGAGATCATGAGTGGGATCCCTGGTGTGTGTGTGTGTGTGTGTGTGTGTGTGTGTGTGTGTGTGTGTGCGTGTGGCTTCTTCCTGGTGCTCTGAATTCCTCCAAGAGACAAGCAGTTCAGCTGCGTTGCTCACTATGTAGCTCATGGTGTGTGAAGGGCGTGTGTCTGTGGCTACCCTTGTCGAGGGTGTACAGTCCTCAGCCTTGTGCCCAGTGCTTCCAGGAAAGGCTCCAGTTCACTCTGACCCTGCTCAGGTCTACCAATTATTGAAACTGGAGGAAATACGTGGAAGAACGACTTGGACATGTGGTAGGACAGAATGTATGTGTTTATGCGACACACTAAATTTATTTCACTTTGTGGTCTTATCAGAGTGCAGCCACTCATCTGTACCCAGTAGGGAGTAAAAATTACTGTTCATTCTCAACACATACCTGTTTGTGCTGTAGAGCAAGTCTGTCCAGAACGGTGGAACAGCTTCAAGTTCAGCTGTTACTACATTTCTAATGAGGAGAAGAACTGGGACACCAGCCGGCAGTACTGTACAGACAGAGGAGCAGATCTGGTGATCATTAACAGCAAAGAGGAGCAGGTGAGATGAACAAGAAGAGGGAAAAATTAAAATCATGTAAATGTTCGACAGTTTGCATTGCAACACTAACCCTAATTAACAAAAGCTGCTCTTAAGTAAAGCTGAATGACAGTGACATGATGCCAAAGTGTGACATTTCACTTCAGGCCTTCATTGACCGCTTTAATGGTCGTTTCTGGATTGGACTGAGTGACAAAGTGAGAGAAGGAACCTGGAAATGGGTGGATGGTACAATAATGCCACAGTACGAAGGGTAAGAGCTCATAAAACTCTCTTTGAAAGTAACACTAACTCTTACTCAGACTAACACTCATCAAATCACTTAACAAATGAGGAGATCTAAGGAAAAGTACTGAGGACAGAGCACAGAACTCTGGATAATAGAAACCACAAAAGTTCTATAACAACAAACCTGACTCGAACCCTTGGAAACCACTCATGACACTGAGGAAGTGCAATCTCCAGAATAGTTTATATACAGAGAACATCATCACTGTTAGAATGACACATATATCGCACAGAACATTTAGGTTCAGAGCAGAATTTTTATACTCAGATCACATTAACACATTTATTTGTATTTATTTATGTTACCCACAGAAACTGGAGGTCTGGAGAGCCTAACAACTATGAACGAGATGAAGACTGCGTAGAAACCAGAATAATGGATCCTGAACCCAATAAGAGATGGAACGACCTGCCCTGTGACAATGTTCTGCGATGGGTCTGTGAAAAACAGGCCAGTAGCTAATGGATTACATTCACACGTACATTTTTTCTTGCTCTCATTGTTATTAATATACTTCTGATTAAAACATAGTAATTCATTTCCAGCTGCCTGCAGAGCATCTCAAAACCTTATATATATATATATATATATATATATATATATACACACAAACACACACACATTTTCAGAACCGCTCGTCCCATACGGGGTCACAGGGAACCGGAGCCTACCCGGCAACACAGGGCGTAGGGACGGAGGGGGAGGGGACACACCCAGGACGGGACGCCAGTCCGTCGCAAGGCACCCCAAGCGGGACTGGAGCCCCAGACCCACCGGAGAGCAGGACCCGGTCCAACCCAATGCACCACTGCGCCCCCCCACATAATATGAATCATCTCACAAATGTGGAAGTGTCATTGCCTTCCTTTGCGTAAGTTGAGCATTCTTAACACCAAATATTTACCTCAAATAAAATATATGCAAAGCATTTTTTTGTACATTTAAATGTGTATGCATTTTACGAGACACTATATTTACCTAAAGCACTTCCTTTCTATACGAAAAATATTTTGATTTTACCACTGACTAATTTTTACATTTTTCTGTTTTACGCTTTATGTAAACTGATTGTTATTATGTAACACGCACTCAGAAATTGTGCATATTCATTGCTCATTGGGTTCCACTTTGCTGGAGGAAGAAGGAGGAGCTGGTACCGTGGTTCTTGAGGACCTCTGTGCTCCTCAGTGTCTCACTGTGTGTCCTCACTCCACTCCTCCAGCCCAAGTTCACCTCTGTTTCACTTCTCGACTCCCATAACCGTTCGCGTCCACATTGTCTTTCCCGAAAACCTCATTCTGTGTCTTTGATTCCCACAATCACACATCACCACCACCGATTCGTTCATCCTTTCTGTGTTACATAAGGTAGATAATAGTAATAATACTGTTTTGGGATTAGGGTATACACTGGTGCTGTTTTGTGGTAAAGCTTACGACTTGGTACATCCATTCCTCCTATATCATGTTTAATTTGTTCAATAAAATCAGTCTTTAAGGGCAATTCCCATTGTTACTTATGAAAAAATGTCATAACTGGCTTCTTTATGGAAAATATGCCACCTCAGATCAAATAAAATACTTTCACTCATTACATTAAGACAGCATATTTTTTACATGCATTAAATTTTCTATTGTTATATTTTCATTCGTTTGTTTATCACGAAGAGGGGCGTGGTGGCGCAGTGGGTTGGACCGCAGTCCTGCTCTCCGGTGGGTCTGGGGTTCAAGTCCCACTTGGGGTGCCTTGCGACGGACTGGCGTCCCGTCCTGGGTGTGTCCCCTCCCTCTCTCCAGCCTTACGCCCTGTGTTGCCGGGTAGGCTCCGGTTCCCCGTGACCCCGTATGGGACAAGCGGTTCTGAAAATGTGTGTGTGTGTGTGTGTGTGTTTATCACGAATGACCGATTGTTTAATATCAGGATGTGTAGGTCTGGAGTCTATTTTAACTGAGGTCAAGTGATTTTCGTTGATCGCAACACGGCACCTTTATTTACTCAGCTCTAATGTTACTAAAGCAGGGGGATGCAGTGGTGCAGTGGTGTAGTGGGTTGGACTGGGTCCTGCTCTCTGGTGGGTCTGGGGTTTGAGTCCTGCTTGGGGTGCCTTGCGTTGGACTGGGGTCCTGTTCTGGTTGTGTCCCCTCCCCCTCCAACCTTAGGCCCTGTGTTGCTGGGTTAGGCTCTGACTCCCTGTGACCTTGTATGGGACAGGTGGTTCAGATGCTGTGTGTAGTGTTACTACAGTAGTTTCAATGATTCCATAACTGAGTTATTAAATACTGACAGTTTATTTCCATAAGAACTGCACATAAAATATCATTTCATTGATATTGTTCTTTTCCCATCAGTCTGCAATGTGTCTTCAGCGTTACAGGCTGAACCTAATGTGGTCACACCATGATTTTGCATTTATACTTGTTAAGTGTTTCTGAGGGTGGGTGGGGAGGTACTGTCATCCGGTGCCATTGGACACTGTCTCAGCATGAATGTTGCTAGTGTCCAGTCTTTCTTACATGCAGTGTTATTGCAGTTCAGTGTCATCTACAGTCCCTCTGATCAGTGATGGACCCCAAGCATCTAAAGTCTACAAAACCATATCATTCATGACCCCATTAGATTTAGTCACCTAGCAGATGCTTTTCTCCAAAGCAACTGCCAATGAACTCTATGTGGTGTTACCAGCCCACACACCTTATTCACACTGCTTGCAATATGCCACTCATCTATCCATCAGTCAAACATACTCACTCTGTGTCATTCACACACAATGGGGGAACCTGAACAGAATGTCTTTGGACTGTGAGAGGAAACCCACACAGACAAAGGGAGAATGTGCAAACTACATACAGGCTAAGCAGGGATTGAACCCACATTCTCTCACACTACCCCAGCAGTGTGAGACAAAAGTGCTACTCACTGTGCTATTATGTTGCCTGTTAATGCAATCTTTCGTGCAACAAGTAAAAAGAACATTTTAATCGAAGCTACAAAAAATCTTAAACACCCACATCCAACAAAAAATCTACAGTACAGTAACTATACCAAAAATATGTTAAAATCACCCAAAATTTAGTGATCATTTTAAAGGGCATCTTAAATGCTGTATGCATGGTGACGCACAATGGAGGACAAAAAAAGTTAAACGGATGAAATAACGCTGTTTATGCATGAATAAAACCCAAAATCCTACACCCTACCCGAACATAAAATACAACACACAACAAAGAAACACAACACTCACTAAAAACTTGTCTATCGATGACTTAGTTTTTATGTGGCTTGGGGCAGAAGTGAAACTTCTAAAATAAGTTTCATTATACAGAGTTTCTCACCTTTTTCTATGATGGTTTCTTCCTGTTAATGTTGATGTGTACTTTGAAAATAGTGTTGCACTGCAGAAGATTACTAAAAGAAGGTAGGCAGTTGAAGTGCAAACTGTTCTCATATAGTCTCTTAAGTAGAAGGAAGTAGAGATCGGAACTCAATAAAAATACACAATTCAGGAAATGCAGTTGGATAGTATCTACGACAACAGAGAAATGGATGAAAATATTTATGCCAATACAGACAACTTCAGTAGTTGTTCTACTAAAACAGAGGAGAAGGCATCAAGTAAGAGCCCTGGAACTCAACCCAAAGGTGAGAACACACACATACACACAACTTGTTGACATCACGTTGACTCAATTATATAAAAGTAATGTAGCGACCCACATTCCAAAGGACTATCAAGCTTGAGCAGGAACAGATGTGCATTGTAAATAGTCATGGATACTGGGAATTGTAGGAAAAATGTTAAATAATAGTCCAACCGCTGTGGGTCCTGACAGAGACTATAAGAGGGTGAGTGCCTGTTGGACAGTGTGAGAAGGTAAAGGAAAGCTTGAGAAAGGCTAATCAGGCTGGGATGGCTGGATTGAGGTGCAGGTCCTTGAAGAAAAGGGATTCTTGGACCAAGAGCATTATTTCCATCAAATCTCTCGTTGTGTGTTGGTGTTCAGATACATGATGAAAACGGTCCGTGCATCCGTTTCCGTCCCATCTGAATTGAAAGCACAGCGCATTACAATGATTTCCTTTGTATCGTCTTATAATGTCTTTTTATATATAAAAATGTTAATTAAATTTTTAATATTATATATGAAATTATAATTTCTGTATTATTGTTACGGTTGTTTGAAGAAAAGATTCATATCAAAATCTTCACCTTTTGACATTGAAACAACACTTCAGAAAATTATTTTCAAATCATGCCAGACCGTTTCTAAATGCGTTACTGCCTTGTTTCATGTTAAAGGAAGTCTTCAAAAATTCCGCTTACAAAATCAGAAATGAATATGTCACAGTTGCGATTTTAACTTTGCTGTTATTTGAATTTTTATATCATCTCAACTCATACTCAGTAACTGCTGGTCCAATGCAGGGTTGAGGTGGTCCAGGGCCTATTCTGGAAATACAGGGCAGACCCTGGACAAGACAACATTCACTGATTCATTTCACAGACACTTTTCCTCACAGCAACGTACATCTTATAGAAAACTTAAGTGAGTGCATTACATCAACAGAGAGACTTAGATGCTGACGCGTGATTATAAATTTAATTTCTTACTTTCCACCATATGAGCCATTGTACACCACACAAGGAACTATGTACAGTGTTCTGCCCGCAGATTTGTTTAGTTCATGTGATTAATTGCTTTGCTGAGCGGAACCTTTATTTCCGTAAGTTATACGCAATTTGTGCACATGCGCTATTTCCATGATGCGCTACTGTTGGGATAGGCATAGTGGAAGCGTCTTGAGTTCTGTGTGCTTTCCTACGCCCATGGAAGCAATAACTTTTCACTCGAATTTTCACATTTGGAGACAATAAAGGAGCAAGACGCTCATAATCCTGGCTCGTGAGAATCGAGTTTGGCTTGCTGTTAAACTGCGTTAACGTACTGGGTGTGCACAACACGCAGGGAGAACAGTACATACAGCGTTATCTGTTCTTCAAGTTATTGAGCATAAACATTTACACAGTAACATGCACGAAATAGATTGTGGGAGAAGTGAGATTGAAGAGGACAGTTTGAACACCCTTCTTTTTAATTTAGGATGAAGAGAAATGGCAGTATGGTGGTGCAGCGGGTTGCACTGTTGCCTCACAGCGCATGGTGTTGAGACATGGGTTAGAATCCAAGATGAGCTCTGGTCTGCTGATAGTACAACATGGACAAGTTGAGAATAACAAAAACGATGATAAATAAAACCACAATTTTGGGGGAATAAAGAAGTACCAACAAAATATGTAACATAAAAAAGATCAGCGTGTGTTGCAAGTTCTTTTTAATGCTGTTCACTTCAGACATGCTGTCGTCATGGATTCTTTTCTAGAAACTCTGAAGTTAAGTTGCAAATAAAGGAACTTGGGTTTTTCAAGGAAACTCAAGGCACATGATTTCCTCATTAGAATAGATTTTCATTTTCATAGGTTCTATAAGTGAAATAATATTGTGAGAAGAAATTTTGACTTCAGAACAGTTAACAGACCCACACAGTCGGTTTTTAATGGTGTACAATTCTTGCCAGAGTTTTTTTCCCCTAACAGAAGTTCCATCATTTCTTTTCTGAAGAATTAACTTTACAGCACCACAGTATTATGAACATGAATCCTGTACCCGTTCAGTCTATGAGAATTTATCTATATATAACAGTTTCATAATTGAGATGTTTATGTCTCTTCAGGATCTGAATCTCAAAGGAAACAACCCTACAGATGGGCTACAGTGTGTCTGGGGTTGCTGTGTGTTTTCCTGCTGACGGCCCTCATAGTGCTGAGTGTTAACTGTGAGTTTGTGTCTTACACATTATTACTGATCTTTCAGCAGCTGAGTTATTTCTTCCTATGTCTTTCTGTCTAACGCTAGATGTCATTGTGATTACTTACTTCTTTACATTGGGGTAACTGTGTTGTGTTTTTTTTCTCACCGCTATAGATGAGAGTTCTGATGGTCTTCATACAAAATACGAGGCCTTGAAGGCTGAGAGAGACCTGCTCTGGACCAATTTGACCTCAATGGTGGCAGACAGAGACCAGCTGCAGATTCATTACAACACTGCAGTAAGAGAGAGAGACCAGTTGCAGACGAGGTACAACACTGCAGTACGAGAGAGAGACCAGCTGCAGGCCAATAACAGCGTACTGACAAGAGAGAAAAACCAGCTGGAGACGAGTTACAGGAACTGTTCTGTCTCAAAAGAACAACTGGAGAGTGAGTTCTTCAGGACAATAAAAATCCTTCACCAGATTTACATTCATGGCATATCTTGATCAGAGTCACATCCATCCAGGCCTTATCCTGGAATCACTGGGCACAAGACAGAGGGTGAAAAAGTGAGTAGCGCTGCCCCCTCACGGTGCCTCAATGGGGCGAGAGATCATGGGTTTGATTCCTGATTGGGCTGTAAGGAGTTTGTATGTTCTTCCCGTAAGTGTGTGTGTGACTTCTTCCTGGTGCTCTGAATTCCTCCCTAAAACAAGCAGTTCAGTTGCATTACTCACTCTTTGTAGCTCATGGTGTGTGAAGGGGCTATATCTGCGGCAACCAATGTCCTGGGTGTACCGCCTTCAGCTTTGTGCCCAGTGCTTCAAGGATAGGCTCCACATCACCATGACCCTGCTCAGGTCTACCAGTTATTGAAACTGGAGGAAACACGTGGAAGAAAGACTTGGATGTGTGGTAGGAGAGAATGTATATATTTATGTGACACACTAAATGTGTTTCACTTTGTGGTCTTATCAGAGTGCAGCCACTCATCTGTACCCAGTAGGGAGTAAAAATTACTGTCCATTTTCAACACATACATGTCTCTGTTGAAGAGCAAGTCTGTCCAGAATGGTGGAACAGCTTCAAGTTCAACTGTTACTACATTTCTCATGAGAAGAAGAATTGGGATGACAGCAAGCGGTACTGTACAGACAGAGGAGCAGATCTGGTGATCATTAACAGCAAAGAGGAGCAGGTGAGATGATCAAGAAGAGGGAAGAATTTAAATCATGTAAATGTTCAACAGTTCGCATTGTGTCCCTGTAATTAACAAAAGCTGCTGTTAAGTAAAGCTGAATTACAGTCACATGATACCAAATTTTGACATTTCATTTCAGGCCTTTATTGACCACTTTCAAGGGTCTTTCTGGATTGGACTGAGTGACAAAGAGACAGAAGGAATCTGGAAATGGGTGGATGGCACAATAATGCCACAGTATGAAGGGTAAGAGCTCAAAAAACACTCTTTGAGAGTAACACTAACTCTTACTCAGACTAACACTCGTCAAATCACTTAACAAATGAGGAGATCTAAAGAAAAGTACTGAGGACAGAGCACAGAACTCTGGATAATAGAAACCACTACAATTCTATAACGACAAAACCGAGTCAAACCCTTGAAAAACATCACTGACACCTCCAAAATATTTTATATACAGACAATGCCATCACTGGTAACAGTCACACACGTATCACACACAGCATTCAGGTTCAGAGCAGGAGTTTTAGACCCAGATCACATTAACACATTTATTTGTATTTATTTCTGATGCCCACAGAATCTGGTGTTCTGACCAGCCTGACAACTTTAAACGAGGTGAGGACTGTGTAGAGACCAGGCTTATGGAACCTGAACCCAATAAGAGATGGAACGACCTGCCCTGTGACAATGTTCTGCGATGGGTCTGTGAGAAAAAGGCCAGTAGCTAAAAGATTACATTCACACATTCATTTCTTCTTGCTCTCGTTGTTATTTATAGCCTTCTTATTAAAACATAGCAACTTATTTCCAGTTGCCTGCAGAGTGTCTCAAAAACGTATGTATACATGTAATACTCATCGTCTTACAAATATGGAAGTGCCATTGCCTTCCTTTGCATTAGTCAATCGTTCTTAACACCAAATATTTACCTCCAATCCATTCCTCCTATGTCACGTTTAATCTGTTCAATAAAATCAGCTTCTTAGGACAATTCCCATTGTTATGGGGTGGAATTGCTAGTGTTGCTTATGAAAAAATGTCATAGCTGGCTTGATTATGGAAAATATGCTGCCTCAAATCAAATAAAGTACTTTCACTCATTACACTGACAATGTTGTTAGTGTCCGGTCTTTCTTACACGCAACGTTATTGGAGTTCAGTGTAATCTACAGTAGCTGTGCTCAGCGTTCAGTTTTTCCTACAGACCCTTGATAAAACTGCATTTCACCATGATTTCATCCTGCTGTATGAACTGTGTTTCTTTTTAGTAACCATTATGCATTATGCAAAATTCAGATTATAAAACCCATCAAAAAAGAACAACAGATGTTCACTGCATGAGGAACCTTAAAGACCAATAATTAAAAACTGTACACCAAGATTCGAAAGTCTATGAAACCATTTAAAAACGTATTATTCGTGGCATGACCCCATTAATGCATTCTTATGTGCAACAAATAAAAATTACATTTGAATCAAAGTTACAAAAAGACCTTAAACACCCACATCCAGTGAAAAATCTACAGTATAGTAACGATACCAAAAATGTGTTAAAATCACCCAAAATGTAATGATCATTTTAAAGGACTTCTTAAATACTGCATGCATGGTGATGCGCAATGCAGGATAAAAAAGTTAAAATCATCAAATAACGTTGTTTATTTATGTATAAAACCCCACATCCTTCACCTCTCCCTAACATAAAACACAACACACAACAAAGAAATGCAACACTCACTAATAATTGGTGCATAAATGGCTTAGTCTCTCTGTGGCTTGGGGCAAAAGTGAAAGTATTAAAAACTTTTGTTGTATTGAGTGTCTCTCTTTTTTCTATTACAGTTTCTTCCTTTTCATGTTGATATGTACTGTGAAAAGAGAGCTGCACTACAGAAGATTACTAAAATAAGATATGCAGTAGAAGTGCAAACAATGTTCTCTATGAACTCTTAAGTAGTAAGAAGTAGAGATCGGAACTCAAAAAAAATACTCAATTCGGGAAATACAGTTGGATAATATCTACAACAATATAGACATGGATGAAAATATTTATACCAATACAGACAACTTCAGTATTTGTTTTATTAAAACAGAGGAGAAGGCATCAAAGAAGAGCCCTGGCACTCAACCCAAAGGTGAGAACACACACATACACACAACTTCTGAGGATTGTCATGACTGAACAGGAACAGATGTTTATTGTGAATAGTTATGGATATTGGGAATTGTAGGAAAAATGTGAAATAATAATCCAGCCGTTATGGGTCCTGACAGGGACTATAAGAAGGTGAGTGCTTGTTGGACAGTGTGAGAAGGTAAAGGAAAGCTTGAGAAAGGCTAAGCAGGCTGTGATGGCTGGTTTGAGGTGCAGGTCCTTGAGGAAAAGGGATCCATGGAGCAAGAGGATTATTTCCGTCAAATCTCTCGCTTTCTGTCGGTGTTCTGATTCATAATGAAAACTGTCCTTGCATCCATTTCTGCCCCATCTGAACCCAAAGAGCAGCACATAACAGTAATTTGCTTTTGTACTGTATTTATATATAGAAAAAGTTTAATGAAGCATTTTATAATATATAATTTCTGTATTCTTGTTATGCTTGCTTAAAGAAAGGATTAATTTGAAAATTCTCACATTTTCACATTGAAACACCACTTCAGAAAATTGTCACAGTTGCGATTTAAATTTCAGTATTATTTGAATTTTTATATCAATCTCAGTAACTGCTGGTCCAATGCAGGGTTGCAGTGGTCCAGGGCCTATTCTGGAAACACAGGGTAGACCCTGGACAAGACAACATTTATCGATTCATTTCACAGACACGCAGAAACTGAAATGAGTGCATTACATCAACAGAAAGAGAGACTTAGATGCCGACGCATGATTCTGAATTTAATTTGTTCCTTTCCTCCATATGAGGCATTGTACATCACACAAGTAGCTTTGTAAAGCGGTATCTGTTCTTCAAGTTATTGAGCATAAACATTTACACATTAACATGCACGTAAAACGTCATGGGAGAAGCAAGACTGAAGAAGACAGTTTGAACACCCTTCCGTTTAATTTAGGATGAAGAGAAATGGCAGTATGGTGGTGCAGCGGGTTGCACTGTTGTCTCACAGCACCTGGTGTTGAGACATGGGTTAGAATCCAGGGTGAGCTCTGGACTGCTGAGACCACGACATGGACAAGTTGACAATAACAAAAACTATGATACATCCATCCATCCATCCATCCATTTTCTGTCCCGCTTGTCCTAAAAGGGTTGTGGTGACAGCAGGAAGAGCAGAGAGGCCCAGCCGCCCCTGTCCCCCGCAACTTCTTCCAGCTCAGCCTGGGGGATCCCCAACCGTTCCCAGGCCAACTGTGATATATAATCCCTCCATTGGGTCCTGGGCCAACCTCGGGGCCTCGTCCCAGTTGGCCGTGCCAGGTATACCTCCAAAGGGAGGCGCCCAGGGGGCATCCTTATCAGATGCCCGAACCACCTCAACTGGCTTCTCTCAATGTGAAGGAATAGCGGCTCTACTCTGAGT
This sequence comes from Scleropages formosus, assembly GCF_900964775.1. Classification (NCBI taxonomy): domain Eukaryota; kingdom Metazoa; phylum Chordata; class Actinopteri; order Osteoglossiformes; family Osteoglossidae; genus Scleropages; species Scleropages formosus. The sequence continues at coordinate 5,288,781 of NC_041806.1, forward strand.
TCCTCCTGGAGGTCCGAACTCCTCACCCTGTCACGGAGAGTGAATCCCAGCACCCTGCGGAGAAAAATCATGTCGGCCGCTTGTATCCGCGATCTTATTCTTTCAGTCATCACCCAGAGTTGATGACCATAGGCGAGGGTAGGGATGTAGATCGACCGGTAAATGGAGAGCTTCGCCTTATGGCTCAGCTCCCCCTTCACCACTACAGTCCGGTACAGCGACCGCATTACTGCTGCCGCTGCTCCCAGTCTGTGGCCAATCTCACGCTCCCTTCTTCCCTCACTCGTGAACAAGACCCCAAGATCAAGAGCATTCACATTGGTCAATGACGAACCGTTCTGCAACAACCGAGCGAAACGCGAAAAAAATGTTTTCGGGTGCCGTCTCTTCCCTTTTTTTCATTCGGTTTCGAACCCACTACACTTTCCCCTATTTTTTTCATGTTCCATGTTATCTACTCTATTATTTCTTCAGTAAGTATGGTCATGACAGTAAGAACAGCATGGATGACTGAGCATAGGGCAGTAGTAAGGGATGTGAAGTGTGCACCAAGCTGGGATATACCACAGTGACTTCACTTCCTCTCTCCATGGTCTGTATGACGGGTGACCGAGGGAGTCATAAGTAAGTACTTTCCTCAGCCTTCCAGTCCTTTGAGATCTCCTTACATTCCCTTCTGTTTCAATCGCATCCATTCCTCTCTCTACATTCTCTGTCTCTTTTCTTTCATCCACCTTTCCCATCTCCAACTCATCTGTCTCTCTTTGATCCCCATCTTCCATTGCTTGCTGGTGACTGGGAAGCTGGGGAGACTGTATCTGTCCATCTTGAACCACTCCCGTGTCCTGACTTTCTCTGACGCTCCTCTCCGTGGAAGGACAAAATTCGCTACACGACGGTTGGAGCTCTGTAGAGGGCTCTGTTGTACCTTGTCCATTTTCAGTGGCTGAGGTTCACAGGGTTGGTAACAAGGTATTTGTCTTCGAAGATCATAATGGTAAGTGTATTCTTCTCATCTGAGTCAGTCTCTGGCTAGTGACAGGTCGAGGTTATAAGTGTCTTTTCTGTCTTACTCTCCTTGTCTTCTGTTCTGCAGGAACTTGGCTTTCAATGGGTAAGTCATTGACGGGCAGTAAGAGATGGCAATGTAGTATCCTGGAAATCTGGCTGCCACTTTCTGACTGTACCTTCTACACTGGACCATCGCCCACTCTTTCCACCACCTGGTGTACTTGCTTTTCCCAGTAGGCACGCAGTTTTCCTGGGCCACCTCTCTCAGACAGGTTCCTCACTAGCACTCGGTCACCTGGTTGCAGGGTAGCACCTCTCACTGTCCAGTCATAGTATTTCTTGCCCTTGGTGGAAGATTTCGGACTAATTTCTGCGGCAATATAGTAAGCTTCTTGCATTCTGCCTGGCCACTTCTGCGCAAAAGTATTACTGTCTGATTTCCCAGTCTCCAGTTTGAAATTAAACAAGTCAATGGGCAATAATGGAGCCCTGCCACAAAGGAGAAAAATGGAGAATATCCAGTTGCTTCATGCCTTGTACAATTGTAGGCATGCACTATATGGGGCAGGTGATTTTTCCATTCACTTTTCTTCTTCTGCTCTAAAGTCCGCAACATCTGAAGAAGCGTCCTATTCAACCTTTCCACTGGATTGCCCTGAGGATGATATGGAGTAGTTTGTGAGCGAGTAACTCCTGACAATTGCTGTAGTCTTTGAAATAAGTTATTCTCAAACTCATGTCCTTGATCATGGTGAAGTTTTTCAGGGTAGCCAAATCGAGGAATGAAGTCTTGGAATATCTTTTCGGCAGCTGTCTTTCCAGACTCATCTTTTGTTGGGTAAGCTTGAACAAAACGTGTGAAATGATCGAGTAGGACTAGGACGTATCCATATCTCCCTTTACTTGCTTCCAGATGCAAATAGTCTATGCTCACCAACTCAAATGGTGAACTGGAGGAAATGGAGGCCATTGGTGCTCTGTGCTGGGCATGAGGGTGCTTCTGTTTTATGCAAGCACATTTTTTTTTGTCTCTTTCTGCATGAAGGGCCAATAGAATCTTTCTCGGGCAAGGTGGGTCACTTTCTCTATTTCCACGTGCCCCATATCATCATACAGATTCTTTAGTACCATCCCTTTAAGCTTCTGGGGGAGTACTAGCTGCTTGTGTTGTGCTGTTTTCCTGTACAAAATTCCATCTTCCAGTTCCAGTTTGTTCCATTCATATAGTATTCACCTAGTTTCTTTCTTCAGGTGTTTCTTCTCCTTTTCATTCAGAATCCAACCTTTTTCTTTCAGTGAAATGATTTCGTTGATGGCACTATCTTCTCTTTGAGCTGCTTTAATGTTCTCTGGTGTAACAACTGAAACACTTCCCACCACTAGATTACCTTCATCCTCAGAGTTCATTTGCAAGGCTATTGCCCATGGAATATTGTCATCTCTCACCCCTTCACGGCCTTGCCACACTGCCGACACCATTTCTGGGGACAATGTTTCTATGTACTCATTCAAATGGTCCTGGAGTTTTAAAGGATACCTTGACAGTGTGTCCGCATCCATATTCATTTTCCCAGGTCTGTATTTTATGTCAAAGTGAAAATCTGCTAGCTCATCAATTCATCGATGACCCACAGCATTCAATCTGGCAGTGCTGAGGACATAGGTCAATGGATTATCTTCTTCTTCTTCTTCTTCTTCCGCTAATCCGGGGCCGAGTCGCGGGGGCAGCAGTCCAAGCAGAGTCCTCCAGACTTCCCTCTCCCGGCACACCTCCTCCAGTTCCTCTGGGGGAACCCCAAGGCGTTCCCAGACCAGCTGGGAGACATAGTCTCTCCAACGTGTCCTGGGTCTGCCCCGAGGCCTCCTCCCAGTGGGACATGCCCGGAACACCTCACCAGGGAGGTGTCCAGGAGGCATCCGGAACAGATGCCCGAGCCACCTCAACTGGCTCCTCTCGATGCGGAGGAGCAGCGGCTCTACTCCAAGCTCCTCCCGGGTGACTGAGCTCCTCACCCTATCCCTAAGGGTGCGCCCAGCCACCCTGCGGAGGAAACTCATTTCCGCCGCTTGTATCCGCGATCTCATTCTTTCGGTCATGATCCAGAGTCCATGACCATAGGTGAGGGTAGGAACGTAGATTGACCGGTAAATTGAGAGCTTCACCTTACGACTCAGCTCCTTCTTCACCACAACAGACCAGTACAATGACCGCATTACTGCGGACGCCGCACCGATCCGTCTGTCAACTGCTGCTCCATTTTTCCCTCACTCGTGAACAAGACCCCGAGATACTTAAACTCCTCCACTTGAGGAAGCAACTCCCCCCTAACCCGGAGGGGGCAATCCACCTTTTTCCGACTGAGAACCATGGTCTCGGATTTGGAGGTGTTGATTCTCATGCCCGTCGCTTCGCACTCGGCTGCAAACCTCTCCAGTGCATGCTGTAAGTCTTGATTCAATGAAGCCATCAATGGATTATTATCTGTGTAAACCGTGAATGTTCGAACATAGTAAAAGTATTCACGAAATTTGTCACAGATTGTCCGTTTTAGTGCAAAGAATTCCAGTTTACATGAGTGTAGATGCGCCAACTCTGGTTTTTGGGACTTGGAATGTCACCTCACTGGCGGGGAAGGAGCCTGAGCTGGTGCGGGAAGTTGAGAGATACCGTCTAGATATAGTCGGGCTCACTTCCACTCACAGCTTGGGTTCTGGAACCACTCTACTCGATCGAGGGTGGACTCTCCACTATTCTGGCGTTGCCCAAGGTGAGAGGCGGCGGGCTGGTGTGGGCTTATTAATAGCCCCCCAGTTCAGCCGCCATGTGTTGGAGTCTACCCCGGTGAATGAGAGGGTCATCTCCCTACGCCTTCGGGTCAGGGAACGGTCTCTCACTGTCGTTTGTGCTTATGCGCCTAGCGGCAGTGTAGAGTACCCGGCCTTTTTAGAGTCCCTGGGGGGCGTGCTGGAAAGCGCTCCCACTGGGGACTCTGTCGTTCTACTGGGGGACTTTAACGCCCACGTGGGCAGCGACGGTGATACCTGGAGGGGCGTGATTGGGAGGAACGGCCTCCCTGATCTGAACCCGAGCGGTGAGTTGTTATTGGATTTCTGTGCTAGTCGCGGTTTATCCATAACGAACACCATGTTCATGCATAAGGGTGTCCACCAGTGCACTTGGCACCAGGACACCCTAGGTCGGAGGTCGATGATCGACTTTGTAGTCGTTTCTTCTGACCTTCGGCCATATGTCTTGGACACTCGGGTGAAGAGAGGGGCTGAGCTGTCAACTGATCACCACCTGGTGGTGAGTTGGATTCGATGGCGGGGGAAAAAGCTGGACAGACCTGGCAGGCCCAAACGCATAGTGAGGGTCTGTTGGGAACGTTTGGCGGAGGCCCCTGTCAGAGAGGTCTTCAACTCCCACCTCCGACAGAGCTTCAACCAGGTCCCGAGGGAGGTGGGGGACATTGAGTCCGAATGGACTATGTTCTGCTCCTCCATTGTCGGTGCGGCGGTTCGGAGCTGCGGCCATAAGGTCTCCGGTGCCTGTCGCGGCGGCAATCCCCGAACACGGTGGTGGACACCGGAAGTAAGGGATGCCGTCAAGCTGAAGAAGGAGTTCTATCGGGCCTGGTTGGCTCATGGGACTCCTGAAACAGCTGACAGGTACCGACGGGCCAAACGGAGCGCGGCTCTGGCAGTCGCCGCGGCAAAAACTCGGGCTTGGGAGGAGTTCGGTGAGGCCATGGAGGAAGACTTTCGGTCGGCCTCAAAGAGATTCTGGCAAACCGTCCGGCAACTCAGAGGGGGGAAGCGGTGTTCCACGAACACTGTTTACAGTGGAAGTGGTGCGCTGCTGACCTCAGCTGAGGATGTTCTCGGGCGGTGGAAGAAGTACTTTGAGGATCTCCTCAATCCCTCCGACACGCCTTCCGTAGAGGAAGCTGAGGCTGGGGACTCGGAGGGGGACTCGTCCATTACCCTGGCTGAAGTTGCTGAGGTAGTCAAAAAACTCCTCGGTGGCAAGGCTCCGGGGGTGGATGAGATCCGCCCCGAGTTTCTCAAGTCTCTGGATGTTGTGGGGCTGTCTTGGCTGACACGCCTCTGCAGCATCGCGTGGAGTTCGGGAACGGTGCCTCTGGACTGGCAGACCGGGGTGGTGGTCCCTCTTTTTAAGAAGGGGGACCGGAGATTGTGTTCCAACTACAGGGGGATCACACTCCTTAGCCTCCCTGGGAAAGTCTATGCCAGGGTACTGGAAAGGAGAATCCGACCGATAGTCGAACCTCGGATCCAGGAGGAGCAATGCGGTTTTCGCCCTGGCCGTGGAACACTGGACCAGCTCTATACCCTCACTAGGGTGCTGGAGGGTTCGTGGGAGTTTGCCCAACCAGTCCATATGTGTTTTGTGGACCTGGAGAAGGCATTCGACCGTGTCCCTCGTGGCATCCTGTGGGGGGTACTTCGGCATTATGGGGTTCGGGGCTCGTTGCTACGGGCTGTTCGTTCCCTGTATGACCGGAGCAGGAGCTTGGTTCGCATTGCCGGCAGTAAGTCAGACCTTTTCCCGGTGCATGTTGGACTCCGCCAGGGCTGCCCTTTGTCACCGATTCTGTTCATTATCTTTATGGACAGAATTTCTAGGTGCAGTCAGGGAACGGAGGGTGTCTGCTTTGGTGGCCGCGAGATCTCGTCTCTGCTTTTTGCGGACGATGTGGTCCTGTTGGCTTCATCGAATCAAGACTTGCAGCGTGCACTGGGGAGGTTTGCAGCCGAGTGCGAAGCGGCGGGGATGAGAATCAGCACCTCCAAATCCGAGGCCATGGTTCTCAGTTGGAAAAAGGTGGATTGCTCCCTCCGGGTTAGGGGGGAGTTGCTCCCTCAAGTGGAGGAGTTTAAGTATCTCGGGGTCTTGTTCACGAGTGAGGGAAAAATGGAGCGGCAGGTTGACAGGCGGATCGGTGCGGCGTCCGCAGTAATGCGGTCATTGTACCGGTCTGTTGTGGTGAAGAGGGAGCTGAGTCGTAAGGCGAAGCTCTCAATTTACCGGTCGATCTACGTTCCTACCCTCACCTATGGTCATGAACTCTGGATCATGACCGAAAGAATGAGATCGCGGATACAAGCGGCAGAAATGAGTTTCCTCCGCAGAGTGGCTGGGCGCACCCTTAGGGATAGGGTGAGGAGCTCAGTCACCCGGGAGGAGCTCGGAGTAGAGCCGCTGCTCCTCCGCATCGAGAGGAGCCAGTTGAGGTGGCTCGGGCATCTGTTCCGGATGCCTCCTGGACGCCTCCCTGGGGAGGTGTTCCGGGCATGTCCCACTGGGAGGAGGCCTCGGGGCAGACCCAGGACACGTTGGAGAGACTATGTCTCCCGGCTGGCCTGGGAACGCCTTGGGGTTCCCCCAGAGGAACTGGAGGAGGTGTGCGGGGAGAGGGAAGTCTGGAGTACTCTGCTCGGACTGCTGCCCCCGCGACCCGGCCCCGGATAAAGCGGAGGAAGATGGATGGATGGATGAATGGATGAGTGTAGATGGTAATTTTTCTCTGCTGGCGTTAATGTCCTGGACCCATATCCGACGATGGGTAATTTGTTATTCTGCCATTGGTAGAGTACAGCTCCTAGTCCCTCAATTGAGGCATCTGCATGCAATATAAAAGGCAGTTCAAAGTCTGGATAAGCTAGTATGGGCAGATTGGTCAACATGTTGATGAGTTTTGAAACAACACTCTGATGTTCTGTAGTCCATGTGATATCAATTCTGGAATGTAACTGCTCTTTGTTTTGCTTGTGACCTTTACCTCACAGACTGTTGGACTGCATTTTGGTCATTCTACCTTTTGTATGTGATGGGTTTTGGAGCAGTTCGAACAGAGGCTTTGCCAGCCGATAGAAATCTTGGATGAATGACCTGTAATAGTTGAAGAATCCAAGCAATGTGCAAACCTCTCCGACTGTGCGAGGTTTCCTGTCCTTCAGTGCCATCTGAAGGTCTTTTGGATCAACCTGAATCCCTTCCTCTGACACCAAGGGACCAACGTACCTCACTTGCCTTTTAAACAGCTCACACTTCTTTAGTCAAAGCTTTATGCCATGTTCATGCATACAATGTAGCACTTGTTTGAGGTGGTCCACATGTTCACTAAAGGTCTTTGAGTAGCAAAGCACATCATCTATGTATGGGAAGCAGCACTCATCTCTAAGACCCTCCAAAAACCCTTCCATACATCTCTGAAATGCCGCTGGGGCATTTGTCAATCCAAAGGGTATGCGGACCCACTCATATAGCCCCCAGGGTGTGCTAAAAGCTGTAACATGTCTGGATTCTTTACTGACAAAGCCTTGATAATAGGCACTACCCTGATCCAGAATGAAAAACCATGCGTTGCCACCCAAGCTATCCAGCAGGTCTTGGCAGGGGATGCCAATGAGATATGGTCTTGCGATTCAACTCTTGAAAATCTACACAGAGGCGTAAACTACTGTTCCTTTTCCATACACATACCACTAGGGAGGAATAAGCTGATACGGATTTCTTAATCCAACCTCTTTCCAAAAGATTTTGCACAGATTCTTTAACTTCCTTATACAGAGGTTTTGGAATAGCGTTGTAACACTTCTGAACAGGGGTGTCATCCACAAGGTTGATTTTCGTCTTCAAACTGGGTATGCATCCAATGTCTCCATTTTCACAAACGAATATGTCCGATTCCTCATTAAGCAGTTGTCTTACTACCTCCTGTTCATGCTCACTGAGGTGACTGAGATCAACAGGTGGGTGCCATTTTTCTGTGGATCCACCTTCATTAAGCTGTTCTTTCCTCTGGCAATCAACATCAGCAGAACTGAGCTGCAATGAGCACAGCAAAATGTTACTGATCTCATCCCTTGGTCTTGAAGCACTAGACTGAGCGCTTATCGATCTGGCTTCTACAATTAGCTCAATGTTACCTAACACTAATCTTGGAGGAAGGTAGATGTCATGATGCATTGCATTCTGAACAGGGATTCTTACAATTTTAGAGGCACCAGGAGGCACATCCACAAGAGCCGGAAACAGTTCCAACCCCTCTGGGCAGCCTTGGTCCAGGGCCGGCTCAAACATCATTGTGCCTCCGTCTGGCCAGGACCTCAGACGACACTTCAGCTCTTGTATTTGACCATGGTGGATAGTAACCCCTCCTTTCCCAGTCTTCACAACACAGATAGTTGGCATTTCCTGGAGAGAAACTGCACTCACAGATGAAACTAGAGATTTCGCAGTGTCCTTTTGTACATTCATAGCTTCAGAGAGTGGATCAATTAGGCTGATGCTGTCTGCCTGATTACTGTTCCCTCTGATGATCTCTTCGATTACACTGAAGCCCAGCAGTGGGCAGTCCACATAACTTGGACTCACTAGCATGGGTACATGTATCACTATTTTTCCATGTTTGCTGCTAATGATTTCAAGCAGACTTTCAACCCAAGAACAAATAAAAATGCCTTGAACTAGCTTGCTGTCATATTGAAACTCGGATCCACTTTGTTGTGAAGCGAACAACATACTCTGCTTTACTCCCACTAGCCTATACATAAAGTGCTGAGGAGATTTCCTGTCTTGCTGTTTTGCATTACTCAACTCCTGAAACAGTTCAGTGCTACATTTCTCTTTGAGATATGCTCACAAGAAACGCTTCAGCTCAGCTACAGTAAGGTCATAGTTGGTGCTAAGCATCTCTTTGAATGTTCCGGTTTAATTATCTTAAGCACCATTCTAATGACCACTGTCTCAGTGAATTTCTCCTCTAACCCCTCAACAATATGTCTACAAAGGTTGTTGTAATTTGATAGTCAACCCCACACTTTTATTCAAGACAACCCACCGTTACCATTTTAACACTCCTATCTCCACTGTGCCGTAGTTGTGCCGCTAAATTGTTTTTAAAATTCACACAAATCAACACATTTATCCACCAACACGTTTACACCATGTGAGAAATAACTGGCTCTCGTGTCTCTTCTCTACCTTGACCTCTCTGACCTCTCTGTCCTCCCTGTTCTTCTGGTTTGTGTCAGAGCTGTCAAGAATGCGAGTGCACATTGGAGTTCTTGTTTTAACTTCTCTCTAATTGTTTAAGGTAAAAGGGCCAACAGATGCAACTGAAGTATTATATATCCTCTCTATATGTATAACCAATCACAGTGCTCTGTTGTTTAACATTACCTTTTGTGGTTTTGTCCCTAGACCCTGACTACTTTTTACCAAACTGAAACATAACAGCACAATTCTGTGACTGATAATCACATCGCATATTATATACTGCCTGCCTTATTATAGTATTCCAATCGAACAACATTAGCTTAAACTAATTTATAAAACAAATATATTGGACAACCGATTGTTTCCCAAAACATAAAATATGATGTACAACACTCAATAAGTCACTTCATGCTCATTTCACGACATTTATGAGGTTTTAAACCATTTTACTAATCTGAAAAGTGATAAGGAGACCAGATGCAAGTTAGAATGTAATCGGTTCTGGTGGTGACTTTTATTTCTTTAACTTTTGACCCTTTTGCCAAAACCAGAGGTTCCCTATCACTGCCAGCACCACCTACAGGAACTATTGTTGAACAGCAGCCACACCCTGGTCAATTACAAAATTTTCTGCAACAACCGAGCAAAATGCAAAACGCAAAAAAAATCTTTTCGGGTGCCATCTCTTCCCTTTTTTTCATTCAACTGTGAACCCACTACATATAGCAGTTAATTGTCTCATATATTCTTTAAGTTCCACTTGTAATTGCTGAATAAATGTAAATGTAAATGTAAATTGGACCTTTATAGGGTCCTTGTAAATAAGGCACAGGCATGGGTTGGCCCGTAAGCATTTCATGTGGGGTTAGCTGCGAATTTCTGTTAGTCTGCATACAATAAGACATCAAAGCCAAAGGTAGTGCCTCCAATCAATTCAGTTTAGCACTTGCACACATTTTACTCAGCTTAGCTTTAAGAGTTCCATTTACTCTCTGCACCATTCCTTGCGACTGCACGTGATATACATACCCTAACCTCAGCTCTGCTTAATTCTCATTTGCTGCATTACACCTTTCACAGTTTTCTGTATAAATGCAGATCCATTATCTGAACTAATTTTTGAGGGTATACCAAAACGTGGTATAACTATTCTTGTAAGAAACTTAATCACTGTTTCTGCCCCTTGATCTTTGGATGGTACTGCTTCCACCCACCTACTAAACCTATCTACTACCACCAACATGTATCTTTTTCCTTGCACTTGCTTGATCATGTCCGCATAATCTAAAACCAGATGCTTACAAAGGTCATTCCGGTACTGGAATGTTTCCTATGGATGTAGTAATTCCCTTCCTGACATTATTTTGTGCACAAATTTCACACTTCGTCAATGCATCATCTACCATAGCTTGCAGGTATGGGGACCAGTACCTTGTTTTTTGATCTTACGTATTATCTCCCCCCTTGCACAATGGTCAAGACCATGCACATCTATAATTAGAATGGACAACAGGGACACTGGGGCAACAAGGTGACCAGTGTGGGAGTGCCATAGACCAGCCGCATCTTTAGTCACCCCTTCCTGTGCACAATTAGAATGCTCATATGGGCCTGCTTTGTCTTGTATTCTGGCTATATTCTCAAGTGTAGAGGCAGGCTGTATTGCAACCATAGGTGCTAGAACAGGAATGTTGCAATTGGAAGCTGTCTTAGCTGCCTCATCAGCCGCATTATTGCCTTTGATAACAAAGTCATTTCTTTTCCTATAGGTCTGACAGTTAACAATAGCTACTTGTCTCGGCATCATCATAGCTTCAGTAAGAGTGGTGATTTGCAATAAATGTAAATGTAAATGTAAATATAGATGCTGTATCAGGGAATCATCTGTTTTCTTAAAAGCTTGTTGCTTCCATACTGCACCAAACAAATGACACACCCCGTGGGCATATGCTGAATCACTGTACATAGTGGCTGTCTTTCCTGCAGCCAACTTACACGCCTCTGTCAGTGCCTTAAGTTCGGCCAACTGAGCCGAGCAGGGTTGTGGACAACTTCCTGCAACCACTGTGATAAATTGTGAGTCTGCTGTTTGTCTAACCACTGCGTACCTGGGATGATTGCTTTGGTGATCCTTGTAACATGAACCATCCACAAAATAGGTCACCTCAGCATTAATTAGAGGAGTGGAAAGCAGATCAGGTCTCAACTTTGTATAAGTCAAGGCCTCCACCACGCATTCATGAGGGTTTCCTTCAAACTGGAAAGGGACAAAATCTGCTGTGTTCACATTGACACATCTCTTAATTGTTACATAGTCAATAGACAGGAATGTTGGCGACATCTTGCAAGCGTTAACACAAACTTTCCCTGCTTCAACAGTTCTACAATCTTACGGTGAGTAAATATTTGTACAGGGCGCGCCATATTTATGGTGGATGCTTTTTCATAAGCATAATAAACAGCAGCCACGCCCTGGTAACAGGGCGGCCATCCTCGTGCGACATTGTCAAGCTTAGTGCTATAATACGCTATGGGCTACTTTCTTCTACCACTGCAACTTTCTTGCATGAAGACAGTAGAGGCAAACATGTTGCACCAGTTGGGAATATACAGTAGAAAAGGTTTACTATAATCAGGAATCACCAGTGCAGGGGCTACCTGGAGCTCCTGCTTTATTGTATCAAATGCCAGTAATGTATTGTTTGTCCATTTAAGAGGAGCTATTAGAGATTGTCGTCCTGCCTCTTTCATGATTTCCCTTTGGGGGGGCTGTCTTCACAGCATAATCCTCTATCCAGTCAGGACTACACTCTGTCATGCCTAAAAACATCATCATCTGACCTACTGTCTAAGGTCTTGCTGATTCCTTCAGGCTGGGAAGGTGCAATAGATCTAGTACCATGAGCTATAATTCTTCCTAGATATTCTACTTGCGGTTGGCACTACTGTAATTTGGCCTGTGAGGCTTTGTGTCCTCCTTCTGCTAATCTTTTCCGTACTGTTACTGAATCTTCATGACACTCTTTTATCGAAGAGGAGCAGATGATCAAATCATCTACATATTGAATTAGCGTACTGCCAACGTCCAGACCATCTAGGTCTTGTTTTAGTATCTGATTAAACACATGAGGCGAGTGTTTAAAACCCTGAGGCATTCTAGTGTATGTATATTGTTTTCCCCTATATGTAAAGGCGAACAAATAACGAGATTCTTCTGCCAAGGGAATGCTAAGAAAGGCTGAACACAGATCAATTACAGTAGGGGGCACATCTGTCAACAGAGTGTGCGGGTTAGGTACTTCCACTTGCCAGTCTTGGACCACGTTATTTACTGCTCGCAAGTCATGGACCAGTTGCCACTTAGATCTGTGTGCTTTGATCACTGGGAGGACAGGGGTGTTGTACCAGCTGTGGGTTTCTATCAATCCTCCAGCTTCCAGTAACCCAGCTATAGTCTTAGCCACCCCTTCCTCAGCTTCTGGATTGAGAGCATACTGCTACTTTTGGGGCAGAACAACCTTTGGTTTTAATTGTATCTGCACTGGATTAGCTGTTTTCACAAGACCTACATCAATATCATGTTTAGACAAAAGTTGGGATGGTACTTGCAAAAGCATTTGCTGCTTCAGTATCTCCTGTTGAGTGTTTTTTCACAGGGAATTGTAACTTATTCTTAGAGGTCAACACCACTTCTTTCGGGGTAGAAGACATGAAGGCTGTACAGAGTATCTTAATCATGGCTTTGTCAGAGGAGTGGAGGACTAAGGGATGCTGAGTCGGTTCCCACACATATTGTGAGCTGAGAGGTACTATCTGTCCCTTAGTTGCTTTTTGCCATCTATGTTCTATTTCTGCATCACACACACACACACACATTTTCAGAACCGCTTGTCCCTTACGGGGTCACGGGGAACCGGAGCCTACCCGGCAACACAGGGCGTAAGGCCAGAGGGGGAAGGGGACACACCCAGGACGGGACGCCAGTCCGCCGCAAGGCACCCCAAGCAGGACTTGAACCCCAGACCCACCAGAGAGCAGGACTGCAGTCCAACCCACTGCGCCACCGCACCCCCTTATTTCTGCATCACGCTGTGGATCAAACATCATTATACAATGGTATTCTGAATGTGGTTGCTGTGCCTTTGGTATCTGCGCTGAGATAAACCTTCTCCATTTTTCTACAACCTCCTGCACTACTTCTCCTATTTCTCCCAACCAATAGACATTAGTCCCTTGCACTTCATTTATTGGACACATGGTTCCTGCTTTGTCAATATACACTCCCTGGGGAGAGCACCATATCTGCAACTTCAATTTACATAATGCATCTCTTTCTAATTAACTGGTTGGAGTTTGATCAGACACCAAAATTGGTAAGATGACAGTATCACCTTTAACAGTGAGGTGAACTGGATCGGTCATTGGGATGATTAGCTGCACCTGACCCAAGAATCCTACTGTCTTAGCAAATTTTCCAAACAGGGGGAGATGTGAGGCGTAACTTGGACTTACACATGTAAGTTGCTCCAGTGTCCACCAACATAGTTGTTACCTTCTACTTGAACCTGCAGCATCGGTTCTTGATCAGCTTTCGTTGTTATCATTGGCAGTTGACCCCCCCCCCCCCGCCCCAAGATTCTCTGGGCAGCACTAGTAACCATGATCCAGCCCTCCCCATGGATTCACTGGCCCTGTGTTCTGACCCTGAGGCACCTGCCAACCTGCCCTGCCCCATCCTCCCTGAGGTTCCTGCCATAGATTGATCGGACAGTTTATTCTGGTGTGGCCAGGTTGCATACATCCCCAACACACTCCAGGAGGTTTCTGTGGCTGTCTCTGTAACCCTCTCTGTCCAGGTTGAGGTGGTCTCCCTCTCCCAGCAGCTTTTGGTCTCAGTGCCTGGGGTGCATATACATTTATCACAGGAGATGGGGCTGGTTACTTGTGCCCCTCCTTCTCCTATCACCGGAGCTTGCACCTTCTTCTTGTTTTTGTTTGACAGTCCTCCTAACTGCAGCTGCGCAATTTTCCGCTGCACCTCACGCTCCTGCTCTCTCAGTTTCTGTTCTTCTTTTCTGTATCTTTCCACTGCATGCACCGCATGGTCACAAAATTATCTGTGGCTTTTGGAAGTCAGGCCCACTACATCTTCCAGTCTACTTTTCACAGGTGTGGGCAGCGCCTCCATCACTGATGATCGAAATAGCATGGTCATCAGTGGGTTGCCATCTGAGTCTTCTTCTGTTTCTTCCTTCCATCTCTTCAGCTGCCAGTGGATGTAGTTTGCAGGGTTTTCAGTATTCCCAAGTGGTTCACCTTTCAGCGTTCTGGGGTCAAGCCGGGCAGGGTATTTAGTTCGCAGAGCCTTCCACGACTGTGGACAGTAAGGGTTGAATTCCACACCGTCGGCCCTTTGATTGGTTACTGCCCTCATCAGTCTACCATCACTTAGTACTTCCTCTATCTTGGGGACCCCGACCACCTTCGCTGGCAGAGCTTTGAGATCTCCTATGGCCAGGAGTTTTCCCATCTTCTCTTCTTCAAAAATTCTATCCATTTTCTGGCACCCTCATGGATATTGGGCAGGGGGCTGACAAGCCCCTCCAGGTCCTGGGTTTGCCAGGATGGGACATTGATATCTTTCTGGGCATCTCAATACTGATCTATCGCTCAACATTCTACCCGCATTTGTTCCTTCATCTTCCCCACTCCCATCCCCATCCTGATTGTGCACATCTGCCTCAAATTCTACTTGGCCTCCTACAACTAGCTTCCGCCCAATTTTTCTTATGTCCTCACATTCACTTTCAGAATTCCCTTCTACTGCACTCTTTCTAGATTCCTTCTCACGCCTAGCTCTTAATTCCTTCTCTTTACGTTCTGCTTTTTTGATACTTTGCATTAACTTTATCTCCTGATCTATTGCTTCCTCTAATTTTGCTCTCTCAGCTCTAGTCATATTCACTCCTGGGACAGGGGACACAGATCCCTCTTCCCCTGATTCAGCACCTAAATCATCCATTCCCCTGAGTGCCTCCTGCACCTCTCTGTAACAATCTATTCATTTTTCTAAAGATCTTTTATGGCTGTAATTGACTGTGCTATGTCTTACCCCTTTTCCTTCACCTGAAGTTGTACCTTTTCCGTTCTCCTGTACCTCTACGTCTCCTTTTATTTGCATTGTCCCCGTTACCATTGGGTACTGCTCTTTCGAATACGGTGGAGGCTTGTAAAAATCTTCCTGCAATTTCTCTTCCATTTTACCATTATCTTTGTTTAACATTTTTCTAATACATTATATTGTTTTACGGTACTTTTCTCCTTCTGCCCAGAATAGGCTCAACACCTCCTTTTCCTTAGCTCTTTTCTTCCCTCTTTTTGTTTTTATCTTTTTGTTTATAATTTTTAATAAGTACCTCCATTTTCTCACACACCCCTACATCAAAAGTGCTTCCCTTTAGCTATTGTGTATTTGTAACCTTAGTCCTAGCCTGCCATTTTTCTGATATTCTCTGTATGTCCTTTTTTATTAATGGAATTTTGGACCCAGTAATTTCAGCTGCTGTTCCCAACATTTTCTACTGCTTGTATCCTTTACCAGCACAAGGCTAATGCCTTATCGTTTTCTAAAATTATTTAAACTCTTTTTTTTTCTTAAAAAAAAGTTTCCTGTTACCCATTTTTTTTCCTTGAAACACAGAGGGTCGTGTCCTCTCTCAGCTCACACTTAAATGGTTCAGGATAGGTTCACAGATGTCCCTCACTAACACCAGGAATTTTTGCTCATGCACACACCTATTACGCTACTCTTTTGCTCTCAAAATTTTAATGTACATATATTTATTTATTTAGCAAACGCTTTGCTCCAAAGCAACTTCCAATGAACTCTATGTAGCATTATCAGCCCACACACCTTATTCACCAAGGTGACTTACGTTGTTAGATACACTACTTACACTGAGACACTCATCCATACATCAGTGGAACACACTCTTTCTGTCACTCACACACTATGGAGGAACCTAAACAGCATGTCTTTGGACTGTGGGAGGAAACCAGAGCACCTGGAGGAAACCTATGCAAACACAGGGAGAGCATGAAAACTCCACACAGACTGAGTGGGGATCAAACCCACATCCTTTTACACCACCCAGGCGCTGTGAGACAGCAGCGCTACTCACTGTGCCACTGGCAGTGGGTTGGACCGGGTCCTGCTCTCCAGTGGGCCTGGGGTTCGAGTCCCACTTGGGGTGCCTTGTGACGGACTGGTGTCCCGTCCTGGGTGTGTCCCCTCCCCCTCCGGCCTTACGCCCTGCCAGGTAGGCTCCAGTCCCCCGCGACCCCATATGGGACAAGTGGTTCAGAAAATGTGTGTGTGTATTAATAATAATAATAAGAAGAAGAAGAAGAAGAAGAAGAAAATTCCATACTTTACTCCAGCTTTTCTTATTTGTATGCTGCTTGATGTGAAATAAGCAGCAGTTTACAACAGGCTGGATACTAAAGCATGTATCCTACAAAACTTTTTCTTTTTCTTTTATCACATTATGTTTTTCAATACACTTTCTAACACAACAGCACAACTTCTCTCTGACACATTTTCTTCACAACTTCAAAACTTTTCTCAGACACATTCTCTTAACACTCACACTAACACAACTTCTTACACCCTGGTGATCAGTCCGCTGTACTTTGAACACTGTTTTCTTCTGTCGATACACTTCCTCGACACAACAGAACCTATGTTCTTGAATTGCTGAGTGTTTTCACTGATACCCTTCCTCGACACAGACGAGCTGTATCCATTGGACTGTTTCTACTCTATCTTCCCAGGGGTTTCTACTACCTGTTTGAGACTTGGTTACTCAACAACCCTTATTCATAACCATTCTCCAGTACTTATCCTCAAGGCCCACTTAATAGCGCAACAGGTTTGCATGCAACACTCACACTCTTGCATTTACAAGCTCCTGAATCTGGTTTAAAAACAAAGGTTCTTTCACTTTTGGAGAAGTTTAGCACTCTTACTGTTGCATCTGGTGCCAGGACAGCCGCACAGACTTTTATTAAATAAGCAAAATATTGCTTATCTCTTTAGGTGGCCACCATTTGTGCAGGCTGTCTGGACCCCCCACGCAGCAGCGAGCCATTTCTTTCCAATCCTGTTTGTGACACCAAGTTTCTACGTCATAATTTCCAAGGACAACACACCAGACTCTTCGATTAGTTTGTAAATGCAAGTAGACTTTGTTACAGAGTAACAAAGCCAAGTTGGTCTGCAGAGCAACTTCCAGACAACTCGCAAACAGTACATTCTATACAATTTTAGATTAACCGGATATTCCTTTTTCACAGGGTCCTGATTCCCCTCGGCTGTTTTGATTAATGATCCTTCAGTCATAGTGGTGCCTACTATAGTCTGCCTGATTCTTATCTTGATACGGATCGTAGCTGTGGGGTTCTACTTCCTCACGTGCTGTTCTCACTACTCCACTATTATGTTTTATAGGCACAACTGCCTTCAAGGGATCCCCTTGATTGATTGCCACTGGTTTATACATACCCTCATCGCAGGGCATATACTTCACCTGTGTTTAATCTTCCCTGGGTTGGTTTCAGGTCACATACACAAATCACACTTAAGCTTTACCATACCCTCTCGTCTACCAGGATAAACTCCAACTGCATGGCATCTAGCCAGGGGCTTGTGAGTATCTCCACACCCACCTGGCACCTCTCACTCTGTGCAACTCCTGAGTAGGAGAGAGACCACCCCCTATCGATGAGTTTGGGCCCAGAGCCAAAACTGTGGCTGGAGGCAAGTCCAACTATATCTAGTTGCTATCTCTCAACCTCCCGCACCAGTTCCGGCTCCTTCCACTCCAGTGAGGTTACATTCCATGTGCCAAGAGCCAGTTTCTATCGCGAGGGGCAGAGATACCATGCGCCACCTTGCCCGCCCCGCTGCCTGATACACATTGCATGCACCCCCCCATGTTGGATCTTGCGGGTGATGGGCCCACATGGCCCCCCACGTTGCCTTTTCAGTTTTACGTGGGCTGCCCAGCCACCAGGTGCTCGCACAGGAACACTACCCCCAGGCCTGGCTCCAGAGGTATGTCCCAGTGACCCTTTTCCGGGCAGAATAAACGTTCTCTTCTTTGCTTTTTCCATGGAGGCTTTGGATCGTATTAGTCTAGATCTTCACTCCAGACCTGTTTGCCCTGGGAGACCCTACCAGGATCATACTGCTCCCGACGACATAGCTCTGGAGATCCCCGGAACACTCAAGCCCTTCCACCATGCCAAGGCCACGATCCCGGAAGGGAGCAATTCCTTTCTGTATGAAAAATATTTTGATTTTACCACTGATTCATTTTGACAATTTTATGTTTTACGCTCTACGTAAACTGATGGTTATTATGCAACTTGCACACAGTAATTGTGCATATTCATTGCAGATTGGGTCCCAATTGGCTTGCGGAAGGAGGAGGAGATGGTACCAACATCCACTAAAAATTTGTCCATGAATGGCTTAGTCTCTCTGTGGCTTGGGGCAAAAGTGAAAGTATTAAAATAACTTTTGTTGTACTGAGTTTCTCTCTTTTTTCTATTATAGTTTCTTCCTTTTCATGTTGATATGTACTGTGAAAACAGTCCAACACTGCAGAAGGTTACTAAAATAAGATATACAGTTGAAGTGGAAACAATGTTCTCTATGAACTCTTAAGTAGTAAGAAGTAGAGATCGGAACTCAAAAAAGATTCGCAATTCAGGAAATGCAGTTGGATAATATCTACAACAACAGAGAGATGGATGAAAATATTTACGCTAATACAGACAACTTTAGGATTTGTTCTACTAAAATAGAGGAGAAGGCATCAAGTAAGAGCCCTGGAACTCATCCTAAAGGTGAGAACACACACATACACACAACTTCTGAGGATTGTCATGTTTGAGCAGGAACAGATGTTCATTGTGAATAGTTATGGATATTGGGAATTGTAGGAAAAATGTGAAATAATAATCCAGCCAATACGGCTCCTGAAAGGGACTAAAAGAGGGTGAGTGCTTGTTGCACAGTGTGAGAAGGTAAAGGAAAGCTTGAGAAAGGCTAAGCAGGCTGGGATGGCTGGTTTGAGGTACAGGTCCTTGAGGAAAAGGGATCCATGGAGCAAGAGCATTATTTCCGTCAAATCTCTTGCTTTGTGTCGGTGTTCTGATTCATAATGAAAACTGTCTGCCCGTCCATTTCTGTCCTATCTGAATCCAGAGCGTAGCGCATTACAATGATTTGCTTTGCATTCTCTTAAATTGTCTTCATGTAAATAAAAAAATTTTAATGAAACATTGCATAAAATACAGTATATGAATATATAATTTCTGTATTCTTGTCATGGTTGTTTAAAGAAAATACTTGTGTTACTGCCTTGTTTCAGTTTTAAGGAAGTCTTCAAAAATCTGTTTTTAAAACCAGAAATGAATATGTCATGGTAGCAATTTTAATTTCACTATTATTTGAATTTTCATATCATCTGAACTCATACTCAGTAACTGCTGGTCCAAAGCAGGGTTATGGGGGTCCAGGGCCTATTCTGGAAACACAGGGCAGACCCTGGACAAGACAACATTCAACGATTCATTTCGCAGACACTTTTCTCCACAGCAACGTACATCTAACAGAAAAATCAAGAGTACAGTACATCAACAGAAAGAGAAACTTAGATGCTGATGCGTGATTCTAAATTTAATTTGTTACTTTCCACCATATGAGCCATTGTACACCACACAAGGAGATGTGTAAAGCGATATCTGTTCCTCAAGTTACTGAGCATAAACATTTACACATTAACATGCACGTAAATGGTCATGGGAGAAGTGAGATTGAAGAATACAGTTTGAACACCCTTCCCTTCAAGTTAGTATGAACAGAAATGGCATTATCGTGGTGCAATGGGTCACACTGCTGCCTCACAGCACCTGCTGTTCAGACATGGGTTAGAATCGAGGATGAGCTCTGGACTGCTGATACCACAACATGGACAAGTTTATAATATCAAAAAACAATGATAAATAAAAACACAAGTTTGTTGGAATAAAATACTACCAACAAAATATGTAATATAAAGATCAGCGTGTGTTGCAAGTTCTGTTTAAGGGTGTTCACTTCTGACATGCTGTTATCATGGAATCTTTTCTAGAAACTCTGAAGTTAAGTTGCAAATAAAGGAACTTGGTTTTTACAAGGAAACACAAGGTACATGATTTCTTCATTAGAGCAGATTTTCATTTTTATAGGTTCTTAAAGTTAGATGATATTGTGAGAATAAATGTTGACATCAGAACAGTTGACTGACCCACATAGTAGGTTTTTTTAGGGTGTAAAATTCATGCCAGAGCATTTTATTCCTCTCCCAGAAGTTCTGTCATTTTTTCCTGAAGAATTAACCTTACAGCACCACAGAATTATGAACATGAATCCTGTACCTGCTCAGTCTATGAGAATTTGTCCATATATAACAATTTCATAATTGAGATGTTTGTGTCTCTTCAGGATCTGAATCTCAAAGGAAACAACCCTACAGATGGGCTACGGTGTGTCTGGGGTTGCTGTGTGTTTTCCTGCTGACGGCCCTCATAGTGCTGAGTGTTAACTGTGAGTTTGTGTCTGACACATTATTATTGATCTATTATCAGCTGAGTTATTTCTTCCTATGTCTTTCTGTCTAACGCTAGATGTCATTGTGATTTACTTACTTCTTTACATTGGGGTAACTGTGTTGTGTTTTATTTCTCACCACTACAGATAAGAGTTCTGATGGTCTTCATACAAAATACGATGCCTTGAAGGCTGAGAGAGACCAGCTCTGGACCAATTTGAGCTCACTGGTATCAGACAAAGACCAGCTACAGACCAGTTACAACACTGCAATAAGAGAGAGAGACCAGTTGCAGACCAGGTACAACACTGCAATAAAAGAGAGAGACCAGTTGCAGACCAGGTACAACACTGCAATAAAAGAGAGAGACCAGCTGCAGTCCAGTAACAGCGTACTGACAAAAGAGAAAACCCAGCTGGAGACGAATTACAGGATGTGTTCTGCCTCAAAAGAGCAACTGGAGAGTGAGTTCTTCAGCACAATAGAAATACGTCAATGAATTTACATTCACCCCGTGTCGTGATCAGGATCACATCAGTCCAGGCCCTACCCTGGAATCACTGGGAACAAGGCAGAGAGGGAAAAAGTGAGTTGCACTGTCCCTTCACGGTGCCTCGGTGGGGCGAGAGATCATGAGTGGGATCCCTGGTGTCTGTGTGTGTGTAGCTTCTTCCTGGTGCTCTGAATTCCTCCAAGAGACAAGCAGTTCAGTTGCATTGCTCACTATGTAGCTCATGGTGTGTGAAGGGGGTGTGTCTGTGGCTACCCTTGTCGAGGGTGTACCGCCCTCAGCCTTGTGCCCAGTGCTTCCAGGAAAGGCTCCAGTTCACCATGACCCTGCTCAGGTCTACCAATTATTGAAACTGGAGGAAATACGTGGAAGAACGACTTGGACATGTGGTAGGACAGAATGTATGTGTTTATGCGACACACTAAATTTATTTCACTTTGTGGTCTTATCAAAGTGCAGCTACTCATCTGTACCCAGTAGGGAGTAAAAATTACTGTCCATTTTCAACATATACCTGTTTGTGCTGCAGAGCAAGTCTGTCCAGAACGGTGGAACAGCTTCAAGTTCAGCTGTTACTACATTTCTAATGAGGAGAAGAACTGGGACACCAGCCGGCAGTACTGTAAAGACAGAGGAGCAGATCTGGTGATCATTAACAGCAAAGAGGAGCAGGTGAGATGAACAAGAAGAGGGAAAAATTAAAATCATGTAAATGTTCGACAGTTTGCATTGCAACACTAACCCTAATTAACAAAAGCTGCTGTTAAGTAAAGCTGAATGACAGTGACATGATGCCAAAGTGTGACATTTCACTTCAGGCCTTCATTGACCGCTTTAATAGTCGTTTCTGGATTGGACTGAGTGACAAAGAGAGAGAAGGAACCTGGAAATGGGTGGATGGTACAATAATGCCACAGTACGAAGGGTAAGAGCTCATAAAACTCTCTTTGAAAGTAACACTAACTCTTACTCAGAATAACACTCGTCAAATCACTTAACAAATGAGGAGATCTAAGGAAAAGTACTGAGGACAGAGCACAGAACTCTGGATAATAGAAACCACAAAAGTTCTATAACAACAAACCTGACTCGAACCCTTGGAAACCACTCATGACACTGAGGAAGTGCAATCTCCAGAATAGTTTATATACAGAGAGCATCATCACTGTTAGAATGACACACATATCGCACATAACATTTAGGTTCAGAGCAGAATTTTTATACTCAGATCACATTAACACATTTATTTGTATTTATTTATGTTACCCACAGAAACTGGGAGTCTGGAGAGCCTAACAACTATAAACGAGATGAAGACTGCGTAGAAACCAGAATAATGAATCCTGAACCCAATAAGAGATGGAACGACCTGCCCTGTGACTTTGTTCTGCGATGGGTCTGTGAAAAACAGGCCAGTAGCTAATGGATTACATTCACACGTTCATTTTTTCTTGCTCTCATTGCTCTTAATATACTTCTTATTAAACCATAGCAACTCATTTCCAGCTGCCTGCAGAGTGTCTCAGAAACGTATGTACACACATAATATACATTGTCTTGCAAATCTGGAAGTGCCTTTGCTTTCCTTTGCGTTAGTCAATTGTTCTTAACACCAAATATTTACCTCCAATAAAATAAATGCAAAGCATTGTGTGTATGCATTTTTTGAGACATTACATGTACCCTCCGCCCTTACGCCTTGTGTTGCCGGGTGGGCTCCGGTTCCCCGCGACCCCGTATGGGACAAGCGGTTCGGAAAACGAAACGAAACATTTACCTAATGGAATTCCTTCCTGTATGAAAAATATTTTGATTCTACCACTGATTCATTTTTACATTTTTATGTTGTACAGTTTATGCAAACTAATTGTTCTAATGTAACTCCCACACAGTAATTGTGTATATTCATTGCTCATTGGGTCCCACTTTGCTGGCGAAAGGAGGAGGAGCTGGTACCGTGGTTCTTGAGGACCTCTGTGCTCCTCAGTGTCTCACTGTGTGTCCTCACTCCACTCCACCAACCCAAGTCCACCTCTTTTCCACTTTTAGACTCCTATAACCGTTCACCTCCACATTGTCTTTCCCGAAAACTTCACTCTGTGTCTTTGATTCCCATAGTCCCACATCACCTCCATTGATTCCTACATCATCTCTGTGTTACATAAGGTAGATAATAGTAATTATACTGTTTTGGGATTAGGGGATACACTGGTACTATTGTGTGGTAAAGCTTACAACATGGTACATCCATTCCTCCAATATCACATTTAATTTGTTAAAAAAAATCAGCTTGTTAGGGCAATTCCCATTGTTAGGGGGTGGAATTGCCAGTATTGCTTATGAAAAAAATGTCATAACTGGCTTATTTATGGAAAATATGCTGCCTCAAATCAAATAAAGTACTTTCACTCATTACATTGACAATGTTGTTAGTGTCCACTCTTTCTTACATGCAGTGTTATTGGAGTTCAGTGCCAGCTACAGCTGATCTGATCAGTTTTCCTACAGACCCTTGAGGAAACTGCATTTCACCATGACTACATCCTGCTGTATGAACTGTGTTCCTTTTGACCATCATCTGTGCACGCACGCACGCACGCACACTGATTGAGGTCACTGCTTCCAGGCACAGTGAACCAGAGCCTAACCTGACAACACAGGGAATAAGGCTAGAGAACACACCCAGGACAAGCAAACACACCCCAAGCAGAACTTGAACCTCAGGCTCACCACAGAGCGAGGCACCAATCAAACCTGCCACACCACTGCATCCCCCTCAGTCTGGTGATAAGGGATATACACACACACACACACACACACACACACACACACACACACACACACACACACACACACACACACACATTTTCAGAACCACTTGTCCTATACAGGGTCACGGAGCCTACCCGGTAACACAGGGCGTAAGGCCGGAGGGGGAGGGGACACACCCAGGACGGGACACCAGTCTGTCGCAAGGCACCCCAAGCAGGGCTTGAACCCCAGACCCACCGGAAAGCAGGACTGTGGTCCAACTCACTGCGCCACCACACCCCCGTGCATACAACATTAACTAGTTATTAGTAACTACTAAATAAGTAATCATAATCTAATTGTTAGTACTGCAGGATTTGATAGTTATTAGTAAATACTACATAATTGTTACTTATTGCAAACGTTACCTACTGATTAGTTAATCACTCTTCCTTATTAGTAATCACTAGTTACTGCAGTGTTAGTGAAACACTACCCATTAGTTCTGCATTAGTTCCTGCATAACTACCTATGAAGTATAGAACAGTATTCTAACATGTTACCATGCATTCTTACATGCTACAGATGAAAAGAACATTTATAGGAGGTTAAAAAAAAATCTCAGCACCTGTCTATATCCAAAGGCATTTAGGGCAAGGGAGGTGACGCTATACACGAAAGTCGGTGACTTTGGGCAAAAGTGAAACTTTTAAAATAACTTTCATTATATTGAATTTCTCATCATTTCCGATGATGACAAGTTCCTGTTTCTGTTGATATGTACCGTGAAAAGAGTCTGGCACTACAGAAGGTTACTAAAATAAAAAAGGCAGTAGAAGTGCAAACAGTATTCTCTATGGGCTCTGAAGTACAGTAGTAAGAAGTAGAGATCGGAACTCAATAAAAATACACAATTCAGGAAATGCAGCTGGATAATATCTACGACAACAGAGAAATGGATGAAAATATTTATGCCAATACAGACAACTTTAGGATTTGTTCTACTAAAACAGAGGAGAAGGCATCAAGTAAGAGCCCTGGAACTCAACCCAAAGGTGAGAACACACACATACGCACAACTTGTTGACATCACGTTGACTCAATTATATAAAAGTAATGTAGCGACCTGCATTCCTGAGGACTATCATGCCTGAGCAGGAACAGATGTTCATTGTGAATAGTTATGGATATTGGGAATTGTAGGAAAAATTTTAAATAATAGTCCAACCGCTGTGGGTCCTGACAGGGACTATTAGAGGGTGAGTGCCTGTTGGACAGTGTGAGAAGGTAAAGCAAAGCTTGAGAAATGTTGATCAGGCTGGGATAGCTGGATTGAGGTGCAGGTCCTCGAGGAAAAGGGATTCTTGAACCAAGAGCATTATTTCTATCAAATCTCTTGCTGTGTATCAGTGTTCAGATACATAATGAAGACTGTCCGTGTGTCCATTTCTGTCCCATCTAAACCCAGAGCGCATTGCATTACAATAATTTGTTTTGTATATAAATACAATGTACAAACTATATATATATACACACATTTTCTGAACCGCTTGTCCCATACGGGGCCGCGGGGAACCAGAGCCTAACCCAGCAACACAGGGCCTAAGGTTGGAAGGGGAGGGGACACAACCAGAACAGGACGCCAGTCCGCCGCAAGGCACCCCAAGCGGGACTCGAACCCCCAGACCCACCGGAGAGCAGGACCTGGGCCAACCCACTGCACCACCGCACCCCTTTATATATATATATATATATATATATATATATATATATATATAAAATTAACATTTTAAAAAATACTTCTTTTGTATATATTAAGGTGGTTTAAAGAATAATTCAGTTGAAAATTCTGACATTTTGGCATTGAAACACAATTTCAGAGAATTATTTTCAAATCATGCCAGATCATTTCAAAATGCATGACTGGCTTGTTTAATTTCTAAGTAAGTCTTCAAAA
Source organism: Scleropages formosus (assembly GCF_900964775.1). NCBI lineage: Eukaryota > Metazoa > Chordata > Actinopteri > Osteoglossiformes > Osteoglossidae > Scleropages > Scleropages formosus. The sequence goes on from NC_041806.1 coordinate 5,314,697, forward strand.
ATCTGTTTTTAAAACCAGAAGTGAAAATGTTATGGTAGGAATTTTCATTTTAGTATTATTTGTAATTTTTTAATGAATTCATCTCAACTCATACTCAGTAACTGCTGGTCCAATGCAGGGTTGCGGTGGTGTATGGCATATTCTGTAAACATAGGGTACACCCTGGACAAGACAACAGTGGATGGCAGAGCAATTTTTTTTAGATTTACATTTACTCATTTATTAATTTAGCACACACATTTGTCTCCTGTTGTTGAGACATGGGTTAGAATCCAGGATGAGCTCTGGACTGCTGAGACCGCAACATGGACAAGTTAATAATATCAAAAAAAAAAAAGATAAATAATAACACAAATATTTAATACGAATGGGGAGCACGGTGGCGCAGTGGGTTGGACCGGGTCCTGCCCTCCGGTGGGTCTGGGGTTCGAGTCCACCTTGGGGTGCCTTGCGGCAGACTGGCGTCCCATCCTGGGTGTGTCCCTTACACCTTGTGTTGCCGGGTAGGCTCTGGTTCCCCGCGACCCTGTATGGGACAAGCGGTTCTGAAAATGTGTGTGTGTATTTAATACAAAAAAGATCAGCATGTGTTGCAAGTTCTGTTTAAGGGTGTTCACTTCTGACATGCTGTTATCATGGAATCTTTTCTAGAAACTCAAGTTAAGTTGCAGATAAAGGAACTTGGCTTTTACAAGCAAACAGGGGGCACATGATTTTCTCCGTAGAATAGATTTTCATTTTTTTAGGTTCTTAAAGTGTGATGATATTGTGAGAATGAATTTTCACATCAGAACAGTTAACTGACTTACGCAGTTGGTTTCTAAGGGTGTACAATTGTTGTAAGAGCATTTTTCCCCTAACAGAAGTTCTGTCATTTTTTTCTGTAGAATTAACCTTACAACACCACGGTGTTGTGAGTGTGAATCCAGCCCCAGCTTAATCTGCAAATTTTCTTGCGTGTTCAAGGGTTTCCTAACTGAGATGTTTGTGTCTTTTTACAGCATCTGAGTCAGCATGGAAACAACCCTGCAGATGGGTTACAGTGTGTCTGGGGCTGTTGTGTGTTCTCCTGATGGCAGCCCTCATAGTGCTGAGCATTTATTGTGAGTTTGTTTCAGCAAAATTCTGAAACAGTCTTTCCAAAGACATGTTCAAGCTGTCTTATATAGGAGTCAGATAGCATAGCTTAGCATATGTCTGTAATGGGAAAATAATTTATATCTAAGTTAAGTCTAAATGGCCTCTTTCGTATTCAGTTCTTTGTGTTTTTACCATCAAGATGACCATTATTTGTGCTCCCTATATCTTACAACATTCGATTAATGAAACTTTAAGAACCGATTTTTGCTGAACTTTCACCAGCTGGAAGTGTAGCTTTTAGAGCTGCTGCCTTTGTATACAAAGGTCGCAGGTTTGAATCCTGGCTTTAGTACACTTGAGCAAGGTACTTACCCTAAGTTGTTCCAGTAAAACAACCCAGCTGTATAAATGGGTAAATAATTCCAAGTAGCTTAACATTGTAATTTGTTTTGAAGAAAAGTGTCAGCTAAATGAGTAAATGTAAAATAGCCACCAAATTTTTCTCTAGGTAAGGGTGGGTACAGAAGTACTTTGTCATTGCGTTCTTCTGAGAATGTCTTAAGGTAGCGAATGCAGTGAGAATGTGCAGACGCTCAGGAGCTGTGAGGCATTGGCATTACCTGCTGCATCTCCATAGCACTAGTTAAATGTTTAGTTCATCAATCACATTCACACACCCCTAGCAAAAGACCAGTACTGGAGGTTTAGCTCTCTGTGGTATTTGGCTTCCAGCATCTACCATGTGTGTGTGTTAATCATACTAACACACCATATGGCTGCTGTACGGCTCGATAAGCATCCCAACACTCATTGACTGTTTGCAATTACACGTGTGTGTTGTTAAGTAATTTGTGTTATCCTCCCTCAGATGCAAGTGCTCATGATGCTCATGCCAAATACAATGCATTGGAAAGAGAGAAAGAGCAGCTCTGGACCAACTGGAGTTCAGTAGTAGCAGAAAGAGAGCAGTTACAGACCAGTAACACAAAACTGGCAGCAGAGAAAAAACAGTTGCAGACCAATTACAACCACTGTTCTTCCTCAAAAAAGCAGCTGGAAAGTGAGTATTGTATAAGTATGTGTATGTACGTATTAAAAGGCAAAATAAAATGGGCAGGTATAAATTGCTGTCCGCATGTCACTGGCATTAAATTAAATTATGTTCAGACATGTTCTACAAACACAACGAAGTGAAGTACAGGTGGTCTCCGACTTACGACTGAGTTACATCCGCAAAAGCCATTGTAAGTCAAAAAGATCGTAACTCAGAAATGCATTTAATACACCTAATGCACACCTCTGCGTGACAGACTAGGAGATGCAGATCACTGCTACTGCCCGACGTTGCAAGAAAGTATCGCACCGCATATTACTTTCCCGGGCAAAAAATCAAAGTTCAAAATTCGAAGTACGGTTTCTACAGAATATCTATCACTAGCTCAAAATCGTAAAGTCAAAAAAATTGTAAATCGAAAAAATCTTAAGTTAGAGTCAGAGTCGTTTATTTGTCATTTGCACAGTTATACTGGGTACGCTGGGCATTGAAATGCTTGTGACGAGGCTCATATAGATGTAAACAGACATGAACAAGCTTATATTTAGACAAGGATGCGTTGATAAGTAAGGCAGAATAAATATAAAGTATAAAAGGGCAGGTACAAATTAACACAAGTACAATAAATAATAAAGAAATAGTAAATAGCGAATACTGAGTAAGTAGTAATATCCATGCGTCTCCAAGAGAAGTAATAAAGTGTCAGTAATAAGAGCTGCAGTCCAGGACTACTTGCTGTTAAGGAGTATGATGGCCCATAGGTAAAAGCTGTTTTTCAATCTTGTTGCCCTTGAACGGATACTACTGAGACATCTGCCAGACGGCATTGTGGCAAACAGGTGGTGAGCTGGGTGAGTGCAGTCCGTAATTATATTTAGGGCCTTCCTCAAACAGCATGTTTGGTAAATGTCCCCGTAGGGCCGGAAGTTGAACCGTCGTAAGTCGAGGAGCATTTGTATTTTTGGCCATTTTCTGCCAGTGAAGCACATGTCATGTGTTTGTCAGGGTTTTTTTGTAAACATTTTCATCTTTAAACTGTCCGAACTTCAGAGAAAGTCTGTCCTCCGGAGTGGAACAGTTTTAAATCGAGGTGTTACTACATGTCTACCGAGCAAAAGACCTGGAATGAGAGCCAAAACTTTTGTAAGCAGAAAGGAGCGGATCTGGTCATTATCAACAGCAAAGAAGAACAGGTGAGACGATCAGACTGAGAAAAATCCATTCTTAATTTTGTCATCTTAGTAAAGTTCAAACTGCATTTCAAATGGTACTTAACAGTGCAGCTTTTGAATAAAAAAAATTGAATTACTGCTAAAAATACAATGATGTATCATTTGCAAATAGAATTAAAGACTTAATTAACTTTCTTTTTTGAAATTTCAGGGCTTTATTGACCTCTTTAATCAGCCTTTCTGGATTGGTCTGAGTGACAAAGAGACAGAAGGAACCTGGAAATGGGTGGATGGAACAATAATGTCAACGCAAAAAGTGTGAGAATTCACTATATACTGCTAGGGGTGCATAAAGGGTGAGATTTCTGTGTAAAGCTGAGGGGGTTTGGTACTGGAAATAACCAAGTCTGAGACAGCAAAGGGTGCAGATACGGTTTTAAGTTTCTTAATACGGGAAGTGAAACTAAGCATAAATTAACACAATCCACGCTAGTTAAGAAAAGTCTGCTATTTCGGTTACTGATAATGAAAGAAAAGAAAAAGACTTCTGTCTTCTGAAAAGCAAGACAAAGTACTCCGCACATAACTCAAAATAAAACCTCAGCGCCATAATGATTCCTCATCCCATCATTTCTCATTAAAGAGACTTTACCGTGCGTGTTCATCATGCCTGATACAAGATAACTGCAAGCTGTTGTATATAGAAAATGTTCTGACTGTTTCAGGGGCATAAATCACACTGAAGATTCACGCCCAGACCTTCAGCCACATAATGTCATTTACACCGAGATCAGAAAAAAAAAAAAACATCTGTCTTGTTGTCCACAGAACCTGGAGGTCTGGACAACCTGACAACTATCAAAAAAATGAGGACTGTGCAGAGACCACTAATGTGGAATCTGATCCCCAGAAGAGATGGAACGACCTGTCGTGTCAAAGTGTTCTGCATTGGGTTTGCGAAAAAGCTCTTGGTACCTAACGTACAAGGAAACCATCGTATTTGTTTTGCTAACACTTTTTTTCCACAGCAGCAGAGAATATACTTCTATAAATATACAAATGTACCAAATGCTTCCTGCCTTATTCTACAACGACAGCATAGAAACTGGGTACAAGCTGTTTATGCCAAATGACTATATTGTGCACATCTGTATAAAATAAGAGATGTCTAATACAGGTGGTCCCCGCGTTACAGTGGGGTTACGTTGCGATAAATAAATATCGTAAGTTGAAAATGCATTTAATACACCTAACCTATCAACCATCATCACTTCTTATCCTTTAGGATGGTTGAGATCTTCAATTGCGAAAGTCCAAGTTCATGTGCCATGGCCATTAGTGGCTTGCCACCTTCATGCTGGGCAATTATCTTGAGTTTCTTCTCAAGAGTAATTGCCTTCCTCTTCCGCTTCTCACCAGTAGCAGGAGGCACAAATGGGCGTTTCGTACACATGATGGATGTACAGAGCACAACGAAGATACGGGGGTATCCAAAAAAGGATGCACTAGTGACCCCGTCACAGACTGGGAGATGCGGATTGCTGCCGCTGCCCATCATCAAGAGAGTGTCGTATCGTATATCGCCTACCCTGGAAAAAGATCAAAATTCGATGTACGATTTGTACTGACTGCGTATCGCTATAGCACCATCGTAAATTCAAAAAATCGTAAGTCGAACCATAAGTCAGGGACCACCTGTAGTTTTGTAACTGCTTTCATGTTAACAGTTTTTTTTTTCCCTGTTATTTGAATTAATGCTAAAATCCTTAACAAACATGTATCTGCCCAATTTTCACTACATTTCCTTAGAAGAATATGGGTACACCTTTTGTTGTGGATAAAATACATTAATTTTGCAACTGAAGGTCCCACATACACACACACACACACACACACACACACACACACACACACTTTCTGAACCGCTTGTCCCATACGGGGTCGCGGGGATCCAGAGTCTAACCCAGCAACTCAGGGTGTAAGGCTGGAGGGGGAGGGGACACACCCAGGACAGGATGCCAGTCCATTGCAAGGCACCCCAAGCAGGACTAGAACCCCAGACCCACGGGAAAGCAGGACCTGGTACAACCCATTGCACCACTGCACCCCCTCGAAGGTCCCAATTTGTGTACATAGTGGGATTATTTTCAGATGATACAAGTCACACTTAGCTATGCAATTGCACTTAAAGCAGAAACTCGTTTCGTCAGAGGAACACTCTTTATTCTAGTATTCTATTGCTCTATTGTGCTTTTACTCCTTTTTTTAAAATGCTAAAATGTTTCTCTGTATCTTAAGGATGGACACAAGTGTTCCAAGTTCAGTAATCAGACTGAAACATTGATGGCCCTTGTAGTATTTTACTTTTAGCTGATGCTTTTCTCCAAAGAGCCTTAGAATGTTAAAGTCACCATTATTTACCCATTTATACAGCTGGGTAGTTTTACTGGAGCAGCTCAGGATAAGTACCTTGCTCAAGGGTACTACAGCCAGAGGTGAGGCTTGAACCTGTAACCTTTGGGTCTAAAGGCAGTTGCATTAACCACTACATACAAGCTGTGCCAATGTCCTTGTAAATGTATTTTTTCCATTGTTTGCTCCTTATCCTCAAATTCTATCCCCCTCATTGTCTCTTTGATTGTTACACTTTTAAGATACTGTAAATAAAACTGTTGTGGGATTATGGCAGAGTTACAGCATAAACAATACTTTGTATCTGATGTTTTTAGGGGTAAGAAGGTCTGTAGTGATGTAGTACATATTTCATGAGATCATCGATGATACTGTAGTCCCCCTCTCTGGTGCTACCGCAGACAAGGTTCAGAGAAGGGGATTGTGGGAAATAATCTTTACTAACACTGTAAATGCCCTCCTCTCCAGAATCAAGACGATGAAAAGAAAAACAGAGTAAAAATACACAAAGAATGCTGTATGCTGATGCATTGTTCTGAAGTAAGTTGTCAACTGAGGAGAGGAAAACAAAACAGTCCCAGGCCAAGGGGGTGGGGGGACCTCAGGAGTTTACTTTTCTCTCAGTTCCTATCAATATAAAGTCTGGTTTGTTTACCAACATTATTTTTTGCTCTGCAACAAAGGAATTTTAGAAGACAGAAAGGTAAATGTAACTGAAAATAAATAAACTACGATATGTTTGTATCTTAAAAAATTCATGAAGGATTTGGTTTTGCTTAACGCTGCTGCAGATTAAACGCTTTTATCTGTACTGTGACCCTAGTTTCTATTACTGAGATGTTATATACAACACTGGAACCCTGAACCATGTCAGTAATCTGTGTTCAACAGATAACATCTATAAGATGGGTGTGTGTGAAAGACAGAGAGGAGTGTGTGCCTTTTTTTGCAGTTAGGATGAGGAAGTTGAATTGCTAATGATCTAGTTCCCAGAGGCCTCTGTGCTCTTAAGTGTCACTGTGGTCACACTTCTTCGCCTCTCTCTGCCACACCACCCCCACCCTCACCCTTTACACCTTCTTTTAACTCCCACAACCTTTGACCTATGTATTTTCCCACCCTAGTTAGAAAAGTACTCCTTCTATCACTGCATTTAACAGTAACATTTAAAATATATATGGATGAAAAATATCCAATATGAAAGAATCATGTCTACTATTAAATATTTCCAGTATTGCACAAATCTAGAGAGGCAAGGAGCACAGTGTTAGAGGCATGACGTTGCAACCAAAAAGTTCCCTGTTTTCTGTGTAATAACCTTAATCAAGGAGATACAGTAAAAATTACCCAGCTGTAGAAACACGTGAATTATTTCTGACAGTGTAAAACTCTTTGGACAAAAGTCAGCCAACAATTAACAGAGATGGAATCATTTATTATTCAATACGTGTCATTTAATTCATCACTCAGCAATATATTCTAGAAAATAGGGATAAAAGGAAGACTCATTATTTTAATAGATATGTGTGATCAGTCGTATATATGAATGCTGCTACTCTCAGGAAATATACGCTGGAATTTAGTTTTGGGCAAGTAGCATCATGCCCAACAGGTGCGTGCGTGCGTCTTCTAAACCACAAGAGCCCCTTTCCCCATCTGGTGTGGATGGGATACAATATGAATATTTCAAAATGTCACCCCTTCTAAATCAAATATTAATAAAGACACATGTGGTCACATTTCTATGACCATATGTCAGCTCCAGACCAGTAAAGATAAAAGATGAATGCAGTGGCATGATGGAAAGATGAATTTCCTCCAGCTAGGAATTCCGTTATGGATATTTCGACAGTGATGGACGTTACCGAGGAAGGGGCGGCTCACGTGTCCATCAGCCTGTCTGAGTCGAGCTGCTTTGGTCATACAGATTTATTTTTAAACATTTCGTTGAGTATGTGCTGAATTAAGATGAATAAGGCTAATCTTGAGCCAAAGTTCCCATTCCAGCAAAATACAAAGATAGATCAGCAGTAGCATGACACTGCACAGGAAGTCTATTGGGATGTGTCACTGGGATGTCGGAACAACGATGTCCATCGACAGTCTTGGGAGGAACAAAACATACAGTGCCAAAATATTGATCATTCACCAATTTTACGGCAATGCAGAAGATCCTTCTGGAGTATCTTGATGCCCCTTTTAGTGCCTTAATTCTCGTCAGCTACCTTTTTGACATCTGAAGGTATGTATTACACACACTCAGACTGCCTGTGTGTTGAATCTGTTGCTGAGATAGATACAAGTCTCAGTGATCCTGAAAAACAGGCAATGCCAAATAACAAGTGAAAACATATTCTAAATGTCAGCTTAATATCAAGCAGGTGTCAGACTTAAAATGCAGTGCGCACATTCACTAAATTGATAGATATAACAGTATTTAATAAACACGCTCCTAAGAGCCTTGGTACTTTATCTCAGTGACTACCTGGAGCACTTACAGAGGAAAAACTGCCATCTGGAAGATTTGCGGAGCCCACAGAGAGGGGCTTCATGAGCTTTCTTGCTGGCTTTTATCTACCTGAACTTAATGAGCCTGCTAGAGCATCTTGTTTTCCCTCGTCTTGCTGAGAAAAGTATTCTCAATGGCGCCCCAAGAGGTCACAATTGGTACTGACAGTGAATCCGCATGAGAATCACTGCACATCTGGGCTCTTCTTGCCCATTGTGAGAAAACATGCATACTGTATATTTTGAAGTAGAAAAAGAAGAGGATTGTGTGAAACAGCTTGTTATTGTGTCAGTAGACATCCTCAACATCCATGTCTTTAGGCAAAATGTGAAACAAGGTCTCTCAATCTGTGTGTGTGTGTCTGCAGAGATCAGGTGCTCTGATTTGCGTCCAACACCACTGAGACGCCGTGGTAATAAAGATGGAGGGGTCAGCGTGGCAAGAGACACAGATGGATTTGAGGTGTCTGTGTGTGTGTGTGAGAGAGAAAGAGAGACAGGGAGAGAGAGAAGGAGATAGAAATGCGCATAGGTTTCCTGACTCCACAATAAAATGCCAGTCTGACACTGCAGATACCATACAGTGCTGCTTCAAAGTATGGGAATGCTATAGGGATGGTCATTATACTTCTATAAAATATTAAAATAAACATATGAGATCTAAATGTTAAATCGTAAAATAAATGCATAAAATTCATAAATGACAACCTACTGGGTTTAATCAATACAACTTGGGTTTCGTTTATTTTTACACCTGAACTACTTGTGTGTTCTTACTACACACACAATTTCCTCTAAAGCAACATATGGAATTGGTCTTTATACACCTATTATGTCACATGAGAAACACTGTACCTCATTAAATAACCGCTTTGTGGTAAAACTAAGGGATACCAGGGCTTCACACACTTTCAAGCAGCACGGTATGTAGAAAACTTATATTTTGTAATAGGCTATAAGAAGACAGGGTAACATGAACATATGTTTGATACTTTCTACAATGACAAAGTAATGATTGAAAAAAATACATTCACAACCTGGAATTTGAGAATTTCTCTGTTTGAGCTCCAATATGGAGAAAGGACGGTCCCAGAAAGGACTCAAGAGCCCCAGAGAGCATCGAATCTGGTGGCATTTTATAGTTTAATGACAACTACCCCGAAAAATTTGTGCTTAAAACTTCAGTAAAAACTAAATTTTGCCTGAAAGGTTGTTTTCCAAGGACAAGTTCTGCATAAAACTGCCTCAAAAGTGAATACATTTAAAAATAATAAATAGCTAAACATTACTGGCACAGTAAATCTGCCCTAGGTCTCAGCCTTACCATGCTGTTTATGGTAATTTCCTCTTCCATTTTATTATTATTTTATTATTTTAATTTTACTGGGAGATTGAAGCCATCCAGAGGTTTTTTTTTTTTTTGTTCCCAGTCAGCATGAATCTCTCAGCGTTCTGCACCCCAAGGCTCCCAAGCCCACCCTTCCAATTAATTCTCAGTGTAGCCTGACTTGGGATGGATGAAGTGTAGGAGGTCATAGGAAAAGAAGAAAGAGGGAGAAAAATGACGGAGGGGGAAGATAATCTCACGTTGGCAATGAGGTATTAATTTAACTATGATATCATTACAACCAAACTACCCTCTGTGCTAACTTAGCTTAGTAACAAATAATGAAAATCCTGCAATGCACTGGTGTCCCATCCACAGGGTTCTCTGCTTCACACTCTATGTCTCCAGGACAGACTCCGGAATGCTGAGACCCTGCATGGGATGAGTGGTTGATGAAAATGGAATAAATAAAGTTTTACGACAATTTTTTTATTCATCATATCTTTATCTGAGTTCTTCTTTTCAGAACCTAACCCATGAATAAATTGAAGGTTGCCAATAGTAATCAATATTATTAAGGCTTTTTGACTGGTGATTGGATTGTTTAACATTCAAGTTAAAATCAGACCTTATGTGTTCATAAGTTAAGGAACATTGTTTTTGAAATGTTCTTATCCACATCCAGACTGGGTCCCAGACTGGATCTTGCCTATTAAGACAAATACAGACTAAAATAATAATTAATTTATGATAATCACAATGAAAATGTACATTTTGAATTAACTTAGAGAAAGTCATTTATAGATCTGAAGTGTGTAAGACTTATAAAGCGTACACTAACTCCTTAATTTATGAACAGAGAACACAGGAATTTTCAAAAGCACAATTATTTATTTTTTATTCATCTATATTTTATTTAGTTATTTATGCATTTGTGTATATACACATTTTCTTCACAAATATTTTCTAAAATATGTGCTTGTAGTGGAGAAAACACAACCGGTGTCTACCCATAGTCTTAAATGGCATCTTTTAATTTATAATAGCCATATCAAAGATTAATATGAAACCTAACCAGCAAATAAATCAAGCTATCACGATAAATAAATTGATGTCTGCATTATTAATCTCTTGATTGTGCCTCTGGGTCAAAAGAGAATTTGGAGTTACAAATTACAGACTTCTGGCCCTAATCTTGTACATATTTTAAAGAGGGAGTGAAAATAAAGCTGGATCTAAAGATTTGATATTCAATACACCTATAGACTTAATATTATAAAATATTGAGCATAACAATACTAATAGCATATTAAGCATATTCATATGAACGGCAGTGCATATGGTGAAGGAAACTAACTTTACTTAAGAATCACATGTCTGCAACTATGTCTCTCTTTCTCCTAATGTAATGCACAAACTGTATTTTCTATGAGATGTACGTCACTTTGAGAAAAGTGAATAAATGAATGAATGCAAATGTATTAACTATGTATATACACACACACACACACACACACACACACACACACACACACACACACACACACATTTTCTGAACCGTTTGTCCCATACGGGGTTGTGGGGAACCGGAGCCTACCCGGCAACTCAGGGCGTAGGGCCAGAGGGGGAGGGGACACACCCAGGATGGGACGCCAGTCCACCGCAAGGCACCCCAAGCGGGACTCAAACCCCAGACCCACCAGAGAGCAGGACCAGGTCCAATCCACTGCGCCACCGCACCCCCCTAATTATGTATATTAAATACAATATTATACATACTGTATTTAACGTACATACATTTCTAATGGATTCACACCAAACAAATGTTATCTTTTGCATCAACCCTTGTTAGGAAAAACTAGATGTGAGTAAGACATTGCAAGACTCGCTTTAGTAAAGCAGATGTGTGTCTGTGCAAATTAGAATATGTGCAAAAAAAAAACCATAATACCGCAAAAGTACTTTAAAAAATTGGACTCATTGTGATATATGAAGCAGCCAAGGCAGTCAGCTGAAGATGAGAAATCATAGTGGGTGTGGAGTTTCCAAAGAGGAGGAGGATGCAGTAAGTCCGTGCTGTGAACTCTTACAGTGATCCAGCCTTTAGCTTTTGTTTTAAATTGTTATGTTTGGTTAACGCTTCAAAGCACTTTCACCTTAGATATTCATATTAGGACAGCATTAAAAATGCAATGAAATGTACAATATTTGCCAGTGGGGGCAGCATTGTAGTACAGCAAGTAGCGCTAGCGACTCGCAGTGCATGGGTTGTGCGACTGGACATGGGTTCAATAACAGTTCAGTCGTGGTGGACTTTGCCTGTTCTCCTTGAGTTCATGGGTGCTTCCTCCCACCTTCCAAAAACATGTGTTTCAGGTGATAACGTAACATGGATAAATACCCCACAGTAGGTATTTACACATATGTTACATTGCTCTGGTGTATAGAGGGGCAAATGATTGCGGTGAATTTAATGTAGTGTATCTTGCATTGTGAGTCACCTTTGATAAAGGTGTGATACTAAACATTGTTCGTCTCTAGATAAAAGCATGTGCCAAGCAAATTAATGCAAATCTAAATATTCTACAGAAAAAAAAAAAAACAAATATACAAAGAAGATTAGGCAATAGCATTTTTGAAAAAGTCATCTAGTGTTATTTCATCATTAGATTAATTACCTATTAATAGCGTCACTGAGTAAAGGAAATAAATTCCATCATTAATTCCTATTGGCTAACCCAAACATAAGTGAAACACTTGGAAATTGCTTGGGCATTCAACCCCAAACCTAACCCTAACTCCAACCTCAACCCTAACCTCTTTCCTAGCCCTAAACCTGACATGAACGTTAACTCTGGCAAACTCCGAAATCAACCTCAACCTCAACCCCAAACCTAACCCTAACCCTAATGCTAACACTGACTAGCCACAGCCCTAGCTCTAGCCCTAACACTAACCCTAACCCTAACCCCAACTGGCCCTTCAAAAGTCTCACTTGTATCATACATGGCCGTACAATAACAAAAAAGAATAGAAATACGCTGGTAAAATGTAGGTAAAATGAAAAGGCAGCCACACGAACATGATTTGTGATGGTCTGTGTGTATGTATACTGTATATTTGGACATGATGGAAAAATGTGCCATTCGCTGCCTGTCACATCTATCGGTAACAGGCAGAGAAACTCTCTAAGACATTTGGAGTTACAGAAGTCTTTCCAGTTGAAGGCAGTTACAGGTCATACTAACTGCTTTGTCGTTTGTGTTATTGCTGTTGTGTTGTCTTGGCAACATTAACATTAAATTTACCATGCTGATGAAATGCTCAGACTGAATGAGGCTGTGAGAGAAAGAGGATGGGGGGCATGATGAGTGGTGGGTGGGTGGGTGTTGGACTGGTCACAGGGCTTTTTCTTCTCTCCTCAATCTTCCCCCTCTCTGCCTCCCCTTTCTGCAGGCCAGCTCTGCAGCCCTCACAGTGTAAAACTGTGGTATTCATCAAGACCATGCATAATTCACTAAAGCCGCCAAGCATTGGATATTACAGCGGGAATGAGATCTGGGACACTGTGGAATGGAATGGGTAGTGAGAGAGGGAGGTAATTGTGTTTGGGTGTGTGTGTCCATGTGGGTGCGCATGTGAGCATGAGTGTGTGTGTGTGTGTGTGTGTGTGTGTGTGTGTGTGTGTGAGAGAGACAGGGAGAGAGCAAGAGAGGAAGTGAAATAGGGTACTTGAGGGTTTTGATGATAAGGCACTTCCTACAAGGGTGCTGTCATTTGGAATTCCTCGCCTTCAGTGCAACTCATTTTTTGCTGATAGAGTAACAGATAGCATAATATTGTTGTAGTACCCTTGAGCAAGGAACTTACCCTAAACTGCTCCAGTAAAATTTCCCAGCTGTATAAATAGGTAAATAATTGTAAGTAGCTTAACATTGTAAAATAGATATAGTCAGCTTAACGCTGTAGGTCACGTTGGAGAAAAGCATCAATTAAATGAATAAATGTAAATGTTTGTAGGAATGAAGCTCGAGCACAGCAGAGGTACCGAGTCTTTATTATTTTATTTTTTTTATTTTTTTTTTTTCTCCAGAGGATTTTAATATGCATTTATACAGTAGGGTACTTCATACTGTACACATTCATGGTAAGTACCTTCTTATTATTCAATTGCACTACAGTGGGAGGCAGGATTCAAATCTGGGTCCCGCAATTGAAAGGCAGTGGCTCTAAAGTGTACATCACCAGCTCTGCAGAATTCATAGGTACTGTTTGATAAATGGGGTGCAGTGGCGCTGTGGGTTGGACCGCAGTCCTGCTCTCCGGTGGGGCTGGGGTTCAAGTCCCGCTTGGGGTGCCTTGAGGCGGACTGGCGTCCCGTCCTGGGTGTGTCCCCTTCCCCCTCTGGCCTTATGCCCTGTGTTGCCGGGTAGGCTCCGGTTCCCCGTGACCCCGTAAGGGACAAGCGGTTCTGAAAGTGTGTGTGTGTGTGTGTGTGTGTGTGTGTGTGTTTGATAAATGATTATGAGGGACTTGGGTAACTCTTAGGTAAGAAAATTATCAGAGAAAAAGGAAGTTAGAGGGATAAATAACCAAAGCAAGAGCGTATAAAGCCCTTTGTTTGTAAAATGAATGCAAGGTTCCTAGGCATTTGACCTTTTCTTCCGGGGACCAAGTTTACACTGATATTGCAACATATGTTACGGGATGCGGGTTTAACCCTTCACTGGACTCCAGCTCTTCAACCGTTCTGTGGTACATGGGAAGACAGAACACAGATCACTGTATAGAGAATACGGTACACCCTCAGAATAGAGCAAAACACATTATCATTACGAAATATGGAATATCACACACACACACCTGTACCCACACCTGCTTACCATGCTGGTGACCACACAGCCCTAACACAAGCGCCTGTTTCAGTTTAACAGACACACAGTTGCCATGACTCCCCTATTTAATACCTGAGAGCGAGAGACAGAGGAGGATTAGTTGTGATCCATTTCTCCCTGACACCTTGACCTGCTTGAGTCCCAGAATAAAGACTATTGAATCCAGAAGTCCTCAGTCAGTGTCCTCTTGTCCCAGAACTAGTACATTGTCATACATTTTGTTCATATCCTTAAGCAACAAGATATACACCGATGCCCAAGAACAAGATTTAAAAGCAACAAAATTACACAATATCTGAGTTTCTATGAACCTCCACAATATATACAAAATATTACAATCATTCAAAAGTGCTCAATGTTCTCATTCATCCCTTTGGTGCAAAATGTGCTGTGGATATTTCAGCAAGACTGAAAAACAGATTAATAAAATAACATCTCCCCGGAGCAAAACTTATGTGAAAGGACACGACCGCCGCTTAATGTTCTCGCAGATCAATGATCTTGAACAAAAATGTACTATGGTAACATATTTTATTAGGCAGGTAAATACACACACACACACACACTGTCTGAACCGCTTGTCCCATACGGGGTCACGAGGAGCTGGAGCCTAACCTGGCAACACAAGGCATAAGGCTGGAGGGGGAGGGGACACACCCAGGACGGAATGCCAGTCCATCGCTTGGCACCCCAAGCGAGACTTGAACCCCTGACCCACCGGAGAGCAGGACCCAGTCGAACCCACTGCGTCACCGCGCCCCCCTGGCTAGTAAATAATAAAAATATATTATAAATACATAAAATATTCATACATAATAAAAATAAATAATATAAAGGGCTGAACCCAATCTTAAAGTTTTTCTTAACTAGACTTTTAATGATGGAGTGTAAGAAATCCCAGCTATCGCTGAAATGTTATTATTTACATATTATTTTAAGCCTCCTTTCTTGGAATGACCAGTGTACAAATTATGGTGTCAGCATATGAGCACTAAAAACTGAAGAGGAATCTGCCTAGGTTCTGAATTCATCGTATCACACTGTTCTCACGCAGAAATCCAAAAGCTTAAATGTGCTATTTTTGGCTTGGGGGCCGTATCGTGGAGATAAAATATCAAAATAAACTGGAGGAAAAATAATGTAATAGATTATAAAATATTTTTTTTATAATATTATAATAATACACACACACACACATTTTCTGAACCACTTGTCCCATACAGAGTCATGGGGAACTGGAGCCTAACCTGGCAACTCAGGGCGTAGGGGGAGGGGACACACCCAGAACGGGATGCCAGTCTGTCGCAAGGCACCCCAAGTGGGACTCGAACCCCAGACCCACCGGAGAGCCAGACCCGGTCCAACCCACTGCACCACCGCTCCCCCCATTAATATAATAATAATAACATGATATTTTATTTTATAGGTTAGACAGCCTCCAGCTGGAATCGTAGTCTATTTTGCTAGGGAATTCTGCAAAGGGACACCGTAAGTGAAGAGCGCTCCCATCTGGAGGGAGGATCTGAGTGTGAGATGTAAAACACATTGAGTTGTGTGAACGTGTATATCTAAGGTGTCAAGTGGGGGCCTTGGGTAGGCATTATTGGTCATTAATTCCCAGTGCAGCGCTGTTGCCCACATACACTTTCTGCGTGTGTTTGTTTGCTCACTCAGCTACACACCCCCTTTCATCTTGCCACAGACTCAACGCTGAAGCAGCCCATCCAGGCAGCTGCCCTTAGCGTACGAGAGCCTGTCAAGGGCTCAGACGAGTGGCAGACTAACAAGTTGAGTGGGTGTGGGGGAGGACGTGGCCCTCGCTTGTGTCACCTGCCCGCTGAGATCAAAGAGTGGGAAAAGGCAGCTTCTTCCCATCCAGATCACCACCTCTGGAAGCCACAGCTGGAGAGGATGAGGTGTGTGTGGTTCCACCTTCAGACTTGTGTTAACCATGGAGCACAATGCTATGGTAGCAGCTAGGACTCCACAGTGGCTCTGTCTTGTGACGGCCTGTCACTGTTTCCTGTAGCACCAAAGTGACATCAGTAACTGATATCTAACTGATACCATACATCTGCTGCAACTAGATGTTCATCAATGTGATTCTTTATCTAGTGAGCCGACAATTTGTTCAGACCGGAACCGTTGCCAGTGAATATGACTTCCGTATCAAGAGCAAAACACAGCTGATCTTGAATATTACAGCGATCGATAATCCAGCCACCATCTGGCTCGCTCAAGGCAGGCCGTGTCACCGACGCTGGTAGTGTGAATATTTAAAAAGCACAAGCAACAACCACAAAGGAGTGGGAGAAAAGTCACTTCATAAACGACACCACAACCAGCAACTTTCTCATAGGATTGCTTTTCCGTGAACTATCTCTACTGTATGGGTCCAATAACACTATACACAGTGCTGTAAAAGTATTGTATTTGACCCCTAATCAAATTTAGTTTTCTCTATGTACATTTTTTTTACGTGAAACTTGATCAGATTTTTTTCCTTGGTTCTAGTAGGATATGAATGGAGCCAAAGAATGACAAAATGACACAAGTGTTGTATTCATGGAATGGCTTAGCCAAAGTTCTGACCTCAGTCCGATTAACGTGTTGCAACAAGACCTGAAAGAAGCTGTTTGTGCTGGAAAAACCCTGCAAATGTTGCTGAGCTAAAGCAATTGGGCATGAAGGAGTGGGCCAGAATTCCTCCGCAGAGATGTGCGATTCTGGTCAACAGGAGCAGGAAGAGTGTAGTTGCAGTCATTGCAGCTAAAGGTGGCGCAACTAGTTCTTTACAGTGAGGGGACAATGACTTTTTCAGGAAAATTCATTATCTTCTGCACCAAGGAAAATGACAAGAAATCAAGACAAAACTCGTGTTACTTCTTCAGTCTTGGACTCCATGCTCGTATTAAAAGAAATGAGAGGAAGATCTGCTGATTAAGTACAATGTTAAAAAGCTGCAAATACAGAAATCATTTTGAAGGGGTCAAATAAGTTTCCACAGTTCACAAAAGTACGTTTCACTGTTGTATTTTAGTTTAAAGCTTTTATCAGTTGTTGTGGCCCAATTTTTATGCCACCCCCCCTTTTGTATCACAATACTCATGTTAACTGAGGTGGGGTGAACATAAGCACTCAGCTTCTCCAGAGCTTGGTCTGTGAGCCTCCTGATTCCTATTCCTCGACAGCAGTGGTGTCCAGCTTTTTTCATCCAAGGCCCACAATCAGCATTGCAAATAACTCAAGAGTTTTACGTACAAAAATCACAGTACGTTCCATACTGAATTGTATATTATTGTATGGTGTTTATATGCAGCGTATGTTCACTGAACTCAATAACACAGGGCTTCAAAGGTCTCCTAAATGCCAAGCCAAATATGCCCCTATGAACAAAATCTACCCATGAAGCATTTCAAAATTTAAAAATGTGACTTTTGTCATGGGGGTGCAGTGGGTTTGGCAGGTGCCTGCTGTGTGGGAGATGTGAGGTTCAAGCCCTGCTTGGGGGAGCCTTGCAATGGACTGGTGTCCCCTCCTGGGTGTGTCCCCTTTGGGCCTGGTGCCGGCTAGACTCCGGCTCGCCGCGACCCCGCTCGGGACAAGCGGTTGTTGATGTTGGATTTTTGCCACTCAACATTTTTTAATATTTTATCATATCTCTGAGAGACTCTAGTATAACCAGGAATTTATGATGAAGCACTTCAAATCAGGCAGCACCTGCAGTCTTTCAGAACAGGAATCAAAGCTTTAGATGAGCTTCATAAGTAAAGACTATCTGTACAGACGAGGCTAATGCGAAGGTGACACCGTAATTCAGTGCACCGGGGAACCTTGAGGGCAGAGTCGAGGGAGACACAGAGTCCTGTTGGATCTCTATCACCCCCAGTGGTCATTTGAATATCACCAACTCATGCCTCTGGATTCCACAATGCAGCTGCCTGTCTGTTAATGTTCAACCCTTGACTCAACAGCCAGTCAAGCGAGATCATGATTGAGACCCTCTTTTTGATCTAGTTAAGATTCGGTATCACTCAGGTGGTCTGTCACTAATGTGCCAAAATGATTCCAACTGCGAGGCAACCACCACTGCCTATGCAAAAAAAAAAAAACCAGGTTCAGGCTTACCTCATCTCCCCTGTTTCTGTTTGCATTTTCTTTATGGTACCTGAGGCCTCTGAGAAACTTAACTGAGCTTCCCTTTAGTACAGATTCTCCAGATATCCTCACCCCTACACACTCTTCCCAAATGCAAACCTTTGCAGGTAGACTCCTGATGTCATTGTCGCTGCTAACATCAGCAACATCATCATGACCATTATCAGAATCTGCCCATCTCTTGCCCAAAGGAGCACTTTGTCAATATGGTCAGTGGCTTAATAGATGGCAGGCTATTACACCTCCATTACGCTCTCATTGGGGTGCACCCGTAATGACCCCCACAACACTTCTTTCAAACCCTGTCATCCCATTGCTCAAGACTAATAAACATATTTCTAACAGACAGTCTGAATTTAAAAACACCCATACCCTTCGGAATTTCTGCCAAACACAGTCCATATACTCTTCAGGAGACATGTGGAATATTGCCCATTGGTGTCAACCATCCAAATCCTTCATAAGTCTGGGATGGGGGAGAAATAGTGACGGATGGATGCTGCGGCGGTGAGAGTTAGGTTTCTGCCAAGGTGGCTGTCCTCTGCCTGTCACTTCACTAGCTCGGGACACCCCTGACGGGGTGCCAAGGAGCTCATCGATCCAAACGACACCAAAGGGAGAAGTCTGTTAAGAGCTCTCACCGGCAGCCAAATTGAATCAGTAGTTTGACCCATTAATTCTAAACCCTGTGGAATCTTTTTTTCCTTCATTTTTTTCCTCTTGTAAACCCATTGAACTCACCAAGGGTACTAATCCATTCAGAGTAGAGCCAGGTAAAAGTTGGCAGCTGTTCTTGCTAGTAGGTGCTATTAGCAGGCGAGGGAAAAAATGTGGCCCTGAATACGGCAGCTATATTACAAAAGGGCACAAAAGCAATAATTCCAAAAGGCACTTAGTAAAACCATGTATTTTACGAGGTCAGAGGTATGGTTTCTGGCCTTAATGAAAGCATTTAACTTTGACTAGGCTGTTTTTTTAAACTTCTGGCTTAGGTGTAGGCCAGCCAGGTTTTAGATTAGATGCCTGACTTATCGGTCCTTTACGGAACAAGTGTAGTTCACTGAGGCCATTTGTGGAAAATGATCCACTGTTCCTGTCGCAGAAGAAGCTTTCTCTCTGCTAGGGAATATGAATATTACAGACTAACACATTAACAAATGATATAAGGCAGCGCATGACCTGAGCTGCAGCGTCTTCAAAGGAGGGCCTCTAACGGATTGTGCAGAAGTGAATCAGCCCACCTGATGCTCAGGCCGCTGAATGGCAGCCTCTACCTTGTACCCATTGGCAGTAGGGTCACTGCACAGAGGAGCTCATAGATGAAAGTGCTAGGCTGGACTGTGTGTGATATTAGGAGGTTAAGGGATGGTGGGGAAATGCTTGCCAGCGTTTGTTGCCATTAAAGAGTCACCAAAAAGGTCACAGTGCTTGTGTCAGGATGGCATGGGCAGGTGTGGTGGGACTGGAGACTCAAACTGCTCCCACACGGCATTTCTTCTGTTCCAGAGAGAGATCTGCTTCACATCCCACCAGCAAGATGAGAGTTCATGGACACACAGAAAGGATAGATGTTTACCTTGACTGATTGCAAAAAAAAAAAAAGAAAAAAAAAAAACAGCAGGGCCCCTGTTTCAGTGCCGTTATGCAAAATGTTTAACCAGAACTGCTTCACTGAAATAGTTTATGTGTGACTCAGCTCTGCTGGGAAAAACCCGATTTTAATTAATTTCTTGGTATACATTATATGGTATACCTCATGTTAAGGATATTCAGGCTAAGAATTTCTGAACATACAAATGTTGTGTAGTTTATTTTCACTTGCATTTTCTTCACTATTCTGTTTTCTAAACTTTCTCTCTTTTCCAGTAAAAATGAGCCGCAATCCCACCTGCTGCCATTAGTTGGCAGCACAACACATTTAAAAGGACATTGTTCATTCTAGTATTTACCGTGTTTACTGTTCTGTCAGGTGTTCCTTAATTTTCCATAAATTTGGTCATAAAGAACACTGAACATGTTTGTGGGATGAATAAGTGAACAATCTTTACTGAATAGGAGTTTGATGTATTTTTTAAGTCATTCTCGGTTTTCATTTTAATGTAGCTCAGTTAGAATATGTTAAAAAATGCTTTGAAGACTTCTCACTTAATTTTCTATAACTAAATACACGATGTTTACAGAAGCTTACCTGTAAATAGTCACTTACTGTGCAAATGATAAAACTTTATTGTAGCTCAAAGCTGTGCATGTGATGAATCGATCAACGGCATTGAATCGGAGGTTGTGGAGATGAATCATTATTTTTAGTCATTTTAGACAGGTGTTAATTTTCATGTAGTTTTGAAGTTGGGCATCAGATAGCACCTTTGGATTCAGTGGTTGTGGATTCTAATCTCATGTCCTGCTGTAGTATCCTTGAGCAACATACCCTAAATTGCTCCAGTAGCAAGTTACTCAGCTGTATAAAAGGGTAAATAATTATAGGTAGCTTAACATCTGAAGCTGCTTGGGAGAAAACTGTCACTTGAAGGAAAGGACATTTATATTTACATTAATTCATTTAATAGATACTTTTCTCCTAAGTTATGTTTTTCATCAAGAACAAAGGGTGCATTACACCAACATAACAATAGATCTGGATGCAGACATGTGACTGAGTACAGTTAGTTACATACTACAGTGTAAACCAGAGTACATTTCATGGGTAGCTGCTTAAAGATTTTTATTGTTATTATTTAACAGATAATATAAACATTACTGGACTGATGTCAGGTTCGGGGGTGTATCTTCCCACAGATATCCTGTCTCTGCGATAGGCTGCAGATACCATGATACTACATTGGATGAGCAGGTTTTCATAACTGACACAGGTGTAAGTGTTGCAGAGTATGCACATGCACACACACACACACATTGTCTGAAGCCACTTGTCCCAAGCAGGGTCATGAGAAGCCAGAGCCTAACCCGGCAACACAGGGTGTAAGGCCGGAGGGGGAGGGGACATACCCAGGATGGGACGCCAGTCCGTCACAAGGCACACCAAGCGGGATTTAAACCCCAGACCAACTGGAGAGCAGGACCCAGCCAAACCTGTTGCGTCACCGCGCCCCCTTGCAGAGTATGTTTTTTATTATAGCTTTTTCTGAGATTTTTACAGAACCTAACCAGTTAAAAAGTAGATGGACATGTGCCTTGTTCAGCTTTTATTGATTGCAACACAGTAAAAGCAACTTTGGCGTTATGAACAAATCGAGTTGCGAAAACACTTCTGGTTCCAGTTGTGTTTGTAAAGTAAGGGCTCAGTGTGCAATATTTGATTCAAGGCTGATTCATGAAATACAAGGGGTAAAACTGGCACAGTAGAGAAACGGTGAAGCGTTTCAGTACTTTGCGTCTCCATTTGTAAGGGTGCAATACGGTGCTCTTGGGAACCTAGTTCTGAACTTTAAATTCACATTTTTTCTTTTTAGTTACGTCTCGTCGGAATCCAGATCATCGAACCTTAAGCAACGTTGCTGCCCTCTGCCGCAGTAAGTTGCTGGTGCAATAGCAGCAGAAACACGGCGTCTATTCTCCTCGTACAGTGACCTGCTGTGACATTGTGCTGTCAGGTCCACTGCGCTGCTCATTAATCTCAAGGGGGTTCAGCGGCAAACCACAGCATTGTTAGTGTGAAGGTGTCCTGTTGTTAGCCAAGGCTCTGCAGGAAGTCACTGCCCCATCCCGCCACAGGTCAGTTTCAAAACTGAACCCAGTGACCCACCTCAACCCCCTCCCCAACCCCTGTATCCCCTTATTGTTACTGGAGGGTTTTATTTCCACACTGTAATTACTTTTTTGTGAGCGAGGCACACAAATGAATATCCACTGACAGCCTATCAATCATCCGCTTGGCCAGTCAGCGCAGCCGTTCCACTCATGCCGCTCAGAAAACATGCAAAGCCGCTCCCCCACCCCCGACTCAATCTGCTCCTGTCGGCTTTGATTACTGATTAATACTTTGTCTATCGTTCTCTGCATTGTCTCCTTGCAGGAAGCGTAGTTGGCCAGGTTGACTGAACAAGGGTTCAAGGAAAAGACTGAGCTTGGAAGGGGAGGTGTAGGATCATGATCTGCCCAACTCTCACCACCAAGCAAATGACAGCCTGAGGAGCACCTAGTCCAACACTCCTCCATCCTTCCACTTGCTCTCATGGACCCACCAGAAGACAAAATAGTAGCTGGTCAACTGACAGCTATTTATTTTTAATGGTCACTTTTCTCCACAGTGACACACACACACGCACACACACACACAGACATATATGTGTGCTGTAACAGGACACACACAATTCAGTTGCAACACTGAACTCATACTGAAAAAGCCATAGGTTCAAATCCCAGAAGAGGCTGAGGAGCAGGTGGTGAGCATTGTACCCTTGAGCAAAGTACTTCACTTTGGCGGTGCCAGGATAATGTCCAGCTGTATAAATGGGTGAAGTGTAAAATTGAGACTCTTACAATCAGTAAAGAGCCTCTGGGAAATAAATAAAAAACCATGGCCCTCTCCCCTTCAGATCGTTAATCACAACTCCATTAGATGCACGACGGCTGCAGGAGGAGACCCCCCTCCCCTCCGCGCTGTCCCGCGGGGACCCCCTGTCCACGTGTAGCTTGCTACCGAACTCGGTTCAGTGGGTTCACAACGTGATTAGCAGTCTGCAGAAACACACAGCCGCTCCTGCTCTACCCGCCACCCCCCCAACTCAGCCGCTCTCTTCAGCTCGCCCTGCGGTGCCGGCTGCTGCCGTCGTTGAGCATCCAAGGCCTGTAGATGTTATTACGGCGCCGTCACACCTCAGTTAATATCATGGCACGGACTTGCAAATTCTGGACTAAGAAATTAACAAACAAGCACGTCTCTCCCTCTAATTCTCACTCTTGGCAGCTGTCACCCAGTGATGGGAATATGCGGGATACGCGCGTTAGGTGCACATCTGGCGGTTCCCATTCTCTTTGCATATTTAAAATGCAGCATGTTCAGAAGCAGCGGTGCAACTCCGCTTCGCAGCCGGGGCCAAAAAATACTCAAAACCGGTGCTGATGAGAAGCAGATTTCTAATATCTTTAATAATGCAGCGTTTAGGTGAAATCAACATCAATTACCACAAAGGGCCGAGATGCTCACTTGATGTACAGCATCTCTTTTCATAAAGGTGTTGGTGGTTTCCACCGGGGAAAAATTGGGATCGGTCGTCCTCTGGTGTTCGATGTGGGAAACACAGGTCTGTTTTCGCAAAACATCACTGGAGTTGGACCTAGATAAGCCCCTCCAGGCGGCACTGAGACCAACATCTAAGAAAACCTTCAGAGACCCTGGGAAACAGATCACAGGAAGAGGTTTCACGGTCAAAGTATCAGGTCTGCATTGTGTCAGTTCCTGTAAGGGTTTGATTCTGGATCAACAGATCACATGAATGGCTCTGGTTTACTTCAGAGCATGTTAACAAACTCTAACCAACGGCGTTCCTCATTCTTGACCGACTTTCTCGTAACAACACACATGCAGATGTGCACACGCACGCACTTCTATGGGCAGTGCTGCACAGCTTATGTTGTCGTCTTTTTCCTATGAATGCAGCAAAGTGTCGTTTCTTAGATCTCACACGTCCCTCAAGCACGGCTCTGAGGTGCAGCTTGCTAGCTCCCATTGCTGCATGAGCCCTGGAGGGTGTGATAATGATCACGCCGCAGGGCTTTCTCAAAAATTAGAGCACAATCTAGGTCAAAAGACAGCAGTCCACTCAGTAAGAGGCAAGACCTTGCGTGGAGATACTCAACGAGGTCCAACGTCCAATAAAACACAAAGCAGGCTTGGTTTTCACCACATTAAAGCAGCTAGCAAGGTACGGTGGTGAAGCTGGTGGTGCCGGTGCTTCACAGTGCGTGAGCTGTGGGCTTGGTTGTAGGTTCAGATGTGGTTCAGGATGTGCACAGGTTGCATCTTCTTCACACGCTCGTAACAGAAAAACACTAGAAGACGACACCGGAGAAGGTGAAGGGTAAACCAACTTCATTCCTTTCCTTTCCATGAAAGGTGCGTAGCCCACCTGTAGGAGCAAACCATCAGATCGCCGTTGTTCCTGTCTCCTGAAGTCATCACCAGACCTTCTCCGCTCCACCGGACCGAGGACCGTGGGTCGTCATGCTACCACTTCCGTGTTCTTAACTATGTGGGACGTGCTGAGTTGCAGACCAAAGACCCGCATCTTGGTTACCTTTACAGGGAAAGCTAAAAATACCCTCAGATATCCATCTCCCCACAAGAGCCAGGCCTGGTTTTATTCTGAGATGTCTGTAATTCGTCTACAGGTATCTGGGAAAGCTCTCGGCTCATTGAGAAATCGCAGCAATTTGCGGAGGCCGACAAGTGAAGCACACAGCAGGCTGCCCATGCGAGGCTATTCCAACTTACTGTGCTGGATGCGTCATGAAAATCACTGCTTTCTTCATCTATGTAACGCTGTCAGTTTTTTTTTTTTTTTTTAATTTCTAAACTGACCACTAGACATATCAGTCCACCTTATATCCCTCCATTATCAATAATTGAGTTTCCAGTGCAGGGTCACGGTGGTCCAGAGTCCATCCTGCAACTCTGGGTGTGAGGCGGGGAACAGTCATAATCGCACTATTCACATTATGTGCAATTTAGAGTCACCACTTGAAACACATTTTTTGTACTGTGGGAGGAAACCAGAGCACCCAGTGGAAATCCAGCGGAAACATGCAAACTTCAAACAGAATGACCTGGATTAAAACTGGATTAAAGGCAGGGGTTGCAAGGAACGTGTGCTGCCTGCTGTGTCACCAAGCCACCCCTATTCTTAGAACCTTAAAATAATCCTCTTTTATACAGCGGCCTCATCTGGAAAATCTAGGAACAGCACCAGGGCTTGTTCGACCTTTGGTAAAAAAAAGTTTCCCGTCCGCTTAGCACCTGCAATAAAATTGCACACACTGTCTTTTACTGTTTTATCACTTCATTTATGGTTTTAAAAGAAATACTTACACTGGCACTGACATCACTGGAACAATAATTGCAAAAAAAAGAAGAGATTGAAAAGTCACAAAAAGGCACTGCAGGTATCTGCGAAGAAAATGTATGTTAAAAAAAAAAATTATACGGTAAATTTCTTGCAATATTTCACAAACCCAACTTTGGACTTCCGATAAAGATTCTTTGGATAGATTTCTCAAGGGTGCTTTGCAGTTTACATACAAGAGCAGCGAGTGACCTCGAGTGGACGTTTGCAAAAGAGTTGTGGAACACCGGTGACAAAGAACTCTGCTATTCATCTGCTGTCACCCTCGCTCAGTCTTCCAGAGCACCGCTGCACTGGAGTCATCATGCAGATGCCCTCAGTCCCACAAAGCCACTCTTGCTCTTCATCTTCGCTCCAACCGACTGGCCACGGATGGGAAGCCACGGGGCGATCATATGCGCTTGTGCACGTAGACTAGTCGGTTGCAGTTGGAGCAGTAATGGTTCACATCCTTGCAGCTGTCCACACAGAATGGGATTAAGCAGCATGGCCAGCACCTGGGGAGAGCGGGAAAGGGAGCAATGAGCCGCCCCTCTGGACAAAAGCTGCTGCGAAACGAATAAACGTAAATGTTGCGCTGATCCCCGCTCACCTTACCTAGCGTGAAGCCCAGCCCTTCCCCTGCCACCTGCAGAAAGCCATTAACCTGTCCCACGAACTCCAGCTCAACCCTTAACCTGGCGCTGTACAGAGCTGTCAAAATGATCCAGGATCACTTTTACCACCACAAACCCGGTCCTTCCTTTGTTTTCCATTGCGCAGAGCCGTTAAACTAATCAAATGTTATCTGACCTACCGAGAGCCCAACCCTTCACCTCCCATATTTCAGGGCAATTAAAATAATTTAAGAACAGTCATAAAGCCCAACCCTTTACCTACCACTGTACCGAGCCATTAAAGTGATTCAGGATCTCCTTATCCACTATGAGCCCGACCCTTTACCTCTCATTGGGCAAAGCCATCAGTGTGGTCCAGGAAGACCTTACCTAAGCACAAGCCCAACCTTTCACTCATCACCGTGAAGAGTAGCCAGACTGATCCAAGATCAGCCTAACTAACACAAGCCCAAACCTTCATCCGCTAACGTACACGTTCAGGAGCCAGGATCACCTTATCCAATCACGAGCCTGACCCTTCAACCGCAGCCACCGAATGGGCCACGGATTCATTAATCTACCCTAACCCTAACCCACCCAGAGCCCAGCCCCATCCCATCCCCCGGCACGGCGACTGACAAGAATAGGCCCAGGGTGCCGCAGAGGATCCAGGTGAGCAGGCCCGATGCATGTTCTGTCCTGGTGATCGCCGTCTGCTGGCAGTGGGGGCACTGTGCCTGGCCTGGAGCATCGGCGAGGTGTCCCACCATCACCACCTGGGTCACTGCAGGGGGCAAATGACCACAAGATCATGATGAGTGGGGTCCAGAAATTAAAAAAAAAACACTCGGTTAAAATACACACACACACATTTTCAGAACCGCATGTCCCATACGGGGTCACGGGGAACCGGAGCCTACCCGGCAACACAGGGCGTAATGCCGGAGGGGGAGGGGACACACCCAGGACGGGACGCCAGTCCGTCGCAAGGCACCCCAAGCGGGACTCGAACCCCAGACCCACCGGAGAGCAGGACCGTGGTCCAACCCACTGCGCCACCATGCCCCTCGGTTAAAATAATAAGTAATAATAATTGGAAAGAATCATAAATAGGCAAAATAATTAGATGTGAAAAAAGGGTAAATGCCAAACAAATATTATATACAACTTCTGCAAATATTAGGATTTGCTGGGATACGCATCCCAGCTGTACAACATTAACAATAACAATAAATAATAATAATAACGATAAGCTGAACAAATGGAAAACGCGCGAGTGTGCCGACCACCAGGTTATTCATTTTAATGGGCAAGACTAAGAAATAAATCGGCCGACCTTTTCATCATAACAGCTTTTCCCGGAATAACGCAGATTCCATTTCATTTGGCCCCTCTAATGTGTTTGGTTTACCGTGATTTGAAAGGCGCGGAGCAACCAATCTGCAGCTCAGTCAGGCGTTATTAAAAATGAGCCGAGCCCAGAACGGAAAAAAATGGCAAACAAGTTTGGCGGGAACAGGGATGAGAGCCACTTAATTCATTATTTCATTATCAATTTATACATACATTTCAAGTGGGGGGGGCTTCTGTTGCAGTACCTTAGATCAATAAGGTAATAATAATTCCTCTAGGTGTATTTCAACAGAACATATATGCAGCAGGAAAAATGGCATAAGAAAATAAATGGGTTATAATGTAAATCACTTTGGACATGTGGAGGCTCCTCGGAGTATATTATTAAGGTTTTTTATCTGACACCTTTGCCCAAGTGGACAAACTGCAAACCCTTGGGCTGTGTATCAAACAGCATTCTGTTTTTGGAGCTTCCATCCAAAATTGGGCGGCCAACATCGATTACTTATAAAGCAACAATTAAAAAATAGATGATCACCTACTGTTGTGTTGCACCTTTTATAATAACTTATAACAACTGTTAATGATTGGTTATTATAAGCGCTGCGCTTCTTTTCTGGAATTTATTTACCTGGTGTGATGTGCTTAGTTGTGTGTATGTGTGTGAATTCCTAATTATGGCATTTGAGAATTTTTTTTTTTTTTGCTTTATTAGAGTCTCACCCATACATTTCCTACTGACTACACACAACCAACAATCGAATCCAGCTACACCGGTCATGGCTAATTCTGTGTTCAGGAGCAGACCGTGGAGGACGTCAGTCGGACGAAGGAAACCACAGCTGTTGCAGTGAGACGACTCCTAGACTCATTCCCCTGGAGTGAGAGACAGAGACGAACCTCAGACTCCACCTCAGGGGTTCCTGTCTTTGTCTACGGTTCTGATCCCCTTTTCCCCCAAAAACTCACCCTCCCTAAAATAAAGACCTACTGAAGCAGAAAACCTGCACCCATATCCTCTTGCCCCATGACCCAACACTCCATCACATTGTTTTAAATGAATCAGGCTGGACTGGAACACAACCAGAGTGTTACCTTTGTACACTAAGCTACTTACACTGATTTACCCAGTTATACAGATGGGCACTTTTTACTGTATCAGTTCAAAATGAGTACCTCGATCCAAGGGTACTACAGCAGGGGGTGGGTTTTAAACTCTGGTCCTTGAATTAGGATGTGACACCTCTAACCACTACGCCCCCTGCTGCCACTTGATAATAAACACAGTGCAGTGCTGCTTGAAAGTATGTGAAGCATGTGTGTCCCTTACTTTTACCAGGAAACGGTTATGTGATGAGGTACAGTGCTTCTCATGAGACATAATATGCGTGAAGACCAACACCATACGTTGCTTTAGAAGAAATCGTGTTTGTAGTATAAACACACAAGTAGCGCAGGTGGAAAAATAAGTGAAGCCCAAGTTGTATTGATTAAACCAAGTAGGTAAGTAGAATCAGGTGTGTAAATCATGGTCATTTTATACGCTTATTCTTGTATAAAATATAAATATTAATGACCATCCCATTGGGGCTCACATACTTTCGAGCAGCACTGTATATATGAAGAGCTCCGCACACTGTGTTCCAGAAAGACGCGCCTTTCCTGTACTTTTTCCAGGAGCCTGATCTAACACGTTACACTTTCCGGTGCCTCCCGACTAGCCGGTCTCTAAGCAAGCCGCTGCCCGCAGCCCCGGTCTCCCCTACAATCGGAGTGTTGACACAAAAAATAACCGGCCGTACAAATGGGTAGATAAACGCAACAATGTTAAGTCGTCGCGGACAAAGGCATCAGAGAAGTGAACAAACAGTGTAAAAGTGCAGTGACACACCATCCAGCAGTCCTACTCTGCTGGCAAGTTCAACCAGACCACCCTATTCACGCTTAGGCAGGCCCTGCGAGAACCGACCACATCCTGATCGTCACGGCGACGTGGCCTTGCACAGGATGTTATGAAAATGTGCTTTATGCGACTGCGTTTCACACTCCGATACGCACTGCTGCTCAGAAACGGCTCGACGCTCCGTCAACGCGTCCATTTAAGGCCTGGTGCCGCTGAGCATGAAGCCCCCCCTCAAAGCATTGTAATGTAGTACAGCTACAAGTGCTAGATGCACATCAATTCAGGGGTCGCAGGTTCGAATCGAGCCGGATCCGGTTTGAAGGAACGTGATTTGATACTCGGACGGATGGGCGCTGTGTCGGAAACACGATCTTGCACCATGCTTGCCGGAGCAGGATAGCAACCACTAACATGACACAGAAACATCAAGTGATATGTACTGTATACGTTTAATAGATATATGCCACGTCATAACACAAATCGTCAGCACCGTCATATCCTGCAACTCGCAGGGGTGGCTTTCTAAAGGTGGGGGGCTTTCACTTACCCACTGGCACTTGTCCTGGGGGGGGACCAGGATACTGGTTCGGGGGTGGATACATGCCTTGGCTGGGACCTGAGCAGGGTGACATACATAATCACACATTATTAATTTTTTAACGTTATGAGTACATGAACACACATAACAGAAGTTAGAAAGAACTGCACTATCCAAAGAGAAGTCCGGCAAATTGCGTAATATAAATTATAATTCAATCTCTTGGGTCATGAACGCAGTATTTTTATGGAAGAATGGAGGACAGCTGGTAAAGTAGAGGTTCTGGGTCCTCTTCTCTTCTTGATCTACACCTCCTCCCTCGGCCAGGTCATCGCCTCCCATGGATTCAAATACCACTGCTATGCTGATGATACCCAGCTCCTCCTCTCCTTTCCACCTGGAGTATCAGACATCTCCGCACGCGTTGCTGCTTGTCTGTCGGACATCTCTTCATGGATGTCTGATCAGCACCTCCAACTCAACCTCTCCAAAACAGAGATTCTTCACCTCCCAGCTGGCCTGTCCTCCTGTCACGATCTATCGATCAAACTGGACAACTCACTCATTTTGCCTACCTCCTCGGCTAAGAGTCTGGGAGTGCCGACTGACTCAAGTCTATCTTTTTCTCAGCACGTCGAAGCCACAACCCGGATCTGCAGATACATCCTGCATAATATTCGTAGGATCCGTCCCTACCTCACTACTGACTCGGCCCAACTACTTGTCCAGACCATGGTGACTTCCCATCTGGATTACTACAACTCTACAGCTGATACAGAACGCTTTTGCCCGAGTTGTGTTTGACCTGCCAAAGTCTTCCCATGTATTTCCTCTACTCATCTCTCTGCACTGGCTTCCTATAGCTGCCCGGATAAAATTCAAGATCCTAGTTACTGTCCACAAATGTGTCAATAGAACTGCTCCCAGCTATTTACAAGACTCAATCAACCGCTACACCCCCAACCAGACCCCTTCGCTCATCTACTTCTGCTCGCTTGGTGGTCCCACGCATGAAAAATAAAGCACGGAGATTCTTGGTTCTGGCTCCGTTGTCACGGAATGACCTCCCCCTCTCACTCAGAGCTGCTGAAACTCAAGGGTGTGAAAACTCATCTTTTCCAGACTCACTTCACCTAAGATCTCTCCAGCTCATGTATGGTGTAAATGTTCGTGCACCATAACTGTATGATCATCCCCAGATAAGGCTTTACACAGCCGCTACTCCTGTATTGTCTGTAAATGTTTGTGTACCTTTAAAAAAAATATATTTTGTAGGAACGTTATAAGGATTCATCTATCCTGCGTGGAAAGAAACAAACTAGGTTCACTTAGAAATCACATGTCTGCAGCCATGTCTCTTTCTCTTAATGTAATGCATAAACTGTACTTCTGTTGAGATCTACGTCACTTTGGACGAAAGCATCCGCTAAATTAATAAATGTAACTGTAATACAGCGAGAGTGAGAGTGCTCCTGTGTTGTAACCCCTTGCTTACCACTAAACTGAGCACTAGGTGTCCTGCTACAATCTCAGGAAAGGACCTGCTGTTAGACCATAGAGTTTATACCTTTTTATACGTATTATAGCTGTTTCTGTGACATCAGGACTCGATCCATGCTCTGTTGGACACCACAGTCTGTAGAGTTTAAATGCCTGAATACCGAAGCTCTCGACTAAACAAATTAGTGTGGTTAATGAGCTGAGCGGGTCTCTGCTCTCAGTATGAGGGTGTTAGTGGTTGTGATGAGTGGAAAAACCTGCGCGCATGCACGCACACATATGCAGCTGCCATTCTACACCTGGGTTGAAAAGCAAAGCCTTGCATACACACTCTCAGCTCATTCAGCGCCCCTCCTGTTTGTTGAAACACAGCCCTGAGGTTGGACACATACACACACAATAGCTGGGCATCGTCCTCAGCACCCAACAATGGTTCGAGGATGAAGACACACTGGTCCCCGTCCAACAGGAACACGGGGAGGTGATGGCAGCTAATACTCACTTCCTTGATAAAGAGGAGGCTGGACCCCAGGCTGGGTGGGCATTGCCATGCCTCCGTATGAATTCAGGGGGGGCCCTGGGTAGGGTGGGGCTGTCTCTGTGGGTGGTCCTTGACCCTTCTCCATGTTGTGAGATTTCTGATGGAAAGCAGGAGACGACAGCAGTGTTATAAATGTTAGGGGTCTGAGCTGTTTAATGAGCAAGCAGGGGTCTCACATCTAGCAAGGGTAATTATTATCATCATCATTATCGACAACAACAACAATAATCCCATAAACAAAGATAAGACAATTTAAATACTTTACTCAACAGCACTGGAGCAAGACCACTCCTCCGACATGTATCATGAGCTAGCAAGTGGCATAGTAGTTACTGCTGCTGCCTTTGAATCTCAAGGCCGGAGTTGAACCTTGTGTGTTTTGCTATCAGCAGTAACCATAGATGAGGTCATGCCAGTCATATCTACATTGGTCACAGGAGGCTGAATCAGTCCTCAGGGCTTTTCCCAGGAGGCCAAACATCAGCAAGAGCGCTGCGCTCCCCCACCTCCAGCTCAGAACTGGCCCACGTGTGGTGGAATGAGCTCATTCAGAGCTGCTGAATCCCTGCATTCAAGAAGGGTCTCAAAGCACACCTCTTTCAAAATGACTTCTACCTTGATTTCCTAACCACACATGACAAATTTGCATCCCATCATTCGTCATCTTTGCACATCCTACGTGACTCGGTTACTTGAGCTGTGTGTACCGGGGGGGAACGGCAGTATCAAACAAATATGTGCTTTGACAAAAAAGCCTTTGTTTAAAACTTTTTTTCCTGCTGTCAAACACAGTTTTGTACACCCATGAAACGAATTTTGTACGCCATTGAGGAGATGTAAACGTAAACCCATGAAGGAGGTGCACTTGTACACTGAGAGTAAAGGCCCTGCCAGGTGTCCCAAGCTCTCCGGAGCCCAAAAGGAGCCACAAAAAACGTGTGAACACCTTCTTTATCATGATCATGATCATCATCATCATTATAAGAGAGGGCGGCAGCCATCAGGAAGCTGCCATGATGCGGTGAAGAGAAATCAAACAATGGTCGGATGACGTGCGAGCGGAAGGTCAGAACCATCATGGAGAAGGACAGTGGAGTGCTGTGCTGTGTGGAACAACGGCAGGGTGCGGTGCGGTGTGATGCAACCCAAACACTGAGAGTGGGGGAACAAACAGCTTCAGTTCTCCTTTCTTATCACACACTTCCAGTCACAAGCAGCGCTGTCACTGCACCATGGAGGAGGTTCCTTCTCGGATGGCGGTGGACCGAGAGTCCAAAGGAGCGGAGGAGGGAGGAGGGATCCTGGGAGGAGCAATGAAGGAACCCATTGTGGTGAGGCTGGGATAAGGGCGGGTGGAATCATTCCGGGAATGGACTGGGTCTTCGGAGACCATGCTCTTCCTCGACCTCCACTTTCTCAGGAAATGGGAGGGACGGAGAATATGAGAAAAAATCTGTCTGCTCTCACACACACACACACACACACACACAAAATCTCTGCAATACCCAGTCAACACCTAACACTGGGGCTGCAGGACAAACCGGTTGCCCAACCCCAGTTGTTATTTATTATTTATTGTACCTCGGAAAAAGGGTTATGTGTAGCAGCTGTACGTCACCGATATGACCGCTTCTCGAGCTTGAACCAACCCGCACAGTTTTTCCACATTCCGGGTCGGTGCCGTTCACTCACTGCTGTGTGTCTGTGACTGGGCGAAAACGCGCATAAAACGGAACTGATCGGTGCCACCCTATCCGCTTAGCGCGTCCCTTTAAACTGGGGACACTTGGATCACGCGCCCAAAGGAAGTTCGGTGTGGGCTTGGCAGGAGGATAGCTGCCCAAAAACTCCGCTAGAAATTAAGAACTGCTCTCCCTTCATAAACCAATAACGTTATTATTATTATTATTATTATTACTATTATTAAGTGATCGGCTACGTGCCAGGCATTTCGTTCAACACAGCGCGTTTCCATGATCATGTGTCTGATGATCCAGGAGGAGACCCCCCACACACACAGCGACACAACACGCGCCCACCTGCCCCGCGCCACGGAAAACAAAGCGCTTCCTACCTGCGCGCCTCGAGATCCTACAGACGAGACCCGTCGCGTGCGAAGACCCGGAGCTCGACTGGCTCACGCACCGCCCCGCTGAGCTGTGTGAGACTCGGGTGGGAGTGGACAGGACGCTGCTGGCTACTGTGACGCAACAACGCAAACGCCACTGTTTTTTTCTTTTCTTTTTTTTTAATCTATTTATGATGATATATACCCAGTGGGGGTAATAGCAAGAGTTGTTATTTATTTTTATTAGTGCCCCCCATCTCCACGCGTTGTCGGTGCTGTGGATTTGGACCGTCGACGCCGTATGGGACAAATAGAACTAACCAACTAACTAGTAGTAACTAACTAACGGACGGACGGACGAACTCGGCCGCTTATCGCGAACCGAAGCGACACATTGGCGCGCGGACCGCGCGCGTCCGTGTGAAGAGACTGAGTCTTTTTGACAGGAAAATGTGTTTAACACTTGGGGGCATGAAAACACTCCGGGTGAGTCACGGTGCGTACAACAGCAAGTGTGTGTTGTTTTAAATGACAGATTCATGTTTGTTTGTTTTTTCGCGATTGCTTTTGATAATAGAATAAATCATGTGTCAACATCGTTACTCCAGCAGAAAAAGTGGAGAAACGCACAAGGGGTGTGGTGCGAACGAGTTGGACAGGGAGGGAATGGAGGAATATTCCGATTTATTCTTAGTAAAAAAAAAATTATGTTTTTGTCAATTTGTATAAGAGGCAACACAGGGGGATAAGAAGCAAACCCGTCTTCTCAACACTCTCGAAAGCACATACATATGTGATTTTCTAAAATAATTGTACCAGCGCAATATTTTCTTAAAAAACAATAGTCAAATGCACACACTTTTAAATGAATATCTAAATGTACATATATTTGTGTGTGTGAAGTTAAAAGCAGCCCTTCGCGAAAAGTTAGTGTCTTATATAGAGAAAGGAGGACACAATGGATTCAATCAATCAAATTCATTCATTCATTCATTCCAGGGCACTGGAAAGAAGGTCCTCTGTACTAGTAGTGAATTGTTTACTTTCATACAGTAACATTTGCTGGATGGAGATCCTGTTGCTCAGTATGATTTTTTTTTTTTTTTTTTTGGCTCAGCTGTATGATTCAAGATCGCCTTTAAAACAGGTTCTTCAATTTCTTTAAAGACTTTTATTCTGAAATGAATCTCCTTTGGGAGTGGGTGTGTCTGAGTTCTGTCCTGAGCAGTGCAGCTATGAGAGTGTCACACCTTACACATCTGCCACCTTGCTTAGTAAGAGTGACTTGAGAACCACGAAGAACTACGAACACCCACGGCCCAGCATTCCTCTCATGGTCCTTCATCTTCTTGCTGCCAACGGAGTAAAACCTGGCCATTGCGTTTGCCCTGAAAGGACCCCATTGTGTGCCGAGTTCCACTACCACGATGGCCAATGTCTTGGAGAACACAGCTTGCCGCATAGTGCTTAGAACTACTGCCTTTAGGTCCAAATGTCATGGGTTCAAATCTCACCTCTGGCTGTAGTACCCTTAAGCAAGGTACTTAAAACAACCCAGCTCTATAAATGGGTAACTAAGTGTAAGTCTTTGAAGAACAGCATCAGCTAAATGAATAAATTGACTTTCCTCCCTGGAAGTGTGTGTGTGTGTGTATGTAGCCCCAAAAGTACTTTCTCTGCCAGCTGTAGCTGGGGTCACAGAGATTCATTTCTACTCGAGTCAAAAAAATTACCTAGACAACCGGAATATTTCTCATACCAGCACATTTCCTGTTTACCGTTTTCCTTCCTTCATACTAAAACAGGATGCTTGGTGTATCCCCTTGAGTTTATGGGCCCCCCAAGTGGAAGCGTGGCTAAAAAATGTTGTGAAACGCAATGTGAAAAATGTACAGAAAGCCAGTTCATAGTTGCAAATTCCCTCCACGACATGACAAGCAGAAGATAAGTGTTTTATTCCCTGGCACTGGTGCCTGCATGCCTTTCTAGTGAGTAAGAGTGTTTGGCAATTAGAGGAGAAAAACAAGAAAAAAAAGCTTTTTTTTCCCTGTTCTGGAAAGCAAGACCCATGCAGTAAATGTTTTCTGGTGGTGAGAGAGTCTCCCCTACTCATCAAACTGGGCAGGGGGTACTCAAGAGCAACTCACTCCCTCATCCCAGGCAAGATGGACAACCACCAGGTTTCACCAGGTGAAACGTAGGTACGGTGGGACAAGTGGTGCAGATAGGCCAGTGTGTACCATGTGGTTACAGTGGAGATGGAGCGGGGCCTTGAAGCCGATCAGGGCTGCTTCCATTTCGGGTTCTTCTGGATTGCTAGATGATTTCATCAGCCCTGCAGGTGCTGCCAAATTTTTTCCCCTTCACTCTACAAGCATCAGGCTCCTTTTGAGCACATGCAGCAACGCCGAGCAGCGGCAGTCTTCAGTCGCACATACCTAGAGACAGCCTCCAAGCAACACGCTTCGTCTTCCAACTTTTGAAGCTGAGAAAGTGAACAAATGTGTTACCGAATATAAATGGGTGGAGATAAGATGGGCAGCTACCATCTTCTCCAATAAAAACCTGACTTTGCCATCACACAGCTCGCTAATCACATTACACAGCTCTGTAGATGTACATCTAGTCATCTTGCAGCAATTACTACCATTTACTGTCTCCGGAACAACTTATTGGTGCTGTCATTGAGTGAATTAAGTGCACTTTAGAATCACGTGTCTCCATCCAAGCCTCTTTTTCTGTTGATGTAATGCAGTCGTATTTTTCTCCGAAACGTACGTCACTTTGGAGAAAAGCGTCTGCTAAATTAATACAGTGCTGTGAAAGAGTATTTGCCCCTTCCTGATTTTTTTTTTATTTTTTTGCATATTTGTCACAGTTAAATGATTGAGATCAAACAAATTTTATTACACCAAGATAACCCAAGTAAATACAAAATGCAGTTTTTAAATGATAATTTAATTTATTAAGGGGGGGGAAAAAAAAAAAGCTGTCCAAACCTACCTGGCCTTCTGCGAAAAAGTAATTGCCCCCTAAACCTAATAACTGGTTGTGCCACCCTTAGCGGCAACAACTGCAATCAAGCGTTTGCGATAACTGGCAATGAGTCTTTCACATCGCTGTGGAGGAATTTTGGCCCCCTTCTTTGAGGAATTGTTTTAATTCAGCCACATTGAAGTGTTTTCGAGCATGAACGGCCTGTTTAAGGTCATGCCACAGCACCTCAATCGGATTTAAGTCCGGACTATAACTAGGCCACTCCAAAACCTTAATTTTGTTTTTTTTGAGCCATTCAGAGGTGGACTTACTGGTGTGTTTCGGATCATTGTCCTGCTGCATAACCCAAGTGCGCTTGAGCTTGAGGTCATGAACTGATG
This sequence comes from Scleropages formosus, assembly GCF_900964775.1. Taxonomy (NCBI): domain Eukaryota; kingdom Metazoa; phylum Chordata; class Actinopteri; order Osteoglossiformes; family Osteoglossidae; genus Scleropages; species Scleropages formosus. The sequence goes on from NC_041806.1 coordinate 5,352,261, forward strand.
GCCGGACATTCTCCTTCAGGATTTTCTGGTAGAGTGCAGAATTCATGGTTCCATCAGTTATGGCAAGTCGTCCAGGTCCTGAAGCTGCAAAACAGCCCCAGACCATCACACTACCACCACCATGTTTGACTGTTGCTATAATGTTCTTTTTATGAAGTATTGCGTTAGTTTTACGCCAGATGTAACGGGACACACACTTTCCAAAAAGTTCAACTTTTGTCTCATCAGTCCACAGAATATTTCCCCAGAAGTCTTGGGGATAATCAAGATGTTTTTTGGCAAATGTGAGACATTGTGTTCTTTTTGGACAGCAGTGGCTTTTGCCTTGGAACTCTCCCACGGATTCCAATTTTGCCCAGTCTCTTTGTTATTGTTGAATCATGAACACTGATCTTAAGTGAGGCCTGCAGTTCTTTAGATGTTGTTCTGGGTTCTTTTATGAGCTCCTGGATGAGTCATCATTGCGCTCCTGGAGTAATTTTGGTAGGCCGGCCACTCCTGGGAAGGTTCACCACTGTTCTAAGTTTTCTCCATTTGTGGATAATGGCTCTCACCATGGTTCGCTGGAGTCCCAAAGCGTTAGAAATAGCTTTGTAACCCTTTCCAGACCAATACGTGTCAGTTACTTTGTTTCTCATCTGTTCCTGAATTTCTTTAGATCGCAGCATAATGTGTTGCTTTTTGTCAGATAGGTTCTGTTTAAGCGATTTTTTGATTCAACAGCTCTGGCAGTAATCAGGCCTGGGTGTGGCAAGTGAAATTTAACTCAGCTTTCCAAAAAATGTGGTTAATCACAGTTCATTCATGACTTAATGGGGGGGGGGGCAATTACTTTTTCCACAGAGGGCAAGGTAGGTTTGGACAGCTTTTTTCCCTTAATAAATGAAATCATTTAAAAACTACATTTTGTATTTACTTGAGTTATCTTTGTGTAATATTAAAATTTGTTTGATCTCAATCATTTAACTGTGACAAATATGCAAAAAAATTAAAAAAAATTGGAGGGCCAAATACTTTTTTTCCACAGCACTGTACATGTGAATCTTCCTCCAAAGCATTTCTTTCACTTTCCTCTCTTATTGTAGCATTATAGATATTTTTGTGTGGTGATTTACTTTGCCTTCTCTAGATTTCGGTGACTGAAGGGCAATGAAATAGATTAGGATGCAGGTTTAGTTGTGGTCTTATCCTCTTTTTTGGCATCGACTGCTAGACACTTTTCAAATAAAATTCATACTCATAGCTTTTCATTTTAAAAACCTTTGTGCAAACCAGTCCAGAGTTTCAATGAGGTAGGTGAGGAATACATCATATGGGATTTTTTTTTTTGGTAATGAAATGCTTGTTAGGCCTCAGACCGTCCTGAAAAAGCTAATGGAAACATGTACAATGTGGAATTCCAACATCATGTAAGCAAGGAAGATGCAACTTGTTGCTTTTATCAAAAAACCAGCCAAACATACCAAGTGTCAAGGTAATGAGAGAAGTACCCATGTTTACTACAAAGCTGAAGGGAGGGGGGAAAAAAAAAAGTTATGCTTAAATGTAACCAAAACACCATAAGCAGTTGAAATATTAAAAAGTAAGCTGCAGAAAATAAACAAGTATGCACGACCATAAGAATATTTAAACATCTGTATTTGTGTGTCCCATGTGCATGTCTCCAAAGTCAGGAGAAGAATAAGATGTAAAATGCTTTAAGATGAAATACAGCTTTAAGGAACAATCCCCAGTGGAAATGAGGAACAGAAACCTTTGAGCAGTGCATTTTCCAAAAACTAAGAGTACCTATGGCTTTTCTGGGGGGGGGAGAACGTAGGAACTTAAAAGAAAATAAAACATCTTGCATAACTTCCATTAGTGACAGTAGTTTCCAGGAAAACAAAGTTTTTTTCAGAGTAGCATCACTCTGCAGTGCAAAGGGCTCTCGCTGGAACCTGCACCTTCCCATGATTCCCTCGGCAGTATCAGGCTCTGGTCTCCGTAGGGAATACTTTCCTTCTGCCAGCGCCTATAAGGAGCAGACTTCCGGTGGGGTGCAAATCAGAGGCCTGTTCCGTTCAGCTGCCCGTCCAGCCACCAGAGTTCCAGAACGTTCTCTGCCAACTGCCCAGCAGCAACTCAGCCATAATGCACACGGTTGCGTTCAGCTAAAACAAGGAGTCACTTTGGCTTCTTCACCATCTTCTGTCCTCAAAGCTGCTCTCAAGATAAAAACCAAAGTCATAAACTGAAAAATAAATGCCAATACCATTGAGAAGTTGTGTTTCACCCTTCAAGCTTATTAAATCATTCACCGTTAAATTGATCCCCCAAATCTTCCTCAGTGCAGAAAGAACGTAAAAAACTCTTGAGCGCTTCACTGAGCCCAGCAAAACCAGGCCACCTCTCAGTATCAGCTGGGGGACCAGCGCAGGGGGCCCAAGCTCAGAGCAGCGGCACGCCTCGGAGATAGCGGATCATGTTGGCCAAGCGCTTCACGACACCTGGACTGGGCTCCTCTACCTGGAAAGTGCGGGTTAGAAGGTTGTAGAGGGAGCCGTATCCCACGGCAACCACCGTGCACGTAAGACAGATGACGTTGTAGGGCATGCTGAAGTCCGGGGTGGGCAGGTTCACCAGTAGGGGCTCGGTGTACACCCGCACAAAGTAGCTAGACTCCTCCTTACATGGGAAACTACGGGAAGGGAAAAAAGATGACACACACGCAAACTCGCATACAAACAACATAAACATCTCATGGAAACTAAAAGCGAGCTTTCTGGAAATACTCACAAGGTGCTGAAAAGAGGATGCTCCAGTGTATAGCTGGTATCCATAGCAACAACACTGGGCACCAGCGCACTTATCACTGATGACCTGTTGGGTAGAAGATCTAGGAGTTGATCAAATAATCTTTCCTGTTCCATCAATCAGTTTAGAAAGATTCCTTTCCAAAAGATTTCTGAAACATGTCTACGGCTGACCGTGCGTTCCTTGGCGCGAAGGTTCGAGCCAACATCGCACGTACGTATCGGATGATGCATCGAAAGGGTGAATATGCTACATTTAGTTAGTTTAAAAAGACCAAATCAACCGGAACACACACAAGCTGCCAAGGGCTCACCCCACATAGAAGCCATGGTTAGGATCAGGCGTGTACTCTGTCCACTTCAGCAGAGCACGCTCAAACTGCACCGTCACTTCCGTCACGGAGTTGGGCGGCAGCTGTATAAGCATTTCCAACAGATGGGGACGTAAACGGTCCTTCGAAGGCTGGTAATGAATGTAGCCTGAAGAGAAACAGAAAAAGAAGAGCATAGTAGCTCCAGAGGAGTACAAATCTTTTGCAAAGAACAAAGCGGGGGGGTGGGGGGTGGACTCACTAGGCTTATTTTCACGGGACTTGCTGGTGACAGTCAGGGTATGGATGTAGAGACGCAGATACCAGGGTACAATGTCCAGCAGCAAGACAGGAAACGCACGGTACGGGTGGTTGTTGTAGATGAGGGTGTGGATCTCTCCAGTCTGGAGCCCGTAACCCGCCACGTAGCGCTCTCCGTGCAGGAGCGGCCGCAACATGTCCACTTGGGTGGAAAAATCTCAAGTCAGCGGTGAATCTCTCATTTGACCCTTATATATTTCCTTAAATTCTCATTTCTTGCGGTTTTTCTTCATCACCCAGCATGAACGCAGCAAAGTGAGGACTACGCTGATAAAATGAACACGCCTTTATACAGTGGCGCCTGAATGTTTGCAAACCCTTCAGAATTTTCTCCATTTCTGCACAAATATGACTTAAAACGTGATCTGAAATTTAGTCGTAAAACTAGAAAAAGAGGAGCCAATTAAATAAGTGAGACCAAAATTTCATACTTGTTCATTTGTTTATTGAGGAAAATGATATCAAGTGTTACACATCCGTGTCTCCAAAGTATGTGAACCCCTAGGATTAGAGGTTCATTTGAAAGGGAAATTCGAGTCAGGACTTTCAGTCAATGGGATGACAAGTGGCGGAGGCCCTGCCCCATTCAAAGAACAGAAATCTGGAGCTTCACTAACAAAGTTTTTCATTTAACTGGGTACTTTTTATGTATTAAGACTTGCGTTCAAATCGAACCATGTTTTAGGTCACATTTATGCAGAAATGGAGAAAATTCTACAGGGTTCACTAACTTTCGAGCACCACTGTATGTTGCATTTTAAACATTAAGCCACGTAAATTAATAACATCTTGATCTGCCATTATATCAAACATGAGGGGAGGGCGAGTGAGTCTTACCACTGCCAGGTGTCTTCCAGCGTAGCAGAACGTTGAGTGACCGCAGCAGTCCGAACGTGCCTGAGGCCATGAGATCGTAAACCGCGTAGGTCCTGCGATCTCCAAGAACAACAGCTTGAGTGAGGGAAGGAGCAGCAGGGTTTAGCTCAAACAGCTCCCCCTACAGGAGAAACACAGGCACAGCAATTTGAGGGGGATGGATGGATGGATGGATGGATGGATGGATGGATGTTCAAGCAGTGGTTCTGCCAGAACTCCATGTTATTAGGAGGAGATATCTGACCTGGGGGTTATCTGTAACATCTATGTACACCTTACTGGAGGTGGCCAGTGGACAGGCCTCAGTCAGGGTGCGAGAAAACATCTTGAAGAAGGACCACTCTGCGAGAGAAAACTTAAGTCACCGAAAAGTTTACCGTACCTCTAGAACACCATGCAGTCACAAATGAAGATTCTGAAAATTCGTTTACAGCCACGATAAGGCGAAAGAAGTACGTAGATCTCTGTCTCTTTAACCTCACCCCTTTTGCCCTGCCCTGTGGTGTGCAGGTCAAACACGACATTCACAGTCTGCCTCAGCTCCCATGCTGTGCCTTTACAACCCCAGTCCTAAAACAGACAAAGGGGGGGGAAAAAAAAAAAAACATCACGTACTTTACACAGTAGAGAAAACACCTCAAGAAGATCTGGCAGAAACGACAAAACCTCAGAGCAGGATATTTGGAAAAAGTCGGAAACGGAAGCAAATGACATACAGCAAAGGGGCTACGACCCCACGTACTGACTGATTTCACGAAGCAAACGTGAACCAACCAGCGAATGCATCTCCAACCACCTGTAAGCAGTGTGAGAATTTGGAAAGATGTAGTTAAAGTCACGAGTAAAATCACCTGACACACAGGTCTTATGTGGACTGCCAGCGAGAGGAAACTGCTATGGAAGAGCTTCTCGGACTTCATCAGAACTGCCAGCCCAGCCTGTGAAAAGAGTGGAAAGGGTTAAAGTGAAATGGGCACGGGACCACGGTACTGCTGCAACGACAATACATGCGGTAAAATATACGTATGTTACTTTGAAGGATTTGACATGAACAGAGCTAGTAGACATCTGCGTACCTTTGAACCACAAGGAAGCAGCTTCTTCCACGGCGTCAAGTTCTCCGTGCAAACAATCTCACGCGGCAGCACAGCATAGCGCAAGAACCTCTGGTGCGTCACTGCGTGCGGAGAGGAACAGCAGCCACAGGAGGACATCAGAAATGGAGTGTGTCCACACGAGCTAATACACACCTGGAACCGCAACCGACCCCACCTGAACCATACCGAGAATTTACATACGCAGCGAAGCAATTCATGGTATTCGCGAGAGGGCCTCACCATTCCCCACCCCCAAGGGCTTGAAGGAGGCAGTGGGTTCCACGGTGTTGGTCGAGTCTATGAAGTTCAGGGAGGCACAGAATATTCCAGACAGCACATTGGTGAGCTCCTTCCATGCTCCATCCACACTGGAACGCAAAGCAAAGTAAAAGTCCAGCCTCAGACGCAGCGACATCACCATGTTTGTTCACATTTTAAATCCTTTCATTCAGCTGCTCCTTTGCTCCAAAGTGACTTAAATGTTACAAACTTTACAACTATTTACTCATTTATACAGCTGGGTAACTTTACTGGAGCAATTTAGGGTAAGTACCTTGCTCAAGGGCACTACAGCTGGAGGGGGGATTTGAACCTGCAACCTTCGCGTCCAAGGGCAGCTGCTGTAACCGCTACGCCACCAGCTGTCCCACTTGTTTGGTTACTAGATGCTGTTTCCAGGGGAATCTACACAAGGATTTATCCCACAGTTTCACTCTTCAATAGAGGAAACAAACAAAGCAGTTGAATGTCATACAACACAGTTTGGGGATAGAAGGAAGGCAACCGCACTCACTCTGCGACCGAGTCCTGAAACCACACCCAGAGCTCCGCTCCGGGGGGGGCGGGCAGGAAGGGCTGTCCCCACTGCATGGTGCGCCAATAGCCCTGCGTGAAGGACACGTGCATCTCCCGCACAGAGAACTTGGACATGAGCTGGCCCAGGGATTTGGGGAAGAGGCGGTAGTGCGACACTGCGTACACAGCCCAGCGTTGCAGGGTGGAGAACAATCGGTAGTTTTTAGGTTAATTCCCACTCTATCCATACAAACTGCACAACTGAGCAACTCTATGACCATACGTGAAACACACACACATATGTTTTGAGAACACTTCCGCACCACAGAGGTTCTCCACTTTAAAAGTACCTCTCATATCGAAATTACCTACAAGATGGGTATTTTTCGTTAAATCCTGGAAAACACCATCATCAATGCGGTGCTGACGGGTAATTTTTCCCAGTTGGACAATAAATGAGAATTGGTACAAAAGCCACACAAATTTTAAACACCAATGTTATTTGAATATGAACTGAAGATGAATTTCCTGTAAAAAAAAAATATCTCGGATGCTGTGAATACATTACGGCACTGCAGTGAATTGAACGGCAGCAGAAACAAACACACCGTCGTCATTCTTGTAGAAAAAACGGTTTGTTTTTAAACAATATTTCAATACTGGAAAAAATACCTACCTGTACCCCATCACCGAATGCCCCTATACTGGGAAAAAAATTCACTCTATACTGTATCTTCATGGTTTTCATTTCATTTTCCTTACATTTGACACCACTATAAAGCAGAAGACTGGGCAGCAAACTTAAAAAAGTACAAACGCATTTTTGTTTCCTGAACTTTCCTTTTCGAGTCAAAACCGTGAGTCTCGTCAGAACCTCTGTCTCCAGCCAAATTAACTTAAAAAAAAAAAACCCTGAACTGGACGTGGATTTGAATTTTGCGTCGCTCTGCGGCAAACTCAGGCGCAGCGCGTCTTACGATGAGCCGTGTTCGTAAGTGGGGAGCGACGTATCTGCGGGGCGACGTAAGTGGAAACGCACTGCTCATCTCCTGGCGCGCGCACGCGCGCACACACACACTCACACAGACAGAGAGAAACCGAGCCCGGCGTTACCTTTCTTCCCAGGCGCAAAGAAGTCCGTATCCCAGCGCGTCTGGAACTGGAAGCTCGCGTAAATGTCCCCGGACGAGAGAGGTCTGATCACCAGCTCTTCTTTAAAATAGTCTTTAGAGGGCGGAGAAGATGATGAAGATGATGATGATGATGATGATGATGATGAAGATGGTGGTGGCTCATTTTGATCATCATCATGCTCCGTGATTTCCCGGCGCTTCTGAGAACGCGCATAATCATCCTGCGCTTGGACATGCTCATTGGCATTCGAAATTGATTCATATTCCTCTGTTATCGCTTCCTCGGCTGCCGCGGTTGATGCGCATGTTAGACCGCAAACGAGCACAGCAGCCAGAAGTGCAGCTGTACACCTGCCGGCAGTCATGTTTCAGGTGATATGAACGAAGAGACGGATAAACCAATAGCGCTCAAAGCGCTCGCAAGAAGGAAGTTCCCGAGCGAGGCGGACCAGTACGGAGCGATATGATTGGCCAAGCTGACGGAGGTGCCACGGAAGTGCTAAGTGCTACCGCTCACCGCACTCCAGTAAACAGCGATCGGATTGGCCAAATCGGAACTCTTTGTAGCGGAAAAAAATAGGTGTTTTGGTCCCTTCGCTCACTGGTATTCTCAACTGTGACCATGTTTATGAGAAAATGTTATTATTAAAGCGGCTTGATATTCAGCTGTTTATAGGCGAATTATGTAAAGGTTTTGTGTTTTGAAGTCTTATTAATTCATTCATGCATACAGTTACGACGCTTATGAATTAGGAGACGGTCCTAGACAGGAACTTTTTTTATAATCAGTTACTGAAGGTCACAAATAGATTTTCCCCAAGGCAAGGGTACAAAGCTTAATTTAAATTGTCACACATTGCCGTATCATGCTATTTAGATGAAAAAAATACAAATTAATGTATGCCATCGAAAATGTAAGAGCAGATTCTGAGATTGTGCTAAATTAAATACTTTGCATCAGTATACATATACAACAACCATGTTTAAAACATCCTTTTCATACAGGGTGCGAAGAGGGTCGTAGTTATAAGTTATTTTAAAGTCTTAAGCACCATTTCACAATTCTTCATGGCTACTTCGCTGACTTCTAGCACCCTGTAACTAAACTACAATAAACAAGTATGGATAATATATTCCCATATAGACAAAACACACCAAATTTAAACAAAAAATTGAATTTATATGTCATGCATTGCTGTTTTTTATTATGGGTGACTGTCCTTCATTGTCAATACATCTTAAGGTCTAAGTTGTAAGAGTCAGTTTCCTTCAGACAGTTGTAGAATTATCATTGTCTTAATTGATTTTGAAGATCTTTTCACAACAATGACATCATGGGACTACTAGGATGTTTGATCTGTACCACAAAGTTTTTGGATTAGTTCCCTCTAAGGGCAAACTAGACAAGTGACCTGCCACAAGTCTATGGATTATGGTCTATGGAAATAAATCACCATACAGTTTTACCTTCCAGTGTTTCCTTCACACTGTTGTTGCTTGTTGCTAAGTTTGGTCAAACTGATGCTGACTCTTGGTGAATACAGAGCACCTCCAGAATCTTCTACCCTTAACTTGCATTCTTAGACTTGAGAAGAGTCTGTCCATTGTCGCTGTGACTGACTCCATCCATTGAGTTTCTGGTTGTCATATTTTCCTGAAAGGTTTCCAAGTTTTACTATCTTTTCAAGGGAACCTAATCTTCTCGTGACGTGTCTGAACTATGATAACCTGTGTCGTCATTTGTGCATTCATGGTATCCAAGCCTTGTATACTATACCCAGTTCAAAGTCTGGTTTTCCCACCTGTTTTTTTCAGCATCCAACTTTCACATCAATACAGTGTAACTGAAAATACCTTTGACTGATCATCTAGTCATCGTTCTTGTGGGTACATTGGCACATTTTCCAGATCTTTCACTGCAGCTTTGGCAAGTTCCAGTCTTCACATTGTGAACACTACAAGCAACAGACAATGCTATGTATTCAAAATTTGTGCAAAATTGGTAATTCTATGTAAATAACCTTGCATCTGATGATGTAAAACAACAAAGGATGTGAACTGAGCAGAACATATGGACCAGGGCTATCAGCCTCCACTGTTATGGTCTGCTGTGCTCCATTTGGGCTCCCTTTCCTAAAAGCATTACTATACTGAACACAGAGTCAATGAAGAAATCCATTTTTACAACACTACCAGTAATGACCTCATAGGAAGGAGGCAATTGATGATGCAATAAGAATATCCCAAAAAGTAAACACAGCCGAGTTATCCAGTCAGTATCCTAAAATGAGTTTTGAATAATTTTCCAACGCAGGCTAATGTATACAATGCCTCTGTAAGATACCTGGAGAAACTAATAGAAACCGCTCCACTTAATGAATAATTATTGTCGCACTAATAAATACATCTGACTCATTAATGACGATGAAGTGGGACACAGTGAGCTGCACAGATTTTTAACTCAAACGCACACATTCCATGTACAGGAAAGGGTCCAATGAAAAGTATACTAAACGCATCGAAAAATGAATCATTTATTGCTTCTGCTGCATGCGAGACATCCCCAACCCCCCAGTCCTATTCGTCCTATTCGCCTCCAGCGGAGACGATTCTGGTAGAATGTTCGAGCTCTTCGGAGCCTCATCTGAATCTCAGTGTAAAACCCTCTTTAAGAACCTGTTTCTGTATTTTCGCTGTCGTCGGCCGTTTCTTCCATATCTGTTTTAATCCGTCACTATGGAAACCCCTCTCCAAACATGGCATTGCTGATCGATGCCGTTTTGGACGCACACTGGCACTTCGCACCGACGCAGGGGATCAACGCAGCCGTGTCGCCGCTCTCGCGCAGGGTGACACGCGCGTGGACACCGCCGGCCGCGACATCTGCCCACGCGCCCGCGAGCGCGCCAGCGCACGCATGTCCATCCATGCATGGTCCCATATGATCTGAAATGAATTTCCTTAGCGCGACGGCCCGGTAGAACCCGAAACGCGCTTCCGTGAGACCGAATTAAATGGTGACCAGTGCTGGGAGCATTCAGCTGATCCTGCTGGTGGCCTCCGAGCGAGTTTTCTGTGTCTTATTCGCAATTATTCCGTGGTCTCCATGGCTACATCGGATGGAGTAGAGCACTGCGCGAGGCAGAGAGGAAGATCTCAGAGCGACCCCAGCATCCTCACCGAGTCCAGGGTCCATCTCACCCACGACATGGGTAAGTCCATTAACCATCTTAAAATCTGACTTTGGAACTTATTTTCTCATTGCCATGAGCGTATGATCCAAATGCAATTGTATATTAACACGCGGATGAGACTGTCATTTCTTCCCAGTCGGACCCAGAGGTGGAAAACAGAAACAAACCACCGATCCAAATTTCTAGGACACTTGACTTGTTCAGAATCACATACTGTGCTGTATTGTAATATATTTGTATCATAATTGCACTACATGACATATTGAGAAACTGAAAACGCTGCGTACAAAATAAAAAAACTCACATTCTGTGAATATATGTAAAATGTATATCAGAAAACGATTAAGTTTCTTAGAATATAGAAATTTTCGCACAAATGCTATACTTGAATAAAATACGACGAATTCGCGATAAATGCGCGTTTTGTTGCAGCTTTTCGCAGAATAATCCGCGTCTTCAACAAGCGTCGCATTTCTCATTCTAAGCAAATAAATAAATAAATAGTTCACATTAATCAAAAATACAGATAACTTGCACGAAAAACACAAAGTTCATCTTATCGGGTAATCTCTGTCCCCTCTTACTATTATTTATTATGTGTTTTTATTTATTTTTCCGGCATCCACAGACCTGTAGGTGAGGGACAGGTCTTTGTGCGCAATGGATCACCCGCGCGTATTTGATCGAAAAACAGTCTATTTCGGGGGGGTGGACTAAACTTTGCGTAAACGCTGTGTACGTATATGCGTGTATATGTGTGTGTATGTGTGCGCTCGCGCGCGCGTTTATCCCTGTGTGGCGTTGCCATGCTGTCTGCGGTAACTGTGCGGGTGTCCGGCGTTTGTCACACACGCACAGTGCTCGGTGTATTCAGCATCTATACAACTGTACACTAAATTCTCGTGCTGCGACACAGGAACACGTTCTAACTTCACTGATGATTTAGAGAGGAAAGACGCGGCGGGCGTTGTGTCCAGCGAATGGACACCTGTCCCTGCGCGCGCACCTGGCCTGGTCGCGTGCGACGTGTGTGGGGGGACGGGGGGGGGTAGTAATGTAGTGGTGGGCACTGCCGCCCTTTTGGACCCAAAGGTCGCAGGTTCAACTCCCACCTCCAGCTGTAGTACCTTGAGCAAGGTTCGTACCCTGAGTTGCTGCAGTAATATCACCCAGCTGTAAATGGGTAAACAATTATAAAGTCGCATCGCTTTGGAGAAAAGCATCTAAGTAAACACGGCGATAAATCCGCGGGGAAAACAGGGTGTCACCGACTCCCCTCGACGCAGCGCTCGAGACGCGTCCACTGTACTGTACCTTCACACCGCAGAAAGGCTCCGGTCGTTTTATATTACAGTATTTAAACACTTGTCAGGTTTTCGGGAGTCTGAAAAATCTAGTCCTCAATAATGGAGTTACGAGAATTTAGCGTTGATCTCCTCAATGGAGCAAATGTGGTAGAATTAGGCTACTCTGAACACCTTCCTCCTTCATGCCTGTAGCATTTAGACGGTTGAACCGTCTTGTTCAAAGTTAGCGAAGGGCTCATTCAGACCATTTTTACGTACGGAGCTCAGTTCTTCCACACTAAGTCTGTAGCTACTGCCTTCTTTATTCATGGCCGTTACCGGAACACCGAGTCCTGCTGTGTGGACATGTCACATCTCAGCCAGCAAGCTGCACGGACACATTTGATTTTCGTATCTACATGACATGCCCACTATGCCTCACGAAAGTGGACATTCGGCTTCACCAGACAGAAATTCTTACATATTTTCAGGAGAAATTCGACGTTTAAACGCGCCAACCGGTTGCTACAGCTGAAGCGCCAAATCGGTGCGCGCGACTCCCGCCTCTTCTGTCCGTCTAATCCCGTCACATCTTCTGCTGGACGCCTGGGGAAATATAAGAGAAACAAACGTTTATACTGCACAAATAACACACCGGAAATCTTCGGATGTCCACTGATTCGTGAAATGAGACTCGGTAGAAAATGTGTGCTTTCTTCCGACCAGTGCTACTGGAGTAACGAGCCGCTTCATGCTGACGAGCTCAAGCGATGGCGTCCTGAGGCGAGGATAGACTCTCTTTCAAAGTGACAAAAAAACGGATTTGATGCGCTGCACGGCCCTGCAATAATAATTCCTCAGCGTGCAGTTCGGTGTGAAGGGAGCGTTTAAACATTAATGACAAGGATACACAGACTCTCACTCCTGTCGTTTTGGTTTAAGAGTGAGAAGATGGGACAACGTTTAGTCTGTCCATGTGTCCCCCACTATTTGTGTATAACTGGTAGTATTGATCATATTCATCTTTGCCCCAGAACCTGAAAATGTGGTTACATCTCCACATTTTGGCATGTTAAAGTAAGATATGCTATGTATGTTGTAGTCTGAGGTTGATGAGTTTTTGACATCTTCAACTTGGATTTGGACCTTACATGATCTATACTGTATATTTACTGTTCTAAACACATACCCTGTTTATTATGGCATCATGTAAAACAATGTAGTTGATGTAGAGCAAAATGAAAAGAATACATGGAAAGGCTGTCCAGCTAGGGGAGTGGAGAATCCCAGTTTATTTCAAACCAAACACTTTGGAGCTGACTGCAAACACCACAAAGGCTGAGGAAGAGGACCGGACTGTGGTTTTGTTTGACCCGCCAAACCAACCGCAAATACTGCTCAGGAGTGGACCGAAAAAAGTCAGATTCTATGCGGTAGCAGTCAATCTAAACACAAACTTAACATGTTAGCAGCAAAAACCGCAGAAGCGATGCAAGGTTATGTATGGGCCTGGACACAATATCTTTAATGTCGAAGGCTTTGGAGGCATGCTGAACACTACCGGTTGCACTGTAGTTCAAGAGTTGTGTATCATTGCAGAACTGAACCGGTGACTACTGCCACATTGTTGTCTCTGAACACCTTGCCCTGTTCCTACTTCCTTGAGCTATAAAGTACAATGGGAGTTTGATGGGGTGGACAATACAGGCATAATTTTTCAAGGTCACCAGCCCAACTGAATGATGTGCAGGTGTGGTGGTCTACCCTAAGGCTAATGACCACATTAAACTTTATGTTGATCTCACAAATCTAAACAAATGTGTGAAAAGGAAGTGTCACATTTTGCTTCCAGCTGGCCAAGATCTTGGATTCAAATGCAAACATGTTACTGAACCTGAATTTTGTTCAAATTATCCTTACTGTACAATCTAAACCTTTCACTGTTGGAATGAATCTTTATTGTTTTGTTTGGGAGGTTTTCTTTTCCAACGGGAGGAAGTTTGGCATTGCTTCAGCTCTTGAATAAATCCGAAAGTGAACATCACAGAGAGAGAAATGGATGTTTGCCAAAGATTGCATACTAGTTGTTTGACAAAATTATGCAAACAGATTTTAAGATGATCCTGGCAAAGTCAGGGCAGTCCTTCAGATGGCAGTGCTTGCTCTCAGTTGTGCACAGTATGATTGGGATGGCACACTATCTTGCCGAGATCCTGCTACACTTAACCTTTTTTCACACTGAGCTAAAGGAACTTCCTTTCTTTTGCACTGTATATCTATATGGTTTAGCACTGAAACACAATAATGTTGTGTGCAAACTGCTAAAGCACTGGCTGTCATTCTGTACTAAATGGCTCACATCACATTGTCAGGGGCACACTTCACATTCCTGATATGTCACTGTCCATAATTTTGTGCTGCAGTTTACAATTCTGGAAGCTGCTATCAAAGTTCTCCGACCAAAATTCATCTACCATATCAGATATTTTCTGGGCAAGAATGTCTTTATGGCTGACCCTTTGTCACATATTCCATTTAAACGTGCTGGGGTTTGCAGCAGGAAATAAAGTTAATGTTTTTATGGAGACAACACTAATAGCAAAAGGGGCATGATTCAGACTAATTGCAAAAGGCAAAGGAAATAGATATAAACTGAAAGAAAATTAATCCCCCTTGTCTCAGTGGATGGGCAAAAACTCAGAAAGTAAACATGTCGTGTTTGCCAGGGTGATGCGGACTCAAGTGCGGTTGCATGGTGTTATTCTATACAAGATCGGCAGGCAGAATGCATAGTCGTTGTCGTAGCGAGGGTCACCGATGAGTAGATGTCAATACAAGGAGAATCCGAAGTCGTGGTCCAGGAAACGAAGCCAATGGTCAGGGAACGAAGAGAACCAGGAGACAAGGGGACTGGGTTCGGGGAGGACAGGAACAGGGCGAAGTAGGAACAGGAACAGGTACAGTTACGGGAACAAGGATGAGGAGGAAAACAAGGATGCAGGAGAAATCGCAGGCGTGGGTGAGCAGATGGCTCAATGAGGTTCCGCAACCTGGTCGGTCTGGTGTCGCCCTTTTATGCTCTGTCTCTTTGACCATCCATAGGTGCACTGAGTTGCACCGAGGTCGTGAGCGTTACAACATAGAAGAAATGCTTTCTTGGAAAGTCAAAGTGGAGCTCATCCTCTCAGTAAGTTTTCCTTTAAAAGATTTTTGCGCGCTTTAGCAATACAGTGTGCTATTCTTTCAAGTACTCATAGGGGACATACAAAGCATTTCCAGATGAAGTGTGTGCATTCAGTAATTGCTGTGTCAGTGATGCCTGACAGCCTAGATTCAAAGGATGGTGACAAGATACACCACACAGGGCAGAGTACATTGTGAGCCATTTCTTCCTTCAGTTCCTTAGCAGCTTTTTAAAAAAAATAGAAGTTTACCATTTGAGTCGGGTGAAAGTCCTGTCTCTTGACTATTTACCATTTGTACTTCAGGTTGGGGGGCTACTTCATTAGAAATTAGGATTAGTGACTTTTCTTGCGTGATTTACTATCCCCAAGGGTTTTCATTTTGAAAAGGGCTGGAAGTTATTTCAGCTACATTCAAATAAATCTCACAGAAAACTAACATCAGACAGACTACTAGCGCAGAGAAATATGCACCGTTGATAAACCTATGTTACAAAAAATGCTGATTGATTCCCCATGCATTTCAGCATTTTAGCTCCAGGGATTTTTTTTGCAGATGAGTAGAGCTGGGTGTGAGGATTACTCACTCACATATTCAGAACAGAGGTCTGAACACATCCTTTAAAATTACTTCAGAAAGATTTCTCACACTGCTCCTGTATATAGCTTGCAGAATTCAGGGAGTATATTACACACTCGGGCTGCATTCTCCCCATTTTTGTATACTGCGTTCTTGCTTTGCATTTGTTTTTCCCCCCCACATCACCGCCAAGGCTGGCAACCTGCAGACAGACTCTCCACACATGCTTACCCCTGTCTTCACATGAGCTATTGCCCAGTTGTTAAAAGTACAATGTGTCAAAAGCAACCTATAAATAAATTGATGGTTAAATAAATGAATGGACTCCAACCTTGCAGTGTTGCCTTCACAGCAATGCTAATGTGCTTCTGCACAATTTTAGATGTGCAGCCCCTGCCTTAGGCACTCTTCTGCGTTAGTCTCAGTGGGAAAGAGCATATTTTAGATTTCCAAACATTCCTTTTGCAAAAAGTTAGAGTTACACTAAGGGTTTTGTATATCATTAAAGGAAAAAAATACACACACAACCACTTGTCCTGGCAAGCCAGAGCCTAACCCAGCAACACAGGGTGCAAGGCTGGAAGGGGAGGGGGCACACCCAGGACAGGATGCTAGTCCATCGCAAGGCAGCCCAAACAGGACTCGAACCCCAGACCCCAGAGAGCAAGACTCTGGCCAAGCCTATCGCACCAAACACTTGCTGACAATGGGTGGTTGCTAAGCTTTGTAGGAAGTTTATTAATTAAGAGCATTATTTTTGGAAGCATTCTCACTTCACAGCTTTTTCCTCCCAAGTGCCTAAAACTTCTGCACAGTGCTGTATATACACACAGGCTTATGGATTTTCCATTTATGTTTATATATGTATTACATTTACTCATTTAGCTGATGTGTTCCCTCAAAGCAAATTACAATGTAAAGCTGCTCAGAATTATTTACATAATAGTGCAATTTCATTTGAGCATTTCAGGATAAGTACCTTACTCAAGATTACTATAGCTGGAGGTGACAGTGTTGAAACCTGCAACCTCTGGACCCAAAGGCAACAGCTTTTACCATTATGCTACCAGTTGCCCTACAGATCCAGATATCTGAAGTGGTATTAAAGACGTAGAATTCAGTACTTAGGCTGAAATTGTGGGAGGTATTGCAGAATCACTTTTTCCTTAGAAAGAAAATAGGTGTAACCTCAAAAAAAAAAATCAAAGTGCAGAGGTTAGGGAGAGGATGAAATGATTCACGAAGGAAACATAAATCCAGAAACCGTAATCTTAACTGCATCAATTTTTTTCTGGCACCAAGCAACCTAAAAGGAGAGGAATGAAAACACTGACATTTAATGTTTAATGGATTATGAAATATGCAAAAAAAAAATCAATCAAACATAAGCCTCTAAAGACATGAGCAATGCTACTTTAAAAAAAGTGCATGAGATCAGCTGCTGGAGCAAGACTGTTTACCAGGAGAAACCACCCTTTTAATAAAGTCAGAACAGTGAATGAGTGATAATGGGAGTTGTCTATAAAGACAGGAACATAAACACAACAGGAGGACAATGGAACGGAGGGAGAATTCATTGCTTTTTCAGTAGCAGTTCAAGTTACTGAGTAAGCAGCGGTCATTGGGATGACGGTTGTCTTTACCCGCCATTGTCTTCATACTGACAGCTGCCTTCGAGCCAAAAACTCTGGGATTGACTGCCTGAACCATGAGCACACATGCATCATTCTCCATCATATTTTTGAGTTTCTGGGTCTGTCTACAGGGGGTGCGGTGGCGCGGTGGCGCGGTGGGTTGGACCGCAGTCCTGCTTTCCGGTGGGTCTGGGGTTCGAGTCCCGCTTGGGGTGCCTTGCGACAGACTGGCGTCTTGTCCGGGGTGTGTCCCCTCTGGCCTTGCGCCCTATGTTGCCGGGTAGGCTCCAGTTCCCTCTGACTCCGTATGGGCCGAGTGGTTCTGAAAGTGTGTGTGCGTGGGTCTGTCTATGTGTAGGTCAGACTGGTTTTCTGTTTCCCTCCATTTATGTTTAATGAGTTTAAGTCTGGAGCACCATTTGCAGTGAAATGCATTCAGAGTCAAAAACCGTACAGCCCTCCCCTGTCCTTGGGGGGCTAAATTATCATTTGTTATGACAGATCCTTCATGCATTGACTCAGACGACTCGAAAAGGAGACAAATGAGGAAATGCCTTACATCGGCGTGTGAGCATTTGGCTAAACTGGCTGCAGCAACGGAGCAGAAAAATAGGAAAGATGAATATCACTGGTTTTTAAATTGTGTTTTATTTTATTGCTCATTACCAGGCAAATAAAGACTATATCATGAATATTAAAGGTTCGGATTCTTTGTATAAAAAGGACTGGGGGAGCTCTGTGAGTCTGGACTCCGGACAGAGCTCTTCGTCACTGAGTCTACATTTTTCTATGCCGCTGAACTGGTCATGGAAGGGAGATGTTTGAAAGCAGACTCTGGTTTGAAAACAAATTAACCACTTTGTCTTCGTGTGGAGAGAAGCCCAGAAATGAAACCTGTGTGGTCCTCACTCCTTGAAGAGATTAAAAGCAGAATGCTTATCCGTCTGAAATTCCACTCAGGCTCCCCCCGTTCTGTAAAAGCTGTATCGTGCTTTTGTATTTGCACAGAGATTCTGTTATGAGTAACTTTAAATAGAACAGTGTTTCCAGCAGCTGCCGTCACGACTGGGGGCTGTCCGTGCGCTTGGGAGATCTCCGCACTCCTCCATGTGCATCAGCTCTGATGACTAATCCAGGTAGTTTCCCTGCCAGGCGCATGGCTGGGGCAGGTACAAGCAGTTTACTTCGCACTCTAGGCCAGCTCTCAGGAGCTCACCCTAACTGCGGCCTCATGACAGATTTCTGGAAGATTCCGTGAGCTGAGGCAGGGGTGAGGAAAGGGCTCTGAGAGCCTGTTTATAGCTTTGTAATATTCAGCTCTGCGAAACAGGAGCAGCTGGTAAGTGTAGTGGTTAGAGTGGCTGCTTTTGGACCTAAAGGTTGCAGGTTTCAGTCCCACCTCCAGCTGTAGTACCCTTGAGCCGGGTACTTAACCTAAATTGTTTCAGTGAATTTAATTGACACTTTCCTCCAAAACAGCTTATAATGTTAAGGTGCCTACAGTTATTCACCCACAGCTGGGTGCTTTTACTGGAATAATTCACAATAAATACCTTGTTTGAGGTGCTTTAGCTGGGATTTGCAACTATGACCTCTGGGTCTGAAGGTAGCACCCTTAACCACTATGCTACACGTCCATGTTATGCTTCAGCAGCAGGCACTGGCCACTTGTTGTGTGACCCACAAAAAACTTGGAGCCGTCGATAGCCTGTTCAGATTCGTGTAACGCGTCTGCGCTGAGCAGGAAATCGATAGAAAACCGCTTACACGTCGTGATCATTGATCTGCGGCACGTCTTCGGCACCTCGTGCTGTGATGATACGGAGGATCCCGTTTCCCTCCCTGCCACTGGGGCTCTACTCCACTGACAAATAAATGTATAAATGTATAAATAAATGCATAGTAAACATGCCTCTACACCAGGGATTCGTAACCCTCCTATCTCATGTCAAAGCGAACTTAATGTTTACGGCTCCAAAACAAGACTTAAGACAATAAAGAGTATATAGGTATGTTTAATGAATAAGCAATTAATTGTAAACTTTTAAATTCTATCCAGTGACACTGCAGTTGTGGTATATTTTCTCGGCGGAACCTCAGACCTCCCCAATGTACCCTTCAGTCCCCTCTGTGGAAGCACAGCCAGGGAAGCACAGATCTGTTAAATGATTCAGATTTGGGGGGAGGAGGGGAGGCATTGTGAGTTTGGCCTGTGCCCGCTCTGTGGTGGGTCTGGGGTTCAAGTCCTGCTTGGGGTGCCTTGCAATGGACTCATGTCCTGTCCTGGGTGTGTCCCCTCCCCCTCCAGCATTGTGCCCTGTGTTGCCAGGTTAAGGTCCAGTTCACCACAACCCTGCTCAGAACAAGCAGTTTCAGACAGTTTGTGTGTGGTGTGTGTGTGTGTGTGTGTGTGGTGTGTGTGTGTGTGTGTGTGTGTGTGTGTGTGTGTGTGTGTGTGTGTGTGTGTGTGTGTGTGTGTGTGTGTGATTCAGGATTCAGCAGCACAACCATTCATCATCAAAAACCACTGGCTCCGAGTGGGGTCACGGCAAGTTGAAGCCTTGCCCAGCAACACAGGGCACACTCCTTCAGAACATTTCCCTGCAACTCTCCTCCTTCATCTCTACAATCATCAACTCCTCACTCTCCTCTGGCTGCTTCCCAGCTGCCTTCAAAACTGCTCTAATTTCACCTCTGTTAAAAAAATCCTCCCTGGACCCCAATCTGGTTGAAAATTATAGACCGGTCTCTCTCCTCTCTTTCCTGTCCAGAACCCTCGAGCAGGCGGCCTGTGATCAACTGTCTGATTTCCTCACCAGGAACCATCTCCTTGATGGTTATCAGTCTGATTTCAAAGTTGGTCACTCCACTGAGACCGCCCTTCTGGCGGTATCTGACACTCTCTAAGCTGCTAGAGCTGCTTCCCTCTCCTCGGTCCTCATCCTCCTCAGTCTGTCTGCAGCATTCAACACTGTCAATCACCGGATTCTACTCTCCTCTCTTAACCAGCTTGGGATCAAAGGTGCAGCACTAAGATGGTTTGAGTCCTACTTTTCTGACAGATCCTATCAAGTGGTCTGGCGGAGCTCTTGTTCCTCTCCTCTGCCTCTCTCAACCGGTGTTCCGCAGGGCTCAGTATTGGGTCCTCTTCTTTTCTCCATCTACACCTCCTCCCTCAGTCCGATCATTGCCTCCCATGGATTCAAATACCACTGCTATGCTGATGATACCCAGCTCTTCCTCTCCTTTCCACTTGGTGCATCAGACATCTCCGCACGCATTGCTGACTGCCTGTCAGACATCTCATGTATGATCACCACCTCCAACTCAACCTCTCCAAAACAGAGATTCTTTACCTCCCAGTTGGCCTGTCCTCCTATCACGACCTGTCGATCAAACTGGACAACTCACTCATTTCTCCTAGTTCCTTCCCTAAGAGTCTGGGAGTAACGATTGATGCGAGTCTGTCATTCTCTCAACATATCAAAGCCACAACCCAGTCCTGCAGATACATCCTGCGTAATATTCGTAGGATCCGTCCCTACCTCACTACTGACTCGGGCCAACTACTTCTGCAGGTCATGGTGACATCCCATCTGGACTACTGCAACTCTCTCCTGTGTGGAACTGTGGAAACTATTTTCAAGAAGGGTCTAAAAACCCACCTTTTCCAGGTCCACTTCACCCAAGATCTCTCCAGCTCATTTATGGTGTAACTGTTCATGCATCATAACTCCATAAGCATCCCCAGGTACAACCTCTACTCAGCCAGTACTCCGGCATTGTACTTGATTATTTGTGTATTTTATAATATTTAAAAAAAAATAAAATTGGTGGGAGAGTATCGGGATTTGTCTGTCCTGTGTCTTATGCACCTACTCGAATAATGAACCTCGGTGCAGCAAGTGGTAGGTAACAAACTAGGTTTGCTTGAGACTTTCATGTCTGCAGCTATGTCTTTTCTCTTAATGTAATGTATAAATTGTACTTTTGCTGAGATGTATGTCGCTTTGGACAAAAGCATCTGCTAAATGAATAAATGTAAAGGACACACCTTGGACGGGATGCCAGTCCATCTCAAGGCACCCCAAGCAGGGCTTGAACCCCAGACCTGCTACACACCAGGCCCTGGTCAGAACCACCACGTCCCAGGCAGCAAAACCTTTCTGAAAATTGTTGTCTGCAAATATAAGATTAATTCCCTAAAGAGTGCCCCCCCCCATACTGCTGCTCCACTCTTTTTTCATAATCCTTATTGCAAACTGCTGTTAAGCGGGAGACAAATGATGAGTGGAGCAGTGGGATGTGACCTTCTTTCTTCATTTCAGCAATAAACAGGCAGGAGCACCTTCTCATGTCAAACAAATGCAGCAAATACAGAAAAGACAATGAATGACCGGCTGTTCAGAACCAACGAAATCGCACCTTTCCAGCATAACAGAGCAGCATCAAGCCAGAAGGAGCATTTCAACCCTCCCGCCCCAAACCCAATAGAGGCTCTCCTCTAATAATCTGTAAATCGGCTGGCAGTTTGGACATCACCTAAAAACCGGACCACCGTTCCAGCGAAGCAAATCTCTTTCTCAAACCATTAATACTTGCGTGTTTGTGCCACGTCCTATTACTAACCCAACCAAAACATTTTTTCATTCTCGGGACGTGAGTCGGCGCATCACTCTGCTGCGAATTAAATTTCCATCAGTTCATAATCGATGGATGAGCAGAAAAATAATTTGCACTCCAGTGGATTTCATGAGTTGGGCAGTAAACATGTGAAGGGATCACATTCTGTAAGAAAGACTCTGTGGTAGGGGATCATCTCAGGGGGGAAGGATTAGAGCAACTTGTGTCATCCCTAAAAATGTGTGTGATGGGGGGACAGTGTCGCTCACAGGCTGTTTGTTAACACGGCCACAGATGGTTGCACTGGGATGTTCTTATTGTCATAGACAAAGGACCTGACATTTCTACATGGCCAGAGCCTCCTGCTCACACTGTTACTCACTCTCCATCCTCATTAAAAAGCTATTATAACTAAGTTTATCCTCTGCTTTTCTGTGATTTCAGCTGCTACACACTATGGTCCTGTGTGCAGTTGAGGAGCGTCCAGTGTGGTATTAATTATCAGGGCATTGAACTTATTTTAAAAAGGAGCTGCCCCATAGAAATGAGACAAAAGCAAAGTAAGATTAAGTGCACACTATTAATTCCACACACACATTGTCTGAAACCACTTGTCCTGAGTAGAGGGAGGGGACACACCCAGGAAGGGACGCCAGTCTATTGCAAGCAGGATTCAAACCCTAGACCCACCAGACAGCAGGACCCGGCCAAACCCGCTGCACCACCTCCCTCCTGCTGTTTATTCCACTTCAGTACAACTGCATGTTCTCTGGGATTCGTTCCGGCCCCATTGGTGGAGCAATAATAGCTTCAAAACGTAAAAAAGTGAAATGTGAGCGGAGTGCTTTGCAAAAAGATCTGCCTTTTCATCGATTGATGATTCCGTTCCGTCTGTCTTTGTGCAATAAAGTGGCAGCCAGGTGAGTGATGTTATTATTAATTAATGATGATCGCTCCTGGACGCTGACAATTAATGTATATTTGTGGTATCAGTGGTGTGCAGCAGCTCACACTTACAAAACCAAGCATGGGTCAAACCCCAGGGTGGGATATGCGCAGGGTGCGTGCGGCAACAGTGTCTCATCATTCAGGCAACATGTTTTAAGAAAAACTAAAGACCACGGGTGACACCTAAGCACAGAAACATCCTGGACGAGCGCATCCCTACTCCGAAGAGCGCCAATTAAGAGACGCTTCTTTTCTGACTATCGGTGGAACACCAAAGCACTTTCCCTGGGCGAAAATCACGCAACTCATCTTTTTCCGAGGAGGATATTGACCTGATGTGGCAGAGACAAATGAACTCCTTACCGATGTTCATTTCTTAAATTATTCATGAGTATAATGCAGCACGCAGCCTATGTTTGCATCTTTAGGTGTCGTTCAATATCTCCTCATTGTGCAATAAGCCCAATTTCCAAGCTTGCTCACATATTCAGTTTGTCGAGCCATAATTTCATATTTTCAACACCCTCACTGTGTTCAGAGCCGAGGGATGCTGGATGTGCATCATGTATGAATTGGCTGCGATTGGCTGTTGTACGTCTTCTGTGTAAGCCACACTGCCTAGCAACAGCCTCCCACCCCCCTTCCACACCCCCCCACCCCACCAATCATATGCTCCCCCCAAAGCCATGTCCTCCACCTAACAACCCCATCCATCCTCACCCAGAAATTTCCTCTTCTACCCAGCAACCCCACATCCCTTCGTTTGCACTGGCGATGCTCTGCCTCCGAGTAGTGGTATCCATGGCAACAGCAAGCTGACCGCTGCATCGCCTCTAGGGCTGACCTGAATTTGTTGCTGATGCGTGCTTCCCGTGCAAAGAGGGGCATCCAGAAGGCTGGACGCCCCTGCCCACGCGGAGCTATTTCAGCACCCTCGGCTCCGCGCTAAGGCACGTGTCGTCAGACCTGCCTTTTTGTATGCGAGGAGCAACATCTGACCCTGCAGGCACCCGGAACAGGGAATTAGGCAGGTATAAGTTTCAGCTTTGATTGGCTTTTTACCTTAATGGGATTTTCTTTTAACTACGGTTGTAAAGGTTTTTGCTGAGTTGCTGTGATGACTCAGCTTTAATCCTCCTTGATGGTGTCGTGCGCATCCTGGAGGGTGCTGCAGCAGAACTGCTCTGTAGCTCGAGCTGGCAGGCTTGGCTGCATCTGCGGTCACCGGGTCCATCACTGCACAATCTGAGCGTGTCACTCCTGCGGATGGGGGCACAAAAAAATGACCTTCTCTCATTGTAATGACTCAGTTTCCCTGACAGTCTAGCGGGTTTCCTACACCGAATTTACAAACTGGGGCCTTCATCTGCTCCATATTTGTATTGCACCATAACAGAGAGCTGTGTATTAAGAGTCATGTGAGGTGTGTCAAAAGGGTTCACGTGGCCTTGGAGCCCAAGGTCAGAGGTCATTCATTTAGCAGAAGGATGACGAAACAGCTCAGCTGTCTTTCACCCTGTGTGCAGAAGTGAGGGAGCAGCAGAGGGGGCTCCACTCTGGTCGTCTGGTAACCGGGGTACACACACCCCCCATCGCCCGCAACAGCAAACTGGCCTCACTGGGACGTATCTTCAAGCCCTGGAAATGGAGGAAAAAGAAGGCCGATAAGCTGAAGCAGAGCTCTACGGGTGAGACTGATCTGCTTTAAGGTAGAGGGTATTTAAGATATGTGTGTTGCGGTAGTGGCTATTAGGAGTGCGTGCGCGTGATGTCACAGGTCATTTAAACAAAGTGTGGGCGGAAGCAGGGGCCAGTAAGTGGATCTCGACCATCTCCTGCAGCTCTGGAGAGGAAGGCGGCAGCACGCCAGAGCCGCGGTGAGCTCAGCAGAAAGGAGCAGGCAGAGGCGACAGAGCCCGGTGAGTGCTGGCAGCCTCATCTACTGTACACCACATTTTTAACACTGGCACCTTAAACCTTAAGAAAGATGATATCCATAATGTTAATGCAATGTTAATGGTTTCATGTGACATTAATTGTATTTAAATGTATGTAAATCCAGCACATTAGGTGAACAAAGCCCTGGGTGTCTTTCTACTCACGCTCTTGGAGTGCAGCAGCCTCTTGCCCGTCCTGTGACTCTTGAAGCACAGCGCTGGCCTTCGATCTACAAGTAATGAGTCCAGATTTCCCTGTCCCTCCACTGCAGGTGTGGCTCCAGTCTGTGGACAGGGATCTACAGAACCTGGACCTCCTGCTCTGGGCAGCTCTGGCATGGGAGAGAGGGAGGTGTGCGCAGTGGCCCCGTCCGGTGCCCTGGAGGACATGGGATCTGACAGGGACAGCCCATCGGCAGGTAGGAGGACCCTTTCACCACCTTCAGGGCACCTCCGACACCACTGGCACAGTAGAGCAAAAGGAACGATTCAAAAGTTGCAGCTGCAAGTTTCACCAAGATTGTCCTTTTGGGTAGTCAGGGACGTATTGGTCAATCGTAGAGACTTGGGATTTGAGCAAAAATGTAACTTTGCCGATTCCTAACAACACGATAAGATATCATACTTTACAGCACCGGTCTTTGTTCTCCTTGGTGTCATGCGTCGCCTCCCGTCATCCTCGACGATACATTCGCAGGTTTTAATCCCTTTCAATAAACAACAGTGCAGAGCAAATTCTTTAAATGAATAGAGCTGCAGAAATAGGAAATATTTAATAGATAAACGCTTTAAAAGTGCTTCAAGCATTATTAAAATTCAGATGTAAAGGTATGGAGGGTGTGTATGGGGATCAGCCGGAGGAGCCTCTGCACTTCAATTTATGGTGCAGGAAGCTTATGGTGTAGCTTCAAGCACTGACCACTAGGAGGCACCACTAGACCGTCTCAACACTAGACACTGTACCTGTAGCAATTGTAAAGAATAGCTAAATAAAAGATTACAGTGTGTGTTCCCCTTCAGGGCGGGACACTACAGATGGCTGCAAGGTTGTGAGGAAACACAACCTGGGTGAAGAGGAAGAAGACGAGGAGGAGGAGGCGACTCTCGATGGTGACGCCCCAGAAGGTATCCGTAGAAACCAGGAGGGAAGAGACAAGGGCAGAGGAGATGTGGACCTGGGGGGCTCTGATAGCCCTGCAAAGCTCGCAGTCCTCCCCAGATGCGGTAGTGTGGAAGGTGCGTGAGCCTCCTTGGGCAGGAGATCAGTGGTGCGGGGTTTGGGTTTCGACAGCGAAACAGTCCGTGACATCAAGCGTGCCCCTCCCTCCCGCTCCAGAATCCGCCAAGTTGTCCCCATCCAGCCTGCAGAGGACACCAAAAGACGCGCCGAATTTACGAGGACAAGGTTCCACTCCAACGGGGTCACCACACCAGGCCAAGCGTCACTCACCGCTGCCTCCTAGCTGCATCATTGAGGAACTGCACCGTGCTCTGGCCACCAAGCACCGGCAGGACAGGTGAGCATCCCGAACACCCTCGGCATCTTGGACTCCTCATGTGGCAACAGTGACCGCAGGGTTTGCGCCATCCTCAGTTTCCATGCGAGGGAGGTGCGATCATCGCCGAAGCGGTGGTCTGAGGGGCGGCACTGCAGCGTGGAGAGGGAGGAGCCTGGAGTGGACAGTGAGGAGAACAAGGAGAATCTACGGCAGGATGGATATGGACCAAGAGACCAGGACAGCTGGAATGACTCTGTCACGTCTGGTGAGTCCAGTGGAGCTGGAGTTAAAGAACGGCACAGAAAGTGCTCTGTTGAGGACACGATCGTTCCAAACACCCCAACAAAAGCGCTCCTCCTCCCCTGGTTGGGCCCAAAATCAAGTTTGTCCCGCCTTTGGTTTCAGCTCAGACGTGGAGACTTTAGCTTCCTTTGTATCTCAGATGTACTGCATCCCACCCACAGTTCAAGAAAGCTCTCAGAACCCGTCTGTTTTTTTTTTGGATTTACTTCTGTCCGGGTCTCCAGACAGCTAAAAAAAAAAAAAAAAAAAAAAAAGAACGACATGACGATCAACGATTATCTATTTGTTGTCTCGTTCTTTTTCCAACACACTGCTGTCTGAGTAATGTGTGCCAGCTATTGGTTGTGGGTTTAGACAAACACACTGTGTTTCTGTAACATCTTCTATAATGTCTGCATCTACAGCACTTAGCACGGTAAATGCACTGTTGTTTACCCCAAGTCCTGTGTTACTGTAAGGTAATTCACCTGCTCAGCGGATAAGTTAAAATGTAAAAGTAAAAAGTCATCCAGAGTCTTTTAAAGTGTAAACGTCTCACAGCTGTTCTGTGTATGTTAGTGCGCACTTTGAACTGTCAGTGTGTCTATTGTGTATGGTTAACGTCTGCATGTGTGTGTGTGTGTGTGTGTGTGTGACTCAGGGACACTGCCACGGAGGATGAAGAAAGAGCTCCTGGCCGTGAAGCTGCGGAACCGACCCAGTAAGCAGGAGCTGGAGGAGAGGAACATCTTCCCCACCCGCAGCGACCAGGAAAGACAGGAGATCCGGCAGCAGATTGAGACCAAACTGGCCAAGTGAGTGAGTCCCGAGGTCTCCTGTGGTCTCCTGTGGTCCCTCGCAGACCCCTATGGACCCGCATCACTGCGGCTCAAGTTAAAAATTCCACACCCCACAGCTTTCATGAATATCACTGATATTTACATTTATTTATTTAGCAGACACTTTTCTCCAAAGCAACTTCCAATGAACTCTGTGTAGTGTTATCAGACCACACCTTATTCACCGTGGTGATTTACACTGCTAGATACACTATTTACAATGGGTCACTCATCCATAAATCAGTGGAACACACTCTCTCTATCACTCAGACACTATGGGGGAGCCTGAAAAGCATGTCTTTGGAGTGTGGGAGGAAACCAGAGCACCCGGAAGACTTACACTGCTAGATACACTACTTACACTGGGTCACTCATCCATACATCAGTGGAACACACACACTCTCTGTCACTCACACAGTATATCTTCATTATGGAAACACTTAAATCCCTCAGAAAGGTCTATCCTTCCACGAAAGAGAAACCCCCCGGACTCTAAGAGGTGTGTATATATTTTAGTGAAGGCAAAATGCACCATTTAGTAAATATCGAAGATTTTCACAATGACATTTTAAGCTCAGTTTACACAAAGACAGACTGAGTGTTTGTCACCGCAGGGAGCTGCTCTGCAGTACATTTTGTTCGAAACAAATTAATTAATCAGACATGACTGAGCTGCTGATGTTCTCTCTCTTCTTGACCATTCGCAGCTCTGTGCGCAAACATTTTTGAAGCTATATTTATTCTAGTAAATGCTCCTTTTGTTCAGTAATTATATAAAGAGCGAAATGTTTCATTACCGTGAATTAGTCGCCAGTAATTGGCAACTATTGAGCAACTAACCAAAAATGATGGTTGAAAACAGTAAAAGTGTCCAATTTCTGTTGTCTTCTGGTAAATTCAGTCTTTTGATGCAGATGCAGTGAGACAGTGTGTGCATGGTGGAACACTGCATTCTGATGATGTGGATCAGTTCCTACCAGAGGGAGTTGTGTTTCTATCATGAAGCTGAACCCCCCCCCCGCCGATAACTGCAGCTTTCAGCCTTAGACATTTCTGCTCCTTTCAAGGTCCACATTCTCAGTTCTGTGTAATCAGACAGTGGACTTCAAAAGAGCTCTTGTGCTCTTTACAATGAAAAGCGGAGTTTGCATGTTCTCCCCGTGTCTGGGCGCTCTGGTTTCCTCCCACAGACCAAAGACATGCTGTTCAGGTTCACCCATAGTGTGTGAGTGACAGAGAGAGTGTGGGTGTTCCACTGATGTGTGGATGAGTGACCCATTGTAAGTAGTGTATCTAGCAGTGTAAGTCACCGCGGTGAATAAGGTGTGTGGGCTGGTAACACTACATAGAGTTCATTGGAGGTTGCTTTGGAGAAAAGCATCTGCTAAATAAATACATGTATATAATGTAATGTCAATGTAAAAGAGCATCAAGGCCAAACCATGATTCATTACTCAGGATATATTTAGTTGGGTTGGGCGGTGTGTCCACTGTCTCCATTTAAGAGCTTTTCTGTCAGGGATGTGGACCTGTTTTGACTTGTGTGAAATCATATAGATGTTTGCTTATTTATTGTATCATCTGCCATTTGCCATTAAGCCTAGAAACACATGCAGTGCAGTCACACACACACACACACACACACGCTTTCAGAACTGCCTGTCCCATACGGAGTCACGGGGAACTGGAGCCTACCCAGTAACACAAGGCGTAAGGCTGGAGAGGACGCCAGTCCATCGCAAGGCACCCCAAGCAGGACTCAAACCCCAGACCCACCGGAGAGCAGGACTGTGGTCCAACCCACTGCACCACTGCACCCCCTTAATGCAGTGCAGTCCTTCTAGCCAATAGTGCCGTTCATAAAACCTACCGGCAGGTAGTGTGACCATTACTACCGTTGCCTTGGAATGAAGGAGGTTTGAATCCCTTCTTCTCTTGTAGGACTGTCGAGCCCCCCGAATTGGTAAACATAACCCAGGTGGACGTGGGTCAACCGTCATAAGCAGCTTAGTATGCAAACCCAACATTGCAAGTTGCTTTGGAGGAAAGTGCAGGAGAAATTAATAAATGTGACGTAATCAGTGCTGTGGATACATTTAAGAGTCATTCAGCTATAGTTACGGAAGAGAAAATTTAGGGTTTTTTTCATTGCCTTCACCGAAGCAATATAATTATCCTTCTTAGCTCTAGGTGAGGTAAGATGAGCTGTGAAACCTGCTGGATGCGCTTCCCTGGGACTGAAGTCCGGTTGTGCTGCCTTTAATAGAAACGTTCATGCTTATTCTGATACATTCATTTCGACTGAATAACAAAGTAATTCCCTCGTGTTATAACGGACATGGAGCTCCAGGACAATAAGATCTTGTCACAGTTGCCTGTTTTGTTCAAGAGGTGTACAGCGATGCTTTAATTGTTCTTGCGATCACACCGCGTTCGTGGCCGCAGCTCAAAATAGACCGCGGGTCCTGTTCTCGGCACCCGTCTGTTGAGCGTGAGAGGGAGAGGGAGCGCGAGACCGGCGCGTACCGTATCTGTGGATTTGCGTGCCAGGCGTGCGGCGAGAAATGAAGCGTGAGAGGAGGGGAGCGGGAAACGGCGGGAAGAGCGGCGCTGTCTCCGGGCAGATGCTTCGTGTGAGTGTGGATGAGAGCCTCCGAGCGAGGGATGGGTCATACAGCAGCTCTGATCTCCAGTACATATTGGGGTCAAGCCCTGATTTTGAGGACGCCGGAGGAGCATGGTGGGAAGTCAAGATTTATAGATGGCAGGCAGCGACACAGCTGGGGGGAAACAGAGTAAAGCCGCTCTGACGGCGCTGGAAGCAGCGAGACAGCTCCTGGTGGATGGACGGGAGGTTCAGTAGGACCGGATGGGATGAGCAGATAAAGGACAGCCAACGGCTCTGAGCCCTGGGGACAGTCCGGAAAGAGGGCGGCACAAGATCGGGATGGTTTCCCCTTCGCTGCCGAACACACACACGCACCCCCTTTACCCGGGCGCAGGGCAATGGCTGAGAGATACAGACCACCGGACACGGATTATGTCACAGTTGCCTGGCCGTGCCAAAGCAGCAGCTCCTCTCATTTAGTGCCAGACAGGAATATTATCACGGGGCTATTCATAGATGGAGATGATGTCCTCGTAAAACCAACTTGTGTGAAAAAAGCATGTCACAAAGGCAAAGCAGAGCCCATTGAGCACAGAACACAGACAAACACCTTACATAAATTCAGAGGCTCGCGTCGCTTGCGCGACCGGGGCTCCATCGGTGCTGTGCACCGCGGTAATCTCTGCCCGCAGGGCACAAGTGTCGACGGTGTTTGGAAAGAGCAGCTCGTCCCTTCGGCGTGCTATTACGAACGAAACAGATGACAGATGTTTCGCGGCTGCACCGCCACGACTCCGCTCCGCCCCATCGATTCCTTGAAACGCGCCTTCGATCCGGAAGGACATCGTCGCCGTCCGGCCGCACGCGGCCTCGCGTGCCACAGAAAAATTATAATTTGATATGGTTCTGTTAAAAGAACCATTTTTATTTAGCTGTTAAGATGAGCTTGCCACAAGAAAACAGGTAAAGATAATTAAAGAGCTGTAACACGACAAGGAACATACGCTATGAGTGACAAAATACAGTTGGTCTGGATATAGCAGCCATGGAGAGCAACATCTGGGAAGCTAATACAGTATGGTAACGTAATAGATTAAAAAACAGCGAAGGAAGAACACCGATGCCGTTTATGGATCTACAGTTATGTACAGATGTCCGATTTTGCACATCTGCAGCTATAAAGCGCATCGGTTCCTTTTGTCTCGTCATCAGCACTTTTTCCCACTGGCGTGAGCAGTTCAGCAATTTTGAACATCTGTCACGCTGTTAGAGCTTCACCTGGTACTGCAGCAAGGTTATCATCTTTTAACTAGTTGCCACCACCCAAAATTAATGCAGCTCCTTTTATATGGCTGTTGGTATTTCTGATGTCGTACTGTTTGTACAGCACACACACACACACACACACACACACACACACACACATTGTCTGAAACCGCTTGTCCCATGCAGGGTTGTGGGGAGCTGGAGCCTAACCTGGCAACACAGGGCATAAGGCCGGAGGGGGAGGGGACACACCCAGGATGGGACGCCAGTCCATCGCAAGGTACCCCAAGCAGGACTCGAACCCCAGACCCACTGGAGAGCAGGCCCGGCCCAACTTGTACAGTACCCATTATCAATATTAGAAGTGTGCAATATAATCTTCCTTTGAACTGCTCATCCCGAAGTCCGAACCATCATAGTTCTACTGCCGGTTTGGATCTTCTGCTTAACGTCAGTATGAGAACGTAGGGAGAGAAACAGGAGTGTGTTTTAACCAGTCTATGACACAGGGATGATGGATCATCATGATATGGAGACTTCTAGATCCTTCAAGTTATAGCTAGATGATCCTTGAGAAAATAAAAAAAAAAAAAAAAAAATGGAAAGCCTGTCGAAGGATTGGTTGTTCAAATTCATATGAAGCAGCGCAGTGTAATGTTATAAGACTGAAAGCGCTGTCGGGGAAAATGATGATCAAGCTTTCACTTATGCGGAGCGTGTGGAGGAGGGAAAAAAATGGTACCGCGTGATATTAAAAGATCCGGGCTTAGGTTTGAGTCAAGGTCGGGTCCGGTCAGCCTCAGAGTAGCGCGGAGGCACACGGTCATTGTGTCTGTTCAAATGGAAATTTCTTTCCCTTTGCCGCACTGTCCCCCTCCCCCCACCCACACACACACATAGAGGACTGCTGCTGTAGGTGAGCATTAGGTTTTGTCCTCACCACATCAGCTGATACCCTGTCTCTCTCAGCTCACTGCGGGTTTTTTCCCTGGGGTCCATGCGGTGACCTCCCTATTTATAGCTGCTGCTCCCTGTGACAGCCGCGTGGTCTCTCTCCGGGGTCCGTATTGGCAACCTCGCTATTTATAGCCCTCAGACAAATCCACTCCTGCGGCAGCGCAGTGCCGCTGGAGCTATATTTAGAACCGAGACCTCAGAGTGCAGCAGTCTCCCCGCCCCCCAACCGCTTGCGTATCGCCGTCGATCACGAGCGACGCAGGAGGGCAAGGACAATGAGGAGCGAGAAGGAGCGGCGTAGGAGGGCTGCGATTAAGGATCCGATTGCTGCCAGGTCCTCGGCTGCTCGTAGTGACGTGACAACCGATTAAATAACTGCCGTTACTGAAAATCTGCCGCGGAGACACCCGGCTCACGGCCTATTTTTAGCAGGAGGGCAGAAAGCGGAGGTTATTTTTAGATTCCGTTCTGTGCTCTGCAGAATGCATGATGTATGAAGACGTGCTCTGAGTCCTGATGCAGGGTGGAGCCCCTTTACACCGGCTGAGCGCTGTGTGCTCCCGCAGTGCCGCAGGCGACCCCACAGCTTCGTTCAATTTCAACCGAGGCTCCGTATGCGGTTCCGGTTCCAGACCTTATTCTTATTCACTTGAAATAAAATAAATCTAAAAAAGTATAAAACCCCTCATCTGCCACTTGTCGTATTTCATCCGAGAGATGCGTCACCGTCAGCCGCATGGTTTATTTGACATAGCCGTCCACTGAACATGGACCACGGATGCTGCTCTTGATAAAAACGCGATGTGCCGGAAGGTGCTTTGTGGATGTTTCATTATATCACAGATTTTCACTGGAAACAGCAGTTGCTAGGCAACACAGGAAAGTCAATAATATCCTGGATGGTTTCCAGTGTCTCTGTGGGGGAGATCCTCTATTTCATCTATTGAAATATTAATATATGTGCATCTGTTGAAAACCCCACTCCATCTCTGGTCTGCAGCTCAGTCTGAGCGGGGAGGGGGGACGTGGAGGCAAAGCGCGCACAGCCCTGCTGTGAGTCGTGACCGTCTCTCCAGTCTCGAGTGGCTCAAGGTCTCCTACACCGTGCCAATCAGTGTTCTTTGGGTTAAATGCACTTTTCTTTAGAGGTGCAGTAAGACCGGAATTTTTACAGAGGTTATCGGAGGCACAAATCTTAAACTGCCAAGGCAAGGCTGTTTTGAGACCTTAACAAGGAAACAATAAGAGAAAAAGATTCAGTTTTTTGTGGATTACACTGCAGCTCTATGTGTGTGTGTGTGTGTGTGTGTGCGTGCGCATCCTAAACGCACGAGCTTTGAGGAAATCCCCGCTCACGCACAGGCATCTCACACTTCGTTGGATTAATGACGCCTCCCTGGCTTCCTGAGTCAAAGTGCTGGAAGCCAATCCACAGGGCCATTTGTGCTTCCTGTCTGTTGGTGAAGCTCATCAGTGGTGTGGGCGTCCACAGTGAGTCACAGGTGTGCTGCTGCTCCCTTCTGTACATTTTGGGGAGTTCTGGCTTCCATGTCTTACTCTGCAGCGGGACCCCAGCGCTCCCCAACCTTGCAACCTTACATCAGCTAGTCTCCAGTTGAAGCTGGGATGAGAAGGTGTTTGGATCTTCTTCTGAAAGCCCATCCAGGAGCAGCGGGTCACTGGGCCTGAGCTCAGCGACTCGCTTGTTCAGCGTCCACCACTGCTGTGTGAGCCCTGGCAATGAAACCGGCTGTGGGTCGTGAACATATGGCTCTGTGCCAAACCCTTATTCCATTTGGGTTGCATCGTGCCCCTCAGAACCAACCAACCAAAACTCAAACGGTTGGGGTCCTGGGGAGCTGGAGTTGTTGGGAGAAATTAAGCCTTAACGTAAAGGAAGTTCAAGTGCAAAATAAAACTGTCCGAATTGCTCATTCCAAAGGTAGCGCTGTCACGTTACGTTCTGATGATGTGCTCCTTATTACGTTTAAAAGAAAACAGGTTAGGGTTCGCAGCACCAGAAACAGTGTATCAACATTGTACTTTTTCACTGTCCCTCTTTTGTAAGGAATTAATACCAAATTCTGGGGACACGAGTGAAGTAATCCTTTCTATCATTGCAAAAATGCATTTTCTGTTTTACAGAACTGTATGTGATGAAGTTTATTGTACATGTATATATGAAAGATGCTTTACAATATAGCATAAAGCTCAAAGTAGCTAGGTGACAGATTTTTTTTTCTCTGTTTATAATCAGAAATGATGCATATCAGCAAAGTGTAACAATCTAACGGCGTGATAATTTTCTAGAACTTCTATTTACAAGGCTAAATGTACTTCAAACCACTGCATTCGGTGCCTTTCTAAATTGCTCTCCAACTAACTTGTACTTCTCTCGCCTTGTCTTTCCTCTCAGTTACAAATGAACAATTTGCGTGAAATGTTAGGTCATGTTGTGAGCCCCCTAAATTTCGTATTTGAAAAACCGCAATCTCAGATTTGCACTGAAGGTCGATTAAGGTGCAATTGAAGTTTGAAGTAACTAAAGCAAATTTATCGGGAGCTTTTCGTTACAAAATGTCCCAGGCAATTCCACTCCTGCCATTAGTGAGACACGAACAAGCACAATTACAGTGGAAAGGGCTTTGTATAATGACAAGTACGCTTTTAATGTTTTGTGACTAATTAATGTGTTTTCTCAGAGGACTGATGATCTGCAATGCTTATGAGGCAGGGCTGGGAGGGTGTTGGGCTGGGGCACATCTACAGCTGCACTCAGAAAGACATACCTGAGTAACCGATGCCTCTGAGCCTCCCACTACCCGTGTTCGCTTAAACCTCAAGGTTTGTCATGCGTTTTAAGATATGAATACACACACGTGAGAAAAATTCATCAATGCCGATCACGAGTTGACATTACAGCGACTGTTAAACGATGCATGATGTTCTCTCTCCTTAACGTTTCGTGCAGATCTGGTACCCAGTCAAACTGCGGTGTGCTGTACTGTACTCTTGTGCTGTTAGCAGAGTCTCTTTGGTTTCACTGTTGAAAAGGACATCAGGAAGATCCTTGAACACGCTGACATTGTGTGCAGCTCCCTCTGATTGACATGATCTTCCATCACATTCTGTTCCCAATTCTGAAAAGGTAATGCAATTCATTTGAAGAATGAACTAGGTTTACATTTTCGGTCAGTCCTTTATTCGCCCACATCCTTAGCGAGCATCTGCAGCGCAATCCGTGACAGTCGTGTGTTAACTGAAATTTTATTGATAGTGTGATAGTTCAGATAGTGCCTTTGTACAAACAGGCCAAAAAAAAAAAAAAAAAAGCAGGATAATTCTCCAGCACAGCGTGTACAGTTTTTTGTCATCAGTTTATAATCGATCCCAGAGTGTCAGAGCTTCCTCAGTACACATTATGCAGGACCTCTTGGTATGGTGTTGACATGCGTCATAAGAATATCCTTCCCTATTTCTCATAAGAATATCCTTCCCTATTTCTGCTCTGAAGGACAACAAAATGACAGTGCGTATATATTATATATATGTTTATAATCATAATATTTCAATCAACATCAGTCTTAAGAATAAAAACACATTGTCACTGGAGTGTATTTCACCACATTTTAAGGGACTTTGAGATGCACATACAACGCTCTGCCGCACCAGGAAACCGTGGAAGAGGACAACAGTATTTCAGTGGCAGTTTATTATCCTTTTATGTTCTTACATTATATTACAGCATTATCCTCAGACCAGATACAGAGAGTTCCTGTGCCACGGACACTTCTGTTATACAGATCTATCAACTGTTAGGCTTAAGTACTGCAGATCAGAAGGGGGATCCAGTGGTGCAGCGGGTTTGGCTGGGTCCTGCTCTCTGGTGGATCTGGGGTTTGAGTCCTGCCAGGGGTGCCTTGTGATGGACTGGCATGCCATCCTGGGTGTGTCCCCTCCCCCTCCAGCCCCACACCCTATGCTGCAGGGCTAGGTTCCGGCTTGCCGCAACCCCGCTCGAGACAAGTGGCTTCAGCCAATGTGTGTGTGTGTGTGTGTGTGTGTGTGTGTGCAGATCACTACATGCTCAGGGGCACTAAGTATTTCGCAAGGTAGAGAAAATTCCACATTTTGGCCTCTCTTGAAGAGAACTGGCTCACCTGTGAATGAAAGTTGCACATTCGCGCATCTAAGGGCAAAATGTATGAAGCTTTTCCACTGATGCAAAATTGGCACCTTTTTACAAAGGAATATACCGATGTCACATTTACACTGTCATGCGGTGAGCTTCCCGTATGTTAAGGTGCAAATGGCTCTCTTTTTGGCGTAGAAATACCAAAGCAGTGTTATGTGCTGTGTAATAACTAACAATAACGCATTAACCCTTAAGACGCGGCTATACCCTATACTGTTTGGAGGGGGGGGTCTTGTAAAATTTCACCTCCAGTGAAGCAACTCCTATGAAGGGATCGCATGTTCTGTTCTGATTAGAAATCAAGAACGTGAACCACCAGTATCCTTAAATCGCGATAGCAGACGGAACGAAACAGAACAACAAACGGGAGGAAAACAATGAAGAAGCACGAATGTATAGGATCTGCTCGCCTTCGTCCTTTTGGAATGTAATGGATTTAATATAATTTCAGCAGCTTCTTCGCACAGTTTTTTTTTTTTTTTTTGTTATTTTTTCTTTCGTTCTGTTCGAATGTAGCTTTTAGTGGCAAAAATGGGAAGGGAAATTGCTGGGAGAGTCCTCTCGCAGCCACCCGTGGCGGTGTGGGAGGGATGGGGGATGCCTCTCTCTCTACTACTCACTACTGGTCTGCGTGGGGATTTCTCCGCGCGCCGCCCCTCGCGGCTCGAGCGACGCGCGCGACATAAAAGAGGCAGGAGCGGGGCTCCCGCGAGTAGCAGAGCACAGAGCGCGCGCGGGAGTCGCGAGGAGAGGGTGCCGAGCGGCGGGGGGGGCAACGCAGGAGCGCAACGCAGGAGGAGCGCAGCGCGGGCAGCTCTACGGGGATTCCGGCACCGGATGAGACCGGGCATGAGCAGGCGGCAGCGGGCGGCGCGGTAGACAGATCGGGCACCTTGGACTCGTCCCCGATGCACGGGCGATCGTGTGCGCCGTGGGAGCGCTCGGGCTTCCCCTGTAGGAGGCGTTGACCGCAGAGCCCGATCGCGCCCGGAGCCCGGAGCCCGACACCATGGTCCAGAACGTCATTCTGGTGTTCTTCCGCAGGAGGCTGAGCCAGCGGCCGGCTGTCGAGGAGCTGGAGGGCAGGAACATCCTCAAACGTGAGTCGGTCCGTCCCCGTGGCGTGTGTACGAACACACTCTCTGACATTTGGCATCACACCTGTGTGTGTGTTCACCTGAACGGACGCATCGGTGTGCTCAACTGTGTGGACTGTCTTCGGTACGTCTTGTGTTTGAGTGTGTGGTCTGTGTTCTGTACTGTTAGTGAGAAAAGTGCTTAATTTTCCTGGAAATAACTTGGAAGGAATACATTTTTAAATGGTGTCTTTCTAATTGTCACCATTGAATATTTCGCCTCGATTCCCTGTCTCTGTAGCATTCTTCGCAATGTTACAAACATCATAAATAATGAACAGATGCCGAAAGAAAAAGGATTGTCCGCTTTAATCAAATTTAACCAAAGTATCTTTTCATTCGTCTACTACTGTCACACTGTTGCCACCGCTGGTGATCGATAATTGTCATTTACATTTAATTGATCCTTTCACTGTAATAGCCTCCCTTATTTTTAAATAAAACAGAATAGTCTGATTAAATTTTCGTATAAATGACAGAGCAGCGGTGAGACAAACTGCTGACTCAAGGAAGATTATCATTAATTATCATCATTATTATTATTATTATTATTAACTCGGGGGAGTGCCGAGGCTCACTTACAATAGCGAAACACTTTCCAGATAAAACACCGAAAGCCGTTAGATTATAGATTTCAACAACAACGGTTCTTCGCTGAAGAGGGACACATGTCCCCAAACGCTGAACCGAGCGCAGCTCCCCGAGGCTCGCGACCGGCGCGCGCCGCTCCCCTCTCCGTCGTCGGGCGCGAGCCGAGAAACCGGGAGTAGAATTTTTTTTTTTTTTTTTAATAAAAAAGGGAGAAGTTCAGCGTGAACGTTCACACGCGTGCACGTCGAATGTGAAACTGCATCACGGGGAGAGAGAGGTTGTTTTATACAAATTTTATAGGTAACATTAAATAATTCAACGCGCAGCGTGTGTTCAGTGTCTCCTCTCGATCCCGTTACGCTAAGCGCAGCTCACGGGCTCCTACTGCATCTTTACGTGAGATCCAGTTCTTTTGCCATCGTTTCTACCCGTGTAAACACTTTGGGACAAACGGCCGTTGACATTCATCAGGGTTCGGAACAAAGGAGAGCAGAATGGATGGTTTTCTCACCTCCTTGTCGCGCCTCGGCTGTGCGAAAGATCACCAAAAAGTGACTGTGTGAGTGAGGTGAGCTTTCTCTCGCAAAACGGCTCCATCGTGGTAGTGTGTGAGGACACAGCAGTGACTGGACCATCCGTGTCTCCTGCTGCTGCTCACAGATGTTCAGCGTTATGTTTCTGCCCTGCTTTCCAGAGAGGAACGACCAGACAGAGCAGGAGGAGAGGAGAGAAATCAAGCAGCGACTGAACAGAAAGGTACACAGCGCTCTGCCACCATCTCCACCCCTGTCTCTTTTTCATCACATCCAGCATCATTGGTCCAAAGCAGAGTTACTGCAAGTCTTTGGTCAAACAACTCAGAATAAGTACATTGATTGAGGGGCTAAGGGTTAGAGTAACACATCCTCTTCCTACAAGGCAGGTTTCTTAATCGTACCACAGCCTGCACCTTATAGCTCACTTAAAAAATACAAGCATTAATACTTATCCAAATAGAGGCATTGAACAGCTTTTTTTTTTCTTCAGAGCACTGGTGTAATTTTACATCTGCAATGCAGGAAAATGGATGCAAGCGCTTGTTGCTCTGCCGCCCCATGCTGGGGGCCCCAGGTGTTCCCCATCTGCAGCCCTCTCACTGCGATCCCTTTTCCCTGTTAGCCTCATTGTGGGGCAGCAGCACAGTCTTGTGTTGTTCAAGATCAGCACGATGTTCATTCGGTGTGAAGTGGCCCGTGAAAAGCAAAGCCTGCCGGCACTTACGCTAACTCCCCATGATCACAGGATGACCTTTGATAGGAAAAGGATCATCAACAAAGTCAGAGACAAAGATAACGTACACAAGCCTTGCCTTCGGTTGATGTATTTCCAATGAACTTCCCTTGTCCCTGCCGACCCGTTTTCTTCCCTGGGCTAAACCACAGACCTGTGTGTCAGAGATCAGCAGCAAGGGGATCGACTGGGACTCGCTGTTTTAAGTGCCTTGAATACTGTGGCATTCATGTCTTATTGTTGTATCACAGATCTAGGTTTAAACAACTCATCTGTCCCTTAACCATTGTTTTTCAGCTGAACCAGCGGCCCACAGTAGACGAGCTACGAGACAGAAAGATCCTGATCCGCTTCAGTGACTACGTGGAGGTGGCCAAAGCTCAGGACTATGACCGGCGTGCAGACAAGCCCTGGACCAGACTGTCTGCAGCTGACAAGGTATGCCAGCTCAGTTCTGCGCAAGTACTGCAGCTCCCTTCTCAAAACTCTTAGCGATTCCCCCGCTGGACTCAGACAGCTTTGAAATGGCTCAATGGTTGTCATTCTCTGGACTCCACAGGCTGCGATACGCAAAGAGCTGAATGAGTTTAAAAGCAACGAGATGGAGGTGCACGCATCCAGCAAACACTTGACAAGGTCAGTGCCTGTGTGATATCGCTGGCCTAGACATGCTGTTAGAAACCTGCACGTTCCATATGCTAAAGATAGGCTGCGTGAGCCAAACTGAGGAGAGCTGAAATCAGCAGAGAACTGCAAATAGTGACACATTTGACAAATGTGGCTCCTAATGCACCAAGTGTCCTTCTTACGCAGGTCTTCATTTCTATTTGTAATGTGAGGGCAGATCTGTGCTGTGCTGTGCTATGCTATAAATAGCCCGTTGATTAAGTGTTTTGATTTAACAGCGCGCTATAGAAAAGCGGCCGGGTCTCAACGCTTTTCCTCCCTTCCTGCTTTCAGATTCCACAGGCCGTAGCGAGGGTTTCTTCCATGAAGAACTGGTGAACCCCATCCATTAGGGGACTGACTATCTTGAGAGGATCCTTCCAGTGCCTTGGCCCAGTCTCTGGGTGGCCATGATTCTTGGGCATGGTGATTGGTAGTCGGGGGCTACATTTCTACAAAAGATGCTACCTGCGGGAGATGTTTAACACCCCCCTCTCAGAGATGTACGTAAGGTACATAAGGGCAGTGGAACAGAGGCCCTGGACTGAGTGCACCTGCCAATGAGCGGTACATCTGTTCTTGGGGAAAGCTGTGCATGTCACCAGCTTTAACTTTTCCTTGAAAAAAATACTCCAGGGTCATGTGCTCAACAGTCTTGAGCCTATTTCATATGATCTGCCAAAACTTGAGAGAACTGTCTACATTGTCACACAGATAAATTCTTTGCTCCATTTGTCAGAAAATACAGCTTTTCAATTTTTTAAAGAAAATAATAAAACCAGGATGTTTTTGTGCTATTCTCTTGTTCGGTGTTCTTTTGGGGAATACTGGACCTTGCTAAAGATTCAGTTTCTCAAGGTGAATTATGAGATCATTTGAGGATGAAAAGGCTGAGTAACAGAAAAAATCATTAGTTTTGTCATTAATAAGTGCTCTGGAGAAACACAATATTAAACTAGCTAGAGTAAACATATTCAAACATATATTGTAAGAAACTATTCAGAGTGCAAAATCACAATCGACTTAACTGCTCAAAACCAGTTGACTATAAAAAAATAAAATGTCATTTCATAGTATGTCATTAGGCAACATATTGCTATACCTTTAGCTATGTAACCAAAGTAACAAATTTACATCTCTTGTACATCACCTTTCAAACTTCCCTGATAAAAAAGGAAAAAATATTAATGCTTTCTATTTTCCATGCTGTGGCCACTTCTGTCTAAACCTTTTGTGAAAAAAATCCTTCTTAAATGGTGAAAGCATTATCAGTCATCTACATCATTTATATTTCTCTTATAAAAATGATGTAACATCATTATTTAAATAAACAAGAAGAATGATTATGTAAGTACACGAAACCACAAATAAACTAGGCTAGCAGGAGGCAAAAGCAGCAGTGCAGGGTTTAGGTCTCTACTGTCCTGTATGTGACGTTGGTGGAAAAACCAAGCCTGGCACACCTGTGGAACCCTATGGAGCGGATATGACAGTATGAGGGCTTGGCTTGGCTTGGGGGGGCGTGTATCACACAGATGGGACCCATCTCTGTGTGCAGCTTTAAACACAAAGGTGATGTATATCTGCATATTCTTAGGGCTGCATGTGATCCACCAGGCAGCAAAGTCCTGGAGACTGTTTTCTACAAAAAATGCTTTTATTAATGCGCATGTTCAAACACAGGAAATAACAACATGCCACAGATACTGATTTAGAGTTCCATAAATCAAAAAACTCAAACACACGTGCAAAAAAGCAAACCTTAAATATTATACAACAAAACAGTTAATTGAATAACGTGTGGTT
Organism: Scleropages formosus; assembly: GCF_900964775.1. NCBI lineage: Eukaryota > Metazoa > Chordata > Actinopteri > Osteoglossiformes > Osteoglossidae > Scleropages > Scleropages formosus. The sequence continues at coordinate 5,394,084 of NC_041806.1, forward strand.
CCTGTTAGAGTCATTATACTTCTGAAGACTAACACTGAACACTAGCAATTTTATCAAGTTGCTTCTACAGCAAGTTGTTAACTGAAAAATCTAAAATTCTGGAAGTAGAAAAATTCATTTATATCTGAAAACGAAGAGGATTAGCCAAAAACTATTATCCCTTCCAGAGTCACAGTCCCCTGTCAGGCAGGAACAAGGCTTGAAGCCCCTTGCGTACGCTCAGCAGTTCCTCCTCATGCTAGGGAGAGCAGACACCAATGCACAAATTCACACGAGTGAATGAAACAGACAAGGATATCTAGTGTCATTACCAAAAATAACCAATGCTAAAATGAAGCTTATCAATACACACACACACACACTGGCTGAAGCCGCTTGTCCCGTGCAGGGTCACGGCGAGCTGGAACCTAACCCGGCACCACAGGGCGCACGGCTGGAGGGGACACACCCAGGACAGGACGCCAGTCCGTCACAGGGCACCCCAAGCAGGACTCGAACCCCAGACCCACCAGAGAGCACGACCTGGCCAAGCCCGCTGCACCACCACACCCCCTGAGCTTATCAATAGCAATTTGTAAATTGGGTAATCGCTCTGTAAACATTACTGCCACTTAAAATCTTGATCATTCTGAATATACTGTTAAGTTGATGTCAAAATGATTAAGAGGCACGGGTCTCACCACACTGGAGCTCCCCTCATTCTGCCATTTTTACTCACCATGTCCCTGAAAAGCCTATCTTGAATGGACTTCATGTCCTTTCTCATTACACACATCTGAAAAAGACAAGTGAACAGTTACAATGGATGACTGAGTTCCGCTTCCCAGAATAGGCCTCCACTTCCAAGTACACAAATTGTCAGTATATGAATAGAATAACACAGTAACACTGTGGTCACATCTGGTCAACTAGTAAATGGTGCAAAGTTCTGGGGTCAGTGAGAAGGGACTAGAGCAATGTTTGGTACACTAGATAGGAGCAGGTGAGCATAATGAAGTCTCATGGGAACTGAAGAGACCACAGATGCAGATATATTATCTAAGCTTTTCTATTCCTTCAGGCATATTTAAGTACTACTTTCAATTGGCTAAATTAGTTATGAAATGCAAAGGATAGCAAGAACTGTCCTTGTCAAGGCCATGACTTCACCATACCACCTTTTATGTAACAGAATATGTATTGATTTCCTACATGGGTAAACTGAAAACCAAAACAACATGGGCTGGCAAAACAGTAGCAACAAACACCTACTGCATAGTTCCACAACAATATAAATTTGCATTAAGGTAAAATATTTTTTAGTTATTTTTCGCACATACTGTCAGGCAAGAGATGCCCCTTCAACCTCCTAGCATTCCCTTCCTGAACACCAACTAGCAACCAATACTCCAAGTATTACAAGGTACAGATAGGTGTGGCTAGAGGTGTGCAGGGATCAGGAGTTGTGAGCTAGAACCAAGGGTTGGAAGGCAACACACTATAGCTGTGATGGGATGAAACTGGTTTCAACTCACCCCAGACTTGAAAATCTGCTCTTCAAACTCAATGCTGTAAGATACATCTGTTGAATATATGCTTCTCAGGTGCTGCAGCCTGGCACAAAACAGTAAATTAAAAAAGGATAACAAAAAGCAAGTCAGGACAGAAAGAGAAAGAAGGGCACCTAATAACTGGTTCGTACAGGACAACTATGGAAAGTTCCCCCATTTGGACTTTAAGCAAAAGGTCAGTGCATAAAGCTATATGAGGACAAATCAATCAGTATGTTTTGCTTTTTTTTTTTTTTTTTTTTAAAAAAAAAAAGAAAAACGTCCCTTATCTTCTGTAAGTGTGAACATGATTTCTTTAAAACCCAGTTCTTCAAGAAAGGCAAGCAAGATATTAAGTGTGAACATTATCATCTTTTTATATTTTTAACACCCAACTCATCACCAGTATTGTACACTCTAATCTCCACAGTAATGACCTCATTATTGATTAGCCTTATTGAGTGTACTAATGCAAACATTAGAGTAGCAATGTGAACATTCTGACTCTGCTATGAAATTACAAACATCAAACATTAAGGGCACGGTAACTTAGTATTGTGCCATTGTGGATACCCTAACAGGAAAATGCAATCTGAAGCAGACAGACATCTAGAATCCAGTGTGAGTTCCAACAAACACACAAGAAAGCCAGATGCATTTACCATTTTGTACTGACATAAACCTTTGTTCAACTCAAGTGTACACATAAACATGTGCACGCCAGTAGACAGTATATCAGACCTGGGTGCTAAGACAAATGCACAGGACCTACAGGCTTTGACAATCCTATGTTGCCCCAAGCAGAAAGCCCCAAATAAAGACCTTGTCTTACCTGTGAGTCCCTTTTTCATTAATGGAATGGAAAGCTTGGCACTGTTTGTTCCAGTAGGCCTAGTGAAAGAACACTCATTTTACCATGTTACCAGTTGTAGTCAACAAAAACAAGCATGAAACCTAGTTCTGTATTTCTGTGAGTATATTTAAGTCTGTAAGAGTACATTTGTGCTCTTTATGTTAAGATTTATTGAAGTGACTGAATTATTCCTTAGCTGAAATACTTTTTTTTCTGGTAGGAAAATATTCAAGTTTCAAGTTTATTGTCACAGATACAAGTACCATGTACATGTATCATGAAAATCTTCCTGAATCCTTCTCCACTGGCTATGGACAAAGACAACAGAAATATTGCACAAACAAAACAATGACAATGAGAGTGAGTAGTGCAACAGCAATAGCAATAAATAATGGTAACAGTAGTAACAATAATGCCACTTGACAGTCAGAACGAGAGAATGAGAATGCATAAAGTGGCAGTGAAATTTACCAATGTGCTTGGGTGGAGCAGTCCAACTCTAGTTACTAAAGGTAGCACATTGGTTAGTGTTGTATACTATATTCACACACACACACACACACACACACACACACATTTTCAGAACCGCTTGTCCCATACGGGGTTGCGGGGAACCGGAGCCTACCCGGTAACACAGGGCGTAAGGCCAGAGGGGGAGGGGACACACCCAGGACGGGACGCCAGTCCGCCGCAAGGCACCCCAAGCGGGACTCGAACCCCAGACCCACCGGAGAGGAGGACCCGGTCCAACCCACTGCGCCACTGCACCCCCCTACTATATTCATACACAACTAATTGTTTTTTTGTTCTAAGTCCCCTGCACACATTCATGCTGCAACACTGTTACTGGACTAATATACTTACTTGGTTAATATTCCTTAATTTTGTTCCTCTGCTGTACAGTTTTTTTAGCAAATTGTTCTAATTGTATACTAGTTATATTCCACCACATATACTGGGTTGCTCTGTTTAAGAGTGTGATATAAATTCATAAAATATAAATCGTAGTTGGAAACTCTGAATTTGTGCTCTTGCCACACTGCGTGTGTGCATATTTCAGTATGAATTTTCTTTAACAGCCCTGTGTTTCTGTTCGAGTGCTGCTGTACATAGTGAAATCAAAAACATCCAAAGTGACATACAGTGAGCTCGTCTTCCATGTTCTTCAGGGAGGAGTCATCTTGCTCCAAGTCCTTGATTTCCTCCAAAAGAGCTCTCTTGACCTTCTCCAGTTGCTGAGTTCTGCGGATGAAATTAGCTTATTATAATTATGAATCCATGCATTGTTTACTATGTCTCTGATGATGGCTCACCTGTACTGCAGCATCTGCTTGCTTATCAAGGACAGATGCTGCTGAACGGTCTTCAGTGACTGTTTGCCATAGCGGTCCATCCGTCTTGAGCGAACCTATTTGCAAATAAAAAAATATTTGAATTTTCCCAATTCTTTAAGATGTTGGTTTTCCATAATCTTTATTAGCATACCTGTAACTTTCTCTGCAACTCAGAACTGAACTGATTGCACACAGATCCCAAGTTTGCTGGAGTGCTCAATTCCTGCAGGCCCAAGTCCATCTCACCCTCAACGCTAGCCTCCCAGCAGCTGGATACCATTTGGGATGAGATTACGGACTGCTCCTCTGTCTCACATGCTGGGGAACAAAGTCACACTGTTCTATCATCAGCACCACATGCAACAAGACTCCTGTCAGTCTTTTCACACAGTTTCCTCAGTGCTATTCTGCCCTTAAATGGATCTATTCCTCTATTGTAGACTGCAACAAGATTTGCTGATGATGATGGCAGCATGACGAAAAAATGTGCCAATGGAACAATAACCATGACTAATCCTTTCTGCAGCATAACAAATAAAACATTAATAACCAGCTTAGGTGTTATGAACAAGTCTTGTAATACAAAAAAATGTCTGCCAGCCTGACAGTTTGATGACTGAACCACCTTAGGTACTGCACAGCATCGTGGAAGTCTCTGTACCACCATAGTCTGATGGTGCCATACCCTGGTTATCCGCTATACTGTGGTTAAGTTCCATTTCTAGTCAAATAGCCACACAAGCACTTGTTAGGTTCATTAGGCTCTGTGCAACAGGCCAGCTATTGTATTAATTCAATGTCCATGGATATAAATTTGTTGGCAAATATCACTTTAATGTGGCACAAAGAACTACACTTGTACCTCATGCTACAAACATCCAACTTATAAATTTTCAAATAGAAAAATAAATTAACTTGGAAATGTTTCTAACTGCATTTAATTCATAAGACTATTTTACAAAATATCCTGCTGTTACACTTTCCATCATTAGCAAAACATGGTCAGATAGAATCAAAACTCAAACTGTGGAGGGAGAAGGAAGGGGGGAGGACAACTGACAAAGTGATTACAGACAGCGCAATTTTAAATGTATTATTGCTATATCCAAAAACTATCTAGCAAATAAATAGAGGTGCATTTCTATTATGCTATTTTGACTGCAAACTTAAACTAACCAGATACCAAGAAACATGTTTATGTAATGCAATGGAGAATTATTTGTGACCAGTTTTCTGTAGTTTGAGACAAGTGGTTTAAATTTAAGGTGAAACACTAATTCGTTCTCCCATTTTTTCATTCTGCTTGGGGTGCCTGATTTGCAGAAGCACTATGTCCCTGCTTTGTGCTATCTCAATAGACTTTCTACCACCACAGTCCACTCTGTACTCTCTTGTGTAAATACACGATTTACCCAACTCATTCATTTACCTAAATAATGCCTTATATTACTTTTTACCGGAGGGGGTGCGGCAGGCTTGGCCAGGTGGTCTGGGGTTCGAGTCCCGCTTGGGGTACACTGTGATGCGCTGACTTTCCATCCTGGGTGTGTCCCATCCCCCTCCAGCCTTACGCCCTGTGTTGTCGGGTTAGGCTCCGGCTTGCCATTACCTCGCTTGGGACAAGCAGCTTCAGCCAGTGTGTGTGTGTGTGTGTGTGTGTGTGTGTGTGTGTGTGTATTTTATCACTGTATTTTCAACATATGTCTGTATGTATGTTAAATATTAAATGCTGCTACCACAAAACAATTTCTCTGTGGGATCAATAAAGTTTAATTCATTCATGTTAATAAAAAGATAAGAGACAACCAGTACACATTGTATTCTGCCTCATGCCCCATGTTTGCAGAACAGAGGAACACTAAGACTGTGTATTGTATGAGCCGTTGACAAAAACAGAATGATGCCATATGTGTGTACACACACACACACACACACACACACACACACACACACACACACACACACCCACCCCCCCCGTCTGGAACTGCTTGCCCCAAGCAGGGTCGTGGTGAGCCAGAGCTAACCCTGCAACACAGGGCGCAAGGATGGAAGGGGAGAGGACACACCCATATGTCATATAGTGAATTCTCAATTACCCTTCGCTGAATATGTTTAATAGAATCTAACCAGTGAATAAATTGGATTATGCCATATTATTAAGCTATTATTGATTGTGATATAGAGGGTGGACTTACAAACAATTCTGAGTCAGAAACTCATGCTCGGTCCTTATTGCATTCGTAAGTTAAGAAACAAGCTTATTTTGGTTGAGCCTGAGCTCTGCAGACCACTGGCAAACTGGCTAATCAAAAGCCATGCAAAAAACATTCTGAATGTGGTTCCTTTTGTGGTATAAAAACAAGGAAACTGGACCAATAAAAAAAGACCTTAGACATAATTCTGTACTCTTAGCAATAGTATGTCAGCTCCAACAAGTTATTGCTCAAGACAGTAATATAATCTTATATAGCTCAAATGGTTCTAGTCATTAAAGGCATTATAAAATTAGGAGAAAAACAAGGTCAGATGTTTGCTTTCAGCTTAATCTTATAGTGCCAAGCTACCCATGTATTTGGTGATGGATCCCTTTAAGACAGTTTTTCTTAACCAAAGAGTTTTGTTTCATAACCTTTTGTGTGAACACCCACACAAACACCATGCCAAAGTCTGCCTATTTATCACCGCTGTAGGTAATCAGCAACAAAGCAATGTGCTTTATATAATGTAGATGGTGCTCCCAGCAACAGGATCACTCACATTTTACATTTTAAATGAAATAAACTATACTCCATTCCCTACAAAATCCCGACTAATTCACTGGTACCTTCCTCTAGGTCTGTGTAAGTCGTGTTTTCCCTCTGCACCCCACAGAAACTGTTCTGAACTAGTACTAGATCCTTTCTGCCATTTTGATTCCTGTTTTCCTCTTCCTCCCTGGGAGGAGTTCATTTCATGTGGAACAAGGTGGAGGCTGGGAGGAGGTACAAGAGGTGGAAAAACAACTGGATTTTAGAACCAAATTTAACCTTGGCTGACAAGCAACCTCATTAACAGGACACAGTGCATGATCACCAGCTAATGGACCAAACAATTAACAGAGACAACAAGAGACTGTGCAACACTTATTGTCCACAAAGTGACTTGATTTCTCTGCAAACAACTGGTTTAAAAAAAAAAAAAAAAAAAAAAAAAAAAAAAAAAAAAATTTTTAGTATCCACATTTTCCCCCCCCTCGTTCAACTGTGTGGCTCACTAGAAGACAGAGCACCCACACTTACACTTTACCCAGAGCAAACATACCAGTACTCCTCAAGTTATGCCATTAGTGACTTATGACCACTTGGACTTACAAAAGCTATCCCATTAAGTTTATATTACTTTCAAGACACTTGGTGGTAATAGCTAACGGTGACCCATCATCTGCTGTATACTAACAATGGCTTGCTATGAGGCGTCAAGGCAGCCATATTTGTGGTTTGGGCTTCAGTCAGTGTTTGGGTGTCTAGCAGCAACTGCGTTTTGTTTACAAAACTATTTTCTTCTCAAGTTACCTTTTATTTAAAATGGCTAGCAAACAAAAAAGTGAATATTGTTGTGGTACTGAAATGACAAAGTGAAAGACAATAGACTTAGAAATGAAAGTGAAAATAAGACTGCAGAATGAATATACAATACTGTACTGTTCATATAATGCGATTTTGGACTTACAACAAAGTCAACTTACAACGGGGCCATCAGAATGGAACCCCATTGTAGATCGAGGACCACCTGTACAGAATACATGAAAAGCACACTGTGGCGTGTAACAAATTTGCAATACCATACCTAAACTTGCTTACAATGCTGGTAACCATACCAGCGTAACACACAGTAATCGTGACTCCACTATTTAAGCCCTTGTTTTACAGTGAGAAGGGAATTGTCCTGGGGTGAGAGACAGAGAAGGAGAAGATACCAAGACTATTCAGATACCCCTCTCTCTGACACCTTGTCCAGCCTAGTTCCCAGAAAAAAAAAAAAAAAAGACTACTGAACCTAAAAAACTTGAGTCAGTGTCCTTTTATCTGGTGAACCAGGCTCTTTATCACAAGCTTGTACAACTATGCAAGGTACCCTGGAAGCAACTGCATTATTCGAGGATTGAATTGTTTTTTAAAATCTGCCACAGGTTTTGTGTTGCATGGGACCACATTATATGAGGGCTGAGTGCATACTTAATATTCTCAAACACAACCTGAATAAATCCTTGCGAATACAGTACCATTTCTGACTGTTTCTCATACTCCTTTCTTTGAAATGAAAGAATAGGCACAAAATACTGTGTGACATTTGCCAGTTTAGCAATAGTAACACAGTTCATACCTTTATCCAAGTGTGAGTGGTTTCTTCTGGGCTTGAACAGCTTCCTGGGTTTAAGCAAACCCCTCTGCTTTGTCTCCCTACCACTGCATTGCTCTTTTTTTTCCAAGTCCTCTTCCTCAGAAGTGCTAGAATTGATGGGTTTAGCACAGCGTTTGAGAGTAGAGCATGGCCCTGCAGGGCAGACAGTGGATAAAATGAGGTATGGACATGTTAGTGCAGCCAAGAAGGAACCAAGCCCTTTGCTGAACAAGCTAAGCTCCTTACCAGAGGGGTGCATCTTCAGGTACACAGCCTCCACTTTCCGCCTAGAGTAATGAGGTGTCTTCTACACAAATAGACAAGCATTTTTCAGAAGTACTCTTCCACCCAGTCTCAATAGTTTTGTACAGTCATCATGTAAATGTCTAACAAACCGGACCAAAAAAAACAATGAAATTGTAAAAAGTTCATTTACATTTCAAATATATCAATGTTTTAGATTCAACTGGTTTAAAGCTAGAAAACTTAAGAGTACATAAAAAAATTAGGCTTGCTTGAGGAAGACTCCGCACCACAGTGAAAGATACAACTCAGTCATGGACCTCTATTATGGCAACGCATATGGCAAGGCTGCAGGCCAACCCCCAATATGCCCGAACTTTGTGTTACCATGGAGACTGGTGAGTTTTCATGGAAAGATGCATGCAAGCCCTTGCTGTTCCCTGATACCTGCAGTTGCTCATCCATGATTTGGCAATCCATTGGGTTTTCTCCTACAGACCTCTCTGGAACCATGGAGGAGAGGAGGGGCTGTGAAGGGCTCATTACCGGGGTTGTGAGCTTTGATTTTAGCTGCAGTTGGGTTGAGGGTCAGAAATTAATCCAGCAAATGCACTTCTGCTGCATGTTGACCAAAAGGTGCAGAGTAAAGATGCAAGAAAGGGGCTCCACGCCCACTGACCTGGAAGGATCGGCTCCGTGGCAGCAAGGGGGTGACAGGCTTTGGGCTCACAGGAGAATGAGTGTGAAGAAGTGAGCTCTTTCCACTGGAACTGAATAAACTGGCCCTGTAGGAGGAGGCCTTGCCCTCCTTGTGTTGTTTGGAGAATTCCAGGGGTGGAGACAAGATACAATCAGGAGACGAGGAAAGAGAGCGAATGGGGCTGATTGACGATCTTGGTAATGCCACAGGCTTCTCTCCACCTGCAACACAAACAGCTGTCCTCTGGACTTCACTGCATCTGGTGTTTTTTCATCTCACTCCTCAGGACACAGAGTCTCAGGACCTGAGATAGCATATCTCGCACTCTGAGCTTCTCTACTCAACATTAAAGCAAAAAAGAGGCAGAAGCACCATCTACTGGATGATGCAACACATTTGTAAAAATGCAAAAACATTTTTAAAAAAAAAAAAAAAAAAACTTCCTACACAAATTATTTTTAAGTTTAGAATGTACTCATGTTGCAAATAAAGTTTTTATCTGAACATTTTATTGCAAATAGCTTTCTGTAAGTTCTTCAACTGTTTGTAAATTTAAATGTTCTCTTGGGCACTGTTGGAGCCCGAAGAAAACTAATAATATACCAAATCCTTTCCACACAAGGGTTAGGGCTTGGGATCGTGCATGACTGAAATTCTATTACGCAATTTAGAAGATTAATAAGGTTCACTCACCAATGACTCAACTGAATACTGAAGTAGTTTGTATAACTCTGAATAAAACTACCTTTTAGGAGGGGTCATGTAGTGAGCCTTACTTCTCATTCTTTCAGTGTGGGGAGGTGAGGGAGTGAAGGAAGTCAAACAAGTTTTCTCGGTCTCTTTCTGCCTTCTGGCTTGGAGCTTTGCGGCAGCAGGTTTCTTCCTCCCATTTGTCTTCTGAGCAGTCTTCACATCTTTCTCGGTCTTCCCAGTGGCCAACTTTGCCTTCTGCTGGAATTACAAACACAATCCTCTACAGATCATGATCCAAAAGTTGGCTCAAGTGATTAGGTTCTGTGGTTGTGTCAACAGTTCAAAGATTCAGTAACTGCTGCGGACAGCTATGTGAAAGAGAACAGTGCATAGTCTGGTTGGGACAGATGTAGCTCAGGTGGAAGATTTGGTGCTATAGACATACTGGCACCTCAGTTTCAGACTGGGAGATGCTGTCGGATTCAGATGGCTCTTTGTAGCTCTTGAACATGGCACTTGTTCTCTGGGGCCATCTTGATGCCCTGCTGACCACCGGGGATGTCTTCTCTACCATCAGATTGTGCTTCCTCTGCCTCTTCTGTAAAATTAATTGCAGCTACTCGCTCAGAAGCACAAAATATCACCATGTATACTCTCACTACAGACTGAATAGTATCGAATGGGTTCATTATTGTTTTTTTGCTTAACTAAACAACTACAGTGAACTCTACAAGTGATGCAGAGGTAAAGTATGCACGAACATCACTCACTTTCACTAATCATTTGTCCTGGTTAGGGTGATCGAGAGCCCACTTCAGAAACACTGAGGGGGGCCTAGGCAGGATGCCAGTCCACCACAGAGTAGTCACACATACACACATCCATACACTACAGGGAATTTACCAATTCACCTGAACTGCATGCCCTTAAAATATGGAAGAAAACCAGAGCACCCAGAGGTAACACATGCGAACTCCATACAGACTGAATGGAATTTGACCCTATGGCCAAACAGCCCAGGCACTGTGAAGTAGCAATGCTATCCATTGCACTACCAGGCTGTCCACCAACATATTTTACAAAATCCAAAATGAAACTTGAAAAACTTGTCAAATCACATATCTGCAAAATTGTTTTCTTTCAGCTTCATAAACAAACACAAAAAAAATGAAGGCAACTTGATCACCTCGATGATACAAATTAAAATAAGAAACAGCACAATACATTCTGTACCTTCTTTGGTTTAGTCTGCTTCTCTAGTGTGATTGGTGAAGGTGAGGGCAAGTTAGGGGATTTATCTAAAACAGAAAAAAGTAATATGTAAAGGATTTTAAATGAAATGCCTTTATGCTGATGTATGGCAACAAGTTATTTCTACATCAGCAATGGATCCCCCCACCAAAAAAATTAATGGGCACTGTAGTGGGGATGGGGGCACAATGAGCATACAGGAGGTATTGAAGGCTGATGTCAGTTTTTGGGGATGCTCTCTGCTGTAGTCAACAACTTTTTGCTTTGTTTTCCGACTGGATTCCCTGATCCAACTGATGTCTGTTTTGTTTTCTGTTTCTGTGTCACTGAACAGGTGCTTCTTTACATATTGGTTAGAGGCCTGAAGGTGAAAAAGATGATGTAACAATCACATATTTATCACTTTCAAGGAAATATACATACTGTACAATACTAAATAGTCATAATCAGAGATATATTACACACGATGGAAATAAAAAGAACCCGTTAAGAACAAAAAAACCTTTGTCTATTGTCTAACGTTGTATGTATAGCATTCCATATTAATACCTTCACAGGTCTTGCGACTTTCTTCGTGGTTCTGGAAAAACTTGTGGAGTCCAGGACAGAACTGGGGGGGGGGGATTATCCAGATTATGTTCCACTCAGCCTTAGCCATATTTAAATATTATTCACCCTAGGTTTGTATCCATACAAGTAAAAAAAAAAAAAAATTGTAAAGATGACATTCCTGTTTAACAAATACTTCAACATTTACATTATACTTAGATTACTTAATTTAGTTGACGTTATAATCCAAAGTGACTTAGTGTTAAGATACTTAAAATTATTTACCCATTTATACAGCTGGAGGAAATTTTAGGTTAAAATTAGGTAAAATTTTAGGTTTTTCATATTTGAATCTGCATATACAGTAATACCTCGCCCTACATCATTAATTGGTTCCAAAGGGCGCGACTTAAGTCGAAAAACGACGGAAAACGAAATGCCCAAAAAAAAAAAATCGATTTAGACCACCTATAAATCCCTAATAAGCATTCCCCTTAAATGTATACACTTAAAGTAATGCTAAAGTAAAGAAAAAACAAACAAAAAAAAAAAATCCAAAAAATGGCAGGTAAACAAAACTTTTTTTTAAAGCTTTTAATTGATTTTATAGATTACAATATATTATTTTATATATTTTAACATTTATTTTTATTTGATTTTACTCTTTTTTGTGATTTTTAGGTTAACAATTTTTTCTATTTTCGGCTGACCGACGTAAAGTCGCGTCAGCCGACTGAAGACGAATTGTATTTTTTCCATATATATTCAACAAAAAACCGATGTAAAGTCGAAATCCACAACACAAAATGATGTAGGGTGAGGTATTACTGTAAAATAATTTCATGAAAACTTATTTAAAAGAAACATAGGTATTGTTTGGTGTAAACAAACAGAATACAGTTACATTAAGATTTCATTACCACTTTTAATCCACATCAATCACAATACTACAATGAGTAACAGAACAAGCTACTTTTTAAAAAAATTACAATGATTTCTCTAATAGTCACTGCAAAGAGAGTGTTCTAGTACAGATACTAACTTTAAACCAATTAATAGTCAGTAGTAGTATTTTCTCGCAATAATTTATACCTGGTTAAGGTGTACAGTGTCCTTACTGTACTTGTGTGTATTAACCAGCAAGCCCCTTGGGACTAAAACATGTGCTAAAAACAAAATTTTATCCTTATCACAGCTTTCTAATGTTAGGCAAAATGAAGATTTTGGGGAAAACCAGTTAAAAATGCTTCATTGTGCATTACCTGCTGTTAATAATAGAGCGCTCAGAGGACTTCATGCCCTGTGGTAAAGAAAGAGACTGTAATGTACTATTTTGAGCGTGACAGTGTATAACTGTAACTTAGATTAACTTACTCTGTCTCCCTCCAATGTCTCCACGTGGAAACTGTAGACATCAGCCCTATTTTAGCAAGAAGTATTTTAGCAACTTTCTGTCCCTCAGATGACTACAACATGGCAGACGTTGGTGGGGTAGAGTGAGAATTTACCTTCCAGATTTTCCCTCTGGCCTCCCAAGTACAGTCTTTCATAATATAACTAGCCAAAGGTATGTACACCCATTTCATGTCACTCCTCCCCAGACAGGTAATCTAAAACTGGAGCTGTAATACATGCCCAGTCCGACAGAAACTGGCAAAAACCCTATTTACACAATCATTCTTAGCTAACTTCCTTGAAACGTTATTTAAAAACACACAATTAAGTTACAGCATCCATACTCAGGTGGACTTGCAGGTGTATCCAACTGATTGGATGACTCCAACAATCTTGAGTGTCTGACTACTCCTTTATCCTTGAAAAGACCACAAGATCAGAAAACATAAGGTAATCCCATGCAGAAATGGGAAGACCATGTAAAAATCCACACAGGCTGCGCAGCAAAATCAAACACATTCCTTCACATCACTGAGGCACTAAGAGGGAGCAGCGATGTTTGTTGCACCACCGTGCTGCTCAGTATGAACACAATAATGCATTTATATACAATACACACACACTCATATAATGTTCATATTGCAGTTTTTTTTTTTTAAATCTTGTTTATCTCTTTAATAAAACCCAGCTTTTCCAATTCATATTGAAACAGTACTTGAAATATAATTCTGAATACATTTTCAGAACCGCTTGTCCCATACGGGGTCACGGGGAACCGGAGCCCAATTTTGAATATTCTAATGAAATAATATTGCCTAATGCAAAGTTGGTAAAAAGGATTGACCAGGAATATATGGTACTTTTCAACAGCTGAAGACTAAATCAAAGATAAAAAACTGAGTTTTTTTTTTTTTTTTTTTTAAACAGAACACCATCATCCACAAAGAACACTGGTTTTCAGAACTCGTCCTGATGGACCACGCAGCACAGGATGAGTTTTGTTCCACTTAATGTTCATAGATTTTGCCATTGACTGAATAAATTTCACAAACCAAATCATGCTGAACAAAGTCAAATAGAAAATCGTTCAGTATGTATTTTCAGCTATGCAAAACTAAATTTCAACTGGTCCACATACTGAGAAGAGCATTTACACCCTTAAAATATATTTAATTTATAATTGCTGAAATTTAAGCAATACTGAGAAAAATCTAAAGAATGCCATACAGATTAATCATTGCATTAGTTACTTGCTGAAAACGTATACATGATTGTATATGTGTGTGTATATATCTACTACAATTTTTTGGCAAACTATAATTCTCGCCTTACTACTTTTAGATAAAAGAAGGACATTCAGAGCAAATATATTAAATACAGTGTAATTTATCACAGCAGTGACAGTACTGACCACAGAAGTCAAAGAGCAACGTTTCTCCAGATAAGATCTGCAAAAGTAAAACAAATTCCATTACGCAAGAAGACATTGACATGCTTTCCAACGGAAGGAACAAGCAATGATCTCAAATTGATCCAGTGTGACCTTATGCTTTACCTGTTCCCTGATGCTGCAGTCCAACGGCGCATAAAGCCTGGATCAGTGACACCAAGAGGCGCAGTTTTGTACTGGTTGGAAATGAACGACATCATCCTGCCTGTGAACGCTGCTGCTTCAGACTTCTATAACATTATGGACAAGACAGAAAAATGTGTATATGTGGTGGGTGAATTTATTACATTTGTTAAAAAAGTGTTTAAAAAATTAAGGCATTCAAGTTTACAGAGGCATCCTTTGGAGCTTATCAGTGGTATAATGTGATTATAGAGCTTAAATACATATTTTCAAAGAAATTAGAGACCACAGATTTTAACTTACTTCCAATGAACAAATGAGCATGTTGAAAAATGGTACACTGATTCATGAAGTGAGCCAGATAAAACATTCATTTATATTTATGATAATGAATTTCACCAAATGTCCGTAGTTATTTAAGTTGTTAACTTGGTTTTTAGTTATCTTCATTTGCTTGGTGTGCTTGGTTAGCATGAGACACTTCAGAAACACATTTTTGTAAGTACAGGCTTATCCTGCTATTTGCCCTCCCAGTATATGGTCTTTTGCTGTAACGTCTCTTGAAAATTAAGACTCTTCTTTGCTATCGACCCCGATCCTGCTCGCTCTAATGCCCCTTCTGTCAAAGCATCCCTGAAAAAAATTTAAATTTGGCTCTGAGACATTTATTCATTTAGCTGAAGCTTTTCTGCAAAGCAACTTAAAATGTTGAGGTTACAATTATTACAAGCTTACAAATATTTTCTCATTTATACAGCTGGGTAATTTTACTGGAGCGATTTAGGGAAAGTACCTTGCTCAAGGGTACTACAACCGGAGGTGGGGATCAAACCTGCAACCTTTGAATCAAAAGGCAACAGCTGAAACCACCACACTAGCAGCTGCCCCACTAGAGACAACGGTTTTTATATTTTCTTTCTCAAACTGACAAAAAAATGCTACAAAATATACTGTAACAGCACTAATAAGACTGGCAGTTCTCCCAAAACAAAGCACTGCTATGGATGTAACCAGCTGATAACCATTGTTGGGAGTTAAGGGGGATTAATGACTCCCATGTTGTTCTGTTTGAGAGCTTTCAGCTGGGTGTGTGAGCACTCTGAGTGCTTCTGTCTAACAATGCCAAGTCACAGTAAAGCTCGTCTTCTGACACTGCTGTCTCCCCGAAGCATCATTCAGTAACCCTGCCGACAGCATGGTCCAAGAAGGTTGTTACAACATTTCTGAGCAACTTAAATGAACACTGTATATATACACACACACACATTTTCAGAACCGCTTGTCCCATACAGGGTCGCGGGGAACCAGAGCCTACCCGGCAACACAGGGCGTAAGGCCAGAGGGGGAGGGGACACACCCAGGACGGGACGCCAGTCCATCGCAAGGCACCCCAAGCGGGACTCAAACCCCAGACCCACCGGAGAGCAGGACTGTGGCCCAACCCACTGCGCCACCGCACCCCTCACTGTATATATAATGCACTATTATATTTTAAAATGATTCTTTGTTATTATTTGAAGTGTTTTAAATCATTTTCAGAGCTATATAGGCACTTCACAGCATACACTTGTCAAAGTTAGTTGGGATTCTCAAAATGAGCTGGGAATCAAGTATAATTTTTCAAACAAGGAATAATAGGAAATGGGCTCCCACTATCTACCCTTTTATTATCCACCCCACTTTCAGCAATGCTTTAAGGGCAGATGGAGAGGTGAGCCTGGATAACAGATATTCCTCAAGCTTACTCTATTGGCTGCATGATCACATTTTAAAAGAGTAATTAAATAGTATCTGCAATGTGTGTGTATATATATTTAAATTATAATATCATAAAGGAAGTTTGGGTTGTGACCTACTTTTGGGTTTCAACTGAATGGTTAAGAAACACTACATTAGTACAGACATCTTTGTCATCATAACCTCAGACTGATTCTCAGCAAATTACCTTCGCCTTGCCATTTTCTGTACTGTTAGCCTTTATAGGTAACCCTCTGTTGCGGTCCCCCTCCTCCACATTTGGTGCTGTGGTGCCATTCTTCGCTACAGTTGGCTTTAGGGGTTTGTAGGGCATATCTTCTCCTTGCTGTTGCGCTGTCCCCTTGACTCTTGGTGCCTTCCTTGTTCGCCCTCCATTCCCCTTCTGCTTGTTTGAAACCTGCTTTTTCACTGATTGAATTTCCTGCTCCCTGTCACACAGTAACTCTTCCAGACGCTGGGTGAGCTGTGTGTGGAGCTGTTGACAGCTGGCATCTTCTGGAACACACAGCACATCCTTAGTTGGGATAAGTTGTTTATATGAACCTTTAAAAATAAAAAAAATAATAAAAAAAAAAACTGGCTATTTTCTCACACTATAATCCAATTAAGAAAACTGATGTAGTAGCTACACAGTTTGTGGTATTCCAATCAACAGCCAAATGCCTCAGCATGGCTTCTGTCTCCACTCAACTGGAAATGCTAATTTCTACATACATTACATCCCCTTCATTTCAGGAGAACTTGCATTCTGTTGACAAGGAATGGATGTACCATTTAAAACTGTCTGGGGAAGAGAAGTAGACTGGGTAGCCAATCCATTGGAAAAATGTCTTTGCCCAGAAATCTGGGATTTGGACACAGAGACCCTCCTCCAGTTGGGTTCAGAAGTCCTTTGGACAGGTTGTCTGGTAGACACATAAAAGCCAGTGATTATTTGCAAGTAGTGCCATACAACCCAAAGAAGAAGTATACAGGAAAGTCTGTCTTACTGGGCCATCACTCACAATGTGTGATGTCACCATCTAAAATCTCAAAAACACAAAACACCAGTTTCCCAAAACTCACACTGGTCTCGCTGTTCTGTCATGAACCTGGGTGTCTGGGACCATGTTTGTGTTCTCACCTACAGAGTAAGTTGGTGTGAATAAATAAATTTGAAACAAACTGACTTGTTTTGCAGCACAAAATGCAAAAAGCAAATAAGTCAACCATTAAATCATTCAAAGAAATGTTATTTCAATTAAATTTCAAAGTATTATTTCTCAAAAACAAAATCAACCTTCATATCCATGTACAAATTAGCACCAAATACTATTATTTATCAAATCAATAGATCGAATAGTGTAAGCAGATATTTGGAGAACTGCAGAAAAAATGAAACTATAAATACACAACTTAACCTAAAACTTGCTCTACACAATCCTGTTCAATCTGTGCCATCTCCAACATTCTGTTTACAGAGGTATGCTATAAAAGAAACAGAGGAATAGAAGAGTGAAAGAGAATTACAACATATTCACACCCGCCACTAAAAGAGATAAAAGCCATCAGGAATAGACAATCAGAATTAGGACAATATTGTACAGACTG
Organism: Scleropages formosus; assembly: GCF_900964775.1. Taxonomy (NCBI): domain Eukaryota; kingdom Metazoa; phylum Chordata; class Actinopteri; order Osteoglossiformes; family Osteoglossidae; genus Scleropages; species Scleropages formosus. Next base: position 5,411,932 of record NC_041806.1, read on the forward strand.
ATATGTAGACACAGCCCCAGTCAGTCATACCGCATGGAAACTCTTAGCTGCAGCTACAGATCTAGATTCCTGCCTGATGAGTTTGTTCTCTGGAAAGGCTCTAACTGTGCTATCCTGAAAAGAAGAAAGAAAACATGCCTCTTACATTATTCCACTAGCTCATATGTGACATCACTATTCTCACATTTACGGTACTGCATTTTCATTGATGAAAACATTACGTATCACAAAGTCCGGCCTGTTCACTTCTCACCGGACACTGTGTCCTGACGGGAGAAATGCTAAGAGAGGTTTTGGCAATCATCAGATCTCTGATATCATATCCTTTCTTCCTCTCAGAAGACTTGACCATGTCAAGAGTCGGTTTTACCTTAGCTCTTGATGTTTGAGTTGCTGGAAAAAACAATGAAGACATACAGTAAATGCTTGTCACAGATGAACTCAAGTATATATCATGCTTCATCTACAGAATAAATGAAGACGAAACATTTTAGTGTTACGTGTATTATGCAAATGTTTTAATTCTTAGTAATGTGAAAGACATGACTGAAATGAGAGTGACTTTTCAGGGAAGGTGGAAGAGTGAAATAAGTTAAGAAAGAACCGACAATCCATTGTTCATTACTAGACAGAAGGGTAAACAGGGACTCACAGGCTGGTGGCACGCTGCTAATAGGGCTCATACCCACCCTACGGCCACTGCTGCTGGAGACAAAGGTGTTTGACTCAGACACTTTCCTCTTGGCTGGGGTGGTTACCTACAGAAGAAGTTGGAGAAATACATATCAGGTATTTATATTTTCAGCTACTCAATTATACAAAGATCCCTCACCTCATCATCGTTGCAGAGGGAGGCAGCGCACCTGCAACTTATGCAGCAAAGTCCCATGACCTGGAGGGTTGCAGATTATTCCTTCTCGAGATCCTAAATGTGAGGTTTGTTTGGGGCTAATCTTCCTTGACCCAGAAGGACCTTTATCGACACTTGGTGCTGATGAAACTTGGCTTTCAGGAACAAAAGCCTGTTCACAATTTCACTGTTACAAACACAGCTGAAAACATCCAGAAGACAGCAATATACTTTGTTTAGTTAGAACTCACTGCAGTGTATTTTGGATTAGAGACTGGTCAGGGCTCAGTGAATCTTGTGTCAGAGTGAATAAGAGAATACAGTCCCTCACCTGAGAAGAGGCCTCATCCATGATGACCTGCACAGTGGTCTTGACCACTGAGTTTCTTCTCTTGGCTACAAACTTTTAACAAGACATAAGTGTAACACCACCTTTTCAATCTCTACTCATGAAAGAGAAGGTACTGTTTATGAGTTACTAAACACTGGCACTGAAATCATGAGCAGGCATCAAAAGTCAAATTGCAATCCATAAGAGGACAGAAAACTACCTAGCTATATCTGGCTAAGAGTGAGCAGAGTACATGGAGTGTCAGAGCTCAGTGGAATTCATTAAGAAACAGTAACAACCCAGACCCGGACATACTTTGCGTTGTGCAGTACCATATACATTGGTAAGAGCTTGCAGGATGTCAAGAGAAAAGCTGAAATGGATGAAGACTTCAGTGCCTTTGATCCTGCTCAAGTGAAGTGGTTCAGCCAGCACCAGATTCAGCACCTTCCTGTTGCCCACCTCTGGACAACACAAGGACACCAAATGAAGGCTCACACACTGTATTTGCACATCTAATCAGGCTTCTGCAGTCAGGTCCCTAACCCTGGTCGTAATCAATGCTAATCTTAGCATGGTTTTAATCATACAGAAAGGTCATAGCACTAGCATGTTGTTTGCTACCTTTCACTGCATAGCTGTGGACCTCATCTTCAAGGATGAAGACAGTGTCCCACTGGCCTTCCTAACAAGATTCAAGCTGAATTTTAAACGTACTGCTTAAATTTTCTACTTATTACTTACATACACATTATGTAAGACATTATTTACATCTTTTTAAACCAACACTTGATGTTCTCAAAGGCTGTACATGTTATTACAAAATGACTTAAGATCTAGAAGACAATAAAAAAAAAAATAAATGCCATGCAGAGAAAATTGGTTTATTTTTAGATAATCAATGCTTCAAAAAGATGTTGATTTGTTAAAATTAAGTTTCACAAACAATCAAACCAAGCTTTCACATATTAGAACATGTACCTCTGCCTCATCGGCTACAGAGCAGTAGAAGGATATACTGCGACTACCCATATTAAAGTCTATCCAGAACTCTTCCAGTTTCTCATCTACTGGCATCAGCAACTACAAATACAGAGAGCATAAAGAAATTCAAAGATTACTGTTAATCTTTTTCACCAAAAGAGGAGAGGGATCACAGTAAAACTACCAAAAAAGCCAGTGTAGCATCTGTAACTCACCTCGTGTTTGTCCAGAAACACTTCCACACAGGGGTAGGAGAACACTCTAAGGAAGGAAAGTAGATTTTCACAAACAACAAGTAAACCTGACAAACCTGCACAGAGTATGACACAAAAGTTACAGAGAACAGACGACCGATACCTCCTCCTGTCTCCTTGGATGCCATTGACAAGGTTTAGAAACTTTCGGCAATCCTGGAAAGAAAAAAGAAAAATTTAAAACTAACGCAAATGAAATTTCAATCTTACTATTAACTTCTGGCTGAAGTTTTTCTGACACAGCACCCCTTACAGTTTCAAACTCTGAATCCTTGATCTCACTGAAGGCAGTACTGATAAAATCCATGGCGAACCAGCAGGGGGCCAACTTCAGTCTTTGTTCACGCATAGTCATCCTGCAGAGGGCTTCCACCAAGGCAATCTGAAGATCATAATCTATCAAGAATTTAAGACAACTGAGCCAACAATATTCTAACCTCTGTGGAAACACCCTTGGATACTCAATAAAAAATACCTCCACATTCTAGGATTCTGCTGGCAAATTTCTTCCTGCAGAGAAATATGTAACAAATTAACTACAATATATGTAAGCAATAAAAAGCTGAATTTCTCAGTCATTTACAAAACACATATACCCCTGATGGAAAAAACAGGTTCTCTATCATTATTACCACAAACATTAGCCCTTAGTTAAAGAACTCATGGGACTTTTACAAGAAAAAACATCTTTAAAAATGTTAATGCTTTTCCTTAGAGTTACAATATTAATAGAATTGCCTGACAGTTTTGTCTCACTTACATGAAAACAGAAATCTCCGCTGATGACAAGATCTCAGTCTCTTTTTTTAATTCTGGTGAGATTTTACCTAGAATAACATTCAGTTTCCGAATCACCTGTCACCAGGAAAGTGCAACACAAGACTGCTTGTTATCAAATTCCACTTTGTTTTAGACACTGTATGCATTATGCAGAGACAACCATAGGGAATTGAACCGCATATCTAATTTTGTCCAAAGATTTCCTGACCTCTTTCTGGATCAGAATGTGGATTTGACCTTCTGCAACAAGCTGACACAGGTGATGCAAAAAGGAGTTTGTGACTTCATAATTCCCTGAATAAATTAAATATCTCTTCAATACATGTGCAACAGCAATCACACTATATGTCCCTACTCCAAATTATGGTTTGCATACTAAGAAATACATACCTTGTTTGCTACTTTCATGAACAACCTATGAGAAAAAAAACAAAATATAGATAAATGCCAGGCTTACCATATAATAGCAAGTGCAGATGAACTATGGTGGAGGAATGGATGGATGGCCGGTACACTAATATACAAAAATTAGGAAAACAGTAAATATGGCATAATTCATAATTTATTCCCAGGGTTATTTTAAAACATGCTGTTATATATACACTGTGTTCCTATACTCTAACATGTAAAACAATTAGGCTGTAACTCATCTGAATGTGTAGATCAGAAGACATAATTTCTGTCATGTATAAACTTATTTCTTCAATCACTAGTCACACTACATTACTTCATTTAGCTGATGCTTTTCTCCAAAGCAACTTACAATGTTGTTACTTACAATTATTTACCCATTTACACAGCTGGGTAGCTTTACTGGAGCAATTCGAGGTAAGTACCTTGCTCAATGGTATTACAAAATGGAAGTGAGACACAAACATACAACCAAAGGCAGCCGTTCTAACCACTATCCTACCAGCCATCAGTGATAACCAAAAACAGAACTTCTTGTCATATGGACCACAGTAAAGTGTAATTAATATTGTGAGTGTGCTTTTAGTTACCAGTAAAGCCTCCATGAAGTCCTCAGCTAGATTAAGCAACTCCTTGCTCCTGTGCATCCCAGCTTCCACCCAAATCTTCTGTGTTTTCTCAAACCACACCACCATGTGCACACAACAAATATTCAGTGCTAGTTAGTCCTCAAACCACAACACTTTGGAGATTCAGTAAACCACTACATTTTAACGCACAAGTGCTGCAATGTATTCAAGTTGATCATCTCCCAAATACATAAAATTACTCATCTTTTTAATAAGACCTTGTTCTATGAACCAAGCCAACCCCTGCCCACTTTGAGTAATCAAAGTCCTTCCAAACATGTGCAGACAGGTAAGAGCAAGAGAGACGTGCTTTATGTTTCCTTTAATGAGTTCCTAAGGAGAAAGACAGAAAAATATGAGTCTTCCAGTTCAGTCAAACATCTGTGATAACGCATGTTCTACTTCTCGCCGACTTGTTCCTGATGGTTGGGGAAATACTGCTACTCCTACCCTGTTGATCAGGTTATCCAGCTTGTTGATGAATTGTTTGGAACACTTTGGACTGATCCCCTCATTGTGCTCATCTTGCAAAAAGACCTCCAGTGCCTCATGACTGTTGTGCTTCACAGCTTCATCCACCAACCTCTCCAACTGGGGACAGAAAACACAGTCAAACTTACACTGAAGTAACAACACCCGAACCTCAATAATGTCTTTAGTTTAAGATAAATACTAAGATGAGGTTGGTATGGTGGCACAGTGAGTAGCGCTACTGTCTCCCAGTGCCTGCGTGGTGCGAGAGAATGCAGGTTCTACCCCCGTTCAGTCTGTGTGGAGTTTGCATGTTTTCCCTGTGTGTGTGTGTGTGGGTTTCTGCTGGGTGCTCTGGTTTCCTCCCAAAGACAGGCTGTTCAGGTTCCCCCATAGTGTGTGAGTGACACAAGAGTGTGTTTCACTGATGTATGGGTGAGTGAACCATTGTGAGTAGTGTATCTAGCAGTGTAAGTCACTGCAGTGAATAAGATGTGTGGGCTAGTAACACTACATAGTACCCATTTTAAGTTGCTTTTGGAGAAAAGCATCTGCTACGTGAATAAATGTAATACAACTGTATTCTACACACACAAAAAAAAATCTAATCTATCCAACTACTACTTAAACCACACCACATGAAAAATCAATCTGTCTTGGTCTGGAGTTGGAATTGACCTATGCCGTGCATCAGCAAAACGAATAAACTAGTAGTTGTTCGTCCTCATATACCGCTATCTTCTTGGGCAGGTAAAGTTTTTAAAAAAACAAAAAGCACATTCCCAGTATTTAGTAATAACTGAATATATTTTATTTACCTGCAGTTCTGGGCGAAGCGACATTCTATCCTGGAATGAACGATGACGATGTCGGTCGGACCAGAACAGCAAAAATATAATATTATAAGTACATAAGCAAAACAGCAAGGCAGGACGTGTCACAAATAATAAAAATAAATGAATCTGTTTTAAGTTTAATGCAAATAACGTGATGTCGGTTTATACCTAATTATTATTATTATTATCGCCTATTACTACGTGAAGAGAAAACTGTACTCCGTTTTCAGTCAGAATTTCCTCTCAGTTTTGACGACCGCGTCGGATCGTTCACAGCAGAAATTAGTACGTTTTTGTGAATTTATTTTTGCGAATTGTTGTTGTTAATGTTGCCGAAAACAACAGCTAAGTTACGGAATGGTACAAATATGACGAATGTATGCTGTAGTTACTATAAAACTTTCTCTCTCTCTCGTTTGTCTTTAACGGCCGTTTCTCGCTTCGTTCCGTCACGAGAGCCGAAACGCGGGAAAAGCGGCGCGCGTGCACTGCCACGGTCCCGGGAGATGCCAGAAAATTGTTAGCACGTTAGCTTGATAGCTACTGTGTTTCACTCAGGGGGCTTATTATTCATTAACAAGGAATCCTACACAAATAACTTGCGCCCTGGCATCATAAATCCTAACCTGACTTGACGCAGGCAAGCCATTCCTATGTAATTCAGCAGCCCATGATCTTATAATATGATTTACATCACTTAGCTAAGGCATGATGATGAGTGGAAAAAAGTCCCAACAAATGGTGGCCGTGACGCTGCCGGTGTTTTTGTTAATAGTTTGTGAAAAAGCGTTGTGGGGAACCATGTATGGAGGATTTCCGACACCCGTGTTTTTCTAGGGTTTGAGAGATTTTTGGCCTAGTTACAACAATAGCTAAACTTGTTGTTCCGACTCTTCTGTCCCAATGCTGACATGCATTTAACCCCGATCATAACATGGGGGCCAGAGGGGTTCTTACAATTAGACAAGACAAATTAAAAGTTTGAGACAGTTGGAATGTTTAAAATGTTTACAAATAAATAAAACGGAACTGGATGGCTAAATGTATACCACTGCATGGCCATCGTCAGTGTCAGTAGTCGAGAAACCTAAAAGAAACATAACTTTTCGTACAATAAATGAAGTGTTTATTTTAAGGGGCTAAAATCGCTTCAGACATAACAAATCCTGGGCGCCCATGTCTGTCTGAGGACAATTTTTCTACTCGGCTCCTTCGGAAAGTGATCAGTGTCTTTAATGCTATAAAACTCTAAAAACTCATAGTCAGTTTAATAGTCTAGTCTAAACTTGCGTTTATTTTTGCCTGCCTTCCACGTTCCAAAACAACTATATATAGCATGTGTGGACGAAACAAAAAGGTATATGTACACGATGTTTCTATAAATGAGAGAATTTGTGTAGAAAATCTCAGATGAACAGTAAATGTCTTGGGTTGGGTGACCCAGTTTACGCAGCACCATTACTGCGGCCGACCTTTTGCCGCAGCGGGTATCAATCTGCGCTGCACGATGTGGTAAAACACAATCCTTCACCCATTAGAATCAAGTGGCTGCGTCGACAGCAAGTAAACAAACCTCGGCGGCGCAGATACATCATGAAAAAAGGAGTCATTCATCACCACTGGTAAGATTTTAAGATATACGCAAAAAATTAAAAAATATAATTTCCGTGTCGAAGGTAACTATCCGATCGCCTAAGGTAATTATAATGCATCATCCATTCATTGTAACCTTCGATGTGGTTTACAGATCGGATTATACATCATTACATTAGTCATCTCAATTCCATGCTAAAAATCGTCATCTGTATTATTTTAATGCTAATGTTTATTTATAGTATTTTTAGGCTCTGTTGTTGTTACAGTGCGGCTTGAATCAATGAATGTGAACCGATTACCACACACCAGTCCCTTACTTTTACCACGAAATCGTTATTTAATGAGGTACAATGTTTCTCATGTGACACATGTGTAATTTAAGACCAGTTCCATATGTTGGTTTAGAGGAAATCATGTGTGTAGTAGAAACATGCAAGTAGTTCAGGTGTAAAAATAAGTGAAGTCCAAGTTGTATTGATTAATTAAACCAAGTAGGTAAGTAAAGCAGAATCAAGGGTGTAAATCATTATTCATAAGATACATTTAATTTATGCTTTTCTCCAAAGCAACTTACAATTATTTACACAGTTGGGTAATTTAACTGGAGCAATTTTAGGGTAAGAACCTTGCTCAAGGGTACTACAGCTAGAGGTGGGGTTCGAACCTGCAACCTTGCGGTCTAGGCAGTATCTCTAACCACTATGCTACAAGCTGTCCTTTTTTGTGTCTATTTCATTTTTATTAAATATCTAAATTTATTTTAAGATCTTCTGCAAGGATCATGAGTATCCCTATAGGGTTCACATACTTTCAGGCAGTACTGTGTAATGTTGTAGCCTCGCTGTATGTTTAAGCCCTTTCACAAGAGTAATGTTGTACAGGTGTTCTGTGTAAAATGGAGTGGTGAGCACTGCGCGCAGCGGAGCCGAGGAACGCCAGCTGCGGTATCAGTGTGCTTCAGTGGTGCACCGCACGCCGTTCTCAGCCATGGGACCTATCCTGCTGGAGAGAGCCACCACTCCACTTGTGAACAAGGTCTCCAGAAAAGAGAAGGCATCCAGAAGCTCAGAAAATGCCGGGACAGTGGCAGGGTAAATAAATGAAGAAGTAAATCATACACACACACTTTCTGAACCACTTGTGAACCCATATGGGGTTGCGGGGAACTGGAGCCTAACCTGGCAACTTAGGGCATAAGGCTGGAGGGGGAGGGGACACACCCAGGGCAGGACACCACTCTGTCACAAGGCACCCCAAGCAGGACTTGAACCCCAGACCCACCCGAGAGCAGGACCCAGTCCAACCCACTGCACCACCATCCCTCCCAGAAGTAAATCACTACATGATAAAACATACTATGCCCAGCTTTTGTGGAATTGTAATATTAAGCACTTAGGATCTTGAGGCTTGTAATATCTTACGTATTAGGTGGTATTGTGTGTTACAGTAAAGTGAAATGTTATACTGGAAGCTAAATACCTGAAGTGGATGTTCAGTTAGGTTTGACATAGGTTTTTTAACATGTGGAATTCTGTGTTGAAAATACACAACTTATAACTCTTTTCCAATAGCTCCAAGAAGGAAAAGGTGGACCAGAACCAAAAGTCCCAAAAGAAGACAGGAGCTCAGTCAAAGCACCCATATCCTGGAAAAAGCTCTGCATCTAAAGTACGTTCTACATACTGTTGAAGATTTAATGAGAGAGAATGAATAGTATTAGACCTTTGAATTTCTTGCCATTTTTCCCTAAGAGGCAGCTTGTATTGGTATTAAGCAGCGCAAAAATATTGCTTGCATTTTTATCACTATCTGTTTCTGGAGATAATCCTGATTCAGTCCACAAACCTATAGAGTACAAAAATATGTGTTGGGTTTACTGTCCTGTCTGCATCAACAGAGTTCTCACTGTATGGGAAGAACTAAACCAGAAATTACTTGCATCAATGAAACAGAGACTCTGCAGAGGTAAGTGTATCCAGATTTTGAAGTGATTTTTTTTTTTTTTTTTCCCTCACCAACCTCCTTGATCACCTGATCCCTACCCTTGTCTCTTCGTGATGCTGATACATCACTGATGCATTTGTTTGCTTTCACAGCAGTCTGCGAAAGATGGGCCCCAAGTCTCTGGCTTCCCCTTCCACAGAGTGTAATGGGGAGAGGCGGGTACGGCTGGAGCCGCTGTGCAGCAGTGATGACAACAAGAACCATGCTGGTCGCAGACGAGGCCGACACACATTGACCCTGCCTTTGGCCCCTAAGCCTGAGGCTTTAAAGGCACAAGCAGAAATGAGGGTCTCAGACCTGGAGCAGGTAAGGCTATTTGAACAGAAGGAGGAGGACACAGACAGTGCCAGTGATCTTTCTGACTCTGAGAGGCTACCTGTTCTCCCTTCGCCATGCACCCCTCCTCAACTCAACCTTCGGGCAGAAGTTATTGATCCCATTGACCTTCATCCATGCTTTCCTGGGCCTTGGGGTCAAAGCTGCGATAGCAACTACTCCTACCCAGACTTCTTGCCTCCGCCCTTTTGCACCTGGAGCCTGCGCCAGTTGGCTCTGTTTCTCAACACTGAGGGTAGGGGTGCCCCTCGGCCCAAGCCTGTGGGTAATCTGGAGAAGTACCTGGAGCGGCTCTTGCAGCTTGAGTGGCTACAGATACAAACCATCCAGGCAGAGAACAGTAGACCCGTTGGACCAGGGTTCACTAATCGACCCCGCTATAACCAAAACCTCACCTCTCATATGGCACCTGGCCACCTTCGCAATAACACCACCCTCCCATTCCACCTCCGTTCTCCAAAAAGTCTCCGGCATTGCCAGCAAACGTCTCCCTTTGCCTTTATGTCCTCCCTGGGTACTCCCTTGCCTGCCCATCGTTCACAGTCTGTCTGTCCAAGCTGCCACATTCACCACCCTTTCTGCATTGGGAACTGCTCCTCATACACCTATCATCGACACTCGCGCCTCAGCCCGGTCTTAGAACGCAAAGTCAAGCTAGGAGTTCTTCCAAAGAGGAGCAGCAGCGAGAGCCGTGTACACACCAGCAAAAGCCAGAAGCCCGTGAGTCCACTGGCAGGTAACAATCACCTCAATCACATGCAATCAGCTGGCAACATGCGTAGCCCTTTACAGACACCAGGACATACCTCCAAGCCTCTCGGTGTCCCCCGGAATGGCTGTGCTGTAGCTGCCAGGCCTAAAGAATCAGTCACTATGGAGGGGAGTGCTCCATGTAGGAGTGCTCGAGAGGTTAACCCCGTAAAGAGGAGCGGAAAGGTAAGGCCGAAGGCAGGTGTTGGAGATGGAGACTCAAAATTGGGGAGGGTTGGTACAGTTTCCAAGGGGCTGCCCCCTACTAGGCTTAATGGACTCATTAATTGACAGTCTTGTATATTTCTCCGTACAGTGTACAATATCTGAGCCACACCTTAGCAAGCATCATGAAGGAGGCTTATGCTTTCCTGGTCCTGGGAGACTTGGAGGAATGAAAACCTTCGTATATGAGGAAGAGTCCATGACCAAGCTGAGGTTATTATCCTTTACAGGAACAATTAACCTGTCACAGGTTAAAACTCATAAGGCAGCTTTGTGTGCTATGTAATTGAGCAACCTTAGAGAAATATCATATTTTGTAATGCTCCAGCTTGCTTCTATGAGCACAATATTAGTGCTGTCCTGCAGTGCGTAGCTGTAGAGCCATTGTATGCTCAAAAATGAATTGCAGCTGTACAGTAAAGTCATTGTCTGTTTGTTTAACGCTGAATTTCCGACCACACAGTATAAACTTGGCCTTATTTTTTATTCGGTGAGTTACAGTATAAATAGAGAGATATAATGGAAACAGACTAAAACCAAAAAAGAGTCTATTTTTGTAACTTTTTGTGGAAGTTTTCAAGACCAGTGTGATTATTTAATGAGGAATGTTTGGTGTGAGGTTTGGAATTTCTTGCGAAACAGAGTTTGATTGGCTTGTAAAAAATAATTCGGAATTGTCAGAATTTATTTTATAACTATTTATAGTTATGCTTGTGATCTCTGTATGTTTTCGTATTTTAATTTACTTACATACGATACATGTTGTCATTGCTAATTCAATGCACTGTATGCAATGTACTTGCCAGGGCTAAATTAAATAGGATTTTTATGAAGAAACTGTATGCATATATTATATTAGTGGTATGTTGCAAGTTTTTTAATTATTAAAGCATGTTTGAAAACAATTTTGTCCAAGGCTAAAAACTGTGCTGAAACCGATCATTACATTTTTGTGCAATTTTTATATAGTGTTTACTGTATGTCTAGTACAAATTTATTTTGTTACATAAAAGGTTACTGTGATCAAATTTTGTCCTACTGCTGAAACACGATGCACTATGTTAAAACCTTAGATGTCTAGTAGTATTATAGAATGTTAAGGTGAAAATGCAGTATTACTTATTCATGAGTGAGTTTTGATTTTAGAATCCCTTATTTGTCTTGTACTTTACAATAGTTTGTTAATCTTTTATTTTTTGGCTTTTCTGTTTATAACTGTCTTTTGTTGGATGAAAGACTTGCTGTATATCTGGTCACGCTCAAGTAGATTTAAACTACTATTTATTTTGTCTTTAGTTACAGATATTTTATTGCACATTGCTGTAATAGAGGCACATTTCATGCAGTTTTGGATGCAGCTACAAGTTTCCCTCACATAGCGAGGGAAATTTGTTTCTTCAGAGCTGCTTATAAAGAGAATACTTGTGAAAAAGAAACATTCATTTCCAGTAACTTGAATGTGAATGTTTGTTAAAAATTGAAAACGTGTTCCTAAGCCACAAGTTAATCATATTTCAACAAGTATGTGAAGTTCATGGCTTATCTTTTAAACACAGAGAGGATCTAATTGAAATCTTAGTCCAAAATGTCAGACCTATTCTGTACACCTTTAAGTCCAGGCTTAAGACCCTCATTTTCGAAATTGTTTGCACATATTATATTTGTGTGCTCCTTTTTTCTCTTTCACTATCATTTATTTTGCAATTGGTCCTCGACTTGAGAATTTAACTGGCATGGAGGGTTGTTTTGTTGCTCTGAAATTTCATAAGTTGAATGTGACATGGAGAGGGCTAGGGGCTTGTCATCTTATCTGCATGCAAATACTTAGGTAATGTGCACCAGCAGAAATTGTGGTATTGGACTAAGTGACTGTACTTTGAGAATTATATTTCTGCATCTTTATCTCTTCATGTGTTGTGAAATGTACTTTTTATTCTGAGTGTCACTTGGTGGGGCATGGTGGCACAGCGGGCTTGGCTGGGTCCTGCTCTCTAGTGGGTCTGGGGTTCGAGTCCTTCATGGGGTGCCTGTCCTGTGTGTGTCCCCTCCCCCACCAGCCTTGTGCCCTGTGTTGCCGCGTCAGACTCAACGTGACATATACACTGTCAGGTTCGCCACATCCTTGCTTGGGATGAGTGGCTTCAGACAGTGTATATGTCACTTTGGTGAAAAGGTTCTGTTAAATGAAAAAGTGTAATGTAAATGTCAGCAGCCGGAGCAGCTCCATAGAGAGGGGGGTTTTTTGGACAGGAACACACACACATACACACACACTGTCCGAAACCACTTGAGCGGGGTCAGGGCAAACCAGAGCCTAACCCCGCAGCGCAGGGCTGGAGGGGGAGGGGACACACACAGGACAGGCACCCCATGAAGGACTCGAACCCCAAACCCACCAGAGAGCAGGACCTGGCTAAACCTGCTGCACCACTGCGCCCCCCGAGGCAAGAACAGAGCAGCACAATACACTCTCTCTCCCATCGGACAGCTTGCAGATGGGAAGGGGGAAGATAGGCACTCCCTCTTGTGAGCTAGGGTGGCACATGCGTGTTCCTGGGTGTTTTCTGCCTTGGCAGGAGTATTTACAAAATGATGTAAACTAGGCTCTGGACCTCTCTGATCTTGTGTGGGACAAGTTGTTACTAATAATGCATGACTTCTGTTTTTTTTAAACTGTATTTTTTAAGTGTTGTTTTTATTTTCTTATTTTATTCTGTTGCTCTTTCATTCTATTTTTTTTTAAATGCTGCTTTTTATTATAAGTTACTTTAGATGTCTTTTAAATTTCTCATGTAAAATAGATTATTATTATTAGTGTAATAACACAACTGATTATAATTACTGTAATTGCTTGTAATGCTCATTACCCTCTCTGCTGAGCTATTCATATAGTATCATTTGGGATAAAAGAATAGTAAACAAAATCAGTTTTAAAGAGAATTTTATACATTTTATTGCTTCAAGCTCATGCAAGTCTGCTTTTGTCTTTTTAACTTTTAACACTTTTTTTTTTTTACAAAAGTTATTAGTAATATATAAGTTTTTATGATAAATGAGAGTCACGCGATTTCTGAAAAATGATTGCCTGCAGGCATATGGCTCTGTCTGCTGACATTCCCAGGGGAAACACACCCCAAAATGGGGGGGGGTATTCTGTGCTTACCTTGTGTGGCGCTTGACATCATTGTGTGTAATTTGAACTGGAATATTTTGTCATTAGGTGTTTCTTGTGAGAGATTACAGCTCAGTATGTGAATTTTAGAGTTCAAAGTACTTAAGATTAAGTACAATTTTTCCTATAAACTTGGAATTCTCATAAGGGAGCCTTTTGATATACAAGAGAAGCCTGTATTTGTAAAGTATAAACTGTCATCAATAGGTTTTATGTTTTTTAGTCCCACATATGCTGTTTTCTCCAAATTAGTGTGCCAAATTTGATGAATTGCATTCATGTTCCCAAAAACTAGCCAACAATCACTGCAGACATGCCTCAGAATAGGCAATGGTGGTGGTGGTGTTCTGTTTTTTTTTTTGTAATATTTTTGGTTACTTGTCTGTGAAAAATTAGGTCAGTGCAGCTATTTTAAATTGATATTTCAAGGATTTATGAACATTTCCAGTTTTGTAAAAATTTTTCCCATCGACTCAAGTTTAATACAAGTTTAATTCAAAGATAAATTCACTTACACTGATAAGAATTATGAATGATTCAGTAAAAATGGAAGATGCTCTATTTTCTTCAGACAGTTGTTTATTGCCAATTTTGAATGGCTGTGATTTTAGATATACCGTACATTGTGCTTTTTGTTTTCTGAATTGATGCATCCTTATTTTTTTCAGTAGTATTCCAGAATTGTAAATTATCACTAATTAAACTGAATTACTGAGGGTTACGCAAGGTGTGGGCCTCTTGTTTTACATGTGACTATAAAGTGCTTGTCTTGATGCATTATGTGGACAGTTGTGGGGCTGAGGTAGCCACATGGACAAGATAGAAGCAACGAGACAGTAATTTTCCTGAACAAACGAGGTTTTATTGAGGGGGAAAAATGGGAGTATGGTCCATGAATGAATGAATGAAACATTATTAACCTCTCAGGGAAATTCTGTCACACAAAAGTACAGAGCTGCTGAATCTGGTAGCCACTTGGTGCTATCTTGAACCAAACTAAAAACAAAATTAACAACACGAAAATCCATCAGCAATATAAAACCCTATACATTGACCAACCCAAGAGACCCCTCCTTCTCTTCTCGCTCCACAATCGTTGCTCATGTCCTCAGGCTAGCTGCCTTAAATGTCCATCACAACTGTTCCCTAGCAGTCAACAGTTTGTTTTTATTATCTTATGACAAGGTGGTCCAAGTTTATTGTGGTTCGCATCAGGTGCTGGGCTAGGTGGTCTGATACAAGTTCATTCACCTCTTCTGCCTGACTCACCCCAGGTTAGTGTGGCTGGGTCTCCCTGGAGAGGCCATGGTAGCAACGCGCATGTCTCTTTCAGTGGTTGGAGGTGTTTGTGTTGGATACCCAGGGCAACTGTGCAGCAGTCCTGAAGGGCTTCTCTGTGTTTTCCTCCTAAGATAGGGCCAGTTCCTCTATCTACTTCTTCCTCCAAGTAGTTGTACAACTGTTGAGGGGCAACTGAAGGACAGCCATTACGAGATCATCATTGACAACTGGTATTCCCCAGGGTAGGTGGAGACTGGAATGGAATGCCTGGGTATACTTGACTCCACACTCCATCTATAGAGCCAAGGTGTCATGGTGAAGACAGAGCAGGCCGGGGGACCTCCGTAGCCCTAGGTATGGACCTGAGAGTATCATCTCTGAGGCCAAACAGGGCTATGAGGTCTGGTCACTCCCAGCCTGACCCACCTGCCAAGAGTCTCTCAGATAAGTGGGGTCCAAACCATCTGTAGTCCCCTGTCTGGGGTCGTTTTCGGTTCCCACACTCTCCACTGCTGGGACTGCTACTCAATCAGTCCTTACAGGATATCAGGCAACAACACATCATAATGTAATTGTTGCTAACTCTGCTCTCCCACATCTTGTGCAGAGAATGTTGTACACATTGGATTATCACATGGGACTTAAAAAAAGTTGTGTAAAGTGTCTTTGCTCCATGTAATAGATGTGCAACATATCCATAATCTTTTTGTATTTCATGTTGCTTCTTTTCCATTACCATGTACACAGCCAAGGAAGCAGTTAATTTATACAAATGCTTTATTCCAGTCTCATGATTACAACAGATTGAATCTATGCATTGTTATGCTCTCTTCTGTCCAGAGAATGCCTTGAGCTGTCCTAGGTGCTTCTTCCTATCATTGACACAACCTGTAGACCAGGAAATGTATACATTTAGGCCTGAATGATGTGACAAAGAAGAGGAGTGTGAGAGTTTCTTTCTGTGATCGATCAAATAAGGCAACGCTTGAAGAGAATGTAGGCCAATACCTAAGTGTGTGTTCGCTGTGAAACAGGTGCTTCCAAGACTGTCCAGGCTGAAATCTTCTCGGTAGACTGGACCATCGTTCCACATGAGGTCATAACCGCCCACTCGCTTCTCCCTGCCACTGAGTCTACAGAAAGAACATTGATTAGAAAACAGCACAGGAGAGCCCTCAGTCAACAGACAGGATCTCTGTCTCCAGCAGCCCACCTGCCCTCCATGTCGACAACGTTTAGGGTGTCCTCCAGTAGACGATACTTCATCTCATAGTCCTCCTGGCTGCTGGCAGTCAGTGAAGGTGAGGCATTCACCTCAATCAGCCATCTGTGGAGTTACCATCACAGTCTCAGCACATACAAAAGTACCAAGCATGGATCAGACTTTGAATAAGAATCCTCTCAACCACAAACTTAGTTATGAAGTAGGTAAAATCAGCAGGTGTTTATCGGACACCTTGCTCTTAGAAAAAAAACAAGCATTTAATTAGCTTCCATCATGATGGACAGTCAGGTAAGAACCTATCTGACTCACGGCTTGAGGTCCTCATCCAGGAGGATGTCGTAGCCATAAAGTTCAAAGCAGTGCTTGTCATTAATAAACACCTTCTGGACACTCTGTAGGCTGCGTATGAAAATGTTGTCAATGTCCCTGAATAGGGTCTCCACAGTTTCTGCACCATGCTTCGCTGTCAAGTACCGACGCAGCTTCTGAAGCTGCCACTTACAGCCCTGCAAGAGGGCAAAAAAAAAAATGTTACAGATAGAAAAGGAAATCTTATGAAATGCTGAAATACTGTGACAGCATATGGAAATGTCTTGAAATAGTACAGTTCTTTTCCCCATATACCTTTTCTGGGTCATAATCTGGTGCAGTTTTTTGCACTGCCACATTTGTGAGATGAACATCTGTGTGTGGACTCAAGCTAAGGTGAAAAAAAAGGTTGGCATTTAAACAGTGCAGTAAAACAGGATTGAAAAATGAGCAGGAACCCATTTTCTTAAGCCTTTGGCTCAAATGGATGCTCTTGCAAAACACAGCTTGAGGTCATACATAAAACGGGCATATTTAAATAAAAAAATCAGAAAGGCATTGAACTGTGGCTGATGCTGAATAAGAATGAAGAAGCTGTGCCCTGCAGAGTACACCCGAGTGTAAGAAGGATACACTGATCATCAATGCTGCTGAGGGAGAAGCGTGTGCCGGAGAATCGGGCAAATCCATCTCTATACAGCCATGCCTTCAAGGGCACATACTGAAAAACAACACATCTCGATGAGAACGCGACAAAACCGACACGGAAGCAACACCCACGGCATACAGTCACATGTAAAGAACATGTTCAACCCACACTGACAAAGTCATTATCGATACGTTATTGGACTGTGCTTGTTGCCGTGTGGTCAGTGGAGCAGGACACCCATACTTACTGATGTCACAAGCACATAGACTCTCAAGTCAAATTTCCTGCCTGCAAAACAACAGTAAATTCCGATGGTTACTTAACATTACCGCAGCAAACATATATCCATATTTGTTACCTAATGATGGCAGACTCACCACTGATGAGGTAGGGGTTCTCTATGTAGCGCTGTGCCACATATCTCTCCACCTGGTTCTCGTCCCGCTGATCCTCCAGGCGACTGCCGTTCTGCAGGCACATAAATCCCTTCATTCTGTGTGATGTTAGTGGTTTTTAGTGGGAGAACTAACACCCTCAGGACTGGTTGCGCAACTTTGATTTCCATTAATTTGCTCTGCTTTATTGCAGTGTAGCACAAGGTTCAGACCGGTAAGACAGGCAAACAAACAAGCTATTAGTACTGTTAAGAGCATAATTAAAGACTTCCAACATTCATTAAAATTGTGTATTCATGTCAGCTCATACCTTTTTCCAGTCAATGATGTCCTTCAGTTTCCGGAACAGAAAAATGCCCTTTCCCTGCGACCGTGCCACCTAAATGAGCCCATTGGAAAAGAAAATATGAAAATGAAATAACCTTTTTTCTGTAGTGGACAGCTGAAATGAAGACAACGAATTTTGAGCCAGAGGTATCCTGACCAAGAGGTGTATGGTGTAGTGTCAAATACATAGCAGAACATCCAGAATGATCATTTACTTTGTTTCCAAACAGGATATTTTCAGTGCTTGTAATGTTGAAATAACAAATTTAAGAAAATTATTTGCTATCAAAGATGGTAAAGCAAAGTTAATTTTCATACCCCTGCTAAGAAATTATTGCTAATCATGCTATAGACGGGATCTTCTTATACTAGATTAGTATTTAGAAGGGGAGGTTTCATCTACTTTTTCAACAAACATGCAAAATTCCTGGCTCATCTTTTAAACGTGGAGAAACTCAAATTCAAAACCAAACGCAGAATATCATAACTCTGGAAATCTTTAAATCCAGGCTTATGATCCACATGTTCAAAATCAGGATCTTCTCACACTTTTCCACTATTAATATAGTAGCTTGTTGCATTAAGCACAGGAAAGGCAGAATGGCAAAATGCCTGTCCCAGGTACCACGGTGTCTTTGCCGAGATGTGGTCCATTGTGCCACTATTATATGATACTGTTAGCTTCCTCACTGGTTTCATGATCCAGGTGTTGCCTGGACTCCTCTTGAACTCCTCTACAAAGAGGGGGTATTCACTGGGCAGTACGAAGGTACGTGGGAAAAAATCACACTTGGCAGCCTCCAGACGTCCAGCCTCACGTTCCAGAGTCTTGCGATACCTCTTCAGGTTCTTCACCATCAGGTTCTTATGTGTCAGCTAACCAAAGGATAAAGAGGTAAATGCAAATGCAAATTTGCTGTTTAGTCCTTATCCTGGGTTACCTGTTACGTACGCCCCATTGCTTATTTGGATTATCATTGCCTCATTCATAAGCTTGTCGACTTTTTTGGAATTTCACACTGGAACATATGTAGGCCATGCATACCGTGACTCTTTTTCTTTAACTTTAGCATCTGCAGGTCTTGTCTAACTTCTGTGTCCACTGACCTCATAGTGGTTGCGGAAGTGGCATATTCGCACATGCTCCTCCATGTAAGAATGATCAAAGTTCTCTCTTAGCCAGCCAACGTCGCACCAGTTAAAGTCCCATTCACCGTCACTTTGGGTGGGACAGACATGTAAAGAGACAAGTGGATTCATATTAAATATGTGTAAAAGCAAAGGCTGAAGGCCTTACTTAATCAGGGTAGGTCAACTCACTCTTTCACCTCGACCCATCCAGGCCTCTGGCGGAGGACATCCTGTATGGTGTTGGTCAAACCACATCTATATCTCACATATCCCCTTGCATCCCTGTGGACACACATACTTTCAGATACATGTCTTCTCCCTTATTCTTGCTTCAGTGACTTTATGAAATAAATCAGAGAGTATTTCAGATTTTAGAGTGTCATAATGTCACGTATGCATATTGAAATAATAAAACTGTGTAAATAAAATATCTGATCTTTATTTCTTCTCGGTGATTACATTACTTTTCCTGATTATTTGAAAGACTTTTACCAATGAAATTATTCAAAACTCACTTATTCAAAGCACACTTACTCCCAGAGACAGCAGAATTATACATTTTACCTTCAGCAATGTAAAAGTTCACATTTTAAGCTTTATCTAGCTGACACCTATGTTTGCAATGACTTACATTGTTAGCGAGTAAACTTTATCATGATTTACCTGTTTATGCAACAGGGCATTTTACTGCAGAAATTCAGGACAAACACCACGCTCGAGGGGCAGATTTAAACGAAGGATCCTTCAGACTGCAGGACAGCCACCCTAACCACTGCACTACCTGATACCCCATATAAATTGCATTGCTTGACTTCCTATGAAAGACACCATGCCTTGAATTTTACTAAACAGTGATTCTCTCTGCTGATTTAATACACCTTGACCTTCTAGTTTCTCTGGATATATAAAAGAAACTAAAAAAATATAAAATATCAAATTACCTCTTTTTCCAATTTTGCAGTACCCCATAGAGACAGTTGTTAATGAGGTAAACAAAGACAAGAGTGTGTTTGACATAACTCAGAATTTATTAGATTATAGACAAGTGGGTACAACTAGGAAAGATAAGTTTAAATATGTCATATATCTGCCCTTTCAGACTGAAGATCCCCCCTCACCGCAGCAGGGCTAATACCCCAATCCAACCTAATGAACCGCGGGGCAACACCCAGTCACCTCAATGGTCGGCACAGCTCAGATATGAAAATGAATCAGAACTATTTAGAGTTCAGTTCTCGATCCTTCTCGCAGGAGAGCCCTCCAGTAGCAGACCCTACAATACAGTTCCGGTGAAAAACCTGAGTGCACCTGGGCAACCTGGGCAACACTTGTATGAGAAGAACTGGAGCGAAAGCAAAGCAACTCGCACATGTCCGAGTGTTGAAGAAGAGGTGGGACGACACGTTGGACCTTTCCTTGACTGGACATGTTAACCCGAATGCCACATGAAAAAATTAATTTCCTGCATGTGCTCTGGTACTGCACTAGGGAAATGCCCAGAAAAACCCGATAATAAATCTCCATCTTTGCATATGTTCTGTAATTCCCTGAATGTCAGTCGCACTGCAGTCTGGAAAAGCTTTCCAAAGTGCACTGGAATGTATTTTTACAATATCCATTTTACGCAGTTAAATAATTTGTTACATTATGATTACTAAGCACTCACCCCTCTTTCCTCTTCTGATAGCCGCAGGGACATTTATATGCTGTCGTCTGTTAGAATTAATATATTGTTGCTGTGCATCATTCCTTAGAGTTACACATTCTTACATTCGCAGTGTACATTTTTACATGGAGTAATACATTTTTACAGACTGCATAACTTTAAGATCAAAAGTGTTTATCCTCATTTGTCCAAATTTAGGTAATAGCTACGTATCTAGTTAAAATAGTATCACTTAAGCAAAGTAATGCTTAGATTTTAGATTTATTTATTTAATAGAAATAATTTTATATTAAAAGACTGTATATAAAAATCTGATGCTTCTGCGCTGTAAAACGGTTGAATAGCAAGTATAAACAATGGGCTAAAAAGAAAAGTATCTGCTTAGCTGAACTTTGACAAATAATACTCTGACTTGTCGGCAGAGTAAATACCTTTAACTACAGTAAAGTTACCCCACATACCTTGTTTTTCGACATCGTGCATCAGATGGCTCTTTAAAACCGTTCGACGATCAGTTCCATCTAGTTCTGAAGAGTTAACGCATAGCTGGCGTAGTTAAGTTCCACGCACTGTTGCTGCTGACGCCGCCCGTTACCATAGCAACAGCCTGCTTCCGCCACGTGCAGCTCTGGCTCCGTGTGGAGAATTACCTGCTGTGTAATTATTGCCGCACCGCCCAGGTGGTTTGCTTCTTCAGGTGGGACGAAAATATATTGAAATCTTCACTTTGAACTGAAAAATGTTATAGAATGTTTTCCTGTGTCCCCCCTCCCCCCGCAGATGGTGTAATATATGTGCGTGGAGTCGGGAACTGTAGGTTGCAGTTTACCATAGTGAAAGGTGTACTGGCTCATCATGGTGCTAACCAAGGTTCAAATTAAGAATTTCCAAAGATACAAACACTTTCAGGGTTATTTTTATCCTTTTAAATACTGAATTTTAAAATTAAAATATCATTAAAATACTAACACATAATAATAATAATAATAATAATAATAATAATAATAATCATCATCATCATCATCATCATCCCTTTAAAATGTAGAATTTAAGATCATTTTAAATTATTAAAAATTAAATTAAATTAATTTTTAAATTATTAATTTTAAAAATTTCTTTACCATTTTCTAGAATTTCTAGAGCAAGAACGACAGGTATTTTTGCACCCCACCAAACAAAATATGAGTTTGGGATGTTCTTGATTCGACTCTTTTATACAATATTTCGAGTCCAGTCTGGTGTTCTTGAGTCTTGTTGATCAATAATAGGATAACTAACGCTGTACAAGTTTATGGGGTGAAGAATTGGAAATGGTATTTATGTAGAGAAAGTATTTTTTATTTTCAGTGGTTTTTACATTTGTGTTAATTTTAATGTTGGTGAAAACGAATAACATCTTACATCACTTTAAAATGTTTAGGACATTTTTACAGAACCTTACCCATAAATATACAGGGGAGCATCTGTATTGTTAAGCTTTGACTTACGGTGATAAAAAGTGAAAATTTTTAAATGGAATTTTGGTGAACATTGTACGACTTATGTGATTGAATTGGTCAGCAACTGGGACTGATTGAACATGTGGTAGTGGCATATTTTTTATTTTGGTTATGTTAATGGAAAGATAAGTGTTCCACTTCATTGAAAAGGCACCTTATAAACAAGGGATATATATGTTCTGTTCTTTTTAATAATAGTGACTTACATTAATTTATTTATCTGATGCTTTTCTCCAAAGCAACTTAATGTTAAGGCTATACTTATTTACCCATTTAAATAGCTGGATAATTTTACTGGAGCAATTTAGGGTAAGAACCTTGCTCAAGGGTACTACAGCTAGAAGTGGGGATAGAACCTGCGGATCCAAAGGCAGCAACTCTAACCACTACACTACTAGCTCTCCCCATTCTTCTTTTTCTTCTTCTTCTTCTTCTTCTTCTTCTTCTTCTTCTTATTATTATTATTATTATTATTATTTTTATTATTATTATTATTATTATCACCACGAAGAAATTATTGTACAAAAAATTAACTTTTTTTGCAGTACCATTTTTAAATCTGCTGAAGTCCACAGCACTGGACTTTAATCCAGTGTTTTTAGTTTAGTAGTTAGATATTGTGAACTGTACTGTAGTACTAATAGTATATGTTATATTTGTTGGCCTCTATGTCACAGCAGGAGAGGGACGCAGTGGTGTGGTGGGCTTGGCTGGGTCTTGCTCTCTGGTGGGCCTGGGGCTCAAGTCCCGCTTGGGGTGCCTTGTGACGGACTGATGTCCCATCCTGGGTGTGTCCCCTCCCCCTCCAGCCTTGTGCCTTGCATTGCCGGGTTTACCTCCAGTTTGCTGCAACCCCACTTGGGAAAAGCGGCTGTAGCCGTTGTGTGTGTGTGTGTGTTAGACACATATTATGGAAGTGACAATAAAGTTGGCTTTGATAAATATGATTTTGAACTTACAAACAAATCAGTTTATGAACAGACTTCTGCTGCTAATACCATTTGTAAACCAGTGTACTTGTCCAGAATTTACTGAAACCATATACTGTACAGCTGCAGTACTGGTTCAATTACTGTAAACTGTCTTGGAAAATGGTATCAACTAGGTAAACAAACAACAATAATGACTAACTTTGAGTTGTTGTAGTTTTGACATGATGAAACTGTTAGAAGGCTTTAGTTTGTTAATCAAAGAAAGTGATGTTATGAAAGTTTTTCCACAGCCCCATCAGCTCCCTACACGCCCCTCCCCTTGCAGAGTATTCTGGCATAATGACTCCTGACACGTGTGCAAAGGGCTCCAGTTGACTGAGAGGGTTATGGGCCTAAGAAGAAGTCCTGGGTTCCCAGTTCCTTCATCATGGACCCCAGTGTGATCTGGGACTTCATGTGTTTTATTGCTGTATCCCCTCAACACCCGGTCCATGTGCTTTGCCAACATGATGCTTAGACTGGTCCTTCCTGGACCTTCACAACACTTTTGATATGAACCGTTTATAGCTGGAGTCTTGGTGATAGCCAGTTACCCAAAGCCTCAACCGAAAGGGAATGACCATATAGATAGAAATTGAAACATCCAGGGATTGTTTTTGGTGGTTTTATGGGGAACGCCTTCTGTCACATTTGTAACACAGCTGCATTTTATGCTGTTTTGAAATCCACCTACAGTATTTGTGAAGTGGAAACTTTCACCAAACATGTTTGTTGTCTTGATCCCTCGTGTTTGTTACTATTCACTTTATAGTGATTATTAAACACAAAAAGGTCGGTATTGGACGACGTGACTGTACTGTCTGCATTAATAACGTCATCTGTTGGTGAAATGCACTTTTTCTCCGAGCTTGACAAAAGCATCTGCTAAATGAATAAATGTGAACGTCAACAGCCCTGACAGCTCTATGGGATGGGAGGAAACAACGGAGGTTTTTAGACAGGAATAGTGCTAGACAGCAGGCTGTTTCTCTCTCTCCAACAGAGCTGATTGCTCACAGCGATGGAGAAGACGACCCGTGTTTCTTGTGAGCTGGGATGCCTTGTGCATGCACCTGGGAATTCTGAATGCCTGGCAGGGGTATTTATGACACAGTGTAAATCAGAAAGTCCAATAAATAACCCAGGTGCAGAGGCTCCTCGATCCCGTCTTCCTTCTGTCTCTTTAGTGTTGCTTGTTTCCCATTACCATGTATACAGCCAAGGAGGGAGGAAAATTACACAATTACTCGCAGTCTCATGAACTCAACTGTCATGTGGGGCCGAAAGAACCGGGATGGCAGGACCCAAGTGTGGAGTCGTTCGTCTGGATTCACAGGATAAGGCAAGTTCTCAGAGTTGGGGACAGGCAAATGGTCGGTCGATCGGCGGCGGTCGGAGTCAGAGCGAGGATCCATGGACGAGGTCAGGGGACGAAGCGGAAGGTCGGTCGGTCGGCAGTCGGCGTTTGAATAAAGATCCATGGATGTGGTCGGGAAACAAAGCGAAGGGACGAAAACTGGAAGACGAGAACGAAGAACAAGTGTTGAATGTGCACTGGACCTCACGAGGTAGGGCGGTTGTCTCTGATGAGATTCCGCAAAGGTATGGGAGCTGAGGAGGGTCTTTTAAAGGGTGAGCAGTTAGTCAGGTGCTGAACCAGAGTCAGGTGCTGTCGGTTGAGTTGTGGGCGTGGACATGACATCAACAAACAGGATTCCAGCAACAATTTATATTCTCTTCTGCCCAAAAGAATGCCTTGAAGTGTCCTAGGTGCTTCTTCTTGTTCTTAACATGGCCTGTATCCCAGTTTAATTATATGACATTCAAAAAGACCCTCCCAAAAAAAAATGAAGTGCCAAGTGGGGAAAAAACCAGGCTGTCAACTGTCAGAAAAAAATCCAGAAAAAATTCCCCAAATCATAGGAAAATATTTAATCCAGGTCCTCTAGGTGGTGCTTCGTGCCCACATTCTTCACCAAGAATCGAGCCAGGTGAAAGGCTGAGGCAGCCACATGGGGAGGATAGAGGCAACAGGATAACAAGTTTCCCATACAAACAGTTTTTTATGGAGCGAAAAAATTGAGACGTAGTTGTTTAAGGCAAAACCAAAGAAACAAGCAAGCGCAAAACCTAAACCATGAATACTGATTAGTAATCCAACCCTAGGAACTCTTCCTGCCCCCCTTTGTCTTTCACCAAGTCTCTCTCAAGTCCTGACACATGCTGCCTTAAATGTCTACGTTAGTTGTTCCTCAGCAAATGGCAGCTGGTCTTCATTGTCATGAAATTGATCAGGCAGTGGCGAGTTGTCCATCAAGTTGATCCTTGCTCATGCCATGGCTTCAGTGCCCACCAGCTCACACCTGTTATTGTGCTTTTCTTCCCACGTGACTATGGTCATTCTAATTCACTTTGTGTTGCCTCTCTCTCCATAATGCTTTCTGTTTCATACTGCTTGCTTTCCATTACCATGTATACAGCCAAAGAGGCAGTTAATTTATACAAATGCTTTATTCCAGTCTCATGATTACAACAGATTGAATCTATGCATTGTTATGCTCTCTTCTGTCCAGAGAATGCCTTGAGCTGTCCTAGGTGCTTCTTCCTATCATTGACACAACCTGTAGACCAGGAAATGTATACATTTAGGCCTGAATGATGTGACAAAGAAGAGGAGTGTGAGAGTTTCTCTCTGTGATCGATCAAATAAGGCAACGCTTGAAGAGAATGTAGGCCAATACCTAAGTGTGTGTTCGCTGTGAAACAGGTGCTTCCAAGACTGTCCAGGCTGAAATCTTCTCGGTAGACTGGACCATCGTTCCACATGAGGTCATAACCGCCCACTCGCTTCTCCCTGCCACTGAGTCTACAGAAAGAACATTGATTAGGAAACAGCACAGGAGAGCCCTCAGTCAACAGACAGGATCTCTGTCTCCAGCAGCCCACCTGCCCTCCATGTCGACAACGTTTAGGGTGTCCTCCAGTAGACGATACTTCATCTCATAGTCCTCCTGGCTGCTGGCAGTCAGTGAAGGTGAGGCATTCACCTCAATCAGCCATCTGTGGAGTTACCATCACAGTCTCAGCACATACAAAAGTACCAAGCATGGATCAGACTTTGAATAAGAATCCTCTCAACCACAAACTTAGTTATGAAGTAGGTAAAATCAGCAGGTGTTTATCGGACACCTTGCTCTTAGAAAAAAAACAAGCATTTAATTAGCTTCCATCATGATGGACAGTCAGGTAAGAACCTATCTGACTCACGGCTTGAGGTCCTCATCCAGGAGGATGTCGTAGCCATAAAGTTCAAAGCAGTGCTTGTCATTAATAAACACCTTCTGGACACTCTGTAGGCTGCGTATGAAAATGTTGTCAATGTCCCTGAATAGGGTCTCCACAGTTTCTGCACCATGCTTCGCTGTCAAGTACCGACGCAGCTTCTGAAGCTGCCACTTACAGCCCTGCAAGAGGGCAAAAAAAAAAATGTTACAGATAGAAAAGGAAATCTTATGAAATGCTGAAATACTGTGACAGCATATGGAAATGTCTTGAAATAGTACAGTTCTTTTCCCCATATACCTTTTCTGGGTCATAATCTGGTGCAGTTTTTTGCACTGCCACATTTGTGAGATGAACATCTGTGTGTGGACTCAAGCTAAGGTGAAAAAAAAGGTTGGCATTTAAACAGTGCAGTAAAACAGGATTGAAAAATGAGCAGGAACCCATTTTCTTAAGCCTTGGGCTCAAATGGATGCTCTTGCAAAACACAGCTTGAGGTCATACATAAAATGGGCATATTTAAATAAAAAAATCAGAAAGGCATTGAACTGTGGCTGATGCTGAATAAGAATGAAGAAGCTGTGCCCTGCAGAGTACACCCGAGTGTAAGAAGGATACACTGATCATCAATGCTGCTGAGGGAGAAGCGTGTGCCGGAGAATCGGGCAAATCCATCTCTATACAGCCATGCCTTCAAGGGCACATACTGAAAAACAACACATCTCGATGAGAACGCGACAAAACCGACACGGAAGCAACACCCACGGCATACAGTCACATGTAAAGAACATGTTCAACCCACACTGACAAAGTCATTATCGATACGTTATTGGACTGTGCTTGTTGCCGTGTGGTCAGTGGAGCAGGACACCCATACTTACTGATGTCACAAGCACATAGACTCTCAAGTCAAATTTCCTGCCTGCAAAACAACAGTAAATTCCGATGGTTACTTAACATTACCGCAGCAAACATATATCCATATTTGTTACCTAATGATGGCAGACTCACCACTGATGAGGTAGGGGTTCTCTATGTAGCGCTGTGCCACATATCTCTCCACCTGGTTCTCGTCCCGCTGATCCTCCAGGCGACTGCCGTTCTGCAGGCACATAAATCCCTTCATTCTGTGTGATGTTAGTGGTTTTTAGTGGGAGAACTAACACCCTCAGGACTGGTTGCGCAACTTTGATTTCCATTAATTTGCTCTGCTTTATTGCAGTGTAGCACAAGGTTCAGACCGGTAAGACAGGCAAACAAACAAGCTATTAGTACTGTTAAGAGCATAATTAAAGACTTCCAACATTCATTAAAATTGTGTATTCATGTCAGCTCATACCTTTTTCCAGTCAATGATGTCCTTCAGTTTCCGGAACAGAAAAATGCCCTTTCCCTGCGACCGTGCCACCTAAATGAGCCCATTGGAAAAGAAAATATGAAAATGAAATAACCTTTTTTCTGTAGTGGACAGCTGAAATGAAGACAACGAATTTTGAGCCAGAGGTATCCTGACCAAGAGGTGTATGGTGTAGTGTCAAATACATAGCAGAACATCCAGAATGATCATTTACTTTGTTTCCAAACAGGATATTTTCAGTGCTTGTAATGTTGAAATAACAAATTTAAGAAAATTATTTGCTATCAAAGATGGTAAAGCAAAGTTAATTTTCATACCCCTGCTAAGAAATTATTGCTAATCATGCTATAGACGGGATCTTCTTATACTAGATTAGTATTTAGAAGGGGAGGTTTCATCTACTTTTTCAACAAACATGCAAAATTCCTGGCTCATCTTTTAAACGTGGAGAAACTCAAATTCAAAACCAAACGCAGAATATCATAACTCTGGAAATCTTTAAATCCAGGCTTATGATCCACATGTTCAAAATCAGGATCTTCTCACACTTTTCCACTATTAATATAGTAGCTTGTTGCATTAAGCACAGGAAAGGCAGAATGGCAAAATGCCTGTCCCAGGTACCACGGTGTCTTTGCCGAGATGTGGTCCATTGTGCCACTATTATATGATACTGTTAGCTTCCTCACTGGTTTCATGATCCAGGTGTTGCCTGGACTCCTCTTGAACTCCTCTACAAAGAGGGGGTATTCACTGGGCAGTACGAAGGTACGTGGGAAAAAATCACACTTGGCAGCCTCCAGACGTCCAGCCTCACGTTCCAGAGTCTTGCGATACCTCTTCAGGTTCTTCACCATCAGGTTCTTATGTGTCAGCTAACCAAAGGATAAAGAGGTAAATGCAAATGCAAATTTGCTGTTTAGTCCTTATCCTGGGTTACCTGTTACGTACGCCCCATTGCTTATTTGGATTATCATTGCCTCATTCATAAGCTTGTCGACTTTTTTGGAATTTCACACTGGAACATATGTAGGCCATGCATACCGTGACTCTTTTTCTTTAACTTTAGCATCTGCAGGTCTTGTCTAACTTCTGTGTCCACTGACCTCATAGTGGTTGCGGAAGTGGCATATTCGCACATGCTCCTCCATGTAAGAATGATCAAAGTTCTCTCTTAGCCAGCCAACGTCGCACCAGTTAAAGTCCCATTCACCGTCACTTTGGGTGGGACAGACATGTAAAGAGACAAGTGGATTCATATTAAATATGTGTAAAAGCAAAGGCTGAAGGCCTTACTTAATCAGGGTAGGTCAACTCACTCTTTCACCTCGACCCATCCAGGCCTCTGGCGGAGGACATCCTGTATGGTGTTGGTCAAACCACATCTATATCTCACATATCCCCTTGCATCCCTGTGGACACACATACTTTCAGATACATGTCTTCTCCCTTATTCTTGCTTCAGTGACTTTATGAAATAAATCAGAGAGTATTTCAGATTTTAGAGTGTCATAATGTCACGTATGCATATTGAAATAATAAAACTGTGTAAATAAAATATCTGATCTTTATTTCTTCTCGGTGATTACATTACTTTTCCTGATTATTTGAAAGACTTTTACCAATGAAATTATTCAAAACTCACTTATTCAAAGCACACTTACTCCCAGAGACAGCAGAATTATACATTTTACCTTCAGCAATGTAAAAGTTCACATTTTAAGCTTTATCTAGCTGACACCTATGTTTGCAATGACTTACATTGTTAGCGAGTAAACTTTATCATGATTTACCTGTTTATGCAACAGGGCATTTTACTGCAGAAATTCAGGACAAACACCACGCTCGAGGGGCAGATTTAAACGAAGGATCCTTCAGACTGCAGGACAGCCACCCTAACCACTGCACTACCTGATACCCCATATAAATTGCATTGCTTGACTTCCTATGAAAGACACCATGCCTTGAATTTTACTAAACAGTGATTCTCTCTGCTGATTTAATACACCTTGACCTTCTAGTTTCTCTGGATATATAAAAGAAACTAAAAAAATATAAAATATCAAATTACCTCTTTTTCCAATTTTGCAGTACCCCATAGAGACAGTTGTTAATGAGGTAAACAAAGACAAGAGTGTGTTTGACATAACTCAGAATTTATTAGATTATAGACAAGTGGGTACAACTAGGAAAGATAAGTTTAAATATGTCATATATCTGCCCTTTCAGACTGAAGATCCCCCCTCACCGCAGCAGGGCTAATACCCCAATCCAACCTAATGAACCGCGGGGCAACACCCAGTCACCTCAATGGTCGGCACAGCTCAGATATGAAAATGAATCAGAACTATTTAGAGTTCAGTTCTCGATCCTTCTCGCAGGAGAGCCCTCCAGTAGCAGACCCTACAATACAGTTCCGGTGAAAAACCTGAGTGCACCTGGGCAACCTGGGCAACACTTGTATGAGAAGAACTGGAGCGAAAGCAAAGCAACTCGCACATGTCCGAGTGTTGAAGAAGAGGTGGGACGACACGTTGGACCTTTCCTTGACTGGACATGTTAACCCGAATGCCACATGAAAAAATTAATTTCCTGCATGTGCTCTGGTACTGCACTAGGGAAATGCCCAGAAAAACCCGATAATAAATCTCCATCTTTGCATATGTTCTGTAATTCCCTGAATGTCAGTCGCACTGCAGTCTGGAAATGCTTTCCAAAGTGCACTGGAATGTATTTTTACAATATCCATTTTACGCAGTTAAATAATTTGTTACATTATGATTACTAAGCACTCACCCCTCTTTCCTCTTCTGATAGCCGCAGGGACATTTATATGCTGTCGTCTGTTAGAATTAATATATTGTTGCTGTGCATCATTCCTTAGAGTTACACATTCTTACATTCGTAGTGTACATTTTTACATGGAGTAATACATTTTTACAGACTGCATAACTTTAAGATCAAAAGTGTTTATCCTCATTTGTCCAAATTTAGGTAATAGCTACGTATCTAGTTAAAATAGTATCACTTAAGCAAAGTAATGCTTAGATTTTAGATGTATTTATTTAAAAGAAATAATTTTATATTAAAAGACTGTATATAAAAATCTGATGCTTCTGCGCTGTAAAACGGTTGAGAATAGCAAGTATAAACAATGGGCTAAAAAGAAAAGTATCTGCTTAGCTGAACTTTGACAAATAATACTCTGACTTGTCGGCAGAGTAAATACCTTTAACTACAGTAAAGTTACCCCACATACCTTGTTTTTCGACATCGTGCATCAGATGGCTCTTTAAAACCGTTCGACGATCAGTTCCATCTAGTTCTGAAGAGTTAACGCATAGCTGGCGTAGTTAAGTTCCACGCACTGTTGCTGCTGACGCCGCCCGTTACCATAGCAACAGCCTGCTTCCGCCACGTGCAGCTCTGGCTCCGTGTGGAGAATTACCTGCTGTGTAATTATTGCCGCACCGCCCAGGTGGTTTGCTTCTTCAGGTGGGACGAAAATATATCGAAATCTTCACTTTGAACTGAAAAAAGTTATAGAATGTTTTCCTGTGTCCCCCCTCCCCCCGCAGATGGTGTAATATATGTGCGTGGAGTCGGGAACTGTAGGTTGCAGTTTACCATAGTGAAAGGTGTACTGGCTCATCATGGTGCTAACCAAGGTTCAAATTAAGAATTTCCAAAGATACAAACACTTTCAGGGTTATTTTTATCCTTTTAAATACTGAATTTTAAAATTAAAATATCATTAAAATACTAACACATAATAATAATAATAATAATAATAATAATAATAATAATAATCATCATCATCATCATCATCATCATCCCTTTAAAATGTAGAATTTAAGATCATTTTAAATTATTAAAAATTA
The DNA here is from genome assembly GCF_900964775.1 of Scleropages formosus. Lineage (NCBI taxonomy): Eukaryota > Metazoa > Chordata > Actinopteri > Osteoglossiformes > Osteoglossidae > Scleropages > Scleropages formosus. Next base: position 5,443,534 of record NC_041806.1, read on the forward strand.
AATTAAATTAATTTTTAAATTATTAATTTTAAAAATTTCTTTACCATTTTCTAGAATTTCTAGAGCAAGAACGACAGGTATTTTTTCACCCCACCAAACAAAATATGAGTTTGGGATGTTCTTGATTCGACTCTTTTATACAATATTTCGAGTCCAGTCTGGTGTTCTTGAGTCTTGTTGATCAATAATAGGATAACTAACGCTGTACAAGTTTATGGGGTGAGGAATTGGAAATGGTATTTATGTAGAGAAAGTATTTTTTATTTTCAGTGGTTTTTACATTTGTGCTAATTTTAATGTTGGCGAAAACGAATAACATCTTACATCACTTTAAAATGTTTAGGACATTTTTACAGAACCTTACCTATAAATATACAGGGGAGCATCTGTATTGTTAAGCTTTAACTTATGGTGATAAACAAGTGAAAATTTTTAAATGGAATTTTGGTGAACGTTGTACGACTTATGTGATTGAATTGGTCAGCAACTGGGACTGATTGGACATGTGGTAGTGGCATATTTTTTATTTTGGTTATGTTAATGGAAAGATAAGTGTTCCACTTCATTGAAAAGGCACCTTATAAACAAGGGATATATATGTTCTGTTCTTTTTAATAATAGTGACTTACATTAATTTATTTATCTGATGCTTTTCTCCAAAGCAACTTAATGTTAAGGTTATACTTATTTACCCATTTAAATAGCTGGATAATTTTACTGGAGCAATTTAGGGTAAGAACCTTGCTCAAGGGTATTACAGCTAGAAGTGGGGATAGAACCTGCGGATCCAAAGGCAGCAACTCTAACCACTACACTACTAGCTCTCCCCATTCTTCTTTTTGTTCTTCTTCTTCTTCTTCTTCTTCTTATTATTATTATTATTATTATTATTTTTATTATTATTATTATTATTATTATTATTATTATTATCACCACGAAGAAATTATTGCACAAAAAATTAACTTTTTTTGCAGTACCATTTTTAAATCTGCTGAAGTCCACAGCACTGGACTTTAATCCAGTGTTTTTAGTTTAGTAGTTAGATATTGTGAACTGTACTGTAGTACTAATAGTATATGTTATATTTGTTGGCCTCTGTGTCACAGCAGGAGAGGGACGCAGTGGTGTGGTGGGCTTGGCTGGGTCTTGCTCTCTGGTGGGCCTGGGGCTCAAGTCCCGCTTGGGGTGCCTTGTGACGGACTGATGTCCCATCCTGGGTGTGTCCCCTCCCCCTCCAGCCTTGTGCCTTGCATTGCCGGGTTTACCTCCAGTTTGCTGCAACCCCACTTGGGAAAAGCGGCTGTAGCCGTTGTGTGTGTGTGTGTGTTAGACACATATTATGGAAGTGACAATAAAGTTGGCTTTGATAAATATGATTTTGGACTTACAAACAAATCAGTTTATGAACAGACTTCTGCTGCTAATACCATTTGTAAACCAGTGTACTTGTCCAGAATTTACTGAAACCATATACTGTACAACTGCAGTACTGGTTCAATTACTGTAAACTGTCTTGGAAAATGGTATCAACTAGGTAAACAAACAATAATAATGGCTAACTTTGAGTTGTTGTAGTTTTGACATGATGAAACTGTTAGAAGGCTTTAGTTTGTTAATCAAAGAAAGTGATGTTATGAAAGTTTTTCCACAGCCCCATCAGCTCCCTACACGCCCCTCCCCTTGCAGAGTATTCTGGCATAATGACTCCTGACACGTGTGCAAAGGGCTCCAGTTGACTGAGAGGGTTATGGGCCTAAGAAGAAGTCCTGGGTTCCCAGTTCCTTCATCATGGACCCCAGTGTGATCTGGGACTTCATGTGTTTTATTGCTGTATCCCCTCAACACCCGGTCCATGTGCTTTGCCAACATGATGCTTAGACTGGTCCTTCCTGGACCTTCACAACACTTTTGATATGAACCGTTTATAGCTGGAGTCTTGGTGATAGCCAGTTACCCAAAGCCTCAACCGAAAGGGAATGACCATATAGATAGAAATTGAAACATCCAGGGATTGTTTTTGGTGGTTTTATGGGGAACGCCTTCTGTCACATTTGTAACACAGCTGCATTTTATGCTGTTTTGAAATCCACCTACAGTATTTGTGAAGTGGAAACTTTCACCAAACATGTTTGTTGTCTTGATCCCTCGTGTTTGTTACTATTCACTTTATAGTGATTAATAAACACAAAAAGGTCGGTATTGGACGACGTGACTGTACTGTCTGCATTAATAACGTCATCTGTTGGTGAAATGCACTTTTTCTCCGAGCTTGACAAAAGCATCTGCTAAATGAATAAATGTGAACGTCAACAGCCCTGACAGCTCCATGGGATGGGAGGAAACAACGGAGGTTTTTAGACAGGAATAGTGCTAGACAGCAGGCTGTTTCTCTCTCTCCAACAGAGCTGATTGCTCACAGCGATGGAGAAGACGACCCGTGTTTCTTGTGAGCTGGGATGCCTTGTGCATGCACCTGGGAATTGTGAATGCCTGGCAGGGGTATTTATGACACAGTGTAAATCAGAAAGTCCAATAAATAACCCAGGTGCAGAGGCTCCTCGATCCCGTCTTCCTTCTGTCTCTTTAGTGTTACTTGTTTCCCATTACCATGTATACAGCCAAGGAGGGAGGAAAATTACACAATTACTCGCAGTCTCATGAACTCAACTGTCATGTGGGGCCGAAAGAACCGGGACGGCAGGACCCAAGTGCGGAGTCGTTCGTCTGGATTCACAGGATAAGGCAAGTTCTCAGAGTTGGGGACAGGCAAATGGTCGGTCGATCGGCGGTGGTCGGAGTCAGAGCGAGGATCCATGGACGAGGTCAGGGGACGAAGCGGAAGGTCGGTCGGTCGGCAGTCGGCGTTTGAATGAAGATCCATGGATGTGGTCGGGAAACAAAGCGAAGGGACGAAAACTGGAAGACGAGAACGAAGAACAAGTGTTGAATGTGCACGGGACCTCACGAGGTAGGGCGGTTGTCTCTGATGAGATTCCGCAAAGGTATGGGAGCTGAGGAGGGTCTTTTAAAGGGTGAGCAGTTAGTCAGGTGCTGAACCAGAGTCAGGTGCTGTCGGTTGAGTTGTGGGCGTGGACATGACATCAACAAACAGGATTCCAGCAACAATTTATATTCTCTTCTGCCCAAAAGAATGCCTTGAAGTGTCCTAGGTGCTTCTTCTTGTTCTTAACATGGCCTGTATCCCAGTTTAATTATATGACATTCAAAAAGACCCTCCCAAAAAAAAATGAAGTGCCAAGTGGGGAAAAAACCAGGCTGTCAACTGTCAGAAAAAAATCCAGAAAAAATTTCCCAAATCATAGGAAAATATTTAATCCAGGTCCTCTAGGTGGTGCTTCGTGCCCACATTCTTCACCAAGAATCGAGCCAGGTGAAAGGCTGAGGCAGCCACATGGGGAGGATAGAGGCAACAGGATAACAAGTTTCCCATACAAACAGTTTTTTATGGAGCGAAAAAATTGAGACGTAGTTGTTTAAGGCAAAACCAAAGAAACAAGCAAGCGCAAAACCTAAACCATGAATACTGATTAGTAATCCAACCCTAGGAACTCTTCCTGCCCCCCTTTGTCTTTCACCAAGTCTCTCTCAAGTCCTGACACATGCTGCCTTAAATGTCTACGTTAGTTGTTCCTCAGCAAATGGCAGCTGGTCTTCATTGTCATGAAATTGATCAGGCAGTGGCGAGTTGTCCATCAAGTTGATCCTTGCTCATGCCATGGCTTCAGTGCCCACCAGCTCACACCTGTTATTGTGCTTTTCTTCCCACGTGACTATGGTCATTCTAATTCACTTTGTGTTGCCTCTCTCTCCATAATGCTTTCTGTTTCATACTGCTTGCTTTCCATTACCATGTATACAGCCAAAGAGGCAGTTAATTTATACAAATGCTTTATTCCAGTCTCATGATTACAACAGATTGAATCTATGCATTGTTATGCTCTCTTCTGTCCAGAGAATGCCTTGAGCTGTCCTAGGTGCTTCTTCCTATCATTGACACAACCTGTAGACCAGGAAATGTATACATTTAGGCCTGAATGATGTGACAAAGAAGAGGAGTGTGAGAGTTTCTCTCTGTGATCGATCAAATAAGGCAATGCTTGAAGAGAATGTAGGCCAATACCTAAGTGTGTGTTCGCTGTGAAACAGGTGCTTCCAAGACTGTCCAGGCTGAAATCTTCTCGGTAGACTGGACCATCGTTCCACATGAGGTCATAACCGCCCACTCGCTTCTCCCTGCCACTGAGTCTACAGAAAGAACATTGATTAGGAAACAGCACAGGAGAGCCCTCAGTCAACAGACAGGATCTCTGTCTCCAGCAGCCCACCTGCCCTCCATGTCGACAACGTTTAGGGTGTCCTCCAGTAGACGATACTTCATCTCATAGTCCTCCTGGCTGCTGGCAGTCAGTGAAGGTGAGGCATTCACCTCAATCAGCCATCTGTGGAGTTACCATCACAGTCTCAGCACATACAAAAGTACCAAGCATGGATCAGACTTTGAATAAGAATCAACCACAAACTTAGTTATGAAGTAGGTAAAATCAGCAGGTGTTTATCGGACACCTTGCTCTTAGAAAAAAAACAAGCATTTAATTAGCTTCCATCATGATGGACAGTCAGGTAAGAACCTATCTGACTCACGGCTTGAGGTCCTCATCCAGGAGGATGTCGTAGCCATAAAGTTCAAAGCAGTGCTTGTCATTAATAAACACCTTCTGGACACTCTGTAGGCTGCGTATGAAAATGTTGTCGATGTCCCTGAATAGGGTCTCCACAGTTTCTGCACCATGCTTCGCTGTCAAGTACCGACGCAGCTTCTGAAGCTGCCACTTACAGCCCTGCAGGAGGGCAAAAAAAAAAAAAATGTTAAAAATAGAAAAGGAAATCTTATGAAACGCTGAAATACTGTGACAACATAAATGTCATGGAAATGTCTTGAAATAGTACAGTTCTTTTCCCCACATACCTTTTCTGGGTCATAATCTGGTGCAGTTTTTTGCACTGCCACATTTGTGAGATGAACATCTGTGTGTGGACTCAAGCTAAGGTGAAAAAAAAGGTTGGTATTTGAGCAGTGCAGTAGAACAGAGGATTGAAAAATGAGCAGGAACCCATTTTCTTAAGCCTTTGGCTCAAATGGATGCTCTTGCAAAACACAGCTTGAGGTCATACATAAAACGGGCATATTTAAATAAAAAAATCAGAAAGGCATTGAACTGTGGCTGATGCTGAATAAGAATGAAGAAGCTGTGCCCTGCAGAGTACACCCGAGTGTAAGAAGGATACACTGATCATCAATGCTGCTGAGGGAGAAGCGTGTGCCGGAGAATCGGGCAAATCCATCTCTATACAGCCATGCCTTCAAGGGCACATACTGAAAAACAACACATCTCGATGAGAACACGACAAAACCGACATGGAAGCAACACCCACGGCATACAGTCACATGTAAAGAACATGTTCAACCCACACTGACAAAGTCATTATCGATACGTTATTGGACTGTGCTTGTTGCCGTGTGGTCAGTGGAGCAGGACACCCATACTTACTGATGTCACAAGCACATAGACTCTCAAGTCAAATTTCCTGCCTGCAAAACAACAGTAAATGCCGACGGTTACTTAATGTTACAACAGCAAACATATTTATGAACATTCCTACCGGGTTATCTCTGACTGAAAAAAGAGAACTGCTTTACTAGATGCAGTGTTGCCTAATAAAGTTAGACCTACCACTGATGAGGTAGGGGTTCTCTATGTATCGCTGTGCCACATAACTCTCCACCTGGTTCTCGTCCCGCTGATCCTCCAGGCGACTGCCGTCCTGTGAGCCACATAAATCCCTTCACTGTGTGTGTTTTTAATGGTTATTAGAGGGAAAGCTTGTACCACCAGGACTGGTTGCACAACACCTTGATTTCCACGAATAAATTCTGATCATACCAAGTGCAAAGTGAACTGCAAGGTTTGTACCTATAAGGTTGGTATATAAAAAAGTTAACATTTTTAAGCCCATAATGAAGGACTTAAAAGTGCATTTGAAGGAATGCTCCCTGCAACACTGAAATTAAAATTGTGTATTCATGTCAGCTTTTACCTTTTTCCAGTCAACGATGTCCTTGAGTTTCCGAAACAGAAAAATGCCTTTTCCCTGTGACCGTGCCACCTATATGAGTCCATTGTAAATGGAAAGGAGTGGAAACATAGGAATTAATAGCTGAAAGAAACAACCTGTTATTACTTACTCTGTAGCCAATAAATTTAAAAGTGAGACGTGACACTCATAGTTTTGATCCAGAGCTACTCTTGCCAACTGGTTTATGGTGTAGCATCAAATACTTATGGAAAAATCCATAATGATTATTCACTTTCTTTCCAAACAAGATATTTACAGTGCTGGCAATGTTGAAATGACGTGTTTAAGAAAATTATATGCTAATCAGATATAGTAAAGCTAGGTTCCATACCCCTGCCACAAAATTATTGTTAGCAATGCTAAAGACAGCATCTTCTTACTATAATTTACTAGTATTAAGAATGGGTGTTTCATCTGCTTCTTCACCAAACATGCAAAGTCCTGGCTTATCTTTTAAAAATGGAGAAAATCAAATTCAAAACCAAGTGCAGAATACCATAACTACTCTGGACACCTTTAAATCCAGGCTTAAGATCCACATGCTCAGAATCACTCGAGATAGGATCTTCTCATACTTTACCAACCAATGAACCAACTAACCAACCAACCATTTTCAAGAACCGCTTGTCCCGAGTGGGGTTGCGGTGAGCTGGAGCCCGTCCCGGAGACATTGGGTGCAAGGCTTGGGGGGGGGGGGGGGGGACAGCACACCCTGGATGGGATGCCAGTCCATCACAAGGCCACAACTAGTTACCCAGGCACACAGCCAGGCAAAGGGACCAGCAGGGCAAGCACCTTGCTCAATTGTACTACAGCCGGAGGCGGGGATCGAACCGGCAACCTTCAGAGTCGTACTTTACTGATATTAATATAATGGTTGTCGCGCTAAGCGCTGGAATGAGAGAGTGGCAGAATGCCTATCCCAAGTATCATAGTGTCTCTGCCAAGATGTGGTCCATAGTACCACTATTAAATGACAATGTTAGTTTCCTCACTGGTTTCATGATCCAGGTGTTGCCTGGACTCCTCTTGAACTCCTCTACAAAGAGGGCATATTCACTGGGCAGCACAAAGGTACGTGGGAAAAAGTCACACTTGGCAGCCTCCAGACGTCCAGCCTCACGCTCCAGAGTCTTGCGATACCTCTTCAGGTTCTTCACCATCAGGTTCTTACGTGTCAGCTAACCAAAAGATAAAGAAGTAAATGCAAATGCAAATTTGCTGTTTAGTCCTTATCCTGAGTTACCTGTTACTTACATCCCATTGCTCATTTGGATTATCATTGCCTCATTCATAAGCTTGTCGACTTTTTTGGAATTTCACACTGGAACATATGTAGGCCATGCATACCGTGACTCTTTTTCTTTAACTTTAGCATCTACAGGTCTTGTCTAACATCTGTGTCCACTGACCTCATAGTGGTTGCGGAAGTGGCATATTCGCACATGCTCCTCCATGTAAGAATGATCAAAGTTCTCTCTTAGCCAGCCAACGTCGCACCAGTTAAAGTCCCATTCACCGTCACTTTGGGTGGGACAGACATGTAAAGAGACAAGTGGATTCATATTAAATATGTGTAAAAGCAAAGGCTGAAGGCCTTACTTAATCGGGGTAGGTCAACTCACTCTTTCACCTCAACCCATCCAGGCCTCTGGCGGAGGACATCCTGTATGGTGTTGGTCAAACCACATCTATATCTCACACATCCCCTTGCATCTCTGTGAACACATATACTTTTAGATATATTAGAGTTCTTCAAAATTCATGTTTTGTAAAATAAATGAAATTGCACACCATATTTTAATTATTACCCTAGTTGCTACATACCAAACATACTGAATATTCAAACTTTGAATTATGTATGTTTTCAAAAAATTTAGTAATTTCAGTTTCCAGTTAGGAATAGAATGACTTTTCTGAATTTTTTAGATTCAACTTCAACTATCAGGAAATTATTCAAAATCCACTTCCTCAAAATACAATCAATCCGCAAGATAATGGAAGGCATGCAGTTTGTTTTGAGCAGCATTTGGATATTAATCTTTATGCTTGTTTAAAGTGATTTGCAGTGTTAAATGATAAACTTTACAACAATTTTCCAATTCATGCATTGTTCTGCAAAGTATTGCTTCAAAGTACTTTGTTCAAGGGTACAACAGCAGGACCAGTGTTTCAAACCAAGCACATTCAGATTTCACGGCAACAGTTCTAACCACAGCGTTCCCTGTTGCCCCACATATAGAATGTATTTATGTAGCAAAATTTTACCATACCTCATGATTCTCTGTTATTTGTGTTGGTTACCTAATATTAGCTGACCTTCAAGTTGCTTTGGATGAAACTGCTAAATAAATACAAATTACCAAACAAATGTTTCCCTGACATTTACAGTATACTACTGCTATAAATTCAAATTTAAATGAACATGTGTATTTGCCCTTTTAGTATAACCCATCCAATGTCAGTAATAATGTAGTCAGGAAGGGTCTTTCCAAAGAAAATGCACTTGACTCTGTTTTTAAAAGATCTATTTTATAGTTACCGGCTTACATTCTGATTAAGTAACTTACCCCTCTTTCCTCTTCTGGTGGCCGCAGGGACATTTACATCCAGTGGTCTGTTAAAAGTAATAGATTTTACTGTATATTCCTTCCTAGAACAGTATCTTCTGACACAAAGTAATAGACATGTTAGGGAATTTACCACCTGGAGAATGACAGCAAAGGGTGGACTTTTGTATTTTATTAATAGATTAATTATAACAACACTACTCAGAAGATCTTACGTAGAAAAATAAAAAACTCTTGGATCTGGACATACAAAACTACCCCTTTTCAGCTCAAAAGTCTCATCCCTCCGTGGTTTTGCAGTCCATTTTTCTCAAGTCTCTCCTACAGTCTGTTTAAATTTAACTCGGGTTTTACTGCTTCTCCCCAGGTGTGACAGCTGGTCTGCAAGGTGGGGGTGTTCCCCAGGTTCCAGCCTACCACACTCCTCCTACCTCAGAATTTTCAGACCACAACATTTGGTCTCACCATGGGCTGCAGATCCACTGGGACCAAGACCGAGGGCTGAACAGCAAGGGAAGGGCAAAATGGGTGGAGACTGTGTCACAGAACACAGATGGTGGCAGGGTGGAGGTTGACAGTAACCCCTCTTTGGTTACTGCAGGTGGGTGCGATATTTGACACCAGAAAATGTTCAGGAACAACAACTGTGGCATCATCAGGTGGCAAGACCTCTTTGAGGGCTGACAATGGCAGCTGTCAGTGGGTGACATGGCTGTGTTAGGAATTAAACCTGGGCAGGTCTGCTCCATGGCAGAGGCCATGGGAGGGTGTGGAGATACTGACTAGCCCACTGCTGGCTGCAAGTCACACCAGGAAAAACACTGATGGTTTTGTCTGTATACACTAAACACTCAAAATCAGAGAATACACTGCACAGAGATGCATGTTTCAGGGGCAGGAGATAGCATAGTGGATAGAGCTGCTTTGAATCTGAAGGTTGCCAGTTTGAATCTACTTTACTTCTCTAGTGTCCTTGAGCAAGGTACTTACAGTAGAGTGCTCCAGTAAAAATTACCTGGCTATATAAATGGGTAAATCATTATATAGCATAACATTGTAAGCTGCTCTGGAGAGAGGGGCAGCTAAACGAAGACATGTAAAGACTATGAAGGCATTCTAATGACTGTAGGTATGGTGCTTGAGAGTGTACCACCTCTGTTTGGAGATTTTTTAATATGTTCCTTCCTCTTACATGCGTAGTAACTGAGAAAGCTGGAGGTATGGAATTAGGAAGAACAGTCAAAGGCTGTTAATTGACTTTGTAATTGTGCCATTTGACCTGAGACCATATGGTCTGGACACTTTGGGGAGGAGGAGTGTTGGGATATCAACCAACTGTTACCCGGTTGTGAGTTAGATCTGACAGCCAAAAAGACTGCTGGGTAGAGCAGGATGGTCCACAGGAATAGTTAAAGTGTCCTGGGGTGGTTGGTGGAGGACCTCTTCTGCAATGAGTTTAACTTCCACCTTACAATATGCTTCTCCTGCACTCAGAGGAGAGTCAGAGACATGGAGTTTGAATGGAGCCTGTTAGATAATGCTATTATGAAGGCAGCTGAAAATACCTGAGGGTGTCAAGAAGTCCATTTCTGTAATTATAGTAAAGCAAGAATCCACTGGTGACTACAACTGTAAAAGAAACTATCAAGTTAAAGAGGGAGGCCTATGGTGTATAGCATGGAGAACTAGTTATTTGGCAGAAACCTATAGACTGTGGCAGGCTGGAGCCCTGGCCACATCCCCAGTGAGTCTCAGGGGTATGTAGGGGTTGGGGACTTGGAGCAGAGCAAGTGGTGCTGACATAGGACCTGAGGCCATAAGGGGCAATCAGCACCAGGCAAGGTTTTAGGCTCTACTTAAAGAGACATTTTTTCAGATGGAGAGCGAAAACTGAATTTAGGTTAGAAGTAAGATGATGGTTAAGTTTGGTTTCAGTTTCGGTTTCGATTTCACAGGTTTTCATAGGCTAATAGGTTTGGGTAGTGACTGCAGGTAAAAGTGCCAAAAGTTAGGTTCCTCTACAAAGTGCTAGGGCTTGCACTGCATTACAGTGTGCAGAGATGCACATTCAGAGAGGCACTTGGAGTAAAATTTGAGAGGAGCCATTGAAAGTGATTGAATTACAGAGACAGAATGCCTCCTGGGCACCTTTTGAGGTTTACCAGACAAACTTTACTTGGGCGAGGCCCTGGGGCAGACCCACAATATGCTGAAAAGATTACCTCTGGTCTTGCCTGGGAATGCTTGGGGATCCTTGCTTGCCCTGTTGCTGCCGTGAGCCTCACCAGGATAAAAGTTCTGAAAATTGATGGACGGATTCTTACTGTACACTCTAACCTTGAGTAAGAGTGTGGCAGGCAGGAGACCAGGCCACACCATCTCTCTTACTGATGGCTATACCTGGGGAGAACTTATGAGAAGACAAGCAGCAATTCCAACCAATTAAAGACTTTGTTAAAAGAGAAAAAATGTGAATACGAGGAGTTCTGATTTTAAACAAAGCTTGTTAAATGTTAAATTGTTACTTGTATACGAATAATTGCTGTTCTGTTTTGACAGCGCTGAAGTTGTTTCAGTTTTCGGTCTTTGACTTCCCCCATTTTTCTGAAGTTTTTCATTTTTCCCTCCTTTTTCCTTCATCATGGGAGGGACTTAAATCCTACAAGTCCATCCCTTGCTACCCCACACTCCCTCACTTCCTGGACCATACACATTAATTAATGTCACAAAAAGTTTCCCACAGAGCATCATCAGTTAAGACCCAAGGTGAATGCCATCATATGCAAACTTTATTATTATTAAGAATGACAGGTACATAATTATCTAGTTAAGATAAGCCAATAGTATTAAGTAAAAGAAATTAATTACATGCCCTGGCTACAGTAAATTCATGTTATAAATAAATCATGCACCGGAAAACAGTCGAATAATGAATTCATGATGACAGTACGAAACGCCGGAGCTAATATTTACCTTCTGCAGGTGGACTTGACAAAAAAGGACTAACTTATCGAGCGAGTAAATAACTAACACTGGTAAACCGTTACACCACGTACCTTATTTTTAGACATCGCGCATCAACCGGCCCATTACAAACGACCAAAGATCCAGTTGCACCCGATTTTTTGGAAGAATTTGCGGTTCCTCCGAGTTCCGTTTGTTGTCGCCGTTTGTTACCATGGCAACAGCGTGTTTCCGCCACGTGACTCAGATTCGGAGTCCGTGTGTGTTACGTGTTAAGAAATTACTACCCCGTTTTCAGGACAAAAATGTTTCCTAATCCCCCCGCGGGTAGTTTATGATGAAAATATGAAATGTGTGCCATGAAAAGAGTGCTTTGTGTAAATATGTCTTATTTAGATTACTTCTTTTTCCAATATTTTTCGATATAAACGAGTTAATTTGTATCCAGAGGGAAACCAGCAGTGTCTGACACAAGGAACCTTGTATTGAAATAAAGTATAAAATTATATTACACGTAATAAGTGTAAAATGACGTGCTCAGGTGGTTTTCCCTTGTTTTCAATATGATGTGGAAATTGGCATTTATTATAGGGCATCACTATTCAGTACTTTACTTGAAAATTTTTTTTTTAAATTAATGTCATCGAAAATAAGGACCATGTAGGTGACAGTGTTTTTTCGTCAAATTTAATGACCAAAAAAAAAAAAACATTACAAAAGGTGAGATCATGAAAAGAACAAGGAATCCAGATCATCAGATATTAAAACAATCATGCCAGAGGGAATACGACAAAGAAAGAGAAAATAAATAGGTAAATATATCAGTAAATAGATAAAAACAAACATAAAAAGATAAATATATACAAAACAAATAAATAAATAAACTTGTTCACAACAATTAAGGTAAGATGTTGATCAAAGCACAGTTCTCACATGTTTAGAGTTTTTAGAAATCAAAATTATGCTCTTGTGATGGTTAATTTCTTCTATAAACAAGACATTTTTCCTGCTAAGTATCAGAATACTATTATGTGATATGAACGTTGTATTTTGTATGAGATGTACGTCACTTTGGAGAAAAGCATCTGCTAAATGAATACATGTACATGTAAATGTGAGAATAATTCATTATGCAGGATCATCTTTATAGCCCAGTTCCCTCGGCTGGGTTGTAATCAGTGTATGCTGTGGCCCATACTGTTACCGCGTTTCTGCAGTGTATGCCGACCTGGGTGTCACCCATCACACACATAAAGTGCTCATGGTTGTCGGCACTGGCTGAACTGTGTCGCTGTTGTGTTGTCTGGGGGTTTCAGCAGACACATCACATTCTGTTTGTTGTGACTAGAAAATTTCAGGGGGGCACTGAAAACTCGATATCCGCCGATAACACCCCACTTCTTCACCCTGCACGACCCCTGAAGCAGGAGAAGCCGGTTCTGCGGGTTCCTGTCCGACATCAACAGAGCCTCTCAGCTCTGTCTCAGAGTCCCAGCATCTGGCTCTCATTTCTCCCCTTCCACGCTCCTGATCTCCATCACAGGGGAGCAGGAATAACGACATCTGTTCTTGTTTTATTCCCATGAAAACTGTGTGACATTGCGTTTGTATCAGGAAGATGTCGGTGTGCAACATCCTTAAAGTTTCTGGTAATTTGCAAAGTGAGGATTGAGCACAATCGTTGAAATGCATCTTTCTCCAACGAGAAACTTCTAAGAAGTAGGTGATTTATGATGCTTCTCCTTGTCACAGTGCACTCCGAGTGACATGTAGAAGATAGACATCAGGTCTCGGTCGTGATTTCAGCATTACGATCAGGTGTGTGCATGAGAATAGAATTTATAGAATAGAATAAAAGAGAACAGAATAGAATAGAATACTATGATCAAAAAATGAAGAACAACAGTAATTCTCCCTCTTAATTTTACTGTTGCGGTTCATTGCTGGAAACTTTCAAAAACCCACTCGATGCGGCCGGACGTCTGAATCCACTTGCTTAAGCTTTAGTCACTAGATATAATCTATAACTAATGGAAGTAATTAAAACTTGTATCAGACAGAATATGCGTTATGATACATTCTTTTAATATGACAAATGAAGCATTTATACATTTCCAGAAGTTTGGTGTAATAAAAAATAATTAATAAAATCCTGCTTCTCACTAGTGAACTATACACAAGTTTCCATGGCTGCATGGAGCAGAATGGTGTGTCGTCCTTGACTGAAGGACTAATGTTTTGAAGTTTGACTTATAACCCATTAAACAAGAAAGCTGAATAAATGGATGTCATAGCATTCCTCCTCATTATTGCTTTTTTTCTTTAAAATCTTTCAGATACTTAACTAAAGTTATCTTTCAGTGTCTCAGTCTCCCTGGCACACTTCTGTAATCACTAAAGACGCCTTAAGTCACTTACTGCTAGTCTTCTGTACCATGTTCTACACTACACCTTTGTGTACAGATTGAAAGTCAAAAAGAGCAATTAATTCTCTTTTATATAGCATTAAATTGGTGTCTTTTATACTACGTGACAAAAATTAATAGGTGCATTTCTCTCACACACACACACAGAGAGAGTCTGAACTGTTTGTCCCATACAGTGTTGCGGGGAGCTGGAGCCTAACCTGGCAACACAGGGCGTAAGGCTGGAGGGGACACACCAGGACAGGACGCTAGTCCATCGCAAGGCACCCCAAGCGGGACTCGAACCTCAGACCCACCGGAGAGGAGGACCCCGTCCAACCCACTGCACCACCCCACCCGACCCAACCTGTAGGTGTATTTCAGAAAAAATATTTTTCTATTTGCTGAAAGAGTTTGCTGATAGAGTAGTGGTTAGTGCATCTACCTTTAGACCCAAAGAGAGCAGGTTCAAATCCCTTCTCCTGTTGTAGTGCCAGGTACTTGCCCTGAACTGCCCAAGTAAAATTACACACACACACACTGGCTGAAACTGCCTGTCCCAAGTGGGGTTGCAGTGAATGGGAGCCTAACATAACAACACAGGGTGCAAGACTGGAGGGGGAGGGAACACACCCAGGATGGGACACCAGTCTGTTGCAAGGCACCCCAAGCAGGACTTGAACCCAAGACCTGTGAGAGAGCAGAACCTGTCTAAGCTGTCTGATCAGCAAAATTATGTACTGTACCTGTATAAATGGGTAAATAATTGTAAATAGCCAGCACTGGATGTTGCTTTTGGAATAAAGCATCAGCTAAATGTATAAAGATTGTTCACATGCTCTTTAATGCAGGAAAGCTAAGTGTTACGAAAGACCGACAGTTTATCTTACTGTATATTTACTCAAATTTATTTTTGCATGTTTCATAACTTTCTCCCCCAATTACCAACAGCTTAATGTAGGTTCGCAGTGGTCTGGTCCTACCCTGGAAGTCGGTGGACAGCAGACCATTGCAGAGCAATGACAGTCATTCACGCTCACACTGAGGACAACTTATAGCCGCTAGTTACATTTACATTAAATTTACATTACGTTTACATTACATTTACATTTATTAATTTAGCAGAGGCTTTTCTCCAACGCGACATACAACTCATAGAAAATACAATGTATTCACTGCATTAGGAGAAAGACAGACAGAGTTTCAGATGTGTGATTCTCAAGTACTGTTAGTTTGTTTCTTTCCATCATATAAACCAACGTTCATCAAATGAGTAGCTGCATAAAACTCAGAATATCGGCAATTTCTGATCACCTTCCTACTAATTTTTTTTTTTTTTTTAATTTATTTCACCCGAACCCATTTTTGGACTGTGGGAGGAAACCAGAGCACATAGAGAGAACACATGTGCACAAAGGGAGAACATACAAACTGTGCACAGATAAATCTGAATCTTTGACTAAACTCACAGCCCAGAATTGATGAGGCACCAGCGCTACCTGCTGTGCTATTTTGCCATCCTGTCACAAGTATGCATTACCCGTGTCAGCTAATTTACTGTTTTAATTTCTTTGAAATAAAAGAAGTGTGCAATCCTGCAATATTCTAAAGAATAATGCAACTAATGCTGAGATTTTTCAATGTGTTTTACAAACATTTGCAGAATTGATCCAAATCCCAGTGAGATTCCTGGCAACAGTCTTCGCAATGATGCCAACACTCCTGTGTCACGTACAGCAAGATAAATGTATGTTCCGCTTTTTTTCCACCCAAAATACATTTCAGATGCTGCGGGAATTCTAGTTTTTCTTAATTTCAGTCTTCATTTTACAAAGTGCTTCGGTGGGCTCACCACCTGCCGGAGAAACCATAAGGGGCCGGTGCGTTGTGATTTGGGCGGTGGTCGGGGCCGAGTGCCCGGCCGACCCGAACCTCGGGCGCCAACTCTGGTTTTTGGGACTTGGAATGTCACCTCACTGGCGGGGAAGGAGCCTGAGCTGGTGCGGGAAGTTGAGAGATACCGTCTAGATATAGTCGGGCTCACTTCCACTCACAGCTTGGGTTCTGGAACCACTCTACTCGATCGAGGGTGGACTCTCCACTATTCTGGCGTTGCCCAAGGTGAGAGGCGGCGGGCTGGTGTGGGCTTATTAATAGCCCCCCAGTTCAGCCGCCATGTGTTGGAGTCTACCCCGGTGAATGAGAGGGTCATCTCCCTACGCCTTCGGGTCAGGGAACGGTCTCTCACTGTCGTTTGTGCTTATGCGCCCAGCGGCAGTGTAGAGTACCCGGCCTTTTTAGAGTCCCTGGGGGGCGTGCTGGAAAGCGCTCCCACTGGGGACTCTGTCGTTCTACTGGGGGACTTTAACGCCCACGTGGGCAGCGACAGTGATACCTGGAGGGGCGTGATTGGGAGGAACGGCCTCCCTGATCTGAACCCGAGCGGTGAGTTGTTATTGGATTTCTGTGCTAGTCGCGGTTTATCCATAACGAACACCATGTTCATGCATAAGGGTGTCCACCAGTGCACTTGGCACCAGGACACCCTAGGTCGGAGGTCGATGATCGACTTTGTAGTCGTTTCTTCTGACCTTCGGCCATATGTCTTGGACACTCGGGTGAAGAGAGGGGCTGAGCTGTCAACTGATCACCACCTGGTGGTGAGTTGGATTCGATGGCGGGGGAAAAAGCTGGACAGACCTGGCAGGCCCAAACGCATAGTGAGGGTCTGTTGGGAACGTTTGGCGGAGGCCCCTGTCAGAGAGGTCTTCAACTCCCACCTCCGACAGAGCTTCAACCAGGTCCCGAGGGAGGTGGGGGACATTGAGTCTGAATGGACTATGTTCCGCTCCTCCATTGTCGGTGCGGCTGTTCGGAGCTGCGGCCATAAGGTCTCCGGTGCCTGTCGCGGCGGCAATCCCCGAACACGGTGGTGGACACCGGAAGTAAGGGATGCCGTCAAGCTGAAGAAGGAGTTCTATCGGGCCTGGCTGGCTCATGGGACTCCTGAAGCAGCTGACAGGTACCGACGGGCCAAACGGAGCGCGGCTCTGGCAGTCGCCGCGGCAAAAACTCGGGCTTGGGAGGAGTTCGGTGAGGCCATGGAGGAAGACTTTCGGTCGGCCTCAAAGAGATTCTGGCAAACCGTCCGGCGACTCAGAGGGGGGAAGCGGTGTTCCACGAACACTGTTTACAGTGGAAGTGGTGCGCTGCTGACCTCAGCTGAGGATGTTCTCGGGCGGTGGAAGGAGTACTTTGAGGATCTCCTCAATCCCTCCGACACGCCTTCCGTAGAGGAAGCTGAGGCTGGGGACTCGGAGGGGGACTCGTCCATTACCCTGGCTGAAGTTGCTGAGGTAGTCAAAAAACTCCTCGGTGGCAAGGCTCCGGGGGTGGATGAGATCCGCCCCGAGTTTCTCAAGTCTCTGGATGTTGTGGGGCTGTCTTGGCTGACACGCCTCTGCAGCATCGCGTGGAGTTCGGGAACGGTGCCTCTGGACTGGCAGACCGGGGTGGTGGTCCCTCTTTTTAAGAAGGGGGACCGGAGATTGTGTTCCAACTACAGGGGGATCACACTCCTTAGCCTCCCTGGGAAAGTCTATGCCAGAGTACTGGAAAGGAGAATCCGACCGATAGTCGAACCTCGGATTCAGGAGGAGCAATGCGGTTTTCGCCCTGGCCGTGGAACACTGGACCAGCTCTATACCCTCACTAGGGTGTTGGAGGGTTCGTGGGAGTTTGCCCAACCAGTCCATATGTGTTTTGTGGACCTGGAGAAGGCATTCGACCGTGTCCCTCGTGGCATCCTGTGGGGGGTGCTTCGGGATTATGGGGTTCGGGGCTCGTTGCTACGGGCTGTTCGTTCCCTGTATGACCGGAGCAGGAGCTTGGTTCGCATTGCCGGCAGTAAGTCAGACCTGTTCCCGGTGCATGTTGGACTCCGCCAGGGCTGCCCTTTGTCACCGATTCTGTTCATTATTTTTATGGACAGAATTTCTAGGCGCAGTCAGGGAACGGAGGGTGTCTGTTTTGGTGGCCGCGAGATCTCGTCTCTGCTTTTTGCGGACGATGTGGTCCTGTTGGCTTCATCAAGTCAAGACTTGCAGCGTGCACTGGGGAGGTTTGCAGCCGAGTGCGAAGCGACGGGGATGAGAATCAGCACCTCCAAATCCGAGGCCATGGTTCTCAGTCGGAAAAAGGTGGATTGCTCCCTCCGGGTTAGGGGGGAGTTGCTCCCTCAAGTGGAGGAGTTTAAGTATCTTGGGGTCTTGTTCACGAGTGAGGGAAAAATGGAGCGGCAGGTTGACAGGCGGATCGGTGCGGCGTCCGCAGTAATGCGGTCATTGTACCGGTCTGTTGTGGTGAAGAGGGAGCTGAGTCGTAAGGCGAAGCTCTCAATTTACCGGTCGATCTACGTTCCCACCCTCACCTATGGTCATGAACTCTGGATCATGACCGAAAGAATGAGATCGCGGATACAAGCGGCAGAAATGAGTTTCCTCCGCAGAGTGGCTGGGCGCACCCTTATGGATAGGGTGAGGAGCTCAGTCACCCGGGAGGAGCTCGGAGTAGAGCCGCTGCTCCTCCGCATCGAGAGGAGCCAGTTGAGGTGGCTCGGGCATCTGTTCCGGATGCCTCCTGGACGCCTCCCTGGGGAGGTGCTCCGGGCTTGTCCCACTGGGAGGAGGCCTCGGGGCAGACCCAGGACACGTTGGAGAGACTATGTCTCCCGGCTGGCCTGGGAACGCCTTGGGGTTCCCCCAGAGGAACTGGAGGAGGTGTGCGGGGAGAGGGAGGTCTGGAGTACTCTGCTCGGACTGCTGCCCCCGCGACCCGGCCCCGGATAAAAGCGGAGGAAGATGGATGGATGGATGGATGGATTTTACAAAGTGACTGTTTTATTTTATAAGACCTTCCAAACACTCTGGTTTATCGCTTGGTTTTAGTCTATTTTTCAGTACCCCCATTCCATTTCGCTCTCCTGTCTGCAGCTAAACATCTAATTTCCACAATTACAGCTAGGAGTCTGCACACTTGTGTGGCCTGGAAAACCTTGTGTGCTATCTGCTGACCTTAGATCCAGGGTAGCTATGAAATCCCCCAGCAGGTGAGGGGTCTGGGATGCAGAATAAGCCCTCGATCTCTCCTTCTACTGGATCTACCGCACACATTCTTCTCCATATTAGGGCATGTAGCTAAGCTGGTTGCTGAAGGACTTTTTTGCAAGATTTGCAAGTCGCTTTCAGTCGTAGTGGGCAAACAGCTCCATTGTCTGAAATGTTTTCGTCTGCCTCGGCAACACTGGGACGTGCTTGCTATGAATGATGTCATTTAGATCGGTCTCCTTTTGTTCTCTGTTTAATGGTACGGTGTTGCGTGAACCTCTAGATTTTTAGTCAATCGCTTGGAGCTCTGGAGCGGTCATGGTAACACACTTACATATATCCCACTTTCAAACAAATGCCTACTTGAGTATTTCTAATTTATCTGACTCCTTCATTACATGCTGGCATGAACTGAATGATTTCAGAAAGCTTTTTTGGCCCACATTGAGAACACAACGAAAGCTCTCATTTAATGCTGACATCTTCTCCTCCCTTCGCCTTCTTGAGCATTGCCTTGCTGCAAATGTGCCTATTTCCACGTTGGAGGTATGAAGCCCCCCTTGCTGTGCGGCACCCTGCTGGTTTTTTATAAGTAGGAACTGAGTCAGAATAACCAATCATGCCCCAAGGCCTGAAACCTCCCCACATGAGACTCAACCCTACCAATAGCTTCAACGTTTCCAAGGACTCTGACATTTTTACAGACGAAGTCTATGAAAAGGTAATCAGCAGTGAAGTTGATTGATCAAGAACACCTGATGCAATTGGAAAAAACAAACTCAAAATTGAGACGGGCTTTCTGCACCCACCTGGCAGCCGGTTCTCAGCTTACGAGACACAGAGAGTGAAAGGACTCGTCTTTGCGCCACATATCTTCTGCTCTCCATCCGTGCAGGTACCGTACCGTTTTATTGTTATATTTGAAGCTAAAGATAAATCATGTTCAGAGACAGTTTTGAGGGGTTTGTTACTTCCAGATCACGTCTTCCTGCGATCGTTCTTGTTTGAGGAGCTGTTTCGTGATTCAGGACGCATTTGAGGGTCTGGGCAGACTTGTGCCTGTGAAAATTGCAGGGTTGCATAATGAAGATGAGCTCAGCATTGGGGAAGGAACACATGCACTATTTTAACACAACCTGGTGCAAATTCAGTTGAAAAGGGTTTTCTGCGAAACGCGTTTAGTGTGTATTCGCTTTCACTCACACAAATCTTAAGGGTCTTTTGAAGGAGCAAAAACAGCAGTGTCTCCAAAATGTTGCAGTTGTCAAAATCAGTTTTATCTGAAATTGTGACCCAGCTTTATTCTGGTGGTCGTGTAGTGGTTACAGCTGCTGCTGCCTTTGGATCCAAGGGTTGGAGGTTTGAATCCCACTTCCAACTGTGATACCCTTCAGCAAGTTACTTACTGTAAATTGTTCCAATTAAGTTACCCAGCTATGCAAAGGAGTAAATTGCTTTGGACTAAAGCATCAGCTTAATGAATAAATTTTTATATATATATATATATATATACACACACACACACACATTTTCAGAACCGCTTGTCCCGTACGGGGTCACGGGGAACCGGAGCCTACCCGGCAGCACAGGGCGTAAGGCCGGAGGGGGAGGGGACACACCCAGGACGGGACGCCAGCCCGTCACAAGGTACCCCAAGCGGGACTCGAACCCCAGACCCACCGGACAGCAGGACTGCAGTCCAACCCACTGCGCCACCGCACCCCATATATATATATATATATATATATATATATATATATATATATATATATATTGAGGATTATGCCAGTACAAAGTTGTGAAAGTGGACTTTGCACGGTCTAATACACTAAAAAGTAATGTGTATCATACACACACAAAGGGGTGAGGCCACCAATGCCAAGCGGGGTCACGGCGGGAGAGCTGGTGGCAAACCGGTAATGCAGGTCAGAGGGCACACCCAGAACAGGATGCCAATCCATCACAAAGCACCCCGAGCAGGATTCGAACCCCAGACCTGCCAGCGAGCAGGACCCAGCCAAGCCCGCTGCACCACTGTGCCCCCCTTTAGTGTGTATCACACACACACACACACACACACACACACACACACATTTTCAGAACCGCTTGTCCCATACAGGGTCACGGGGAACCGGAGCCTACCCGGTAACACAGGACGTAAGGCCAGAGGGGGAGGGGACACACCCAGGACGGGACGCCAGTCCGTCACAAGGCTAGTGTGTATCAATTACCTGTAAAAGATTATACCATTGGGGGGGGGTGCAGTGGCGAAGTTGTTTGACTGGGTCTCTAGCAGGTACGAGGTTCGAGTTGCACTCGGGGTGCCTTGTGACGGACTGATGTCCTGTCCTGGGTGTGTCCCCTCCCCCTCCAGCCTAAAGCCCTGTGTTGCTGGGTTAGGCTCCGGTTCACTGCGACTGCACTTGGGACAAGTGGTTTCAGTCAATGTCTGTGGTGTGTGTGTGTGTGTGTGTGTGTGTGTGTGTGTGTGTGTGTGTGTGAGAGAGATTATACTGTGAACACCTCCTGAAACTATGAATCTGAATCAGAATGAGTTCTACTGGCCAGTGTGCTGACGCATGCAAGGAATGTGCTGTGGTTCTAGTTGCTTCCAGTGTTTACAGATAAACAAACAGCTGACACAGAATTACAGAATAAATAAATATTTACAGAGCATATAAACACGAGTATAAATAGTAGTATGAATACACACACACACATTTTCAGAACCGCGTGTCCCTTACAGGGTCACGGGGAACCGGAGCCTACCCGGTAACACAGGGTGTAAGGCCGGAGGGGGAAGGGGACGCACCCAGGACGGGACGCCAGTCCGTCACAAGGCACCCCAAGCGGGACTCGAACCCCAGACTCACTGGAGAGCAGGACTGCGGTCCAACCCACTGCACCACCGCACCCCCTATGAATACAAAAAATGTAAATAAATAAATAAGGGGTGGCATAATGAGTAGAGCTGCTGTCTCAGAGCACCTGGGTGGTGTGAGAGAACGTGGGTTCGATCCTTACTCAGTCTGTGTAGAGTTTGCATGTTCTCCCTGTGTCTGTGTGGGTTTCCTCCAGGTGCTCTGGTTTCCTCCCACACTCCAAAGACATGCTGTTCAGGTTCCCCCATAGTGTGTGAGTGAGAGAGAGAGTGTGTTCCACTGATGTATGGATGAGTGACCCATTGTAAGTAGCGTATCTAGCAGTGTAAGTCACCTTGGTGAATAAGGTGTGTGTGCTGGTAACACTACATAGAGTTCCTTCGAAGTTGCTCTGGGAAAAAAAAAAAAATATCAGAATTAAATCATTAAAAGTGGTTGGATAATGTTGCACTGCCACTCTTCCTCATTCTGGACTTGTACAGGATCTGAAAGGGTGCACCGGGGGCCACCGATGATCTTCTCAGCCGTCTTCACTGTCCTTTGTAACCTATTTCTGTCCCCTTTGGTAGCCGAGCCAAACCACGGTTTATGTCTAAACAATGTGTTCTAATCATACCTTAATTCTGTATCCCCTGGACACTGGTTACCAGGATAAAGGACTCAAGGCCTTCAGCTAAACTTGTTATGCTGCTCTACGTTGCTGTGGACACAACCTATTTGAAATTTTGTCTTGTCCCTCATTGAATATGCTCCAAGATATTGAGTTTTGAGAAGGTAGAATGGGGGAGAGTTTTTGGAACACTAACATTGCTGAAATAGACACACACACACACACACACACACACACACACACACACACACACACACACACACACACACACACACACACATTATCTGAAACCGCTTGTCCCAAGTGGGGTCACAGCAAGCTAGAGGTGAGCCGAGCAACACGTGGCAGAAGGCTGGAGGGAGAAGAGACACACCCAGGACGGGACATCAGTCCATCACAAGGCACCCCAAGTGGGACTAGAACCCCAGACCAACCAGAGAGCAGGACCTGGTCAAACCCGCTGCGCCATCATGCCCCCTGCTGAAACACACACACACACACACACACACACACACACACACACACACACACACACACACACACACACACACACACACACACACACACACACACACACACAGAACCGCTTGACCCTTACGGGGTCACGGGGAACCAGAGCCTACCCGGCAACACAGGGCGTAAGGCCAGAGGGGGAAGGGGACACACCCAGGACGGGACGCCAGTCCGCCGCAAGGCACCCCAAGTGGGACTCGAACCCTAGACCCACCGGACAGCAGGACTGCGGTCCAACCCACTGCGCCACCGCACCCCCTATGTGCTGAAATTCATCAAGGTGTAAATTAAAATTGTGACGTATCTTGGTTGCTGAAGTAATATATAGTGAGGTGTGTTTTTGGAGCTCAGGTGGTTGTATAGCCATCATTTATTCAATCCTGCTAGACCAGCCAGCTGGACGAACATCCATCCATCCATCCATCCCTTGTAAGCAGCTGCTTGTCCAGAGGGGGGTTGTGGTGGGGGGATTGAACACACCCAGGGCAGGATGCCAGTCTGCCACAGGGGACCCCAACCAGGGCTCAAACCCAAGGCCTGCCACACAGGGGGCACCAGCTGAACCCAATGCGCCACCACTCCCCCTTCTCTCAGTTGCATGTGAATTTAGCATTTGAAATCATGCCTGAACATTTGGTGTTGTGCTCAATGTTTTCTAAAAGCTGTGTTTTTTTTCAGAGGACTGAATATTATATATGTGGAATTGGGGTCACAGGAAAATGAAAACATGATGCCTAAAAAAAATGAAAAACAGTTTATCTCCTTGACTGTTATATGAGAAAATGTGGATTGGACACTTTTTCCTGTGTGATCTCACTTCAGGTCTTGGAGAGCTGCTGTCTTTGGGTTGGTGCACAGGTTTGGTTGGCAACAATTTGTCCCTGGTAAGTTTCAAAATTGGCATAAGTAGGGATGACACTGAAATGATATTGCAACTCTGCAGGTTTATGTGGGTAGCCACGATGGCTGGATGTCATTACTACTGTAATTTTGTGCATGTGAAACAACTCATGACATTCTTGAATTGTACAAGATGCTATAATGCATCTCTGCTACCTAGTAGGATTTGATATGGTAAAGCTGTATTAGTACACAGGTTTTTTCTCTTATGCTTCATCACTTGCACGTGGCCTCAAGTCTCCAGTCTTTGAATTTTGATCTATAGCATATAGGGGGGGGGTGTAGTGGCACAGCGGGTTTGGCCTGTGCCTGCTCTCTGGTGGGTCTCAGGTTCAAGTACTGCTTGGGGTGCCTTGTAACAGACTGGCATTCAGTCCTGGGTGTGTCCCCTCCCCCTCCAGCCTTGCACCCTGCATTGCCAGGCTAGGCTCTGGTTTGCTGCAACCCCACTTGGGACAAGCAACTTCAGCTAGTGTGTGTGTGTGTGTGTGTGTGTGTGTGTGTGTGTGTGTGTGTGTGTGTGTGTGTGTGTATAGACCAGCCAACTCTGTTGTTGAAAATGCTTGCAACATATACAATGGGAAACATGGACATATATAAGTGGAGTTAAATGTGAATTGTGTGTACACACTGGAACCACCGTATGAATCACCTCTATTGAATATACTTATTGACCACTATGTTGATAGCTTAATGTGTGTGTGTGTGTGTTTCCATATTTGTGATTGGACGAGCATTAGTAATTCCCGGTTTTAATTTGCAGTTGTTTTGAGGACCTCCCAAAACACCCGTGTAACCTTGAGGGGTGTGAAGAGGAGCTATATATCCTTAGTTTTGCATATGCTTACATTTCCCTCACCTGTCAGAATGTCGGTGAAGCTCACAGCAAAAGCAAGAGTTTCTATTTCTTTATTTCCATTTCAGAGGTGCAATTTGTGCATATACATATAAATAAGTCAAAATTATATATTATACTTGGAACCATCTCCTCGACAGCTATCAGTCTGGTTTCAAAGTTGGTCACTCCATGGAGACGGTGCTTCTGGCGGTGTCTGATGCTCTCCAACCGGCTAGAGCCGCCTCCCTCTCCTCGGTCCTCATCCTCCTCGATCTATCTGCAGCATTCAACACTGTCAATCATCGGATTCTACTCTCCTCTCTTAACCAGCTTGGGATCAAAGGTGCGGCACTAAGATTGTTAGGATCTGTCAGAGAAGTAGGATTCAATCAAGTGGTCCGGGGGAGCTCTCGTTCTTCTCCTCTGCCTCTCTAAACCGGTGTCCCGCAGGGCTCGGTACTGGGTCTTCTTCTTTTCTCGATCTACAGCTCCTCCCTCGGCCCGGTCATCGCCTCCCATGGATTCAAATACCACTGCTATGCTGATGATACCCAGCTCTTCCTCTCCTGTCTACCTGGAGCATTAGACATTTCCGCACACATTGCTGCCTGCCTGTCGGACATCTGTGCATGGATATCTGATCTCCAACTCAACCTCTCCAAAACAGAGATTCTTCACCTCCCAACTGGCCTGTCCTCCTGTCACGATCTATCAATCAAACTGGACAACTCACTCATTTTGTCTACCTCCTCGGCTAAGAGTCTGAGAGTGACGACTGGCTCAAGTCTATCTTTCTCTCAGCACATCGAAGCCACAACCCGGACCTGCGGATACATCCTGCATAATATTCGTAGGATCCGTCCTTACCTCACTACTGACTCGGCCCAACTACTTGTCTAGACCATGGTGACTTCCCATCTGGACTACTGCAACTCTCTCCTGTGTGGCCTTCCTGCTACTGCCATCAAACCTCTGCAGCTGATACAGAACGCTGCTGCCCGAGTTGTGTTTGACCTGCCAAAGCGTTCCCATGTATCTCCTCTAATCATTTCTCTACACTGGCTTCCTATAGCTGCCCGGATCAAATTCAAGACCCTGGTTATTGGCCACAAATGTGTCAATAGAACTGCTCCCAGCTATTTAGAAGACTTGATCAACCACTACACCCCAACCACACCCTTTCGCTCATCTACTTCTGCTCAATTGGTGGTCCCGCGCACGAAAAGTAAAGCACGGAGGTTCTCGGTTCTGGCTCCGTTGTGGTGGAATGACCTCCCTCTCTCACTCAGAACTGCTGAAACTCTGTCTACATTCAAGGAGGGTCTGGAAACTCACATTTTCCGGACCCATTTCATCCAAGATCCCTCCAATTAGTGTATGGTGTAAATGTTCGTGCACCGTAACTTTATGATCATCCCCAGATAAGCCTTTACACAGCCACTACTCCTGTATTGTATGTAAATGTTTCTGTACCTTTTTAGAAAAATTTTTAAAAATATATATATTTTGTTGGAAGGTGGTCAGGAATCATCTATTCTGAGTTTTATGCACCTACTCGAGCGATGAACATCGGTGCTTCAACTGGAAAGAAACAAACTAGGTTTATTTAAGAATCACATCTGCAGCCATGTATCTTTCTCCTAATGTAATGTACAAATTGTATTTTCTATGAGATGTACGGAGATGTTTGGAGAAAAGCGTCTGCTAAATGAATAAATGTAAATGTAAATATATGTCAAAATTTTGAATTTTGAATTTTTTTCACAAGGCATTTGGTTTACCAATTTCAATTCAATACGAAATCACTCTATACACACATACTGTATACACACACAGGAGCATGAATATACATGTTCACTGACAATTGCTATTTGCCCGATTTCACTGCTAGTCAGAAATGATCTCCTTGTGGCAATAATGTGGTTAAATGTGAATTGCTTTTTGGAGGCTGACCCATGAGTTCAAAGTTGGCATGCAATGCTGGCAGCAAGTCTAAGAGTGTCAACGGCTGTGCTCTGCGGGAAGTAAACACTCAGTACCCATTTCAACATGACTGTGCTCAAAATACATATCGGCACAACATCCCAGCTGCTGTTCTTACAAGTCGGGGCTTTGTGGCGGTCTGCTGCCGTTCTCTACAAATAAAACCACTGGCATGATCTAGTGTTGTATTTAAATGTAATTTCTGTGGTCTGGTGGCGTGTTCCTCACTGGGGGATAATGGGATATAATCACACAGTTCTGTTTTCTGTGCCTGATGTCGAATCCCTGTTGTTTTTAGTTGTTCTTATTTATGGTGTGAGGTTTAACAGATATTGGATCTAGCACATGTGGCTGACTTTCACACTTCCAGCGGTATTTGGTCTATTTTACCATGTGTTTGGGTATGTCTTCATTATTAATCTCAGGGCCAGGATTTTGTTTATCACCGTGGTTCAGGCAGTACCACCCACAGTGATTAGACATGTGCTGTGGAGCAGGAGACCAGGACTTCCTAGAGAAAGCAATCCGAATTGTCTGTCTTCCCGGCATCTCCGCAGGGAACTTGTCTCATATCTGGTAGTTCACATGAATCGCCATCTGTCTGCGATTGTCACCCGCACCTCGCCTGCACCTGCGTCTCATTAAGGTGGCACGGGATAAAAGGACAAGGATTCCAGGCCTGCTTGCGGAACATCACTTGAGCAACCGCTACTCCCGTGTGTCCAGCGATTCCTATCCTTTTCAAGTTCCTGATCTCCTGGCTACCCACCTTCGCTTCATTTCGTCATTTACGTCCCTTGTTTACTCCAAAAAACCCCGAGTGCTCATTGCCCGACCCTCGCCTGTCCCCGACTATGGCTTTGTCTCGCTCCTTGGCTTTGTTTGTTGATAAATGGAACCCGCGAATGGGTCCTACTCACCTTCGCCCCAGCTTCCATTGTTCCAGCATGACAACGATTTCTTGTGATACGTTGAGCCTTAAATATTTTTCAGCTGTGTCTTCTTCCACCCCTGCCATTTTCCATTTAGTTTTATTTGTGTTCTTCTTAATTATCCTACTGCTTGCCTATGAAAATGAATGCCTTGTCTTGCAGTTAACACATAGTTAGAAATTATCACACATTTCCTGTAATCTCTTGTTATTGCTGAAGACAATGATGTGGTAGCGGTTGTAGAAGGTCAGGTCAGGGATTAGCAATATGCAATGCCAGGCATAAACAAAAACTGGAAAAACTATTCTTACAAAAGTATTTGTAAGTTATTTAAATTTTCAGGAAATGTTTAACAGCCTTGGTTAAGAACAGAGTATTGATGTTTCCCACTGACAGTGCAATACTTTGTTTTGATTCAATTTTTTCTGTTTTAAAGTTTAATTTATTACCATACATTTTCAGTTTAACATTACAAACATTAGGGGGTCGTGGTAGCGCAGCAGGTTTGGCTGGGTCCTGATCTTTGATAAGTCTGGGGTTCGAGCCCTGCTTTGGGTGCCTTGCAATGGACTGGTGTCCTGTCCGGTGTGTTTCCCCTGTTTCAGCCCCATGCCCTGTGTTGCTGGGTTAGGCTCCGGTTCGCCATGACCCTGCTCGGGTCAAGAGGTTTCAGTCAATGTGTGCATGTTTGTGAATTTCATCAGCTGGCACTAAATTTTATAACACGCTGAAACACCCCATCCCCTCTTGAGTACTTTTTCAATTCTGCAATATTCTTCATGGCAGAAACTATTTTGCCACTTCACACCATAACAGTAAAACTATGCAAGGGCATGCATATGCAAAATGATGAATTGCAGGTCTGAAAGTCATCTTTATATTATGCTCCTTCTTTGTCTACGACACTCCAAAGAAAGGCAACACATTAGAAAATTAATTTTCTTGATCGTGTTCGATGATACGATTACATATTTTCCAAGGTGTTATCAAATGTAATCTCTTGACTTTTTTCCTTGCTGCTGAATTCTAGACCAGACTGTCATCCTTCAAGTAAATGTGAATCAGCAAATCGCATGGTCGAAGCATGACGGATTAAATACACTTTTTCTGCACTTTCTACACCCTTTCAGCAAAAACAACAAAACTTTAAATGATGATTTGACTTTTTAGAGGTGCTGGTCAAGTCCTCAGCTCAGCATTGTGTTCTTAAACAAAACAAAAAGACAAAGGTCATTAATAAATTCAGTATAAACCTTTATTTGAGCCCTACTCTATGCAAGTCTATTCACAAACAAGCCTGAGTACATAGTTTTTAGGTTACATATGTCTATACGTAGTGTTAATATTCAAATCAAGTGAAAACCAGATATTTAATACAATAAAGTTGACTTTTTAAATGCATTATAGGTTCCTCCCTGTCAAAAAGATGACTATTTTTGTACCTGTCAAGCCTCGGAGCAGTTTGTGGTTGCTTCCAGTCTCCAAACTACATGCCACACCACTTCTACCGGTCTTGTACTTCTACTTTTGCCCTTTTAGCTGTTCCCATTGCAATGAAAATGGCACGAAAGGTGAGGTGCAATGCCAACAACCCACGTTATTTTTTTAATGGTCGGCAATCTGTTTGGAACAGCAACAGCAAGTCGAATCTTTCTCTTCTCCATGCTTGTTGACTGATTTCTTTGCCTTACTTAAACTGGGAAACAGTGATTTTGGTGGACCATCTGTTAATAAACATAAACTGTGTTTATTGTTTTACTCACAAGTATTGGGCCAATTAAGGGCTGTACATAAAACCACAAATATATATATATGCACATACATATATTGTCACGCAGAGGTGTGTATTAGGTGAATTAAATGCATTTTCGACTTACTATATTTTCAACTTACAATGGGTTTCACAGAACGAAACCCCATCGTAAGTCAGGGCCCACCTATATATAAATATATATATATATGTACATTATTCATACTTTGTGCAACAGACTAAGAGAGACAAGCTTATTGATCTGTCACAGAAATAAAGTAAAATGGGGTAGAAGACTTCCCTTCATACTCTAAAGCAGTTGCATCCATGGTTCTCATGCACAACTTCACTTGATCACGAAGCAGCTAAGAAACAATGATCTAACAGAGTGGCCTAGTCGTACCTCTCTAAGAGGATCTTCTTACATCATGTTTCACTCCATATAATCCTTCATTTCTGAGCACAACCTCAGAATCTGAGAACATAGACACCTGTAATGGCTGTGATGACTCAATAGTGTGGCCAAAATTCCATTTTGTGGTTTCGGAGAGAAACCACAGGATACCACCACATGAATTCCCTGTACATTGTAATTTATCGTTTTATCCAGGCCTGGTAGTAATAAAGAAAATATATATTTAGAGACCAAACAGAAATGGAAGCAAGGATTGTAAGTCGTCAGTCTCTGAGTGCACAGATTTTCCGAATTGTCCTTTAGGAGAAAACAACGCTGGCAATACTGTATGATATGGACCGTAAACTGTAAGTTCCTTTTTTGTCCAGATGTTTGTGACTGCACAAAGGTGAGAAACAGCAGCTTTGTTCAGGCATATAACACCCAAACTCAACAGTGCAGAAATATGCTTGGACACGATTCCTTATAGATTCTGATCCAGTCATGCGTATATTATTACGCTGACATGATCAGGAAATTAAATGTCTAAAACTTTCCAGGGAAATTACTGAAGAACAACAGCAAATCAGCTGAAGCTCTCTTGTCGCTGACTCACGGACAAAACTGTAAAATTCTGAAGCTTTTGTTTTTTTCTCAGTCTTGTCAACAGTCTGCATCACAGTAAGAAAGTCAGAATAGCAAATCCAGGTGTATCTCCATTTTCTTCATGTCCCAGGAGTCTCTCTCCATGAAATAGTTCTTAACAGGCCTCCAGGATAACAGGTGTTTTCATGGGACAGGTATGGAAAGCGGTCATTCAGTTCACATTTCCAGTCACCTGTGTCTACAAATCTCCTTTTGAAGCACTGTCCAAACCTCCTTCTCTTGCTTCCAGAGAAGAAAAGACAGTGGGACTTATCCAGGTCTCAGGAAGGTGGAAAATGGAGGGTAGGTTTGTACTGAAGTGCGATGACTTGGTGCGCTGTTTACCTGGTCCACTGGTTCAAGTGGCCTAAGGGGAATAAGGAAGTGAGCTGCTTAATATTGTTCATCGAAGATGATGGACATCAAACTGTGTGAATGCATTTCATGTACTGTGCTGTGCAAACTTGCTAACAAACATCAACACTGATGCTTTTGTTCTGATGAACTACCATTGGGATCCGTGATGGGCTGGTGTCTCATCTATGGTGGACGCTGCCTCACACCCTATGCTTCTAAGATAGGCTCCACACCGCTGAGACCCTACATTAGGGTTATTTAAATTGCGTGAGTGAGTAATATTGGAATGAGTATTTATAATATTTGTATTTGGATAAACTAAGATTGGAAAGGGTACACCTTGCGTTGACTGAGCCAGTAGGCAGTGTGCTGTTGCAGGGCTAGGCGTGCTCAAGTGGTCCTCACTCTACAGAGCATCATGACATGTCATGAGCCTGCACCTTGCACCTTGCTCTGCAGAAGCTGCTGCATTCGGAGTCGGCCGGGTCTCTGCATGAGCAGCGCTGAGGTTCTAGGCATTGCGGGCTGCTGTTCATCCCCCCACTGGAGCGGCGGACACGCGGCAGGCCTCTGTAACTGGACAATCCATAAGGAACAGTGCGCCTGCAAAAAAACATTGAGCCAGCCATGAACATGGAAGGAGGTTAGAGTTTATACATTGAGAAGTAATTGTTGTCTTAGTGCAGTTAATTACAATAGATTGAGGACTAACACCTACAGGGTATATCGTTCCCTAGAGAACCTTGGGACTAATGCTGTTTATGTACCATAGAAGCATCAACACCCAGCTGCATACCCTGGGGAGCTTCCTCTGGCACTCTTTGAAAGATTGCATCTGAAATGTATTGTCAGTGCTTTAAAACATGCCTAATATTTTAGTATATTTGAGCAAAGATCTGTCTTTACTGTCCGTACATCTTCCTTAGTCCTCACAGTTGTTGCTATTAGGGTCAAGCTCCCTTGCTGTTTCATGGGTCTGTTGCTGATTTGCGATTATTAAGGTTTTACTGTGGCTCTTGGCCCATAGCTTAGAAATCCATGACATGGAACATTAATGGAGGAGGAAAAATGCTCAATGTCAAACCTTGGTTTGATTGAGGTGGTTCTGGCATCAGGTTTGTCAAAACAGAGTCTTGCCTGCATTGCACTAAAGCAGAATTCTGGTAATTTTTAGTTTCAGTTGCTCTATATTAACTTGTAACGATTATTATGCCATTTTAAAAAACTATTCAAGCAACCATATTAATCACTGATCATGTTTAGGCAAATCTGAGTCTGTTGTAATAATGCATTTCATTTGAGAGAATGACCTCTTCACTTTCTGATCCTTTCAGTTTTCCTAAGTACTCTCTTAAGATTTTTAACACTAAATGCATACAGTCAAGGTATCAGTTTCCTTATATATTGCCATTTGGTATTTTCTTTGCAAAGGTTGTTTTGAAATATATACACATATACAGACAGTCTCCAAGTTATGATGGTCCAACTTATGATTTTTCGACTATACGATGGTGCGATAGCAATACGCATTTAGTGGAAAGCTTACTTTTGAATTTTGTTTTTTTCCCCCAGGCAAGCGATACGCGATACAATACTCTCTTGATGTTGGGCAGCGGCAGCAATCTGCATCTCCCAGTCTGCCACACGGTCGCTAGTGTATACAACCAATACTCTACAATGTTCTGTGTTGCCAGCATTTTTCCGGATAGCCCCCATATCTTCGTTGTGTGTTGTGCATCCATGATGTCTACGAAACGCCCATCTATGTATCCTGCTACTGGTGAGAAGAAGAAGAGCAAGGCAATTACTCTTGAGAAGAAACTCAAGATACTTGCCCAGCATGAAGGCGGCAAGCTCGTAATGGCCATAGGACGTGAACTTGGACTTTTGCAATCAACAGTCCTGACCATCTTAAAGGATAAGGATAAGAAGCGATGATGTTCGGTAGGTTAGGTGTATTAAATGAATTTTCGACTTACGATGGATTTATCGGAACGTGACCCCATCGTAAGTCGGGGACTGTCTGTATACATTTTCTTTCATTGTATTGTAAGGATTCAGTATCAAAACTGAGCTCCACTCACATTTTTTACTGTTGACATGGGCAAACCAGTTCATCCACAAAGGCAAGGTCTGTTTCCCCTCAGCAGAGTTCATAGGTCAGACATATCACTTTACATCTGGTCCACTTCGTTGACTGAGATCTTTAACAATGCGGATCTCGAGATGATATACCGCGGTATCAAGCTGAGATCCCATTCCCCATGACCACATCAGTAACGCAATGTCTCTGTGTGTCTGCTGTTGTGTTTGAAGGAATCAGATGTCTTAATGAGCTGGCAAAGTTTTGCCCACCCAAGGGCTGGATGATGTCCATGACAAGAAACACATGAAAGATCTTTCCCTCTAAATATCCTAAAGCAGCCATAACATGGCATCTGTAGAGGAGTTTTTAAAAGAGTTATTTGTTTTAAATTAGGTCAATGTCAGAAATGATTTAGCTGACACTAAAGAGTTTTTGTTTTTGCCTGGCAAGGCATTTATTGTTTATGCATAGTTGTTTTATTGGGCTTAAGTCATGAGCGACATTATGATGTTATTGGGACCAAAACAAAATGACACAAATAACTTTTAGCAGTGAGCTATCAGTTCTCAAACAAGACTGTATGTTCATCACTCTCGTGGGTAAATCGAACGATGCAGCTGCTGGAAGGCTTTGTTCTTCCATTCATATTGACATTCTAAGCGGGTTTCTTTGGAATGGAGAACAAGCAACAAGCACAATCTCAACCTTAAATCACTGAGTTTAATCTAAATTACATACATTTACTTAGCAGAGACTTTTCTCCAAAGCGACTTCCAATGAACTCTGTGTAGTGTTACTTACACTGCTAGATACACTACTCACAATGGGTCACTCATCCATACATCAGTGGAACACACACACACTGTGTCACTCACACACACTATAGGGGAACCTGAACAGCATGTCTTTGGAGTGTGGAAGGAAACCAGAGCACCTGGTGGAAACCTACACAGACACAGGGAGAACATGCAAACTCCACACAGACTGAGCAGGGGTCGAACCCATGCTCTCTTGTACCACCCAGGCACTGTGAGGCAGCAGCGCTACTTTCTGTGCCACCATGCCGCCTTGATTGCTGCCATAATTACCACATGCTAAATAAATTAACTTCTGTGACAGCCATCACCCAGAACCGCTCGTCTCAAGCGGGGTCACGGTGAGCCAGAGCCTTACTCGGCAACAGAGGGCGCAAGGCCAAAGGGGGGGAGGGCACACCCAGGATGGGACACCAGTCTGTCACAAGCCACCCCAAGCAGAGCTCAAACCCAAGACCGGCCACACAGCGGGCACCGGCCAAACCCGCTGCGCTTCTGTGACATCAGCTGTGTAATTTTTACCAGCACCCATGTTTTAATAGAAGCCTACCTCGCACCCAACACCACTAGAACACACACACTGATATTAAGCTCTTATGGGCAAGCTCTAATTCTCCCTCTGTTGCTAGTTTTAAAGGGCATCTACAGCACTTCGTACACCTACATTAAATGTCGGACTCTGAACATAAATGAGGAGTTTTTATACACGTAACCACAATTTGCTGTAACAGAAGATCGGCTTTGGTAAAAGGTATGGGAGTATGAGGAATAGCTAGTTACTTGTTCATTTAGGTCACAAAAAAATAATTGGACAAATAAAACTGAAGGGACGGGATTGGAATGAAACATGAGGGCACTCGTTTAAAACTCTTACGAAGCTCACGAAAAGGGAGGCAAGAGAAACATGAGGCTCATCTGCTATGAATTACTTGGGTCTATCATAGAACACGTCCTTTGATCTGAGTCCATACTCTGACAGAAGAACTCAGATGCAACCAACCACGCATAATGCTCCAAATCAGAACGCCCAAACAGCTCCTTCAGGATCCAAAAAGAGAAATGGCGTGACTGACAATAGGCAGCACCTCAAAAAAAATTAAATCTGTTTTTTTTTTTTTTTAAATATGTTTTGGGAAACTGATTGAGGGTGGCATGATGACACTGTGAGGGGCTCTGCTGCCTCAGAGTGCCTGGATTATTTGGGTGTAGGTTCAAATCCAGCTTAGTCTGTGTGGATGCTTGCCTGTTCCCCCTGTGTCTGAATGGGTTTCCTCCCACAGTCCAGAGACATACAGTTCAGATGAACTGGCAACATTAAACCAGCCACAGGGTGTGTCTGTGCATGTTGGACGAGCCTGCGATGGACTGGCATCCTGTCCATTGCATACCTCTCGTTGCCTAGCGCCCAGTGATGCCCGGATCGGTCGAACAATCACAGAAATAAAGAGTCACGTTTGCATTTTTTGAGGACAGCGATGTAGTGACACAATTGCCTGGCAGTTCATGGTTAATATCAATAGCAACTGAGTCCGAATACTGATAACGTTGACTGAGAAAAAAGGAACTTTCCCGCATATTAAACATATGTGCATGTAAAAAAACATAAATGACCTGTGTTGAAAAAGCACAAATTTCCTACGAGCGGTAGAGTTATTAAGTTAAAATGTTTTTATACTATTGAATATACTATACTATTCAATACTGTTGAAATGGTCGGAATCAGCACCATGGACAGAAGTCCTTACTACGGAAACAACCGGGCCTCCTTCTGTTGAGGCCACACGCAGCCTTAAGAGATGTCGTGAACTTCGATCACAACTTTTTCTGAATTCTAGTTCCATTCTAATGAAACCACAAAGCCAGGGAGCAACATTCAACATACGCAGGCTAAGACGTTACATTCCGTGCGCTTGAATTAAAGGCTGTACATCAGGCCCGGTTCCACCGACCTCACCACCTTGCACATAAAGCCCCAGACAAATGAGGTTAAGCCATCACACATCTCCACGACTTAGGAACAAGTGACTTAAGCTCCTCCCCAGCCACCATATCGACTCACAGGGTGCCAATATGGGTGTTTCACTGGGGTTATCAGGTGGGCACCTCCCTTCGTTTCCATTCAGTTGAGTTAGGCCCATGACCCCTCAGGAAGGCTCACCAGTGAAGTCTGGTGTCCCACACCCACTCCCTTCCACCCACAGAAGACACACCAGCTGCACAAACCATCACCATGACCCAAACCATCCAGATCAACCCCAACACCACACCCCCATAGGTACTACCAACAAGCTGCCCCCCCACTGCAAGTCACCTCCTGCCTGCCTTACCAGAATAGTACAACCTTCCCTCCGACATGCAGCTTACCTCCATAACCCACACGTCTTACCAACGTAGCCTCTGCCTCTCCTCGTCTTCCCAATTCATCCACTGACCCTACTTTACCTGTGAGATAACCGTCACGCACCTGGCTTCCTTGTCCTGCTCGACAACCAACCTTTATTTATCCGCTTCCGGGGCAGCCCTCCATAACTGCTGCCTCCTTAGTGCCATGGGTTCTGATATCCTGCAAACTTTGGTATGAAACCTGCAATTGTACTTCAACCAGGGTGGCACAGCAAGTAGCTCTGTTGTCTCAGAGGGCCTGGGTGGTGCGAGAGGATGTGGGTTTGATCCCCCCTCGG
The DNA here is from genome assembly GCF_900964775.1 of Scleropages formosus. NCBI lineage: Eukaryota > Metazoa > Chordata > Actinopteri > Osteoglossiformes > Osteoglossidae > Scleropages > Scleropages formosus. Next base: position 5,480,120 of record NC_041806.1, read on the forward strand.
TCTGTGTGGAGTGTGCATGGTGTCTGTGTGGGATTCTTCCTGGTGCTCTGGTTTCCTCCCACACTCCAAAGACATGCTTTTCAGGCTCCCACATAGTGTCTGAGTGATAGAGAGAGTGTGTTCCAGTGATGTATGGATGAGTGACCCAGTGTAAGTAGTGTATCTAGCAGTGTAAGTTACTGCGGTGAATAAGGTGTGTGGGCTGATAACACTACATAGAGTTCATTGGAAGTCGCTTTGGAGAAGAAAGTCTGCTAAATCAGTAAATGTAACCGACTGACTGCTGATTTGAATTCGTTTCCATATTCATTACATTTGCTAGTCCTAAAACAAGTCTAATAATTTCAGAGAACAACATCCATGATCTGATTCTAGCCTAAAAAAAAATCACATCTTCAATCCTATTTCACTACCAGCTGTATCTGCCCTGATTTGATCTAACTCTAAATTAAAATTTAATTAGACATTTGAAAAAACCCCAACTGGCAGCTTTTGCTTGTTTCGGGGTCACACACTTATGAACCCATTACTACCTCTGGGTTCCTGCTCCTTCTGCTGGTCTGAGAACAGAATCCCTGTGAGCTACACTCACAAACAGAGTACAGTACAGTACTGTTTTACCTGGGAGGACTCCCACTTCACAAGCTCAGCCCGTTTCTCGAACACCCTTTAATTTTTGTGATCAGTAAAACCTGATTTGTCTACCAGTAAAATTCAGCGCATCCTTTATTTTGTCACCTTCTGAATCCTCCTTTTGGACCTTTTTTGCCTTGAGGATTTTCACTGCTCCACGTGCACATTTTTTTTTTTCCTTGTTTCTGCGCATCTCTCTTATTACCTTATCATGTTGACCCACTCAAATTATCAATAGTACCGAGTGAGGATATACACAAGTTTTGGGCATGGCCACGCGCCCCCCACTCACTCGGGCGTGTTGATCCAAATGATGTCCAAATGGCAGTAATAGACGCACTCCTTGTCTGTGTATGTGTAGCACGTGCAGCGCCTCGCTCTCTTCGGCGGCACCGGAGCGCCGCACGCGGCGCACGCGGCTTCCCGCCCCTGCTGTTGCCCCGGGCGACCGCGCGTGTCCGTCGCGGGGCGCGGCGCGAGCTCGGACCGCCCCCGCGCTCGAGCTCTGCTGGACCCGGGAACGTCGGCGCCGAGGGACGAGGTACCTTCGGTTGGACCGACATGGAGACGGTAAAAAAACGGAGATAAATAAAGAGATATAGTGAGAAAGAGATAAAGAGAAAAGATAGAAAGAAATAGAGAAAAGAGAAATAGAAGAAATTAAGGAGATAAAGAGGCGCTGAAGCCACAGACTTGTTACTGTTATTCGTCCTGTTGATGATGTTGCATTGGCATCAACTTTTATAAGCACGTTCTTTTTTTGTACGAACCTAATAAGCTACTGCAAGCGGCCATGAGCACAAAGGTACCTGGTAAACAAACAAACAAACAAACAAGAACAATAAGAGTAAATAGTGATGGAAATGTACTTTTTCGGGTAAAAACGCGGGGAAAAAACACCGTCTTCGTTCACACACCGGTCGCGCGCGGCGTCTCCCGGGTAAATTTGGACATTTATTATCAATGAAATCACTGAGATATGTGAATGTTATAAAGAAGGGTTACAATATTTTAAACTGCAGTTTTTCATAACTTTTGAATGGGGAAAAATTCAGAGGAGTATTTGTAGGAATAATATTATTGTCGATAATAAAACGGTGGAGGCTCGTCTCTCTCTCTGTGGGTGGCAGTAAGAAATTGCTATGAAAAATATAGCAGACGTTAATTAAAAAACAAAAGTTTTCTTTTTTTTTCCTTCTATGTACTGTCATCTCGCGGGGTGTCACCCCCCCAACCACCCACCCCCAGCCTATAGCGCCCAGTGATTCCTGGATGGGCTCCGGACCCCTGCGACCCTTACCGGGACTTAATTCCTAGTTAATGTGATCATTCGAATAGTTTTAATCCAATATCGGTCTGCTTAAAAGGAGACAAAAGTACACTTTTTTTTCACTACAGTAAACTACAGTAAACTGAGAATGGGGAACACTACTTTTTACAAGCCAGTAAGTAGGATACTCTGTTAATAACCAAGGATATTTCTATGGACTTTTATGTAATAATTAACGTCTTTATCTAACCCCTACGATAAAATTACACTGATTTATATATTATAATACAGCAGGCCATGATTAGGGATTCGAACCAAAAACCTGATACGACGACGACGACTAACACGGTGCTGCATGCTTTTCGTTTACTGAAAATAAATAAAAAAAAACAAACAACAGAAAACGTTACGTGTACAGCAAAGATTAAAGTCACACCGGTGGAAAAGAAGCGTTTAAAAGTACCATGCCGCGTGGTGCACGGCTTGCACGCGTGTTGCGCCGCCGCGAGACGCTGCGAGATGCAACATTGTTCTCATCATTTTTTGATTATTTATAAATGTCTTCGCTACGGGACCCCGAAGAGGGG